>NC_083560.1:90774807-92149194 GCF_019925205.1 Metopolophium dirhodum | reverse complement strand
TAAAATTAATATTATTACATAATTTACAATATTATTTATAAAATTAGTAATTAAACACATTCTAAAAGCCAAAGTAAAAAACATTGACATTTGAGTCAATGGTGTCACATTAGATTTTAGACTAAGTAACCATAAATTAATAGGTTTCAGATTAGAGTCAATTCAAAAATGGCAACGACTATAATGTGGTTTAAAATAATGAACAATACCTACAATTAGAGTTACCTCTCAAATTGTTAATAATAAAGTAAATTACTTGACACTATGTAAAATAATATTTTAAAAAACATTTATATTTCTTGAAATAATGATCGTTGAATGATAAATGAATCACTCTGAATATAAGATTTAGTGTTTATATTCAAGATAAATCATTAGTGTTTGCACGAATGGGTGAATAGGCCTAAGGATGTTGTGACATAATATAACAAACTGTTAATTTTATTTATTTATTAAATATTATACTCAAAAAAGTTAAAATGGTATTATATATTTTTACGTCAAAGAACAGTCACTCGTTGCCTTATCCAAAATATATCAATGTTGATCTAATGAAATATGTAAGAAATACCATATTATTATAATTAAACTTTTTAATTTTTTTAATTTCAATTTCGAAATCTAGGTATATGATTTAATTATTTAAGTTTAAAATAATTTGAGAAAGGGTTTCTTAAAATTGTATGGTAACTGAAAATGGCAAAATTAAAAAACACAGGAACATAATGGTACATGTGGAGTAGTGAAAGGGTTAAAATGAATATAAACAGACTTATAAAAATTGGTCTACATACCACTGTATCGAGATAATCTACAATATATTGGCAGCGTCCGGCATGTTCCACTTGTTTCCGGCAGGTCCTTAGTTTTCCCATACATTTACTGCATAAGCTTGTAGACTTATCATCGTCAACTGTTAACTAAATATATAAAATTAATATTATTACATAATTTACAATATTATTTATAAAATTAGTAATTAAACACATTCTAAAAGCCAAAGTAAAAAACATTGACATTTGAGTCAATGGTGTCACATTAGATTTTAGACTAAGTAACCATAAATTAATAGGTTTCAGATTAGAGTCAATTCAAAAACGGCAACGACTATAATGTGGTTTAAAATAATGAACAATACCTACAATTAGAGTTACCTCTCAAATTGTTAATAATAAAGTAAATTACTTGACACTATGTAAAATAATATTTTAAAAAACATTTATATTTCTTGAAATAATGATCGTTGAATGATAAATGAATCACTCTGAATATAAGATTTAGTGTTTATATTCAAGATAAATCATTAGTGTTTGCACGAATGGGTGAATAGGCCTAAGGATGTTGTGACATAATATAACAAACTGTTATTTTTATTTATTTATTAAATATTATACTCAAAAAAGTTAAAATGGTATTATATATTTTTACGTCAAAGAACAGTCACTCATTGCCTTATCCAAAATATACCAATGTTGATCTAATGAAATATGTAAGAAATACCATATTATTATAATTAAACTTTTTAATTTTTTTAATTTCAATTTCGAAATCTAGGTATATGATTTAATTATTTAAGTTTAAAATAATTTGAGAAAGGGTTTCTTAAAATTGTATGGTAACTGAAAATGGCAAAATTAAAAAACACAGGAACATAATGGTACATGTGGAGTAGTGAAAGGGTTAAAATGAATATAAACAGACTTATAAAAATTGGTCTACATACCACTGTATCGAGATAATCTACAATATATTGGCAGCGTCCGGCAAGTTCCACTTGTTTGCGGCCGGTACTTAGTTTTCGCATACATTTCCTGCATAAGCTTGTAGACTTATCATCGTCAACTGTTAACTAAATATAAAATTAATATTATTACATAATGTACAATATTATATTTTATAAAATTAGTAATTAAACACATTCTAAAAGCCAAAGTAAAAAACATTGACATTTGAGTCAATGGTGTCACATTAGATTTTAGACTAAGTAACCATAAATTAATAGGTTTCAGATTAGAGTCAATTCAAAAACGGCAACGACTATAATGTGGTTTAAAATAATGAACAATACCTACAATTAGAGTTACCTCTCAAATTGTTAATAATAAAGTAAATTACTTGACACTATGTAAAATAATATTTTAAAAAACATTTATATTTCTTGAAATAATGATCGTTGAATGATAAATGAATCACTCTGAATATAAGATTTAGTGTTTATATTCAAGATAAATCATTAGTGTTTGCACGAATGGGTGAATAGGCCTAAGGATGTTGTGACATAATATAACAAACTGTTAATTTTATTTATTTATTAAATATTATACTCAAAAAAGTTAAAATGGTATTATATATTTTTACGTCAAAGAACAGTCACTCGTTGCCTTATCCAAAATATATCAATGTTGATCTAATGAAATATGTAAGAAATACCATATTATTATAATTAAACTTTTTAATTTTTTTAATTTCAATTTCGAAATCTAGGTATATGATTTAATTATTTAAGTTTAAAATAATTTGAGAAAGGGTTTCTTAAAATTGTATGGTAACTGAAAATGGCAAAATTAAAAAACACAGGAACATAATGGTACATGTGGAGTAGTGAAAGGGTTAAAATGAATATAAACAGACTTATAAAAATTGGTCTACATACCACTGTATCGAGATAATCTACAATATATTGGCAGCGTCCGGCATGTTCCACTTGTTTCCGGCAGGTCCTTAGTTTTCCCATACATTTACTGCATAAGCTTGTAGACTTATCATCGTCAACTGTTAACTAAATATATAAAATTAATATTATTACATAATTTACAATATTATTTATAAAATTAGTAATTAAACACATTCTAAAAGCCAAAGTAAAAAACATTGACATTTGAGTCAATGGTGTCACATTAGATTTTAGACTAAGTAACCATAAATTAATAGGTTTCAGATTAGAGTCAATTCAAAAACGGCAACGACTATAATGTGGTTTAAAATAATGAACAATACCTACAATTAGAGTTACCTCTCAAATTGTTAATAATAAAGTAAATTACTTGACACTATGTAAAATAATATTTTAAAAAACATTTATATTTCTTGAAATAATGATCGTTGAATGATAAATGAATCACTCTGAATATAAGATTTAGTGTTTATATTCAAGATAAATCATTAGTGTTTGCACGAATGGGTGAATAGGCCTAAGGATGTTGTGACATAATATAACAAACTGTTATTTTTATTTATTTATTAAATATTATACTCAAAAAAGTTAAAATGGTATTATATATTTTTACGTCAAAGAACAGTCACTCATTGCCTTATCCAAAATATACCAATGTTGATCTAATGAAATATGTAAGAAATACCATATTATTATAATTAAACTTTTTAATTTTTTTAATTTCAATTTCGAAATCTAGGTATATGATTTAATTATTTAAGTTTAAAATAATTTGAGAAAGGGTTTCTTAAAATTGTATGGTAACTGAAAATGGCAAAATTAAAAAACACAGGAACATAATGGTACATGTGGAGTAGTGAAAGGGTTAAAATGAATATAAACAGACTTATAAAAATTGGTCTACATACCACTGTATCGAGATAATCTACAATATATTGGCAGCGTCCGGCAAGTTCCACTTGTTTGCGGCCGGTACTTAGTTTTCGCATACATTTCCTGCATAAGCTTGTAGACTTATCATCGTCAACTGTTAACTAAATATAAAATTAATATTATTACATAATGTACAATATTATATTTTATAAAATTAGTAATTAAACACATTCTAAAAGCCAAAGTAAAAAACATTGACATTTGAGTCAATGGTGTCACATTAGATTTTAGACTAAGTAACCATAAATTAATAGGTTTCAGATTAGAGTCAATTCAAAAACGGCAACGACTATAATGTGGTTTAAAATAATGAACAATACCTACAATTAGAGTTACCTCTCAAATTGTTAATAATAAAGTAAATTACTTGACACTATGTAAAATAATATTTTAAAAAACATTTATATTTCTTGAAATAATGATCGTTGAATGATAAATGAATCACTCTGAATATAAGATTTAGTGTTTATATTCAAGATAAATCATTAGTGTTTGCACGAATGGGTGAATAGGCCTAAGGATGTTGTGACATAATATAACAAACTGTTAATTTTATTTATTTATTAAATATTATACTCAAAAAAGTTAAAATGGTATTATATATTTTTACGTCAAAGAACAGTCACTCGTTGCCTTATCCAAAATATATCAATGTTGATCTAATGAAATATGTAAGAAATACCATATTATTATAATTAAACTTTTTAATTTTTTTAATTTCAATTTCGAAATCTAGGTATATGATTTAATTATTTAAGTTTAAAATAATTTGAGAAAGGGTTTCTTAAAATTGTATGGTAACTGAAAATGGCAAAATTAAAAAACACAGGAACATAATGGTACATGTGGAGTAGTGAAAGGGTTAAAATGAATATAAACAGACTTATAAAAATTGGTCTACATACCACTGTATCGAGATAATCTACAATATATTGGCAGCGTCCGGCATGTTCCACTTGTTTCCGGCAGGTCCTTAGTTTTCCCATACATTTACTGCATAAGCTTGTAGACTTATCATCGTCAACTGTTAACTAAATATATAAAATTAATATTATTACATAATTTACAATATTATTTATAAAATTAGTAATTAAACACATTCTAAAAGCCAAAGTAAAAAACATTGACATTTGAGTCAATGGTGTCACATTAGATTTTAGACTAAGTAACCATAAATTAATAGGTTTCAGATTAGAGTCAATTCAAAAACGGCAACGACTATAATGTGGTTTAAAATAATGAACAATACCTACAATTAGAGTTACCTCTCAAATTGTTAATAATAAAGTAAATTACTTGACACTATGTAAAATAATATTTTAAAAAACATTTATATTTCTTGAAATAATGATCGTTGAATGATAAATGAATCACTCTGAATATAAGATTTAGTGTTTATATTCAAGATAAATCATTAGTGTTTGCACGAATGGGTGAATAGGCCTAAGGATGTTGTGACATAATATAACAAACTGTTATTTTTATTTATTTATTAAATATTATACTCAAAAAAGTTAAAATGGTATTATATATTTTTACGTCAAATAACAGTCACTCATTGCCTTATCCAAAATATACCAATGTTGATCTAATGAAATATGTAAGAAATACCATATTATTATAATTAAACTTTTTAATTTTTTTAATTTCAATTTCGAAATCTAGGTATATGATCTAATTATTTAAGTTTAAAATAATTTGAGAAAGGGTTTCTTAAAATTGTATGGTTACTGAAAATGGCAAAATTAAAAAACACAGGAACATAATGGTACATGTGGAGTAGTGAAAGGGTTAAAATGAATATAAACAGACTTATAAAAATTGGTCTACATACCACTGTATCGAGATAATCTACAATATATTGGCAGCGTCCGGCAAGTTCCACTTGTTTGCGGCCGGTACTTAGTTTTCGCATACATTTCCTGCATAAGCTTGTAGACTTATCATCGTCAACCGTTAACTAAATATAAAATTAATATTATTACATAATGTACAATATTATATTTTATAAAATTAGTAATTAAACACATTCTAAAAGCCAAAGTAAAAAACATTGACATTTGAGTCAATGGTGTCACATTAGATTTTAGACTAAGTAACCATAAATTAATAGGTTTCAGATTAGAGTCAATTCAAAAACGGCAACGACTATAATGTGGTTTAAAATAATGAACAATACCTACAATTAGAGTTACCTCTCAAATTGTTAATAATAAAGTAAATTACTTGACACTATGTAAAATAATATTTTAAAAAACATTTATATTTCTTGAAATAATGATCGTTGAATGATAAATGAATCACTCTGAATATAAGATTTAGTGTTTATATTCAAGATAAATCATTAGTGTTTGCACGAATGGGTGAATAGGCCTAAGGATGTTGTGACATAATATAACAAACTGTTAATTTTATTTATTTATTAAATATTATACTCAAAAAAGTTAAAATGGTATTATATATTTTTACGTCAAAGAACAGTCACTCGTTGCCTTATCCAAAATATATCAATGTTGATCTAATGAAATATGTAAGAAATACCATATTATTATAATTAAACTTTTTAATTTTTTTAATTTCAATTTCGAAATCTAGGTATATGATTTAATTATTTAAGTTTAAAATAATTTGAGAAAGGGTTTCTTAAAATTGTATGGTAACTGAAAATGGCAAAATTAAAAAACACAGGAACATAATGGTACATGTGGAGTAGTGAAAGGGTTAAAATGAATATAAACAGACTTATAAAAATTGGTCTACATACCACTGTATCGAGATAATCTACAATATATTGGCAGCGTCCGGCATGTTCCACTTGTTTCCGGCAGGTCCTTAGTTTTCCCATACATTTACTGCATAAGCTTGTAGACTTATCATCGTCAACTGTTAACTAAATATATAAAATTAATATTATTACATAATTTACAATATTATTTATAAAATTAGTAATTAAACACATTCTAAAAGCCAAAGTAAAAAACATTGACATTTGAGTCAATGGTGTCACATTAGATTTTAGACTAAGTAACCATAAATTAATAGGTTTCAGATTAGAGTCAATTCAAAAACGGCAACGACTATAATGTGGTTTAAAATAATGAACAATACCTACAATTAGAGTTACCTCTCAAATTGTTAATAATAAAGTAAATTACTTGACACTATGTAAAATAATATTTTAAAAAACATTTATATTTCTTGAAATAATGATCGTTGAATGATAAATGAATCACTCTGAATATAAGATTTAGTGTTTATATTCAAGATAAATCATTAGTGTTTGCACGAATGGGTGAATAGGCCTAAGGATGTTGTGACATAATATAACAAACTGTTATTTTTATTTATTTATTAAATATTATACTCAAAAAAGTTAAAATGGTATTATATATTTTTACGTCAAAGAACAGTCACTCATTGCCTTATCCAAAATATACCAATGTTGATCTAATGAAATATGTAAGAAATACCATATTATTATAATTAAACTTTTTAATTTTTTTAATTTCAATTTCGAAATCTAGGTATATGATCTAATTATTTAAGTTTAAAATAATTTGAGAAAGGGTTTCTTAAAATTGTATGGTTACTGAAAATGGCAAAATTAAAAAACACAGGAACATAATGGTACATGTGGAGTAGTGAAAGGGTTAAAATGAATATAAACAGACTTATAAAAATTGGTCTACATACCACTGTATCGAGATAATCTACAATATATTGGCAGCGTCCGGCAAGTTCCACTTGTTTGCGGCCGGTACTTAGTTTTCGCATACATTTCCTGCATAAGCTTGTAGACTTATCATCGTCAACCGTTAACTAAATATAAAATTAATATTATTACATAATGTACAATATTATATTTTATAAAATTAGTAATTAAACACATTCTAAAAGCCAAAGTAAAAAACATTGACATTTGAGTCAATGGTGTCACATTAGATTTTAGACTAAGTAACCATAAATTAATAGGTTTCAGATTAGAGTCAATTCAAAAACGGCAACGACTATAATGTGGTTTAAAATAATGAACAATACCTACAATTAGAGTTACCTCTCAAATTGTTAATAATAAAGTAAATTACTTGACACTATGTAAAATAATATTTTAAAAAACATTTATATTTCTTGAAATAATGATCGTTGAATGATAAATGAATCACTCTGAATATAAGATTTAGTGTTTATATTCAAGATAAATCATTAGTGTTTGCACGAATGGGTGAATAGGCCTAAGGATGTTGTGACATAATATAACAAACTGTTAATTTTATTTATTTATTAAATATTATACTCAAAAAAGTTAAAATGGTCTTATATATTTTTACGTCAAAGAACAGTCACTCGTTGCCTTATCCAAAATATATCAATGTTGATCTAATGAAATATGTAAGAAATACCATATTATTATAATTAAACTTTTTAATTTTTTTAATTTCAATTTCGAAATCTAGGTATATGATTTAATTATTTAAGTTTAAAATAATTTGAGAAAGGGTTTCTTAAAATTGTATGGTAACTGAAAATGGCAAAATTAAAAAACACAGGAACATAATGGTACATGTGGAGTAGTGAAAGGGTTAAAATGAATATAAACAGACTTATAAAAATTGGTCTACATACCACTGTATCGAGATAATCTACAATATATTGGCAGCGTCCGGCATGTTCCACTTGTTTCCGGCAGGTCCTTAGTTTTCCCATACATTTACTGCATAAGCTTGTAGACTTATCATCGTCAACTGTTAACTAAATATATAAAATTAATATTATTACATAATTTACAATATTATTTATAAAATTAGTAATTAAACACATTCTAAAAGCCAAAGTAAAAAACATTGACATTTGAGTCAATGGTGTCACATTAGATTTTAGACTAAGTAACCATAAATTAATAGGTTTCAGATTAGAGTCAATTCAAAAACGGCAACGACTATAATGTGGTTTAAAATAATGAACAATACCTACAATTAGAGTTACCTCTCAAATTGTTAATAATAAAGTAAATTACTTGACACTATGTAAAATAATATTTTAAAAAACATTTATATTTCTTGAAATAATGATCGTTGAATGATAAATGAATCACTCTGAATATAAGATTTAGTGTTTATATTCAAGATAAATCATTAGTGTTTGCACGAATGGGTGAATAGGCCTAAGGATGTTGTGACATAATATAACAAACTGTTATTTTTATTTATTTATTAAATATTATACTCAAAAAAGTTAAAATGGTATTATATATTTTTACGTCAAATAACAGTCACTCATTGCCTTATCCAAAATATACCAATGTTGATCTAATGAAATATGTAAGAAATACCATATTATTATAATTAAACTTTTTAATTTTTTTAATTTCAATTTCGAAATCTAGGTATATGATCTAATTATTTAAGTTTAAAATAATTTGAGAAAGGGTTTCTTAAAATTGTATGGTTACTGAAAATGGCAAAATTAAAAAACACAGGAACATAATGGTACATGTGGAGTAGTGAAAGGGTTAAAATGAATATAAACAGACTTATAAAAATTGGTCTACATACCACTGTATCGAGATAATCTACAATATATTGGCAGCGTCCGGCAAGTTCCACTTGTTTGCGGCCGGTACTTAGTTTTCGCATACATTTCCTGCATAAGCTTGTAGACTTATCATCGTCAACTGTTAACTAAATATAAAATTAATATTATTACATAATGTACAATATTATATTTTATAAAATTAGTAATTAAACACATTCTAAAAGCCAAAGTAAAAAACATTGACATTTGAGTCAATGGTGTCACATTAGATTTTAGACTAAGTAACCATAAATTAATAGGTTTCAGATTAGAGTCAATTCAAAAACGGCAACGACTATAATGTGGTTTAAAATAATGAACAATACCTACAATTAGAGTTACCTCTCAAATTGTTAATAATAAAGTAAATTACTTGACACTATGTAAAATAATATTTTAAAAAACATTTATATTTCTTGAAATAATGATCGTTGAATGATAAATGAATCACTCTGAATATAAGATTTAGTGTTTATATTCAAGATAAATCATTAGTGTTTGCACGAATGGGTGAATAGGCCTAAGGATGTTGTGACATAATATAACAAACTGTTAATTTTATTTATTTATTAAATATTATACTCAAAAAAGTTAAAATGGTATTATATATTTTTACGTCAAAGAACAGTCACTCGTTGCCTTATCCAAAATATATCAATGTTGATCTAATGAAATATGTAAGAAATACCATATTATTATAATTAAACTTTTTAATTTTTTTAATTTCAATTTCGAAATCTAGGTATATGATTTAATTATTTAAGTTTAAAATAATTTGAGAAAGGGTTTCTTAAAATTGTATGGTAACTGAAAATGGCAAAATTAAAAAACACAGGAACATAATGGTACATGTGGAGTAGTGAAAGGGTTAAAATGAATATAAACAGACTTATAAAAATTGGTCTACATACCACTGTATCGAGATAATCTACAATATATTGGCAGCGTCCGGCATGTTCCACTTGTTTCCGGCAGGTCCTTAGTTTTCCCATACATTTACTGCATAAGCTTGTAGACTTATCATCGTCAACTGTTAACTAAATATATAAAATTAATATTATTACATAATTTACAATATTATTTATAAAATTAGTAATTAAACACATTCTAAAAGCCAAAGTAAAAAACATTGACATTTGAGTCAATGGTGTCACATTAGATTTTAGACTAAGTAACCATAAATTAATAGGTTTCAGATTAGAGTCAATTCAAAAACGGCAACGACTATAATGTGGTTTAAAATAATGAACAATACCTACAATTAGAGTTACCTCTCAAATTGTTAATAATAAAGTAAATTACTTGACACTATGTAAAATAATATTTTAAAAAACATTTATATTTCTTGAAATAATGATCGTTGAATGATAAATGAATCACTCTGAATATAAGATTTAGTGTTTATATTCAAGATAAATCATTAGTGTTTGCACGAATGGGTGAATAGGCCTAAGGATGTTGTGACATAATATAACAAACTGTTATTTTTATTTATTTATTAAATATTATACTCAAAAAAGTTAAAATGGTATTATATATTTTTACGTCAAATAACAGTCACTCATTGCCTTATCCAAAATATACCAATGTTGATCTAATGAAATATGTAAGAAATACCATATTATTATAATTAAACTTTTTAATTTTTTTAATTTCAATTTCGAAATCTAGGTATATTATTTAATTATTTAAGTTTAAAATAATTTGAGAAAGGGTTTCTTAAAATTGTATGGTTACTGAAAATGGCAAAATTAAAAAACACAGGAACATAATGGTACATGTGGAGTAGTGAAAGGGTTAAAATGAATATAAACAGACTTATAAAAATTGGTCTACATACCACTGTATCGAGATAATCTACAATATATTGGCAGCGTCCGGCATGTTCCACTTGTTTCCGGCAGGTCCTTAGTTTTCCCATACATTTACTGCATAAGCTTGTAGACTTATCATCGTCAACTGTTAACTAAATATATAAAATTAATATTATTACATAATTTACAATATTATTTATAAAATTAGTAATTAAACACATTCTAAAAGCCAAAGTAAAAAACATTGACATTTGAGTCAATGGTGTCACATTAGATTTTAGACTAAGTAACCATAAATTAATAGGTTTCAGATTAGAGTCAATTCAAAAACGGCAACGACTATAATGTGGTTTAAAATAATGAACAATACCTACAATTAGAGTTACCTCTCAAATTGTTAATAATAAAGTAAATTACTTGACACTATGTAAAATAATATTTTAAAAAACATTTATATTTCTTGAAATAATGATCGTTGAATGATAAATGAATCACTCTGAATATAAGATTTAGTGTTTATATTCAAGATAAATCATTAGTGTTTGCACGAATGGGTGAATAGGCCTAAGGATGTTGTGACATAATATAACAAACTGTTATTTTTATTTATTTATTAAATATTATACTCAAAAAAGTTAAAATGGTATTATATATTTTTACGTCAAATAACAGTCACTCATTGCCTTATCCAAAATATACCAATGTTGATCTAATGAAATATGTAAGAAATACCATATTATTATAATTAAACTTTTTAATTTTTTTAATTTCAATTTCGAAATCTAGGTATATGATCTAATTATTTAAGTTTAAAATAATTTGAGAAAGGGTTTCTTAAAATTGTATGGTTACTGAAAATGGCAAAATTAAAAAACACAGGAACATAATGGTACATGTGGAGTAGTGAAAGGGTTAAAATGAATATAAACAGACTTATAAAAATTGGTCTACATACCACTGTATCGAGATAATCTACAATATATTGGCAGCGTCCGGCAAGTTCCACTTGTTTGCGGCCGGTACTTAGTTTTCGCATACATTTCCTGCATAAGCTTGTAGACTTATCATCGTCAACTGTTAACTAAATATAAAATTAATATTATTACATAATGTACAATATTATATTTTATAAAATTAGTAATTAAACACATTCTAAAAGCCAAAGTAAAAAACATTGACATTTGAGTCAATGGTGTCACATTAGATTTTAGACTAAGTAACCATAAATTAATAGGTTTCAGATTAGAGTCAATTCAAAAACGGCAACGACTATAATGTGGTTTAAAATAATGAACAATACCTACAATTAGAGTTACCTCTCAAATTGTTAATAATAAAGTAAATTACTTGACACTATGTAAAATAATATTTTAAAAAACATTTATATTTCTTGAAATAATGATCGTTGAATGATAAATGAATCACTCTGAATATAAGATTTAGTGTTTATATTCAAGATAAATCATTAGTGTTTGCACGAATGGGTGAATAGGCCTAAGGATGTTGTGACATAATATAACAAACTGTTATTTTTATTTATTTATTAAATATTATACTCAAAAAAGTTAAAATGGTATTATATATTTTTACGTCAAAGAACAGTCACTCATTGCCTTATCCAAAATATACCAATGTTGATCTAATGAAATATGTAAGAAATACCATATTATTATAATTAAACTTTTTAATTTTTTTAATTTCAATTTCGAGAGCTAGGTATATGATCTAATTATTTAAGTTTAAAATAATTTGAGAAAGGGTTTCTTAAAATTGTATGGTTACTGAAAATGGCAAAATTAAAAAACACAGGAACATAATGGTACATGTGGAGTAGTGAAAGGGTTAAAATGAATATAAACAGACTTATAAAAATTGGTCTACATACCACTGTATCGAGATAATCTACAATATATTGGCAGCGTCCGGCAAGTTCCACTTGTTTGCGGCCGGTACTTAGTTTTCGCATACATTTCCTGCATAAGCTTGTAGACTTATCATCGTCAACTGTTAACTAAATATAAAATTAATATTATTACATAATGTACAATATTATATTTTATAAAATTAGTAATTAAACACATTCTAAAAGCCAAAGTAAAAAACATTGACATTTGAGTCAATGGTGTCACATTAGATTTTAGACTAAGTAACCATAAATTAATAGGTTTCAGATTAGAGTCAATTCAAAAACGGCAACGACTATAATGTGGTTTAAAATAATGAACAATACCTACAATTAGAGTTACCTCTCAAATTGTTAATAATAAAGTAAATTACTTGACACTATGTAAAATAATATTTTAAAAAACATTTATATTTCTTGAAATAATGATCGTTGAATGATAAATGAATCACTCTGAATATAAGATTTAGTGTTTATATTCAAGATAAATCATTAGTGTTTGCACGAATGGGTGAATAGGCCTAAGGATGTTGTGACATAATATAACAAACTGTTATTTTTATTTATTTATTAAATATTATACTCAAAAAAGTTAAAATGGTATTATATATTTTTACGTCAAAGAACAGTCACTCATTGCCTTATCCAAAATATACCAATGTTGATCTAATGAAATATGTAAGAAATACCATATTATTATAATTAAACTTTTTAATTTTTTTAATTTCAATTTCGAGAGCTAGGTATATGATCTAATTATTTAAGTTTAAAATAATTTGAGAAAGGGTTTCTTAAAATTGTATGGTTACTGAAAATGGCAAAATTAAAAAACACAGGAACATAATGGTACATGTGGAGTAGTGAAAGGGTTAAAATGAATATAAACAGACTTATAAAAATTGGTCTACATACCACTGTATCGAGATAATCTACAATATATTGGCAGCGTCCGGCAAGTTCCACTTGTTTGCGGCCGGTACTTAGTTTTCGCATACATTTCCTGCATAAGCTTGTAGACTTATCATCGTCAACTGTTAACTAAATATAAAATTAATATTATTACATAATGTACAATATTATATTTTATAAAATTAGTAATTAAACACATTCTAAAAGCCAAAGTAAAAAACATTGACATTTGAGTCAATGGTGTCACATTAGATTTTAGACTAAGTAACCATAAATTAATAGGTTTCAGATTAGAGTCAATTCAAAAACGGCAACGACTATAATGTGGTTTAAAATAATGAACAATACCTACAATTAGAGTTACCTCTCAAAATGTTAATAATAAAGTAAATTACTTGACACTATGTAAAATAATATTTTAAAAAACATTTATATTTCTTGAAATAATGATCGTTGAATGATAAATGAATCACTCTGAATATAAGATTTAGTGTTTATATTCAAGATAAATCATTAGTGTTTGCACGAATGGGTGAATAGGCCTAAGGATGTTGTGACATAATATAACAAACTGTTATTTTTATTTATTTATTAAATATTATACTCAAAAAAGTTAAAATGGTATTATATATTTTTACGTCAAAGAACAGTCACTCATTGCCTTATCCAAAATATACCAATGTTGATCTAATGAAATATGTAAGAAATACCATATTATTATAATTAAACTTTTTAATTTTTTTAATTTCAATTTCGAGAGCTAGGTATATGATCTAATTATTTAAGTTTAAAATAATTTGAGAAAGGGTTTCTTAAAATTGTATGGTTACTGAAAATGGCAAAATTAAAAAACACAGGAACATAATGGTACATGTGGAGTAGTGAAAGGGTTAAAATGAATATAAACAGACTTATAAAAATTGGTCTACATACCACTGTATCGAGATAATCTACAATATATTGGCAGCGTCCGGCAAGTTCCACTTGTTTGCGGCCGGTACTTAGTTTTCGCATACATTTCCTGCATAAGCTTGTAGACTTATCATCGTCAACTGTTAACTAAATATAAAATTAATATTATTACATAATGTACAATATTATATTTTATAAAATTAGTAATTAAACACATTCTAAAAGCCAAAGTAAAAAACATTGACATTTGAGTCAATGGTGTCACATTAGATTTTAGACTAAGTAACCATAAATTAATTGGTTTCAGATTAGAGTCAATTCAAAAACGGCAACGACTATAATGTGGTTTAAAATAATGAACAATACCTACAATTAGAGTTACCTCTCAAAATGTTTATAATAAAGTAAATTACTTGACACTATGTAAAATAATATTTTAAAAAACATTTATATTTCTTGAAATAATGATCGTTGAATGATAAATGAATCACTCTGAATATAAGATTTAGTGTTTATATTCAAGATAAATCATTAGTGTTTGCACGAATGGGTGAATAGGCCTAAGGATGTTGTGACATAATATAACAAACTGTTAATTTTATTTATTTATTAAATATTATACTCAAAAAAGTTAAAATGGTATTATATATTTTTACGTCAAAGAACAGTCACTCATTGCCTTATCCAAAATATATCAATGTTGATCTAATGAAATATGTAAGAAATACCATATTATCAAAATTAAACTTTTTAATTTTTTTAATTTCAATTTCGAAATCTAGGTATATGATTTAATTATTTAAGTTTAAAATAATTTGAGAAAGGGTTTCTTAAAATTGTATGGTTACTGAAAATGGCAAAATTAAAAAACACAGGAACATAATGGTACATGTGGAGTAGTGAAAGGGTTAAAATGAATATAAACAGACTTATAAAAATTGGTCTACATACCACTGTATTGAGATAATTTACAATATATTGGCAGCGTCCGGCACGTTCCACTTGTTTGCGGCAGGTCCTTATTTTTCCCATACATTTACTGCATAAGCTTGTAGACTTATCATCGTCAACTGTTAACTAAATATATAAAATTAATATTATTACATAATGTACAATATAATTTATAAAATTAGTAATTAAACACATTCTAAAAGCCAAAGTAAAAAACATTGACATTTGAGTCAATGGTGTCACATTAGATTTTAGACTAAGTAACCATAAATTAATAGGTTTCAGATTAGAGTCAATTCAAAAACGGCAACGACTATAATGTGGTTTAAAATAATGAACAATACCTACAATTAGAGTTACCTCTCAAATTGTTAATAATAAAGTAAATTACTTGACACTATGTAAAATAATATTTTAAAAAACATTTATATTTCTTGAAATAATGATCGTTGAATGATAAATGAATCACTCTGAATATAAGATTTAGTGTTTATATTCAAGATAAATCATTAGTGTTTGCACGAATGGGTGAATAGGCCTAAGGATGTTGTGACATAATATAACAAACTGTTAATTTTATTTATTTATTAAATATTATACTCAAAAAAGTTAAAATGGTATTATATATTTTTACGTCAAAGAACAGTCACTCGTTGCCTTATCCAAAATATATCAATGTTGATCTAATGAAATATGTAAGAAATACCATATTATTATAATTAAACTTTTTAATTTTTTTAATTTCAATTTCGAAATCTAGGTATATGATTTAATTATTTAAGTTTAAAATAATTTGAGAAAGGGTTTCTTAAAATTGTATGGTAACTGAAAATGGCAAAATTAAAAAACACAGGAACATAATGGTACATGTGGAGTAGTGAAAGGGTTAAAATGAATATAAACAGACTTATAAAAATTGGTCTACATACCACTGTATCGAGATAATCTACAATATATTGGCAGCGTCCGGCATGTTCCACTTGTTTCCGGCAGGTTCTTAGTTTTCCCATACATTTACTGCATAAGCTTGTAGACTTATCATCGTCAACTGTTAACTAAATATATAAAATTAATATTATTACATAATTTACAATATTATTTATAAAATTAGTAATTAAACACATTCTAAAAGCCAAAGTAAAAAACATTGACATTTGAGTCAATGGTGTCACATTAGATTTTAGACTAAGTAACCATAAATTAATAGGTTTCAGATTAGAGTCAATTCAAAAACGGCAACGACTATAATGTGGTTTAAAATAATGAACAATACCTACAATTAGAGTTACCTCTCAAATTGTTAATAATAAAGTAAATTACTTGACACTATGTAAAATAATATTTTAAAAAACATTTATATTTCTTGAAATAATGATCGTTGAATGATAAATGAATCACTCTGAATATAAGATTTAGTGTTTATATTCAAGATAAATCATTAGTGTTTGCACGAATGGGTGAATAGGCCTAAGGATGTTGTGACATAATATAACAAACTGTTATTTTTATTTATTTATTAAATATTATACTCAAAAAAGTTAAAATGGTATTATATATTTTTACGTCAAAGAACAGTCACTCATTGCCTTATCCAAAATATACCAATGTTGATCTAATGAAATATGTAAGAAATACCATATTATTATAATTAAACTTTTTAATTTTTTTAATTTCAATTTCGAAATCTAGGTATATTATTTAATTATTTAAGTTTAAAATAATTTGAGAAAGGGTTTCTTAAAATTGTATGGTTACTGAAAATGGCAAAATTAAAAAACACAGGAACATAATGGTACATGTGGAGTAGTGAAAGGGTTAAAATGAATATAAACAGACTTATAAAAATTGGTCTACATACCACTGTATCGAGATAATTTACAATATATTGGCAGCGTCCGGCACGTTCCACTTGTTTGCGGCAGGTCCTTAGTTTTCCCATACATTTACTGCATAAGCTTGTAGACTTATCATCGTCAACTGTTAACTAAATATATAAAATTAATATTATTACATAATTTACAATATTATTTATAAAATTAGTAATTAAACACATTCTAAAAGCCAAAGTAAAAAACATTGACATTTGAGTCAATGGTGTCACATTAGATTTTAGACTAAGTAACCATAAATTAATAGGTTTCAGATTAGAGTCAATTCAAAAACGGCAACGACTATAATGTGGTTTAAAATAATGAACAATACCTACAATTAGAGTTACCTCTCAAATTGTTAATAATAAAGTAAATTACTTGACACTATGTAAAATAATATTTTAAAAAACATTTATATTTCTTGAAATAATGATCGTTGAATGATAAATGAATCACTCTGAATATAAGATTTAGTGTTTATATTCAAGATAAATCATTAGTGTTTGCACGAATGGGTGAATAGGCCTAAGGATGTTGTGACATAATATAACAAACTGTTAATTTTATTTATTTATTAAATATTATACTCAAAAAAGTTAAAATGGTATTATATATTTTTACGTCAAAGAACAGTCACTCGTTGCCTTATCCAAAATATATCAATGTTGATCTAATGAAATATGTAAGAAATACCATATTATTATAATTAAACTTTTTAATTTTTTTAATTTCAATTTCGAAATCTAGGTATATGATTTAATTATTTAAGTTTAAAATAATTTGAGAAAGGGTTTCTTAAAATTGTATGGTAACTGAAAATGGCAAAATTAAAAAACACAGGAACATAATGGTACATGTGGAGTAGTGAAAGGGTTAAAATGAATATAAACAGACTTATAAAAATTGGTCTACATACCACTGTATCGAGATAATCTACAATATATTGGCAGCGTCCGGCATGTTCCACTTGTTTCCGGCAGGTCCTTAGTTTTCCCATACATTTACTGCATAAGCTTGTAGACTTATCATCGTCAACTGTTAACTAAATATATAAAATTAATATTATTACATAATTTACAATATTATTTATAAAATTAGTAATTAAACACATTCTAAAAGCCAAAGTAAAAAACATTGACATTTGAGTCAATGGTGTCACATTAGATTTTAGACTAAGTAACCATAAATTAATAGGTTTCAGATTAGAGTCAATTCAAAAACGGCAACGACTATAATGTGGTTTAAAATAATGAACAATACCTACAATTAGAGTTACCTCTCAAATTGTTAATAATAAAGTAAATTACTTGACACTATGTAAAATAATATTTTAAAAAACATTTATATTTCTTGAAATAATGATCGTTGAATGATAAATGAATCACTCTGAATATAAGATTTAGTGTTTATATTCAAGATAAATCATTAGTGTTTGCACGAATGGGTGAATAGGCCTAAGGATGTTGTGACATAATATAACAAACTGTTATTTTTATTTATTTATTAAATATTATACTCAAAAAAGTTAAAATGGTATTATATATTTTTACGTCAAAGAACAGTCACTCATTGCCTTATCCAAAATATACCAATGTTGATCTAATGAAATATGTAAGAAATACCATATTATTATAATTAAACTTTTTAATTTTTTTAATTTCAATTTCGAAATCTAGGTATATTATTTAATTATTTAAGTTTAAAATAATTTGAGAAAGGGTTTCTTAAAATTGTATGGTTACTGAAAATGGCAAAATTAAAAAACACAGGAACATAATGGTACATGTGGAGTAGTGAAAGGGTTAAAATGAATATAAACAGACTTATAAAAATTGGTCTACATACCACTGTATCGAGATAATCTACAATATATTGGCAGCGTCCGGCAAGTTCCACTTGTTTGCGGCCGGTACTTAGTTTTCCCATACATTAACTGCATAAGCTTGTAGATTTATCATCGTCAACTGTAAACTAAATATATAAAATTAATATTATTACATAATGTACAATATTATTTATCAAATTAGTATTTAAACACATTCTAAAAGCCAAAGTAAAAAACATTGACATTTGAGTCAATGGTGTCACATTAGATTTTAGACTAAGTAACCATAAATTAATAGGTTTCAGATTAGAGTCAATTCAAAAACGGCAACGACTATAATGTGGTTTAAAATAATGAACAATACCTACAATTAGAGTTACCTCTCAAATTGTTAATAATAAAGTAAATTACTTGACACTATGTAAAATAATATTTTAAAAAACATTTATATTTCTTGAAATAATGATCGTTGAATGATAAATGAATCACTCTGAATATAAGATTTAGTGTTTATATTCAAGATAAATCATTAGTGTTTGCACGAATGGGTGAATAGGCCTAAGGATGTTGTGACATAATATAACAAACTGTTATTTTTATTTATTTATTAAATATTATACTCAAAAAAGTTAAAATGGTATTATATATTTTTACGTCAAATAACAGTCACTCATTGCCTTATCCAAAATATACCAATGTTGATCTAATGAAATATGTAAGAAATACCATATTATTATAATTAAACTTTTTAATTTTTTTAATTTCAATTTCGAAATCTAGGTATATGATCTAATTATTTAAGTTTAAAATAATTTGAGAAAGGGTTTCTTAAAATTGTATGGTTACTGAAAATGGCAAAATTAAAAAACACAGGAACATAATGGTACATGTGGAGTAGTGAAAGGGTTAAAATGAATATAAACAGACTTATAAAAATTGGTCTACATACCACTGTATCGAGATAATCTACAATATATTGGCAGCGTCCGGCAAGTTCCACTTGTTTGCGGCCGGTACTTAGTTTTCGCATACATTTCCTGCATAAGCTTGTAGACTTATCATCGTCAACTGTTAACTAAATATAAAATTAATATTATTACATAATGTACAATATTATATTTTATAAAATTAGTAATTAAACACATTCTAAAAGCCAAAGTAAAAAACATTGACATTTGAGTCAATGGTGTCACATTAGATTTTAGACTAAGTAACCATAAATTAATAGGTTTCAGATTAGAGTCAATTCAAAAACGGCAACGACTATAATGTGGTTTAAAATAATGAACAATACCTACAATTAGAGTTACCTCTCAAATTGTTAATAATAAAGTAAATTACTTGACACTATGTAAAATAATATTTTAAAAAACATTTATATTTCTTGAAATAATGATCGTTGAATGATAAATGAATCACTCTGAATATAAGATTTAGTGTTTATATTCAAGATAAATCATTAGTGTTTGCACGAATGGGTGAATAGGCCTAAGGATGTTGTGACATAATATAACAAACTGTTATTTTTATTTATTTATTAAATATTATACTCAAAAAAGTTAAAATGGTATTATATATTTTTACGTCAAAGAACAGTCACTCATTGCCTTATCCAAAATATACCAATGTTGATCTAATGAAATATGTAAGAAATACCATATTATTATAATTAAACTTTTTAATTTTTTTAATTTCAATTTCGAGAGCTAGGTATATGATCTAATTATTTAAGTTTAAAATAATTTGAGAAAGGGTTTCTTAAAATTGTATGGTTACTGAAAATGGCAAAATTAAAAAACACAGGAACATAATGGTACATGTGGAGTAGTGAAAGGGTTAAAATGAATATAAACAGACTTATAAAAATTGGTCTACATACCACTGTATCGAGATAATTTACAATATATTGGCAGCGTCCGGCACGTTCCACTTGTTTGCGGCAGGTCCTTAGTTTTCCCATACATTTACTGCATAAGCTTGTAGACTTATCATCGTCAACTGTTAACTAAATATAAAATTAATATTATTACATAATGTACAATATTATATTTTATAAAATTAGTAATTAAACACATTCTAAAAGCCAAAGTAAAAAACATTGACATTTGAGTCAATGGTGTCACATTAGATTTTAGACTAAGTAACCATAAATTAATAGGTTTCAGATTAGAGTCAATTCAAAAACGGCAACGACTATAATGTGGTTTAAAATAATGAACAATACCTACAATTAGAGTTACCTCTCAAATTGTTAATAATAAAGTAAATTACTTGACACTATGTAAAATAATATTTTAAAAAACATTTATATTTCTTGAAATAATGATCGTTGAATGATAAATGAATCACTCTGAATATAAGATTTAGTGTTTATATTCAAGATAAATCATTAGTGTTTGCACGAATGGGTGAATAGGCCTAAGGATGTTGTGACATAATATAACAAACTGTTATTTTTATTTATTTATTAAATATTATACTCAAAAAAGTTAAAATGGTATTATATATTTTTACGTCAAAGAACAGTCACTCATTGCCTTATCCAAAATATACCAATGTTGATCTAATGAAATATGTAAGAAATACCATATTATTATAATTAAACTTTTTAATTTTTTTAATTTCAATTTCGAGAGCTAGGTATATGATCTAATTATTTAAGTTTAAAATAATTTGAGAAAGGGTTTCTTAAAATTGTATGGTTACTGAAAATGGCAAAATTAAAAAACACAGGAACATAATGGTACATGTGGAGTAGTGAAAGGGTTAAAATGAATATAAACAGACTTATAAAAATTGGTCTACATACCACTGTATCGAGATAATTTACAATATATTGGCAGCGTCCGGCACGTTCCACTTGTTTGCGGCAGGTCCTTAGTTTTCCCATACATTTACTGCATAAGCTTGTAGACTTATCATCGTCAACTGTTAACTAAATATATAAAATTAATATTATTACATAATTTACAATATTATTTATAAAATTAGTAATTAAACACATTCTAAAAGCCAAAGTAAAAAACATTGACATTTGAGTCAATGGTGTCACATTAGATTTTAGACTAAGTAACCATAAATTAATAGGTTTCAGATTAGAGTCAATTCAAAAACGGCAACGACTATAATGTGGTTTAAAATAATGAACAATACCTACAATTAGAGTTACCTCTCAAAATGTTAATAATAAAGTAAATTACTTGACACTATGTAAAATAATATTTTAAAAAACATTTATATTTCTTGAAATAATGATCGTTGAATGATAAATGAATCACTCTGAATATAAGATTTAGTGTTTATATTCAAGATAAATCATTAGTGTTTGCACGAATGGGTGAATAGGCCTAAGGATGTTGTGACATAATATAACAAACTGTTATTTTTATTTATTTATTAAATATTATACTCAAAAAAGTTAAAATGGTATTATATATTTTTACGTCAAAGAACAGTCACTCATTGCCTTATCCAAAATATACCAATGTTGATCTAATGAAATATGTAAGAAATACCATATTATTATAATTAAACTTTTTAATTTTTTTAATTTCAATTTCGAAATCTAGGTATATTATTTAATTATTTAAGTTTAAAATAATTTGAGAAAGGGTTTCTTAAAATTGTATGGTTACTGAAAATGGCAAAATTAAAAAACACAGGAACATAATGGTACATGTGGAGTAGTGAAAGGGTTAAAATGAATATAAACAGACTTATAAAAATTGGTCTACATACCACTGTATCGAGATAATTTACAATATATTGGCAGCGTCCGGCACGTTCCACTTGTTTGCGGCAGGTCCTTAGTTTTCCCATACATTTACTGCATAAGCTTGTAGACTTATCATCGTCAACTGTTAACTAAATATATAAAATTAATATTATTACATAATTTACAATATTATTTATAAAATTAGTAATTAAACACATTCTAAAAGCCAAAGTAAAAAACATTGACATTTGAGTCAATGGTGTCACATTAGATTTTAGACTAAGTAACCATAAATTAATAGGTTTCAGATTAGAGTCAATTCAAAAACGGCAACGACTATAATGTGGTTTAAAATAATGAACAATACCTACAATTAGAGTTACCTCTCAAAATGTTAATAATAAAGTAAATTACTTGACACTATGTAAAATAATATTTTAAAAAACATTTATATTTCTTGAAATAATGATCGTTGAATGATAAATGAATCACTCTGAATATAAGATTTAGTGTTTATATTCAAGATAAATCATTAGTGTTTGCACGAATGGGTGAATAGGCCTAAGGATGTTGTGACATAATATAACAAACTGTTATTTTTATTTATTTATTAAATATTATACTCAAAAAAGTTAAAATGGTATTATATATTTTTACGTCAAAGAACAGTCACTCATTGCCTTATCCAAAATATACCAATGTTGATCTAATGAAATATGTAAGAAATACCATATTATTATAATTAAACTTTTTAATTTTTTTAATTTCAATTTCGAGAGCTAGGTATATGATCTAATTATTTAAGTTTAAAATAATTTGAGAAAGGGTTTCTTAAAATTGTATGGTTACTGAAAATGGCAAAATTAAAAAACACAGGAACATAATGGTACATGTGGAGTAGTGAAAGGGTTAAAATGAATATAAACAGACTTATAAAAATTGGTCTACATACCACTGTATCGAGATAATCTACAATATATTGGCAGCGTCCGGCAAGTTCCACTTGTTTGCGGCCGGTACTTAGTTTTCGCATACATTTCCTGCATAAGCTTGTAGACTTATCATCGTCAACTGTTAACTAAATATAAAATTAATATTATTACATAATGTACAATATTATATTTTATAAAATTAGTAATTAAACACATTCTAAAAGCCAAAGTAAAAAACATTGACATTTGAGTCAATGGTGTCACATTAGATTTTAGACTAAGTAACCATAAATTAATAGGTTTCAGATTAGAGTCAATTCAAAAACGGCAACGACTATAATGTGGTTTAAAATAATGAACAATACCTACAATTAGAGTTACCTCTCAAATTGTTAATAATAAAGTAAATTACTTGACACTATGTAAAATAATATTTTAAAAAACATTTATATTTCTTGAAATAATGATCGTTGAATGATAAATGAATCACTCTGAATATAAGATTTAGTGTTTATATTCAAGATAAATCATTAGTGTTTGCACGAATGGGTGAATAGGCCTAAGGATGTTGTGACATAATATAACAAACTGTTAATTTTATTTATTTATTAAATATTATACTCAAAAAAGTTAAAATGGTATTATATATTTTTACGTCAATGAACAGTCACTCGTTGCCTTATCCAAAATATATCAATGTTGATCTAATGAAATATGTAAGAAATACCATATTATTATAATTAAACTTTTTAATTTTTTTAATTTCAATTTCGAAATCTAGGTATATGATTTAATTATTTAAGTTTAAAATAATTTGAGAAAGGGTTTCTTAAAATTGTATGGTAACTGAAAATGGCAAAATTAAAAAACACAGGAACATAATGGTACATGTGGAGTAGTGAAAGGGTTAAAATGAATATAAACAGACTTATAAAAATTGGTCTACATACCACTGTATCGAGATAATCTACAATATATTGGCAGCGTCCGGCATGTTCCACTTGTTTCCGGCAGGTCCTTAGTTTTCCCATACATTTACTGCATAAGCTTGTAGACTTATCATCGTCAACTGTTAACTAAATATATAAAATTAATATTATTACATAATTTACAATATTATTTATAAAATTAGTAATTAAACACATTCTAAAAGCCAAAGTAAAAAACATTGACATTTGAGTCAATGGTGTCACATTAGATTTTAGACTAAGTAACCATAAATTAATAGGTTTCAGATTAGAGTCAATTCAAAAACGGCAACGACTATAATGTGGTTTAAAATAATGAACAATACCTACAATTAGAGTTACCTCTCAAATTGTTAATAATAAAGTAAATTACTTGACACTATGTAAAATAATATTTTAAAAAACATTTATATTTCTTGAAATAATGATCGTTGAATGATAAATGAATCACTCTGAATATAAGATTTAGTGTTTATATTCAAGATAAATCATTAGTGTTTGCACGAATGGGTGAATAGGCCTAAGGATGTTGTGACATAATATAACAAACTGTTATTTTTATTTATTTATTAAATATTATACTCAAAAAAGTTAAAATGGTATTATATATTTTTACGTCAAATAACAGTCACTCATTGCCTTATCCAAAATATACCAATGTTGATCTAATGAAATATGTAAGAAATACCATATTATTATAATTAAACTTTTTAATTTTTTTAATTTCAATTTCGAAATCTAGGTATATGATCTAATTATTTAAGTTTAAAATAATTTGAGAAAGGGTTTCTTAAAATTGTATGGTTACTGAAAATGGCAAAATTAAAAAACACAGGAACATAATGGTACATGTGGAGTAGTGAAAGGGTTAAAATGAATATAAACAGACTTATAAAAATTGGTCTACATACCACTGTATCGAGATAATCTACAATATATTGGCAGCGTCCGGCAAGTTCCACTTGTTTGCGGCCGGTACTTAGTTTTCGCATACATTTCCTGCATAAGCTTGTAGACTTATCATCGTCAACTGTTAACTAAATATAAAATTAATATTATTACATAATGTACAATATTATATTTTATAAAATTAGTAATTAAACACATTCTAAAAGCCAAAGTAAAAAACATTGACATTTGAGTCAATGGTGTCACATTAGATTTTAGACTAAGTAACCATAAATTAATAGGTTTCAGATTAGAGTCAATTCAAAAACGGCAACGACTATAATGTGGTTTAAAATAATGAACAATACCTACAATTAGAGTTACCTCTCAAATTGTTAATAATAAAGTAAATTACTTGACACTATGTAAAATAATATTTTAAAAAACATTTATATTTCTTGAAATAATGATCGTTGAATGATAAATGAATCACTCTGAATATAAGATTTAGTGTTTATATTCAAGATAAATCATTAGTGTTTGCACGAATGGGTGAATAGGCCTAAGGATGTTGTGACATAATATAACAAACTGTTATTTTTATTTATTTATTAAATATTATACTCAAAAAAGTTAAAATGGTATTATATATTTTTACGTCAAAGAACAGTCACTCATTGCCTTATCCAAAATATACCAATGTTGATCTAATGAAATATGTAAGAAATACCATATTATTATAATTAAACTTTTTAATTTTTTTAATTTCAATTTCGAGAGCTAGGTATATGATCTAATTATTTAAGTTTAAAATAATTTGAGAAAGGGTTTCTTAAAATTGTATGGTTACTGAAAATGGCAAAATTAAAAAACACAGGAACATAATGGTACATGTGGAGTAGTGAAAGGGTTAAAATGAATATAAACAGACTTATAAAAATTGGTCTACATACCACTGTATCGAGATAATCTACAATATATTGGCAGCGTCCGGCAAGTTCCACTTGTTTGCGGCCGGTACTTAGTTTTCGCATACATTTCCTGCATAAGCTTGTAGACTTATCATCGTCAACTGTTAACTAAATATAAAATTAATATTATTACATAATGTACAATATTATATTTTATAAAATTAGTAATTAAACACATTCTAAAAGCCAAAGTAAAAAACATTGACATTTGAGTCAATGGTGTCACATTAGATTTTAGACTAAGTAACCATAAATTAATAGGTTTCAGATTAGAGTCAATTCAAAAACGGCAACGACTATAATGTGGTTTAAAATAATGAACAATACCTACAATTAGAGTTACCTCTCAAATTGTTAATAATAAAGTAAATTACTTGACACTATGTAAAATAATATTTTAAAAAACATTTATATTTCTTGAAATAATGATCGTTGAATGATAAATGAATCACTCTGAATATAAGATTTAGTGTTTATATTCAAGATAAATCATTAGTGTTTGCACGAATGGGTGAATAGGCCTAAGGATGTTGTGACATAATATAACAAACTGTTAATTTTATTTATTTATTAAATATTATACTCAAAAAAGTTAAAATGGTATTATATATTTTTACGTCAAAGAACAGTCACTCGTTGCCTTATCCAAAATATATCAATGTTGATCTAATGAAATATGTAAGAAATACCATATTATTATAATTAAACTTTTTAATTTTTTTAATTTCAATTTCGAAATCTAGGTATATGATTTAATTATTTAAGTTTAAAATAATTTGAGAAAGGGTTTCTTAAAATTGTATGGTAACTGAAAATGGCAAAATTAAAAAACACAGGAACATAATGGTACATGTGGAGTAGTGAAAGGGTTAAAATGAATATAAACAGACTTATAAAAATTGGTCTACATACCACTGTATCGAGATAATCTACAATATATTGGCAGCGTCCGGCATGTTCCACTTGTTTCCGGCAGGTCCTTAGTTTTCCCATACATTTACTGCATAAGCTTGTAGACTTATCATCGTCAACTGTTAACTAAATATATAAAATTAATATTATTACATAATTTACAATATTATTTATAAAATTAGTAATTAAACACATTCTAAAAGCCAAAGTAAAAAACATTGACATTTGAGTCAATGGTGTCACATTAGATTTTAGACTAAGTAACCATAAATTAATAGGTTTCAGATTAGAGTCAATTCAAAAACGGCAACGACTATAATGTGGTTTAAAATAATGAACAATACCTACAATTAGAGTTACCTCTCAAATTGTTAATAATAAAGTAAATTACTTGACACTATGTAAAATAATATTTTAAAAAACATTTATATTTCTTGAAATAATGATCGTTGAATGATAAATGAATCACTCTGAATATAAGATTTAGTGTTTATATTCAAGATAAATCATTAGTGTTTGCACGAATGGGTGAATAGGCCTAAGGATGTTGTGACATAATATAACAAACTGTTATTTTTATTTATTTATTAAATATTATACTCAAAAAAGTTAAAATGGTATTATATATTTTTACGTCAAAGAACAGTCACTCATTGCCTTATCCAAAATATACCAATGTTGATCTAATGAAATATGTAAGAAATACCATATTATTATAATTAAACTTTTTAATTTTTTTAATTTCAATTTCGAAATCTAGGTATATTATTTAATTATTTAAGTTTAAAATAATTTGAGAAAGGGTTTCTTAAAATTGTATGGTTACTGAAAATGGCAAAATTAAAAAACACAGGAACATAATGGTACATGTGGAGTAGTGAAAGGGTTAAAATGAATATAAACAGACTTATAAAAATTGGTCTACATACCACTGTATCGAGATAATTTACAATATATTGGCAGCGTCCGGCACGTTCCACTTGTTTGCGGCAGGTCCTTAGTTTTCCCATACATTTACTGCATAAGCTTGTAGACTTATCATCGTCAACTGTTAACTAAATATATAAAATTAATATTATTACATAATTTACAATATTATTTATAAAATTAGTAATTAAACACATTCTAAAAGCCAAAGTAAAAAACATTGACATTTGAGTCAATGGTGTCACATTAGATTTTAGACTAAGTAACCATAAATTAATAGGTTTCAGATTAGAGTCAATTCAAAAACGGCAACGACTATAATGTGGTTTAAAATAATGAACAATACCTACAATTAGAGTTACCTCTCAAAATGTTAATAATAAAGTAAATTACTTGACACTATGTAAAATAATATTTTAAAAAACATTTATATTTCTTGAAATAATGATCGTTGAATGATAAATGAATCACTCTGAATATAAGATTTAGTGTTTATATTCAAGATAAATCATTAGTGTTTGCACGAATGGGTGAATAGGCCTAAGGATGTTGTGACATAATATAACAAACTGTTATTTTTATTTATTTATTAAATATTATACTCAAAAAAGTTAAAATGGTATTATATATTTTTACGTCAAAGAACAGTCACTCATTGCCTTATCCAAAATATACCAATGTTGATCTAATGAAATATGTAAGAAATACCATATTATTATAATTAAACTTTTTAATTTTTTTAATTTCAATTTCGAAATCTAGGTATATTATTTAATTATTTAAGTTTAAAATAATTTGAGAAAGGGTTTCTTAAAATTGTATGGTTACTGAAAATGGCAAAATTAAAAAACACAGGAACATAATGGTACATGTGGAGTAGTGAAAGGGTTAAAATGAATATAAACAGACTTATAAAAATTGGTCTACATACCACTGTATCGAGATAATTTACAATATATTGGCAGCGTCCGGCACGTTCCACTTGTTTGCGGCAGGTCCTTAGTTTTCCCATACATTTACTGCATAAGCTTGTAGACTTATCATCGTCAACTGTTAACTAAATATATAAAATTAATATTATTACATAATTTACAATATTATTTATAAAATTAGTAATTAAACACATTCTAAAAGCCAAAGTAAAAAACATTGACATTTGAGTCAATGGTGTCACATTAGATTTTAGACTAAGTAACCATAAATTAATAGGTTTCAGATTAGAGTCAATTCAAAAACGGCAACGACTATAATGTGGTTTAAAATAATGAACAATACCTACAATTAGAGTTACCTCTCAAAATGTTAATAATAAAGTAAATTACTTGACACTATGTAAAATAATATTTTAAAAAACATTTATATTTCTTGAAATAATGATCGTTGAATGATAAATGAATCACTCTGAATATAAGATTTAGTGTTTATATTCAAGATAAATCATTAGTGTTTGCACGAATGGGTGAATAGGCCTAAGGATGTTGTGACATAATATAACAAACTGTTATTTTTATTTATTTATTAAATATTATACTCAAAAAAGTTAAAATGGTATTATATATTTTTACGTCAAAGAACAGTCACTCATTGCCTTATCCAAAATATACCAATGTTGATCTAATGAAATATGTAAGAAATACCATATTATTATAATTAAACTTTTTAATTTTTTTAATTTCAATTTCGAGAGCTAGGTATATGATCTAATTATTTAAGTTTAAAATAATTTGAGAAAGGGTTTCTTAAAATTGTATGGTTACTGAAAATGGCAAAATTAAAAAACACAGGAACATAATGGTACATGTGGAGTAGTGAAAGGGTTAAAATGAATATAAACAGACTTATAAAAATTGGTCTACATACCACTGTATCGAGATAATCTACAATATATTGGCAGCGTCCGGCAAGTTCCACTTGTTTGCGGCCGGTACTTAGTTTTCGCATACATTTCCTGCATAAGCTTGTAGACTTATCATCGTCAACTGTTAACTAAATATAAAATTAATATTATTACATAATGTACAATATTATATTTTATAAAATTAGTAATTAAACACATTCTAAAAGCCAAAGTAAAAAACATTGACATTTGAGTCAATGGTGTCACATTAGATTTTAGACTAAGTAACCATAAATTAATTGGTTTCAGATTAGAGTCAATTCAAAAACGGCAACGACTATAATGTGGTTTAAAATAATGAACAATACCTACAATTAGAGTTACCTCTCAAAATGTTTATAATAAAGTAAATTACTTGACACTATGTAAAATAATATTTTAAAAAACATTTATATTTCTTGAAATAATGATCGTTGAATGATAAATGAATCACTCTGAATATAAGATTTAGTGTTTATATTCAAGATAAATCATTAGTGTTTGCACGAATGGGTGAATAGGCCTAAGGATGTTGTGACATAATATAACAAACTGTTAATTTTATTTATTTATTAAATATTATACTCAAAAAAGTTAAAATGGTATTATATATTTTTACGTCAAAGAACAGTCACTCATTGCCTTATCCAAAATATATCAATGTTGATCTAATGAAATATGTAAGAAATACCATATTATCATAATTAAACTTTTTAATTTTTTTAATTTCAATTTCGAAATCTAGGTATATGATTTAATTATTTAAGTTTAAAATAATTTGAGAAAGGGTTTCTTAAAATTGTATGGTTACTGAAAATGGCAAAATTAAAAAACACAGGAACATAATGGTACATGTGGAGTAGTGAAAGGGTTAAAATGAATATAAACAGACTTATAAAAATTGGTCTACATACCACTGTATTGAGATAATTTACAATATATTGGCAGCGTCCGGCACGTTCCACTTGTTTGCGGCAGGTCCTTATTTTTCCCATACATTTACTGCATAAGCTTGTAGACTTATCATCGTCAACTGTTAACTAAATATATAAAATTAATATTATTACATAATGTACAATATAATTTATAAAATTAGTAATTAAACACATTCTAAAAGCCAAAGTAAAAAACATTGACATTTGAGTCAATGGTGTCACATTAGATTTTAGACTAAGTAACCATAAATTAATAGGTTTCAGATTAGAGTCAATTCAAAAACGGCAACGACTATAATGTGGTTTAAAATAATGAACAATACCTACAATTAGAGTTACCTCTCAAATCGTTAATAATAAAGTAAATTACTTGACACTATGTAAAATAATATTTTAAAAAACATTTATATTTCTTGAAATAATGATCGTTGAATGATAAATGAATCACTCTGAATATAAGATTTAGTGTTTATATTCAAGATAAATCATTAGTGTTTGCACGAATGGGTGAATAGGCCTAAGGATGTTGTGACATAATATAACAAACTGTTATTTTTATTTATTTATTAAATATTATACTCAAAAAAGTTAAAATGGTATTATATATTTTTACGTCAAAGAACAGTCACTCATTGCCTTATCCAAAATATATCAATGTTTATCTAATGAAATATGTAAGAAATACCATATTATCATAATTAAACTTTTTAATTTTTTTAATTTCAATTTCGAAATCTAGGTTTATGATTTAATTATTTAAGTTTAAAATAATTTGAGAATGGGTTTCTTAAAATTGTATGGTAACTGAAAATGGCAAAATTAAAAAACACAGGAACATAATGGTACATGTGGAGTAGTGAAAGGGTTAAAATGAATATAAACAGACTTATAAAAATTGGTCTACATACCACTGTATCGAGATAATTTACAATATATTGGCAGCGTCCGGCACGTTCCACTTGTTTGCGGCAGGTCCTTATTTTTCCCATACATTTACTGCATAAGCTTGTAGACTTATCATCGTCAACTGTTAACTAAATATATAAAATTAATATTATTACATAATTTACAATATTATTTATAAAATTAGTAATTAAACACATTCTAAAAGCCAAAGTAAAAAACATTGACATTTGAGTCAATGGTGTCACATTAGATTTTAGACTAAGTAACCATAAATTAATAGGTTTCAGATTAGAGTCAATTCAAAAACGGCAACGACTATAATGTGGTTTAAAATAATGAACAATACCTACAATTAGAGTTACCTCTCAAAATGTTAATAATAAAGTAAATTACTTGACACTATGTAAAATAATATTTTAAAAAACATTTATATTTCTTGAAATAATGATCGTTGAATGATAAATGAATCACTCTGAATATAAGATTTAGTGTTTATATTCAAGATAAATCATTAGTGTTTGCACGAATGGGTGAATAGGCCTAAGGATGTTGTGACATAATATAACAAACTGTTATTTTTATTTATTTATTAAATATTATACTCAAAAAAGTTAAAATGGTATTATATATTTTTACGTCAAAGAACAGTCACTCATTGCCTTATCCAAAATATACCAATGTTGATCTAATGAAATATGTAAGAAATACCATATTATTATAATTAAACTTTTTAATTTTTTTAATTTCAATTTCGAGAGCTAGGTATATGATCTAATTATTTAAGTTTAAAATAATTTGAGAAAGGGTTTCTTAAAATTGTATGGTTACTGAAAATGGCAAAATTAAAAAACACAGGAACATAATGGTACATGTGGAGTAGTGAAAGGGTTAAAATGAATATAAACAGACTTATAAAAATTGGTCTACATACCACTGTATCGAGATAATCTACAATATATTGGCAGCGTCCGGCAAGTTCCACTTGTTTGCGGCCGGTACTTAGTTTTCGCATACATTTCCTGCATAAGCTTGTAGACTTATCATCGTCAACTGTTAACTAAATATAAAATTAATATTATTACATAATGTACAATATTATATTTTATAAAATTAGTAATTAAACACATTCTAAAAGCCAAAGTAAAAAACATTGACATTTGAGTCAATGGTGTCACATTAGATTTTAGACTAAGTAACCATAAATTAATTGGTTTCAGATTAGAGTCAATTCAAAAACGGCAACGACTATAATGTGGTTTAAAATAATGAACAATACCTACAATTAGAGTTACCTCTCAAAATGTTTATAATAAAGTAAATTACTTGACACTATGTAAAATAATATTTTAAAAAACATTTATATTTCTTGAAATAATGATCGTTGAATGATAAATGAATCACTCTGAATATAAGATTTAGTGTTTATATTCAAGATAAATCATTAGTGTTTGCACGAATGGGTGAATAGGCCTAAGGATGTTGTGACATAATATAACAAACTGTTAATTTTATTTATTTATTAAATATTATACTCAAAAAAGTTAAAATGGTATTATATATTTTTACGTCAAAGAACAGTCACTCATTGCCTTATCCAAAATATATCAATGTTGATCTAATGAAATATGTAAGAAATACCATATTATCATAATTAAACTTTTTAATTTTTTTAATTTCAATTTCGAAATCTAGGTATATGATTTAATTATTTAAGTTTAAAATAATTTGAGAAAGGGTTTCTTAAAATTGTATGGTTACTGAAAATGGCAAAATTAAAAAACACAGGAACATAATGGTACATGTGGAGTAGTGAAAGGGTTAAAATGAATATAAACAGACTTATAAAAATTGGTCTACATACCACTGTATCGAGATAATCTACAATATATTGGCAGCGTCCGGCACGTTCCACTTGTTTGCGGCAGGTCCTTATTTTTCCCATACATTTCCTGCATAAGCTTGTAGACTTATCATCGTCAACTGTTAACTAAATATAAAATTAATATTATTACATAATGTACAATATTATATTTTATAAAATTAGTAATTAAACACATTCTAAAAGCCAAAGTAAAAAACATTGACATTTGAGTCAATGGTGTCACATTAGATTTTAGACTAAGTAACCATAAATTAATTGGTTTCAGATTAGAGTCAATTCAAAAACGGCAACGACTATAATGTGGTTTAAAATAATGAACAATACCTACAATTAGAGTTACCTCTCAAAATGTTTATAATAAAGTAAATTACTTGACACTATGTAAAATAATATTTTAAAAAACATTTATATTTCTTGAAATAATGATCGTTGAATGATAAATGAATCACTCTGAATATAAGATTTAGTGTTTATATTCAAGATAAATCATTAGTGTTTGCACGAATGGGTGAATAGGCCTAAGGATGTTGTGACATAATATAACAAACTGTTAATTTTATTTATTTATTAAATATTATACTCAAAAAAGTTAAAATGGTATTATATATTTTTACGTCAAAGAACAGTCACTCATTGCCTTATCCAAAATATATCAATGTTGATCTAATGAAATATGTAAGAAATACCATATTATCATAATTAAACTTTTTAATTTTTTTAATTTCAATTTCGAAATCTAGGTATATGATTTAATTATTTAAGTTTAAAATAATTTGAGAAAGGGTTTCTTAAAATTGTATGGTTACTGAAAATGGCAAAATTAAAAAACACAGGAACATAATGGTACATGTGGAGTAGTGAAAGGGTTAAAATGAATATAAACAGACTTATAAAAATTGGTCTACATACCACTGTATTGAGATAATTTACAATATATTGGCAGCGTCCGGCACGTTCCACTTGTTTGCGGCAGGTCCTTATTTTTCCCATACATTTACTGCATAAGCTTGTAGACTTATCATCGTCAACTGTTAACTAAATATATAAAATTAATATTATTACATAATGTACAATATAATTTATAAAATTAGTAATTAAACACATTCTAAAAGCCAAAGTAAAAAACATTGACATTTGAGTCAATGGTGTCACATTAGATTTTAGACTAAGTAACCATAAATTAATAGGTTTCAGATTAGAGTCAATTCAAAAACGGCAACGACTATAATGTGGTTTAAAATAATGAACAATACCTACAATTAGAGTTACCTCTCAAATCGTTAATAATAAAGTAAATTACTTGACACTATGTAAAATAATATTTTAAAAAACATTTATATTTCTTGAAATAATGATCGTTGAATGATAAATGAATCACTCTGAATATAAGATTTAGTGTTTATATTCAAGATAAATCATTAGTGTTTGCACGAATGGGTGAATAGGCCTAAGGATGTTGTGACATAATATAACAAACTGTTATTTTTATTTATTTATTAAATATTATACTCAAAAAAGTTAAAATGGTATTATATATTTTTACGTCAAAGAACAGTCACTCATTGCCTTATCCAAAATATATCAATGTTTATCTAATGAAATATGTAAGAAATACCATATTATCATAATTAAACTTTTTAATTTTTTTAATTTCAATTTCGAAATCTAGGTTTATGATTTAATTATTTAAGTTTAAAATAATTTGAGAATGGGTTTCTTAAAATTGTATGGTAACTGAAAATGGCAAAATTAAAAAACACAGGAACATAATGGTACATGTGGAGTAGTGAAAGGGTTAAAATGAATATAAACAGACTTATAAAAATTGGTCTACATACCACTGTATCGAGATAATTTACAATATATTGGCAGCGTCCGGCACGTTCCACTTGTTTGCGGCAGGTCCTTATTTTTCCCATACATTTACTGCATAAGCTTGTAGACTTATCATCGTCAACTGTTAACTAAATATATAAAATTAATATTATTACATAATGTACAATATTATTTATTAAATTAGTAATTAAACACATTCTAAAAGCCAAAGTAAAAAACATTGACATTTGAGTCAATGGTGTCACATTAGATTTTAGACTAAGTAACCATAAATTAATAGGTTTCAGATTAGAGTCAATTCAAAAACGGCAACGACTATAATGTGGTTTAAAATAATGAACAATACCTACAATTAGAGTTACCTCTCAAAATGTTAATAATAAAGTAAATTACTTGACACTATGTAAAATAATATTTTAAAAAACATTTATATTTCTTGAAATAATGATCGTTGAATGATAAATGAATCACTCTGAATATAAGATTTAGTGTTTATATTCAAGATAAATCATTAGTGTTTGCACGAATGGGTGAATAGGCCTAAGGATGTTGTGACATAATATAACAAACTGTTAATTTTATTTATTTATTAAATATTATACTCAAAAAAGTTAAAATGGTATTATATATTTTTACGTCAAAGAACAGTCACTCATTGCCTTATCCAAAATATATCAATGTTGATCTGTTGAAATATACAATTAATATTAGTATTCAAACCATGTAAACACACGTGCGTGTACAATGTCGTTTTCTAATAGATACTTATGCAGCTACGATATAGCTGTGTAACACCTTTACTATCGCTTTCTATATTATATACGGATACGGGATGGTCTCGATTGTTCATATAAATAGGGCATTTGATGTATGTAATAATCACTTGCACAGACGCTGTCATACCGAGTGTACGCGGTGTGTGTGTATAGTCACAGTTTAATTGTCCAGTTGTACGTTATATATATTATACTTATACATAATCATATTGTCGTGTTATTACTTATTATATTAATGCTAACATCATTAGTCCGTCAAGCTCCACTTTCAACAGGTTATGGGCCCAGAACAATAGCCCAGGACAATAGCCCAGGACAATAGCCCAGGACAATAGCCCAGGACAATAGCCCAGGACAATAGCCCAGGACATTAGCCCAGTCAATAACCAAGACATACAGTCTAGTGGATTCGTGATCGAAGTATTTTTATATATGTATTAACGCAGAAAACTACAACCAGTCGGAGATATCCTGGATTTCGGAAAACGGCGGAACAGTGTACATAGGTAAAGTTTTGTTATAAATTGTTATACAGGAAAGTATACGGGAAATCATCGGTCATGGAAGACACGGTGAAGATAACAAAATTATGTGCGGAAAACTGGTCGTTATGGAAGTTCCAGATGAAGGTCATTTTAAATGCCTTGGAAGTAGGTGAGATAGTTTCAGGTGAATGGACGAAACCAAGTCTACCTATAAAGAAGTCGGCAGGAGAAACCGACGAGGATGCCAAAGCACGTTGGCAAAGGCAGACAAACGCTTGGCAAAAAGCGGACGGTAAATGTCAGAAAATAATAGTTACCTCAGTGGACGATGGTCCATTACAATATTTGATTAACTGTGAGACTGCATTGGAAATGTGGGAGAAACTTCTGAGTATTTACGAGCAGAAGTCTGAGGCAAGTATACATTTGCTTCAACAACAATTTTTCAGTTATTCAAAGGAGTCGACAGATGACTTGTCGACGCACATTTCTAAATTGGTCAATTTAGGAAGGAAACTGAGAGTAGCGGGTGAACCAGTTACGGATAACATGGTTATGACAAAAATACTAATGACATTACCAAAAGAATATAATCATTTTTACAGTGCTTGGGATTCAGTCCCAACGGGAAGTAAAAATATAAATAATTTAACTAGTCGGTTGTTGATTGAAGAATCACGGGTTATCCAGATCAAAGGTGAAGTTGGTGAACAAGAGAAATCGAGTGCATTTCCAGCCAAATTTCAAAACAGATCCGATGGAAAAAACGGCAGTTATGGTAAAGGTAAAAAGCAATTTACTAATAAAAGTAATGTTAAATGTTATTACTGTGGTAAAATTGGTCATTATAAAAGAAACTGTAAGAATTTTCTAAGTAGTATGAAAGGTGGGAAAACCGGTACTACAGGTACAAATTTAAATGCATTTGTAAGCGAGTCAAGGATAAATGAAACTACAACAGATACGTGGGTTTTAGACTCAGGCGCGTCGGATCATATGAGCGCGAACCTAGAATGGTTTACAAGTTATGAACCATTGAAATATACACAACAGGTAACAATAGGTGACGGAACAAATCTGTACGCAACAGGAAAAGGTAATATTAATATATTATCATACGTGAACGGTAATTGGAATAAAAATTACTTGGCAAATGTATTGCACGTGCCGGGATTAAAATTTAATTTATTCTCGTGCGGGTCAGCGTTGGACAAAGGTTTAGAACTAACGTCAGACAATAAAACGTGTGTGTTCAAAAGAAATGGGATTCCTGTATGCATAGGCACAAGATGCGGTAGGTTGTTTGAATTACAGATCAAAGTCGAAACACCGTCGAAAGCTGAATGTTATGCGAACATTGCAGTAGAAAGACGATTAGAAGTATGGCATAAGCGTTTAGCTCACCAGAATATTCAATACGTGAGGAATTGTTTAGCAAAACATAATATTGATTATTCAACCAATGACGATCAATTTGTATGCAGCGACTGCATAATCGGGAAACAACACCGTCAATCGTTCAGTAAAAGTGAGACCGAATATTTTAACGTCGGCGATTTAATACATGCAGATTTATGTGGACCGATGCAGAGGGACTCTATCGGTATGTCAAAATATTTTTTATTATTTAGAGATGACTACTCACGTTACAGAACGGTATATTTTATTAAAAATAAATATGAAGTAAAAAATATTATGGAAACATTTATAAAAAGTGTTAAAACAGAAACAGGATCTAAGGTCAAAATATTAAGGACTGATAATGGGTTAGAATTTGTAAACAAGGATATTACAGGTATTCTACAGAAATATGGCATACGACACCAAACTACGGTAGCATATACGCCGGAACAGAACGGGAAAGTCGAGCGTGATAACAGAACAATCGTAGAAGCTGCCAGGACAATGATATGTGCGAAAAATCTTGACGTATCATTATGGGCAGAAGCTGTGAACACAGCCGTTTATACACGTCCGTGAAGTTGGCCCTTACACTTTTTCAAAAAAAGTTTTGCACAGTGCCAATATTTTGCAAGTAATTAGCAAGAATTTGCAAGTCCAATCCCAGAATTTGCAAGTCAAAAATAAAGGAGTTATAAGGGGTGGAACCGAGGAAGGGCTAACTTCACGCAGCCCTGACTTGTTGTCAGAAACTTTCAAAACTGGTGTCAAAACACTCGTTATAATTAGCAAGAATTTGCAAGTCCATTCCCGAAATTTGCAAGTCAAAATTCCTACCCCTACGATTTTTCAAAGTATTTTTCCCAGCCCTGACATGTTGTCAGAAACTTTCAAAACTGGTGTCAAAACACTCGTTATAATTAGCAAGAATTTGCAAGTCCACTCCCGAAATTTGCAAGTCAAAATTCCTAACCCTACGATTTTTCAAAGTTTTCCACCACAGCCCTGACATGTTGTCAGAAACTTTCAAAACTGGTGTCAAAACACTCGTTATAATTAGCAAGAATTTGCAAGTCCACTCCCGAAATTTGCAAGTCGAAAATCTCACCCCTACGATTTTTCAAAGTTTTCCACCCCAGCCCTGACTTGTTGTCAGAAACTTTCAAAACTGGTGTCAAAACACTCGTTATAATTAGCAAGAATTTGCAAGTCCACTCCCGAAATTTGCAAGTCAAAATTCCTACCCCTACGATTTTTCAAAGTTTTCCACCCCAGCCCTGACATGTTGTCAGAAACTTTCAAAACTGGTGTCAAAACACTCGTTATAATTAGCAAGAATTTGCAAGTCCACTCCCGAAATTTGCAAGTCGAAAATCTCACCCCTACGATTTTTCAAAGTTTTCCACCCCAGCCCTGACTTGTTGTCAGAAACTTTCAAAACTGGTGTCAAAACACTCGTTATAATTAGCAAGAATTTGCAAGTCCACTCCCGAAATTTGCAAGTCGAAAATCTCACCCCTACGATTTTTCAAAGTTTTAAGATAAATCAAATTACTTTTTACAATGATATAATTAGTTTACTTTAATTCAACTAAATTGAATAATTATATTATTTATTGTTGCTTACCTGTATTGCGCGTGTCTACGTCTATGTCCACGTCAAACTACATCATATAAATAGATCTACACGTTACCTACTCTTGCAAAATGACATACTTGTATTCTTTTTCCAATGAAATTGATAGTTCATATGTATAGTCAAATTGTGCACATACACATAAACATTTTGTATTTAAGGTTAAATAGGTACTTACTTATTCAAAAACACACGTATACATTTTCTTCTTTAATTTGTTTAAAATACTCATAAATTTTCATACATCACTTATACAATAACTAAAAAATAAAATTGTTTCAAAGGTACTCTAACCGCTCTAGCACAAAATGGACAATTAAATAAAAATATCAGTTGTAAAAATTAAAAAATTAAAAACATTACCAAAGCCTAGTGCTGTAAAATCATATAAAAAAACTACCCTTTTATATAAAGTTTTTTAAACATTTTCAAATTAAATTTGTATATACATTAAAATGTGAGGATTACATTTTTAAATATATACATGACAAAATATATATATATTATATTATATTATATATATTACTATTATTATTATTATTTACTTGTCTACTTATTCACTTATAAAAAACATAAAAAAAACTACTTACTAGATCTCGTTCAAACTAATTTTCGGTGGAAGTTTGCATGGTAATGTGCATCATATATTTTTCTTAGTATTATCATTCTCTTATTTTAGAAGTTATAGGGGGGGGGGGGGGGGAAAGACACAAATTTTACCACTTTGGAAGTGACTATCGCGCAAACAATTCAGTTTAAAAAAAAAGATATTAAAAACCTCAATAACATTTTTGAAGACCTATACATAGATACCCCCCACGTATGGGTTGGATGAAAACAAATTATTGAGTTTCAGTATGGGCAACCCCTAAAATGTATTTTTTTTCTATTTTTGTGTGAAAATCTTAATGCGGTTCATAGAATACATCTACTTACCAAGTTTTAACTTTTAACAGTATAGCTCTCATAGTTTCGAAGAAAAGTGGCAGTGACACCATGACGGACAGACAGACAGACATGACGAATCTATAAGGGGTTCCGTTTTTTGCTACGGAACCCTAAAAAAACAGAATTTCAAACTTAATAATAAGATTTTTTAACCATAACTTCCAAAGAAAATTTAACCAACTTTTTTTAAAAGTGCCATTATTATGCTTATAAAAACAAACATTTTAAAAAACAAAATTCATAAAAATCGCTTTGGAGCTAAATAAACTGGTATGGTTTCAATAATTCATATTTTCATGTATTACTTATCTCTTAAATCTCTAGAAAAACAAGTGTTAAATAAACATTATAATTTATAATATTACATTTGACATATTAAAAATGAATACATTGATATCTTTATAAGCATTTAATTTTTTTTTCTTATTATCAAAATAAATTACTGTACATATTAATTAAATAGCTATCAAACTGAAACTCATAACTATGTTAATACCAATGTTAATTTTTTACAAACCTAATGATTCTAAGTAATTATTTGTGGTGGGCTAGTTTTGAAAGTGTCTGACAACAAGTCAGGGCTGGGGTGGAATACTTTGAAAAATCGTAGGGGTGAGATTTTCGACTTGCAAATTTCGGGAGTGGACTTGCAAATTCTTGCTAATTATATCTTATAATATTTATGTTAAACAACCTATAATAAATTCTTAAATGATTTACATTGTAATTTAAATTATTTCATTTTAAATTATTATTTACATTTAATTATTTTAGCATAAGTAAGCTATAGTAAATGCCATAATTATGTAATATAATATGTTAAAGTATAATTTTGACTTGCAAATTTCGGGAGTGGACTTGCAAATTCTTGCTAATTATAACGAGTGTTTTGACACCAGTTTTGAAAGTTTCTGACAACAAGTCAGGGCTGGGGTGGAAAACTTTGAAAAATCGTAGGGGTAGGAATTTTGACTTGCAAATTTCGGGAGTGGACTTGCAAATTCTTGCTAATTATAACGAGTGTTTTGACACCAGTTTTGAAAGTTTCTGACAACAAGTCAGGGCTGGGGTGGAAAACTTTGAAAAATCGTAGGGGTGAGATTTTCGACTTGCAAATTTCGGGAGTGGACTTGCAAATTCTTGCTAATTATAACGAGTGTTTTGACACCAGTTTTGAAAGTTTCTGACAACATGTCAGGGCTGGGAAAAATACTTTGAAAAATCGTAGGGGTAGGAATTTTGACTTGCAAATTTCGGGAATGGACTTGCAAATTCTTGCTAATTATAACGAGTGTTTTGACACCAGTTTTGAAAGTTTCTGACAACAAGTCAGGGCTGCGTGAAGTTAGCCCTTCCTCGGTTCCACCCCTTATAACTCCTTTATTTTTGACTTGCAAATTCTGGGATTGGACTTGCAAATTCTTGCTAATTACTTGCAAAATATTGGCACTGTGCAAAACTTTTTTTGAAAAAGTGTAAGGGCCAACTTCACGGCGGTCGTTTATACACTTAATCTAACCGGGACGAGTTCACAGAATGGTAAGCCACCTTACGAGTTATATTATAAAGTCGTGCCAGATATTAAACATTTACGAGTTTTTGGTACTGCGGTATATACACACATACCAAAGCAAAAACGTCAGAAATGGGATCCAAAAAGTGAAAAAGGAATATTTGTTGGCTATTCGAACAGCACGAAAGGTTATCGTGTATGGTATTCGAAAACAAATAAAATATCCGTGTGCAGAGACATTATATTCGAAGACGAATGTAATAATTATGAAAATGTAATTGCTGACACAATAGAGTTTACAGACACTCAAATTAATTCAACGGGTGTGCGTGAGAAGGACGAAAACATAGTCGATGATAGAAATGTTATGGTTCTACGTGACAGGAATACACTTAAGAAGCCGGACAGGTATAATGTTCAGACTTTTATTGCTAACTGTGTCAGTCCATTGAATTATGATGAGGCAATTACTGGGTCAAACAAAAATGAATGGAATAATGCTATGAACGACGAAATTAATTCATTACACGAAAATCAGACTTGGACTCTAGTCGATTTGCCACAGGATAAAGTTGCATTACGAAATGCATGGGTGTTCAAAACAAAATATAAAACTGACGGTAGTATAGATAAATTTAAGGCCAGATTGGTCATTAAGGGTTGTTCACAGAAATATGGTATAGATTACCATGAAACATTTTCGCCAGTGGTCAGATACGAATCAATTAGGGCGATATTCACAGTAGCAGCTGTGGAAAAATTAATACTACGACAATTCGACATCAAGACAGCATTTCTGTACGGAGAACTACAGGAAGAAATATACATGGTACAACCACCAGGATACGAAGATGGATCGAATAAAGTATGTAAGCTTCAGCGTAGTTTATATGGCTTAAAACAAAGTCCAAGATGTTGGAATATACGTTTTAAGAATTTTTTGAATGCATTTGGTTTACAATGTACCGAAGCGGATGCATGTGTATTCAAAGCTGATAACAGCCAAATTATTCTTGCAATATTTGTTGACGATGGTTTAATCGCGGCAGATAATGAAGATATTATAGAGAAACTTTTAACAAACTTGGAGAAAGAGTTTGAGGTTAAAAAGGGAAACTTAGAATACTTTCTAGGTATGCAGGTAAACTTAATGAAAAATGGTTCATTATTTGTGCATCAGACAAATTATGCATGTAGCATAATTAATAAATTTAATATGCTGGACGCCAAAGAACTTTCAATTCCGATAGACAAATCACATACTATTGAACAAAAGGAAGAATCGGAGATATTAAGTGAAGAAATACCTTATAGGCAGGCAGTAGGTAGCTTACTGTTTTTATCACAGGTAACGAGACCAGATATAGCATATGCAGTAAACTTTGCTAGTCGTTACTTAGCAAAACCAACTAAAGCTCATTGGAACTTGGTAAAACGGATTATACGATATGTCAAACGAACATTTAATTATGGCTTGTATTTTAATCACAATACACAACTGTCATTAGAAATATTTAGCGATGCAGATTACGCAGGTGACGTTCAGACACGACGTTCAACGTCAGGATTTCTATTCAGATACGGGTCAAGCATAATTTCATGGACATCGCAGAGACAACATTGTGTGTCATTGTCATCGACAGAGGCTGAATATATTTCGGCCAGTGAAGCTGTAAAAGGGATCATGTGGATTACGCGGTTGATAATAAGCTTATCAAAAACAGGTGATAAACAACCGACATTATTCATTGATAATCAGAGTGCTATTCGTTTAGTTAAAAATCCGGAGTTTCATAAGAGGACAAAACACATAGACGTACGATATCATTTCATACGGGAGAAATACGAAGAAGGACAATTTCAACTACAGTACATTGGAACAGAGGACCAGATTGCGGACATTCTAACCAAGCCTTTGGTTAAGGAAAGATTCGAGAAGTTGCGGTCAGCTGTAGGAGTGACTTCAATTAAAGAAATAATTAATTGAGGGAGGGTGTTGAAATATACAATTAATATTAGTATTCAAACCATGTAAACACACGTGCGTGTACAATGTCGTTTTCTAATAGATACTTATGCAGCTACGATATAGCTGTGTAACACCTTTACTATCGCTTTCTATATTATATACGGATACGGGATGGCCTCGATTGTTCATATAAATAGGGCCTTTGATGTATGTAATAATCACTTGCACAGACGCTGTCATACCGAGTGTACGCGGTGTGTGTGTATAGTCACAGTTTAATTGTCCAGTTGTACGTTATATATATTATACTTATACATAATCATATTGTCGTGTTATTACTTATTATATTAATGCTAACATCATTAGTCCGTCAAGCTCCACTTTCAACATGATCTAATGAAATATGTAAGAAATACCATATTATTATAATTAAACTTTTTAATTTTTTTAATTTCAATTTCGAAATCTAGGTATATGATTTAATTATTTAAGTTTAAAATAATTTGAGAAAGGGTTTCTTAAAATTGTATGGTTACTGAAAATGGCAAAATTAAAAAACACAGGAACATAATGGTACATGTGGAGTAGTGAAAGGGTTAAAATGAATATAAACAGACTTATAAAAATTGGTCTACATACCACTGTATCGAGATAATCTACAATATATTGGCAGCGTCCGGCACGTTCCACTTGTTTGCGGCAGGTCCTTATTTTTCCCATACATTTACTGCATAAGCTTGTAGACTTATCATCGTCAACTGTTAACTAAATATATAAAATCAATATTATTACATAATGTACAATATTATTTATAAAATTAGTAATTAAACACATTCTAAAAGCCAAAGTAAAAAACATTGACATTTGAGTCAATGGTGTCACATTAGATTTTAGACTAAGCAACCATAAATTAATAGGTTTCAGATTAGAGTCAATTCAAAAACGGCAACGACTATAATGTGGTTTAAAATAATGAACAATACCTACAATCAGAGTTACCCCACAAAATGTTAATAATAAAGTAAATGACTTGACACTATGTAAAATGATATTTTAAAAAACATTTTTATTTCTTGAAATAATGATCGTTGAATGATAAATGAATCACCCTGTATATTAGATTTAGTGTTTATATTTCAGATAAGTCATTAGTGTTTGCACCAATGGGTGAATAGGCCTAAGGATGTTGTGACATAATATAACAAACCGTTAATTTTATTTATTTATTAAATATTATACTCAAAAAAGTTAAAATGGTATTATATATTTTTACGTCAAAGAACAGTCACTCATTGCTTTATCCAAAATATATCAATGTTGATCTAATGAAATATGTAAGGAATACCATATTATTATAATTAACCTTTTTAATTTCTTTAATTTCAATTTCGAGATCTAGGTATATGATCTAATTATTTAAGTTTAAAATAATTTGAGAAAGGGTTTCTTAAAATTGTATGGTTACTGAAAATGGCAAAATTAAAAAACACAGGAACATAATGGTACATGTGGAGTAGTGAAAGGGTTAAAATGAATATAAACAGACTTATAAAAATTGGTCTACATACCACTGTATCGAGATAATCTACAATATATTGGCAGCGTCCGGCACGTTCCACTTGTTTGCGGCAGGTCCTTATTTTTCCCATACATTTACTGCATAAGCTTGTAGACTTATCATCGTCAACTGTTAACTAAATATATAAAATTAATATTATTACATAATGTACAATATTATTTATCAAATTAGTAATTAAACACATTCTAAAAGCCAAAGTAAAAAACATTGACATTTGAGTCAATGGTGTCACATTAGATTTTAGACTAAGTAACCATAAATTAATAGGTTTCAGATTAGAGTCAATTCAAAAACGGCAACGACTATAATGTGGTTTAAAATAATGAACAATACCTACAATCAGAGTTACCCCACAAAATGTTAATAATAAAGTAAATGACTTGACACTATGTAAAATGATATTTTAAAAAACATTTTTATTTCTTGAAATAATGATCGTTGAATGATAAATGAATCACCCTGTATATTAGATTTAGTGTTTATATTTCAGATAAGTCATTAGTGTTTGCACCAATGGGTGAATAGGCCTAAGGATGTTGTGACATAATATAACAAACTGTTAATTTTGTTTATTTATTAAATATTATACTCAAAAAAGTTAAAATGGTATTATATATTTTTACGTCAAAGAACAGTCACTCATTGCCTTATCCAAAATATATCAATGTTGATCTAATGAAATATGTAAGAAATACCATATTATTATAATTAACCTTTTTAATTTTTTTAATTTCAATTTCGAGATCTAGGTATATGATTTAATTATTTAAGTTTAAAATAATTTGAGAAAGGGTTTCTTAAAATTGTATGGTTACTGAAAATGGCAAAATTAAAAAACACAGGAACATAATAGTACATGTGGAGTAGTGAAAGGGTTAAAATGAATATATACAGACTTATAAAAATTGGTCTACATACCACTGTATCGAGATAATCTACAATATATTGGCAGCGTCCGGCACGTTCCACTTGTTTGCGGTAGGTCCTTATTTTTCCCATACATTTACTGCATAAGCTTGTAGACTTATCATCGTCAACTGTTAACTAAATATATAAAATTAATATTATTACATAATGTACAATATTATTTATCAAATTAGTAATTAAACACATTCAAAAAGCCAAAGTAAAAAACATTGACATTTGGGTCAATGGTGTCACATTAGATTTTAGACTAAGTAACCATAAATTAATAGGTTTCAGATTAGAGTCATTCAATAACGACAACGACTACAATGTGGTTTAAAATAATGAATAATACCTACAATCACAGGCGGCTCGTGCCTTGTAATTTTTTGAAACGATAATGTGCTACCATGCATTGGATATTATCTGCTATAACTTATCACAATATATCAAGGTTAAGGTGGTTCTAGTCAGTCATATTCTAAGGAATGTTGTATAGGCAATACATTAGACCTTTGCGATAGGACTTGTTAGTGTGTGAAAAGTAAAATTACATTAGTGTGTGTGTGTTATATTTTATCGCGCCCGCGACCTGTATCAGTTCTCCTATATATCTATAATCTATATATATATGTCAAGCCGCGTGGCGCGTACTGTGTCATTACGGAGTGCTATTTTTAATTTTATCTTATCTAACAAAATCAAACTACAATCAATATAATATACAATGAAGGGTCAATGATCTTTTTATTATTATTTATTGGCGGGTGACACATAACGAGAAAAATGCTTTTGCAAATATGATTTGCTTATAGTTCTTAGATGGGAGACCACTCAGTTTTTCAGTTACGTGTCATCTCTAATAATACATCGAATTACCTATGTTGCCGTGGCTTGGAAAAAAGTTTTATAAAAGCAATAATTAGAATATTATAGTCCATACAGTTTCGTTAATATTTACGTAGATGGTTAAACCATAAAATACATTTCTATACTTATTTTTATTTTTTTAATTCTGTGTCATAGTTTGATGTTTTTTGTGACTATATGTCTATATATTATATTACGTAGTTTTATAATACATTATGCATTCTACACTATTAAGTCACCAATTAATTAGTTTATTATACATACTAACTACGTGTTTAGCTTATTTTCACGTCAACAATTTTTTTAGTTTTTCCGTGAAATCATATTTTCAGTTTGATTGTTCTTATACCTCTTAGTTTGGATACATTAAAACAATAATTAGCTATAATATCAGCTAGGTGTATTACAATTTGAAATAAAAATATATATAATATGCCTTTTGTTCATTAATATAATATACAAATACAATATACATTATTTTATTTTGAACTGAATAAAATATGTTGCATCACGTAAAATTAAAAATACAAATTAAATGATAATTAAATAAATGAAATAATAATTATAAATGTAATAATTTACCAACTAGGAACTATCTTCATTTTCTGATGCAAGTCCATCCCTAATAGGTAAATTTCTATAAAATCGAGAATCAACCATTTCTGGCAATAAACAGTGATAGTAGAAGTTAGTTAATTGTTGTAACATTTTTTCTGACCAAAAATTGTCATCTCTTTTAATTTTTTCATGCAGCATACCTCGAGGTGTCCAAATACAAAAATAACAAAATTGTCTCTTTGAAATATGAAGTTGAGCTTGTACTTGGTAATAAAATGTATCCGTACGTTTCAATCGAAGCTGCCCATTCACAATTTCACAACTTGTAATTTTTTTTCTTGTTATACCTTCTTCAGGAGTTAGATCTTTAGAAGTTATTGGACACTTGATTTCAACCAGTGAATCTCCATCAATCAGACCATCTGGAGAAGCAGCTAAAAACGGCAAATCTTTATCAATAATTAATCCCGACGGTACAATAGTTTTATTTAAAATTCCAGATAATGCACATTTTGCGTTTTCTTCGTTTTGTGTTCCATATTTTGTTGCATTATTTCCACTAAATGAACCGTACAAAATATTCGAAACAGTTTTAGCTCGTGATGTTTTAACTCTAAGTTTGCATATTTTACCGAAATAAGAAGCAGTTAATCTTTTTTTCCTGTGCAGATGCCACTCTGTGCATTCATTTTGTCGCCGTGTGTCTAAAATCAAAATTAATATTATGAAATAACTTTATTTTAAATATATTTTATTTAAAAAAATATGTAAGGTTCAATCATGAATCATATACCTTTTTCAATTTGCTCTATTTGTTCTCCGGTAAGTTTCAAACGAGATAAAAAAATATCTTTTTTAATTTCATATTCTTCTTTAGACATATCTGGAGAAGTAGTTAAATCCGCTGTAGCTCCATAATGTTCATCTGGTCCATGTACTGTTTTATTATAGACAGGAGGATGAAAGAGTCGTCGTTTACTTCTGGATTCACTTTTTAAAATAGATTTTGATATGTACTTTTTAGTAAATATTCCAGGACTACGCTTAGAAATTTTTTTATGTAATGAGTACAAACGTCTAGGGCCTTCATTGTAGGATGTCACCGCGGCATTACATCGTAAACTATATGATCCACGCATTGAAAAATTTACCCGTTTACCGCCAATAAATTTTGCCAAAATGGAGTTATACGACTCTGCTGCATTATTATTTACTTTATACAATAAACTTTCTGCGTGAAATAAAATGAGACTTTTAGCTGCCACTAATTCATCTCAAATCCCTAAAGACTTCATTTCTGGTACTACATTTATTTCACCATCTTTTGTCCCGTTGCAAAAATAAACTCTACAGTTTGTATGCTCACCAAAAACATGACTATGGCCATTTATTAAATCTTTTTTTAAATTCAACAATTTTTCTTCAAACGAGATGTCTTTTTTATTTTTCCAATACTTCACAGCTTCAGTAATTGCATACCTCAGACGCAAAACTCTGTCTTTTATTGTTTGTCTAATATTACCAGGAATATTCACGCCTCTATTTGTTCTTCTTTTTGTAGCAATGTCTTTTAATTTGTTTACGTAATTACGTAAAATATGATTCGAACATTCAATTTTTTTTATAACAAAATCACTTCCATAGGGTTCGGCCAAATGCAGTTTATTCATGACACTACTGTCACCATCACCTATAATAACATTAATTGAAATGTACATTTAACTATGCATTATATATATATTATAAAATTTACGTATTATACTGAATACAATTAAAAAATGACGTGAAACGAATTTATATATAAAAATTATATTTCTATCTCATATATAAGAAAAAGAAGCATAGCTTTAAAATCCCCTATTGGTTATATATAATACGTATATAATTACGTTTCAAGTTTTCTCTATAGCTATTCGAAGGAAAACTTATGGAAAACTTAGTATTGAATTTTTTAACCTTAGATTATTTTGACTAGTTATGCTGTACAGTGTACACAGACACAAAACATTCAAAACACACCAACACAAAAAAACACAAATCATTGTAAAATCAATACATTCATCACTTCGTTCAGAATCAAATATAAATTAAATTTTATTACATAAATGTTATTCATTTCATCTAAATATTATAGTTTTTTGCATGAAATTTTCACTGGTTGTTTATATTTGCATTTTCTATACACGATAAAAATTTGAAAATAATATGATTCTTTTTGAACTGTTTACGGACATTGTCAGTTTTCAATTTTTTTAGTTTTTTTTTCTATAAATATCAATAAAATTTTATTTGTTGGGTAAAAAAGCGTGAAAATTTAATATAAGGCCCCTTATATATTGTTACAATAGCAGTTGAAAAATATAGAAAATACATAGGCATAATTTTTTTTTATAAGCATTTAAAGTTCAAATTTTGCCAAAATTTGTCAAATTTAAAATGTAATAATTATTTTGTAGTTAAAAATTTATAAAATGTTCAAATTTTGTAGCTAAGGATTAAAAATTTAAAACAAGGTTCCACGTAAATAGGTTATATATAAATTACTTTATTCACAATAATATCATCAAATATACTTAGTAATATCATAGGCTGACTGACCGTTTTCGCTCAGAATCGTTTTTCTTATACAATGATATCATTTCTTATATCATTGAATTAAAATTTAACACCATCCATTACAGTGACCCACTTGTCACCTACTGTACAGCAGAGCGACATCCACTTACCCACCTTTTTAACATAATATTTAAATAAATTTAAAACGATTTCCGTCCCTGGTAAAGATATCTGATATTTTTCGTGAAATGAACGTATAAAGAAAAATTCATAATTTATGAAACTTGGACTATAGATAATAAACTATGTGTAGAGTGTGAACTCCAACATGTTGGTGCAAATACATTTTTAATTATTGTATCTAAAAAAGTACTTTTAGAAAACATATAGTATATTATAATATATATCTTAATAATATTACCTATGAGACGTGAATATATCAAATTATGCATATCAAGACTTTTTTTGAAACCATCGACAATGATATCTGCTTATATAGCAGTGGATGGAAAGTTCCAATTTTTAAAACACATGTGTTCTTTAGGTTCTGTGTTGTTTTTATAAGCTCGTTGACATACACAGCAGTACTTATTCCTTACGCCAATAAACAGAATTTTTCGTGTTTTAGCTCCAACAATACAGGCCTAAAAATTAAATTAACTGATATATTTATATTCTACAAAATATAAAATTATTATTGAGTCTAATCAATTGAAACTTACAACTCCAGAAAGAGCATTGTACTTGGTTTTGTATGATCGTTTAGACCAAGCGCCATCTGCAATCACAGCAATCATTGGTCTACCTTCAGCATCGACATCATTATTTTCAACAGCAATTTTCGCTTCTTCTTTGCCAGCTAATTCCATGTCTTCCCATGATAATTCATTCATATATGTGGAAATATCGTTATGAAGTAACTGATATTTACTATTTGACATAGCAGGCATGTTAGTTATAGCTCCTAATTCTTCAAGTTGTGCATGCCTAAAATTAAACATTAAATTATAATAAATTATCATTATACCATAATTAGTTGAAAATGTATGTTATAAAGTGGCATAGGTAACGAAAAAAATTGGAATAAAAAAATATAATATAAAATTCTTCATTTAAAAATAAGGCCACTGATGTAAAAAAAGACGATTTAACCTTACCCTTGTCCTATATTTACAGCAGCTGTCACCATTGCAATATTAGTGTTAAATTTAGTACATGGTACTTCAGAATGTATAACTTCTTTTTGGTGACAAAAATTGCAGGTAAAATAAAATGAACTTATAAAGCCATTTCTTACTTCATGACTAAAAGTTAAATTATTGAAAGTACAATCAAATGGAGAATGATTAATTGATTTTATAGATTTAAATATGTGATTTATGTCCACAATCCGCCTTCCTTCAAGATTAATTTCATCTGCTTTGTCTTCGTCATTACTATTTTCCATCGCCAAAGGTAAAGCCAGATCTTCCATAGTGTCATCAGAATTTATGACTCTAAAAAAAAAGCGGGCAAGTGGATTTTTTGAAAATTTGATAGTGTATTGAGGTTGCAAATATAAAAATTTTGTCAAAATTTCATGTATCTACGATTATTGTTTTTTGTTTTACACCAAAAAGAAAACTCGATTTTTCCAAAAATGTGCGTTGCGTAAAAATTCCCGTATTTTTCTCGATTTTTTGTTTGTTTTTCCCACCGCGTTTAAAAACTTTTAGACATTTTTTAATTTTGACCACCCCAAAGTATCAACTACATTCATTTTCCTATCAGAAAAGTTGCTGGTTGAGAAAATCGGAGCACTTTTACTGCCCCAAAACGTGATAACAGACACAAACAAAATAAAAAAACACACATCATTGTAAAATCAATACATTGTAAATTAATATGAATATTATTATATATTTATATAAAAACACTTCCCTAGTGGCTAAATTATTGTATACTTACACACGAACATCACGATTCAATATTACATTTTCATTATTTTCAATTCGATCAATTTCTTTTTTCTACAAAATAAAAATAAATATTATAGGTAATATTATTTTGAAATTGTTTTTTTTTGGTAAATATTTAACCATTATTTTGGAGTAACGACCTCATAACTAAAACCGATTTCATGAAAATGTAACGGCCCTTTTTCCAGTTTTTACTAAATTTTTCGGTAGTTTAAGCTTATAGCTATTCTATTCAGAATTATGAAAAAGTATTTATATAAAGTACTATGCAAACAAAATTCTCTACCAGAAACATATGTGTCTATACGTACTGATCCAAGCACTTTTTCGAGGAGACAAATATTAAAAAAATAAACATTTTTGTAAAACTACTTATATAGCTTCTTAGCTTCACTCAAAATCTATAAGGATATGAATTATGATACCTAGTAAACTATAACGTTTTTATATTTTAGAGAATTTATTAAAAACTTCAATTTTATAAAAATAATGTATTAGGTACTTTAATTTTATGTACATTTATTTTTAGTATAAGTTATAATTTTGTTAAACAAATTAACACTTACCTTTTTTTGGTTAAATTCAGCTATATTCCCCTTTCTCTTGGGAGCCTTGCTAGGAAAATAACTCTGTTTTTTACCTTTTCGCCAACCACTTTTACTATTCATTTTTCAAATGTAAAAAAAAACAATACAAAAAGAAACGTTTATGACACGGAACACAAGCACAATTTAAATGAACACGTTTAGAAACACACGTGCGTGTTTTGTAATTTGGAAATGAATTGGAACACAGAATAAAATATTTTATTATCCATTTCAAAATGGTAATACAATTTACGAGACAGAAAAGTGTAACACTATCGTTATACGTTTTATACATATATTATGTATGTATAGATTTACTGATTTCCTAGTAAATAAAATTATATTATCGGTATTTATCATTAGCTATCTATAAATCTAATCGCTAATGTGTTTATAAATAATATTCGTCCGACGCCAGTGGAGTCGCGCCGCGTCTAGCATTCCCGCACTCGCATGCACATGTCAATATAATAAAATACGGCCGTGTACTAATTTACTTTTTGAACAGAAATATGCTTCCACTGTGACAATATTGTGAGATTTTGGTTGGTCCTATTTTTATTCTGTAAAAACCTCAAGGTTGCTTGACATCTTTTCCAGGTCTTCACCGAGGAATTTTCCGAAATATGAATTTATGTCTTTGGTATGATGAAAACAAAATGTCCAAATTTATAATTTTTTTAATTGTGGATATCCAAGGCAAAAATTTACATTTCGAAAAAAGCCTCGATCAAGATCTAGAAAAGATGTCAGGAAATCTTGAGATTTGTACAGAATAAAAATCGGACCAACCGAAATCTCACAATCTTGTCACAGCCAGAGGTCTAAAAGCGATAATTTTTCAACCGGCTAGAACCACCTTAACTACTATAAATAATATATTGTAATTAAATAGATACCCGATAAAAACAGAATAAAATAAATAATTAATAGTAAATAATTTGAATTGAAGAATCTTAAAAAAAATGTATTGAAGTTAAGTACGTTATTTTGGGTATGTAAGTATACAGCAGTCTGTATGTATCCTACCTATAAAATTTTTCCCAGTCTACATAGGCACCTATCTTCCAAGCCGCCCCTTCCTACAATAATCATAATTAGGACTCGGGACTTATTGAATTTGCACATTTTTATTGAATAGTCCAATAAATTGCCATGTAATACAGACATTTGTTTCAATTTGTTACAAATTTAATTACATAATGATGTAGATAGCCCAGCTAAATATAAAGAAAAAACATTGGTTTACCGTATACTGCCTATACTCATATATTTTATAGTTAGGTAGTTCACAAAATGGTGGTAGACCGCATATTGGTACAAATGTATAATAGAGGAATAGGCATACATTTAATCAAAACTACTAGATTGGCCTTGAGCCTTGAGCCATCTCATGTAAAATCAACATATAATAGTTAATAAACAAATATATAAAAATTAGTAACTTTTGCTATTGGTGAATTTGTATTTGAATTATTTGTGAGTATACTATTTTTCAAGGCTGGGCATTAACAAGTTAAAAAGTTAAAGTCAAGTAAAAAAGTTAATTTAATTTAAACTTTTTAACTTAACTGTTAACTTAATTTGAAAAATGATATTTTAAAAAACATTTATATTTCTTGAAATAATGATCGTTGAATGATAAATGAATCACCCTGTATATTAGATTTAGTGTTTATATTTCAGATAAGTCATTAGTGTTTGCACCAATGGGTGAATAGGCCTAAGGATGTTGTGACATAATATAACAAACTGTTAATTTTATTTATTTATTAAATATTATACTCAAAAAAGTTAAAATGGTATTATATATTTTTATGTCAAAGAACACGAATCTCCCGGCTTTGATGCCTCTTGGCTACAACCGCGGACCTTATGTTAGCACTAGGTGCTAGTCAAGAGCCGCGGAGGTACACGACCGACGTGCGACGGTTTTACCCGCCGTCCGCAAGCCGTACGTCGTCTAAGGATCACGAGCACCGAGCACGCACGGAGGGCATCTCCGGCGGGCTCGTACCATGCGGCTAGGGCATACAGGTGCCTTTTGCCATCCTGGTGAGACCGCAATCTAGCCTCGTTGCTTCCCGTTTATGGTCACGGACAACCTTCGCTGCATATAGCCCCAACGATAAGCTGGGTAGGCGCTAAGGAGGACCCGTGCATTCCCAGCCGGCTGTCACCGTACGGGTCCGCCCGGTACCGTCACTCGGCAACTTTCCCCTGACCGAGCATGTGGTCTTTTTCCACATAGTTCGCTCCTGCAAACTGCCACTTCGAAACCAATCCGCCGTCGGCCGGGGCAGTGTCCACCGCGACCGACGTGTGAGGGCTCGGCGTCAATCTCTCAACGCCGAGGGGCTCCATCACATCCCGAAGTACAATTATCACTCCCCGTTAGGTAAAGCACATCAATGGTGTGATGCTCGGACGAAGCTTCGTCGGCGACAAGCCTCAGCTTATAGCCCTCCCGTTATTCCGGCCGTTTACCGCGGGCTAACTGTGGGCCCGTGCTGCGCCTCCCAGAGGCGTCACCGGGCGGTTAAGCCGAGTGACCGACCCGCTCTTCGTGAGGTCATGGTCCGAACCTCTCAACGCCCTAGTCCCCGAGGGTTTCGGTGCGTCCGCGCCTTGGGCGCCGGCCCCGACATGGCCTTCCCTTTAAGTCGCCTCTTACGACAAGCAGGGAATACTGCTGCGGAATTCTGGACGGCCGCCCGCAGCAGGGCCGATCTCCTCGTCCCTGACGTATGAGTGCGCCCCGGGTCAGGACGCACTCGAGCGTGTCTCACCGCTTCTGCCAATCACACCCTTGCGCACTCATTCGAGACACCCCGAGTGCACTGCCATCCGTCTTTGACGGTGGCGCGTCCTGACCCATAAGGTCTTCAGACCTAAGTGTTCGGTCAGTTTGCTGAGTTCTTCATTTATGTTTTACCGTTTGTTTTTACTTCCTATTGGTCCGTGCGATTAGTGAGTGCTTCCTTTGCAAACCGAACCAGCGCTTCGTAAGTCACCTTGTTTGTCAGGAAGGCTCCATCTGCGGGTGGCCAGGAAACGCCTTCGTCACTGAGTGCCCTTTTTAACCTAGTTCTGGCTCTCTTTGTCCTCGGGCAGAACCTCACGTGATTTGCTGACTCCGGATTACGATCGCATTCGCAGATCGGGTCCGGCACGAGTTTAAACGAGTGGAGCTTGGCCCGGAAATCGCCATGGCCTGTCAAAAACTGGGTTGTATAATGATCCAATTGCATCGGGAGGTGGTACCTCAACCTAACCGATGGGATCATTTTCTTTGACCAGTTGCCTTTTTGCGTGGCGTCATATCGAAGCTGCCACTCGTCCAGAAGTTCATCTTCCGCTGTGGCAAAGGCTTCAGGCGTTATCACCTGTTCTTGTAGGCTTCGTTTAAAGACATAAAGCCTCACCTCAAGGTCTAGTGGCAGTGTGCCTGAAACTGCAGGGAGGCAGTTTGTGGATGCTGTGTTGTACGCACCTGTCATCGCTAGTAGCGGAGCTCTTTGCGCACTGAGAAGACTTTTCTGGCTTTTAACCAATTTGGTGCCTGACGACCAGACTTCCACGGCGTAGGTTACGCGGGGGAGGAACACGCCTCTATAAATGGTCCTGGCGGCTAGGTGGCCCATGCCCCAGTTCGCAGAACGGAGTCTTCTTAGGCGCCCATACATGTTCTTCGACTTTTTACTTATCATATTTATGTGGTCCCAGTAACTCCTTCAGGGATCGAGGCACACTCCTAGGTAATTAGCAGTGGCTGTTGAGTATATGCTGGGAGCATCTATATCCGAGCCAAAGTTGATGCTATACCCGGGTTTAAGTCCGCCTTTCAAGGACAATAGTTGACTCTTACCAGCCGAGAACTCTAGCTCGAACTTGCAGGCCCAGTCTATAAGTATGTCTAGGTTCTTTACAATACGGGTGAATGCCGTTTTCGGTCTCGCTGCGCCGTTCATTAGCAAAATGTCATCTGCGTATGCTATTATTTTTGCCACTTTTGTTTCTGGGAGAAGATTAAATATCGGCGTCATGGCCACTTTCCAGAGGGTCGGGCCCAGTTGCGACCCCTGAGGGCATCCTCGGCAAGCTTTTTACGGTAGTGGATACCTTCAAAGCTTAAATCGGCCCATCTATTGTTCAGGTACGAGTTAACAATTCTCGTGGTGCCCAGAGTAGCGCCCAAGTTGTCCATTTGTGTTATAAGTGGAGACCACTTAACATTGTCAAATGCGCCCGTAATATCTAGGAACGTTCCGAAGACGTGCTTAGATTTGGACGCATCGACTTTGTCATAGACGCTCCTGATGGCGCTGACAGTGGATCTTCCCGCTGTGAACCCGTGCTGCTCCGGGAATGAGTCCAGACTAGTTTCACTGTTTATATCAGCGATTATGAGCGTCTCTAGAGCCTTGCCCAACACGGGAAGAAGGCTGATGGGCCGAAAGGACTTTACGCTTGACATGTCAGTCTTACCCGGTTTGGGGATCACGATTAGCTTTGCAATTTTCCAACATTCAGGGAAAGCTCCGTCTTGGAGGCATCTCCCGAAGAGGTTGGAAATGATGTCACTTATGACCGGCCAGGCTTTCCTGAGAATGCCTGCCGTTATGCCGTCTGCACCGGGGGCACCATTTGTCCTCATCCGTCATATTGCAGATTTTATAGTCTCCGGGCTGGGTGCGGTTTTAAGTGGTAACGGACCACGGGACACCAAGACACCTTGGGCAGGATCAGCGGGAACGAATGTATCCAGTAGGAGTTCGGCTGTCTCCCTGCAATCCGAGGTAAGAGAACCATCCGGTTTGGTCATTACGTTAGGGATAGAGCTCATAGAGTAGCTGCCTTTTGCCCATTTGAAGGCTTTGCCCCAAGGATTGGAGTTCAGATCGTCCGAGAAACACTTCCAAGCAAGGAGCTTGTGATTCCTGATTTCCTTCAGGAATCCATTGTGGAGTATGTTGTATTGCTGTCTATTGCTTTCCCTAAGACCCTCACGTCTTTTCCTAACAAGTGTCTGGCGAAGCGTCGAGAGGATTGGGGACCACCAGATATTTCTACCGCCGGATCTACCGGGTTTTCTGCGTTGGATTGCCAAGTCTGCAGCTGTGGTCAAAGCCCTGCTGATTCCTACGGCCGAGGACTCGATCGAGTAGTCAGATATGCCGACAATCTCCCCCAGAAGAGCGGTTCTGAAAATCGGCCGTTTTTAGGATATATCGTTTTTCGTGTGACACGGGTTTGACGTTTTTGGCTACCGAGATGCAATAACTAATCACCCTATGGTCACTGTCGGTAAGATCTCTGACCACCCAGTCCCTCACCATGTTGCCGATGTTTTCGGTCGTTAATGTTACGTCAATGTTGGATGTGCGGCCATCTGACCGATAGAACGTGTTGGGCTGATTCACAGAATTATGTATTTTCAGATTATATTTCTCAATCAGTTGCTCGGTTAATCTACCACGGCGGTTTCTGGTGGCCGAGTGCCAACGCGGAGAATGACCATTTGTGTCCACGGCAATTAGAGCCCGAGGAGCGGTTGTAAGTACTTGTTCAAGTCGCTCGAGATGTACGATTGTGGGCACGTTGTACTTAAAGTACGAAGACATCAGTACAACGTGGTCAGAAGGCCTATTTCCGTAAGTGACTTTAACCGCGGTCGAGAAGTCAGAGGTGAACTGGTTTAATACAATACATTGGAACTGGTCCGAGAGAGCAATTATAGCGGCGCCTGATTTTTTGCTAATGTGACATTTGCAGCTTTTGAAGGCATATATTTTGCCATTTGTCACTAGCGGTTCTTGGACCAGGACGAAGTCGATTTTTGAGTCAATGCAGGCCGCTCGGAGTTGGTGACTCGCTGTGCGGTCCCTGTTCAGGTTGTGCTGTATCACCCTGATATCGGCACTCATGGCGGGTTGGTGGACTGGTTTGATCGAAGCCCGAAGTCGGTGCGACGAAGTGTCGTTCTAACGGCAGCTAATTTTGCCGGGAAATTAGCTGAGGAGGCTTTATGTCCTCTCTTTTTGCAGTTCGAACATTTCAACTGGTCAGACTTACAACTTCTGGAATCATGGCTTCCAGAGCAATTTTTGCAGGTTGGCACCTTGTCCCTGCACCTGGCGGCAGTGTGGCCATGCCTCTGGCAGTTAAAGCACTGGGGGACCCTGTCATATGACCTAATGCGGCATTTAGAGAAACCCTGGTATGCATCTCTGTTCTGGAGTTTCCCAAGCAATTCTGGATGGGCTTCGATCCCCCTGTTGACCGTTACCCTGTCACGCGGGCCTGTTTTAAATAGCGGCCTTATTTTCGGTGCATCAGGGCTTGCTAAGCCGAGATTTTCACGGTTCTGGTTGACCAGATTCCAGGGAAGAATATCACCTTCCAGAAGCCGATCCACCCCCGAGATGATTAGTCTCGGGAGAGGAGGCTGCCTTTCAGCGAGGTTCTTAGTCCTGCGCAACGCGGCTAGAGTGTCCTGGTCCTCGGGGAATAGGATAATGCCCGATTCATTTTTGGCAATTCGAACCTTAGGGCAGTTGAGTTTTTGCTCGATCGACTTCCTGATCTCGGCCCAGTTCGCTTGTTCCCCGGCCAGCTCGAACCTCGGACCAACTGGGGCTGCCCTTGCTTTCTTATTTGCTTTTTCGATTTTCATTTTGCTCGTGGGTTTAACCCTGGGTTCTCGTACGGGTGGTACCGACCCTGGCTTAGCCGCCTTTGGGGTACTCCTCGTGTCAGTAGGGGCTAACAGAGGGAAAGGATCCCTTGAACCTAGACCTGACTCTGTTTTCTTAGACTTTACTTTTGTTGTTGTTTTAGTTCTGACTTTGCCTGCATATGAGGTGCTAGGCTTAGGGGTGTCGTCCTCAATGACCTGTATCGTGTTTTCGTCAACCACCATAAAATCAGGTGTTGGAATACCTGCAGGTTCCTGGGAGGACTTTAGCACTTGTTCTTGTAAAGCCTTTTCTAGGGAGCGGATTTTTTCCCTTAGAGCACCTATGTCGGTGTATAGGTCACCGTTGGTCAAATGAGCTTTGCGTAAGTCCTCCTTCCTCGCGGTGATTTGACCTACCGCGTCAGCACTTTCCATCGCCACCTTTTTGGATGAGATCATGATCTCATCTAGAAAGTGTGAAATCTGGTCCTTCCAGGTTTTACCTACCTTGGTAATTCGCGTCATTTCCTCGATGACGGCTCGACACTCGAGGATGTTCGTATCAATGTTAGAAAAGAACGTATCGAACCTTTCTCTGATCGTGCATGGGCTTACATCTGCCTGTGTCTTTCTTTTCCGACTTGGTCCGCTTGCACTTGGGGTTTCAAATGCCTCAGGGCTCTGGGCGCCGCCCCTGAGCCTGAGTGTCGAGTATTCAACGAGGTCATAGCCAGCAGTGTCCAAGAAGGCTACTAAGAATTATTGTCAATTGTCAGAAAGTCAGAAATTTCGCCCGTAGGCACGTCAGCCAGGCTGCTCGGCTCTGGCCGATGATGAATAGCGACTTGCCCCCTCCCCCCCCCCCCCCCAAAAAATCCATGGGCCAGTGCTCCCGCGGGAGGTGAATTTGCCGGCGAAACCAGATTATCACTTGGGGTACTGTTAGTTTTAATCACATTCATCATATCGGATATGATACTGAAGTATTTCACCTTTTTTTTTCATCATTTAGAAGTTGATTAATAGTAGGGTCATATTCAGCTAACAAACGTACTGAACGCATAAAATTACCTAAGAAATAAAAATAAAAAATATTTTATTGTAATTAGTTGGTAGGTATACCTATATAATATTATTTAGTTAGTACTTTCGCCATAAAAATGCTCTGAATTACATTTTTGTTTGTGTTCATGGCCTCTTAGTGCTGTGTTACCAGCAGTTAGAAAAAGAATTATTTTAATTATTCTTTCTAATACATTTCTCCAAAACAAGGCCTCCTCTGAATATTGTCGTTCAGATATTTTGTCAATTGTTTCATTTTGTTTCCATAAGGCACGAGTTTTACTTGCTTCAATATGTTGCAATGACTTTTCATGGGTAGTTATTTTATTAGTTAAATTTGGCCAGTCATTTACACCATAACCTAACCTAACCTAACCTAACCTGTTCAGACTGTTCTAATTTGAACTTAAAATTAATTTCATTACATTTTAGATTCTGAGTGGATGGATAATTGTATTGATTTTACAATAATGTGTGTTTTTTTTTATTTTTTTTTGTGTCTGTCATCACCTTTTAGGACAATAAAAGTGTTTGGATTTTCTTCAACAGTAACTTTTCTGATAGGCAAGTGTTGCCTATATATATATAGGCTAGTTGGTACTTTGGTGACGTGAAAAACAAAAGAAAAATTAAGGAAAAGCGGGAATTTTTACACAAAATCTGTTTTTGAGAAAATCGATTTTGGTTTTTGGTGTAACTCTAAAACAAATGACCGTAGAGACATGAAATTTTGACTGAATGTTTATAATTGCATTTCCTATACACCATAACATTTTCCAAATATTTTGACTTATTTTGAGCTGTTTACGGACATTGTCAATTTCCATTTTTTTTAGTTTTTTTTTTCTATAAATTTCAATAAAATTTTATCTGTTGAGTAAAAAAGCTTGAAAATTTAATAGAAGGCTCCTAGGTTATTGTTTCAAAGGCAAATGAAAAAAATTAAAAATCCTTAGTCACAGTTTTTATTCATAAGCATTTAAAGTTCAAATTTTGACAAAATACGGAAAAATCACGAAAATTAGCAAATTATTTTGAGTTGAGAATTCATAAAAATTTTTCTTTTTAAATCTAAGATTTGAAAATATAATATAAGATTACTCATAAGTTTGTCTACCTTTATCAAAAAAAAAATGTCTACAAGAAACTTAAATTAAATTTTTATGAGCGTCTGAAATTTATATTTGTACAACATTTGATATTCACTCGATTTCTCATGTAACAATTTTCTTATTTTATTGTAATTAAAAAACGAAATAATTGTAGATACTTGAAAATTTCACTGAATATTAGCATTTTCTATATACCATAAAATTTATAAAATATTTTGACTCTTTTTGAGCTGTTTACGGACATTGTCAGTTTTCAATTTTTTTAGTTTTTTTTTCTATAAATATCAATAAAATTTAATTTGTTGGGTAAAAAAGCGTGAAAATTTAATATAAGGCTCCTGATACATCGTTCTAATAGCAGTTGAAAAATATTAAAAATACATATGCACAATTTTATTTTATAAGCATTTAAACTTCAAATTTTGACAACATTTATCAAATTTAGAACGTAATAATTATTTTGTAGTTAAAAATTTATAAAATGTTCAACTTTTGTAGGTAAGGATTGAAAATTTAAAACAAGGTTCACGTAAATAAGTAAATATATAAATTACTTTATTCACAATAATATCATCAAATATACTTAGTTATATCATAGGCTGACAGACCGTTTTCGCTCAGAATCGTTTTTCTTATACAATGATATTATATCATTGAATTCAAATTTAACACCATCCATTACAATGACCCATTTGTAACCTACTGTACAACAGTGCGACATCCACTTACCCACCTTTTTTATATTAAAAATAAAAATAATTTAGTGCACTATTTAGAATTGTTATGGAATTTTAAAGTTTTTTTAGGCCATTACAACTATCAATAATTATGATAATCCACCCAGAAAAAGTCAAGGGGGGAAACTGCCACTACTTTCCCACCCCCTCCTCCCTGCGGACGCTCTTGTACCTATGTATAATATTGTCAAGTAATCCGGCTGATACACCCGAAGCGAATTTATCAGGTACCTACCTATTGTAATTTATAAGTTTATTGTTTATAACGTAGACCATAGCTGTCATTCGTAAATATACGTATTTATATATATCAATGTTTATCGATTATTCTAGACTTAAATAGTTATTTTACTAATGCAAAACACGAAAAAATGTCGGAGGGGGCGGTTCAACCCCCCTCCCCCTTCCCAGGTACGGCCTAACTTATAACATTTATATTGTAATATGTTGGAAGTGATCACTATTAATGTTATATATAAATGTAATTCAAATGTTTAAAAAGTTAATATTAAATAACGTTCTTTAAATTCCGTGCTTTTGATATTTAAAAAATAATAGATTGTAAACGTTACACAAGTATTAATACTAAAATGTCTTTTAAATATTTATAATCAAATATTGAAACATTGATATTATAATATTGAACTTCAAATGTTAATAGTGCAATTATGTAATATTATATTTGAAATATTGAAATGTTAATGAAATATAAAACTTATTCTAACATTGAACATTACAAAATGGTTATGTTGGAAGGGACCTAGAATCCGAACACACGACAAATTATTATACTATATTAATGTATTATTAATAATTCATTTTAAGAATTAATTATTTCGTTTCAAACAATATTGTCTTTAAAATATTAATTTTAATGTTAAACCTATACTCAAGAAACGTAGTCGGTGGGGACCAGTTTTCGTCGATCCACAGTCAGGAAACACCCGTTTATCACCACCATCCAGACAATTATTTGTACACCTGCCGTGTAGGATGCACACATCCTTAACTTGAACTGAGTTAGGTAAGTTACCAGTTACGATAACTGGCAGATTTCATATTTTAAATTTGTATCCATATATATTATTTTAGTGAAACATACCATTCTATAACCATTTTGTTACAAAACCACACAGAATCACAGAGAGAATACATACTATAATAAAATGGAAAAATGGGAATATTTAGGGAAGTTTTCGATTAAATCGATTTTTTTTTGTAGTTTTTTCGTTGTTATTAAAAATAATGAAACCTTAGATTTTTGAAATTGTCCTCAATAATTGTATATCTACCTATTAGTATTTTCTATAACCATTTTGTTACAAAACCACACAGAATCACAGAGAGAATACATACTATAATAAAATGGAAAAATGGGAATATTTAGGGAAGTTTTCGATTAAATCGATTTTTTTTTGTAGTTTTTTCGTTGTTATTAAAAATAATGAAATCTTAGATTTTTGAAATTGTCCTCAATAATTGTATATCTACCTATTAGTATTTTCTAAACATGATATAATTTTTAAAATATTTTTGAGCTATTTATATTATGAAAAGTTCAATAGGTATATATTATACATTTTGTAATTTATATGTGTCATTTCTGATCACATTTAAAAACTATAACAAGTAAACTAAGAATTTTATATATAATATGTTTTTTTTATATTTCGTTCAATAAAATTTGACTTTTAATCCATAAATTTCAGAAACGTAATAATTAGGTAGGTAAGTACTATAATATTTAATTTCAAACAGTCATGAAAATGTAATAATAATATATAAAAACTAAATTAAACATGATACAATAAAAACTATAATAGCTACTTAGCCACTAATAACATAAAGATACAAATTAAAAAAAAAAAACAATTCCTAACAATGTACCTATAGGTAATAGCCAATAGGTATAGGTACCTAAATATAATATCTATTTTGTCTAAATGGTATTAAACAACAATAACAACAATGGTCAATGGCAAATAAAAAAACGAGTAAAATAATTTTCGTACACGGTGGTCTCCCCCCCCCCCCCCACCACCACCACCACCATGTCAACCAAATTTAACCAATATAACCACTCTAAATCTAAAATATAATCTTTCGAATAATGTGCAATAAATTAATGTCGATATAGGAATGTTTTCTTTCACATAGTACCTATAAATTACCCACTCTTTACACCACGTAAATTACATTTTTAATGTTGCGAAATTTTTTATATGTTATAATAATGGATACTCAATTTCCTACTTTTGACCCTCAATCCTCTGTTACAAAGTACGTTTGGGAGTTGGGTCTTGGATGTTAAGAGAGTTAGGGTGGTGCGTTAGGCGATAGAGCGCTTAAAATAGAGATTTTTTGATAGTGGATATTTTAAAATCCTAGTTAAAAAACGCATAGAATTGGGTTTTTGATATAATTTGAAGGACTTTGGATTGGAATTTCTGGATACATTTGGTATTGGAAACATTGGCTGCGTCCCATATATTTAGATGCTGTAAGATCAATTGGGTCTCAGCTGGAGTAATTTTTATAGCAATAGCTTGGTAAAGGTTTTAAGATTGATTTTTTAGAAGATAATTTTTGATAGGTACCTACTTAATAATTTATTTAATTATTATAATATATTCCTAGCTAAAAATATTAATATCCAAAAGGAACGATCACATACTAGTTAAATGATGTTATTTTTGTTACAAATGCGTCAATAAATGCCTATAACAAATCTGTAAAATATAAAGACTGCATATATAATAATCACTAATGAGACCTTCAGTTATGGCTTGTTATGTGATGAAAATGACGGTAACGAGTAACGACCACGGTTTATTTTAACGTAGGTTATTTTACGTTTTTTTAATAATTTCTTTGTACAGTATTACTAATAAATAGGGTTCGTATTTTGTAGTAAAATAAAAATTCAAGAAAAACATTTATTTAATTTAAGTTTGAAAAATACAAAAATTCTAATTATTTTGTCTTTTTCCAAAAGTTAAAACGGTAATTTTTATATAACTACAATAACCTGTATTCCGATAGTTGTTTTACTAGCTATACCTTTTTATACATTATCTCGATGACAGACAAAATAATTTCGACAACGAAATGGGAAAATTTTAACAATTTCTGGTTATAATTTAGTAGGTATAACTTGGCTAATATATTGTTTGTATTAAACAAAAAAATATATGTAATTTTATGAAAATTATTCAAATACGAGCAAAAAAGTATATTTAGGGTGCAATCAGAATGATACGAAACGGATACATTATTTATTATAATTACCTTTTTAGCACACTCCCCTTTACAAAAAAAGCATTTACTACAAAATCTTAGGCTCACAGTAATTAATAATAAAATGTCTTTTTATCGATTTTATCAAAATATTATTTACACGATGACCTTGACCTGTGGTGTTTTTGAAATCAAATTATAATATCATTAGCTGTCAATAAGTGGCATTTAATACAGACCGTAATTTATAGATACGTCATTTTATTTTGCAAATATAGTTTCGTCGTTTAGTGGAAATTGGATTCAAGAAAAAAAAAGAGAATCTACAGCTGCCTGCAATACGAAAAACGGAGCTAATGTGCCGAAACCACCAAAAAATGTAAATAACTAATATTTGATGTCACCGCGATGACGTGAGTTGTTGGTGTTGGCGGGGGAGGGTGGTTTGAGGGTTTCGTACGGGAATGTGTCGATTAAAGTCTTTTCTTTTTCATTTGTGGAAATATTAATTTATCAGAAATATAATAATATAAAATTAAAAACTAACCACACGCTAAACACGACTGGCGTGTAGGGACTATGTATTACCTATTTTGTCTATCAGTAATATTATAATATTATATCGCACAACGCAAACAACTAAAATATGAACGTTCAGCCGATAATGACGATGTTCAACAATAACAATAATAATAATATAGGGTAGATGTAATTTGATGGTTTTCTCATTGGTTGTCGTCGAATTGACTGTCGGGTGCGAGATCGTTGTGGTCTGTTGTGATTTTGGCTTTGTGCTCGTTCAACGTGGCCCAGGCACAATGGATTTGAAAATGCAGTCTCGTCTCCAGCGAATAACCAGAGTAATTTTTTCTGTAAAAAAAAAACGCTGAATAAGGCTAGCAAAACGAAAAGTTGGTTGAGTTAATGTTAATGATAAGTTAAGGGGTCCGAAAACGTTTTCTTTGAAAAGTGAAAAAATTAACTTTTCAACAATATAATATAGTAAATAAAATGCCCTACAATTTTGGGTGGTGGAAATCGGTTTCAAAATTTTTAATGGATATAATTATATTTATAGGACAAACATTTGATAGTATAAATAATATTTATTATATTATTATATTGTCTATAGGTCTATAGGTTATCTATATCATATAACCACCAGTAGCGTAATTTCAGTTTTTAAGTGTGGGGGGGGGGGGGGCAAAATTTTTATAACAAAACTGAAAAAAGCCGCCCGCTAACAATTACATGACATTAAACTACAATATCATTTTTATCTCAATACAAATAGCCTTCTTACATAATTTTATACTGACTATAGTTACTATCGTGGTTATCTCATGGTTATCTGAGATAATCGTGGTTACTATCATAGGCATAAATATCCTTTTTTTTGAGAGATAACAATGTCTAAATATAATTAATACATATGTAGAGGAATCCCTAAATATAACACCTATTATCTATTATATGAAGGCTCAAAACTATCCCATTTACGGCTTGCTAATGGCTAATGACAAGGAAGGGGGGGGACAAATTACGTCACTGATAACCACTAACTTTTGATGCGGACAATATACAGTTCCGGGCTATAGTCGTTTGTCACCAAACGTTTACCACCAATCGATATTTTCTCTATAAAATAATATCCGCCAGTCCACCGCATGGCACGGTACCGACCACGGACCAAGCATTTCATTTTTAAGAAACAAAATGTATTATATATTACATTTACTGTGTGAAACAAATGGTTGGCTAATGATTGATGAATAATGAAACTCTTAAAACTCGTTCGGAAAAGTGCAGACAATTTAGTGTGCCACTAACCGACTTATTATTCAGGATACGAGTATATGACACACACTTTGTGCCATGTATAAATGTAATTGATTTTACTCTTTCGTGCTTAATGTACTAGTATTCTCGTATTACAATATATGCTGTTTGCCTACAGGCTACAACCACGAAACAGCGAGACATGCCGGGTTGCATAGAAAATGTATAAATTAATTTAATAATTCACTAATATTTAATGGACCAATCATTAGCTCACTATCGGTTCATTAAATGTTCAGTTATCGTTCGTGCAATCCGGAATTCGTACCTATTTAATTTATTTAATCATCAACATTGTGTCGCTTCCGTAAATCCATTATGGGATCAGCGTTCTGTACGGACTTCGCAACTTGAACATTTCATTTACATTTTAATATTTTATACCTACAACTGTAATACACTTTTTACTCTAATGCTTATGGTAATTACAACAATTCATATTATGAATTAAATTTTATATATTTTTTTAGTGATTTAGATAATTTTTACGCTCTTAGTGCATGCACATTTCCGTATTATGTAACGAATCAGTAAACTTTTTAATTTTTATCTTGTTTCTAATTTAAAAATGTATGTATTTAATTGTACCTATTTGTTCAATTAATAAATAATAATTAATACGTACTAGAACTTAGTATGACAATATGATATTATTTACTATATTTATTTTAAGGTAAAATATATTTTTTAGAAAAACTTGATTCCGACCGGTAATTATTATATGTTACCTATATTTGCCATTTGGTAATATTTTTTTTTGCTTAATAGTTAAAGCATAAATTGAAAAATGAAATAGAATAATACGGTATATTTTAATAATTCTACTACACATAACACCCTACCTATTTATTATATTATTTTCTAAACTATAATTATTATTATAAGATTTAATAAAAATATTTTTTAATTTTTAGTTGAAATTTTTAACTCGAAATTTGGCTATCGTTCAATATTATTAATTGTTCACCCATCAACTTTTCTTTTTCATTTTTAACTACAATTTTAAGTGTAGGTAGGTACTTCTTTATTTTATATACGTTTCACATTCGATCTCTTTTTAATTAATAAAAAGATAATTGGCTAGGAGTAGTACAACTCTGAATTAAAATTATCGTCGCAAATACAATCCGAAAAATGTGTGGTTACTAATAATAATATATAATATACCAATTATATTTTGATAATCATATTAAAATCTTAGTAAATTTTCATATTTTTTCTCCCAATTATTTAAAAATACAGAGACATTTTTTGACTTTCTAAAGAGGATGTGAAGAGGATGTCAGCACACTATTTGTTTTCTCTTTCTGACCAAAGCGCAATATAGTAAATTTGAGTTCAACAGAACCAATATTGTGTTTTTATCTTTATAATAATATTAGAGTATAATATCAAACTTAAATTTAAGAATATTAATCTAGGGCATCTCTAAGACTTTTATTAATATATTAATTTTAAACTAAATTATAACCATGACATGTCACATTGTGATTTATTACAACTTTTAGTCTTTGAAATGCTTATAAGTAACTGTAGCTCTTGTTTTTAAAAGCTAATAACACAAAATTGGTTCTGATGAACATACATTTACTCTGTCGAGTCGGAGAGAGAAAACAAATAGCACGCTGATATTTTCTCAATGAAATATTTTCCACACTAGATCCATAAATTATTATAAAATAAAATATTTGGTTGGTCCCCCGTTATATTGTATATACTGTATAGGGCAACTGTACGTTTTCTCAAAACCAAAATCCCAAATTAATTTTCTTTGTTTAACAATTGTATTATTGGATTATAGGTATATATTTGGCATGTAATAACTAAATTATCTACTTAAGTTATTTTTTATTCATCGACAATTTTATGTCGTTTTTGTTAAATGTTTAAAAAAAATTACATTTAATAAAATTATGGTATACCTAATGTACCTTATGCTATTATTCCCGAAAAATCTAGACCATTGCCTATCAATGAGTTATCGTTATATTTATCTACTCGATACCTTATAATACCTTTGACCTAGGTACTTAAAAATGTATGGCTATGATATAAAATTAAATTTATCATCGATTGTCCGTCGTCCCGTCAACACAGTCGAATATCCTCGTAAGTATAAAATAAAACATAATTACTGAATTTCGGTTACAAACGATTTCTATCGTGATAAATAATAACATTAACGTTTTCGAATCGTGACAAATAGTAAAGGTGATCATGCAACGATAAGATTCACGACCATACTTTGCCGTTTCGAGGTAATACGCCGCCTTTTCCAGGTTGCCTTTGGATTTGTACAAAAATGCCAGCTCCACGTGCGCGTATGGCACCAGGAAACGGTCCTCTTTGATTTTCTTCTCCATTGACACGACGGACTTGAGACACTCTTCTGCGTGCAGCGGGCTGTTCATAATGCGCAGGCACACTCCTTTCAGCAGACACCCGAGTGCCTTGTTGTCATACTCGTATTCGCTGCCATATTGCCCTGTGTGGGATAAAAAACAAATATCAGTACTTATAAATTATATAGGATATTATAGGTATTACGCAGGCAGCACCAGACTTTTTTTCTATAGGAGGGAAATATATTTTTTTAATGGTTGTAAGAGGATGCTAGTGTACGATGTTTTAATATTATCCTTACTGTTCCCCTTAATTATGATAAACATATTTTCTCATACAACAAAATATAAATAAATCAGGGAAGTCGCTTGTACGTGCCGAGTACTCGAGTGTACCTCGCATTGAGCAGGTAATTTATTGTATTATAAGTTATTACTGCATTATTATAATATGAATGTGTAAAATTTGAATTTAATGATAAATCGTTATATCTACCTATATGAAAAACGGTTCTGAGTATAGAGTGACCGTCTATACTTCTAAAGGTATTTTGTTATATATTTATATAAGTAATTTGTTTTTCTATTAGTAATACAGTAGGTATGTTAAACTAATTTTGACCAAAAATAAATCGCCCATATTATATGGTAGGTAATTACTAATTATATATAATATTACTTTAATATTGCAAATTTTAGTGATGTTGACTTGATATTCAAACCCATAATATAAAACAAATTGAACGTATGTATTTTTAATATTTTTAAATGTTTGTAAACACCTAATAGAAAATGTCAAGTTTTTAATACTACTATTTTTTGAATTACAACAAATTAACATATCGGTTGAGGAAGAATTGTGTTTTAAGTGTGAATATGTCATCAATACTTCAATAATACTCATATAAAATGGATACCTATAGGTATATAAATATATAATAATACTAAACTTTTATTTAATTTCTAATAGGTAACAAAATTGATGAGGAATCTTATATTAAATTGTCGAACTTGTCAAGGTTACGTAAATCAAAAAAAAACTAAAATTAAAAGAAAATTAAAAATGTCTACAAATAGTACAGAAGAACCAAAATATTGTTAAGGCTACTTTAATATTTGGAAAAAAAATTCGAATATCGACTGTTAGTTTGAATTACAATAAAGAAACAAAATCTTTTGTGGAAAACTGATTTTAATTAAAAATTTCCAAAAAAACCTAGGTATATGAAATGATAATAGACAATATAAGTACAAAATAGTGTCTACTATGTCTATCCAAAGTTACCCATTAAGTTTTTTTTAAATATATAGTAAAATAAAATTATTAAAATGATGTGTTTTCAATGTTTTCATATATCACTGCAAAATCCCGTTGTTTTGTAATTTTTTTTCCTGATTATTTTTAAAAGTACTTTTTTACTCTTATCTCTCAAGTATTTATTAAAACCAATTTGCTACATAAATGAAAATATCAAGTACAACCATTGAATTTTAAATTAAAATTGTAAAATTACAGATGGGTTATAGGTGGGGATAATACAAAATATAGAAAGGTACTTGAACTGCCCACTCCCTTTGGCTACAGTATAGTGTTAAAGTCCCCACCCACTGCAGCGGTGGCGGTAGCGGTTACGGCAAAATGAGTCCAGACACAATTTTACCGGCAGCACCACCAAGACAAAAGAATTTTACCACCACCGCTGCAGTCCTTTACCCCGTCTGAGTCAGGGGTTTGTGATTTTCATCGTAGCAAAATCCAAAAATTATGTATTTTATTCTATAATTTTCAACGTTTGCCGTTTGTTTGATGTTATTGTTATTGTTTCACAATCGGTGACTCAGTAACTGTTGAGTTTTATAGATTTTTACATACACTGCACAGTTTGTGTTTAAAATAAAATTTAGTTTACCAATTACCACAGAAAAAACGTTTATAAGTCATCCACAATAGCATATTAATAGATAAAAAAAATCCTCCGACGAAAAATGTATAAGACTTGTTTTACCTTTTGTTGTTATTCTACATTTCTACGTTAATTTTATGACTTTACGATTTTATGAATACTGTCGAGATACCTGTCGTCAACGTGTTTTTACTGCGAGATTTAGCTGAACAATCTGCATGATTACGAAGTGAAATATTCGCAATTAAAAATTAAGTGTGAGCCGTAAGGGCATACTTTTACCTAAGACCTAAGTACTTACCAACATAATATTTGACGTGAATACCTACGTCTCAATGGAATATGAAAATAAGAGAAACTTCGACGAACTCGTTAACTAAGTTTAGACGGTAAGTTCGAGGAAGAACTTTGTAGCTTTTAACTTTTAAGTGACAAATTACATTTCACAAAATAAATATTAAATTTAATACGATGGAAATGGTTTTAAACACGACATTAAAAATAAGCTTTTAAAACTGTTCATTTTGCACTTTTAGAGCAGTAAAAATACACTAAGTATAGTGTAACTGCATAAAGTTTAAGTTATTCCTTTTATTGATTAAACGTTCAATACAGATGGTACTTTAGATGAGTGATTTTTGTGGAATTACCAGTAGCTCCAAGACTCCAAAATAATTAATAAATTAATAAACAACAATATAAGACAGAAAATTGTATTTTGGAACTTTAATATTGTTGTACCTACACAAGATGAAATTTGTTAATTAATTTTAATTAGTAGTGACATCCAAGTGATTTTAAAGAGAAACGTGGGAGGTATAGACACTCTGACTGCACTTTTACATTTTTCTGAAATAAATAGATACGGTCTCAGAGCTCAGCTGCTTACTATAGCTATTGATCTCCCAGCAACCTATTTTACATATTTTTAATTATAGTATTTATTATTTACATATTTGTATATCCTCCGAATCCCTGTTGCGCACATTTTATCAATCTATAGTAGAATAATAATTGGTTTTATCACGAATATCATTTTATATGTCATCTTGAGTGATATAAATAATACACAATTGCACTATGCATAATATAATAATAATTGTATAGTTTATTATATATATATATATATATATATAAAAAACACCAGTCTACTGACGAAGGACAATGAGATAATAATATATTATATTATATTATATTATACGAATATAATTTTAAATAAGTACCTAATTTCGATTTATTTTTTAGTCATATTTTCTCTTTACTTCTAAAAACATATACAACCAAATCTGGTGTAAAACCTCTAACCACCGAGTGCCAGTAGTTTCAGCTCGGCCTTGTAGCACACTATATATTACAATATTTACAAATTTACGTTGATTAAAAATTGGAATAGTTCTAGGTTAAATGTTAGTACAAGAATAAATTTACAGTTGACCTAATATAAAAATGAATTGTTAAATATTGTTGTTGTTTAGTCTGCATTAACTTACGTTAATTATATAAGCACTCAGGTTCATGCATCACCTGAGAATTTTAATAATTTGGATTTTTAAAATGAAAAAAAATATATGAAAATTCCTTCTTTGTTAATTTATAATTTTTTACCATGATTATGCCCAATATAGTAAATACCTATTGTCTTATTCTCAGAAACCGTCGTCTGTCGAATTTTAGTATAGGGTACAGTGATGAAAAAACGGTAATACCACACGTCTATTAATACATTTATTTTGGTCACTAATGATATTATTATTAATTTCGTTAAGGGGCCTTGCTACGGCTATTATTTGAGGGGCAACATTTAGGCAAAAGTTTTAATTTTTACAAAGTGTTCCGTACGATATATAGACAATTTTCTGGCGATTTCGCGTTTCGTTATTGGAACTGATGGTGGGAGAGGGTCCTTGTGTTCATTAATAGGTACTTTTAATTATAAATTTAATTTATACGTCATTTTACCACCAATTGTTTTAATCTAAGCGTTAGCACTCATTTATTCAGAATATAAATTGTAATTATTACCTATATAAAAAAATATAATTTTCAAATAAAACAATATAATTATAAATTTTGCAGGGCTTGTAAAAGTTATAATAACGTTATGATTATAACGTTATATTTGACAAAAAAAAAACTGATTGAAATTTGTAAACGTAATTATAACGGAAGCGATAATCAAAAATAATTAAATACTGCAAAACAAAACATAACGATTAACAAAATATATTAATATATATCATTAAACAAAGCTTAACGGAAAACGTAATTTATAGAATATAATTTAACGAAAAATATCGCAAATCGTAATTTATAGAATTGCATTGAACGAAAAATAACGCAAAACAAAAAAATTAAAAAACCACTTATTTAAAAGTTGTATTGGTTTCGTAGAAATATTTATTTCATGTACACGGGCATTAGAATTGATTATATATTACTTACTCGCATTAGTTATTAATTATCATTAATACGTTTGATAGGTATTAACACTATTCTAAATAACGATAAACGCAAAACTTGTACAACGTTTTAATTTTAAATGATGATAAACGCGAAAATTGTGTAAGATTTTAATTATAAATAACATAGACATATTTTTTTTTCAAATGCAAGCCCTGATTATAGTAAAAATAATTATTATATATTGTTTAAGAAGTAGTGTACATTACACGTAGTCACTGTTATAATTTAAAAATAAATGTACTCGTATTATAAATTATCAAAATATAATCAAACAAAATAAAATATTTATATTTTAACAAAGAAAATTATTTTTTATTTAACTTAAAGGCTTGGGTGTATCAGCGTACTTTTAAAAGGAAATGTTAAAGAGGACGCGGTATAAATGCGGTAACGACCGAATTTCCTCCTACTTAACCCGCCAACTGGTTATATCAATTACAAATGTTGTCAATGCCAAACTCAACATTTTTGTTCAGGATTGCAATTTCAACAGTAGAATTTTGAAGTGTCATCGCTCTTGAAATTATAAAAACTCCAAATTTTAAGTAGTTTTAATATAATATCCAATTTATCATTACACTATCAAAGGGTTATCGTTAACAAGATTGAACAACCTATATATTGTAACTATATATACCTATAGGGCCGTCACAAGGGGGCGGCAAGGTGTATACAGGCACCAACCCCCGTGACCTTACCAAAATATTATACAAACAAAAACTCAAAAATTAAAAATTATTTTACTTTTGAGCAACAAATATATTATATGATGACTCAGTGGCGTATATAGGAGGAGGTGGGCCTAGTAGGCTGCAGCCCCCCCCCCTCCGAAATTACAGTCTTTTTAAATAGAACAACAATATATTTTATTAGGTACTATTAGTTAATATTTCATAGCCTGTTGAAAAATAACAAATACGAATATATTTAAAGAAACTGTTAAATATATAGTAGACAGTAGCCTTTAAGTAACAGATCACTTGCTAGTTTCTATCTACTATAGCCCACCCCAAAAATTATTTCTATATACGTCACGGTGATGACTAGTATTAACTGTGTGGTTTATAACTTGCAACGGTGGCAAACGACGAAGCCGTCATAATGCAGCATGCTAAGTAATTTGGCTAAAATATGTATTGTTAGTTATTACCTATTACGTCGTCTTAGAATGAAATTGTTCTAACGTAAAATATACTTAAATGGACTTACGATGTACAAATGTAGAAACGAAAATCCAAATAGTTACACCGGTACAACCCAATGCCATAACTAAAAAAACAAGTTTGTGGGACACTTGTTATTTTTACGTTCAAAATTTAAAAACTCTTGTACTACTTTTAAAATCTAAAATTATTTTGTAGAAATAAAGACTGACGACAGTCACCTCTAAAAACTGTTTTTTTATCGTACCTATACATTGATTTCTCTTTATATTCGAATTTAATACATCCATATTGCAGTGATTTAATTACTCTGCAATCACAAGGTACGGGCACTGCTTTTGCCATGGGACATTGGCACAAGAATTAATCTGTATTGGGTATAGCCCATTTGTGCCAAATTAAAAAAATATATTTTTAACGACAGTCCTTTTATTATGCCAAAACATGTCATGGCTATAGAAACTTTAAGTATAACTTGCTTGAGCACGGATTATTATGCAATTGTAAATTGTTTTATTTTTATATTTTTGGATTTTTATCAGTATAATCTGTACGAATTGTAATGGTTATTATTTTATGAAATATAATGACAACAAATTTTTTTTTCATAATTGATGATTATATATTGCGTATTTTGACAAAATTAGATATTTATTAAAGTGTAATATTATATACTGTTTTCAAAGCCTAATAAATGTTTAATATATTATTTCATCATGTAGAAAATTTTAATAATATAATTTTTCGACTACAAACCTATCTTTTTTTAGTAAACTTGTATACATTTTATTGTTTTGAATAAGAAGTGAAATGTCTTGTAAAGCAATTTCTCTAAACAAATTATTTGTTTTGTGTAAACTGTAAGAAATGTAGGTACATAATTAAGATGCTCAATTTTTTTTATACTAGTTAAATAAATAATTATCAGATAAACGATTTAATTGTATACATTTTTCTTACTAAACAACCAATTAACAACAATTTTTTTCCATGTTTGTTTTATACTTTTATGATTTATAATGCATATATTATATGGAAAATTTAAATAGTTTTTAGTGCATACAGATCGGTGCTCTAGTTATAACATTATAATAATATAACTGTATTTAAATGTTCAGGTTTATACCGTGTCATTATAGTAAAAACTAAAATGTATATTGTAAGTTTACAGGTACCTGTACACAAGGGCTGTCGATAAAAACGAACCTTTTTTATTTTGGCACTGATGAGTTTTACTCTATACGGCTTAATTTTTTTTTGGCACAAATTGGTAATTCTCTAAGGTAGCTTCTAAAATATTATAAAAAAGAGTGAATTCGGCGATTAACGCCACAACCAACTGTCATGCTGTCTTCATATTTATAGAAAAAAACATTATCAGTTACCCATCAAAAATATCCACTAACAAAAACATTTAAATAGATACAGGTACCGTCGAAATCACTAAATCCTACCGAATAGCCACATATCAATAACAATGTGACCATAGTCCCATAAAGTTACGTATTATTATTATTATAATTTATAACATTGTCGACTTGGTGTATGGTGAATGGAATCAGTACGTGTTAAGAAATATTATAATATTTACTGAAAAAATTGTATATATTATATTAAATCTTCCCGATATATAATAGTACTATAGTTTATAGTTATAACAACGTTAGCGGGTTAGTCGATATTTATTTTAACTGTTGAAATATTTCCGATAATTATCTAAAATTGTAATCAATTCCTCCAAAAACTTTAAAATATAATAATATAATAATTGAATCCCAAAATAATACATTTTGAAATTAGTTAATTCAATGCATTCAAATATTCGAGGTACTGTATTAAGATTAACGTTCCAGTTTATTGCAGTGAACTATAATTTTGTACTTGAGAACATATTATATGGAGTTAAACTAACTCTTCCATTTGTACGTCTGTTAAATTAAATTTCATAGAATTCTAAAATTAATTTTAGACACCGAGTGGCTTTAAGAATATTAAGTTATAACTTTAAAGTTAATAATTAAAAAAATAATGTACACTAAAAGTTTTGTGTTAATAAAAAATAACGTAAATAAAATAAACTTTGATTTCTACAAGCCTGCAAGAAATTTTGTTATTTGCTAAGTACTGTGTACATTTAGGTAGATTTCTACCTCGTTTTTATCAGAACTACAAAAACATTTGAACTGGATGACTACTGAAGCGTTTGGTTTTTGAATAACTTTGTATTATAATAACTATGAGGAACATCGTATACATAGACACACGGTCTGATGGTAAAAACCAGTCATACTCAACCTGTGGCCCTACAACCTTTTTTTCTGGAGCCCTCAAAAACTTAAAACAAAAAATCACACTAATTTGAAAATTATATTTGATGTTATTTGTCATAAAATCCTATATAACAAATCAAACATTATATCATCGTAACTGTATTTTTAATTGTTTCATTTGTTTGCTTTGTGATTCATTACCACTCAGGCAACCCAATTACTCAAGGTTACCTAAGTAGTACGTAATAAACATATAGTAGGTGTCCCAAACAAAATAAAAGTGTGGCTAGTCTAAACGAATCGTCGGCATACCGAATCGCTCAAGACGTCACTCTATAGTCAGAAGGGGTTGCTCGGTTGCAGGACGCGTATATCATACAACCGGCCGCCTAGTATCGGAATTCAGCTGGCGCGATTAAATCCACCACTAATTGACTTTAGACTTATACAGTATACAGTAACCATATATGACTGTATTGATTTAGCGTGGTTCGTAAATCGGTTATAGTACACACACGCGATGGTCAGAAACTCTAGAAGCTTTTGAAGCTCTAGAAAAAGTAAAAAGCAAAAACCTATAATGACTATAATTGTTTAGTCCTGACGAAAATTCTTAAGAAATGTCTACGCTTGTTCGGTTTAACAATAACTCATACGTCAATATTAGCATTGTAGTAGTTATATATAGTAGGAAGGTTTAAGTTTCGGCAGAATGTAAACATATAATATGTAGCATATTACTTCATACGCCCGAAGTCTCATCATCGTCTTAAAATCGCAAACAATACAAAATATAATGGAGGGAAATTACAAAAATCAATCGATCCGACAGTTTTGAACATCGGTGTAACATTATGTAACCTATCCTATATAGGATAATAATATTTGAAGAAAACCCGGTACCTACCTACTTAAATGTTCACATGCTGCTAATGCTAATCGCGACTTATTTATCGGGGTATCTTAATTGTTTAATACTTTAGAAACTTATTTTGAGATTTGAGATTTTAAGAAGCTTTTACGCGTTTAAAATTGTCATTTGTTGTAAATTAAAAATTAAATTAAATTAAATTACACAGAACAAAAAGTAGGTACCTAAACTATATACGAATTTAAATTTGATTCCCTTTGATCATACTTGCTCACTAACACCGACCATCAGTTTATAGAAGAACACAAACTTCAATTTTGGACGTGGATGGCATTGTAAATCTGATATTACCACTTAGGGTTTGATGATATATGATCGAGTTTAAAACCCGATAATAGGTACCTACCTCAATAAATAACATTCAGGGGTCTCCGATATATTTTACTCTTGGGCCACAATATGAAAAATTAAAACACTGTGGCCAAAACACTTTTAATCACATTTTACAATTTTTAGTGATATAGAAATGCAACATATATAATAAACAAATGCAAGTTTTCAATGGTTGTTATGCTAAGGACTATGGCAAGCCATTGCTTAGAGAAGTGTACAAAGAGTAATTTGAATTATAATGGTGTAGTAGTGGTGTACTGTTTTCCCTGAACTTAAAAAATATATATTATAGTTATGTTTAATATTGAATGTAAAACTTTAATATTAATATAGATGCGTTTGCACAAATCCGGTTTTTTTTGCTCAATCTGGTTTGTACAAATCTGATTTGAGCAATAAAACGTACCTATCAATTCGAATAAACGAATATTTAAATAAAACTTTGATTTGTATAAATGGTTTCTACAAATTCAGCCGTTGACTGAAAATAAAGCTGTGGCTGGCACAAATTAAGATGGACGTGTAAATGTTTTTATTTTCAATATTTTTTATCTTAATATCTTAGTAGGGACTGAAAGTAGTATCATATTATCACTTATCATTTATTATTAAATGTATATCTATGGACTGTGATATTATATTTATTTAATAATTCATTTACTATAGAATAAATAATATATTTAGTAGTTAGTAAACATAATATAATCAATTATATATCTATATATTTAGTTATTATTTAGAGAAAATTATAAGTTATTTTTTTTAGTAACCCAGGGGATACTTAACCCAAAAATCGTCAAAATATGCATGCATTTATACCCTAAGCAATCACCAAAATATGACCAGGACTTAAAAAGTTTGATGCCCAATCAAATGAAGTTGAATGAATGTTTTTTGGGTGTGATGGAAAGCCCACACGACTTTATAACTATTATTATAATATATTATCGGAAGTTTAAGCACATCCCTCTAAACGTTACCATGATCTCCGCCTATATTGCCACTGTATCGAGTTATAGCAACAAAACAATAAGTGATAACAATAACGATGCGATGTATAACAATAACTTAAAGACGAATAATAATAAATTGGTTAATAACTGTACCAGGATTTTTTTCAAGATCTTTTGTGTTTCTGTCAATGAGCCTGTACAAATTGTCGCACAATGACTTGCGTTTTCCGAACACGTTGAACAAGTTCCACAAGTACAGCAATTCAATGGCGGGCATGAACAGCCGGTTGTTCTGATTGGTAAACCTTAGAGATCTCTTCACGGCAAATTTTTCCATTGGTAACGATTTCCCCGCGATCCTCTGTTTGTATTTGGGCACATCGCTGCAGTTCACACAAACAATAATAAATAATAGGTAAATTATAAATAGGTACTTAAAATAATTTGCGCATAGAACGAAACCGGCTCAGGCTATGAACCAAAACACATTTTTCAGACTTTCGTTTTGTTTTTGTTTTCATAGGTTTCTCGGGTATTGAAAAAGGCGAGTTTGTTTTAAATACGTAATAATTATCGATTTATTCAGCGTTGAAGTACCTACATATTATACATTTTTTTTTTATTTTGTTATATAACTCACGACATCTATAGACTATAATATTATTATGCGGCTACTATTCAATATTTTGTTCATATTATTAATATTGTTGTTGGTGTTTTAGCTAACGAAAACGATATACCTAATATAAATATTAATAGGTAACAAGTCGAATAATATGAGAATATTAAATAAAATAAAATTAGTACCTACTCAGGTAGGTACTTATTATAGTTGTAATAGTACCTATGTTGTAACGTTTATAGCTGCTGAAGCTTTTTTTTATATTACACTGTTTGGATTGTTTTTGGTTCAAAGACTTGACAATGAAATTTAAAAAAAAAAAAACAACAAGAAACTTAAACTCCAATATTATAACGATATTATCATGTCGTGCAAAGTGCTCGCTTACGCCATTAGCTGGTTGACCGTATTGAGCTCATCGCGGGAGAGACAATTGTATCCTCGCATGAGCATAATGCATGCGCGCTGGTAGTTGTATGTAGTGCGTGACCACTTGCTCTGCTCGGCCAATTTGGCTGCGTACATTTCTGCCCGTTTCCAGTTTAAGGCAACGCTAAAAAGTATCACATTATTATGAACATACCGCGATTTGTATACCGGTACCATGGTATCAATGTATTAATATCTAACTTGTATATAATTAATAGTTATATTATATCCGTTAAATTGTGTCAAGGTGTCGAATCACGAAACAGTGGCGGATCTCAGATTTTTATTAACGCCTTGGAGGAGGGGGTAGGGTGGCAAAACTTTTCAAAATAATATTTAAAAAAATATATATATAAATAATATTCAATACATATTTACAACAATTAGAGCTAAGTGCCGTAAATGCGTATTACTTATTATAGTTATTAGTATAAGGGAATTTAATATTATTAGATAATTATAAAAGTATTAATGTATTAGTATAATTTACTCATAAGTTATATTTTACAACTATATTTGGCCCACCCAATGCACTAGGGGAGAGGCTCCTCTGCCCGACCATATTAAATCCGCCACTATTACAAAATCAGATAAATCCGTTTTTATCACCGCGATGGTCCGCGACTGGAATCAAATAGGTTGATGTCATTTCATTTCAAACCATTAAATACTGTTTGAAGAACCTTAGTTCTAGTTTACTGTTTTACCAGTAAACACATTATCTCGTAAAGTATTAACATTTTTTAAATTATATGTGTATTTTTTTAGATCATTTGATATGATTAAAAAATAACATATTTGAAAAAAGGTAAGTAATCATATTTGTTACAGTTATTATTATTCCAATTATTTACTTTTTTAAATGACAACACACATTTTTAATTTCATATTATCCAGCAGTATATGTTTCTAATATATTAGGTACATTATTATACGAACCAATTAGCCCAGCACAGTTCCCAGTAACATATGTGATGGAATTGCGGCCACGAGTCTTGGGACTCCACCGAAGCCGTGTACCACTTGATCGCGTCGTCTACGTCACCACGCATAAACTCCAGGCGCCCTTTAAAGTACAAGAACCAAGCGCCGTTGGGATACAGCTGAGGACATGATCATGTAAATGTACAAAAATATGTAACGATGGAAAAATACTGATAGATATTATTTAATAAAATTATTTAATAGACATTTATACCTAACGTAAATAACTCCCAACTGGTTTCCGAATACGCGTAGGGTAGATACTAAGGTATATAATATATAAACGATTTATAATAAATCCAATAATTGCGATCCACAGATTATAATATTTAAGGATTATTTCCAATTAAAATATTGATAGAAGAATAATAAATGAAAAAATTTCAATTTTATAAAATATGACAAATGCGACAAAAATGTTTTTCAACTAACTTTTTCACTGTACATTTTTAGACATGATTTTTTTTGAAAATTTAGATATAGGTATCTAAATTAAAATTTGAAGGAGTAGATACTAATACTGTCTAGGTTATTGAAATGTATACCTGTACTAAGAATAATTGTCCTTAAAAATACTTTTATACAAATATAAAATAGATGTAATATTGGATATAGTATTTATTATACTAATATAATCTTTACAATTTTTTTAAGCATTGAAATATTAACATTAGTAAATTAGTTACTAAAATATATCCCAAACCCATTATCATGGACCTTGTTATCCTTATTACACAACGTTAAATAACTCAAAACTACTCATTCAAATTTCGATTTAGATACAACAAAAATACGAAATGTTAAAAAATTCATTTAATTTATAATTTACAGGAAAAAAGAGTGATTCTCATTTACTTGATGAATCACCCTGTATAATATATGTACAATATAAGCGCGTTCTATGATTAATGATACTTAAAGCTCTTTAATTCGATTAGGTACCGTTTTTATTTTATCAGAGGTCCCACTAATTTTCCCCCCAAAAATATATACGTAGGTATACAGTATACACACTATGTATTTTATTATCGCAGTGTATTATACCTACTATGATAAATTGATAAATAATACAATACATTTAGCGATGGAAACGACATTTTACCGTCAGCTGTTGGCGCAGCGCTGCGTCGCAAAACTCCAAGTCACCCTCCTCCTGACTGAAAACGTACACCACGACCAGGTGGTATGTGAGCATGGTTAGCACGCACAGGACGTGCCGCAGTCCATGTGGCACCTGGTAACACAATTCAAGTTCGCCGAGGCCCTGTTCCTGCGGTTAGATTCAATTTTTAATATTTACATTTAGGAAAGCGACACGTAGTATACACGTAAGTATACGTAGGTATATTATAGTTATGGATAATTTAGGAAAGGGTAGAACGTCTGCAGTTACATTTTTTCTGATAATTTAGTTGGAAGGCGTAGATTAACAAGGGAAAAGTAAAAATCCCTACATTTTAGGAAACGCAATAATCGTCTCAATTCTGTATGGACTATTCATAGAAAAATTACAAAAATCAAATATATTGATACCGAATGCAAACTACGTAAACAAAATATTTTCTAAAATTCAAGTATAATAAATAATAATTATAAAATTACCAAATTTACTTTTTCCTTTTATCCACGAACTGTCCAATAAAATCATAAAAAATCGGCACTTGTTTGTTATCACCTCGTTACCTAGTCATGTACAATTTAAGAGCTAGGTAAATTGGTTCCGCGATAATTTGGGTTTGTTTTGAAAGCGGTAAGTTGAGTCCCGGGTACAAAAAGGTAATAGGTAAGTTGGGTCCCGGCTATAAATCATTGGCGCAATTAGGTCTAATTAGGTCTATGTGCAATTTAAAGTATGTACCTATCTTACAAACGTTATTAGCTTATATTAAAATATTGTTAAAAATGTATTTTAATGAATTATTTCCCGCAATATTAAATACTAGCATTCAATTTGTACAACAAAATGTATCGATGAAACAAATTAAATATGCAACATTTGAACCGTCCCGTTTACAAAAGAAAGCATAATATAATTATTTATTAATTAGTAAAAATCAGCATACTAAAAATGTTTTTAATTTAAGTACCCCTGGATTCTGGATCCACCCAGACAACAGACGGTGGCCTGGTGGCCGGGTGGTTCATTTCTTACAGCATGGTAACCATATAGTGGTTAGATTGATAATTTGCTTCTTTTGGCTGCCATTCCGATCACAAAACTTTACACTTTCGTTAAGTATGCATGACATGACGTCCTATCAATTCCTTTATTATCAGTAGTTGTAACTTATAATAATTTAATAATACGTTATCGCGGGCGTCCAACCGAAAGGCACCACCTATATAAACGAAAAAGTGACGTTTTCGCTGTAAATTTAATTTTTTCCTCGTTTATATACGTCAACGTCATCCACAACACTATTATCTATTTATCTGTAACGCACAGTTTTTTCACCGGATGCTGATCGAACAAAATATGGTCGGCAAAAGATAAATAAAAACACGCGATAATTTTATTTCTGCTTTCCTGCTACTATTAGTTGAAATGCGCCAATGTATAAAAAGAATGAATCGGCGGTGCCTTTCAACTGCAGAACTCCCAGTTCTCACGAATTATATTATAAGGTACATTTTATATTTTATATATTCATAATGTAGGTATATTGTGAACGGCGTTTCTAAAAAAAATGATTACTTTGCTCCCGGAAAAACCGATGAATTCCAGTAGTTTGATTATTTTTGATGGCAGTAACGAAATCATCTATACACACGGGAAAAATAAAAATACACAATATAAATTTAAATTCGTATACGTCATATTATATTATAAATGTATAAAGTATGTGTGCAGTGTGGACGTATAATAGTGCCATACACAACGATCGAATCTCGTGTCGACCATTACATAATGGTATATATTTTCAATAAATCACCATGATTCCGTGTGAAATCCATTTTTTTTACTAACGATGAATTTATACGTACATTTCACCAGCCCCCCCCAAACATAATTTTTGACATTTTTTTTTTGCAAAACATTAGTGTGCCATTAGTGTGAATTTGTGTGACTATTTTCAGAATTTGTGCGATACTGGTTTAACCGTAAATTCAAAAATATATATGGGGGGCTGTAGAAATGTTCCCCAGCCCCCCATCATAGAAAAAATTACAATTTTCAAAATTTTCTTTTGCCAAACATTAGTGCGCCATTAGTGTGAATTTGTGCGACAACAACCAGAATTCGTGCGACACCCGTTATACTCGGAAAAATCGTTTTTCCATTTTGAGCATTTCCCCAGCCCCCCCTCATAGAAAAAGTGTGAATTTGTGCGACAACAACCAGAATTCGTGCGACACCTGTTGTACTCGGAAAATTTTGAGCATTTCCCCAGCCCCCCCCCCCTCTCCACCCATTATGGAAAAAATTACAATTTGCAAATTTTTCTTTTGCCACCATAAATTTTTGCGCTGTCTTCCAGGTAAGTCGAAATATTAAATTTTAACATTGGATCTAAATCAAAAATTTTCATATTCAGTCATCACCAATATTATTTAATGTATTCAGATATAAAATAAGACCTTTTATATATTGCATGCTTGTTTAGAAAATAATATCACATTATTGTACTTTCAGTATGATTTTAAATACGATTTTTTTAAATTTTATTTTTAACAAATCGTTGTGGTAGGTCTTATTAAATTTAAATAATATGTAAATGTACAAACTATAGACAACGTTACACACGTTATTAATAACAAAAACTAACTTGCTAATAAGAAGTACCAATACAAAAATAATATAAAGGAGTGATTTAGTCAGTAAAATATTTGTTCGTTTTAATATTCGTGTTCTAAAGTTGTTTGGTGATTATCTGCGTGCAATAATAATAATATAAATATGTCGACAGATCAGTACCTCAAATGTTCGGCAATCTACACTACCATACACCATCAATACCTACAATTATGTATGTGCGAATGACGTAAAATAATAATAAATTATAGTTAAATTATATAAAATGTAAACTATACCATCCTGGTACCCAGGCTACCGAAATTTCCTGATTTCAGTGACCTCAGAACACAGTGATTCAACCATGTGGAGTAAGCGGGGCGGGTTGAATACGATTGCGCGCGAACCTTATTGGTTTACATTGCGCGTATTAAATACTAAAATACGATGTCACCATTGTATAAAGTTGCCAAATTTAATATAATTTATAAGATAAATGTCATATTTATACTCATCTTTTATTGTAATGTTGGATTTTCTATCTATTCATTATACATACATGCACTGCAATTATTGCACTAACACGTAAGTAGTTAAGTTACCAACTAATTTCACTGTATCAGTAATTATAAATTTACCATTATGGATTCAATAAACATAGTACGGTCTATTTTATAAAAAAAAATCTTATTAGTAATTTTAAATATAGGTAATCAATTAATTAACAAAAGAAAATACAACTAGAAAACAGTGTTCTGCTACTTCACTGACGAAATTATATACATTTTATCAACCAATTAAAACATTTTAACTCTATTTCGAGTAACCTGGCAAGACCACAATAATTTTTACTTTCCATTGTATCTTACGCAAAATGTGTATTCTAAAAATCCCCCGTTACCGAGTGGAGCTAGTGAAACTGGCTTCCCACATGGATCTTATAATTTACAAGCTGACCGATACCGAAAAAAATTTGATATATTGAGTTCTTAATTAATACAATTTAAATTAAAGTTGTGTCAAATATTATCAATAATAAAAATTTGTTATCATATTAAAAGGAAAAATATAGAGAATACAAATATTACGCTAATATTATGTTTAATAAATTCAAATACCTACACAAAAAAATCCTTACAGCTTTAATATAACACTATAATTACCTATGTGTCTTGCGAAAATATTAGACGAATCCAGGTTGAATAAACCTACAAACAAAATAATGCATACCAGGCCAAGCATTGATGTTCTTAGATTTATATCGGAAAGACAATGTTGAGAGCAAGGCGCGCATAGCCGATATAAGAGGTCGCAGTGGATCGGGCACACATTACCTTACTCTGGCACAGGCCATATAATTATTTTTACTAAGTATCAAGAAAGTATTTATGAATTCATTATTTTAATTGTAAATAACAAAATTAATTTAGCTTAAATTAAAAAGATAAATTACATAGGTATATAATTTTAGAAACCTTATTTTGATTCATTGATATAATATTGTGTTGTCTATAGTTTGTACATTTACATATTATTTAAATTTAATAAGACCTACCACAACGATTTGTTAAAAATAAAATTTAAAAAAATCGTATTTAAAATCATACTGAAAGTACAATAATGTGATATTATTTTCTAAACAAGCATGCAATATATAAAAGGTCTTATTTTATATCTGAATACATTAAGTAATATTGGTGATGACTGAATATGAAAATTTTTGATTTAGATCCAATGTTAAAATTTAATATTTCGACTTACCTGGAAGACAGCGCAAAAATTTATGGTGGCAAAAGAAAAATTTGCAAATTGTAATTTTTTCCATAATGGGTGGAGAGGGGGGGGGGGGCTGGGGAAATGCTCAAAATTTTCCGAGTACAACAGGTGTCGCACGAATTCTGGTTGTTGTCGCACAAATTCACACTAATGGCGCACTAATGTTTGGCAAAAGAAAATTTTGAAAATTGTAATTTTTTCTATGAGGGGGGGCTGGGGAAATGCTCAAAATGGAAAAAACGATTTTTCCGAGTATAACGGGTGTCGCACGAATTCTGGTTGTTGTCGCACAAATTCACACTAATGGCGCACTAATGTTTGGCAAAAGAAAATTTTGAAAATTGTAATTTTTTCTATGATGGGGGGCTGGGGAAATGCTCAAAATGGAAAAACGATTTTTCCGAGTATAACGGGTGTCGCACGAATTCTGGTTGTTGTCGCACAAATTCACACTAATGGCGCACTAATGTTTGGCAAAAGAAAATTTTGAAAATTGTAATTTTTTCTATGAGGGGGGGCTGGGGAAATGCTCAAAATGGAAAAACGATTTTTCCGAGTATAACGGGTGTCGCACGAATTCTGGTTGTTGTCGCACAAATTCACACTAATGGCGCACTAATGTTTGGCAAAAGAAAATTTTGAAAATTGTAATTTTTTCTATGATGGGGGGCTGGGGAACATTTCTACAGCCCCCCATATATATTTTTGAATTTACGGTTAAACCAGTATCGCACAAATTCTGAAAATAGTCACACAAATTCACACTAATGGCACACTAATGTTTTGCAAAAAAAAAATGTCAAAAATTATATTTGGGGGGGCTGGTGAAATGTACGTTGAATTTATTCCGATTAGGATTTTTCGGAATTTTTAAGTACTTATAAGTTATACTTATGGACCATATTTTCGCTTATTTAGATCTTTATATAATTTTTAGGAATCAAAATTTGAATAAGTAATTTTTTAGTTACTTATTAATATTATGTATATTTTTAGGATAATAGTTCATAAAAATGGTTAGACAAAAATATGAAACGAATGTAATATTTGATTTAATATTTATTATACTCGGACCTTTTTAGTTTTTATCAATCATAAAATTTTGATAGATTAATATTAATTAGAAAGTAAATTAAATAATCATAGACCCAATATTTTTCAAACCCATTATAATATATCTTCTATCATTATTAAAACAGTAAAATAACTCAAAAAGTACTAGTTAGAATTTCAATGTAGATGCTTTAAAATTTACAAAAAAGTCATCTGATTAACAATTTACAGGGAAAAGGGCGATTTTAATTTTAAAAAAAGAAATTGGTATGCTACAGGACACTCATTAAATTATATTAAATTCTAAGTATTTGAAAATATGGTTCTTTAAGTTCAGATTTTTAATACATTTATTATTGAAGGGAAAATGGTGGTGAGTATACTCGGTTAATAAGTAATAACTCTATATGATACAATCATATATCTATATTATTATATTTATTTATGTGCGTATATATTCTTTATAGTTTATTGTACGTAATATTTACCAGATTAAAAGCGCCAATACCTAGGCGCACACCGCTCTCGAAATGCTCTTTGTAAGACTTCTCGTTTTCGGACCACGCGCGCGAGGTAAGTATGACATTACATTCTCTAGAAAAAAAAACATCATGATAGCATGCGTGCTAGATATTTATTAATTTATAAACTAACACACACACACACACACAAGACTACAAGAGGCATTCTCGACTTATACAGTTATACTTATACTAATTTATTAGTCCAAGACAGGGACTATAATATTATTATCAGACAGTAAATATAACCAGTTTTGTGCAAATATTGTGTAAATCACGAAACTAGAACCTTTGTTTTAAATTATTATAATATAAGTCCAAAACCAGAAATCATGTTATTTAAGTTTTAGTAGGTAAGTACAAACACTAAAACACCAAAAACTTGAATTATATTGATTTTAAAGGTTAAGTATTTGATTTGTTTAATATTATTTCTTCTTATATTCTGTACGTGCCTAAATTTAAAATTACATAAGAATGTAAATTGTTTTTCTTTAACAGTGAAATTTTTATGTTATTATTTTTGTGACAAACAATTATATAGAATATAAATTAATACACTATAAAAAAATAACTCAGGTGCCGAAGGTTTCACCTGGAAATAGAACTTTATCCAGAACCATGTACAAATCGCAAGTTGAAGACTGCTTAAGCGAATATAACCATTATTAATCAAAAATATTTATGACGTTATATTGACTAACAAAATCTAACAATATATTATTAATTATTATGTTCAATATGACATTACTAAACTGGTAGTCGCATGGAAGTCAGGGAGGTAAATAATAGAGGCGGGTCGAACTCCAAAATATGGTCTCAAACCGAACTGTTTAATTGTACTGAACCGAACATTTCGTTCAAACATCGAACCACACCTGAACTATATATTTATTATATTTCATTATTGAACTGAACCCAAACTAAACTTTTGAATTAAATGTCAAATTTAACTTGTTGTAGTCCTATGTCAGCCCAAAATAATTAACGACTATAGAGTAAGGAGTAGCCAATAGGACTAAATAAAAGTAAGGACCAATTTTATAAATGATAACGATTTATGAATATTGAATAACAATAATCAGTTAACTTTTAATATTGGTCAGTTAGTTACGAACTTCGATTAAATAAATAGTACAAAGCCAAAATAATTATGTAAGTCTATAAAATATAATCGATACCCGGACAGTATTGTGTATTTAATTTAATTTTTGCAACATTAAAATTAAAAATAACAATACATTCAACACATAGGATTTTTTCATCTTCGAACAGTTCGACCCACCTCTAGTAAATAATATAGGTATTACTCAATATTAGGAAGGTACTTCCTATATCACAAAACCAGACAATAGACTTAAACGTCTTGGTCGTACGATACGGGATGAACACATACTTGTACGAATTGTAGCAAGATCGTATTTTAATGCCAGCGCGGATGAAACTGACTAACGTCTCATCCTCGATGAATGTCAACAGCGCTTTGAGTAACAGTGCTTCTGCAAAACACAGTTCGGCGTGCAACTCGTCTGTACAGGTAATAAAAGTAATAATAATTAACAATAGGTGTTAAACATAAGACATTAATAGTTTCAGAAATAATTTAATGGTACCGGTTCAATATTATATTCTACAATGTTCACATAAAATATTATTCGTATTATTCGCGAATAAGGGCACTCTCTTGAGTATTATCTCTTTGGTTATTACTTATTAGGTGTATAAATATGTATTATTTTTGTTTTAAAAGCAAGATAAAAGAAGTTAAATTTCTTGGAATGATAACAAATTTCGATGAAACACAATTTAAAAAAAAAAACCTATTTGACATAATTTAATGTCGATATATACTGTAGTACAACGCAAACAATTAGATAATAGATATACAGGATAGGCAAGAAATACAATGAAGGAATGAATATATCGCGGCAAATAACAATAAATGGAATTTTAACTATCCATCGCGCATAATATATTATATCTATAGCATTATTAGCCTATAATATTATAATAAATTAGCCTATAATATATTACGGTATATTATGTTTGTTTGGATAATACATGTATTATTATTAACACCCAACTCTAACTAAATACCTATAGGTACCCTATGGAAACAGTATTGTACGAATATATAATATATATGCATATAACCAGCAAGATTTAGCTGATTTACAAATAAGATGGTCAGTAAACTCTAAACGGGCTGTCACCAAAAAAATATGACTCAAATGCAAACCAAAGCCCAAAAGTACCTACTAAGTAATAATATGTTATCGACAATATTTTTCATACAAGTAATAATATTTTATACCTGGACAATTTAATATGGTGTTTACGTATTTTATAGGATCATAAAAACATTAAATTAATTAGTTAAAAAACCTGTTGAGCTTATTTTTAAAAACGTATTATGTAAAATAGAATAATTAATACCAATAATACTATTAGTTTATTATGTCTATATGTTTTTGTTTATACGTAATATTATATTGCCATTAATAATCACCTATTAAATAATTTTTAATTTATAATAGATATTTTAATAATCAGAGTTATAACTAATTGAGTAGGTACCTTAAAATCAATTTTGAAATTCAATACTGAAAGTTGGTTATCAATTAAAGTATAATGGGTTTAAACTTTTAATTATACTAAATAATAAAATTGAATTTTTCGATTTCATCCCATTGTTAAGGTACAAAAGATCATATTATCTATTTTGCGCTTTTAGGCTGTCTAATAAATAATGCGATTTGTGCTTTTGGACACCACTGGATAAAACGTATTTTTGAAATTAAAACCAATATTATTATCAGTGTGTATTCTCATCGATCGCGTTTCCTTGAGTGTATTGGTAATAAAATATAAATAATAAATATAATAATACGCAACTTAGTAGTGTTATATTGTGCCATCCTAAAATATCTTGATCGATAAAAAAAAAAAATAGAAGAAAGTTTATTATTCAATATTAATGGCAAACTATACTAGAGTTCTGTTCAAATGGATCATAAAAATTATACTTTTTTAATACGTTTTAAAAATACTTATCTTTTGCATTTAAAAGAGCACATTATAGTGGCAATTAGTGATAAATTATTAAACTTGATTTTGAAATTTTTACGACTCAAACAAATTGGTAAAAAACACGTTCAATTAAATCGCTAATTGTTATTTCAATTAGCTATAAAACTACTATTGTAATAGTCTATACGTTCTGCTACAATCAACATTTTTTTTTTATCAATGAAGCATGTAAAAAATATAGGAGACAAATGAGTAGGTACTTATATAAGTACGCATCTAGATCGTTTCTAGAAGTATTAATCTTAGCAATAATAACGATATTAAATCGGTTTTAAATACATGTTAAGAAATTGAATGTATTATGTTGTACCTAATGTATGTTATTTTGAAATGCATACAAGCAGTATACGATATTTGATAGGGTTTTATTTTTTTTGTTTTATTTTATTTTATATTAGTTTTATTTTTTACTTCCAGAATGTACAACGAATGTTTGATCATTTTTATATGTAAAATTATCAGATCATACCTGCGATACATCCTATCTGTTTATAATACGTCCATACGTGCCTTACAACTATTTAGTTCCCTTGTTAACTCTCTTAAGAGTTAACAATTAATTGTTGCACTAATTATTGTACCAATAGGTTATTAGGTAGGTATTTTGTACCTACGTATACATATAAGGAAAATCGATAACCGTGAATTTTTTCAACGAGTGTTTATATGTACCGCTTATACATATTATTTGCAATCATTTTAGATCTAAAATTAAAATATAACTTCAATAACAAATTATATGTACTAGGTAACATTAGTTTTTGATTTTTATTAAATTTGAAATTAAATATGCTATAATATAGTTATCAACGGTGGCCGTGGTCACACGTTATATAGTAATTTTCAGGAAACTCATGAACTCGAAACGCTCTGATCATCTGCTGCTGCAGGAGTCAAGCCCAGATTAAACAATTATGAGCCCTAGGGGCTAATATAGCCTAACTTTTTAGTTAGCCCTCATGAAAAAAAGTGTTAAAAGGTTTATATTTATTATTTTAGTATATATAGGTATTATAAGTACCTACATAAAAATTTTATTTAGCTTTTACATATTTTTAAAATTCTTAAATAATTTCAGTTTCTATCTTGGTTAATAATAATTTTCAGATAGGTATCAATATAATTAAGGCAGATACTTATGTAATGGAACGTCAATTTTAATGTACACCAAATTAATGGTAATTAATATTCCATCGATACAACCTGCAGCAATACACAAGGAAAACTGCATTCTCAAAGAACATAATATAGTTTTTATACTTGATTCCCTACATCTGGGCTTATGTGTGGTAAGGTAATGACGTTAACATCTACGTCTCTACAATTTAAATTTAAATTTTATTTTTATTTCGTTTGCCTCATATTTTTCTGGTTTCCCGATTGGTACGCTATTTTAAAGTTATTTTAAGAACTTATTACAATATCTATATATTATGTATGTGCGTACATGGGTGGTTAGAGGGTCCACTAACTCACCCCTGAAAATATTTCTAGTCAGGCTACAGAATTCAAAAACGTATTAATATAAATAGCATACCCGGCGTGTACGAGTCGTAGTTAGGCTTTTTCATTATGTTCCCGATGGACTGCGTCAGAGTGGTTTTTCTGCGATACGAATTGCACAAACGGATACTGGATTTCAGCGCCGCGGACGCTTTCTGTATGCTCGCCTGCATAAAGAATTATATGTATTCGTAAAAAAACACGATATTGTTATTATTTCTGGTGAAATATTTAATATATATCACCGGTGTTATTATACTGCAGCAGAGTGATTCATCAAGTATGCTCACTTGTAGGTTTCAATTAATAACGAATTTATTTAAATTCTGATTTTGGGAATTTTTTAGTATGGGTACTATTGAGAACCATATTTTAAAATTTTTAGATTTTTATGCCATTTATAAAGTGCCGTGGGGCGATACCATTTTTCATAAATCATCCGCTTAAGAGGATGTCTCACACCCGTATTTCTATCCTATAATAAGTCAGAAGCTACTCTTTCAAATGTTGATTTAGATTTTATATGCATAAAAGTTCAAAAAAATCATCAATACAATTGACAGAAAAAAGGTTGGTTCTCGTTTGAAAAAAATAAGTGTGTATGTGTAAACAGTAGTTTTGTATGTGTAAAAAGTATTTTTCAAAGTATATTTTAAATACTTAAACATTTTAAAAATTAGAATTTAATTAAACTCATTATTAAAGGAAAAAATGGAGGTGAGCATGTTTGGAGAATCAGTCTGTATACGATGAGCTATTCCGTTCAATGTCATAATATGCGGTATTAAGATCGATGTCATCAATTTAAACTTTACTTTTTTACCGGCATGAACATTCTCAACGTGCCAATTGTGTTTGGTGTATATAATTAAAAGTGTATTATATAAAAAAAAATATTAGCAGAAAGATTGTACAAATAACATTAAGTACAAATATTAATAAATACAACTAAATTATTATTTCAGTGGACGAGGCCTTGACACAAACTAGACCTACAGAATCATATCGCGGTTTTGATTTTTGTTTTTTGCACACAAGTCCTTGACAAATAAACAACATATTTTTAGTCAAAACACAAATGACTAGAATAGGTATATGTTTAGTATGTGATTTGCATAGTATAAAAATTAAAACAACATTAACCTGTTCAAATGTGAGTAAAGCTTCTAGAAACAGAAAAATTGATCTCCCAATGGTGTGATACATGCTCGTTCCAACCCTATAAAACCATAATTAAAATTATAGATTAAACGATTGACAAACATATTAATTCTTAAGCACATAACAATTCAATAGGCAATACAAATTATAATATTACAAAGTATTATTTTCATCAGATGTACATTACATACTTAATAACGTCCTATGGCCTATGTTGCCGCGGGTTACCCAATAAATAATAACGTCGTAGGTAGTACGGTATAACTTATAATAATAAACATATCAACATTTATCGTGTTATACTATTTAACCATATAAGTCCCTACACTAACATTTCCGGTATGGCAATAATTATTGTGATATTTTAAAATTTTAAATTGAACAACATTGAAACTATAGGTAGAAACATACATAACAATAATAATAATACCATTGGCGTCCATTGCAAAACAACAAAGTGAACAGAATATATTTTTCAAATTATTATTCAAATCTTCTTATTCATGCTACATAATACAATAATATATATAACGTGAATGTTTTAAATATGTTTCAACCATTTTTCATTTTGTGGACAGAATCAGCAACTATATGATAGTTATACAGTCTATATCATATTTTTAAGGAACGCTTAATTTTTAAGATACAATGTATAAAATTATATTATAATATCAATAATAACATGTAACGTTCAGCGTTCCAAATGCGTAGATTATTATTACCGTTTATTTTTTATGGCCTGTTTACACAGCTGATTTATTCAAAAATGTTACAAATATTATGATACACATTATAATGTCAACGCTATGCCAGTACAGCGCGTGAATACAAATTAGGTATTAAAATCGACTTTATATGGAAATTAGTGAAAACCCATTAAAGTACCATTTGCACACTGCTTGCCAAATGGAGTAGTATTAAGGGCCAAACTCAGATGAAGGGAGCCTAACAAAATGTCTTGCTTTTTTATTTTAAAACTTAAGTCTCGCGATAAAACCACAACAATACTGGTCTACGTAATAGTGACCAGTACGTCTAGGTACTCGAGAATTTTCTGAAAGCTTGCGTTTATGATGAGCATAATATAAGTGCAATCGGAATTAGTCAATGGGATTTTATAAAGGAACGTGCAGTTTCCAAGCCATGGCAGAAAAAAATTTTGTTAAAACTTAAAATAATTACACTATTATTTACGTTTTAAAAGTTGTTAAATACTTAAATGTACCTATTACCTATGTTTAATTTTTATTTTGCGGACTCAAACCCATCATAAATAATATTATACCTATATTGACTATATTATAAATATGTTTATGTACAAATCAGGCGGATTTAACATATACTCATATGACTATATTGATAACAATAAGTGTAAGAAAAGATTGGATAGCTGCAGCCGTTAAGTGTTAAAGTACTAATTATAGATTTTACATTTATATATTTTACTTTTTTCTTAAATAATATAGTGATTAATATATAATTGATGAACATAAATTGTTTTAGTTTTTAACTACGTTGGCTATAATTAAATACATTTATACCTTAAAGTGTGATTATATTTTTTTTTAATGTGTAAAAGGGTAAGTAATAAAGAGTGGTACATAAAACTTTCTACCAGGTCTGCAAATTTGTTAACATGGCACTGCGTTATAAATTATAGCTATAGAGCAACAATACTTGTTACTACCTATATACTATAATACTATATATAGTGTGTAATAATTTTCAATTAATTATTATTCATTACTTTATACGTAGGTACATACTTTATTGTGATCACAGCCAAATGAAAATATCACACTGAACCAAATTATTTAAAACGAATTCGGTGCGATCCACGACCTATGCACTTAATGTATTTAGGAAAATGGTAAAAAAAGGTTCTCTCTCAAAACTTTTCTATGGTTAAAACTTTTAAAACTATTACCACAAACAGCTATAATATTTCGGGAAAAATTAAATTTATGTTTTTGTGTTACTTATACCGATATACAAATCTGCAGAGGTACCTACTAAGCCAACTATTTAAGTATAGAGTTAATTAAATGAAATATTTTAGAAATCGAACAGTTAATTTCCGTTAAATATTGAAATATAGCTGTTACCACTAACCTACATAGATGTTAAAGTAGATATATATTGGCAGGACTGCAGGAGACAGTTATAACTTATTAGCGATAGCCGATAGGAGATGGGAGACTACACTATGTTACAAGGTGATTCGCCTGCATGCTTACGCCTTTTCTTAAATAATGCAGTCATTCATAATCTGATTAATATAATTTTAAAATATACTCAAAGACCATATTATTTAAAATGCTTGAGATTTTTTGTAATTCAGGATAATAATGCCCAAACCCACGGATGAATACTGATAACTAAGCCACCGGTAGTTATCTTAGGTAAGGTTAGTAAATACAATAATATAATATATACCTACTATTGCTTATTTGCTTGTATTCGATCTTACTATCACCAAAGAATAAAGATAACTGCCAGCGGCTCAGTAATCTGCAATCATGCACGAATGGGGTTGTTCTATATTGCTACTAACTTCTGTTTTTCAAATGAGAACTCTACAGTAAATTATTTAGCGTATAATTATTCTGAAAATGTTGACGTATTAGAATCAAAATTTGAACGAGTAGTTATTAATATATTTAACTTTGGACGCCAAGGATAATAGTTTCATGTTTCAAAGTTTTATTTTGAACGTTTTAGTAAATTATTAATGATTAATCTATCAACATTTATAGTTTATCAAAATGGGCCAAGTATAATAAATACCTACTAGATTCAATATTACATATAATATTTTAAATTTTAGCTACTCGTTCAGATTTTGAATTAGGTGTATCTAAATGTATACAATAACATTTTCGAAAAAATTATCCACTACGAATAATTTACAGTGACAATGAGGTTCCTAATTTGAAAAACTGAAGTTTGTATCGCCACAGGACATTCCTTAGAAGTACTTGATATGAAAAAAATCAAGAATTTAAAAATATGTTCTTTGGCCAATGGCTATACTTGAAAATTCCAAAATCAGAATTATTATTAAAGGAAAATGGAGGTGAGCATGCTTTTTGGTGAATCTTCCCGTATAATTTTATACGAAATGAAAATAAATAAACTTTATGTATTAGATATTGTATTAGAAAATAAACAGTATAGACGCGTGTGATTACAAAAACGGGTGAAGAAGATGAATAATATAAATTTTTCAGTAAAACAAGGTCTATACTAAGTCCAAGAGTAGATTACGGTTTAATGCAATTCTGAGTATAGAATTCGCTATGGAATGGGCCGATAGGTAATTCAACAAGTCTGTTGTAGTGCAATTAAAAAAAGTACATATTATTAAAATTTAAATAATAAAATATATTATCCGCTAACACCATGCCGTTTATACTCGTCTGTATAACGACTATACATTACATCGTATACTTGCAGAAAGGTGACTCATTACTTAAGGGTTTACAGTTGTCTTTCATTATTTCAAAAAGTTAGATGTCATCCCAAAACAAAATTTTGCAAAAAAATTTAGGTTTTTGAGTATTTTACTCCTAGTAAATTCTAAAAGCGGCGCGCGGCGGGAAAAACAAAAAAAAAAAAATTAAAGTTGGTCATTAATGTGAAGAAAAAAGTACTTGGTCAAAATCAAGTGTAACAAAGATATCTTGAATTTCAGTCAGGGCATTCTCATTGGGATTCACGTCCGATCCATCAATCAAGAATCTAGCTTAAATATTGTAATTGAAAAACGTACTAATGTATTCAAAAAAGAATAATTGCGTCAGTTAAATACTCATAATCTACATTATTAACATCAAGCGCGCGTGGGTACGAGTTTAAATTTAATACGAATATGTACGTAGCTTATAATAATTGGGTAATAATATGTGTTTATACATTAACTTAAATACGCTTATTACGTATGCCTATATAGGTACCTATATAATATTATAGCAATGTAAAAACTATGTGAAATTATTCAAGAAACGAGGCAGTACTTCATGTCAATTGCGCAATGTCAAGGTCAGCGTAATATAATATAATATGTACCTATATGCAAAATATGAAATAATCATTTTTTAATATGCCTAATAGAAAAAAAATGCAATTTTGTATAAAATGCATTTCCCATACTTATAATCCCATTGATTATAAATACAATACAAGCATTTACAATGATATTACACTTTTCCGAGTACAGTACCTATACTGGCGATTATTAAATTTCTCGTACAGCACTCTCATAATATACATTTTTGTTCTACCTCCGTGTTATTCAATATTTATCAAACATAATAAGTTTATTTTTTACAAAAACTTTTGTTCCCGAGGTACACATACCGTCATACCCACTCAATTGTCCTTTCGTTTTTATATTATAGAACGATGCAGCCATATACTCCATTATAAGGCCCGATCATTATAATATTTTAGTACAGTAGATTATTATTGTGTTAAACGTCGATATCTCGACTCAACTTAAATCCAAATGAAATAATTACCATTACAATTGTATTAATTAATAACCTAACACTCGATATCTCGACATTTAATCGGTTCTCATTAAGTTTCGACATAACGAGAGTTTACTGTAATTTAGTTTCAGCTTGAATTAACAATATATCAAACAATTTAAGTTGAACCCACAAATGTATTTTGGGCTTTTTCAAAAACAATATATACAATATATACAATATATATTATAACACTATAGACCATAAGTCAAAACTATTTATAATTGATAAAATGATAAATATGTTTTATTTAACATGTAGATAGGACCTATATATTTTAATTTTAGCCCTTCATATCCAGTTAATATTTAACTAACATGACAACTATACAACATTAAAAATCAAATTTTCAGAAAATTTCAAGAAAATTTTTTTTAAAATTTTAAATAACATCTCTAAAGATTCAAATACCAAATATTGGTTGTCAATTAATGATATTATTATTTTCATTTTTCTTTATAGGATATAGGTGCAGCATATGCAATATTATACAGTCTTGTTATAAGTACCTACTTGAGTAAAAGTACTCAAATACATTTTAAGTAGGTAATTACTCTGATACATACCTATTTTAAATACTTTTAAAAAAGTGCTCGGGCGTAATGTGTTATATATTTTCTCAAAGTATGATACCTATCAATCAGTATTTAAAATCAAAAACTTTTAGTTAATTTTAGTTTATAATTTTATAATTTCTATAAATAATTAATTTAATTACATTAAAAAAAATGACATGGATACTTGCATGATAGTCTTAACATAAAACCACATAAATATTATTCAAATTTGATAGAACCTTTATTTTTATTCATATACATTACACATAGTTTCAAATTTACATATGATCATTTTCAAGGGTATAGCCCATATATTTAATTTAAAATACCATTATTGTTTATATCTATATTACAATATAGAAATTACAAAAAGTGTGCTGAAACAAAGGTAGGTTCGAAGATAGTAGGAAATCACTCTTCGATTTTATAATAAAATGGTAAATATCTTATAATAGAAATAAGCAATTCTAATGCATTTTTTCACAAGTGATATATATTTTTTTTATGTTTCACATACTTCACTGAACTTTCTAATAAGAAAAATAGATGGGTAAGTTGGTAATTTATAGTTACACAAAACGATTAAGTACCAATACAATTTTCCATAAAAGTAATGTACTTACTAGAAAATTTCATAAAACTTTGTTTTAAATTGTTTTTAAGGTAAACAAAATTACATTAAAAATTTTTAAGTATTTACAAGTATCAGCTATAAATGCTTGTTTTATGGATTTTCACTCTAATATAGGTATTTATTATTTATTATTTTTAAAGTAAGTGTCTGCAGTGTACATATAGTACCTACATAAATATTTAAAAAAAATATCTTTTATAAATTATAAACACAAAATTATTATACTGTTTTCCGTTTAAAACAATAGGTATACACCTACTTTACTTCTATCGTTTTTCTGCGCAGAGCTTTTTCTAGCCAACAGGATGTACGATATAATCTATATACTAATCCATAAGGTTTTTTTTATAAAACCCCCCCAACAAGACGAATAATACTTTATTTAACTTATGGACTTTAGTAAATCCTTAGAATTAACTCTAGATATGAGATCCGGCTTAGATAATATGTATACCCGCGTATAAAGAAATATATACAACTATGAACTGATCTATTTACATATTTATAAACGTAATAGTATAATTTTCTTATCTTAAATGCAACTAACTATATTATAATTACATTTTATATTATTAACACTGTAAATTCATATGATACATCCGTTTTATGAATATAACGTACATTATAGTATTAAAGGTATACCTATACATACCATGGTTCCAATATATGTTGAGCCTCGTCGAATTTATTGTTGAAAAACAAATGTATAGCAATTTTTGAATCCGATAAAGCCGTATTCAAGTCCATTTTACAGTGCCTGAAAATAACAAAACTGATTTAAAAAAACATTATTAAGTGAAAGTACATATTATTATAATTTAAAATTTCTTTTAAACGTTATTGCTAATGTACTCGCATATCTAATAATATAATCCATCAACATTAATGAACCTTGTGTAAGAAATTTTTAAAAGTTACATTTTTATTCATTTACATTTTAAACAAATGCAGATTATTATAAAAAATAAATTGATTCTTCATACTTAAATTATCTATATAATAATTGAATTATTAGTTTATTTACTTTTACATTTAGGCATTCTTATAATTCATAAACTAAATAATAAATATAGGTAATATAAGTTTATTTGCAATCGAAAATTAAATTATTTCGATCTAAATAGGTCAACAACTTTGTTAATATTATTGAAGTTCTTTTTATGATATTAGTTTCAACAATTTAATCTATGCGAAAATTTGTCTGGTTTATCATATTTCATCGTTTCTAGTTGTATATACCAGAATTGTATTTCATAATTTTATCAATAAGAATCCGACATTTAAAAAGTTATAGTTTTTAATTTAATTTAATAAGATTAAAAGTTTAATTCCACTTGTTTCCCTCTTTGGTTATTATTCCACATGAAATAATTATACGGATTATCCAAATTAATGTCTCAGTTTCGTTATATAACAAATACGTATGTAAGGTACATTCGACTAGTCGAGTAGTTGTGAACAAGTGAAGGGTTGTCTGTAATACATTATAAGCATATAGGTATCATTATATAATTTATAAAAAGGGAGTTTTTGATATTTGTTCTATTTTATTATCAAAGGAATACCATTCGTTTATTATTTAGTTCTTAGTAATTTTTTTTTCCTGTATTTTAATATTTTAAATCTGGCATCCCCGAGTAAAAACGGGAGTTGGTAAACTGGTTCCAAAACACCTTTTTTGTAGTAAACTGAGTCCCGAAATCGAAAAGGTTTAAGGTAAACCTCCAAAAAGCTCATTTTTCCATATCACTTTTATAGGCCCAGGAATTTCCATGTTAACATGCGTGGTAAATATAAGTTTATTTGTTTTCTCAATTGATTTTTAATAATTATTTTCATTTATAATGTTGTCATATTTATATAAAAAATCGTAATTAAGTATGTACTTTTAATACATATATACGTATATATATTCGGTTATATGTAACTATTTTTTGTTATTACGTATAGCATAAAACTGTATATGAATTCTTTCACCATATTTCACCATTTTTTGTCTCAAATAAATGTCTTTTTCTATTGTTATTATCTTATTTTTAATAACCTCTTAGCTACATATTTCCATGTATGCTGTATGCATCTATTTAAATGTTTTTGAATATATCAATACAATTATAGATGTTTGGATGAAAGCAATTAAACATTCCATTAAACAATCGGTAATCACTAATTGGTTTATCTAGAATGTAGAGAACTATTATATTTCAAAAAATTTAATTATATTATTACTGGGATTCAACTTGTCTATCGGCTAACAAGTTAAAGTTTTTTGGACTCAATTTAAATAATATTCACCCATTTATTTTATATAGCCCCTATAAAAATAACACCAGAAATCTTGGGTTGGATTTTCAAGCTATGTATTAGGTACCTTTCAGTTTTCAGAATATTTTACGACTCACATACACACAGTTACAGTCGTAACTAAATACCTATACTAAGATAATATTGTGTACATATGTGTTTGCAAGTACGTGCCAATTATAGGTCGTCGTCGCCTATTTAATTTCTGTCTAAAAAATAACAATAAGAAATAACCGCTATATACGATAACAAAATTATTTATTCAATATAATTTATAATGTATGTAATTTATGATAAATGACATTTCATTATCAGCAATCGGTATGACGGTAAAACAAAGGTTTCCCAAGAACACAAGTTTCTGGTATAACCCATTCCTTGGAGTAGGAGGTTACACCTGGACCTGGATATGATTTAATGTTATAAGTTGGACATGGAATTTCTAGGACTCTTCCATTCCAAAGTGTCTGGTCGCCTGTGATTGGCCGAAGGACCGCAAATATGAATTATTTGAACAGTGTACGACATTATATGAATACTATATTTCTTATAGAATAAATCTAACTAAAGTTGAATTTTAGTTAATGGTAGGAAATCCATTTATATTTGACGCGATTTATTAATTACCAGTTCAGCCATCGCCGCCGACCAGTAAACGCCTACCGGGCGTCTACCCCCAAAGGTATCTGCAAGATTCAAGCGCAATCCGCTGATACCCAAATAAAAATTAAACTAAAAAAATTAAATTAAATAAAATAAAAAAACACATCGTTGTAAAACGAATACATTCATCGCTCCAAACATAATTTAAAATTAAAAGATAGATTAGGTATCATTATATAACTTTCATACATTTTGAATGACACAATAATACATTTTTTTTAAGAACATTTCAAATTAAAATTTTGGACTTCAAAATTGTAAGTTTCTTATAATGGATCATCAGAAAATTAAAACAGTTTATATACAGGGTGATTCCCCAAGCATGCTCACCTCCATTTTTCTTTTAATAATAAATCTATTCAAATTCTGATATAGGTATGTAACATATGACAAAAATATGTCTAATTTTAAGTCTAGAATTTAAAAAACATAGTAGTCTGTAGACTTAATGTATATTTGCAAATTTGAAAATCCGTTTTTGAACAACACAATTATTAAAGAAATAAGGGGGTGAGCTGCAACTCTGTATATAATAATATGTATGTATTATATATATCTAGGTTTGAAAAATACTCTTGATTTCTATATAAATAATTGACTTATGTTGTAAAATTATTATTATATTATAAATAAAATGCATAGTTAATTTTTAACTACCTAAACAATGTGTCGGCAAAAATCGAGTTGTCAGCTAATTACACCGTCACCGACCGGTACCCTCCATCGTCTCGTGTCTATATATTACATTAATACATTATACCTAATGCGTTTTTTATGTGAAATTTCTCGGGATATGAGTGTATTAGCGATTCGGGATTTTGCTAATCAACATAATATGACATTAAATGAAGATTCGATTTAGACTAACAGTTTGAAATATTTACTTTTATTATTTAAATTATTAGTAATAATTATATTATGTAGGTACATTATACACGTATATTATGTATATTATATGTTGTAGGTACATTCAATTTCTTAAATACATGACTGTTTTGTATATGTTCAATGTAATGTGTGTCCAATAACCCAGTCAAATTAGACGAAAATTAGGCTTCTGTGCGGAAAAAATCCCGTCAAGCTGAAATTTGGCATACCGCATACACCTTTATAACGTCGTCATAAAATGTATAAAGTTTTCCACGAAATCGCGTGCACGTCAAAGGTTATTCAAGGCCAAAGGTCACGAAAATGACTTAATATCTCGCTTGTTGTTAGGCATACGATAAAAAGTTTCAAACAAAAAATATAGAGGAGGGAATAATCTACAAAAAAAGTATTGTAATATTTTCACGTAAGAGTTATTGTTTTTGAGCTATAAAGCCTTAAAAGTACATAAAGAAATTGGATTTTTTCACCAAGAACAAACAGCCTTTGCGTTAATATCTCACTTTAACCTGGTTGTGTAAAAATAAGTTTCAAATAAAAATTATAGAGGAAAAAATTATCTACAAGATGGGGTTTTTTTAAATGTATATATGTTATTTCACTGCCCCATACTGACAGTATTCACCTGTAAGAAAATTACGAGTACATAATATAACGATATTAAGAATACATTTGTTTATGCGTGGTGTATCATTTAGAATATTGTCATCTGGAATCACCAGTAGTAATGAAATTAACCTACTGTTCTGATACTTATAACGTTGGTTTGGTGAAATGAATAGTAAGGTTGGATTAACATTTGATAACTTTAAATTCAAGCGAGCGACCAGAGTTCTCCCGCTTTTGAGGGTTAAAAGCTTTGTTAAAGTACACGATTTTTCAATTTCTATATAGATCCTTTACTACTGTTTCAAAGAATTTGTTTAAATTAAAATTCCAAGAAAATATACATGAATATTTACAATTTGAATTATCTCCGTACCCTTTGGCTCTATTTGACGAAGTAGGTATGCAAAAAACTAATAAATCCGCAGTATTCAACTGTTTCAAACCAAGTCTTATTGAATTGGTTACTTCTAACTCAACCTATATCATTGACGGTGGATTCTTTTACATCGTGCTGTATGGCATCAGATATTCAGATTGGAACTTTTAACTGTATATAAAATAAATATATATGCAATATTTGAAAAGACATTTTGGGTCCCATATAGCCGTTGTATTTTATGGATATGACGATAATAGTAAAAACATAAAGGCGATGAAACCGTGTCGACGGTGTGCGGTAGTTATAGGGTATTTGGAATTTGTTTTTAATGATTCTACTATGGTCTATGACCTACAAACCAAAAAACATTTTTATTAGTTTTTTTTTTAATAATTTAACTATTAAATTTGATTATTTATACAAGACGTATTGCCTGACACAACGTCTCCTCTCAGAATCATTTTTCGTATACAATGATTTATCATTGAATTCAAATATTTATCACATCCATTACAATGACATGCTCGACAACTACTGTACAGGCGTACAGCAGAAACTGTTAACTGAAAACTATTAAGTATATTTCAAAATAACTAGGAAAAACAAAAAAAAATTTGGGAAAACCGATATTTTTAAATAAATTTTGTTTTTTTCTTGAAATTTAAAAATTATATTATAACTGTAGAGAATTGATTTTTTCACCAAATATTTATAGATGCATTTTATAGATAATATAATATAATTTTAAAAATAAGTTGGTTCTTTTTGTGCTATTTATAGACTTTGAAAATGTCGTAAATTAAATACAATATAAATTTTGCCATGAGTAAAAATCCTGAAAATGTAATAAGTTGTAATATTATGTAATATTATATGAAAATTTGAAATAACTTAATTATTATTATACAATAAGTATATACGATCTATTTTTGATTACAATTAGTCCAACCTACCGGCTACCATTGGCATTACTAAGAGAACAAAACTATTAATAGCAATTAAGCAATATAAATAATAAATATATAGGCTGACAGACTCCGCTCAGAATCGTTTTTCGTACCTATGGAATGATTTATTTTGCATACCATTCTTAAATATCAGATAAACTGTTTTCAAATTAGAGAAGCCTATTTTGTAGGCAGGGTGGTGTGGTATGCGCTGTTCATTAGTTTATAGGTCTATGGTTGTTGATAAGTAATTATAAGAACAGGGATGTCAACGAAATATTTAAAAAAATGGCTGCAGATTCAAAAGTTGCGCACTTTATGGGACCCCCTTACTTAATTTACTCTAATATTTAAGTTGACAACACAAAATTAGTTATGCTGGACTCAAATTTGCTATGTAAGACAATTGTTTGTACGTTTTTAAATTGTAAGACGGAATATTGTGTATATTAACTATAATGATATAATATTTATTTTATCCAATGCCAAAGCCCTTGAAACTAGTGATGTATATTATATTATAAACATACAGCGAAATCAAGAAATATTAAAAAAATAAAATCGTCCCAATGAGTAAAGGTAGATATTAATATTTCTTCTTTTATTGCCAGTCGTCGAATGAAAATATATAAAATCCATTATAGTACGATTTTATATTTCATTACCTCTATACATATTTGAGTTAAGCCTGTTCATTTTTTAAATTATGTTTGTTGTACATATTTGTTTATATAAAAAGAGTCTTATGTAAATAAAAATAGAATATGGGCCATAATATTTAAAAAACTGTGGGTCTGCTTTCCAACTTCCTCAATACCCCAACTAAGTATGCCCCTGTAGGGTAGGTTACCTACTTACGTCTTACTTACCATATTAGTAATAGAAAAATAAATTATTTATGCACTAATATAAATAAATTATGAAATAATAAAAATATTCTTAGAAATAGAAGCTAACACAACAAGTCTTACATCGTTTCCATTCAGAATCGTTATTCCTATCTTCACTGAGCAACTTCCCAGTTTTTATAATTGTTTCTATAGGTAGTTTAGAAGTGTATGTACCATTTATATTATGCACAGTGGTTGTACATACAAATGTATTATAATATCTGAGTAAGCAACATATAAATTAATAATAATCAATAATAGTTTATATGATTTTTATGTTTATTCATACAAGTTTATGTTTACCTGTATAGTTATAGTGTTATCTAATCCAATTAGGTAGTCTATTTTTATTATTGAGAATATATTCTACCTGCAAGTCAGCTGATTCACTATAAGGGACTTTTTATAAAATGATTTGAATAAAATGTTCAACAAACAACAATACTATTGCGCTTAAAATTTAATGAGTAGGTAGATGTTAAAATATTCCAGTTACTAAACTAATATAGAGTAGGTATAAAATAATGTATAGATTTATAGTTTCATGGATATACGTCATACTGTGATGCGTGTAATTAAATAAATATGTTATATATATTAACGGCAGACATTACCCAAAATATTACAACTATTTGTTTTAATTTCTTTGGAAAAATGAGTTGATTTTAATTCATTAAAGTTTAAATACTTGTATGAAATATTAAATTGATTTTTAAATGTATTTCTAAAATTATTGCAAATGGTAGAATATAATGAGTATAAATAGGGCCGTATTTAGAACTGTGAAACTCCGAGACAATTATAAAATGCAACCTCCCCTCTTTTAGGAATGAAAGGGATCCAGTATTAAATAAATACAAATTATAAATATAATTAAAAACTAAATAAAATAACCAAAAAAGGGGGAAATTAGGTAACCGTACTACATCATCCCTGCTGTACATTAGGATTAGGATTTTGGAGCCGAGTGTACCTCGTCATTGAGTAGGTCACTATAATCGATTGTATACATTATTGCATACGAAAAACGATTCTGAGGAGAGACGGCTTGTCAGCGCATTATCATATAAATATTAAATAAATGGCTATAAATTATTACTATAGTAATTTATTTTACCATTTATAGTAATATGATATGAACTAATAGCATTTAATAAATCCGAATGTTTTGAAAATATCATTGTGTATATAAAATATAATAAATAATAATATAAGTAGGTACCTACATAAAAGTTTTGAATCCTCACGAAAAATAATTTTGAATTACTACAAAATAGCTATAATCGTTATTCTTTGTTTAAATGTCAAATTTAATCCAAATTAAAACTCCACGTCCATAAAAAAAAATCAAGAGCTACTAACCTAACCTAACCTATACAGATTTTAGATTTTTTGGTTCCAATATAAACTAATATTAATGAAGAATCATTTATTAAATTTTAAAGCTTCAACTATATAAACAAAACACTTTAAATACTATTGCCTACAAAATATTTTGCAAAATATCGTGGTTTTGACTAATTTTGTTAAAATTTGTACTTCAAATACTTATACAAAAAAAAACATTCTTACGTATCTTTAATATTTTTTAAATACTATAATAAAACTTACGCGGTACCTTGTATTAAAACTTAAACATTTTTACCAAGATACAATTTTTTAAAGAATAAAAATTTTTTTAAAAAAATTAAAAATGTCAAATGTCTTTAAATAGCTCAAAAAGAGGCAAACTATTTTTAAAATTATACGATACCTATATAGATAATTTGAATATAAACATTTGGTGAAAATTTAAAATACTTACCTACAAATATTTATTTTTGAATTACAATAAAACAACAATAAAATAAAAAGATGTTCAATGATAAATGGTTATTTTACGCGTGAACTAATGTCTTAAAAATGACGTATAGAACACCAATAATAGAACAGTGTGAATAATGAATAGGTTCATGGTATAAATAGGAAATAGTTTAAAATTAATCTAAATATTTTGAAAATGTCAATGCGTATAGGTAAATATAATATATGAAAAAGTTTTAAATCCCCAGGAATAATGATTTTAAATTACAACAAATTAATTTACCAACATCTGTATTCTCCGTTTATATGATTTCGCCGAAATTTGAACTTTAAATGTCTATTAGCAAGAAGGTCAGTATATTGACAAGAAATTTTGTTTTGTATATATTACCTAATTGTAATTGGTATTTTTCTCTGATTTAATATAAAAATATTTATAGAAGTACAAAATCTTACTTGTATTTTATATAAATTGTATGTATATAATTTTATATTTGTATGTATTATACAATGGTACCATCGGGTTTTCATAACGCAATGATAAATTCACTTTTTTAATTTCCACCTACAAATTGCCATTACAATAATACATATTATAATAAACAAAATATTAACATTATTTTATTTTGTTATTAGTTAAGGTAGTTAGCTAAGAAAAAAATACAAAAAGTTATAAAAAAGTATCACCCCTAAAATTCTACCCTGGGCCCAGGCCACGGAACTGTAAATAAGATAATGTATTTTAATAGTACTTAAAGCCCAGACACCTCGGAAAACAAATATCTTCAGGTTCCTCTATGTCCTGGTTATAATGCGTATAAATGATACGTATACAGAACTGTATACCTACACCGAATGCCAATATTTTATCACATCATTTATTCCGGCTTGTATCGTCAAACATTCTAAGCACAAGTCACAAACTATAAGATATACTAGTACCTATAGTTTATCTTAGTTCGTGGCATAAGTGGCTATTAGGGAGTGATGTTTTGTATGTCTTATCTTATGATACAATTTTTAGATGAATTTATCACAGATATTTACAATATACATTGTATACATATCTGTGGCATTTATTCGTAAATATTTTGATACGTGTACACCAACATGACTATAAAATATATTAGTGTTTCTTTTTTTTTTAACGATTGTTTTGGTTTTTTTCAATGGTTATAACACTAATAAATAATAATGATTTAATGAGGGTACCTAATATGAATTATACAAACATAGATGCGTTTTCCATTGATGTCATTGTTTGTATGCTACATTTATATTACTCGATATTACCTATGTTAAGTTATAAATGGATTCGTATTTTTTTGTTTAACTCTATACGGCATACGCACATAAACATCGTATAATATTTTCATTGAAAACAAGCTATGGGTACCTAAATGAAAGGTTATTTTTGGGAGAAAATGACGTTGCTTTTAAACTGGATTGTAATGTATATATAGGTATTTATATTGTATAGTATAGTGATGGTATTCAGAAAGGTCACTTATTTGGCAGAAAACAGGTGGACTAATTCATACGAGAATACAAGATGAAACAAACAACACAACAAATGTCACTTGAAAAAAAGTAAAATGTGTATAATAATTATTATGACAGTTGTGTGAGCTTTTAATATTACAAATTAAAATGTATAACTTATTAGTTATTACTATAATTTATAAAATTGTATATTATTCATATACTTGAAACTTGAAAGTATCTTATACATCAAAATAGTAATAAATATAAAATAAGTAATGGTAGATATTTTTTAATAGAAGATTCCCCACAAATTATTCTCTTTAGCAAAAAAAAAAAAAATTACTGGAAAGTAACACTCATTTTTACGGACGTCTAAATTTAAAATTTTTACGATATTTTATATTCAGCGAAAATTTAACGAATTCCTATCAATCGATTTTTGATATTTTGTTGTAATTCAAAAACGAAGAACCGTAAATACTTAATTTTCACCAAATATTGATATTATCATTTTCCATACATGGTAAACACGATTATATTTTATACGCATTTAAAGTTCAAATTTTGACAAAATTCATCAAAATCCCGAACATTTTCAAATTATTTTTCAGTTAAAAATTCATTTAAGTTTTTCTTTTCATAGCTAACATCAGGAATATTAATAGAAGATTTCCCTTAAGTTTTCTACCTTAAACAAAAAAAGAGTACCGAAAAATTACGCTATTTATAGTCAAATAGATCATTTCCACATTTATAAATTTTTTTTTAAATACCTATTAAACTTGAATACTTGTACAATAATTTTAGGATGACACATTGTCTCTGCTCAGAATCATTTTTTTTATGCACATCCATTATAATAACATACTCGACAACTACTGTATGGCAGAGCAGTACCCACTTGTCAAACTTTTCTTTATTTCAATTAAATGTACAAATAGATAAGTGTCGGGTTATCACACATGTGAATTAACGACTCGACCACGTATTGAATTTTGAAATAATGATAATATAACTAATTAGTAATTATTAAACTTATTACTCAGTTATACACATAATTTTTTTAATTTTTTATAGTTTATTAGGTATTTAAATACTATTTATAATTTATATAATATACATCTAATATATAAATGTTTACTTCTATTCGTATATTAGCTTTTTATACTTAAACATACAGTACCTACCTAGAGTATGCGCATGCAAACCCTTTCTTAGGTAAGCTTAAATGTATGGTTTCTTTATACTCTGCCATAAACATTATAATAACTGTATAACGCTATATAGGCTTCAAACATTAAACTTATATAGTTATATCAAAATCATTGCCCATCGTAGTTCTTACTTTTAAGTACCTACCAGCTATCTCGTTAGTTATTATTGTTATTGGTCATTAAACACATATTTGTTGTTCCTAAACAGTGTTTTCAGATATTATACCTTTTTTCTGAGCTGTCACATACAGTGATCCATCTTTATCATCGCGTGTGTTTAATAACAAATTATAATACAATTATAATGGGAAACAAATCAACAATTTAAATTTAAATCAGTAGTTATTCAACACTTTAAATCAACTAGCTAACCTACCTAACATTACGTCATTGCCTACGTCCTACAGGCTACGAGTTACTGTATTAATATTGCCTAATTTTGTTTTGTTTTTTACTATTATTCATGTTTATTTGTGTAGAAGTTAGGTTGTTAGGCTTTAACTTATAACTGTTATACGAGTATACAATACCAGCCAATGTATTACTTGTATTAATTCAATTAATTACGAATTACCCATGTAATCGAATGGTTGTTTATTGTTTATAGTCACAATATAAAATTGCTATAATAATAATTGTACTCGTCGATTCGTTACACCTTGCACATATAAGCCGTTTAGCCGTAAGATTAATTTGTTTTTCATTATCCAAATAATAAGTAAATATAATGCCGAAATTTACATCAACATCTACCTATTATTGGATATAATAATTATATATTTAAAGTTTACATTATTGACAATTTAGACTCCATTCACTAGCAGTCACGGTTCAGTAAGATTTAGCAGTATTGTGATATAGCTGGAAGGTAGGTAGGCACCTACCTACATATTATAACTTACACTAATAATAAATACAACGTCTAATTATGAAATAACTAGGTCGGAAAACATAAATATTTTATAAACTTATAAGTTATAATGTATATCAATATCGTGTATGCTCAATGAAAAATATGTGTAATATCTTATACTCACGCCGGAATCACCTCCAGAGCGTCTTCAAACTGTAACACAATAATACTGTTGTTAATAATATTGATCTCAGTATATTTCAGATAAGCGTTAATATGTATATACTATTATGTAAAATAGACATCATAATAATATAAACCTAAGTCTAGAATAATTAAACTATTAAATATGGTAGGTACAATATGTCAAGATGTGGTGCTTTATATTCTATAATCTTGTCATTTCAACAGTTGAAATTCAACTAGACTTTTGATCGGAATCTCGACGATTCGATATTATAAAGACAAAGGTCGTATAATTATTTACCTCGTCCTCAGCATCGCCGCAGTCACCCATCTTGACGGATAAAGTGTGTTGGCCGTTGGGGGAAAATGCTCGGCGCGGGAAGTTGTATATAATATTATTACTATGTTACCGTCCGGCGGGAAAAATATGCATATAAATTATAATATTATAGAGTATAGGTAGGATTTTTGACTACGAAATCGCTAAATATGCCACCAGACTCTGTTTATATTGTGTAGAAAACGAAACGATGGCAAATCAGTGTGATGTACAATATAAATATTATATTCAAACGAAAAGCGATTGTTCGACCGGACGGCGGTGCGGCGCAGACGTACGCGTGACCCGGCAAACTGCAACTGACGTCTGACTACCAAGTACCAAGTACACTGGCGAACCAACGCGGCGCGACGCGAGCAGCTGCTTCGCTCACGGAATGATACGATGCGCGCCGACGCACTGACGTATTATTATTATTTATTATTATCATTATTATTACTGTTCATAATAATATTATGATCATTGCGTCGCTCGTCCGTATAACAACAATAATATTATAATACATCGTTATAATATTGTGTTGTACGGTCGTAAGCTTTTAGGTTTTTTTAATCGATGCCCCTCCCCCCACACATGTACATATACATGACAAGACTAAATCACAATCCAACCCGCGTAAAAACCTCGACAGCCTTGACCCGGTTAGCCGGTGTGAAAGCAGTGCGGCAGATGATGATAAATAATAATATATAACATATACAATGTTGTACAATTATATTATTGTTTTAATATTTGATAAGAAAAAATAATAATAACAACGACAACAAAATATTGTGGTACCTCGGTATCAACACTGTTATCATGGGCCGGACGGCGGACGGCGGCGCAGGACACCCATCCCGAGGCGGCATGTTATCACTGCGACAACTTACGCGTAGGTTCGCGAACCTATCTACCACTGCGGCGATTACCATGATATTATTTTCATATTTCGCTAAACAGTTTAAGTCCCAGAAGGTTGAATTAATTTTTGCCGAACAAAATGTTCTGTTTTCGATTTTGGTTTTCGGTGTAACTCTAAAACAAATAACCGCAGGTACATGAAATTTTGACTGAATGTTTATACTAGCATTTTCTATACACCATAACATTATCCAAATATTTTGACTTATTTTGAGCTGTTTACGGACATTGTCAGTTCTCAATTTTTTTAGTTTTTTTCTATAAATATCAATAAAATTTTATTTTATTTGTAGGGTAGCAAAGCGTGAAAATTGTATGCAAGGCTCCTGATATATTATTACAATAACAGTTGAAAAATATTGAAAATACATACGCACAATATTTTTTTAAAAGCATTTAAAGTTCAAATTTTGACAAAATTTATCAATTTTAAAACGTAATAATTATTTTGTAGTTAAAAATTTATAAAACGTTCAACTTTTATAGCAAAGAATTGAAAATTTAAAACAAGATTCAATTTAAGTAGGTTATTTTGTAACCAAAATATCTAAAAAATATAAGACGGTTTTTATCGTTATTCTATGTTCAAATTTGGACGAAATTAAATATTTAACTGACGAGGAACGATCTTAGTTTTGTGTTATAATTTGAAAATATTATTCGTGGGTGTTAATATTTATTAATATGCAAATAATATTAATTCAACTTACCGGCTACCGTATTAATAATAACAATATAAATATAATATAAAATAATATCCTAGACTGACAATCCGTCTTAGATAAAACCGTTTTTCGTATACAAAGAATATACATTGAATTCAAATGTAACCCCAATCATATTACAGTGACCTACTTGTAACCTATTGTACAGCAGAGCGTCATCCATTTACCCGCTTCTAATACATACAAATAACCAGTACTAGAAAATATAATACATAATATGAAGTTAAAATTATAAAAATACATAGGCACAATTTTTTTTTATAAACAATTAAAGTTCAAATGTTGACAAAATTTATCAAATTTATAATTTATTAATTATTTTGTAGTTAAAAATGTATAAAATGTTTAACTTTTATGGCTAAGGATTAAAAATTTAAAACAAGGTTCCGCGTAAATAAGTAAATATACAAATTACTTTATTCACAATAATATCATCAAATATACTTAGTAATATCATAGGCTGACAGACCGTTTTCGCTCAGAATCGTTTTTCTTATACAATAATATTATATCATTGAATTCAAATTTAACACCATCCATTACAGTGACCCACTTGTAACCTACTGTACAGCAGAGCGACTTCCACTTACCCGCCTTTTTTAATATTTAATTTAATGTGTAATTTATTAGTAACTAATTAGCAACTAAATTTAATAAATGCTTTTTTTACTTTTTTTGGCTACTTAAAATGCTTTTTTAAGGATTTAATTTTGCTACAAAATCCAAGCCCTACTTATGAGAAACCTTGTGTTAAATTTTCAATGCTTAATTTTACATAACAAAACATTTTATACATTTAAAATATTACAATTTAATTTGCTAATTTTCTTTTTTTTGATAAATGTTGTCATAATTTAAATGCTTGTAAAAAAAGTGCATAAATGTCTGTAATATATTTAAACTTCTATTATAAAAGCTTATAGAAATACATTGAATATTACATTTTCAAATTTTTTTACAAAGATCACAATTTTTAATCGACATTTATAGGAAAAAAACTAAAAAAATTTTTAATTTATGTATTAAAAAAATATTTTTTAAATTTTACCATGTATAGAAAATAATCATATAAATAGGTATTTGGTGAAAATTTCAAATGTCTACGATTATTCATTTTTGAATTGCAACAAAATAAGAAAATCATTAATTTACAAGTGAATATACAGTATACACTGCAAAGATTTGAACTTAAAACACTTATAAAACATTAATGAGACTATCCAATAAACTTTTTTGTTTGTGAAAGGTTGAAAAACTTATGAGTAATCTTGTAATAATTCTTCAATTTTTAGATATAAAAAAAGAAACATTTTATGAATTTTTAACTCAAAATAGTTTACAAAATTTAGTTATTTTGTTGATTTTTATTAAAATTCTAACTTCAGACACTTATAAAAAAATATTGTAACCATGTATTTTCGATATTTTAATATTTAAACTACAGTTTGAGTTAACGAAAGTCTCAATTTTGGTTTAAAAAATACCAGATGCTGCATTAAAATGCGCGAGCGATAAAATTTGGCACATAATTACACGATAGTAAGTTATCACGATAACAGATCACGTTCACGTAGGTATCTAAAGAAAATTTATATCAATCATTGTTTCTTATTTTCGTCAATAAAAGCATTTTGCACTTAATATTGTTTACATTTTACATTTTACATTTGTTTACATTTTAGATCATACAATATTGCATTAACTCTCTTTTCGAGACGATGATAATAATTATTTTAAATAATAAATAATAAATTGTTTTTTACATCAAATTTTAAATGTTATTACAAATATTAAATTAGTTTAAAGCGCATCCATTTATTATAGGTTCATTAAGTGTATAATTTATCTGTCTATTTTTGATTTTATCATCAGAAGTTTTTTCATGAGTTTTTCAATGTATAAAAGTTATATTTAGGAAACAGCAGCTATAATATAATAGAAAAAATCACGTCATATACAATATATTTATGATAATACTTAATTTTTTTATGAAATATCTTTAATCCAGATATTTGAAAACAACTATGGGTAAATAAAGAAAACCATAAGCTTTAAGGTTACTTATAACACTTTTAAATACTATTTATGGCTAATATTATAATATTCGTATTAAACAGTTATTAAATAGGTAGGTACTTCGCTTTATTGAATTTTGGACGTTTAATAAATGTGGCCTTGTTGTCACGGGACATAATAATAGTAAACACCAGGATGTATACCGAATTCGACCACGGATCTTCCATTAAAAAAAAATTGAGTTAATTTTTGAAAATTGAAGTTTTTGAAACATCATAAAAAAACATATTTACTTATTACTTACATATCTAATTACAAAATCCAAGTAACAAGAAATAAATAACTAATTAAAACTTTTAAACCGATTAGTTGTTTCCAAGTTCAAGTTCATCGATGTAGCACAACGAATTTATCGTGAATTTGATTTTTAGCTCTCCTGAAAAATTTTGTTTATGACGGATATGGCTGTTTGTCTGTTAGCCGTCGAATTATACACTGCAAAAACACCCCTGCGCACGCCTATGAGGCTCTCATAATTATTTAGGCTACTGTTAACCATGCACGATCACTCGGCTATTTAGGTTATAGCTATGATATGATCCATAACAAAAAGAGTACATAGCTTTAAAAAATATCAAAAATTTTTAACCTAAGTAATAATTAAAAATATATATATATTACCTACTTCAATCATGTAATTTTCATTACAAAAAAAAATCAATAGTTAATAAGCTTTTAAATTTTTAATCGAGAAATACTATACTGATGTATAGTATCCGTGAATTTCTTTAAATAACTTTTGATCAACATATTAAACATTTCATAACAAGTTTCATCAAAGTTTGTATAAAACTGAATTACTGTTTTAATGTTTTGTTTTATAATTTTTCAAAAGCGTCGGGAAAAACAAAATAAAAATTAAGGAAAAACGTGAATTTTCACGCCCAACTGATTTTTGGTTTTTGGTGTAACTCTAAAACAAATTACCGTACATGCAACATTCCCTGAATGTTTATATTAGCATTTTCTATACACCATAACATTTTGAAAATATTTTGACTCGTTTTAAACAGTCTACGGACATTATAATTTTCCATTTTTTTACTTTTTTTCTATGAATGTCAAAAAATTTTATTCTCTAGGCCTAAAAGCTTGAAAACTTAATACAAGGCTCTTGATATATTGTTACAACAGCAGTTGGAAAAAATTAAAAATACACTAACCCAAATTTTTTTATATGTATTTAGAGATCAAAATATTTTTACAACATTTATAAAATTTTAAAACGATTTAGTAGTTACAAATTTATAAAATGTTCAACTTTTATAGCTAAGGATTGAAAATTTAAAACCAGGTTCCGCGTAAATAGGTAAATTAATTAATTTATTTACAATAATATTATCAAATATACTTAGTATCATAAACTGACTAACCGTCTTCGCTCAGAATCGTTTTTTCTATACAATGAAATTATATCATTGAATTTAAACTGAACACCATCCATTACAGTGACTCACTTATAAGTTATAACCTATATTGTACAGCGGAGCGACACCCACTTGTCCACCTTTTATAATATTAAATTGAAGTTGTAGAAAATTTGAAAAAATTAAGTAATTTTAAAACATTATTCCATTTGATATTGTTTGATCATTTTAAATAAGTACATTTTGGTGTACTTCAGCCATTTATTTAGGACAATAAAAGCTATAGAACATATAAATAATATTTTAAAAATAAAATACTGTCCTTCTAATATATGTACGTTTATAGCTTATATCTACAATAATAAAATGATATAATTTCTATATAATAATTGTACATAATATGTAATACAAATTATAGTATATACATTTAGAATATCCTATGTTTATTTTATCTGAACCAACATTTGGCATTTAAACATTAAATATGAATGGTTATTATTATGATTTATGAAGCCAACTACTGCGGACGCGTGTATTTTTAGTATTATAAAAATACTTATCTACAAACTAATATTATTTTAAAATACAAACAGTTATTTAAAAAAATTAAATAAAAGAAAGCTAAGGTAATTACGCTATTAATACTTAATAAAGTAGTAATAAGTTGTTAATATTTAATTAGTATAATATTGTAATAAACAATAGTATAATATTCTGTTTTATACAATTTCAATGGATTTTCGGACTTTAACTTTAACGGAGACGATTTCATATCCATACGTGTTATAGGTATAGACTATAGTCATGATATAACAGGCGCCATCTACAAACAGTAGCTACGTTTTTAAATACGTGTTTTATTTGTAAGGATACTCACACATTTTTATTCTATCATAATCTTAGTTAGCTACTATTGGATGACAATTCGTTCTGGTATTCAAAATTGGAATAGATTTAGTATTGAGTCGAAAGTCGAAAGTTTTAATTCCGTATATGACCTCGACGGACCTATCAGACAAGTGTAGATCTATATGAATAAATTGGGCTTCATAGTCTCGATGGTGATCGATCCCCATTAAGCCTGAAACTATTTCTAACTTCCAACTACACTTCCTCATTAAAGATGAATCATTGAATCAATGAATATCCAAGTATCTAAAAAATAACAATAAATATTGTGTGACAGCATAAATGGCCATCGTTACAATAGTGAATACGCCACTGACCGGCATCATCCGACTGTCCGAGACATTATGACAGAGGCCCAGGAAATGTCTAATAACATATCTATATGACTTTGTGAATTATATTGGGCTCCCGGCCCGTAAATAAATAAATGAATAATATTATATTATTACAAGCTAGTATTTACTTATAGATAGATGGATTGAAGACAGACATGTTTTAATTAATTAATAGTTATATGCGTACTGATGTATTATTAATTGTACAATGTACCTATATGACGTATGCGTACCTAATACCTATATAGTGATACGTTATGTCACCTTTTTGGGTAGGTAGTCCAAAATATTGGATATTAAATATCTCGGTATAATATACTAGCTTACTACTAACTACTTACACTTACTTAAATGTCTTAAATATATGGTGTTTACTGTTTTATTCTGCCCGGAATCTAAAATTAATTCAACCAACCACGTATTATTATAAATTACTATTAATAATATAAAATAAATATATATTTTACGCAATCAAATATTGGCTGACATCCGTCTCCGCTCAGAAACGTTTTATCTATAATATTCATTGTTGTAAGTACCTACAAACTGGTGTCCATCATTTTTCAAACATTCGGTAATTTGTGTATGTATTTGATATTGGAACCAATATATTTATTTGATTATTTCTAACATAATATTATATAGGTAGTTACACACCTACACAACATAATACTTCCAGTTATAGAAAACAAACAAGAAATAAATTATATTTATATTTCCGTCACATACTATGATGATACAAGTTATAGCATTTTATCATAGAGGCCCGCAGAAATTTTTCAAGGGGGGGGGGCGAGTTTTTTTATAGTTACATAATAGTACATAAAATCCATTAGGTATCCATAATATATTTTGTTAACTTGGCTTAACAGGACTTTTTATAATGGTAACCATTTTTTCGTATAACGCACTTTCAATTTGTAATACCTATATTAATTTATCATATTACCTATACAGTGAACTCAATTTAAAATACATTTCCGAAAAGCCAGGGGGAATACCCCAGCTTTCCATTCCCTCCGGGCGCCTATATGGCTTTTATGTAAGTAGGTACACGGTGGTGTTTTTTAAGGTAACAGTGATGCTCCCCGCTCCCTTGGGACTTGGTTAATTCCTTTTAATATGTAAACATTAAAAATAATAATTTATGGCAATTATTAACAATAAATATAATAAATGTATTAAAATATAACAAGAATTATCTTAGTAGTTACGCTTAGACAGTCTTCGGCAAGAGGATGAAATTTATTTTTGCATATTTTTCTGTGCCATGGTACTAATTTACCCACTCCCTTGCCACTTCTGTCTTATACAAATCCAAAGACAAACACATAAGTTATATTACTCAATAGCTTATATGGAAATTACCGTAAAATCTGTTTTAGTTAATTTTGCAAAATGTACATAACAGACGGATTAATTTAGCATTGTAAAAACTTAATGAAATATAAAATAAATAAGCTTAAATACGTTGTCCAAGATTATACATATCACATTTTAACCATGAGATGTGAGCCTGTAAAAAATATATCGCCCTGATGGTTTCTTTGATAAAAATTATTCATGCCTTTTAGGGCAGTAAAAGTGTCCAATGTTAAACTTTGAGGGTGGCTATTGGAAGAAAATTGTACCTAATTCTTTCTTTAGGTCCAAAGTATAAAATATCCAGTACTTTATAAAATAATCAGAAAAAACTAAAAAAATTACGGAAAATTGGGAATATTTACATTACACCATTTTTCTAAAAAATCGATTTTGTTTTTTCGTTGTAATTCAAAAATGACTCACCGTAGAAACTTGTAATTTTCACTAAATATTGTGAAACCTTCTCCAATGAGTATCGCTAAATAGTAAACACTTCCAAATAGGGGTTGTATTATAGGGAACGGGGACATTTTCACTATTTGTCTACAGGAAAACGAAAACCTATAAATACGTGACACTCGACTAAGCAACGGACACTTTAATGAAATGAAATTTTTGATTTTGATAATTTGTTTCAACATTTTAGAATAATTGTAGATTGTATAAACAAAAGTCTACACTATTAAGTAAAATAAACCATATCTAGGTAAGCTGTTCCTCTATCACAGTGTTGTGTAAAAAATGTTTTTCTTGGTTTTAATAATCAGGATTTAGTATAGTTAGTATGATATTGGTCACAGTTATTTACATGAGGTATTGAATATTGATAAGCACTGTATCCACACGTCGATCGAGTTGAAATATTACAACTTAGATAACAGTACCTAACCTATGACATATTTATTCTATTGGTCATTAACGTGAATTGACCAATCAGGCGGAGTATAGTTTCACTGCAAAATTACGCGAACGCGGCCAAACTGGAATAGCGCCTTTATAGTTATTTACCTTATCTTGAATGTCCAGTCGTTAAAATGTTATCGTGTAGTAGAAAATAGGCAAAGCAAAAAACCATGACCCTTCAAAACATTGAACAACTTTGTCATTGATTGCGGTAATGGTACAAAAACGCCTAAATATGAGCATTTTCTAGACATTAAATTATATTATATAATTAAAAAAATATTTGGGTTATTTTAGTGCTTTTTATAGACATTTGAAATTTTCCACTTTTTTGTTTTAAGTATGATATACCTAATTTTTGTTTTAAAGTAAAGTAGCTTGAAAATGGAATAAAATTATTCTCAAAACTAGATTTAATAAAAACCTAAAAAAAATGTAAACTACATACCTGATTAGTATGCACAATTTTTTTTTTAAATAATTATTTCAAATTCAAATGTTGATATTTTAACGAAAAAAACGATTTTAGTTATTAAGTTTTGTAACATGAAATCCAAAAGTTATTAATCTTAAAGACTTGAAACTTCTAAAATTAAAATTTCATATAATTTATAAAATATACTTAGAAATAGAAACGAGCACTGTCTTCTCTCAGAATCGTGTTCATGCTATGGAACATTTTTTCATTGGTTTCAAATTTAACACATATCCATTACAGTGACCTACTCAATTACGAAGTAGGTACACTCGAATTCTTACAGATCGAATTCCACGGTTTTTTTTTTACTTGCGTTCAAGGACAAATGTAAACTTGGCCCGCGTTTACTTTTTTTGATGTATACTTGGCCCGGAAATTTCAGATAGTAAACTAGGTATATTGTAAACTCGGCCCGGGAATTTAAGATAATTTTGACCCAATTTAACCATATCAATTTCCAAATTCAAAAACTAAAAAAAAAAAGAATTGTTAGAAATAACACTTAAAAATATAAAAATAAAGAAATATCAGTGAGTGAATACGTCAACCGTGGCTTTTTACTTTAAAAAAAAATAGATTTTATACTTTACATTATTACGCTACAATTTTATTCATATTTTTTGCACTGAATATACTCAAATGAAAATATGAAATCCAACACTGAAACATTTTACTTTGCACATTTTTATATGATTTTATATTTTTTTATATAAGTAGGTAACGTATTTTATACTATGAATAATAATATGAAAATGAAAATAAAACAAAATAATTTTTGTAGGCTAATGAAAATCACCTCCTATCGTAGTGTCCTCTGGATAATGCTAAATGGATCTCAAGAATATTATAAGACAATTATTATTAATTAGGTATTAGAAGATATTGTCAATTTTGCATAATATTTTTATTCGGAACGAGTTTATACGTCGATCATTTTCACATGAAAAAAAACCGGGCCGAGATTACCATAGACCTTTTAGACATTTTTTTTCATCAGCCGAGTTTACAATCGCCCACGCTCAATTATTGGCAATGGCCGAATCGTTAATAAATAAAATATCATAATATCTGTATTTATTATAGGTAATTTATTTTAATTTGAACCACAATAAAAAATAATTATTTTAATTTGAACCATAGTAGATAATAATTATTTTAGTTTGAATCACAATGAAAAATAATTAGTTGAATTTGAATTTCATTTTAAATGGTTTGTATGCGTGTAATATTTGTATTGGTATAATATTATAATATTAGGTATAATAGTTGTCCATGTATTCTATTCGATATAGTATTACGACTAAAAATGATGATTGTGTACAATCGTGTAAATTATGCATGGCCTATTATTTCATTAATATATGTATGATGTAGATATCTACCTAAACTAGATTTATATAACCACGGTTTATTCTCATCAGTCATTTTTGAGAGCGAATGGGTGTCTAAATAAAAAAAAGGACTATATTATAATGTATTATTATAGCAGCCAGGGAAAGGATTTGTAGTATCAGCTCGCCAATCTTCATGCTTAACAATATAATATTATTTAGGTTTTTTGGACAAATTTTGAAATTTTTTCTCATCGGAGATTTTTTTAATAGTTTACTCCGAACGACTGCAAGTTTGTGTACATATTAGTACAATATTACGAATATGGAATAATTAACAACAATTATTGCAGGCAGTAAGTACCACTTCTTCCCTTTCCTATTATAATTCTCCAACTGACCAAATCTAATATTAGGTACTGCATCAGTAAGCAACAGATTATAATATGACTAAATATCACATAAGACTTTAGAAGCACACATTATTCGAAAATATGTCAATTCATAGCCACATGTATACCTACCTACTTAATATTTATAAATAACATTTTGCAATCGTATATTTCGAGTAAATCATAAATTTTTTTCGTATATTTCAACGTTTCTGCGAACATATTAATTTATATTGAAATTCATATAATACGATATTATTAGGTTTTACATTTTTTATACTTAGAAAATTTTCGATTTCGCATTATAAAATTAATATGAATCGGTAGGATAAAAGGTTCTGATTGGATCTATCCCCATCGTGTCCCTTTTGCCGGCTCCCCCATACCTACGTTTATAATTGTGAAGCTCCACTTCCAGTCTCAAGACATTTGTTATGTTATGGTTATTTGTAATGAAATTCTGTCAATCAGACGTGCAATGTATCGCGAAATTGTTATTCAAAAACCCGTACCTATATAAGTATATAGGTACGGATTTTTGAAGTAGTGGAAATTGGTTGTTTGATAAATATGGTAATATTAATAACAATAATAATATTCATTATAAATTATTGAATAACAGTTTAGTATTATATGGGTATGAATGTATGATGAAATATTTGGATACGTATTTCAATAAATATTTCGCATTCAAATAAGCAGCTTAATTATATTTTAAATCATTTCACGCATAAACGCATAATTTGATGGATTTTTTTAGGGAGAGGGAGACATTGCTTATTTGATTAAGTAACCCACAGAGGCATTGCCCCTGCATTCTCAATATATACCCATAAATACTAGGCATTAAAAAAATAAACATTAATAATAGTTTATAATATTAGATAGATATATAATTTATTTAGTGATTGTTTTAGGCAAAATATATTTATTTTTTGATGAAAGTATTCTAAAATTCTTTCGATATCAATATGCAAATCTTTTTCTGTATATAATATTAATATAGAAGAATTTAAATCTGTTTTGTAACATATCTATCATATATAGCCACTGTGATGACACAATAAGAAAAAATTTCATGGAGGATTTTTCAATAGCTTTGTTTTCTCTAAAAATGTTTATCACTTAATAGGATACTATTTATATTTTTTGGGAGATTTTTAAGAGGTTTTTTGGAGAGGATATAGCCCCCCCCCCCTCCATACACCCAATTTACGCCACTGACGTAGCCAAGTTTTTATATTTTGCGCTGAGAAACTGTGTTCATTAGTTTCTAAGTCTCGACTTTCGAGGTAATTGGCAAAGACATGTAAAAGTTTTAATAAAGTTAGGAAATAGATTTTTAATTATTGTTGCCTTTAAAATATAACAATTTATTTCAATTTTGTAAGTTCCTGATTGTATGATAATGTTTTTAATTACGGTAGTTCCGCTGAATATTGATTTTGGACAAAAAGTTTTAATAAATAATTGATGAATTACTTATTCGTTTTTGTATCAATATTTTAATTTAGTGCAAGTATCATAAAATTATGATTATTCTATTGTGTATGGAAATATTAACATCACCACAGTAGTGTTATCAGATATCACTTATCATAACTTTTGAGATCAATGCGATTTAGGTACCTATGTAAAATTAATATTTCATACTCTGAAACAGAAATTGGGGGGGGGGGGGGCTTTGAATATTTTTTGAGAAGTTAAGCCCCCCTCCGACGAAGAACACATAGATCAACGCCTATGATCACACGATTTGTTATTCTTATTTGTTCCAATTTTATTTGTATTTTATTATTCTATACATTATTATTCATTCTTACTGTACATAACTTTGTATGATACGTAAAGTCGTCATCAGAGGTCGCGGTATGAGTTATTACGACCGTAAAAATTATTTTAACTTTGAACGTTTTATCTGAACTAAATAATTAATTAACAACAGTAACAAACAATAAATGTATACAATTAGTAGAGTTTAAAAAATCGTACATCCATTTTCCACAATCTTTATTAAAAATTTGAAATCAAATTATTAAACACGTTTCCTTATATTTGAACTCTTTTTATATTTAGAAATATCAAATATGTCTATAAATATCAATAATAGAGAGCGACAATTGTAAAAGTCTCATATTATCCATTTCATAAATCATACATAATAATATAATATTTATATATAATTGCAGTGTTATATTATTGTGTTTTTTTCGAATCACGGTGTTTCGTTTATCTACGATGAATGTTAAGGAGTATATGGACAAACCAACTTATTGTTTAAAAAGTCAGGTCCTATTCGAAAATAGATAATCAATATTATATTATTAAGTGTTATTTCGTATGCGATACCTACTTGTGAACGATTACTTACTGAACAGGCCCACAGGGGGTCCCCAACTTCTTGTCAAGCATACAATTTTCGCCCCCTTTTATATTTTTCCTACAAGTGAGTATGCTTTAAGTTGAATCAAAATAATTAATATATTGAGTACCTACTATACCTATACTTAGTTTAATCTATTTTATCATCTCAATATTCTACATATGTTTGATTAGGACAATTAGGTATACATTTTTATTAAATTTAACATAGTCACATAGGTAATCATTTTATTATATTTGACTTAATTATTTTATGTGTATGAAGCTAATATCACATGATAAGTACGTCATATAAATGAAATATAATACTGTTCATTATAGTTGGTATAGGGATAGCTATAAGGTTAGTCAGATTTACTAAAATATCATAGTCAAGTTATTAATATTATTACTATAGTTATTGGAACTGAAATATGCCATTTTAACTATATTTTTTAGTGAATTAAAACATTAAAAACTGCGTTAACTATAAAATATAGTAAACATTACCATAATAAATGACTATATTGACTAAATCATTTTAGTTATTTTTCCTATTAAATAGTTATATTTACTATAATTTATTATATTTTAGTAATTTTTTTTTCCGTGTATATATTATGTAGTTGAAATTCTGAATATACGGGTACTTATGAGTTTGTTATGTTTGTAAGATAATTTGCATATGAATTTATTATAGACCATTTTTAAATTAATAAATTAATAAACTAATAGTTACTAATTATTGAGCTTGTGGATTCTCAATTTTGGTTTGTCATTGGTTCAAATTTAAAAAGATAAAAATATATTTTATTATTATTTTATTAGAGTTTTTGCCTTCTGAACCCTTGGAAAACTTGGAAGTACCGTTGGTCTGTCATAAATTATTATGCTCATTGTCCTCAAATATATCATGATACATATCAAAAAATCCTTCAACAAATAAATGTTTAAAGTTTGAACAATATGTTTAGGTAATACTATAATAGGTACTAATTAAAAGTGGTATATACTGTATTCTATATGTATATACTATATAAATAAAAAATTAAAACTAAAAAATTAGATACCTACTAACTATAAAATATTTATTAAATATGTTAGTACCATATTGATTAAAAATGTATCGACCCCCATTTTATTTACAAGGATAAGCGTAAAAATACTACCTAAATAAATAACTTAAAATAGGGTGCCTTCAAAAGGGACACTATGGTGCCATTTGCACTGGTTAAAATTTAATAATCAGCAATTTCTCATGTTTCTTTATATAACACTATAGAATACTTACGATTGGTACCTACTATGTATAAAGAATATGGATATATTTTATATTTGCATATTAACGAAGTCTATTAAAATAATCGATTTTCTGGACGCAACTAGGTTACTTATATAAAAAGGAGGTATAGTGGGACGTAAGTAGTCTACGACCTGTTTTTGACAATTTTGATCCGAATTCAATTTACTTATTAAACAAATTCTGGGACGCAATTATAGTATAAACCGGAAATACTGGAACCTTGTTAATAATAATATTATATAAATTACAGTCTAAGCAAAAAATCAATTTATTTTGTATATCTAACAAATATGTAAATTTTTTAATAATATAGGACTAATATTTTGAATAGGCATATAGTATAAATGTGGTAAAATTTGAATTACTAAGTTTTTCTGTGTTTAATAGGTTTATATTTTAAACAGACCACAGTATATTATTATTATTAACATTCGTTAAAGACTTAGGTATAATATAGTGTATATCTAATAAAATTGATCGAAAACGAAAAGTAACTATGGTTTTCCCGTTTCCGTATCCCATCATAACGATGCAGTAGGTACACTATATTAATTTCATTACCACCATCCACAGGTCATAATATATTATGTTTAGGCGATAGGCCGTTTGTATGAAAAAAATGGGCCTGTAAAAATCAGTGGCGTGGTGAGCATATTTCAAGCCCTAAGCAGAGTATTTAAACAATGATCCACCCACTACCACCTACTACATAATATATAATTTAAAGCTGTATGCTCATTTAGAATTTTTATTATAGAACGTCATCAATAATTTAGGATAAACAAAATACTATAATAAGTAATTATACATTCATCCATGCAAGTTTTAATTTAATTTAAAAATAAAATACATTTTTATGGCTAGGAAATTGCATTAGGTAAACGTTCACCACGCCACTGATAAAAATGTTCGATGCCGCTGACTTGAAACTCTGCGCATGCCTATGAGATAGTTATTGATGATGTTAACAATAGTTACAAAAAATTATTTTACGATCATTACCTATGAAATGTGATGCAATGTATTTTGTATTCATATTATTAGTAGAAAAATTCAAAATCCCAATTAATTTCCAAAATTATGATTGGAATTGTGTTTGCATAAAAATTAAAAATTGAATTTAGATATAATTCGTTTAAGATAAAATTGGATGATTTCTGTGATTCTATTATTAAACCACGAATCCAATGAGCATTGTTTATACTTCTACAGGTATTTAGTATTAAGTTACTTAGAAAAAAAAGTAATTATACATTTTAGAATGATTATCGAATGTATTGTTTGTTACATATAGGTACTTATTAACCGTGGTAAATGACTACACCACCCGTTAGGTAAGTATGTTTGTCAAGTCTCGCCTATGAATGGTTCCTTCATAACACTTAACTAATTTTTCTGAATCTATTAGCATATTATTGTTCCATAATAATCAAGACTTTCTAAAACAGGTGACATTATGTAGCTAGGTACCTAGCCTATTGAATGTTTGTGCATATTAATTATATATTTTTTAGTTTATTTTGTAACAGAATACCTATTAAATGTACGGACTGTATTAGTATGAATTATATTACTATCCAATATCTTGGGACCTATAGGTTAAAACATTTTTTTTCAGCTTTTCAACATTATTATATTAACTTTCACAAATAAGAAATAATTAAATATTAAACTATTTTTTTATCACCAAATCACTGTAAATAAAATTCCAATGACATTTTAAAAATTAATTATATTTACTTTGAAAGTTTAAACTATTTATAAATACCTACCTTGTACGCATATTTTACCTGACATTTAGTTGAATCACTGGAATTCAAAAATGCCCGAAACCAGGAGAAACTCGAAGTATTGAACAGCCTGAGGGACCAAGGTTGAATGTTTCACTGTAGCCGTGAAATTAAATTGGCATGCCTAAACATTTTTTGTTTCAAATTTCAAGTATTTATATATTAAAATAGGGTTTGCTAACCAAAATATTCTGAAATACTATCGGCTAAAATACTGAACTCTCTTCGGCCTTCAACAACTATTGAAAATGTAAATATATTTGATATTTTAATTTATAATTGTAACTTTTCAAGATATGGTTGATAATAATTCTCATTTTAAAAACTATTTTCGTGTTGATTAATATTGTATATATTGTACCCACCAATATACTTAAATAATGAGTGCATTTTTTATACTCAATTTATGATTTAAATACATAGAACAAGTAAAAACTTTAAACAATAAATAATATACGGATTTACAAAAAACATTTTTTATTAGGTATAGGCACTCTGTATTGCGTGGGATGAATTCAATACAAAAATATATTGTATTTTTCTTTTCTATTAAAAATTTGGACTTAAAATGGCTTACAGTCTTGAAAACTTAATGATTAAACTAGTGTGACGAAACCTACGAAAAAATATCATACCTATTACGAGTAGATTATTATTTAATGTGCAGCTAAGCAGCTTATTACAACAAATGTCCGGAACTTTTATATCGAGGTCCATAAAAAAAATTCATCGGCTTTTTCTACCATTTTACCACGTAAAAAAATATTTTCAACTGTTGCTATAGTAATTTTTTATCAAAATTAATAGTACAACGAAACCGATTAAATATGTTCAGCTCGTTATAGCTTATCTGAAATCATAACACAATCAGAAATATTATGTAACAACAACCATAATTTAATCAGCCATCACATTATGGATTTAAGATTGCCAATAAAAATAATTTGATTATTTTAGTTCTTAACGTTTCTCATTCATTATTAATATTAGGTAGCTATTTTAAATTGTTTATAAGCAGTAAACACAATTACATTTGTAGTACGTAGTATACATTTAATATTAGATGATAAAAATGCTGTCTGGTAAATAAAAAGTACTATACAGTGTGTTCAACGATAAAAGTAACACGAAATATTTCAAACACATGACGCTGAATTTAATTTGGAATTTGTTACCGCTTAAGAACTATATATATTTTTGAAAAATTTTAATTGAATTTTTTTAAGCTCTAACTTAAAAAGTAACTTATAAGAATGAGGTAAAGATTTAGATTTATTTAAGTTATTAACCAAATTGTACGACACACTAGAAAAATTATTTAATAATTTGGTGAAAATAATATAAATGTGCTTTATTTACAAGATCACACTTAAGTTTTAAAAAAATATACGAAATCACAATTAACAGATCAGCTGTTAAAAAATACAATAAATATACAACATGCATAAATTGAAATTTTTACCACTCCCAATAAGCCAATTTCTAAGATGGAAAAAAATTATTAGATGAATTTTGCTTAAAAATATTTTACTGACTCAAGACATTGTACTGTACAATTCAAAAAAATAAATAGTTCTGTTGAGTATGTGCTGAACATTTTTCAAACATAGTTGTAATAGGACTTATAATAATCCTTTATTCAGTAAAAAAAACTGAAATGGAATTCAGCGTTGATACGTCATGCGTTCAAAATATTTTATGTTACCTTAATAGTTGAACAACTTTAGGTACCTACAGTATTTTACCTTTAGGCTCTAATACACTACTACAGTTTGCCATAGTATTAAATCATTTAAATTTATATTTTTTAATTGCCATAAAAAAATTAAGTAAGCAATAGTGAATTGTCATTACTTACTTAAATTACATTTTATAAAACCCTAATAATGGTTAATACTGTGTAGTATATATACTGGCTATACTAATTAGCCGTTTAGTAATTTCTGATATTTATAATCAACGATGTTACACAGGTATTATATTGCATCATATTGTTGAAATTATTTGTTTTACAGAATTAATTTTAAATTTGTTCTTAATAATTCTATTTAAAACTTAAGGAAATAATACCAAAAGCAAAAATATTTGGGTAATAGATATAAAAAAACGAAAATGAAATATTGTATAACATACAATATGCAGTAGGTACCTATAGTTTGTACCTGGTAAATTTGTTTTAAGTAATTAGGTAATTATTTTAAATGTAAATACTATAACATAGAGAGTAGATGTAAATACTTCACGTGTACCATGCTCATATGGTCTTATATAATATCGTTAAATTATTCAATACCTCGGGTATTGTACCTATGTGTACTGATTACTGAATGATATACCTACTTAACTGTCTCAACTCTCAACTATTTAATTAAATAGAATAAATTATCCATAACCCCAGATTAACTAAATTGAGATTCGCAATCACATTAACACACTAATAACAATTATTGTAGTAGGTATTAATTAATAATATATGAATTTAATTCAGGGGTTGCATTTGATAAAAAAATTCCGTTTTATACTTATATCTTATTCACAATTAAAACGTTACACAATTATTGTGTTTATAGTTATTCAGAATCAAAACGTTATACAAGTTTTGCGTTTATCGTTGTTTAGAACAGTATTAATTAATAACTAATGCTGGTAGGTAATGTCCCGGATACGGAATATAATATAATCATTTCTAATGTCCGTATGCATGAAATAAATATTTCTACGAAACCTATGTAACTTTTAAAAGAATGGATTTTAGATTATTTCGTTTTGCGTTATTTTTTGTTCAATGAAATTCTATAAATTACGTTTTGCGTTATGTTTTGTTAAATGATATATAATATATTTTGTTAATCGTTATGTTTTGTTTTGCGGTATTTAATTATATTTGATTATCACTTTTCGTTATAATTACATTTACAAATTTCAATCGTTTTTTGTCAAATATAACGTTATTATAACGTATTAACGTTTGCAAACCCTGCTGTTCTCCATACTGTACAGTAAACTTAAATAACTCTAAAAACTTAAATTGTAATTTTATTACGTTATTACAACCGATGGTGAAAGAGGGCCCTTGTGTTCATTAGTAGGTAGGTATTTCTAATTTCTAAATTAGTACTTCATATTATTAATTTAATTTATGCGTAATTTTGCCACCAATTTTTAATTCAAGCGTTAGCACTTATTTATTCAGAATATAAATTGTGATTATTATGTAAAGAAATATAATTTTCAAATCAAACAATATAATTATAAATTTAAATTGTATAAAATATGTACCTAACCTAATAGTAAGTAGTAGTTAGGTACCTACAATAATATTATAATAAGGTAATAACCAATAGGTAGGTTAAGTAAGTAATAGGGTTTACTGTTGTAATCGAAAAATATTTATTTAAAAGTAACAATCAGCAAAGTTATCTATCGATAGATTATTATGCTACCTATGAGTTGAATAAAGGTCTAAAGCAAGGATTCTCAATCTATTTTACTTGACGACGCACTTGATCCTTTAATACATTTTCTCGGCACACACACAAAGAAATAAAATATACATATTATTTTACTATACAAAAATTTAAGGAACGGCTAATACCGCCATTTAACGTAAATCGAGAACATAATTATAAAAAATACTTTTAAATTTCAACCTTAAAATTACACGACACACATGAAAAATGTTGCGGTATACTTTTGTGCCGCGGCGCAGTGATTGGGAATCCCTGGACTCTAAGGACTAATAGGTCAATTCGTTCTAATATCGAAGCCAACAAAAGAAAATTACTATTGTTGAACGAACATTTGCTACGTTGTACATTGGTAACTGGTAAGACGGATACAACACGTACGCACACGCATTTACAAGCACACGCACACGCACGTGGAGTCTTTTTAAAAATGATTGAATGGAAAATTATTATCTTATCGTAATTTAAATGTTCGGAGTTTTATTTTTAAATGTTAAAGGTACTGTAAGTCTGTAACCAAGCGCGAAAGACGATCATATTATATTATCTTATGTAATATAATATTATGTTGATATGATAATTATTATGTTGAAAAACAACATTATTTTATTTTATTTTTATTGATTCTTAAGCCCGGCATCTATGGCCATTAGCTGATCATTATATTATTATACTCTTTAATTATAATTTTATTTATTTAATGTTATTGGAAATTTCAATCACGTGTTTGTTTCTTTTTGATATTTTAAATTATACTGTAGGTAATATTATATTATGAGCCATGAAGAATATTGTATAACATTTTCAAGCCTAAATACCGAGAAAAAAAAAACTAAGCTAATTTGAAAAATTGTATACACCTATAAATAGCTTAAGATTAGTATAAGTATTTTTAAAATGTCATTGAGTAATGAGTATAGAAAATGATAAATACTAAAGTACCTAATTGTTGAAAGTTTCAGTTCTCCATTATTATTATTGTATTAATTACAATTACGTAATTTTATTTGAATAAAATTCGATTACAAATTACGATTAATTGATAAAAATGTTTATTTATTTTTATTTTCGATAAAAACAACGTATGAGCATCCTTAAATTTTTAAGCCTTTTAGGTACTTAAATTTATAATTCTATACTTTTTTAAACACCATACAATTTATTTTTTTGTGATTTAGAATAGGTATAAGAGGTAACTTTATAAAAGAAAAAGAATTGTGTAATGTTATATACCTATTACCTACATGGAATTTAACAATGTATTTGAGCGAAACTGAAAAACTATTTTCATCGTATATTATTAGCTCTCCGCTCCCAATCATTTTACCCGATTTCCGCCTGGTTTAATTGGTTATTGCATCACATTTAAGTGACAATTTTATGGGTAGGTATACTGATATAGACTATAATATTTATTTTTGTAAATGTTATAACTATTATTTTGAACAGGAAAATTCGGCAGAAACACATGTTAACTTTTCACTGTATTAGACTCGTGTGGAGGCGGTAGTGTAATTGGTACTATGGTGGTGTGCATGTCGTGTTGGCGTGTGGGCCGCGGAGAGAGGGTTGATTTCGAAATAATATATTGTATACAGTGTATACTGTGTATAAATTTTTCATACTACGTAGGTAGCTCGAAAAGAAACGTATCGTTAATTCGTTCATATTATATGATCTTATCTCACATCCGAGCTTCCAATATAATTACTCACCCTTCCTACCCCCTCTAAACCACTCACGTGTATGCCAACGACACTGGTTTGGACGAAGCCAGTTGTACAGTAAATCGTTTGGCATATGGATTCTATAAACATTAAGATAAAATTGAACGAGTAATTTCTGAGTTGTTAATGTGTATATATCTATTAAGAACAATAGTCCTTTAAATGGTTTTACATAACCATACAATCGATTTGCAGTATTTATTATATTCGAACAATATTTAAAAAATATTATGAATTGTTAATAAATTATAGATTAATATAAATTTTAAAAAATTTTAAATCAAGTTTCCATATATTTCAAACCCATTATCGTGGAGTTATATTATTCTTATTACATAAAGTTAAATAGCTATAAAACTATATACCTACTCAGTACTCATTTGATATTCTATTTAGATACATCAACACTTTTAAAAAAAACCATCTGCCTAACAACGTACAGTCAAAATGGTTGGTTATTCGAAAAAAAGAAGTTTGTATCGCCACAGGCCACTCTTTAAGTGGTATAAAAATCTAAATAATTGAAATTATGGTTCTTAGGTACGCTTAAAAATTCTAAAAACAAAATTTGAATAAATTCAACCTATATGTATAGGTAAATCGTTAAAAATATTTTACATATTACAGTTCTATATTATTCGCAAAGACGTGTTGGATACGTAGGTACCTACTTATATATGACGTGTCATAATATTCTTGTTATATAAAAAAAGCATACTTATATACGACGCGTAACAAAAGTTTCACTTTACGTCTTTGTGTACTTTCAGTTGTCAATTGCCGATTGGAATAATTTGCATATTGAAAAAAAAAGGCTGCGAGGGGATACGACACCCATCATACATCCGACATTTACTTAAAAACGTCGTATCAACCTATATGTATAATAGTTTCTGGTAGATAGCTCTCAAACTTCCGGACTTGAGGCGACAAACATTCTTTTTTTGGTCAAGTAGAAAGGTATTGTATATTGAATAGTGTTGCATTTATACATATTTTATTCCGTATTTTTTATGTTTTTTCCTTCTCAGAACAACATATATATATAATATGTTATATTATGTATACATAATGTGTACAGTGTACAAATATAATATATATTATTATAAGTACCTAATATCAACGTATCGTTATTTAGGGTCTGCTGAGAAATACTCCATTCAATATTAAAACAATTACCTATTGCATTTACCTCGTAATTGATCGCGGTTGACTGAAAAGTATAGCTGTAAGTATTATATATATCTTTATTAAATTCGATGTTTAAAAAATAATTATATAGGTACTGCATACCTAATACCTATTGAATTTATAAGTCATATTATGTTCCGTATCTTTATGGTTTTACCCTCTCGAAACTTTCTACATGTGCATACATAAATACATAATAATTGTATAGGTAAACTGTGTCACTGTACATTTATAATACATATAACAACACCTAATATCAACGTATCGTTTAATGCCCGATGAGGGATACTTCATTCAATATAAAAACAATTATAGTATCATTATAGTTTTAAATGATAAACTGATAAACATGACGTGACCAATGCGGGCGTACTTCATAAAAATACTTAACAGCCATTACCCTGGTTCTTATTGTGATTATATAAAAACCAGAAATCTTTTAATTAATCTCTCTTCTGTAAACGAAATTAAAAGTCGAAAAACCTCACTCACCTAAAACAATTACACAAGGTTCAAAACGCCAGGAATACGGTCACACTCGAACGTATACCGTGGTTGTTATGTCCTCTGTGTCCGCAGTGAAGCATCTTACGCATAGTTTTGAAAAATCCAATGGGTGCTTGAGGTGTAGTTTTACTTATTTTATATTTTTTTATCGCTATAATAGTAAATTGTTTTACTATAAGTACGACTACAGTAGGTGGATTTAATTTTTGCGGAATTAACATTGCATATTTTATTATATTATTATAAATGTACTATTATAATACAGTCGAACTTATTTAACTCGAAAATCGAAATCGTCGATACTTCAAACTCTTCCCCGGTTTCTACTTCGACACATCCAAATCTGACTGTAGTATGTATTTATAAACTATATGACTGTATGTATCATATACTATTGTTAACCTAACTTTTTAGTTGATACCGTCATACCGACTTCCGTAAAACGGTGTGCATAGGTTCGTGGTGTAAATAGGCAATAGTAAATAATCTGAAATGTCATTATGTAAATAAAATATAATAATGTATACTTACGTAAGTTTCAAGTTACTTTGAAATAACTTTTTATACAAATTCAAATCTCAAATGTCTATGTGACCCAAAAATAGTCAAAATATTTTGAAAATTATACAATGTATAGAAAATGCTATTATAAACATTTGGTAAAAATGTTGAGTATCCACAGTTATTCGTTTTTGAATTACAGACAGAAAAAAAATCGATTTTGTCAAAATCTGGTTTAAACTCCCATTTTTCCATCATTTTAGATTCTGCAGATGAGCGGAACAATGAGTATATTATTATTGATTTTACAATGAAGTGTGTTTTGTTGTGTCTGTGTACACGATAAGTAGTCGAAAGATTCAATTTTCAAATTCAGCATCTTTTCCGATGGGAAAATGAATCCAGTTGGTGCATTCCAGAGGTTAGAATTTGAGCTATTTATAGACATATGCAATTTTCGATTATCATTATCTTTATTTAAATTTAGGCTGTTAAAAAAATTTGAAAATGTAATACATACAAGGTTTCTCGTAAGTCGCTGTTAGTGGATAGTAAAACAAATTTGAGCATCAAAAGTAAAAAGTAGTATAGTTGTCTAATTTTATCGAACAAAAAAAATGTCTACCGGAAAGTCAAATTTCAATTATATGAGTGTTTGAAGTTGAAATTTTTACAACATTGGACATTCGATATCTCATGGAGTGGTTTTTTTATTTTGTGTAATTAACATTGCCGTATTACCGTAGATACTTGAAATTTGCACCATATGATTATTCTATCATTTTCTATACTTGTTAAATTTTTTTACATTTATTTCAAAATATTTTGATTCATTTTGAGCTGTTTACGGACTTTATGAATTATATTTTTTTATAGTTTTTTTTCTTTAAATATCAATAAAATTATATTCGTTGGGTAAAAAAGCTTGAAATTCTAATACAAAGCTCCTCACGCGTTGTTACAACATCAGTTTAAAAATATTAAAAATGCATAAGCAAGAATTTTTTTATAATCATTTAAATTTCAAATTTTGACAACATTTAACAAATTGAAAATTTACAAATTATTTTGCAGTTAGAAAATTGTTCATTTTTTATAGCTATAACGATTAAAAATTTAAAGCATTTTTGTTGTTAAAATATCATCAAATTTTTGATATGCATACCTAAGATTTAAAATGTTAATATTAAGTCCTTATTACTGAAATTAAAAAATAAAATTGAGCGTAATTCCACAAATATTTCGGTCCGATGTTAAAAATTTGATAAAATTGGATATTAAAATAACGTAAAATAACGATTTATCATCAAAAAATTTTTTTATTGTATTGTAATTAAAAATGAATAATCATAGATATACCTATAGGTACTTGACATTTTTACGAAATGTTTATATTAGAATTTTCTAAAAGCATCTGAAGTTCAAATTGTTATGACAAAATTCGTCAAATTCACAAAAATTTGCTAATTATTTTAAAGTAAAAAATTTACGAAATATTCAATTTTTACCTATAGTTTAGAAATTTAGTACAAAGTCCCTCCTATAAGTAGTTCATACTGGAACCAAAAAATATTTAGACACAATTTCTTTTATAGAAATGTTAAGTTAAAATTTGGTAGACATTTAATATCTAAACATAGAATAACTATTTCAGTTATTCGATTGCTTCCAATTTAAAAATATTTTTCATAAATATTCGACATTTGTAACGTGTATATTGTGATATTTTATACACACAATGAAAACGTTTTAAATGCAAAGTTTTCGGTAAAAATGAATTCAACCTTCCAAATTTACTACTAAATACCTACTAACATTGATCATAAATACTAGTATTTATAACCAATGCTACTAATAACAAAATACATTTCTTTCTTTGCAATATTAAAAGGTAGGTATGTCATAATAGTATATTATGTGGCAACGGTGGGAATTGAAGTATTTCAGTCGCGGGCGATGTGTGCGGCACGAGCCACACATACTATTTACGGGCCTCATCTGCGTTCATCGATCACGGCAAAGGTAATGCAGAGATCAATGCATACACTATTCTAAGAAGAGATTTTCACGAAAGAAAAATGTTTTCATGCAAGGAGCTGTTATTATTATATGAATATAAGATGAAACCAATAATGTTTATGTTTTGTAAGGACATAGTGGTATAGATTTCAGTGCCTGGTTGTGCAGGATACGCTCGGCACTTTTGGGGATTTCCATTTTGCCACCCGGCACTTCTTGGGATTTCCACTTTCCCGCACTATGGCCGGGGAATATACAGCGTTTTTCGAACGCGTCACCAGCGTTTTCCGCTGTGGATGAAAACGCGGCGCATTACAACAGTCGTGTATAGCTATATACTCCGATATAAACCAATTCATTTTTAATTCGACGGAAAACGCTGCAGAATTCGCCGTGTATAGTCCCTGCCTATGGGGATTCCCACTTTACCGCCCACCGGAGACTGGACGTAAAAAGGTCGCTTTCCAACGTTTCAACCGTCATCGAAAACTAAGCTTTCGGTGCAGTAGTGACCAAAAAAATATTTACTTACTATAGTTACTATAATTAGTAAGAATATAGGTTATATAAGCTGACAGGTCGTTTTCGGTCAGAATCCTTTTTCGTATATATTACAATGATTTATCGTTGAATTCAAATTGAACACTAACATTATAGATAGTGACTTATTCAATGACAAGTACACTCGAAACCTACAAGTTACAACTGAACAGAAGAGCAGTTACCTACTTCCTCCTTTTTATTTTTTTGTTTTTCCAATTATTAAGATAACCGAAAAGTAGGTACTATGAATTTTTTACTTTTGACCCCTCAAAGTACCATCTATTCTATTATAGATTCCCTTTCATACCATAAAAGATATTGAAATTGAAAATCTAATCATTTTTATTACTCCAAAAGGTGATGACAGACACAAAGGACACATAATCGTAAAATCAATACATTCATAGCTATGTGCAGAATCTAAAATGATATTATCGAATCAAAAACGTACCGTACATAATTGAGGGGTGATATTTCAAAAGGTATACTATTTTCTATTTTACACTTTTTTTCGGGATTCGCAATTGTTTAATCCAAGAATGACTAGAAAGTTGTAGAAACGTTCTAAAATACTCAACAAATTGATAGAACGAAATTTACTGGAACTGAAATGCCGTACTTCATAATGATTTAAATCCCCTAATTGCATAAAAATAACGTCCTACTTCCAACTATTAGTGTATTAGAGGTACTCTGCATGTTTTGGTAATATAGTGCATTTTGTATTCTGTACTCTGAATTGTTTGTTGTGCTATTTTTTTTAAAACTCAAATTGTAAAATAAAGCTATATATTTTTTCCCGATTAATTTTTTTTCTTGCAGAAATATTTAAGTCCGTCAAATGTTTGAATTATTATTTTTATTTATTTCCATAAAATATATTCCAAAAATAAATAAAACTCCAAATTACCATTTTATTATTAGTTACTAAATTACCTGACATTTAATAATACCTACCAATATATATTTATTTAGATGAAATAAACGTTTATCAAAGTTAATTTCAAAATACAATTTGTTTGTGGTACATTTAATTAATATACTAACCTAGCCAAATTATAATATGCGGTATATTTTGTGTTTAAACAAAGTTTATTCAATGTTTACTAAGGACTTTTCTAAATAAATTTATTTAGAAATAACCTTTTTTTAATATATTCATAATAGTTGGCTATTGAAATGGGTGCAGTAAATCGAGCGTAGAAACATTTTCAGAATTTTTGTTCCCTGCAAGTGATAATCTCACTATCTCAGATCGTGATACTTACTTATTAAATAAAAGTTATATTATTCTATCAGTCCCTCACTCCCTCGTGCATTTCGTTGCTCGTAAAAAATACTACCAATTATATGATTCAAAATTTATTTTAAATTCGTTACTTAATATCCGGTGTAATGATGCTCAAAACTTAAGAAAAAGAGATTTAAGTTTAACTTTGATTTTTATTTGATTACTAGCTGATCCCGGGCACTTCGTTGCCCGTCAAAAATGCCAACTCTATAAAATTCAAACTTTGTTCAATTTGATACTTAATACCCGGTATAATGGTGTTCAAAACTTAAAACTGTTCATCGATCATCTAGAATCTCAAAATACTTGTGCAAACACTTTAAAATGCGAATTTTTTAAAATGCTTTCTTAGTGTAAACTTACATTATGGTGATCCCTACAAAGGTACCGTGAAAATTGCAAGCATCAATCTATATTATTTAGGCTCTACGTTGATCAGTCAGTGAGTCAGTCAGGTCACGTTCGATTATATAAAAATTGTATATTATACTATATCCATCCCACACGGCGTTGCCCGTGAGATAGGTACGCTTGTGATTATGCGAGTAGTATATTTTTTTAACACGTTGAGTACCACGGGTTAACTGTAGAACAATTAGCGTTAGGAATACCTTTTTTACCGGTCAAGCCGTTTTCGAGTTTTAGCCAAAATAACGAACACTTTTTAATTCTTAATTTTTATATATATACAAAGAATACCACATTCATCATAAAATCGTAACATTGCACGTTTAATACTTAGAACTGGTTTATTTTTGTAAAATAAATATATTTTTTTTTAAACACAAATAATGTTATTATGACTTTAATATATAAAAGCTAGGTGTATCGTGCCTCTGACTTTTTTTTTAAATCTATTACTGACTGATGTTTTTGTAGTAGGTATACCTACATGGTTACATTGTTTCAAGTAGTTCTAGAGATTACCCTGAACAAACAAACAATTTTTCTTCTTTATAATATGAACATAGGATAGATATAGATTAATATTAGTTTAATTATTTTTGAATAAATTAAATAATTTAATATTTAATAATTAATAATAATTAAATAAATAAATTTATTATTATTATTATTCAATGTAATTTTCACTATTTTCTATTTTATTTTTTGCTTGTCTGTTTTTAGTGTTTTCATATTTGAATTGGGGCGACCGAGTTGCCGCAACCTATATAGTATATATATTATATATATTATATACTATATATATTATAAATAAATAATTATGATAGCTATTATAGTATCAACTTACAATAAGTGTATATAAAAAAGTATCAATTGGAGCGATCGCCACCCTTAGCGCCACTCTAAATATGTCTCTCAACGGATGCCAATAACAGCTCTAATACATCTAGAATCTATAAATTTTTCGTACTCGTTTTAAATAATTGATGGTAGGTATAAACATTTTGGTGAAAATTCAGTTAATTTTTCATGAATAATCCGGTTAATTTGTCAGTGGCATTCGATTCGAAAATTAATATATTACGCAGGTAATCGTTATCGGGAAAACGAGATTAACATGTAAATAAATATGGGGAAAACAAACACACCTGTTCAATGACAACGTATACACGCAGCAATCGAAGTGCTAAATTTTTACACCTATGAAATAAAACAAAAAAAATGGTTTATCAATACCAACCCATATCTTTGGAACATTGCAATTTTAAATATTATATCTAATAATATAATAAAATATAATATAGTACCTGTATTACGTACAGCATGAAAACAATTTTAGTAAAACACCAAAGAACTCACTACTAATGAGTATTGCTGTATGGTAGATTTTAAGTGAACCTATATTGTCTTTCAATATATCAGTGTAGTGGGTTATAAGGGAGGGGAAGAATCAAGGGGATTAAGCCATGATTAAATAGCGCACCTTTAAAATGTTCTTCTAATAGTGGGTACCTATACGCTCAAGCCCTCAAGTTGAATCTAAATTATTTCCTCCGTTAAAAATAATTATTTATCTTCGAAATATTATTATTTTAATAATATAAAGTTATTGTTGTTTTATTACATTTTTTTAAAGTTCAAATAAGTACTTTGGCACTTAGTTGTATATTACTTTTTCATTAAATTAAATTTTGTTATTTTAGTATATTTTATGTGTAGGCATTAAGATCATTAATATTAGTTTATGTTTACATTCTAAAGTGATTAATGTTTCTTATTATATTTAATATTTATATTATTGTTTTTTTAAGAACATTTAATTTTGGCTAACACAGAAATACAGAATACTAAATAAAACGATTATTCAATTTCTGTAGTTGGCAATAATATTTTTCCAACCAAATATTTCGAATAAAAATAAAATGTTCGAAAAAAAAAACCAAAGCATTTAATAGAAAAAAAAGTATTAAAAATACCATTGAAAATACTTCATGCTGAAAGTATGTAAAAAGTTATTCAATACTTAAAAAAATATTTGAATACATTTACTCAAATACTTTACAGAACTTCCAGCCTCCAGGTACCTAATATACTTGTCGATTATACAGGAAAAAAAGGTACCAGGTACCTATACGAAAAATTATTCACATCGAAGGAGATGGGTGGATCAGAATCCATATAATCCATATCATCTAAGGATAGTGTTTATGTCATAAGCCTTCATAATGACAAAAAAAAACCGAAGTGTGTTTGAGAACTTCTCGTGATATTTCTAATTTTTAAAATTAATTTTTATTAATGAGACATTTAGTATTATTAATTATTATATAATAATATTATTACAAGAGATAAAAATATTTACATTACAATTTATTGTAATTCACATATTCACAATAAAATACTTGTTTTTACATTATTCTGTGTTCATAAACTTAACGAATGATGATTATATATAAATCAAAAACGACGGTGGACGTGAACAGACTACTAACAATAGGTACGCAAACGCAATCATAAACTTTTCGCCGTCGTCAAATAATAAAAATCGGTATTTACGACGAATACGTCCGTATGGCCTTATAAATTCTTATCGTAATATTTTAGTTGTTACATTTTATTTTTAACTATACATTAATGCCTAAATAAAAGGTAATACCATTCGCGCCCCCCCCCCCCCGTGTATTAGGTATTAGTTACGGCACAGGATATAACTCCCCCAAGCACCTCCTCATATGTATTAGATATTTTAGCCCAATTTGTATATAGGTAAGCTATACATAAATAAACGAGGGCAGCAGAGATGTATATAGTAAGGTTCATACCAGTCTTCTGGTTAAAAAGGATAAAAACACCTTCCCATAAATTATGTGCGTTTAGTATTTTCTGAGCTTGTTAGGTTGAATCAGAGGCGTGCTCAGGAATTTCGGATGGGTGGGGTGTGACATTTTTTTCAAACAAAATATTTGTTAAATTTAGCGTTATAAATCTAGTTTAGTGCCCACGTGAATTTTTCAATCAATTTTTTCGGACACCTAAGTATTACAACAAGTTGAGAACAATGGTGCAAAAATTAATCACCGGAAATCGTTAGTTTTTTGAATCAGAATAAGCATTTTTTTTTTAAATGTTTACTCAAAGTGTCATTTTTTATTTTTTTAGAGCATTTTAAGGTTATTAGAGATTTTAATATTGAAATGCGGTTATTCAAATTAAATTTTAAGATTTTTACATAAAAAAATATCTTTGTAACGGGCTATAACAATGGTGTTACCTGATTGAATATTCAAGATTACAAGTGGCAACGTAAAATTAAATAAGAATACTTAATTCTTTTTTTTAGATTAAAAGTCCACATAGAAGACTTGAAATTGTGCAGTCCTGCAAAACTTTTTTTTTAGTTTAATAAGTGCATTTTATATGTGCAATATTTTGAACTTTTAGGGCATTATATTCCCAGCTTTACTTATAAGTAAATACCGTGATGGCGTGTCGGCGTGATGTAAGTATACCGTAGAAAAGTGTATACATTTATTATTTTTTTTATTTTTATTATTTTTTTGTGTCTGTCATCACCTTTTAGGACAGTAAAAGTGCTTAGATTTTCTTCAACAGTATATTTTTTGATAGGAAGTGAATCTAGTTGGTATTTTGGGGGGACAAAGGTAAAAATTTCCCACAGAAACGGGTATAATGCAAAATCGATTTTGAACAAACAATTTGTAACCTACTGTACAGCAGAGTGACACCCACTTGCCCACCTTGTTTTCTGTACGTATTTTCAAAAAGTGTTCTTATTGACTTGCCGATTAGGATGAATATAGGAACATCAGGAAAATCATATAAAAAATCGTTTATCTGTTATTGAATGTACTGCCTACATATTGATATTATTATATGATGGTAAAAAGAAACAAAATGTATATTTTTTCTAAAATAATTCAGTATTATAACTTACATCAGTTTCAAGGTTAAACAAGTTAAACATAAGTCTCAACAACAAAAAATATGTATTTAGGTAACTTCCTTTTTATACTTAAAAGTTTTCCTTTTTCTAGTAACAGTCTTTAATTCTTTGAAACTTTATAATTTACATGAGTCTTAGGTTAAACATAATAGTTTGACCTAAAAAATAATAATAAATATTTAGGTAGGTTACTTCCTTTCTCATACATATAACAGTCAGACTAGTCGAATTCAAAAATTATGATGCCCTTTTTATGAACAAAAAACGTAATAATAGTACCTACCTCTTCAATCTAATATTCTAATACTATATGTCTTATAATAAAATATAGTGTTCAAACATATTATTTATAGATCAGGGGTCTCCAAACTACTTATAATCGGCCCTCTGAAGGACGATGAATAATTTAAAAATATGTATAATAATCGAAACCGTCATCGCATGTATTTTTCACCATTAGTCGCGTGTCTTACGTTGTAAACCTAACCTGTATCATAATAACTATTAACAATTTAACAGTTAAGAATTATATGGTTTTATAATATTTTGGCCCACTAAGAGCTTTTCATTATTGTATGTAACCCACGAATAAAAAAGTTTGGAGACCCATGAAATTGGAGTTCTTTTAATAATAAATTGTCAGTGATCATAAATACAGAAGAACAAAATATACCTACTCGTTGAAATATACTCAAAATGTAATCATTGTAAGGCTCGGATTTAAATACCCTAAAATGTATCAAAAAATATTTTTTTTAACTATACGCAACCTATAGGAAATCGATGGTTTAACTTTTGACTTTTTTAAGGGCCGAATTTATAGTCGATTTCTTAACCGAATTTGAAAAATAAAAATTTGTGATAATAACTTAAATAAATGATGGTAGACCTCGACCAACCTTAATTAAAGTGATACTTTATTTTTCTTAAGAAGTCTCCTTTATGAATCTCCTTTGAGTCATAATTATAACTCAGAGTATAACTTAAGCAATACTTATTCTTAATCATCGACTATTATGAATACGGTCCTTAATCTTAACTAAACTAACAATAATATAAAAACTAAATACCAAACTTAGGCACGCACAATAAATAAACAGTAGACAATATAGGTACTGAAAATAAATCAATCGCATTTCTAACTGACCAATAATTAGTTGTTAATTCTTTTTAGTCCCTTTATAACTCCACATCCGCGATAATCGCTGGAGATAGATAAAAACGATATTGATTTCATACCTATGTAGTAAAATATTATAATATCAATAAATATAGTTTTCATTATATTTTCTTAATTGTATCAAAAGATTTTAAGTATTTTTCGTCCGTACCAAATGTCAGTCGTTCTACGTCGTTCTAATTATCGGATGTGAAATTTTAAAGGGACTCCAAAAAATTACTAAAACTAATTATTGGTCAGTTGGAAATAAATAGCGATTACATTTATTTTCAGGTACCTACATCTACTGTTTATTTATTGTGCATGCCTAAGTTTGATTTAGGCGGTTAGTATGGTGGTATATTTATCGTGTACATTTTTAACATTTATTATGTAAGTATCAAATGCAACACTTTCATGATTTCCAAATGGTGCAATATATTTATTATTATTATATTACCTAATAATAAAGACAAATATACAGTATACATACAAGTTTCACCATATAATTTTAAATTTAAATTATTTTTATACACACTTTATTTATTATAAATGTCCGAGTAATTTATTAAATTGAAAAAATCTAAACGCCGTTTAATAGCTATATTATATGAAAACAGCAGTTCCCAATCGTGCACACACGGCCAACGAATACGATTAAATAGATTTATTAAATACGTCATATTATAATATGTAGGTACTATTCTTTAATTTTTCTTTGGATAATCATGGCTATCAACCACAAAATGCATAAATATAGATTTTATTATTTTTACTTGCGTATATAATATAGGTAATTAAATACTACTTGAAAAAAAATTAGACTTGTAGAATATATATGTGTGGTGCAAGCGGGGGCCTTGGCCCCTTGCCCCCTCCCGCCACCATTGGATCCGTCCCTGACTGGAGTATGGTATAGAAAGTATTTATTCACTCCGAAACGACGGTATGCACTCGATTTTATTTCATCAGTGCGTTTTTTCAGCACATACCTACACCCGAAAAATGTATTACATATATAGTTGAATAAATAGACGACGTAGCTGGTATATAGGTATAATAATATTAAAGGTTCTCAAAACGAAACCTACACGGCGAATTTCCGATCGCATAAATAATTATTATCATCGACATCGATATAATATCATGGTGAACCATTTTGAAGGGGACTATAATATTATTACCATGTACCTATGTAGGCGATTTTATATACCGCGTATACCACGATAACTATAGCTCGTGTGCGGGTGCGAAAAGTAAATAATTATTCGTGCGAGTTGATGCGTGCAGGACAATCAGCCGCGTATAATATCTGTAGACTGTCCACCGTGTACGCCCATCGTGCATAATATTAATATATTTGAATATTACATCGCATTATATTATATTATTATTTCGAACAAACGAAAACGCTTTGTTTCAAAAACCCAACCGATCGTTATATATTATAATATTATATTACAGAGTACCGGTCAGAGTACCCACGAAGATTCTTTGAAGTCATCATCGGGTCGTATTAATATAAATATTCTGTATAACAATTTGTTGATGATAATATTTTGGGTCATGATGGGTTAGGCTTAATAAGTTAGCTATCTACAGCCTCTCCCCCTCCCATACAATATCATTAAAATTATATCTAAATGACTGTGCTTACAAACATTTAACAAAATATTTTAAAGTATTTTTTTTTTCTATCTCTCCCCTCTCTCCATATTAAATTCTTGCATACGGCCCTGGCTACCCAATGTTGATCTCGATCGACGGTTTTCTCAGTCGATATAAATTTCATTTATGATGCAAACCAATATTATTGATTAAAATATACTTAATTACACCAAATGTTTATTTTACCATATACTATATTTGATAAAATTATCAAAATATTTTGACTCGTTCAGAGCTGTTCACGGAGATGTTCAATTTTTTAGTTTTTTTTTCTATAAATGCCAGTAAAGTTGTATTCGTTGGGTCAAAAAGCTTGAAAATTGAATACAAAGTTCCTCATAAATTTATGTAATAGCAGTTGAAAAATATTAAAAATACATGTACATGATTTTTTTATTTATTTATTTAAGTATTTATAGTTCATATGTTGACAAGACTTATAAAATTGCAAATTTACAAATTACTTGGTAGTTAATAAAATGTTCAAATTGTATAACTAAGTATTGAACATTTAAAACAAGGATTCTCATAAATAGTTCATACTGTAACCAAAAAATATAAAAAATATAAAAACAATTATTTTTACAGACATCAAAAGTTCAAATTTGGCCGAAATTACATATTAATAAAACTATGAATAACGATTTTAGTTATTTTGTTGCAATTTAAAATCTTATTAGTGGGTATATACAACTTTTACAGTATTTTATTATATTTTAATATATAATATTTATATTTATATTATATAATATTAATATTTCTAACAATAGATATAGGTACTAAAAACGTAACACTGAAAAAAAAATTCTATGCACTAAAAAAGTATTACGTGATATAATATGTATATAGGTACAAAGTTAAAATCGGCATCATATTTCATAGGTAGTAGGTACCTACCTAACTTATTAAAATGTATCTCTGACGAGTCTTATTTAAATAACTATTTCTTTAATTAAAATTATGATCTGGTCATATTTATCACGTGGGGACTGACTGTTCTATTAATTCTATTTCCCACTTATATAGATGTTCGAATTACATGCTATAAAATTCCTTGCTTTCAAATTTAAAATTTGTAAATATAAAATCATACTAAAATTGATTTCATCCAATATTTATTAACAAAAAACCTTCCAATTTACCTGTCAACTGTGGATGATAATGGTCAGTATTATTATTTAATAATTGTGAATTTAATCAGTCACTATTTAGTATTTTTTCTCTAATATCATTAGCATTAATACGGAAACTTTTTAAAAATAATTTAATATTCTTATAAAACAACGTTTTTTTTTAAGTTTTTGCTTTTTTTGAATGACAATACATTTATTTTTAATTTCATATTTCAAATCAGAATATTTTTCTGAGTACTAATATACACTTATAGATCAAATTTAAAACGAGTTATTAATTCAAAAAGTTAATAACTTGAAAAAAAAAATTATAACTATAAAACATTATAAAAAAATATAATATTTAAGGTATGTCAAAAAAATGTTTTCAAAAAAGTTTAAAACTTCAAAATAATAAATGTAGACACTTAAAATGGATCACCGCTTGCAGTATAGACTATATAGATTCTATACAACAATGGGTGGCCTCGGGGGTATATGTTCAGAATCCACAGCACGCTATTGGTAGTTTTCGACTTTTATCTCTCGAGTGCCTACTCTCATTGTTTTAGTGTGCTTCGTTGGATGCATGATTTTTATTTTAAAAACTACGATGGAACTTGTTTTTTAGAAAAAAAATCATTTGTTATAATTTTGAATATAAAATATAGTATCATTACAGTTATTTCGATTGTAACCGCCGAACAATAATTGGACGGTCGTATAGTTATAGTTAAGTAGGTATATTATGTAAGTTAACCGAAATAAACGATTTGAACACCAGATTTTTAAGACAAATTAACCAAGTCCAACTAATTATTAATAATTTACATAATGGTGATAATGAAAACACAATTATTGTTTTTGACATGTACAAACTAAACGCAGGTCTGCGTTGTGAAAATTTAAAGTTTAAATATAATAAAATCGATATTTATAAATTTTACTCCTCGACATTATAAACACCGTGTACCCTTAATACACGCAGAGACATAATAATATAGGTATAATACATGATATTATACACTCTATAACTTATACTTTTGGTTACATTGATGATACTCCTGAGAGAGTTATACGGTGTTGATTTACATCAGGACCTTTGAAGTTTTTTTCCATATAAAACTTACAGTTGACAATTTGATTAAGTACTCTCGTATATAGTATAGGTGTCTAGATGAATATTTTTAATCTTAACTTTGGGAAACACAATATCATATGTTAATAATATAAAATATAATTATTATATGATATTGTATTAATATAAATATTATAATTGATGCAATTAAATTTGCAGAGTCTTCTGCACTTTCTAATTGTTTGCAGATGAACTCTTTTTTTTTCAAGGAAATTATACCTGTTATTAGCGATTATAATATTGTATTGTTTACGAAATGACTTTAACTCTATGTATGCAATTATTTGTTCAACGGGCGAATACGCGGTGGTAAGACAATATATTGGTCTTTCGCTGATATACTGGGAATTGGGAAATGTCAAGCTTTTACTCGACTTTGTTCTCCATTGGTTAAGTCAGAAATTCGAGATTTAGTTTTGAATCATATATTGCTGACCTATATAAGGGTACGTTTTACTGAGATCCTTTACCATAGTTTCCACGTTTAAGTCGAAATGTGTGCGTTCTAGAAGTTAAAATCTATAAAATTTTTCATACCGCATTCGGTGCCGTAGCCTTTGTGGGGGCTTTGACCTCCATAGTTTCCATACATCACAGATCATTTAAAATACTACATAATATTATGTAACCACGACAACCAAACATCAGCCATACGACTGTTTAGATCTATACCAGCAAATTATTAAAATAAATTATCAAATTTTAAGAAATAAACCTAGAATTATTATAATACCTGATCAAATTAATAAATCAAAAAACAGTTCACACCATATAAAAAGCCAGGAAAGTCACTCTGCTGTACCTGTATAGTAGATTTCAAGTGCACTTCGTCTTTGGGTAAGGTAACTGTGGCGGTGGCGAACTCAGCTTTTTTGAAAGAGATGGGATTGACTTTTGACTTATGACTTTTGACTGTTCACAGGCCCCGCTGTCGTGAAGAAAGAAAAAAATCATATTCTTGCGTTAACCTACAAATACTTGTTAGTTATAATAATAATACTTTAAATACTAAAATGTTTTAAATAGAATTTATAAAGTATATTGAAATAAAATACAATTTAAAAAATCACCCAGTGGTGGAGATAAATATGCTTTTGTTATCTCAATACATATATTTTATTGTTACCAATCAACTTAACTTGAATTAAATATTAAAATTCACACAGAAACCAAACGTTGAAAAAGTAAATTTTTATTTTAACAATAAACTATATTGTTTTCCTATATATATGTTGATGAAAATTCAATAGATAACTTTCATTTCTTGAACACATCAAATGGGTCACAGTAATGGATACAATTAGATAAATTGTTCAATAATTATTGCTCAGTGAAAAATAATTCAGATCGCAGTTTCTATTTCTAAGAATATAATTTTATAATTTATAATCTATTATATTAAAAACTATTATTATTTAAAATTGTATTACGCTGAATAGTACCCAATTTTTTCCAAAAACTTTAATAAGTATATAGTTTATTATTATTGTTAAATTACTTATAATTCAATACCGACGTGCCGTATATAATAGCGTCGTTAGGTTCGTCGTCTAAATAACTTAACATTATGGTCAAAATATTTTTAAAATATAATTGCGTATAGAAAATATTTATATATTAACGTAAAGGCAAAAAGTTAAAGTTCCTTCGATTAATTAATTTTAAATAACAATAAAATAACTAAAATCGATAAAAGAAAAATTTATTGAATATCCAATGTTATCAAAATGTATATTTCAATAAGTTTAAATGTCTATGAATATATTTTGTAAAATTTAAAATTTAATTCATTTTTCAAGTCTTAGCTATATTCCATTTTGAAAATTGTATGAATGTTTTCATGTTTAACCAAAAATAATAATTTTATCAACATAAACTGATACAATTTTTAAAAAAATTCAAATATTTTAACTGTGGAAATAGCTCAAAATGACACAATTATTATGAAAATGGCAGTATAATTATTCGGTAAAAAATAAAAGTTTTTACGGTTATTAATTTTTGATCTACCACAAATATAACTAAAATCGGTTTTGTCAAAACCCGGTGTTGTCTAAATATTCCAATTCTTCTTTTGATTTCCCGATTATACTAGGAAAAAGGAATTATTTACATTTTACCCACTCCCTAAAGTACCAAATAGATCTAGTTTTCTACCAGAAACATCTCAAAGTTGAAGTTATTGAAGCATTTTTACTGCCCCAAAAGGTGATGATGGCGTAACAGCAAAACTGACACATAAAAGCAAAATATAAACCAATAAATGTATATGTTTTCCGAAAATTCATTGAAATTACTTTTAAAAATATATAATATTAAAACAATATTAAAACGTATATTGTATACCTACATTTTTAAAAGTTTCGTGCTACAAAAACACCCTTTTTGTTAGGTATATAATTTATTTATTTATTTATTACTCATATTATTATGGTAGCAGTCCAAGAACCAAAATTAGTAACTATATAAGAATGCATAGTAATTAATATAGTATACATAATACAACATGCGAAAAAAGCACACAAAATAAAACGGTAAAAAATGATGACCCTTTTTTTAGAACTAATTTGAATATAAAAATGTATTGGAAATCGGGGTCAACATTTGCAAGACGCCGGATGAGGTGGCGTTACAGGTGCATTCGAATTTAGAGATAAAAAAATTGTTGAGGTAAATGGCACGGAGAAAAGAAAGTTTAATATTGTCTGTCGGGTTATATAGTTCCTAAATTTTATCTGTGCGAATAACTCCTGTGAGTCAATTCTACCCGACAGACATTTGAAAAGAAATGAAAGTTTTGCTGTTTATTACGGTTATAGTTATAGTTAAGCTGAACAAATAATATTTAAAATTTAAACGACAGCAGTATACCCGTGAGAGGGGGGGAAGATATTTTTTCATGTAACCACTCTTAATTATAATATGACGCAAATATGCGTTTTGTATAATATATTATATTATATTTTTTTACTGTTGATTTGTAAGTAGAAATCTAAACAACTAAATAGCCAAAGTGTATTATGAGGTATTCTCTAAAATATTTTTTAATACCAACGATTCCTTGGAAAACTGATTAAGACATTACGCAGAACGCAGATCAAAGCTGGCGCAGGTTAGTTGCAACTTGTTACACTGCAAATTATAATAGGTACAACACCATCATAATAATATTATGTTTAAATGTAAGCCTAATATTATTATGCAATGAAATATATTCTGAGCATTAAATTTTACTAAACTTTTACGCAATATTAGTTTTTGTTCTGTAGTTTTATCAACGTTAAGACGACGAGTGCGTATGATACCTTATTTGGCTTATTCCATTCAATAAAATTAATTAATATTCATATTAGAAATATGGTAGGTATAAATGTATAATACAGGGTGATTCACCAAGCACGCTCACCATAATTTTCGTAGTTATTGAATATACTTAAAGATATTATTTTCAAATTCTCAAAATGTATTGTAGGTACTATTTATATAGTACTGGTATACTTAAAGAGTGTCACATGGAGATACAAACTTCTATTTACATTTTTTTCAAATGAGAACTACCATCTTCTACATTACCTTTATTTAGCTGATAATTTTTCTGAAAATGTATACCTATCAGATATCAGAATAAAATTCGAATGAGTAAGTTTTGAGTTATTTAACTTTGTACATTAAGGATATGATAGTTCCGTGATTAATGAGTTTGGAGGATATGGACTATGCAGGCTATAGTGATTTGAAAATGTTGGCGATCAATATTAATCGACCAATGTTAATAATTTATAAAAATGGTCAAAGTAAAATAGAAACCAAATCCAATATTACATATATTTTATACTTTTGTAAAACCATTTTTAAGGACTATTATCCTTAGTATAAACATTTTAATAACTGATAAATTATACTCCTTCAAAATTTGAATTAAGTACACATACATCAACATTTTCAAAAAAATTATCCACTTAATAATTTACTGTAGATGAGGGGGTTCTCATTTAAAAGAAAAAGTTAGTATTTCCACAGGAATACAGGATACCTACTCCTTTATTAGTTCAAAAAAATTCAAGAGTTTGAAAAAAATGGTCTTAGAGTAAAAATAATTCAAAATTCCAAGAATCATAATTTGAATAAATGGGGGTGAGTATGCTTGGTGAATCACTCTATAAGAATATTTATAATTTTTATTACAAGAGTAAATACATATATGAACTATGAATTATCCATTATGATATTCTATTATTACCTATAGGGTAAGGTTTTTATACTTTTATAGTTGTATGTATTTAAAATTTTTATTTATCGAACACTGAGATAGAGGAATCAAATATTTTATAAGGTCTATGGGGATGCCCTAAAAAGGAAAAAATGTAATAGATTATACTATTTTTAAGTTTCCTGAGTCTCAAAATTCTAAATTCGGCCCTGAATTACTGAGACAGTATAAACATTCCTCAGATAAGCCTATAGTTTGTTGAAATGTACGTTTGCGATTGCGTCTATGTTACCTACATGTTTACTTTTTAATTTTTTCATAATATTTGGACATCTTAATATCTTATCAACGAATATAAGTTAACAAAAAAAAAGCGTGATTATGATGCATAAGAATGCCAAGGAGACTGGAATGTGAATAAAGTATTCGATGCAGTCTTTAAGTTCGAAATTCGAGGAAGGTATTCAGTGGTATTATTAATAATTATAAAATAAACATCAATGAACACTTTCCATGCATTTTGGATTTTAACTTTATAAATAGTTTTGGTCAAAACTCAAAATGATAACAATGATTTTAAATTTTTATGAAAATAAACAAGAACATAATTTTGCAGAGAGCAAAATTATTTGTTAATTACTTATTTAAGACAATTTTCAGACTTATTATTTTAACTATCGTCCATAGGTATAGGTATGATTAAAACAGTCTTCTAGGATTAATTATTCTTACTGACTACTAAATATTTTTTTATATAAACGTTTATACGGATTTATATAGGTGTAAACGATTTTATACCACCTACGTTCTATATACTTAAAAAAAAATAGTGTGCTTACATTTGAATAAGATTGTTGTATGCAATAATATTTAAAATCAATCATTTCTTTGTAAAACAATTGGATCTCATTTAGATTTTTACTTTTTAGCCGTGTCAAAGTTACCTATACGTTGGTAATTTAACCAATTTATTAGTATAAAATATTATGTCAACTTCAATTGTGTATATTTTGATTTAATAAAAAAAATATATAATACAATTATTTCCTATCTTGAAAGGACGATGACTGCGCGGCACGGTGTAATGAAAAAAAAACACATACCTACAAATGTTCCGTATAATTAAATTATACTTCTTGTTTTATAGGTTTTTAAGAGTTAATTTGAAATAATAACAATAATAATAAAAATAAGAACCGGAGAAGTCGTTCTGCTGATAATAGGTTTTGATGGTCTCTGAGTAACCTAACTGTAATAATGTAATGGCTGTGTTAAATTTGAATTAAATTATGAATAATATTGAATACTAAAAACGAGTCTGGGCGGAGACGGTGTGTCGCCTCCATTTCTAAGGATATATTTTGATCATTTAATTGTATTACAATTAGACATTAGTAATTTATTTTACAAGGCATTAAAGTTATGTATAATGTACGGTATGTTCAAGTGTTCAACTAATTTTTTCCAAGAAACAAATAATGGCCTTAAATATATAATAACACTATATTATTAAAATATTATATCATATACGTCATTCTTATTAACTTATTTACTTATAAGTGACTACCACAAGGGTAGGTACAGTACAACGGTGTAAATAGGTTTGTGGTATAAATAGTTTAAAAAGCTTAAAATTAGTCTGAATATTTTGAAAATGCTTTTGTGTATAGAACATTATAATGCACGTAATGGCTGAAAAGTTCCATTCCCCTACGATTAATATTTTTTGAATTGAAAAATGATAAATAGTAATTATCTAACAACCGTAAGAAGAAAATCGTTGTTTTTCATTTAAATATTGAATTTCGACAAAATTTAAACTTAAAATGTTTTTACAAAAAATTGTGAATACGTATTTTTGATATTTTTAAATCATTGTATTAAAAAAATAACTTACGAGGAACGTTGTATCAAATTTAAAAGTCTTATTGCATAAAAATTTAAATTAAATGCATTTTTAACAATAAAAATAATAATTTTATAAACACGAATCGAAAAAAAAAAATCATGTCTAGCCAATGTTAGATAACACACATACCTATTTTCTGTAAGTATCAAGTATATCTACGGTTATTCTAGTTTTTGAATTATAACAAAATAGCAAAATCGATGTACTCTCTCTGCTGTATAGTAGGTGTTGAGTGTGCTTCATCATTATTTAGGTCCGTGTAATGTATGTGTTAAATTTGAATTCAATGATAAATCAATGCATACAAAAAATGATTCTCAGTAGAGACTGTCGGCCAGTCAGCCTATACCTATATCTAAAGATTTTTTATTGTATAAATATTATATTACTATTAGAAGCTATAGATTCCATAAGGAATACCATTGACTATATATGTAGCCTCTATAATTATACATTTTGAAAAATTTCGAATTTTTAATATTATCAAAAAGTTCTTGTTTTCCTTTTATCTTTTTTAATTTTTTTCCGATCATTTTGAAAATTTCTGGGAACTACCTATTCCCCAAAACTCATGAGTACCAATTACACCCAATTTTCTAAAAACTCCGTTAAAGTTAAAATTTAAAGTATTTTTGACACTCTAAAATAGTCAATGACAGACGAAAGTGGACAGTGTACAGACACAAAAAACTAAAACAAAGACCCATGCATTGTATTCATTGCTTCGATCGGAATCTAAAATAAGTTAATAAACCTAAATTTTTTTTACAGAATTGAATTTGGTTAATTTTACAAAATAAATTATCATAATAAACACAGCCAATGCACAGATGAGCACACCCAACATTGCGTATTATACCTACTATAGTCCAAACTCAATACCTACTGATAAATTATAGAAGCAGGCCACCACACATCAAATATCGGGTCTCTGTACTAAATGTTTTTTACGGGCACGATACAAAACTTCAAAATACGACCGATATAAGAGTGTACACAATAAACGATAATTTCTAAGTACCCAATCAATGATTATGCCACGCATCTTAAAATATCAATATGACTTAATATATTATATATATACCTATCATAAAATATTATTTAATATAAAATAAGTATACCTACCTATCAAAATTTCAAAAATAACAATTTAATTTCAATGGGCCTGTACCTGGAGTAGGTAGTCTTTGTAGCGCACCCAAACCTACCAATATAGTCTTAGACTCCGTGCGTTTATGTCATAAAAAAAATTAAAACGTTGCGTTTTTCTAAAAAAGCTGTCGACGTGGTGGCGTGCACTCGATCCGTGGGTTCTTGAAAATTAAATATGGTAGCAAAACTGCACTAGGTCGTTCGAAATTGAACCGTGTCCTCTGACCAGTGTATGTTCTTATAGGTTTGTTAAATTCATTCTATGTATATAGTTCGCTCTTCGAATGTGATCGTATTCACTGAAATCCGAGCTCCTTAATCGTCTTCTTTAGCCGACTGAAGAGCACATCAAGGAAAGCTTTTTTCTCACTCGAATACAATCATATTAATCATCATTCCTGACCAATGACCTGATTACTGAAGTGGGTTTTGATTTCCTGATCGATCCACTATTCCCATTGCTTTTTTCTGCAGTTTTTTTACATCATGGCTGGTTGATTACAGCCATAGAAATATCATAATAGACGGCCTTGATTTTGTTCATTGACAATATATGGAAGATGTTATAATATATTTAAATCAAAAGGTTTACTGAATATTTAACGTGTATTATTATTATATATTTATATCATTATATATATATTATAAAGGTAGACGGTATGTCAAGTGACGTTTTAAAACATGTTAATGGACATACTGTTAACCAAGGCTTAAGGCACCATTCCGATTACAATAAACTTGTATTTGTTCGCAACAGTATAAAATATAGAGTTTTTTTTAGTTTCAAACAATGTTTCATAATGATTCGAAGGATCGGTTTAATCGAATTCTGTTTAATCTATTCAAGTAGTTACAACTTTAGTACCTTCCGATATTTTGAACGTTCGAATTTTATTTTAATTTTGTCTTGGAAAGTTTGAACAAAACTATAATTCACTTAAAAGTTACAAATTAACCTCGATAAAGTTGTAAACAGTAATTTGGTTGTCAATAAAAAATACTGTATTTTATAAATTCTTTAACAACATGCAATTGATAATTTGAAAAAATATTCACTTAATAAATTATTTAATTATTTAATAAGGCGCTAATATTAACGAATCATATAGATTAGTCTGAATTCGATCAAACAAACAAAAATTTACATAATAATCTACGAAAATATTTTTATTGGAAAAAATAAGGCAAATTGCTCTGTTGAGTGCTGACTTCTGCAGGTACTGTGTTTCAAATTTCGAGTGTTCTTCATCATTGAGTAATTCTATGTGTTTAATTCAAATGCAATGCTCAATCATTGCATATAAACTTCAGTGGAATTTATAGTCAACACCGCGTACATTAAAAATACTTGAATAGGTTATCGTGGTACTTATAAATAAATTAAAATTGGTATAAATATTTTGAAAACTACATTATGTTCCCATAGAAAATAATAATATATACGTAACGGTAAAAAGTTTCAAGTCCCTATAGGATTAAAAATTTTGAATACTGCATAATAGTATAATAATACCAATAAAATTATTGGCGGAAAAATCGTATTTTCCGATTAAATATCTAGCCAATTTTGTCAAAATTAGAACTTCGAATGCTTATAATATGATATTTCGATATTTAATATTTTTTAGAATGCTTTAACTTAAACTACAATGTTAAGAATTTAAGCTTTTTGACCGTAACTGTAACTTACATACCTATAATTGTTTACCAACATTTATAAGAAAAAAAACTAAAAAAAACATTAAAAACATCAAATATTATAAATAGTTTAAAATTCGTTGTATGGGCAAAAAAAAATAATAAATGAAGTAATAGTGGAATTTTAAATTTTCTACTAATACTTTGAATATTCATTGTCAACATTTTAATTTCAAACGCTTACAACTTATAACTTATAAGTTATAAAAATGTATGTGACTGTGTTAAACTTTTTTTACATATGAAAATATTCCATACTAGCTATGTATCCTATGTAAATTGAAAAAAATACTAAAAAAAGAGCATTTAAAATGTCTATAAAAAGCTCAAAATATTTTAATAATTGTATTGCCTAGAAATAACGCTGAGACAAATATATAAGCTGAAAACTAATGAAAATGTCTACATGGACCAAACATTTTTACTGTTCTTAAGAGTAACGTTTGACTGTCAAAAAAGTAAGTAAATAAATATTACTAAAAAATCCAGTCACTTTTTAAAACACACTGATACAAAAAATGTTCTGACAACCTTTGATTGTTGTTCAGAAATTCTGTTTTTCTTTAACTATTAACTAAAAAGTAAACATACTATAGTATATATTATACCAGTGACCTAAATAATATCATACACCAAACATGAAGAAATCTTATATTGAGCAATTTTAGTCAATACGTTAACTTATTAGTCGTACGTGGGTACACCTAATAAACCTAGTTTAAGAATTTAAGATATTTCTTCACACAATAAACTAAGAGATACAAATTCTCAAACTGCAAAGTTTGTTTAAGTTATATAATTATGAACAAGATATTATATTAAAGGTATTACATATAACATTGATTGTTTAAATTTCGTTATGTATCTGTGATGACTGATGAACGTCACGATGTCATATATATATATTAACAAAAAATCAATAATGAAGGACCCAGCCCATTCGAACTTTATATTTTGAAACAAAAGAAGCTAGTTTTTAAATAACTTATAAGTGCTCCTATAACTAAGTGCTCTAAGGCTGTTTCTAAACGTAATCCACCATAATATAATATAAATAATATAGGATTATATTGTGAGGAGTTAAAGCTCCCATAAATGTAATATATAATATAGACTATTTAATACGAAACGATCTTTGTAAGTTTGAAATTTTTCCCATCTATGCGTTTGGCATAAACTGTACTTAATATGCTGTATGTTTCCTAGGTACTTTAAATCCACTAATTATTTTTAAAATGTTCTACCTACCTATAGAGGCTAGGCTATACCTGTCGTCACTATAGTTTCACGTTGCGCTTAGAATACCGCATGTTAACAATATAATAATATTAATTTATATAAAAAAAGATTTTAGTTTGGTGCGTAAAGAATAAAATATAGCCCGCGATGATTTAGAATATTGAGCTTAATCCTTCTCATAATTGTAGATTTTGGGCCGAAAGATTTTACAATGTGTGTGTGTGTGTGTTTTTGTGCCTGTCGTCACTTTTTGGAGCAGTAAAAATGCTTCAAACTTTAACTTTGAGGATGGTTTCTGGAAGAAAATTAGATTAAATTGGTATTTACTATTTTTGAGGGAGTAATCGGATTAGGTAAAAAGGTAAAAACTCCAAATATTCAAATATTGAAAATGATGGGTAAAAACTAGAAAAAAAAAACTGAATAACGAGTTTTGGTTTGGGCTTAAATGTGTGGGGGGAAATTTTAGAAAATCCCCTTCCAGTTTTGAATCCTCCACTTACTATTATTAAAATAAATTTGAAACCAGTGAAATAAATATACAACATAAACGCGATTTTAAGTGGTGGAACTCATGTTTCTTTGTACCTATTGGCTATTAGTTATTACAATGCAAAGCTACGAGTGTGAAGTTTCTCATAATCCATTAAAATAAATCTAAATAATTACATTTATAACCATAATGGTTAAACTATACTCTGTTTATTTAAAAAAAAATACATTGAACAATTTCAAAAATAACTTCGACGCAGTGTAGGTATATCAACACGCCTACGTGCAGAGCCGTGTTAAGGGGGTGGCAAATGGGGCAAGTGTTCTAGGGCGGCCAAACTTGTAACATTTCAAAGGGCGGCACATGTTTAAATATGTATGTTTATTAGGGGCGCCAAATATTATTGCCAATGAGAGTAAGCACGGCACTGCCTACGTGATATGTACTTGTGATTTGTGATAACTTTCTTTCTAATCAGACTACGTATGGTATTTGTGAGAATTTCGCGCCTTTTCGAAAAAGTGTTGTCATAATTAATTCAATAAAAAAAAAATCAACTGTAACATACTTATTATAATATATAACTATTAATAATTATTATAAAACAAAAACACTCATCCAGCTTTAAATGATAATCCATAAACTGTAACTAAATATAAACAGTTACCTACCTATATAGTTGGCATTTATTAAGGGGGGGGGGAACTATTTTATATTATGATTATATAATATATAAAATATGATAGAACTAATGTATTACGATAAATAATATCATTGTCCGTCTAGTAGCAATATAGAAGTAGTGAAATGAAAATAATAAACTGTACGTGTCAAAGAATTTAATCAATAAAAATAAAATCAATAGATATAGAAGTAAAAATACGGACGATTACGACGAATTCAGTGTCGTCAGTCAGTTGGAGCGATATACCAGTTTCTTTTGTTTTTTTTTTTTAGACTTGGGAGCATCACCATGACCCCCCCCCCCCTTGTATCTGCGCCTGATAATATAATATAGAGACACGGATTTAAGAATGTTTGAATTACAAAAATTAAGCAAACATGATATAATATGAACTAATAGGTAACAGTTTAAGTTTCAACATAGTTCTATAATTTCAGGAAATTAGACAAATACGATATATTTTACTGATTTATAGTCGACAAATTTTCAAAAACAATTTTTGGCACCAGCTTTTTTAATCTGTTTTTACAGTATTAACGACTAATAACGAAAATATAATAATTTTAATTGCATGATAATATTATCATTCGATAGGTAATATTATTGCGCTCGACCTATGGGCGGATTGCATTATTGTAAATTAAAAAAAGGTGGGCAAGTTGGTACTGCTCTGCTGTACAGAAGTTGTCGAGTGGGTGGCGTGGGCCATTGTTGTAATAATGTTGTGTTAAATTAGAATTCGATGATGGGTATATCATTGTATAGGAACGAAAAACAATTCACAGCGGAAACGGACTATAATATTTGCCATTGTAAGGTTATATTTATATTTTATATTGCCATTAGTAATTTATTATACTATTAATATTATAATACCTAGATTAATTTAATTTGGCCGAAAACATTGCATTTATTAAATTATTATTATATAATTGTATATATTTATATCATGTATTATTGTTATTAACTATTGATTCGATACCACCGTAAAATGATGTGAAAGGTTTGTGGAATAAATATAGGCTATAGTATAAAATTAATATAAATGTTTTTAAAATGTCATTGCGTGTATGTAAAATGTAATAATATATACGTAAATGTATCAAGTCCCCACAAATAATATTTTTGAATTACAACAAAATAATTAAAATTCCTATTCTTCGTTTAAATATCTAATTAGATTCAAATTTAAACTTAAAATGTCTATAAAAAAAATGTGATTCAATATTATTTATAGATTGTTTTGTTCCATTATAAACTACTTATGAGAAACCTTCTATTAAAATATTAAATGTTCAATCTTGAGCTATAAAAATCGAATATTTTATACATTTATAACTACAAAATAGTTTGAATTTGATCTTCAAATGCTTATAAACTAAAATCGTGCTTATATTCTTTAATATTTTTAAATAGCTACAATAACAACTTATGAGGAAGCATGTGTTTGGTTTTCAAGATTTTGACGGAGTGAAAATATTTTTATCGACATTAATAAAAAAAAACTTAAAATAATCAAAAATGTAAAATATCAATAAATAGTACAAAAAAACTAAAAATATTTTAAAAACTCTATCATGTACCTTAGATAAAATGCTAATATATGTATACAAATCATTTCAAGCATCTATATGCTTGTGCATAGTTATTCGCTTTTGAATTACGACAAAATAAGAAAATCGTTTGATGAGGAAATGTTTTTTTATGCGTGATTACCCAATTTTGCCAAAATTTAAATTTCAGACGTTCATAAAAAATATTTGTGAAATTACGGTCAATTTTATTTTTATTTCCAATAATAAAAACTTACGAGGAATCTTATAATAATATGAATATTAAAAATGCTTTGAATTTTTAACAATCAAATAGTTTGCAAATTTAATATTCGTGATTTTATGACTAATTTCTAAAATATTTATATTTCGGACGCTTATAAAAATAATTATGAAATCACACTCAACTTTTTTTTAATCCACTAATTACAAAATATTATGGGAGCCTTGTATTACTTTCTCAAGCTTTTGACTGAGTGAACAGTTTATCGAAGATAATTGCAAATAATACCATCTATAAAAAATGCCTATAAGTTATATAGTAAACTTTTTGTGAAATTCAAGTACCTAGCTACCTACCTATGATATGGTTATTAGTTTTTGAATTACAACAGAATATGAAAATCAATTTTAACTGATTAGTGTAAAAGTTCCCGTTTTTCCCTAATTTTTTTGTTGGTTTCCCCAATTATTAAGAAAAGTGAATAATGTTTTACTTTTGACTCCCCAAAGTATCAAATAGCTTCACTTTGCTACCAAAAAGATGCTGAAGTTTAAAATAGAATCATATTTTTTTCTTCTATTAAAAGTATCTTCAGACATGAAAAAAACACCCGCACACACACAACACACACACACACACACAACATTGTAAAATCAATACATTCATTGCTCTGCTTAGAATAGTACATTTCACTTCAGAATTTTGAATTACTTTTGAATAATTGGCGTATAAAATAGTGTAAATAAATATTCTAACTTTAATCTATTTTAAATGCATTCAATCATTAATGAATATGACCGTCAAACTATCGAAGTATATGTGTCAGTGAGCTTGATAAAAACAATTCACTCTAAATGATAAAAAATATTTTATTATTTTATACGATAACAATTTTTTTTTTAAGAATAATTTTAATATACGAATATTACAAAAATAGCGGTATATTTAACATATTATACTATACAGTATACACATCAGATATTTTAAGCAATTTTCACTCGGCAACATTATACGGGGTGATTTGTTAAGCGTAAAACACCCATTATTATCTCAAAAAGTATCAATGTTTTTGAAAATATTTTTTTACATAGTTTCATATATTCCAAAGCAAAATATTTTTCTAAGTATTTTGAATCATAAAAATCGAACTTAAGGTGAGTAGTTTATGAGTTATAAGTATTTAAAGTTTAGATGGGTGGAGTGGAGTAGTATGGGGTTACCCCGCAAAATGTTTGTCCACTACTCCGCTTGTCAAAACTTTAAGATACTTATAATTCATAAACTACTCGTTCTAAATTAAATTTTTACGTATCAAAATACTTAGAAAAATATTCTGCTTTGAGAAAATGAAACTAAAACTCTATGTTGTCATTAAAAAAAGTAAAAAATTAAAAAAATATAAGGATAAAAAATACTTAAAAATATGGTTTTTTGATAAAAACGTTGTTTTTTAACAACTTGAAACTATGTAAAATAATATTTTCAAAAACATTAATACTTTTTGAGATAATGAGTGTTTTACGCTTAATGAATCACCCTGTATAATATAGTAGGTAAAAAATAGCACATCATTTATAGTTTCATGGTATATAGCATTATTTTTTGGCTTAAGTTAAAACTTAACTTACCTACCCTACCTACCAGCTACCTACAATTTTGAGAAATTGAAATAAAGATTTTATTAGAGATTGCCAGTTTAGTAGCAGCAAAAAAAGAAAAATTCAAAGTATATTACCTACCCAATTATTTTATACCATTTTATTTTTTTTTTCAGCATTTAGGTACCTAGTTACTATAATTTTGTATAATATTTTTCTAAAATAATACAATAATAAATTAACGAACATATTACTGTATAACTTGACGTGTTATAATTATTTAAAATCAAGATGATCATTTTTTTTTTAAAACAGTGTTTTAACGAGTATATTTTATCGCAATTTTATTCATTTTTAGATACATTAAAACATACTTTTTAAGAATATATTTCGTGATTTTTTAGTACATAATATAAGCCAGAGGCCAGCTATTAACCTTTAACATTCTTGATAGACGTAAGTATTGAGAATGTCATTCGATATAAATAAAAAAAAACCGGAGAACTCGCTCTGCCGTATAGTGGGCATCGAGTATACCTCGTCATTGAATAGGTCACTGTAGTATTTGATGTATTTAATTTGAATACAACTATAAATCAATGAAAAACCTTTCTCAGTGGAGAATAATAATAATAATAATAATAATAGTTGAATATTTCTGTACCTAATTCCATTTCAAAAGACTCATTTTACTTCTATCCTCCTATATTATACGTTATGAATATTATGATTAAGATGACTTTAAGGTATGCTAAAATATTTGAAGTGGTGTTACTGGACAGGGCCCCCCGCCCTCCACTAGCAAGCCGTTAGGCGTTAGCTTCGTAATTTTTTTTATGTATATAGTACCTATTGTTTTTGATTATACAGATTGTAAATATTTGTTTTTCATAATGAATATAAAAGGCATGCTAATATATAAAAAATAATCGATGTCGCCCAGTTATTAAAAATACATCCTACTAAGGAACTAAAATATTTCACTGCGCGACAATATGTCGCCAAGCTAGTATAATACTAAAATAACAAGTATAAAGTAACTGATACAGATTTTACGATGCTTCCAGGCCCGGATAGAATTAGCGACGAGTCACAGAGTTCAACTCGGTGACCGAGCAATATTTTGATAGATTAAGTATTAAACTTATTGTTGTTCTAACCCATTTTAAAGGGTTTTGGGCCAAATTTTAAACACGGTGGACTAATATATTTTGACCTATCCGGCAATGTACCAATATATATCTACTTCCTACGATGGATCATATTGATAATATCGGAAAACATTTAACAGGTAATTATAGAACGGTTGTGTCGTATTATATATTACTATTTATTAGTAATTTCCGACAAATAATATTCGACCGCGACGCATGGATGTTTCATTATCGCCATATTATATTGATTGATGTGTATTTAAACACGGCATTTTCACCGTTAAAAATTACCTTTCCGAGAACCTTTGTCAAACGGATCAAACGTGGTACGTGATCAAAAGTCGTGCAATCAAATGGCTGTACAAGTAATCATCTAACGGTTTCGGTATCGTATTAATATTTAAATTACATCAATGATTACTGAATTACATAATGTGTGTACAGCCTACATAAATAATGTAAAAAATATTTAGATGGTTTGTTCACACATTTAAAAAAAAAATATTACATTAATATGGACATACATTTTATTTAAGTAATTTGGACAACTGGCTTGACAGTGATATCGATGAAAAAATATCTTTAATTTAGTTTAATATTTAAACATAAATTTAATCGATCTGGGAAATGTTATTTTCTAAAAATAAATATTTATATAAAGTTATAATAAGTTTGTAAGTGTTGACTGTTTTTTTTGTATTAATATCATAATTCATTATTATTATTATTATTACTAGTAAAAATAAAATAAAATTACGAATGCCTAAATCTTTTATATGTGTGTGTGTGTGTTTATGTGGGGGGGGGGGGGGGGGTTAAAAACAATTTTACGAGGGCGGAAATATGTTAAATGGCCAGGAGCGCTAACGAACATTCTACGGCTCTGGTTCGGACTATCGATCTAATTGGTACATAGTTTGAAATTAAATTAAATCGTCACATTTCAATTGTACTTTTTATGAAAATATGGCTTTTACAAGTTCAACCAACTTACAGTCTGTTAAAATAATTGTTTATATCTTATTTCCAACTTCCGATTTCCATTGACTATGTAATAAAACAGAAATCAAAAATATAAACGAAACATGTGGGGTAGGTACATATCTAATAAGGGTCCATTACAATAATTACTTGAAGGTACTTATTGCGTGTTTACGAGCACTTAAAAATGATTTATAGAGGGTAATAAAGACACCCATGACAATGCGATCGCCAGCTGGGAAGGAGCACATTTAAGATCTTCCGAAGAATCGGTCCCTATATTTATCCCTTTTATAATGATGTTATCCTTCTATTTTGTCTGTTGTTAATAAAAAGGGCATAATAAAAATCATTTTCGATCACCTCGATGACAGTTTAACAATATTTTTAAACTATTAAGTACCTACCTAACAGTATTTCAACGACCGTTATATTAATAACCATTGACATAATTTGTCAAAGGAATACAATAATTTTGGTAAAATAGGTGTTTAAAATATGGGTTTAAATGTTTAATCTCTCGAGTTTGTCTATAAACACGCACGGAAATAAAGCTGTCAATTTGCTAACTGCTATACATGAAAGCCGACGGGTAACTAACGATTTTTCAAAAATGTTATCAAGTCCCTAATATTATTATGTTAACACAAAATTAACACAATAACACAATAAACCGTAAAACGATATGATTTGTGAAACTACCGTACTAATATTTTCCGAATCAATCTCAATAACATAATTATAATAATAATTGTAATGCGATTTTACTCAGATTGGGTGTACCTAAGTGTTATACCTATATATACTAACCGTCATCACTCTCTTAAGACAACTGACGGGCCCTTTCATATTATAATATATACTAGCGTAATAAGACTGTACACATGCAGTGAGTAATGGACAACCGAGTCTAAGATGAGTGCTTAACGATGGAATGAAGAAGGAAGTGAGAAGTGGGTGCGATAATAGGAGTGCAGGCCTCTTAAATAGATCCAGCAGTGACCGATCCCCAATATTTTGATTTTTGGTTCAGTTCGTCAGACCTGTATAATACTTATAGTGCACGTAGAGTCGTAGAGATACATAATATAATAATAATATATACTAACTGTTCTGTGGGGAGTAATGACCGGTGTATTCGGCATGTCAAGGTTAATTTAAGTTAATGGGATAAATATGTGTATGGTTTTAGTTTAGTCGTATGGATTAAGTTTTGTTAAATTTATCATCATCGAATACGCATATATGTTACACCTGCTGGCTAGAACATCTATACGGCATCTTTATTGACCCATCGACGATTCTAGATATGCTTGCCCAAACAGAAAATATTATGTAGAATGTCTGCTTTTTAAATCAAGTTGAAGTATTTTGAATACAGGATTATATGAAAATAAGCTATCAGTATTATGTTATTAGATAATGAGTATAAAGAGTTAATGATGGATAATATATTGTTGACTGTGAAATATAGAAATAGAGTATTCTATAAAAGTTTGTAACACTCAATTTTAGATAATAAATCAATACCTATGCTAGGATTCCATTATTTTAAGTTGTTAATAAATCAGATAATTCATCTGATAGAAAAGAGTGCATTCTATATTTAAATTACTTAAACATTAAATGGAATCTATTGTGATCTTAATAATGTATATACTTAGATATTTCTAAATGAAAAATAATGACGTTCACGAAAAAAACAAACTCCATGCCATAATAATTACTTAAAAATGCTCAACTCATTCGTGCTTACCAGAACATAGATTTAGGTAGGTATACTTTTCGAGCTGTCTCTGTCGTTTAACGCACAACGTATCTATATAAATATGTAAAATAAAGCCTCCTCTGTGTTGGGTCTTGTAGGCGGAGTTGTAAGTACTTTGAAAATCTAGCTGCACTGAAAGGCACGTCTATATAATATACGTTCTGTGTTTGACTAATATAATTCTGTAGTTTCAGGTCACCACGAGCGCTCTAAATTCAATACAAATAATTGAGTCTATTCAAAGTCGTTTTCCGAGAATAGTATCCTTTAGATGTGGTACGCACGTGTACGTCAACCTCACTCGTCTAATCAGCCATTATTAGCTTTTTTTTTTTAAACCCCGAATCATTGAAAACAAGAAGGATATCTCGTTTATCTTTGCTTTATTTTCAAATTACTTAACGGACATATTTACTGTCCAATATTACTTGTTAAATGAAAATTTTATTTCAGTCAACGAACTTACGAACTTATAAGTATATAATAACTAATAATATAATGGTCTCAATGATCCTGTTAATATAGACGTATAGATTTAGTTAATACGTTTTATATTGATATAATATATAATATGTATATCCATGTGTGATGTGTACATTTTAATGTTTTTTAAATAGTTAACTTTCTTAATTTGTCTGTACTTACATTTTTATCTCACATAAATTGTACTAATAACTGTAGTCTATAAATATAACAATCAACAACTAATGGGCAATTTACCATACGATAAATAAATAAAAGTTGATTATATTACAACTGCTTAATATATGTTATGACAATTATTTAATTATTGCTATATTAATTCACTATCCTGAATTGGATACATTACTATGATTTATCTATAGACTATTTCACCGCGTTACTGAAATGTGGTAAAAAAATGTCCAAGGTAAAAAAGTTCTAAGAAAAACAATCTGGATAGAAAAGTCTTAAGTAAAGTCGGGAGCATAAAAAGTCAGTAGTTTTAAGTCCGTGATGAAAAAAAGTACGGTATCTTTGAAATAAAACTAGAAAATATTTATTAAAAATATGAAATACAATCATTTATTATAATTACTAAGTCTTGTTCAAAAAAAAATTAATTAATTATTCATTAAAAAAAAAAAATTATATTATGTGTAAACTTGATAAGCCATATAGTTGGATAGTTCGATTAGATTAATTTTGCAACCAATATTGCATGCTCCCAAAAGTCAAGTACTGTTCAAAGTCCAAAGAAAATAGTTTACTTAAAAGTTGTGATATTGAAGGTATTGGTAGGTAGTCACCTAAAAGATTAATTATTGCTTTCGTCAAGTAAGTAAATTAATTAAAATGTATAAATAATACTAATTTTTCATCGCATTGCATTTATTTCCTTTTATCAACTAAATATAATTAAGGCACCAGACTCTTTTTACCATAGACTTGTTAGGCTTCGTATTTTTTACCACAGACTTTTTACTTGGAGTTTTTGATATTCTATCATATTAACTTATGACTATAATAACGCTTATATCAACCTAACCTATGTTTACTTTAATTTACCTATACTATTTTTATTGTGTGAGTTTCACATTGCGTACTTAAAAAAGATTAAGTTTAAACACAAATTATTAAAAACTATTATTATAATTAGTAATTTCGACATACCTTTCAAAACAATAACCGTATTTAGAAGTAGGTATATTAGGTTCCCAGGAACAATATAAAATTGTGACCTCTTGTAATTATTTGTCTCTCTTTTAAAGTTTAAACGATAAAATGGAAATAAAAGTTTTAATCAAAAACACACGTTTTTACGATATACCTTTACACGTTATACTAAGTGTCTAACGAGTATACATACTATATGTTGTACCTATAACATTTTATCTCCTTTAGTTGAATTAGGTTATTGCATATATCTAAGTTATATAACTAATACAACTTATAAGCTATAATATCCACGTGTGTTATTGACTATTGCCATAGTAAAATATTTGTTGAGAAATAAAATATTAAAAAATAATCTTCCTAATTATAACTTGTATAATAGGTACACCACACAACTTATTAAAAACTTTATTTTATTACTAAAATCATTCTAAATTTTATTACTATCAATAAATTTGTTTTACTGCATGTGGTATTGCCATGCAGTGAGTAGGTAGGTAGATAGTATAAAAAATTGAAAAACAAAAATATCATAACAAATAACTATGAACTAATAACCAATCACGATATCAGGTAGTTGACCGTAAAGTAATAATGAATTGCTATTGTAAATTATTTTATGTGACATCTTTCTATTTGCAATACCACAGTGTATAAAATATAACCATAGGGTAACAATTTTAAAAAACCGAAAGGAAATTAATAAATACCGAACTATGTAAAATACACTGTAGGTATGAGTATTGAGTACTCGAAAAGTCAAGAGTCAATTGAGTCGTAGTACATAATTGTATAGATTTTTATAATCTTTATGTATTCCCGTAGTATGTCGGTCTGTCTGTGCTAACGATTTATTGTCGTGATAAAAATATTGATAAATCGCTTTTATTTATGCATTCATATTTTGAATATAAATTCTTTACTACGCTTTATTTTAATAACTACGTAATTATTAATTACTTATTTAAAATAATTATACACAATTTTCTCTCAGAACATATACATTCATATGGAAATCAGAAAATCTAACACAATCGATAAAAATATTTTTCCTAATTTTATTAATTAAATTTTTCAATTATAAAACTTTATGTAATATACATATTATACATATACACATATATATAGCGTTATAGCCATGACATTATTATGGGAACCTATAGGTAGGTAACCTACACAAGCAATTATTGAAATTTATTTTATTATTTAAAAACGTAATTAAAAAAAAATATTAATTATATTGCGTAATACATTAATTTCATATAGTCGTGTGCAGTCCAGCGTCGTATAATATGAGTTGGGTAGGCAAGGGGTGGCACTCGGTTTCTTTTTAGCAGTGGTATTTTCATAAATTATTAATTTTCCTTGCGAGTGTATTGATCATTTGTCGTTATCGGCGTTTCGAAAAAGTAGTGATAAGGATATTGCCATTAAGTTGTACCCACAGACATCCACGTACATATAGTACTAGATAGCGAACTCTCACCGTGAATTGAAGCATCAAGGTCGGGGGGGGGGGGGGGGGGGGGCAATTGCATGGTATTTCATATGACAAATAAGATTAATTACGATTTATTTCGTATTGTATTTTATTATCCCCAAACCTATAGTTTTAAAAACAAAAAAAATATTTTATATAAGTCATTTTACATTTACTATTTTATTTTACCATTAAAAACGATGTTGTCCCTAATACATTTTGTATAATGAATGAAATGTTTTGCCCCCCTTGAAACGTTTTAATTAGCGTCTTCCCTTAACTATTTAACTTTAGATACCACAGTATGTGCAGACACGATAAGCAGGTCATGCAATACAAAAAATCCTCTAAAAAAAAGTGCAATAATAAAATCACAATATATCGTCATTAAAATATGAAATTTGTTAGTAACTTTTTATAAATAAAATGTTCAATTCACATTTACCTAACCACGGCACAAGAGGTTTGAGCTCGTCTGTAACTTCTTCAATATCTATATGCAAAGACATTTTTTGAAAACTTTTTGTTCAAAACTTTTAAATCTTCATGGCGTATATATAATTATATAAATAACTACCAGAGTATCAAAATTAAAATGATATGATTAGTAATAACTGCGCTCTGATAACAAATTTTAAAACAATACATAACAATGAAATATAAAACTATTCTGGTAAAATGTCAAATTAACTAATATTGAGTTTTCTAAAGAAAAAGGCCCTGCCCTTTAGTTTTCAAGGCGATAAATTTGATACCTTTGTGGCTTTGCCTATCTAAACACTAACTGCAGTACACCCCTTATATGGCCTTATACTTAAATAGGTACCTATAATTTTATAAGTTTCAATAAAAGTTAAAAATATAACATATGGTATAAAATAATTTCAAAACGAATCGGATTAGATGTATTAAACCACCTGCATATAGGTGAATCATAAAAAGGTGAATAATTTACGAAATAACGAATTTTGTAGGTATATATTATATTTCTTATTTCTACACCTACATACATAATTTTTTTATAATGTTAGAGGATTTAAATACCTATGAGTTAAAAATAGTTAAAAGTAGTTTATAATAAAGTTAAATCTATCATTCAGTTAGGTATTATAAATTATTGTTAAATTATAAAATAATACAAACAATAATATAATTATATTGTTATTTATGATGACTATATAGCAACTCGTATAAATAGGCGGAAGCCAACTTTTTTGATTGATTGTCGATTTATTATGTTTAGTATATATACACAAGTACCTACACATTAAACTCCATGACACCTTCAACTTTACATAAAATAAACTAATTTGAATATTGATATTTGATAACGTAGCTTACGAATATTTTAATTTTTGTATAAACGAATGTATTGAATTTATTTTATGAAGTATAGTCCGACGGGGTCGCACTCGTATAGGTACATGATAATATATATTATATTATTTAATATTATTATGCACACTCGCTATATAAGTACTTGCAGATCAAATAATACATGGTTATAGTATTATGATTTTATGAATATATTTAAGAGCCATATTTTTGGTTACCTTTTGCGTGCGTGTGAGTAATTTTTTTACCGCGATTCTTGTCTACTATATAACAATATAATAAGTTTGTGTGTAGGCATAGATGTTTGCGTTAAAGTATTAAATGGTGTTATTTCATGAAATATCTAGGCTGCAGGTGCTTTACCAAATTAAGCCGATAAACCATATAATTTATAATATTTAACTAGGTAGATATTTGATAAGTTCCCCGCGATTGGTCAGTTATATTGTGTACAATAGTACAATAATATTATATTTTTTTTACGACTTCAGTTTTACGAGTAAGTATCACGTAACAGTATAAAGGTATTCAATGTTTAAAATATACCTAGTCAGTAGTTAATAAATTACCTAACTTAATTTAAAAAAAATATTTTAAACAATAGTTAGGTATGTTATACAGAAATGTATTGTTGTAGGTATTTATTATATAGGTACTGCAGAAATTGTAAATTTTTTTATTTGTTCAGATTTTCATTCTGTCCTAAATACATCTCATCGGAAAATATTTCTGTAGCATAAAATATATTATTATTCCTGAGTATTTAATCAATATTTTTGAATATTAATAACTATTAATTTTATATCCACATACTTAAACTATATATTTTCAATCGAATGCATTATATAGAATAACACTATCACCGGTAGAAACATTTATTTCATTACGCACGAATTTGTGTTAAAATAACTAAGATGGCGTGTAGATTTTCACTTACTAAAAACTTGGTGTTGATACCATATAAATAGTATAGTCAAAATAAGTTCTTTTAAAGGTAGTAATTTTTAATTATTTTGGAGTTAACTCAACATCTATAATTGTGTTACCATTACACCAACTATTGTTTAAGATTTCTCAATTTATAGATAAAGTATAAATTTCATTTTTAAGTAAATACAAAACACTTTAACTTACGTTAAATTATAAAATAACGGATATCATATAGTTTAGTGGTAACTTAAAACAAATAAGTGGTATATTATTGCCATCAAACATTAAGCAGCCTATAATAGCGAAAAATCAAATCATTTGGTCGAATTTGTTTTAATTCGTTTATTTTTCACAGCATTCCCAGACCTTTATAATAGCTTATTGTAACATTTTGTAATTTTTATATTTTTTTTATATGGACTTCAGTGCAGTAATCTGCAAAATGCAAACGGACTATAGCTGTCTGTGCTGCAGTTGTGTGAACATGTGGCATAATAATATTATTATTATTGTGGAACGTAACGCGGAAGGCAAAATATGCTTCACGATAATAAACGATCTTCAAAAAAATTTTTAAAATTATTACGCGTCACATATGTTTAAAATCAAAAATCTCTAATTTTCATCTCGCAACTTCGTTAAACATTTTAATATTATATTGTACCTATACATGAGCACGCACTGGGATCGGGTGGAAGGTCAAAGCCAAAAAAACACAACGAGGCGATCATATAATTATTATAATAATATTCTTAAATCCGTAACATGCATATTATATTATTATATAAAGCCACGCCACCTATAATATATAGGTAGGTACCTACCTAAGTAATTAGTACAAAACTAAAAAAAGACTTAAATAGACCTAATTTTTTGGATCGATTAAAATAAACTTGGCCCTTGCATCCCCCAACTATATACATGACGACATACAAATACAAACTATTACCATTAAAATTCAATATCTATATATTATATCTTCTCTTATTTGGTACGAAAATAACTTTTTTACACTTAAATCGAAATGTCAAAGGTGTTAAAACTGTTTTCTCCGTTTTGTATCATTCAAATTTAAATTCCACGGCATTCTGATTGTGATGATGGTGTATTGTTATATTTCAATTTAAAATCAAAAGAAGAAGTTACTTTCATTATGTATTTTTTACAAAAAAATATTAAATAACTCTATATACTGTAGATTATTGTTATTATTATTTGATGGAACGATTATATTTTCGAATTAATATAATATACTACATATACTAGAAATCAAGATAGTTTTTATACAGGAAATACTGTGGACAATAAGTTTAGTTGATAGTTAATTATACAGTTATACAATTAAATTTATATGTAGGTACGATATGTTTATTTTGTCATATTTATGGAGAGCAAATTTTAATATAATTTTGTATTATAGCTATATATAGTTTTTATTGTATTATTTATATAGGTATACATTTTATGTAAATAGAGATTGTAATTGAGTTTTTTCTGTCAATAAATAACTAATGATTACGTAAAATAATAATAATAATATTTATCAAATGGAGTAAAAATACAGCTGATGCCTGACAAACTCACATAATATTATCTATGATAAAATATTTATACACTATCTAGTCACAGGGTCATATTATTATTATTATTATCATCATCGTATTATTCTCTCACCACATGTGTTTCGCCAAATGCAATTGTCTACGTAGGAAACACACAAAAACTATATTATCGTTCGTGTTTATATCGCCTATAAGAAATACTGTACCACAAAAAAAACTAGTGGAGTACGATTGTGCGTGTTTTTCCTTTTTGGGTACCTATACGATTTTTGCGCAGTGCTGAAATAACAAAGAACAGAATTTTGAGTTTTAACTCTTCAAAGGCTACGCGTGCGACGTTGCCAAATGTTTTATAGTAAATGTTTGTTATTTCACAATTATTTTTCAACGTTTAAACTTTAAATACAGATACAACTTAATATACATGTCCTAGGACATCCATTCAAAAAGTATTTAATACATCTACTCGAATACTTTACAAGAATGGTATAACATTATTAACTTTAAAAAAATAATATTATACTACTAATAGTGTATAGATTCACACTCATTGATAATTGTGCAAACGTATAAATACAAAAGAAAACACAAAGAAAAATTAGGTATTATATAGGTAGGTACAGAGGGACTCATCAAGAGACTCAAAAATCCATTCAATCACATATATTTTGACATTTAAGAATAATAAAAAGTTATTTTTTAGTCTGCAATCAATGAATTAGGTATAGATAGATTCTAAGTGGGTCAAAGATAGTTCACGACTCTCTGACCAAAAGTTTTTTAACAAGACTTATATGTTGGCAAACTAAGTATGTGCTTATTTTCTCTTTTATTATGAGAGTTTTTATACGTAGTAAGCCCAGTCATGTAATAATATTATAGTTTAAGGATTTTTTTTAAAAAGAAACTTAAACATTTTTAAAATGTTGAGTCCTATGTACCTAATCATCTAAAATGCCTGCATATATGTTTACAAAGACAGACTCTAATAACTGAATATATTAATATGCAGATACCTATTAAAGAACTATATAGTTCTGTGGTTAAAAAATATAGGGTCTTTTATAGTACTATATATATATTATAACTTACAACTTTTATACACCTTTCCAATGTTTATAAGTAAATAAAGTATAGGTACGCGATAGCAGTCGGACGGTGTGTAATAAATAATAATTTAATCAAAAATAGTCCGTCTACAGTACCTATAATGGCCACCGCGCAGCTGTTTTTGATTCTAAGCTGAGTGAGAAACTAACAGATTTTAAAATGACGTTTGTTCTTTATTTTAGATTCTGAGCGAAACGATAAATGTGTTGCTATTACAATGATGTGTGTTTATTTTTTATTTTTTATTTTTTTTTTGTGTCTGTCATCACCTTTTAGGACAGTAAAAGTGCTTGGATTTTCTTCAACAGTAACTTTTTTGATAGGATAGTGAATCTAGTTGGTACTTTGGGGGGTCAAAAGTAAAAATTTTCCCAGTAGTTTTCAAAAGCGACGTGAAAAACAAAAGAAAAATTAAGGAAAAACGGAAATTTTTACGCAAAATCTGTTTTCGAGAAAATCGATTTTGATTTTTAGTGCAACTCTAAAACAAATGATCATAGGTACATGAAATTTTGACTGAATGTTTATATAAGCATTTTCTATACACCTATAAATATCAATACAATTTTATTTGTTGGTTAAAAAAGGTTGAAAATGTAATACAAGGCTCCTACTATATTGTTACAATGACATTTGAAAAATATTAAAAATCCTTAGTCACAGTTTTTATTTATAAGCATTTAAAGTTCAAATATTGACAAAATACGAAAAAATCACGAAAATTAGCAAATTATTTTGAGTTGAGAATTCAAAAAAATTTTTCTTTTTCAATCTAAGATTTGAAAATATATAACAAGATTATCCATAAGTTTATCTACATTCATCAAAAAAAAATGTCTACAAGAAAGTCAAATTAAATTTTTATGAGCGTTTGAAATTCATATTTTTACAACATTTGATATTCACTCGATTTATCGTGTAACGATTTCCTAAAAATATCAATAAAATTTTATTTGTTGGGTAGAAAAACGTGAAAATTGTATTCAAGGCTCCTGATATATTGTTACAATAGCAGTTGAAAAATATTGAAAATACATAGGTACAATTTTTTTTTATAAGCATTTAAAGTTTAAATTTTGACAAAATTTATCAAATTTAAAATGTAATAATTATTTTGTAGTTAAAAATGTATAAAATGTTCACCTTTTGTAGCTAAGGATTGAAAATTTAAAACAAGGCTCCACGTAAATAGTTTATTTATAAATTACTTTATTCACAATAACATCATCAAATATACTTGGTATTATCATAGGCTTTTCTTATACAATGATATTATATCATTGAATTCAAATTTAACACCATCCATTACAGTGACCCACTTGTAACCTACTGTACAGCAGAGCGACATCCACTTACCCAACTTTTTATTTTGTGACGTTTCAATGCAGCTATGAGGATTATATGCATAGTAGACACCTACTCGACAAATATTCATGCTCTAAGACGTATTTGTAAATGTCATATATTGTGGTTGGTGCCTATATATGTACCAATTACCAGTAGTCAGTGGACACTGCAGGTAGATTTAACGGAGCAAAATGCAAATGGCCTTTGCGACCCTTTACAATTTTTTTAACCATACCAAAAGCAGAATGGAAAATGATTCGATCTAATAATTCCAAGAATGTCATGTGTGCATCGACCGTGGTATAATCAGTGACGTAGCCAGGGAGGTACCTATTGTGTGTGTTGACACACCCCTTCTGGTCGTATTTTTGCAAAAAAAATATACTTCCTATTTATATGCTATGTATTTCTAAAAATTATGTTGTCATAATATTATAGTTCTATAAATTCTATTTAATTTTTGATATTGTTAATATGAAGATTGGTGACTACAACTGATAGTGTGTACAACCTCCAATGGTTATATACAAAATTAAAACACTGCCTACTCCGCTCATAAAAACAAAATCTTGGCTACTAGTCTGGCAGTAATAACTAAAATAACTACATCTCAAACAATTATACTTACCTACTCGTATATTAACAATCTATATGCATGTATTTGTTTTAATGTAGATGTAAATATATACAAACGACAGAAGAACAGAGAGCAAGAAGAAGAGCTTTACAACCAAGTATAGTATTTATACATTGTTTTATTCATCTTTGCGTATTGTTTTCTAAAACTTTTATCACATTATGAATATTTCACTTGAAATTAAAATACTTAATTACAATTTTTATGTTGAATTTTATAGACAGTTACTTGGGCGTATCTAGGATTTAATAACTATCTATATAGTTACATAGTCTAAATATGTACGTTTTAATTATCTTCGTATAAGAAAAATAACTGAACACAATTTATATTTTAGTATGTTGCTACGAATGTATCTGTGAAAACTAAAATAACCAATAAACATAAAATATATTAATATAGATTATTTCTATCTTTTTAAATTTTGTTTCAGTTGAAATATAATAATATAAATATAATATAATATAAACTCAATTACTATTTACGATGATTAGTTTTATGATTTTCTACTTCTTAATATTCTGGACATATTTTTGATGGAAGCACAAAAAACTGTAGTAAGATTCTACTCAAAAGCCAATGTAAATCCAACATCATTAAAATTAGTATTCGTATTAATAATATAATGTGTTTATACCAAAAATATATCGAGAATTGAGAACGCATATTATAAAGGAAATTATTGTAATTGTGTTCAAAAGTATTTGATTTGTTTTTTAAAAATAATATATTTGTAACAATCGTTTATGTCATATTTCTACTAATTTTAATAGTAATAAGGAAAACTGCAACCAGTGGCAACCGCAAACAAAAAAATATTCAATTTTTTTGAGCTAAAACTAAATTTGCGTGTGTCTGTGTATGTCATCCTTTAATAAACTTATATATAGGTTGAAAAATAAGTCATAAACATTAAACAGCCTACGACTCTCAAGGAATCTATCGATAGAACTTTTATTGAAAGCGGTCGAGTAGTTTTTGAGTTTATAGAGGACAAAACGAAAAACAATCATTATATATATATATATATATATATTAGGTACCTATATACATAATTTATGTAATTAATAATTATTAATTATTTTACACATTGAATGACAAAGTGTTTTTTTCTAAAGGATTTGGGGTAAATATACCATTGGGGGCTTAACCCGAGCCACCTTTAGTTACGCCGATGGCCTAATCGGAAAAATTATGCACATATATTTGTATGTAGTATTATATTGAAAGCGATGATCCAAAATATATTTATATACATTTATTATTCAGTGGGAGGGGACTCAACAGTGTACATAATAGGTTTGTCAGCAAAATAAAGATTATATAGCGACTGCACATTTTTTTAACCTGCAAGCACCTAAAATATAATTCAGAATTACCCTTGGTTCAAAGGGATTTCATCGATTACGGCAGACCTTTTTATGCTAGGGGGGCATAAGGTATATCGATTCCGATAGAAAAGCAATATATAAAAACAACCGATCGATTCCGCCACCGAACCAGAGAAAAAATTATCTTACCGAACAAAAATTATAGTTTGATTTTACTTACATAGCTATATATTATATGAAATACCTGTATAAAATATAATTAAAATTGAATTTGTATTATTTTGTTTGTATTATAGGTGCCTATTGTATTGCGTATTTATTATATTTCTTATTAATATTAGTATTACTATTTTATTTTTTTTTTAAATATTTAAATGATCAGTAGGTAACTGTTGTTTTTTTTTTTTATTATTATTTAAATAATACGCCTCAACTACCGTGGTTATTGGCGTTTCAAAATACATATTACAATTTATTTAAATTTTACAAAAGAATGAGGTGTATACAATATAATTAATATGATACAATAAGTCTTCGGATAATCTAGTGATATATCTAAGTGTTCATGTTATATTTTTTGAAAAAGGTTCGTCTCTTTGAGAAGTTCTAGAAGTGACTATGTTCTTTCTGTGTTTGGTGCTAGTATTTCACAAAGATTGTTGGGTAACTGTTGTATTGTTCTGTAGACTGGTATTATTATTATTATTATCGTATGGTAGGTTAACGTATGAATATCATATCATGTACATTTTATTTATAGCATATTTATTTTAACTGTATTTTTATGTAAGTACCTATATACTTGAGTTATTATCTAAGTTAGTTTTTAATTAATTAATTGTTAAAAATATATGTAATAACGGACTACCATAGTCCCCCGCGGGTCTTCCAAACCTATTACTTCATGGACCTATTATTTTAAGTACACAAAGTTAAATAACTCTAAAACTACTCTTTGGAATTTTGATTTCACTACGTCAATATTTTCAGAAAAATCATCTGCCAAATAATTTACCGCATGGAAGGTGGGTTGTATCTCCACTTGTTAAGCGTAGTACAACAAAAATCTCAAGAATTTGAAAACATGCGTCTTTATAAGCATATTTAAAAATCTGAAATATTATGTTTTGAATAACTGCGCACTGTTAAAGTAGAAAAAAGAGGGTGAGCTTGCTTGGTGAATCGCCCTGTATACCACACACACAGCCACCGAATCATCGACGCGCAGCAGCTTATACGATGGGACGTTACAGGAGCGCCCTTTGCTGCAGTAGTGGAGTGTAGATATAGATAGACCACTCTACATAATAAAGTAGGCCACCGTTTTGGATGGGACGCAATAATAAGCATATGTCGCGATAACTCAGCGTTGTATATTATTATTATTTTTACGAATATTATAAAAGCGACGATAACAATATTGTTATTGTCACGTCGGCATTGGAAAAAAATAAAACGATTGTGAACAGATCTCAGCCCATACTGTAATATTATATTGATGACAAGCTATGGGCATGCGGGCAACGTTCTAATCTCTATATCAACCGATCCCCTAAAAACAAATGGTACCCAACTCGTTGACATACTTACTACGTTCGCATGATAGTGTAAAATGTCCGATGGCTTCTTTCATCATAAAAATAATTGTTCGTGAAATATTTCAGAACACATATGTTTAATGTAAACGCTCATATTTAACAGATTGCGGTATAAATGTATAATATTGCGGTTCATAATTCATATTATTAGAAAAAATAATGATAATGATAATAATAATACCATCACCGCCGTGAAAATGACTACGTATTATTTTCATTAAAACCAAATGGCGCAAACATCGTTTTTTATTGTGAATATTTAATAACGTCCTACTCCAATTTCCAACACATTCAAAAACCTTTTTTTTTTTTTAATATTTACCAAATATTTCACTGTTTTATGCGACTTTTTACGATTCGCTTGTTACTTGTTAGTAAGTCTTCTGCGGCACAAACTGCTAATAATTTAAAAAACATTTTAATTTCAGATAGGCACTTATTAGGTATAGCTGTGCATACAAATATACAAGGCAAGAGAAAATTCTGCCCAAACAATTATTACCGAAAAAAATAATTGTAATGAGAAAACAAATCAAAAAGAAAACTATATATTTTAATTAAAAAAGAAACGAATTACATTTTATAATAGGTGCAATATGCAGTGCTATACATAATTATGAATACCAATATAACTACATTAATAAAATAACTGAAAACTTAAAGTGTACTCAGTAAGTGTGTTTTATTATTTATTTCATTACAAAAGAACAGACAGAAAAAAATACTATTGTTAATGTTAGGTGAATATTTTATTTAACAAAGGACGAAACTGGTACGATTTCATTTCGTTTATTTTTGGAAACAATATCCTTATTGATTAGTTCTTGTCTAGACAACAAATTTGAATATGAAATAAATTTCAGAAAAATAAAATATAATATAATTTACAGTTTGATTGAATGATGTCCGTTAATATACCCATTGTGTGTAAAGGTAGGTAATGCAAAGTAAAGTGTTTTTAATATTTTTTCTACAAAAAATGTTTAATTATTATTATATGGTTGGATAGAATTTAAAAATATGAATGACTATAACTTAATATTAATAAATGATTAAGTATAAATGTTTTGTATATTATGACAAAAATCCAAATTATCATACAGTGAAACTTGCATATTACGATTTACGAAGTCTTATGGGCAACAAAAATAATTTGTTAAATATAATTACATATATTTGGTTCTAATTTGATTGTGGTTCTCAAAAATATTTCGTTAAACAGAAAATTTCATTAAATGAAAGTCACTGTATTATATTATAAATTATAATAAACTAAAGGGACTTCGTCTTCTGATCTCTATACGTTCAGCAAACCCTTAAGATGTTTTATTTGGGATTATTTTTATATTTTATTACTCATAACTATCGTTTTTTTTAAAATTATTATTAATCTTTTTGATTGCAATATGGCATTTATAAAACACTGAATAATATTTTTAAAACTTTTTTATATAATAGAGAAATATTATAATTATTTCTATAGAACAATCACGATATTTTAATTTTATAATTTTCATCATTGTTTTATATTATTTCGGAATGATAATGTGGTTTTATTTTAGCTCAGCCCCTCATCCGAGTCCCACTTAATTACGCCTATGTCCATGGCAATTTCAAAATAGAGATCTGCCACAAACAGTAGAGGAACCAACGCCCTTAACGCACAAAGGCTATACGCATTTCTATTATTTTTTATAGTTCCAAACAAGTATACTAATTAAATTAACTGTTATCGGATTATATTACATTTTACATTCATAAATTAAACCACAAAATAAACTTAAAACATTATACGTTTAATAAAAATTATTAATGAAATATTATACAGCCATATCATTGCTAAAATATTCATTACACAGTGACACTTATTGTAGGTACATAAATTCGTTTAAAAATGAAAACCGTACGTATTTTATATTTATATGAGTTCGGAAGCAATTTGTTAATCTTAATATATAATAACGGTGTCGAAAAAACCATTACGAACGCAGCCGTGCTAAAATGTTGAGCTTTTCAGCGATTGTCGATAAGATGACACTTTTTTAATATACTTGCGCGTTTAAAAAACTACTGAAGCAATATTGAAAAACTAAATACCTACCTATTCAAAGTGCCATCTAGACTCGATTTGCAATTAACAGATAGGCACCGTTACAATAAAATATTGTACTGCTTGAAAAACCTTAAAACGGAAAAAAAACATCGTTGTAAAACCGATATAATGCGTTACTAATCGCTTTACATTGAAAAGCTAAAATCCAAATAAACCACTTAGACGATTGTATTATAGGTAGGTGGGTACTTTACCTAACTCGTTATGCATCATCATAATAATATAGTATAAAATATTACGTTCTATGTTTGTAATTTAAACGGTTTTGAATGAGCGCTTTTTATTTTTCACATTTTAATAGGAGCAAATGTATTGAATACCTAGTAAATAATATAATATATTGTGTACTCGAGTGCGCCTTTTATACCTATTTAATATATAAATAATATATATTATGTGTATAGCTCAGGTTTGTGAAATACGTTGTCACTTACACTCTCTTACCTCTTTTAACTAGGAATATTAATATTTAATTGAGGGAACTCACCCATTCTTTGTAACTTAGTTTTAACATTATAATGTCAATTGTCATCACACATGGATAATATTTTGATGAATATATGGCTCGGAAGTCGTAGGATTCGACTGTTTTGATTTTTCCGATTTGTAGACATGCAGCAAAGTCAAAAAATTAATTTCATTTGACGACAGGTGAAAAAACGAAATTGAATTATGCATATTTTTGCATATCTCAATAATTTAACTTGGGCGCGATTTATATGCATAATATATATTGATCATGCATGTAATATGTCAACCATATTATTGCCATTAAATATTGAATATATTAAAATATATATTTTAAATATAACAATACACGCTATCCAACATGAATGATCACTCGTATACAGACCACAATAGACTATATGTATATATATAATAATATGTTTATCTTTATTGAATTATTGGTGGTTGTATATTATAATAATATATAGGTATATATATAATATTATGTATGCGTATATGTTTCGATTTTCGAAGATATATTTTTAAAATAAATTAATTTTTTCAGTTTAGAATAGTAAATGTACATACGCCAATGTTACAAGGACACAAAGTAAAAGTCGATATAATAATATATTTAGTAGGTATCTATATATATATTAAGTGCAGACAAATATGCAAAACATTTTTAATTATATTGTAATTAATAAGTTGTTAACCTAATGCACATTTAACATTGCAATGGTGTATACTTCAATTCCGATAACTGTTGAGCCTATTATAGTCTAATGACTATACTATAATATGTAACTTCCTGCACAAGTAATACAATGTAAATTGTCGATATATAACGTTTAACAACAAACACAAGCTTTGTGTAATAAAAAATAAATAAACAGCGTTTTCGTATATATCGTGTTTCTTGATTTGAACTTTAAACTAACTTTGGTTCTCGTCAAGCGTAGGTACTATATAAGTATAATATGTATATGTCAACCGGAGAAGAAGTCAAATAAAAGAGCAGTTAAATCGTTGGTATAGCATAAACGCCATAAAGTGACACGAGTGGTAACGAAAATCAATGTAACCCGAAAAGCCATGGCTGATTTTAGACTTTATGGTACATATACGATTATTATAAGCAAGGTAGTAAGATCAGGTGACCTAGGAAGCCAGGGGCGAAGCATCAGATGATTCGTTTTGAACGGCCCTGTGTACTAACCATTATTAATTAATAAATATCATACCCATTGAACTGAACTTGACAAAGTTTTTTTTTCCCCCAAACCTCGGTTAAATGCCAAACGGGGGAGAAGAGGGCTGAAAATGGTTTTGTGGAGGGGGGGGGGGGGGTAGAGCCTCTCCTCGTTATGCTGATGCGCTTTGGTTTCGTCGGAACACGGTGCACCTATACTATATATATCATATGGTCGACTCGTACGCGCAACGTAGGCGGCGGCCAACTTCACGGACGTGGCGGCGGCGGCGGCAGCAGCCACTGAGCCGCCGCCGCCGCCGCCGACGTCGACACTAATTCGAACGTAGGTAATCAATAATAATATTATGCCGTCGGTACGGCGTGTTATTTTTTTTTTTCTATAGTTTTTACATTTTTCCCGCCAATAATTCCACCACACATGACAAAACAACAAAAAAAATTTAATAACAAACAAATCTCGCATTTTTATCGTAATAATATCGCGTCTTGTAATAAAGCGAACACGTTTTGAAATCGAATTACGGCCGCACCGAGTCGGCATTTTATGGCATACACGCGGACGATTAATGGGAGGTACTTACGACGTCGCGACGACGGGCCACAACATAACGCGACACATGTGTGTGTGCGTTATAAAATATAAAACGCGTTATTTATTGCTACTCGAATTCCGCATGTATTGTTTATTAACATTATTTACACCAGTAGACGTGTATTATATAAGCAATACCAATAATATTCAGCAGCCCAAAAATCCAGATCGTTTTCCGGAAAAATCGGAAACATTATCATTCTGTATAAATCAGCAGGTATTTGATTTTAAACACAGATACCTATTTAGGTTCTTTGAAAAGTATTTAAAATATAGGTAGGCACTACATTGAAAATTTTTTTTATCAAAAACGTATTTTTGTTAATCAAATGTCAATTGAATTTGACCAATTTTACACAAATACTTTACAAGCCTGCACAATTCAATGATGTATTTTATGTTATACGATGTAGTCATTAATCAAGAAGTAGATTTGTGAATTTAACCTACTACCGAACTTTTATTTTCTCACAAAACTCCTCCAATATCACATAATATATCAAAACCGTTTTTGCGACATTGTTGAATTACTTATCATTATCATTAATCATTATAATATTAATCATTACGCATTACCTACGAAGCATTATACTCAAATAATAAATTGCAATTATTGCTAGTGCACTTATAGGTAATGACACTGAAATCGTATAGCTTAATCAATAAACTTTATTACACAATATTATTAGAAATTGAATTCTATTTGTGTCTTTTCTAAAAGTTTTTTACAGACAAATATGGTATTTTTTATTCTAAAAAATTGTTTATAGAACTTTTATATCTTGTTATTTTTAAATAAAAAATAATAATCTAATATTTGAAAATTTTACTATACATAAGTAGAAAGACATGCCATATTGTTTATCGTTATTCGCTGTGTAGCTAGTTATAGAAGTTCGAATCAATAAACTTATGGATTAGTTTTGAATAAAACATTTAAAGCACCTTCATGAAAAAATCCAATAATGGTCTGAAAAAACGGAATACTATAATTTAGCAGTAGGTATATACTATAATGTATACTCGTCAACAAATTAATATTTAGTCGGCACATGTTATATTATGTACTCTATAAAGTTACTCTAAAATCTAAATCGAATTCATAATCTACCTCGACACCTGCAGATAACACAACTACGTAGATTATAAGCGTAAAACTTATTTTCAATTTGTATTATGTGATTCATAAAGGTTAGGTTATAACATATAGAACAAAATGTAAAAATTTAATTTTTCTTTTTTTCTCCTTTTTTAGGCTAATTTTGGATTTTATGCTTTTTATAATTTTCAATGTCTCTTTAAAGCTTTAACCAATCTTATTGTACTTAATAATTATTTTTAATAAACATTTAACATACTAATATTATAGTATATATTTATTTTTTATTTTTTAAATAAAATTGAAATCGAATTTCATTATAGTTGACGTAGAACGTAATTTTTCAAAATATAAACATTAATATATTGTCTGATTGTCCACAGATTTTTTTTTTTTTTGAAAACTTAAAAATATGTTATGGTTAAATCGTTAAATGTAAGTTAGAGGATGTAAGGAAATTATTTTAGTAGATACCTACTAACTATTAATTCATATATTTTTATATATTACCGTAAACAATCTATTAAATTTACAGATTAACTATTGGAAGCAATATTATAGCAATATTAGTTAGTATAATCATAATATTAATTATACATTTTTTTAAATAAACCTATCTCATAGTTCTTTTGTTAAGTTTTTTAAAAAGAATTTTAAAACTTTATTGTCTTATTTTAAATGCCTTATCTATAGTTTTTTAGTGCTTCAAAATCCGTTTTCTAGTGTTATAAAAATATCATATAATATATAGTCACATAAATTACTTTAATTTTTACTTTTGTTTTGACTATACAATGAATTTCATCATAAAACATTTTTTAAAACAAATTAATTTCATCGATTGCGGTTGTCTTGTCGTAGAATTTCTCAATTCTTGTAAACATTGAGGTAGTCCAGTTGTTTTTTTTACCGTCGTATTGGTTCACGATATAAACGATAAACACGCCGTAAAACTTTATCTTTAAAAGTTTACTCAAAGGACTGCAGGGGCAGACAGAGACAGTGCGGGGACGATACGAATGACGCTCCCCTCTCGTCGAGTTTTATTTATATTTTAAATTATAAAGAAACTATTAACTTATTATGCAATCTTATTCGAATCCGATATATATGATTATAAATGTTTTGTTTTACATTTTGATGATATTTAACAGGTTTTAAGTAGAGAAAATATTATTTTAATAATAAATAATCCAAATGAAGGGTATACAAATATATAGTATTATACGAGTGAAGAAAAACAATGTGTAAATATTTAAATTCAATCACCCTCCCCTTTCCATCCTAATATAAAATTGTAATTTTGGCGTACCTCTATGCGACTTCACTTATTTAAGGGATGCGGTAAAGAGATAATGACGTGTACATGGATACATGACCACAGAACAGCTAAAAAAATACAACGGGTATGCATGGAAATGTGGAATGAGTTCCGACTAGATACTGTTCTATTGTGACCAAGGGAAACCACATGGAATATATTATTTTATAGGTACCATTAAATAATATTGAAATCTTATTAATTTATTTAATTAATATAATGATTTGCATATTATATTAGGTACTCTAAACAGTGGCACCGAAGTTTTTAAAATGTGGTCGGGTAATTTTAAAACTTCGCGGCCTCCAATATCTTGACTATTTAATATAGGTACCTACCGTATTATACATTTGCTCATAATCATGATTCATCATGGCTTAAATATACTAGTGCTCATAATAAAGTTATGATGTAAATAAAATGTGGCCCGTTGGCCACATTTTTTAGAAAATAGGTCTGGTCATGGCCCGACGTTAGAATGGACTTCGGCGCCACTGAGTCTCTAAACCTTAAAACTAAAAATATATAAGCAATTGCAATCGGATGAATGACGTAGAAAAACCATGTAAAGGGTAAAATAAAAATATAATGTATGGTTATTGGTTATTCCAGGTTTCGCAGAAATAATCGTATTGCGATTTGTGACGTACAAAATATAGTAATAATATAATTAATTATTTTTTTGCAGTACCTGACTGCTATGAGGAGAATTAAAACTTACATCACGTCGACCATGTATCCATGTCATAAAATAGACCAAGCTATACTAAAAATAAAAAGAGATATTTACGATTGTAAAATATTAAATATGCTTACTGTAGAATAATAAATACGTACTGAAGTCAGCTAAGTCTACCTACTTATTTTATTATTTATATTAGATTTTTAACGACTAGGGGGGGGGCCTTTTGATTCTATTTTGTACTTTGGATTTCATTAGCCCCTGCATGTAACCAGTAACCACTAAATCCTAGTGACGCCCATGATTTCGTCAACAATAACAACAACAACAACAATAATAACGATAATAATAATAACGACGATCGTAAAAACACAATATTAATGTCGTAATAATATTATCGTTATTACTATTACCGTGTAGAGCCAGAGAAAAAGCGGCGTTGCCCGCCGACCCGTCTAAACTTTTGCATGTAAACTTTTGCTCGAGGGAGGGGTGGTCGTTCAGTGAGCGTTTTCTACCCTCCTCTACTACCTACACATATATAATATTATAATATACCGCAGCATTAGCCCCGGACAACATTATTACATATATGAATATACGATCGTAAAAATAACGATATTGTCGGTGGTGCGGTTACGACGAGCCGCAGCAGCAGCTGATGGTCTGGCTCGGAAATCTACACGGTCGAGGTGTTTAGTGGGAGGGGAAAGCTAGGGGGGCACCTGTGCGCGGTAGAAACCGCATCTCCGAGACCGGCGGTATATTTTTTACGGTAAGCCGGCAACACTGTCGCGCGGCGGCGGCGGATCGCTGGCCGCTGCTGCAGTCGCCGCCGCCGCCGCGTACCATATTGATTATTTTCCAGGTCATATTTCGTCCCGACCAATGAGCTGACATTTTCCCCGACGCTCGCCGTCCGTCACCGCACCACAGACGCCGCCGCCGTACACCGGTGCCGAGCGTGCGCGTACCGAACGCATGAGCGCGCCGCGCGGCCGTGCGTGCGCGCGCGCGCGAGTGCACCGGCGCGCGGCAGTGTGCGTGTGCGAGCGTTACGGCGACGACGACCGTGTGCTGTTGTAGTGCGCGTTCACGTTTCTCCCCGCTCACTCGCTCTCCGCGTGCGTGTGCACGACCGTATCCTCTCGCTCTCGCTATATCCAGTCCCCCGGCACTCACCAGCCCGACCACCATACACCGCACCGCACGCTCGCTCACTCATTCGCGTCGAACGTTAGCGCTGCCGGTGGTGGGGGTGTCGTGCGACGTCAGTGAACGCGCGCGCAGGCACAGCACGTCCGATCTCGGCGGAATTTATCGCGTACTCCTCCGTGGCGGACGCCGATAACGCGTCGTTTTGTTAACAATTTTTTTACGTTTTTGAAAAACGCGTATGCGCGCACGTAATCAGGATAATAACAAAAAAAATCGTACACATACAGTCGCGCAATCGCAACTAAAACGACTGCAACAATAATACGATATAATGCCCGTTTTGCGCCGGGTACGTTCGCATCGCACGTCTCTAGAACAGCTAACGATTAATGATAATAATAATAATGTATTGTGATAAAAAAAATCAAAAACAATTTCACACAGGCCACAACGTTCGTGTTGAGGTATTATAAAATATCGTGCGGCCGTGACATAATAATCATACAATAATATTATATATATAAATATTAAATCTCGTCTACGTTCGGTGTGTGCGCCAGCCGGCTCGCTTGGGACGACGACGACGGAAAAGCCTGCCACAACGAAAAGGCGACATCCGTTTCTCGACACCGGCGAAAAATATTATTATTAATTTTATCATAATCGCGAAAAATGCCGCGGCGATCGACGCGTACGAACGGCGCTGTTGTGGAAACGCCGCGGCGGCGACGGTCGTAGTGCGTTCGCGCCGTGTGCGTGTGCGTGCGTACGTGTGCCGCGCGCGCGTAGGCAGTGTACGTGCGTGTGTGTGCGCCGCCACCGGTGTGCGCCCGCGCCAGTGTGTACGTGTGTGTCGGTGTGTGTGCGTGTCAGTGTGCGTGCGCGTGTGTGAGTGTGTGCGACGGCGGCGTTCGTACGGACGCGACGCGCCTTGGGTGAGAGCCGCTCGCAATAATAATATAGTAATCGCGCGTACCGGATAACGTAATAACAATAACGACGACGGCGGCGGCGGCAGTGCAGCAGCAGCACCTCCACACGGTCGCCGCGGCAGCAGCAGCAGCAGCAGCAGATTGGAGCGGCTGCTGTTAGATGCAGGTGGCCACTTTGTTCCGCGAGTCGGCTAAATCTACTCGGTGCCGCTATGGAACCCGGTTCGTCGACGGACAGCAATTCGCCCTCTCTGAAGCAACAACAGCAGCAGCAGCAGCAACAACAACAACAACAACAGTAAGCACCGAGCTTTACGGTTTTTTTTTTTTTTTAAGTTTTTCTTTTCGTTGTTTTTCTCACGAAATTATTTACCTGCCCATTTTTACGTGTATATTATCACACCTCACGGCCAACAATCATCATCATTATTTTTATCATCGTCATCGCTGTATTATCATCACATGCTCAGTGCCGGGGGAGGGGACTACATAGTGGAGATATGCGTTAATATTATTATAACAACTCTCTACACGCTAACGCCCCCGCCTAGGGGGGAGGTGGCCGATGTTGCGGTAAAGGTGGAGGACGTAGAGGTGGCGGCGAAGACAAAGACTGGTTACCTACACGGTTTTCCGTTTTTCCGAGCTGGTTTTTGTGGTGGTTGGAGGGGGGTCGAACTCTTACCGGGGGGAGGGGGTGTGTGTGTTTTGCGAGCACTCGAGACCGATAGTTGTGCAGTCGGTGTTGGCGTGTGTAGTTTATTTTTTGCCATTTTTAATAATATAATATAAATATATTATATGCATATTTTTTTTTCCACCGGATACGGCTCTTTGGCTTGTCGTGTGTGCGTGCGAACGGTACGTGTGTGTGCGCCCGTCCGTCCGTCTGCGTGTACGTGTGTGTGTGTGTGTGTGTGTGTGTGTGAATGTGTACGCGAGTGTGCAAACTGCAAAGCACACGCGCCAGCCGCCCGATTATACACGGCCGTTTGTCGGTGTATGAGTGAGTGTTCGAGTAAGTGACTAGTGAGTGTGAGCGTGTGTGTGTGTGAAAAATATAACGCGACGACTATTATAATGTACACGGTTACCTACGATTTACCCGCACGCACACGTAATCGACGACCCACCGAGGCAGGTAGTACTTATACGCATAATAATAATAATAAATAATAATAATAATGTACCTAGGTAACGTTAAAATAATGTCGTGAACACGTACCTGTATTATATAAATTATAGTGTACAGTCTAAAATAATATGTAAAATAGTAATCCGTCGGTCGGGGTGCGCTTGGGCAGTATTATAGTCACTACTCTTTGGCTGATAACGCGATGTACAGGTGCTTGTGCTTCTGCTTCGGCGGTGGTTCCCTATGAAAACCGCTTGCACATTCGGCACGGATTTCGGTAAAGTATTGCGAGTGCGTCTGGTCATTTATTTTGAGGGGAGTGAATCTCTCCTCGTCGTCCTTGGCCGTCTTTGCGTAGGCTAAGCGCCGTGCCATTGGTCTCTTACCCATGTCTATGTTGCAAAATATTGGTAGGTATAAGTTTTATACCTTTTTTTAAACTACGGTGTTTGGTAACCATTTAAAAAAAAAAACTCATGTTCCGTTATCAGTGTATAACATAATGTCAGATTGGTGTATCTTATCTTCATAAATAATTATTTATGTATTTCAGCACACCATTCCTACTAAATTAGTTACCTATACAATGTGTAACAATATTATTATAAGTATTGGAAGGCGCTTGAAATATATATCAGCGTTTTAATTATACCATAGCTGTTATATTATATTATATACATGTACATGCACACTAATACTACTTGTTCCTGTTGATATATTATGTTTAGATTAGGTATGGTTGCACTTTTTGCCTGTTAAACAATAAACATTAACAGTTAGTGTCTTATATGATTCAAGTTTAAACTTGATAGGTAAAATGCTTTTTAACATAGAACAATCCAACATTAATACATTTTCATTTTGGTGAAGTACTTTTGCACTTTGATCATGTTTATAACCAGAGGTGTTATCATTCATTTTTTAGAGAGTACTAAATTACCAAGCCGTCGAGTACCAAACTACTAGGTACCACAAATTTGTAAAAATATCTTGAGAGTAGGTACACAAATTACACGTAGTATACCCCATGGGAACATCCCTATTTATAACACCAGTGTATCAAATACAGGAAGAATAGGTGTTACCATAAGTCTAAAACTCTAAAATCCTTTTAATTTTTTGGTTAATATCACTAATTAACGTTTATTGCACATTAAATAGGCCATATGAGGTTAGCGTTATATTATATTTGAAATATACTATCAGCTATAGATAAGAATTTACTATAATGTCTATCTATATATAATTTTTAACTACTCATTAAGTATTAATATTTAAATTAATTTAGATTATTTGAGAATTATTATATTTCACTTACTATTAGTAAATAGGTACCTATGTCAGGAGTAACCTTGAATTAAAGTGTATTAAACTGGCGAGCCTCTTACCAACTAAATGACAAATTTTTTTATAATTGCAATTGTCTGAGTATATTCTTGGAATTTTCAAAAGTAATCTAGCAGGTAACAAGTAGGTAATTGATAGAATCTGTTTACTGTACATACCCATACTGTTCAGGTTTTGGAGCATAACACTTATTCATTCACAAAATAATATTTTTTGTTCTTATTATTTAATTAATTATAACCATATTTTTTTTTTTGACATCTCATCAACTAATGAAACACATAGGTGCCTATTACTTACTTACATATTTCTCATTAGGTTCTCTAATTTTAACATTATGCCTACTTTTATTAAATATAATTTTAGAAATGTAAGTAGATACCTACATAGTTTACAATTTATACTACTTTAAATCGAAAATATGTGGTTGGAAAGTGAATATTAAAGATTGATGTTATTGTAAATGTCAACATGTTTATGTCTATCTTAATGATGAGTATTAAAATGTAAATCAATAGTAAGGTATTTATTTAAATAAGTGATAAGTTTGATATCTTTAGTTCATGGTTGTGAAAGAAAAGTAACTAATTGTATAAACATTATATATGTATATACCTTTTGCTAATCTATAGAGTTTTATTTTTTTGTAAGTACATTAATGAATTGAATGTCTTAATGTTTATCTCGTAATGAAAACATTGTACTGATGTTTAATACATCCATTAAATGATTTATTATAAAACTTAGATAATAAATTAAACAAACAGAATCCACCTAATACATTGTTCAGCAGGTCCCTTGTTCTACTGTAAGTAAGTAGATCATTTAGTGTGACAATAATTGTATACAATCTTTTAATTTTTATTTCTATAGTTAACTACTTACATAAATTTAAAAAAAAACCATTATTTAATTGTCTATCATGTATTTTATTAATTATATTGATTATAATTTTTCAAGTAAATATCAACTATCCACCAAGGAAGATAAAATAAATTGATAAGCATAGATTAGGTATTTGCAAATTATCATAATTTATTTTAATTAATGAAGTTTAATAATGTCATTTTTAAGAGATGTATATTAGCGAGGAAAATGTAAATATTGATATTATTTAATTTGTTTGTTTATTCAATATAATATAATGGTGTTTTTTTTTTTTTTGAATGGAAAAGTTTGAGCTGAATTGTTTGTTTACCTATTAATGGATGTTTACCATTTTTCGGATTTCTCTTATTTTGCATAAATTATACAATATTTTGTTAAATATTTCATTAAAATATTCGGTAATAAATAAAAGGAGACAAAATATTTTAGAGAATAATGGCTAGTACTTTGAACTTTAATACATTCTGATATAATGTAACTTCCACAACACATTTAATTTCTCTCTAAGAACACTTGTACATTTTCTTCAAAAGTATATTTTATATCTTATACTCAAACAAAAATATTTATTACATATGAGTAGGTATTGTATTTTATCTAGGTATATTACCTATTTTAGTTTTAAATTATACTTTTATAATTCCACCCTAGTAATTATTTAATCCATGTTAGGAAATATATAAAATAATTTATTATTTCAATAGACTAAATACACATGTTTAAATTGTAACTGTACATTTTACAATTTAAAATTATAACTACTGCAGTTTATTGAGTTGAAAAAAGAGATTATTCTAAAATAGTTGATAAATTTCATTCAAGATGTGCAATATTCATTTAAATGGATCTTTTTTTCTACAGCTTATTTATATGTTTTTACTAAAAATGTATTATAGTTAAATAATTATAATTATTTAATGTATGGTGTTACTCTAAAAACATTACAATTTATCTTGCTTGATATTTACCAATATTTACTTATAATTTAATATGAAAGATATTCCTATAAATTCTTAAAAAATGTTATTAATTAATAGGTTCCAAATTAATATTTGATTTTAATAATTTTTAAGTATATTACCCAACTTAATCTAACCACAATAAATTACAAAAAATATAAATTTTCAACAAAATTGGGTTTATTTAAATGCACCTTATTAGTAAAGTGCTTATGTTTTCTCAAAATATTTATAAAATTATAATTATTTAAATGGGCGAATTGAATAAATAATCTAGTAGTATAATATCATATATATTGTCATTTAAAGTGCCATTTTGCCATAATCATTACCTATGTAAATATTGGTACCTATAATACTTACTAAGTATTAAATACTTGAGGCTGGGATTGTTATTAATAATTGTAAGCCACTTAAATAAGTTAAATAAAAAAACAAACAAAGTTTGCTAACTTAAAATCACTTTTTATTAAGTTCATTGATAAAATATTATTTGTATGTTGTATCTATTCATTAAATACAATTTAGTTTTTATTGTTGGTACCTAATTGGGACATTGTCTCTCAATACCTATATAAAAATCAATTCATTTGGATTATAAAGTAAATTAAAACACACAAGTGATAACTGTACAAAAAAAAAGAACAATTTTAAAAATAACGAGTATATTATTGTAAGAATATACATTTTTGAAGTAATTTAAATTAAACATATGTGTAATCCTGTAGGTTTAAGGTGTTATTTCAAAATACATAAATATATTATAATAAAAAAATAAATAAATCCAATAAGATTATTATTTCTTACTACACATTATATTGTTGATAATTAATTTAGATTCTTTTAGAATTAAGAAGATTACTATGATGCATTCAGCTTTGTATTACTCTGTATGAAAATAGTATAGTCATAATATTTCAGTCATAAAAGCTTTTAAAATAATTTTAGGTTAGAAATATGGTGTATTAACCAAAAATGAAATTTTTTTAATAAAAATATTGTTTTTCCAAATATTTACTTTTATATGCAGTTATTTAATATTGTATATTAATTATAGTTCATGAAATAATAATAATGTTACAAATATAAGTATTATTTAAAAATATATTAGTATCATTCAGTATTTTTCGAAATGTATTATAATATACCTAAGACCTAATCTTCGAGATTGATAGATAATATATTTATTTATGCACGAAAATAGAAAAAGTTTATTATATTTCGATGTTAAGCATTTCAAAATACTGTACCTACTTAATTTGAGTTATTACAGATTTGTCAACAAGAAAAAATAGTTATCAACATTAAGTGTTTCAATTTATTCACTTTTCGACGTTAGTATTTGCTACTCTATAAAACACCGAGTGCATGTGCGACTAGAATTCCCAAAACGGGTTCCATTTTTTTATCTTTCGTTTCTACATTTTATTTTTCAAAACGGGTTGGATCTACTTGCCGGTCGTGGTTATGGTTGGAGGGGATGGGTTGTAATGTAACGAATTGATACAAGACGTGTGTATAATATAGCTCCGACTTTCCGTTTCGAGCGGACTCCGTGCCGAATAAAAATACCTACCTATCTGATATGTGAATAATTCTACGTTTTTTAGAAATTCTTATCGCGCTCAATACACTGCAGTCTTAATAATATATATTTTTTTATCATCCAAATAATAATAATAATAATAGTAATAGTACCTATTATAATATAATATTATTATTGCGTTCCTGAAAAATGTTTCGTGCGATCGAATGTGGTGTGCTCGCATCGACCGCCACGTTCATGCGCGTGCGCGTAACACATCGCCATGGTGTGGCGCAAGTTGGAGGCTACTACTATGGCGAATACACACGAGCTCACACGCACACTAATTATTATCGTTTACACGTCACACGACTGCGATATCGTCGCAACATTAGTTTTGTCCGCTTTCGACGCTATTTCTCTCGGTGATGGTTTGCCACGGAACGACTAGATACCGACGATTTAGAAAACATATTGTATAATATTATCGGTTGACAATATGAGACGGACAACGTTCCCTGGTCGTGTTTTTTACTCCTACACGGGGGAGACAATAAATTGACATAATAATAATATCCGTCTGATTTTCATCATTGCCGCCTCCCATAATATTGTAGTAATTCGTTTTTTTTACCGATTTCCGTAGTCGCTTAATTATTATTATCGCCGTATCGCCGTGTACTCGAGACGCGGTGACCCGTTCTTATACGATATAATAATATTATTATTATGTATACTTCGTCGCATCTCTATGTACATAATTTATTATTGTTATTATGTCATCCTCGCTTGGAGAATAATAATATCTTCATTATCTTCCGTTTTGTTTAACCGCCCCCCTCCCATTTTCATCTTGCTATCTGTACAGAGTAAAGGCTTAACCTAATGTTTATATTATTATTGTTGTTGTTGTTGTAGTAGTACCGTGTCCCTTCAAAGAGTTTGTGCTACCGCAGTAATAACGCGCTAGTTTCCCGGGAGGTTTTAAAATCGATTAGTAGCAAAGATTATAGAACGAATTCGGTGTATTTTAAAGAGACGTGTGTGTGGTTCTATTAATAGGAATAATACGTTGACGATGTTATAATATTCTTAACTCGCTATTGGGTTTTTGGGTGTGTGCAAAATGTCAGCGTCTCTTGTCGACGGCAAAACGCAAAATGCTTGTACAGGATGTGCGTATGTCCCTCGGTGTTCCGGATTTTCAAGTGGCGGGGACTATGGAAACTCCATCACCCCGCCACCGAAAAGAGCTCCCGGACGCCGTAGGATACCACCATCATATACACACAGCTTTCAAAAAAAAAAATTAATCAATAAACTTCCTCGATTATACACCACCCACCCCCACCACTACAACCACTCACCAGCAGGGATGATTTAAACTACACATTCGCCATATTATAAGCATGTATTGCGTTTTTGGTTTTAATAAAAATACATTGTTCCTATTAAATATATACTACGGTAAATATGATAATATGTCGTCGTCGTGTCGTCTGTAAATTGAGCCGATTGACCTGTACCGATTATATACTTAAGTGCATGAAAAAAACCATTTATTATAGGTAGGTACCTACAAAACCCCTTGGCGTTTATTGTTTCCGCTTTGTTAGCAATCAATAAATTTTTTTTTCTAATACATTTCATACCTACAAAATATGGTTGGTACTTTGCTCATAACATGTACCTAACCTCTATGTGACCGTTACTACTAATAGAAACAATATTCAATGTCATGTTAATTTTATATAATATACAGGTACAAGTTTTATTAATTTCAAAGTAATCGTTTTAACGACTGTCTATTAGATTTGTAAGAGTTAGTTAACAATTTTCAGTATTGAAAACTAACTTTATTTCATTAAGAAAATACTCCGGAAAAAACAATATATTCAGGATGGCGGATTTTTAATTGGGTTCGTTTTTAAATTCTTGACGTTTTAATTGTATTTTTTTTTTAATATTTAGTTCTTTACCCTTAATTACCTGTTATATTTAAAAACCATAACAAGTTTAGTCTGGTTAGTTTACGTACGGTAGGTATTAATAATAAGACAGCGTGGTGTATACAACAGTTCGAGGAACTTTATATAGCTTATACATCTATATAGGTGCGTTTAAAAAACTTTTTCACTTTGCAAACTTTACTGCAACACGGTGTACCAATAAAACTCTTTACAATATTTCTATCGGTTGTTTCAGTTTGACGTATAATATTATGTATTGGGCGCCTATATATAACACCGTATTAGACTCCATTGTATATTCATTTTCAAATATCGTAACATTACTCTTATTTTATCGCTGGACAACGAAATACAATGAAATATTTCGCTTTTGAGTGTGTGCCGTTAGGAATGCACACGGGTAAATTTTTTTTTTAAATACCCCATATTCCGCAAAATAATAATAAGTTCAACGACCAATGTGTATAAACCCCGGTGCGGTGGCGTTCAGTTCTCTACGACCTCTGTTCCTGCAACCCTGTGCACGTATCCTGACCAGGTTGCCTGTTGTGTTGGCCGGAATCATAAATCAATACACCCTGCCGCGCGCGCCGCCGCCGCCACCCAGTTCGCTAATCTCCCTCTTTCTTATTCCCCCACCCTTCACGGTCCCGCCAACCCCACGACCCATCATATACCCGACGCCGCCCCTCCTTTCCCCGCTTCTGCATTACTCTTCCCCTCATCCCCTAACCACTCCCACCATCACGGAGGAAGTCCCGCGTGCGCAAAACTAACTCGCTTAGCGTCGGAACCGGTACGAAGTTTTGATCAAACAAAACCAGACGGGACGGTGGTCCTAATACAGTACCAGTACACTACGATATGATATTATTGTTGTCGGGTTGTTAAGTCAGGCAGGTACCTGCGTCCTTGCACCGTAACTTATCGGTACTATCTCCATAGAAATGGATTGAATCTGTACCGTCCAATCTAATGTCGGAGCCACCGACGGGAACATCCCCTCCCGAGCACATATAATTTAGTCCAACCCACCATACGAAACTCTGCTCTCACTAACAGTATACGTACGTACACCCGCAGGGACTTGAGTGTCTCGTTACTCCATTCGATTCACAGAATTTTATTTTATAACAATGTAAATTGTCAGTAATAAATATCAATCCAAAATTTTGGACTCGAGTCTGTAACGATTATCCATCGGATGCCTAATAAGAGATACTAAAATAAAAAATAAAGCATTTTTTCCCCATGACCTATTACGTGAAAGTTATCTATCGACGTGTGAACGGAAAGCTATCATTCTGCTGCAATACTACTGGGGTAGAGTCCATTCCATAATGTTATATAATCGACCGTGGGTATGAACTTTTGAATAAAAAAACCTACTTAATGCGTGTTTATGATAATCGTTGTTAGGTACGTTCTCTGGGCGTTGGAGTAATACGCATAATATTATAACCTACGTTCTTCCATCAAAATGTTCTCGGAAATAATATAACACACGGTCAACACCTACCTACCCGCAATAATGTGCTCGATGTTCGTTTCATGCTCAAATTGACCGTATTTATTCAACGAGTTTTGTTTCAATATTTAATTTAGCCATTTTTAATGCAGCAATTCCGTTTCTTAATACTTTTCAGTTGTATTGACGTACTAAATTATAATATTCAATATTCTAATGTGGACGACAATAACATCAATATTTTTATAAAATCATTTCTCTAATAACGAAATATTGAATTAATGCGAACGTGTCATATTATTAGTTATTGTCGTCATTACATAACACTTTTAGAGTGTAGGTAGTTTCAACTTGCATTTGTTAGGTTAAACATAGTTCATGATGTTCTCGATGTATTAAAACTATTTCTAGACATACAAAATAATTGGATGCTTGTATTTATTACACAATCTATGTTAATAGTACATGATAACATATGTAATACGTCATGTTATGAATTAAAAAATACCCTACACAACAGATTTATACAATAGAAAATATATGTTTCTTAAAACAAATTCAGTTTTCCGTAGTTAACAATTATTGTTCTTAAAAAAGTAACAAGTAACAGTTATTGCTTGTAATACTTTGTAGTAAATTAACCTTAAATTAAATTATAGTATAAGTAATTAAAAATTATTTTGTTTGGTATTTTTAAAACTAGTAGAATTTATAATTGAATAACCAATTAATTATATTCAGGGCTGTTTCATAGATGCTATTGATTTACCATTAAATTAAAATTAGAAATAATCATATCAATTCAACACACCTGTTCTAGTGACACTCGACCCTTGCATCAATTCATTTTTACCTCTTATTTGTTTGTAATAGATTGATTATTGTAATTAATTAGTTGATTTTTAAATGTCTGCAGGTCTAACAATTATGGTAATTGTGACGTTGTTAACAATGGACCTCAGCCAGCATCTTCTGTAAAACAAGAATCTGCTTGTGCGGATGATGGATATGAAACTAGTGGCGGTGGTACCGATGCTGAACAAGCTGCAGCAAAACATTCGGCCGCAGTAGCCGTTGCAGCAGCTACTGCTGCAGCTGCAGCCGCAGCAGCTCAGCATCATAATAATATTATGAACCAGTTACCTCCGATGCATCATCATCAACAACAACATATGAATACACACATGCATCCACATCACCATGGTCATGCTCATCATCATCATCAAATGAACAACATGCAACAACATCAGATTAAGTATGAAATGCCTGATGATCCATATAGTTTTGTTGATGAAGAAATGCAGCATCATGGTCAACAAAACTTGCAATACACTGAAGAAATGATTTTACAACACATGCCAAAGAAGCGAGGCAGGAAGAAAAAATTTAAACCTGAGGATCAGATGAAGTAAACTAATCTATAATCTCTATTAATATATATTTTTTTGTTATTATTAAATGCATATTTAAGACATATAAATTGTTAAATTATGTTTAGTTTGCAATGCTTAAATCCTGATCAAGCATTTGGGTTAATGCAACATATGTTGCCAAAAGATAAATTATTGACAAATCCTGCCAAAGTTTACAAGGAAAGAAAAAAACATGACCGTTTTAATGGCATGCCTGAAGAAGAGGTATCAAAGCGCACTTTACCTGACCATCTCACCAATAATTTGGATATTGTGATAGTGAGTATAGTACATTTTTGCTGTCATTACTTTATGTGTTCAATTTTGTGATGATTTTTCTAGTATTTTCATATTGCCATAAAGCTATTAAGAACTGTATATTATATATATTATCTTGTCTTTTAACATTTCAAGTATTACCTAATGTTATTTTACATAAATTAAATTAATTGATATAAAATATATTTTAAAAACTTTTTTATGTAAAAACAAAATATTAAGTTTATTTTCTAATATAATTAATAATTTAACTAATTGAACTTCCACATTTTCAGATTGGTATCAATCCTGGTTTATTTGCTGCTTATAAAGGTCATCATTATGCAGGTCCTGGAAATCATTTCTGTGAGTAAAATATACATAATATTCTAAATAAGTTTAATTTTTTCACACAATGAGCTATGGATGATGTTCTTAATTTATTGACATTTATGTATGCTATATTACTAATTTGTTTTACATTCATTTTACATTCATAGGGAAATGTTTATACCTGTCTGGTCTTACACCAGAACCCATGACTGCTGATGATGATTATAAACTACTTCAAAATGGTATAGGGTTTACCAATATGGTGGAAAGAGCTACAAAAGGTAGTGCTGATCTCACAAGAAAAGAAATTAAAGAAGGTTTGTTTTCTATAATCTGGTTAATAATGTATTATTTTAATTTTTGTAGGTATCAAATATTGTATGTTGCCAATTATTGTTATATATACAGTTGAATCGCAATAACTCGAAATACTTGACAACTTAATTTTTTTATTCCCTGGAGGTTAGGTTAGGTTAGGTTAAATTTGAGTTAGGGATCTCGAATAATAAATATCTTGCAGAGACTTTTTATCTCCCTTTGACTTAAGTTATCGTGGCTACTATTATAATATTACATCAATATTATCTCAACTAACATTATAATTGTTAAGTATTATTAAATAAACCATTGTATATTGTAAAATTAGTAGTTGTTCTTGTTCTTGTATATATAAATGTGTTAGGCACTATTATTTAAAGGGCTCAGTCTGGCGAATTTTAATAAATAAATAAATATCTTCTATTATTTTTTTAATTTGAAATATGACATGCATATATAATATTTTATAATTATTGCATGTAACTAAATTTCTTGAAAATATTACAGATCGGTTTAGAATAATCCACTTCCCACCATATTATTTTTTCTCATTGTTAAAAATGTGATTAGAACTTATTTGACAATCAGTATTATGTTCATTAATCCAAAATTGTTTATTTTCCTTAACATTTTTTTTATGTACAGTACTTATCTACTTCTTAAACAGCAAGAAGTAGCAATTCAACAAGAATTAAATATTCTTTAATTCAATTTTAAAAATTATTTCTATTTTTTTATTTTTTTTTTCACAATAGGAAGTCAAATTCTTCTCGAAAAGCTACAACGATTCAAACCAAAAATTGCAGTATTCAATGGAAAACTTATTTTTGAAGTGTTTTCTGGGAAAAAAGATTTTACATTTGGTCGTCAACCAGAACTCGTAGATGGAACAAATACGGTAAACTTTTATTTATTTACTTTTAATACTTGATATTTATATCATGACTTTACTAACTTTATTTTGAATGTGTCTTTCATTTTAAGTTAAGTATTAGGTTTACAATTTATTTTCCTAAATTAATAAGTTCTCAATTCATTAAGTTATGCTAGCTCAAGAATCCTTCTGTTTCATCATGGTATCATGTTAATAACTACAATATTCTTTTGCAGAAAAAACATAATTTTAACAAAAATATTTAATGTTTCAAGTATTATAAAAATAATTTTAATCTAATGTTTAAAAATAATCAAACGAATAGATACAACATATTTCAGCAACTTTACATGTCGTCATCATCAGTACTGGACATAGATATTAGCATTGGTGATGTCCACATTGTTATTGCATTATGTATTAAGTTTTATAATAGATCGTATTGTGTTGTGGATTCCTCTATTGGTTTCATGTAATTTATGAGGAACAATTATTATAATAATTTTCACCAATATTTTGTGTATGTTTTTACATTTACACACTATGGATATTGTTATTTTATTTATGAAGTAAACTAATAATTTATAATTTAATTACATTACAATTAAACATATTTTATATTTCTTATGTTTTTTATGTCATACATATATTAATTCATTTTTTTTTTACCATTTTTATAGTATATGTGGGTAATGCCGTCATCTAGTGCCCGATGTGCACAATTGCCACGAGCAGCTGATAAAGTACCATTTTATGCTGCGTTAAAGAAGTTTCGAGATTATTTAAATGGTCTGGTGGCCGAAATTGATGACAGTGAAGTGGTATTCTCATTTACTAAATTAAAAAATTATTATGAGCCAGATATCAAAGAAGAACCTAAAGATGAAGTGCCATCTGTGTATTTCAACAATTATAATTCGGTAGTTGAAAACCAAGAAACAATAGAAAATATTGCTGATGTTAAAGATGAACCACCTGTGGTTCAAAAGAAAAAACGAGGGCGACCAAAGAAAATAAAAACTAAAGATGGAATACCTGAAGAAGTGAAAGTTAAGCGCCCTAAACCTCAGGTAGTGGAAGAACGAGAAGGAATGCCTAAAAAGAAAAGAGGGAGGCCGAAAAAAATTAAGCCTGACCCAAATCAGTTACCACCAACAAATAATGTTGTGCCACCAGTTTTATCTTGTGAACACAGTAACCCATCAACTCAATTATCAAATTGTTTCTCTCCACCAATTCAGTCTCCGATGAACTTGTCACAGTTATATGGAGGAAATAATGTTATAAATAATATATATAACAACCAAAGCTCTTCACATTCACCTATATCTAATAGTGGCGGTGGTGGTGGTGGCGGTGGTGGAGGTAGCAGTGGTGGAAACAACAATGCAAATTTTCACCATCATCGTTCGCCTATTCAATCGCAACAACATAGGTATTCTCAGTCACCACAAGCTCCATCCTTTACACATTCTGATTTGTCGTCAGAAATCAGTGCAGCTATCTCTTCAGAACATAATTTAGGATCACGATCTCCAGCATCACCCAGTTTGGGTCCACCTGATTTCGAGCCACCAGCTAGCCTGCTGGCCGAAGATAATAGTCCTCACAGCAGTCAACATAGTGGCGGTGTAACCAAAGAAGATCTAATTGGAGTTGACCAACACTCTAGACCATCACAAATGGAATGTCAGTTTAATAATACAGTCGGTGGATCTCAGCAACCACAAAAAACAAATACAAAGATGGATATGCATCATTATCCTCAATCGCATGGATATGATGAATACTCAGGCAATGTAGAATCTGTAGCAGGATCTCCGGCCTATCCTCCAGCAGAATCTCCAGTATATCCCCCACCACCAACTGGATATCCACAACAACAACAACAACAACAACAACAACAGCAGCAACAACAACAACAGCAACAGCAACAGCAACAACAACATCCACACCAACAAAAGATAACAAATAATCAAGATGTTACAGCAAAAAGTTTATCAGGCTTGGAATCTTTAGTTGAACAAATTCCTAATATGAACGATAGTGATGTACAGCATAGTGGACATCACCATCATCATCATCAGTATATGGATGAATCAAATTCAGGTTACATGCCTAGTGATTACTCATGTTCTCCCTCTTTAAATTATTCTTATTCGTCATCGCCTTGTGCACCCCAAGGAAATATGAACAACTTTTCAGTAAGCTCATTAACAAATGGGGCAAATCACCATCATCAACAAGCAACAATGTCTCAACCTTCAACGTTCTCTGTTAGCAACCTTACATCTTCATCATACCCACCACCACCACCTACAATAAATTATAATCATCATCATTCTGGTGGTGTTATGATGGACATGGATAGACTACAACAACAGTACCAACAGCCATACAACAATCAGTATGCCAGCTCAATGCAATTTAATGGGGGATTAGGACCACCTGGAAATGGTTATTCACATAACACACATAACATACACATGCCAACTCCAAATTTCCCTTATCCACCTCAAAACTCCATGTCGTATGGTAATAATAATAGTGGTAATGGAGTTTCACCTTATATCCAATCAAGTGGTGGGTATTTGTCTGTAAACCGTATGGATATTGGATATGGTGGTGGTAACTATTAAACTCGCGGAAACGCTGTAAAAAGACTGCGATATTTTCTCTGATATTTTTTCAACCATCGCGCATTGTATTAATCTCTTTTATCAATTGTTTATAATAATATTATTTGTAAATATTATAATACTTGGTTATATATTCAGGGAACGGTTCATTGACGACTTGTATGCAACTATGAGAATAGTTTGAGTTATTATCTCTCATGATATTTATCTTTTATCAATCATATTACATTTTTTCATATCCTGAATTCGATTTAATAAAATGTAAATACTCTTTACTTTAACATTTTTATTTAATAAATTTGAGTAAAAAAATACGCCGAAGTTACCACAGAGTATTACATTTACTAACTTCGTATACAATGGCACATTAGAATCTTATAATAAATTTATATTTTTCTCTTTTTATGAAAATTCTACCTAAAAAAAAAAATAATCTGTTAAATAAAACTATTCTCTATATGTTCGGCGATATCGTAATTTTGCGATTTTAACTCGAATTTGTTCAATGTCATCTTTTTGCTCAACCAATATTATTGTTATATTATTAGAGTAATACAATATTTTCACGTTACCAATATTTTTCCTCCTAAGTATTTTTTGTTTTCGTGTACATTGGTATTTTATTTGTTCAAATGGTTCGTGGGTTCCTATCAGTTGATTTATGATGTGTCTGAAAGTATTGTGATTGTTATATACATTTTGACTGGGTTTGTGCAATTAAATCAGTTACCTCCGGTTCGTATAGATTATATTGGTCCAAGAACCGCCAAATTCATGCTATAATATATATAAATATTAAAATGTTATATAGATAAAATACATCAAATTATTAAATTTGACTTAGATTGGACATTCCAAAAAAAAAAAAAATGGAAATTCTTGTTAACAAATGTATGTAATAAATCATAATAAAGGTTTGATACAAAAATCACTGTGTTTCACAACTGTTTCACTTTTAAATAATTTTAAAATGTACAAGAATTATTTTTTTTCAACACAATGGTTTTCCCCCAGCAAATATCCAATTTCAACTGATAATATTATTGCGAAACTCCATAACGATCACACTTTATTGTAATTATATTATTTAGTAAAATAACAACTTCTAAGATCTATATTTAATTAATAAGATAATGTTCTATATTCGCATTCTGAAACTGCATAGATCATGTATGTCAGTTATTATTAATTTAACACTTTTTCATTCGATTTCTATGTTTAGTTTACACCATTAGTAGAATTTTAAGTGTATATTATAAAATAGAAATTAATTAATAACATAAGTGGAGCAAATATAATAGCATAGTAAGAGTATTATATATACCATCTGTATTGAGAAGACATTTTGTTTATTGAATGAACATAATTTGATTTTAAATGTGCTAAAATGAAAAATAATACCCATTTCTATTGAATTTTTGAAGATTTTGTTAATATATAATGTTTGTATTGAAAACCGATTTATTAATGACTTCTAAAAAAATGTTTGTATTTAAATGAAAGTATGATGCATGGGTGTATTTAGGGGACTTTGGGGACTTAACCACCGCCCTGTGAGAATCATAACAACGCCCTACCCCTCCAGAATTTTAATCCATCTAAATTCAATATTGCGAATTTACAAATTTAATTTTACAAATCTATTGATAAAAAACCATTTAAATCAAATTTTCTGTTTAATGTATCAAATTATTATTACATTTATAAATTTTTTCTTTGTTTTTATAAATATAAAGTCTTCATTAGAAATAAATTTAATTAACAAAAAAATTAAAATTGTCAAACCATATTTAATGTGTCAAATTAAATGAAAAAAAATATTCAATGTACATTTATATTAACATCAAAATGAAACTTCTCTAATCTATTCATTTATTATTTTCTCCGTTACCATTTTGCGAAAATAACAAAACAATCCCTATTATATTCTTTCATTGTTCTTTGTTATACTTATATAATATATATACATACTTACTATATATATATGTATTTAATTATTTAAAGAAACATTTATGAGAGTAGACTTGATATTATAATTTGCTTGTAGTAAAATTATATTTAATTTGTTTTTATTATTATGATTATTATTATTATACCAATTATTTCAATAGCACTTAAAATATGTTACAATTATTTTTTGTTTGTTTTTTAATAATTATTGAATTTTAATTTTACAATTTTATGAATATATGATCCCTATCAATTTCTTTTGTTGGATTTTATGTTTGATACATAATAACAATGCATTATACATCTTTAATACAATTCCTATATACATTATTTATTACGAATAATACATATTTATATAAATAATTTTTCCCAGTCCTCTTTTGACTTTCATAGAAGTAATATAATGCATGTACTGTTATATTACTCTATATAACATGGTTTTTAATATTACAGTACACAATGTAAAATCTATAAGACATTTTTTAAGCTTAGAACAAAACGTGCCAAAGGATAACACACAAATTGTATACAACTAATATTATGATGTGATTTGGCTCAATTCCGTTCCTTATTTTTATCTTGTGTGCGCGTGTATTTGGTCAATGTTTTAGGGTTCATTAGATTGTCTTATTTTGTTATTGTTTTTTGTCTTGCATACCCATAGTATTTTTTTTTTATAAACCTTGTTAGTGTTAATTCATTCAATGTATTATTTCAATACTTATGTTGTTAAAAGTTGTTTTTTTCTAAATGTTTGTTACTCTACATTTTAGCTATTCTTTGTATAAAATTATAACTTTTGGGGACTAAAATGGCAAACCGAGCATCATTAAATAACACATTATAACTTCTGCAAAATCCTAAATTATAACACATAACTAACATATCTTTTTATTAAAAATCACTTCGGACATGTTTGTTTTTATGAATACAGATATAATAAAGATCATATCCCACAAATTATTTTGCACTAAATAAAATAACATAAATTATAAATTAGTTTGATTTTATTTATTTATAACCGTATACATAAAAATGAATTGACTGATTTTTAATCAGAATTTCATAAATTTTTCATCATAATATAAAGTTTTAATTTCTATACATATTAAATTGTAATTTTCTATGAGTTAAATGAATAATGAAACAAATCTAAGATTATTGTAGCAAAAAACAACGCTTTCTCAAAAATAAATAAATAAAGTAAGATCAAGTTATGCATTTCATTAGTTTTTTTCATGTTTGTACTAATGTGTATTTATGAAATTTGAATAAAAACAAAGATTAATAATATAGACAAAAAAATCTTGAGAAATAATCACCGCGATACACTGAACATACTCCTATTTGAAATCTCATTTTTATTTTATTATTTTAAGATGTATGTACAACGTTTCATTTCAAAATAAGTATGTGTTTAATACGTATATAAATATATATTTTTCACGTTGTAATTATAATCCATACTTAATTTTGTTTAAGTTAAGATATTAATGTAATAATATTTTTTTTTTATAATTTCATCTAATTTAACACTAGACGTTTAGAACAGATATCCCCTTACATTACCTAATAAGAGTGTTGATGTCCAGTTACAAATAATATGTATCGCTCATGGAATTATGAACCATAATAATAATTATCTGATGCTAAGATTTAACAATTTCCCAATATATATGCATACAATTTTTTATAATTTTGTGTATATTATTAATCTTATAAACAAGTCATTAAAATAAAAATACAATTGTATTGTTATGATGTGCTCTTCATAGCAGCGTATTGTAACTATAATTCTAGTATTTTATTATTGCATCAAGCCGACATTTTTGATTCCAAGACTTAACTAACTTTGACTAAAAAGAAAAAATGTACATTGTGTATGATATATAAACGAAACAAGGTGCATTTTGAATTTTTATTTCTTTTTTAGAAATGTATCCTAGTATTAAACTGTGAATATTTTTCTGATTATTTATTTGTTAATAGTTGAATAGCCAGAAAGAGCTATGTATGTTTGCCTTGGGTCTATTATAATGTATGATATAATTTAATAAAATAATATCGTTTTAGTTTTATTGTTTTATCTGTGGAGTTGAATTGAAAATTTAAATGCATAAAGTTGTGTAATTATCATAATTATCATATTATTATTTTAAATATATGAAGCGTCACATTCAGGAAATTGATTAAATTATGTGTATATAATACTTGTATCTATGTTTTTTAATTAATAAAACTATTTGTATTTATATTTACGTCAGGATAATATTATTGTTTTGATATATATTATAATTATAATAATAATTATTATTACTTATTATATTTAATTATTTACTATCCATAAACAATAATTGTAAAATGTCTTTGAAAAATGTTATAATGCAATAAAAATTGAAAACAATGAAAAAAAGTCAAATAAATAAGTAATCCATACAAACGACATTTAAATACTTAAACTAACCTAAAGCTGGGCACTTACTGGTTAAAAAGTTACTTTCAAAGTAGCTTTCTTAATGAACTCGTTTCTGATACTTAACGTGAATTAATTATGACATAACACATGCAAAATGAAAAATAATTAGATATTATTCATTTATATTTTGTTTGTTAAAAAAATAATCATCGATAAATAATTGTATTATTGACCACTCCTTATAGATTAACACAGGTTATTGAAATTAAGTTATGATGTACCTATTATTATTTAAGATTTTCATTGATAATAACTAGTATACTTGAAAGAAATATAATATTTTAACAGAAATATAAATATTTGATCATGACATCATGGTTGTTTATCTTATCTCCAAAGAATAATATTCAGCGAAAACTCTAAGTGATTATAGCATTTATTTATCGATATTTCTGTATTTCTTAATAATAAGTAAGGATTGAAACCATCGATAGAGAGAAAAAATAAGTAATTGGTTATAAAATGGTAATAGTGTAAAATAAAAAGAAACTTCATCAAAAAGAAAAATTAATTTCCCCCATTAGATTCACTGTGTTAAAAATGTTACAACATTTCTATACCTTATTTCTAACCGAATTTTATTGGTATTTTGTATTTTGTACTGTAACTAAATTAATTGTTGTATGTTCAAATAGGTCTTGCCCAGCTTTGAATTGAATGAATGGAAATTCTGTGCTTTATAATGAATACTACAAAACATATTAAATCTGTCAGTTTCAAGATGGTCTTTTAATATCTGTATACCTTTATTTAGATTTAGTATATAGTTGTATGTAACTGGTTAGGTAATTGACCTAAATTGTATCTTAGTTACCTACAGCCTACAGCGATAGATCTAGGACTATTTTATATGGAAAGCTATGATTATAATTATTTTACTCATTTATCAGATACTAAAATGATAATAGTTTCCTTACTGTATGAAAATAAAGGTTAACGCGGGCCAGGGGGGTTGCTATAGAATCCCATCACCATTTAATAGTTCCATCCCTGAATGCCTAATATATGCAAACACAAAAGGTAAAAAATATGATAAGAAAAACTATCCAATTATTATATAATATTATAAACCTATATTTTAAATTTTAATTAAGAAAAAATTATTTTTATAATTTATACAAATTGTATAATGTGTATATTGTTCCTTATTCCATTCACCATGGGTTTGTTACTGGATTTAAAAAAAAGTAATACCGTTATATGTTTAAGGAATACATAAAAATAAATGTATTAGAGCCTTAACTACTATGTTTAATCCTAGCTATTAGCAATAGGTCCAAATAATATTGTTAATTTATTTAAGAAATCCAATTTCAGGTTTTGTTTTGTTTTGCAAAAAGGTGGTATTTTGTATTTAGACTTTAGACCTAATTATCCGACTAAAATAATGAAATTTGGTTGGTTTAGCTAATTTTGATTAATTATCATGTTTATTATTATTATTATTATTATTATTATTATTATTATTATAGGCTTATTCTAGGTTAGATTTTTTAGGCCCATTGCCAATTATCATGTTTGCTATGTCTTAATCAAATGATTTTTAATATTTATTTTTTTGACTGAAACACTGTCAAACAAACAAATTGTACCTGTTTTTACATTTTAAATTGTTGTATTATAACAAAAACTAGTTTCTCCAACATTTAATATCGCTTAACTATTGTTGATGAATAAAAATCTGTTCAATCAAATGTGAAATGGTCAATCTGCAGTTAATTGGCTGGCTATATCATTTTACACTGTTTTGAGTGGACAGAATATAGTGACTTATTAGTTATTATTACAGCTCGTAAGTTAATGCATTTGCATATCAATCTTGTTAAGTTGGATTTAATGGTAGAGGATATAGAAATCAGTTTCAAAGTAACATGGTTAACTATATGAAGTTTTATTTTTCATATTTAGAAATTTTTTGACCATTTGGCATATTTATGCTTTTTTATATTTTATTGAGCATTTTTTTCATAATTTTGATATTCCTATAACCTATAACGAATAATGATTATGTTATATTAATGTGAATTTGTTCTGGATATAATGCTAAGAAAACCCCAAAAATTGATGAAAAAATCAAATATTCATGTTTTTTCACTGTATAAAATACTAGCCAACCCGTCACAGCTTCGCCCGTGATTGGTTGTTTATTTTGTCTCCGGAGGATGATATGTATAATTTTTTATTCAAATTTTATCGTTTAATGTGATCGGCAAGTAAATATTATAAAAAATGGTTAATGAAAACGTATTGAAATGTTTCTAGCGGTATTAATGATAAATATATTTTTATCAAAAATAGCTGATCCCGTGCACTTCGTTGAATGTAGGTACCAACTCTATATGACTCAAACTTTGTTCAATTCGTTATTTAATAATAGGTGTATGGTGTTCAAAACTTATCTTAACTTTTCCGTTGCCCAGAATAAAAATTCTGCTTCGCATCAGTATATTATCAGGTAGGCGATCTACCTGCGGTAGATCGCGGACCCCGTGCTGTTAGTACGTAAATGTATAATTTAACTCTTAAGTATCAAAGTTATACGAAGTTTGTCGTTTTTACTTAATTCCACCTACGGTGGATTAATATAATTAATTAATACAAAATTCTAACCTAACCTAACCGTACCAAAATCCAATGAATAAAAAAGCCAAATTTAACCCTTTTTAAATTAATCTATCTTCTTCCCAGAGGTCTAATCTACATACAAACATTCTTTTATATTATATACATATATATATATATTATATATTGACGAAAAATAATAGTACAAATCAACAAAAATGCCCGAGTAACCAATAGCAACCAATATATAGTACTATTATATATACGTACTATTATATATATGTATTATTATATATACCAATATATATACTATTATTATTTTAATCTGCAACAATAAACTACATTTTTTATTATTTAGTTTATTTTTTTCTGGACAGATGGCGCCACAGTTGTATTTTTGACATCCCTATTTCCTTATTTTCTGGTGGATTTTTCAAAATATTCTTTCATAAGAACCTTGTCCTGACAATTGCGAACACAACAAAAAAAGAATCAGCTAAATTGGTTCAGTAGTTTCGGAATTTATCCCGAACAAAAAAAACCAACTTAATTTTATAATGAATAATGATAATGTTATATTAACATGAATTTGTTTTCGATACAATGCTAAGAAAACCCCAAAAATTGATGAAAAAATCAAATATTCATGTTTTTTCACTGTATAAAATGTTAAAATGTATGGGAATTGTAACAGAAAACTTTTAAAAATACGAATAGATATTTCTTGCAAATTCAAAAATTGCTTATGATTTCTTCTTATTTAATCTGCATATTTTTAGATTTTTAGTGCATATAAATGCATATTTCTGAACTTTTTAAGGAATATTTGGCCATTTTTTAGTGCCTAAGCTAGTATTTAGGCATTTTTTAGGGTATGAACTTCTGAGCCGTTATTATAATAGCTTAACCATTGATTATAAATACTAATATTTATAATAAATGGTTTAATTAAATTAAATATATATTATCTTCTCATTATACGCATGCGCGTAGAAATGTGCAACATATTAATGTTTAAAAAATGGGCAAAAAATGTCCCAAAAATGGGAATTTACTAAATTTTATAATTAACTTGGCTCATAACTAAATACTAGTCAAAGTATTCATTGTATACTGACTTAGCTTTTTCTAGTAAATTTGATAAATAAAACGTAGTTAAAAACTTAAAATCATTTCATACAAATCTTTAATTACAGTACCTACCTATTATAACTTACAAATCAGTAAAATACTTTTACTTTAACCACAGTAAGTATATACATAGCAAACAAAACTTACTGATTATTTCTTTTAAATTATATTTAATGTTAAAAATTAAATTAAACTATAATATGATGTAAAACTTGACGATATAGAAACTTTTTACAAAAGAAGGACAATTTTCAAAAATAATAAGCAAACAAAACTTACTGATTATTTCTTTTAAATTATATTTAAGGTTAAAAATTAAATTAAACTGTAATATGATGTTTGATGTTGTTTTTACATACATAATAAAAAAATAATAAAAAAATACGTAATTCTATTTAACGAATTCCTCTATATAACGAATTTTTTTTGCTGCTTATTCGACTTCGTTATATGGAAGTTTCACTGTACTATAAATCATTTTTAATAAAATTAAACTAATTAATATGCCTTGATTTAATAATTAAGTTTACACAAATATATAATTTCCTAAACCCCTAAGTAGAGCTAATGTGCTATAAGCCTTACTTTTTCTTGGTAGTTTAGTTATACTAAAAATCATCATACAACATTTTTATAAAATTCTTCTTAATTTAATTTTAGATTCTGAGTGGAGCGAGGAAGCTAGCTGTTTTACAATGGTGTTTAATTTTTTATTATTATTTATTTTTTATCCTGTATACAAAATGTCTACCACAAGGAGTGCTTTGATTTCAACATATAATATCTTATCTTTTAGCAAATTAGATCAAGGTGGTACTTTAGAGAGGACATTTTCTGTTTTCTTAATAACTATTTAATGTCGCGGGAAAAACCACCGACAAATTACAAAAAACCGCTAAAAATGGGTTTTTTTTTATTTCTAACGCTTTGTTTATCACCATAGAAACGAATAAAAAATTATAATATCAATTTAAATTACAGGCTATAATAAATAATACCAATATAAAATATCCAGACTGACAAACTGTCTCGCTCAGAAACGTTATATATATCATTAAATTCAAGTTTAATACAATCCATTATACATTGACCCACTAGTAACCTACTGTACAGCAGATCGACATCCACTTACCCGCTTTTTTTAATTGTTTATTTAAGTTACATTATTTTGAATCAAAAAAGTAACTTTTAGGTTTTATTTTTAAATATATTGCTGGAGCTTAATGAATATGTTTTCAATATTCAATACATTAACCATTCATAACAATCAACAATATGATATTACATAAAATGTATGTTTAACAACTAAAAAAGGCAATAAACTGTTTAACAGATTATTCTTTATTTTTAAATAAACAACAAAAAAGCGGGTAAGTGGATGTCGCTCTACTGTACAGTAGGTTACAAGTGGGTCACTGTACAATGGATTATGTCAAATTTGAATTCAATGATATCATATCATTGTATACGAAAAACGATTCTGAGCGGAGACGGTTTGTCAGTCTAGATATTTTATATTGTTATATATTTTTATTATAGCCTGTAAGTTGAATTAATATACAACAAAATAACTAAAATCGTTATTTTTATTCGTTTCTATGGTGATAAACAAAATTAAAATCCCATTTTCAGCGGTTTTTTTTGTAATTTGTTGGTGGTTTTCCCGTGGCATTAAAATAACTATTGAGAAAATCGAAAAATGCCCTCTCTAAAGTACCATCTTGATCCAATTTACTAAAATATAAGATACGAAACACTCCTAGTAGAAATTTTGTATACAGGATTAAAAAAATAAACACCTTTTTAAAACCACTAGATCCTTTACTCCGCTCAGAATCTAAAAATAACTTAAATAACGTATACATTTTTTCCAATAAAACATCATTCTATTTATTAAAAAGTAATTTTGTTACAACTAGAGCTTACTTTTATTTAAAAAGTATTGAAAATTGCAGTCACTATAATATGTCGTTACGTGACCTAAGTGGTGATTAAAAGTTATTTGTTTATTTGTTTTTTTTCTTGTTAAGCAATATCTAATAGGTAAGAATATGTTGCGATGACCAACAACCATAATATTATTATGTACTTACATATTGTCTATATTCAAAATACTTATATAAATATGATAGGTACAAGTTATGTAATTATTAATTGTTACATATTGAGAACTAAGTATTTTATAATTTGTATAATATTATCGCCTTTTTATTCAAACATATTATCATATGGTTTTGTTACTTTAAGTGCCCTTAGCCTAACCAGAATGCAGACTGCAAACCCATAGTTATCAAAAAGTAGGTATTCTATAGACATGTTTAATCATGACTTTAATTTTATGTGAAAAATAAAAACAGGAACTCAACACATGTTAACATGTACACGATGAATGATGGACCTCCAAAAAAGTGGTAATTACCTACTAGGTAATTCGTCAACGTGGATTTATGGTCTTTTCAATTTACCAATAAGGTCCTTCTATATGTCCATGAATTTGACCCACCCACTTTCTATGATAAGACCCAAACCAATACCAAAAGTTAGCAAATAGTTAGCAAATAATAGCAAATTTACTATAGAAGTTAGCAAATCATTATTGAGGCAGTTATAAGCATTATTTATTTGGGTGGGCCAAGTTCAGGTAACCCACCCACTTTGTCCGATCGTCTTAAAACAAACGCCGGTAGTTAGCAAACAGTTAGCAAATAATAGCAAATCAATTTTTGAAGTTAGCAAATCAAAATTCTATTTTTGGCCAATTTTAGAAAAAAAAATTCCAGCCCACCCACTTTGTCCGATCGTCTCCAAACAAACGCCGGTAGTTAGCAAACAGTTAGCAAATAATAACAAATCAATTTTTGAAGTTGGCAAATCAAAATTCTATTTTTGGCCGATTTTGGAAAAAAAATTCCAGCCCACCCACTTTGTCCGATCGTCTCCAAACAAACGCCGGTAGTTAGCAAACAGTTAGCAAATAATAGCAAATCAATTTTTGAAGTTGGAAAATCAAAATTCTATTTTTGGCCGATTTTAGAAAAAAAAATCGGGTGGGGGTTACAAAAATATTTTCATATCTACATTATATGGGATTTGACTATGTTATAAATAGTATAGTTAATACCTACTTCACTTTCACGAACTTCACGCCCGTGTATTATTTGGCTGTAATAATATTATATACTAATTAGTGACATAAAGCAAATAAACGTGTTGTGTTATTTTACCACCTCAATCCAAACTAGTGGTGAAATGCTGAAGTCCCCAACAAATATTATTTGTGTTCCATAATCCTGTATAATATTAATATCTTAGTCCGTTAATAGATTTACATTTGTCGTGTTCATCTTATTAGCATTAACCACGATATGTGATGATACCAGAAGACATTAATCGTGTGAAAAAAACACAGACTACAGAGTGTGATGCATACACGATGATTGAACACTGGTTGATCATGATCCGGTCGTAGTGTTAATTTTGGATTGAGGTGGTAAAATAACACAACACGTTTATTTGCTTTATGTCACTAATTAGTATATAATATTATTACAGCCAAATAATACACGGGCGTGAAGTTCGTGAAAGTGAAGTAAGTATTAACTATACTATCTATAACATGGTCAAATCCCTTATAATGTAGATATGAAAATATTTTTGTAACCCCCCACCCATAAAAAAGGCTTATGTACGCTACTCAAGCAGATTGAGAATATTTTAGAAGTTTTCATATCACCAAGGATACAAAATCATACTCATACACGTATCTATTTTATAAAACACTAAAAATTACACCTAATAAGTAATAACTAATATCGTATATGAGTATATGAGTTTTATTATGGATATTATCGCAATTCATAATCTAAAAATAATATAAAAGAGTCATGCAAAAATAATAATTAATAATTTGCTATTATTTCGCTAACTATTTGCTAACTACCGGCGTTTGTTTGGAGACGATCGGACAAAGTGGGTGGGCTGGAATTTTTTTTCCAAAATCGGCCAAAAATAGAATTTTGATTTGCCAACTTCAAAAATTGATTTGCTATTATTTGCTAGCTGTTTGCTAACTACCGGCGTTTGTTTGGAGACGATCGGACAAAGTGGGTGGGTTACCTGAACTTGGCCCACCCAAATAAATAATGCTTATAACTGCCTCAATAATGATTTGCTAACTTCTATAGTAAATTTGCTATTATTTGCTAACTATTTGCTAACTTTTGGTATTGGTTTGGGTCTTATCATAGAAAGTGGGTGGGTCAAATTCATGGACATTCCTTCTATACCTATTCCTTAATAAAATAAAATACATTAATACTATAATATTATAATACTATACTCTTAGATAGGTTTTATATAGGAAAATTGGAAAACAATATAGGCTAAATGGCTAAATGTATTGGTTATATGAAGACATACTTTTTTCTAATTTATGCTTTCACAATGTTTTGACTATTTTGAATTTTTTTGCAATTCAGAAAATTAATGTTCTGTAGTAAGTATAGCAATAAATGTACTAGGTACCCATCTACCTTAGGGTAGGTGGATATAGGTATTACTTTTCCGTTGTACAATTTAAAGTAAAAAGTTTTTTGTAGGTTGCCTCCTAAACAAAATCCAACGTAGATACTGCAACCAGCTTTTTATTACACTCGTAATGTATCTCGACAATAATTAATTATTAGCTGGATATTTGTTCGCACGAAAATATTGTTCACGTGTATAATTATTTCTTGCCAAAAATTGATTTTTATTTGCATTACCTAGGTAGGTAGTACCTATTGTGGTAAATCTTTATTAAACTGAATTAAATAATTAAATATACAAATATTAAAAAATGTAGGTTGGTACATATTCAAATAATATTACATATTGTGTCAAGAAATCTAGCACCTCCATATATTTTCGGCTAACAATAATTGTCGCATAATATGGGCATGACTTATTCTACTGGAACAATCCCTATATTATATTTATTTTTTTTGTTTGTTCAATAGGTAGGTTATTTCTTTATAGTTTGGTTAGTGGCCACCACATATTTAATACAGCCAAATACCGAATGATTTAATTTTTCGATTTCTACGTTTATTAACGAATTGACAATAATAGTTAAGTTTAACACAATCTCTTCATTATAAGGCTTACTTACTACCTTTTCAATGTTTATATCGACTGTCGATCGCTCTATCTGCGGTATCAATTGCAAGATGCAGTTTATTTATAGGTACCTAATGTTAAATGCGTTCTGATAAGTTTTGTCATCCGTCCAGATGAAAGTGTTTTTTTTTTTATTTTTTTTTATTAGAATAAACTCCAAACGGCTTTTGGAACAATATAAACAAAGTAGGTAGTAAAAATTAACAAATCATGTGATAACAAAAGTAAGATAGGTATCTATAACAAAATAAATTGTAATAACATATAAAATTAATTTTACAATTAGTTTACAGAGAATTACCAATAACTAAAAATATAATGTGCAGTCAAAGACATTTTAAAGAAAAGATTATTCCATATTTCCATACCTATAGTTGAACTTAATGAAAACTACTTTGGGTCTCGCTGGCGGCGAAGTTTTAAATTTTACTTTATGTAACCTACCTACCACTTACCAGTATATCATCTCTGAAATACATTTTTCATTCACTTCAGTATCTACGTCCAACTTTTTCGTCATGACGTCATCTCATAATTTTTCGTCTATAATGATAAAACTGTAAAACACTGTTTTTTCTTTCACTGATGTGTCTAATGTAGTTATGTGGTCAAAAAATGAGTCGTGTTTTGGTCTGGATCCAAGTAGGTACTTAAAGTTGTTCTGAATAGGTAAATATGAGAAAAAAAATCTTGATAATTTTAATATATCAATTATAAAATTGTTTAACTTAGTAAATGTTTTGTAAGTTGCAGTTAATGTGTATGAGAAACTGTCAAATGTTATGGGCATATAAAGGTATCGCACAAACCATGACGAAAAAACGGCTAAAATAGGTAGGTACCTACTACCTACAAATTACAATACATATAGTCCCTCCTCGTTTATCAATTTCTTTGGTAAATTTTTATTCTAAGGGAAACAATCAATACATTTTAAGACAACTGTTTAGTGTTCGCCCCCCACCCCCCCACAGAGATACAAATAGTTATTTTAAGAATCTCAATAAGGAGAATAAGAAAGGTACTATTTATAAATTCTTTCCATATTTAATTTAAGTATAATGGCTAAATTAAATGTATAACAGTTTAGGTAAGTATCTAGGTACCTACCTACCAATACATTTTACACCGAAAACCGCAGACGCAAATGACTTCATCCAAAATTTATAATTAGAATGTTGAAAAGTTGATAACTCGTACTATATCATAGGCACCTTACATGGCTGTATTATAGGTGTTATTTAAACATAATTTAAAGGTGGAAATTGGTTAAATTTATTTAGCACCTAAATATAAATAATTATTCTATTACTATAATATTATAAAAGTTTAAAATTACTTGTAAAATATTTTATAAGTCAATAGATAAACGGTTTAGATACATATATATATAAACACATATACATATACATATAGATATCATCTTCTTTTTAAATGTGAATAAGACAGACAAAAATATGAAAATAAAAAGGGGGCAAATAGGTATAGCGGCTTTATATGTCAGCTGTGGCCTATCGAGTGTACCTCGTCATTAAGTAAATCATTTTAATGTATGTGTTAAAGTATTTGAATTCAATCAAAAATCATTGCAAACGAAAAACGATCCCGAGTGAAGATGGCCAGTCAGTCAATATTATTAAGTAGGTACCTACATAATATAGTATCTACGTGCATTTAATGTGCGGGGAGGGGGGGGAGTCTTACACCTCCAAATTAAACTTCTGCCCCCTGAATGTCTCATTATTATTGCATAATACATAATAGGTAATTAATAACTAGTTAGAAGGATGAATCATGTTTTTACGAATAATTTTCATCTAGATATAGAATCAAATTTCTGATCACTGCTGTGGTGGTATTATATATTATAGAAAATTACAAAATGCAAATTGGAAGTTGAAAGTTTATAATTATTGTTTAGCGTGTACGAAATAGGGCCCAAACCATTTTAAACATCATAATAATATAGTATAGGTATGTAACAATTTATATAGATGAACTTCGTCTATAATGTCAAACTTTTGTTAACTTTTTGTTCCGTTTGTTATTATGACCTTAGGGACGTCTCGTAAATAAAATGACCACTGGTAATGAAAACATATTATATAATAGGTACCTATATAATATACATGCCTACCGTCCATGACCCACACAGCAATTTGAAAATATTTATATTGTAGACATATGTTTTCCTTGTTTTCTTGAAAATATTTTGTTTAAAAATATTTTGACAATATGTTTATATTATGAGCAACAATATATATATAAATTAATATCTAAAACATATTGTAGCAGTATGTGTTTTATGTGTTGAAGAAAATATTGTAGAAAACATCATTAAAATATACGTTGACAATATTTTTTTTCATTGATTGAGATCATATGTTCTGGTAGATATTGTAACAATGAGTTTATTTAATGGACAACAAAATATTGTAGGAAACATAATTAAAATATATGTTAACAATGTTTTTTTTCATTGATTGAGAGCATATGTTCTAGTAGATATTGTAACAATGAGTTTATTTAATGGACATCAACATATATTAAGAAACATTAAGGAAAAATATTGATACAACGTATTTCTGTATATTGTTGATAAAATATGTTCTGGTAGATCTCATGACAATAATATTAATTTATGACGGCTTCTACCTACGCATTTATATTTTAATTATTATTATTTTTTAGTCGGTACCTACGATCTACCTATCAACGCCTAAAATAATTAATTGTATACATGTTGACACATGCTGAATGCTGATACATTAAAATATTATAGTTTTACTTGTTTTATTCCCTGTTTAAATGTGTAGGTAATAAGTATTAATAGTAATTATAATAATTCCTTTAGATTATTAAAATTGATATTAATATAGTTTCAAACTTGTAAATTACCAAACAATATTGTTTTAATATTATCGTTTCTCGTCATGTTCGATTGACTAAAAAACAGACAGATTTAATATGTTTTTGCAGTGTTTTATTTTATTATGAGTGGAAAGCACATACGATAAATTAATAGTATTGCCGATTTCGTAAAATAACCTATAATAGTAGGTAATAAAATAAGAAAACTAATTATTGAATTATAACCCAGATACTAAAAATTAAGTTTCTTTAAAAAAGTAAAAACTAACATATAATTATAAAATTATACATTTATAATAAAAACAAAATAATAAAACATACCTATAAAGTATAGTATTTTATAGTATAAAATTGTATATTTACTTATAGGTACTCGTAAATTACCTAACTATATAGGGACGTACGTATTTGAGTCGAAATTAATTGATATATATATACAATATACTATAGACCCCACAGACATATTAATAATTTTTATATTACGTTGCATAATAGGTATTAACTTCACCAGACTTGGTAAAAACGTGTTAATGTTATTATTATCATATTAATATATTTTGAACCAATAAATTAGGTATATTCTTACATGAACAAAAGTAAAAAAACGTCGTTAGGTATCTGGTATACTAATGTGAATATGTACCCATTTCGATTTTTAATGTACCTACCTACGTAATTTTAATCTATCAATTATTTATTGGCGTCATGGCAATAATTTAATAGTATGTAATAATAATAATTATTATTTTAACCATTATTTGGAATTTAACATTTGTAAACGGACTAACGGAGACTCCCCATCGGCGATCGCTACCTCCGATACCTATATTATTGATACAATATAATATTTATTATTAGGTATTATGATTTATTATAATTATACGTAATTTGACAACGTATAATATTGTGCCTGCCGTCTGCCGAGTACCGGACTGGCGGTGGCGATTACTTGATGGGATATCGGACAGGAGAGCGAAGTAGGTTTACACACTACACTACTACAGTACTACACAGCCGCGATATCATTCAATTATTATTATTACACTAAAAATGTTCGAATTTCGGAATTACCCAAGATAAGCCGACGACGAACCGCCGTTGTAGACGGCGATCGCCGACCGTCAACCCCGCGGCCCGCAACATAAAACGAATGAATCCCTACACTCCATCCCTGCACCACTATACAGACACACAGTAACAGTGAGCAGTGAACACGTCATGTTTATTATTTTTCTCATACAGCGTTCAACTATTGATACTTACTATTTTGCAGTTTCCCTTAGTTTTCAATTTTAGTGTTATACCTATTATTTACTACAGCGACGGTAAAAAGTATTTACCTATAACAGTTCAATATAGTACACAACATACATCACATCGGTAAGTACCCTATTTTGCTATTTTATTAGATACCACATCATTATATTTTATTAGTTTATTAAAATGTTACTATGTATTATAAACCTAATACTTTGTACACCTAATTTATAAATTCAATACCTATTAAAATGGCACAAATATTGCAGAACCCTCAGTACATACATTACATAAAAAAAAAATAATTTTTCTATTAAAGTATAAGTAAGTAATAAAATATGAATTTCTATTTAGATATAGGTAGGTATGTAAATAAAAATGATATTTCAATGATAAATTAAATAACAGTACATTTATTTCATCAATCAAATAACTTTAGGTACCTACCTATGGTTCTAAGCAAATTAATTTCTTATGGTCTCAACATTGTTAATTAATGTTATAAATTTAATTTTTAATTATTTCTAATAAGTACACAAATAATTATGATAGTTTAGTATTCATTAAATAAATATAGTATTTATACTGAATAAAGTTATAGTTCTTCTAAAAAATATTATAATTATGATTTATGCTAAGTACCTAAAGCTATATAATCCTACAAATCCAGTTATAAGGATAATAATATCATGCATACACCATAGTACATGAAAAAATGAATATCACAATATTATTATATGAAACTACATAATACCTAAATCAATCACCAAATTTTATAAAACTATTGTATCATATTTTCCTATTGTTATTTTTTTTATCTATTTTTTAGATTGTTTAGAAGTAATCAATAGTCCTGTTGGAAAGTGGAAAGTACTAGATGGAGCAGCAGTTACTATTGCAGATGATTCATTAAATTCCATTAAAAAAAAAGATACTCCAGATTCAAAAGTTCAAGTTAAACGCAAACTATTTGCTCAAAGTGATGATGATGATGTGCTGGAGAAAAATGCTGGTATGATGATACTATTTACCATACTTGTAATTATTATTTAAGTAGAATTTCTATAATTTTTAAATTTAAATATATTTAATAATTAAAAAAATACAACTTAATAATATTAATAATACATACATTTGTTTTAAAACTATCTACTATAGTTTTTATGTTCTCTTCTTAAAAAAAAAATTATACATAGATTTTGAAATTGAATTATTGGACATTGCTTATAATAATATTATTGCTATTACTACTATTCCCATTGTGTAAGACAAAATGTATGAATTTATATTATATTCTATAATGTTAATTAAAAACTTAGCCATTAACTTTAAGTTCATTTTTCTGAAGGTAATAACAGTAAAATTGTACGATTGGATACTGAAAGTTTTAAGCAAAGTCTTATTGAACCTGCAGATGTAGTAAAGGTGGATGATTTTAATAGTGAGTTATTTATCTATTATGTTATAATGCTGTAATACCGTATTTTTTTTTTTACAACTATAATAAATAATGTTATTAACTTGATTTTTAATATTGTAATGATTTAATTATAATTCAATGTGTTATATAGTTGACTGCATTTATTGATGTACTTAATTTTAATTTTTTCAAGGACTCAATGATTATGTTAGAACATCATTTACCAATTTAAAATATGATATTAAACATTTGGTATATGTATCAGAATCAGTTAAGAAAATGCTCGAAAATGTTAACAATATCTGCTCAGAACTGGGTGTGACAAAAAACTCTAATTTAACTGCTGTATCTGTATTAAATAATGAAAACCTTCCTATATCTAACGAAGAAACTATAAACAATTTTGAAATGTTACTCGAATCTTCTGCTTATAGAGATAAAGTTGTAAGTATCAACATTTAGATATCAATTTAACCTATTACTTAATTTCAAAATTGTATGTTATTGCTTATCTTTTAGGTTTCAGAATTATCACTTTCAGTCGGAAAAACTATTCCTGAAACCATAAGACGCATGATGCAAAAACTATTTGATGATGATTGGTTACGCAATTACTCCTATATTGGATTTAAAGGCAAAAACAAATTTTCTTCTTTGCACTCGTGTAAAATAATATTTGGTGAGAGTTGATAATTTTTTACTTTCTGATTGTACTATTTATTTATATCTATGTTTAACTATTTATGTTATTAGAAGCTGTTCGAAGCTGTTCAAAGTTTGAAAAAGTTCCTGATATGGAAATAGCACTTACAATAAGCAAGTGGATGGCTCAAGCAACTAATCGTATTACTAAAAAAACTAAAGAAAAATTGTAAATAACATTAAAGTGTAATGTTTTAACATGAAAAAAAAAAAACTTTAAAATAAAAATTTTTAAATAAATAAGAAGATTTGTATGGCATTTTATAGTTACACTTTGAAATATGATTGATTTGGATTTTAAATTATTGAGTAATAATTAGTAGTACAGTAAAACCTCGCTAAGACAGAATCGCTTAGGCCCGTCCAATTTTTCCATCTTTAACGGAGTTTCTGACTTGATAGAGGGCTCACATTTATTTGAATCGCGACTATAGAAATTATTCTTTTTATCGTGTTCCAATCTTACAAAAGTTCTGTCTTACCATAGTTTTACTGTATACGAATTGATTGTGGATATAGAAATTAAATGGTTGTTGATCAGTAAAAAAAATAATCTTAAAACCTGAACTTAAATTGGATTGTATCCAAATACTTAATAATTAATTATAATGTGAACAATATTTGGATTTTATTAATAACTTCAAAACTAAAAATTAAATTAATGTGAACTGAGTTTCCATTATGAGGTGAATAAACAGATATATTAATACATTAATTAGTGTACCATGGTTTGTAAGATTAAGGCATATACATAAAATGGAATATAGTTTAATATATAGTAGTAACTGTAGTATAGGTACTCAATTATATAGCTATAAGCATCAAATAATGAATTGTCTCATTAAATATTTGAGTACATTTAGAAAAAATATGTTAACAACACTAATCAATTATTATTGTAAAAATATGTTTATTTACATGTTTCTGAAATATATAACTTAACTATATCTTAGAAATCTGTGGTACCACATATTGTTAAAATATCTTAAAAAACATAATTCCACAATATGGAATTTTCTGCCACGAGTCGTTGTCACAATATTGCTTCATTATTGTTAACACTTAAATCACATAATTAAAACACAAATTTAAAATATTTTCGTGTTCACAGAAAATATTGATAACATATATGTAAAATATTGTAATGCTGTCTGGGGATACGTCATTATGTCACATGTGTTCATAGATCATGTTTATTTAGATTATATTTAGGCTATTTTATAGTTGTCTACAAATATATGTATTCATTATTTAAGTGCGTTGCACACTTGCAAGTGATCATATCCATGGGATGATTCGGGCAATTTTAATTTCTCAATCACAACCGAACTTAAAATCGTTCTATTCTAATAGTGATTAGTGAATAGTCCGTACCTACATCACATTCATTTTAGATTCTGAGCGAAGCGATGAATGTATTGATTTTACAATGATGTGTGTTTTTTTTTTTTATTTTTTTTATTTTTTTTATTATTTTTATTTTTGTGTCTTTCATCACCTTTTAGGACAGTAAAAGCGCTTGGATTTTCTTCAATAGTAACTTTTCTGATAGGAAAGTGAATCTAGTTGATACTTTGGGGGGGGGTCAAAAGTAAAAATTTCCCAGTAGTTTTCACAAGCGACGTGAAAAACAAAAGAAGAATTAAGGAAAAACGGGAATTTTTACTCAAAATCTGTTTTCGAGAAAATCGATTTTGGTTTTTGGTGTAACTCTAAAACAAATGACCGTAGGGACATGAAATTTTGACTGAATGTTTATATTAGCATTTTCTATACACCATAAAATTTACAAAATATTTTGACTCTTTTTGAGCTGTTTACGGCCATTGTCAGTTTTCAATTTTTTTAGTTTTTTTTTCTATAAATATCAATAAAATTTTATCTGTTGAGTAAAAAAGCTTGAAAATTTAATAGAAGGCTCCTAGGTTATTATTTCAAAGGCAGATGAAAAAAATTAAAAATCCTTAGTCACAGTTTTTATTTATAAGCATTTAAAGTTCAAATTTTGACAAAATACGGAAAAATCACAAAAAATAGCAAATTATTTTGAGTTGAGAATTCATAAAAATTTTTCTTTTTAAATCTAAGATTTGAAAATGTAATATAAGATTACTCATAAGTTTGTCTACCTTTATCAAAAAAAAAATGTCTAGAAGAAACTTAAATTAAATTTTTATGAGCGTCTGAAATTTATATTTTTACAACATTTGATATTTACTCGATTTCTCATGTAACAATTTTCTTATTTTATTGTAATTAAAAAACAAATGACTGTAGATACTTGAAAATTTCACTGAATGTTTATATTAGCATTTTCTTTACACCATAAAATGTTGAAAATATTTTGACTCTTTTTGAGCTGTTTACGGACATTGTCAGTTTTCAATTTTTTTAGTTTTTTTTTCTATAAATATCAATAAATTTTTATTTGTTGGGTAAAAAAGTGTGAAAATTTAATATAAGGCTCCTGATATATCGTTCTAATAGCAGTTGAAAAATATTAAAAATACATATGCACAATTTTTTTTTATAAGCATTTAAAGTTCAAATTTTGACAACATTTATCAAATTTATAATTTATTAATTATTTTGTGGTCAAAAATTTATAAATTTATAAATTTTTAACTTTTATGGCTAAGGATTGAAAATTTAAAACAAGGCTCCACGTAAATAGGTTATATATAAATTACTTTATTCACAATAATATCATCAAATATACTTGGTAAAATCATAGGCTGACTGACCGTTTTCGCTCAGAATCGTTTTTCTTATACAATGATATTATATCATTGAATTCAAATTTAACACCATCCATTATAGTGACCCATTTGTAATATTCTGTACAGAAAAGCGACATCCACTTACCCACCTTTTTACGATTTAAACCATTCATTTACCTATATAGTATATACCTTTTACCTGCAGTATAAAGTTTATATCTATATAAGCTAAAAGCTTGCATAAGTTAAGCGTAATATTAATAAATAATAATAATAATTACTCATAAACGGTTTTCATTTACTTGATATATATTATATTATTTGTAGCCATCACCATGCAGCGATTAAAAACTTTTTTTAATAACATTATAGCGGAAAAAATTGAGCAAAAAAAAATCGAATACTATCAAACAAAATATATCAATAAACTTAATTTAAAATTAATATTAAATAGGTAAATGTATAATATATTAAATTACACTTAAAACACCTAAAATTACAAATAACGTTTGTGCTTGTTTTTACGCTATACCTAAGACATTTATCATAATTCTAATACAATTTTCAATTTTATGATTGTGTAACTATTTACAGATTTACTAACTCATCATATTTTATAGTAGCGCATTTTGAAATAACGAAGAAGAAGTGTTGCAATTTATGAACAATTCAAATTGTTTAACTTGTATCAACAATGTAGCCATATTATAATAATATGTTTATATTTTCTGAAATATTATATTATTGTTTTTTTTTTATTATTTATATTAAATGTATTTAGGTACTAGTTTATTTCTGTTATGTAATTATGTTCAATTTCATCTCAAAAGCTGAATTCTACGTTTCTAATAATATTCTTCACTCAGATTCCAAAGTACCCACACTGTCACTGAATTAGCAAAGCTCCATTATAAGGGCTTCTCTAACAGACTAACTTACCATTTCAATCCTCCTATCACTCGAATATTATCCATAAATATTACAGGAAATCCCAAAAGTAGACTAGAAAGACCTGCTTATCTAAAACAAAAAAATTAAAATTAATGTAGATCACTACGTCTATACCAATATGACAATTATTGTTATTATATAATTAATACTTCATTGGAAGACCCCTCTTAGGTTGGGTTATGTTCACTATTTTATTTTCATATAATTGTTTATTATTATTTTATATATTATCAATTAAGCTTACCTATTATTCAGTTATGTAACAGATGGCCTAATAAAGAATTCCGTTAAAACAATTTTCAATTTCATTGGTAATTAATTAATAAGTAATTTATTTTGTTTTGTTTTCAACGCTAAACTTAAAACAAAAAATGAAAATAACTAAAAAACTGAATACCCTAACGTTTAAAAATACAATAGCGTTTAACATTAAAATTGTAGACTTTAAATACCCAAAAACGTAAAAGCGATATGTAAATATTTAAGCGTTTAAGGTTATTTAGAATAGTGTCAATACGACAATACCTCTTAAATGTATTAATAATAACTAATGTGGTAGGTAATGGTCCGGATACGGAATATAATATAATCATTTGTAATGTCCGTTTGCATAAAATAAATATTTCTACGAAATAAACATATAACTTTTAAATAAATGGATTTTAAATTATTTCGTTTTGCGATATTTTTTGTTTAATGATATTCTATAAATTACGTTTTGCGTTATGTTTTTTTAATGATATATATTATATAATATATTTTGTTAATCGTTATATGTTTTGTTTTGCGGTATTTAATTATTTTTGATTATCGCGCTTTCTGTTATAATTACGTTTACAAATTTCAATCGTTTTTTGTCAAATATAACGTTATAATCATAATGTTTGCAAGCCTTATGATTTAAGCCAAATATATAATATATATTATATAATAATAGAGATTGTTTGTGTTTAACCATATAGTATTATTATAAGTAGCCCGAGGCTATAATCACAAATGGTTTGCGTATGGCCGTTCAGATACGTTTCGGTAGGAGTGAGTTATCAAATGCTCTTCAAAGTTCAAATACATTTCAAATAATAATAATATTATTAGATTCTTGTACGCCTACACCATCAAGGCACCAACTGCGATTTGGTCATATTTATCACGTGTTAAATTAATTGATTTCCTCTGAAATTGGATAAAACGATTTGTATACCTATATAATATGAACGGTAAATTTTAGCAGTGATGACGCGAAGTTCGCACTGTTGAATTTCGTCGCAATTCGAAGAGCTTATAATTTTTAATCGAAATCAGTGGCGCGTATATTATGGAGTGGTCATTCGTCCCGGATTTTCCGGGGCGTTACTGCAGGTTAAGGAACTCATGTCCCGAAGAAGTTCTGCGAGACTTTGGTGTCATTGGCAGCGGATTATAGGCATTACCAATTACCATAATATAATATCTCGGTAAGTCGAGTAAAATAGGTTTTTGTACTTTTTTTTTGGTTGATAAATGTTTATCGATAATTTTTGATCGATGGTGAAAATCATACACGAATAATATAAATTTAATGAAATCAATTGTGAACAATTATCAGATAAAGTATTGCAATTTGCAATGGTTGGGGCTATTGGAATTGTTTGTCTCAGATTTTATACCTACAACATAACGTAAGTAGGTATTCTTCAATATACTTTACCTTATCTGACTTGGTAAGATTTGGTTAGTTAAATATAACTGAAATAATCTTATTTTACTAATAAATATTATATAGGTACTTATTTGGTAAACAGCCGTCAGCCGATTTAAATACCTATACTCACTTATCGACATTAAATTGACATTACATTTTGCTTACCACCTTCGTACAATAAAACACTTTCATACAATCTTATTTAATAGATTGAACATTTATTTCATAATTATATTAAAATGTTTGTATTGTATTGTCCTATATAGTGGTAATCGACTGTGTTTTTTCTACGTATTTCATAATTTATTTTTAAAATATTAGCTAGCGGAAAGCTCTAAGGCGTTATTAGAGGAAGTTTGTGTAGGTTTTTAAGGCTTATAGTTTTATACATTTATCCATAGCCTCCCAGTTTTTAAACGTTTTTTAGATTATTAAAATAAATTTTCAGGACCTTTTAATGTATACAAATTATCTATAAACAAAGGAACTATAGAATTTATAATCAATAATTATAGTATAATAAATGGTTTAGTACTACCTATCTGCCTAGTACCTATATCCAGTATTTATTTATTTAATAAAGATTTTTTTAGAGATTGCTGGGCCTCACTGAGACAACTCGTGTATGGAGTTACAAGAGTTACAATTTTTTATTTCTCTGAAAGATGAGAATTTTTTTTTGGTCGGATTAAAGCTCGAATTTTCATTTTACTTTAAATAATAGTATAAAAATACGTTTTAAAAAGAACAAATATTGTGCATTATTCAAATGCATATTCCAGCTTCTATAATTATAATTCTCAAAATCGGGCTTTGATCCGATCTATAAATAAATGTTCTCTACTTTTGAATAAAAAAAATGAACAAAATCCGACTATTCTACAGGGCGTGAAAATTTTCTTGTAAGACATGTTTTTGTATCAAAAAACACACCGGCTCCAACCCCCTTAAGTGTAAATTATATTATATTTTAATGTATAGTCATATCGACCGGCGTTGTCCGTGGACCGTGAGATTCGCAGCAGTATATTATGGGAGTTACCCGTTTCCGCCTAAATAATATTGGCCGTTTCCGCCAAAAACGAAAAAGGCACAATTCCCGTTTCCGCCAAAAAAAGTTTGGAAACCATTGGTTTTAGTTTTTAAGCAATATAGGCATGTTGTGGTATGTATAAAATATAGTAATGCCGCCATCCCCCCACCCGGGGCATGGCAGAAACCTACGGGTGCCCAATTAGAAATTCTGCCAAAACACAACACACACGTGTATCAACCTACCCGATTTAAAAACCTACAGTTCCCTCCCCCACACCCAATGACCTATGTTGCCGTGGGTTATCCAATAAAAAAAAATATAGTAATGTAACATGTAGGTAAAAGCAATGACATTTGTAAATAATTGCGAATATCATAGGTACAATAATAATATATACATCGATAATATTTGATAGTTGTTGATAATCGTCGATAACGGAAGAAAGCATACACTGTATCATAGTTTATTTATAATTCGCACACAATAATTATCTGACAAATGTTAAATTCTTATATTTCGATTCAGTATACTCTGTACTGTTCGTCACCAGTTTAACAACAGTTAAAATGGAATTCGTTGTAAGCAATAGAGGTAAAATGATGTTGATTTTTGATGGTTTTAAATATTATGTTTATGGTTATACGTCACAAACAAATGTGACTCGGTGGAGATGTTTCATGAAAAATTGTCCGGCAAAAGAAAAAGTAATACTTGAAACAATATTCTATTGCAAATTTTTTTTTTCTAACGGTTTGTTTATCACTATAAAAACGAATACAACTTTAAAATATACAATAAAAAATGAAAATGTATGAATCAAAAATTAATTAATTATAAATTAATATAAATATAAATTCATATTTATATTTATTCAATTTACTATTGTACATAAACATAACTTATGAATCTAATTTCAAATTATATAACATTATTTATACTAACATAATATACTAATTTCTATATATAAATTGGCTTGCGTCTAAAAGGGTCAGTGTAATTTTTTACAACTTTTTTTTATAATTGATATACTTTTTAAAATTCAATGTGTAATACCTATTAAAATGTTATTTATAAATTAGTATTAACAAAAAAAAGTTAGAGAGTTACACCCAGATGAGATTGTCCCTTTTAGACCCAAGCCACAGATACATTGATACATATAATTACTAATTGTTACACTGACGCTTAGAATCGTTTTTTATCGAATGAAATCTTTGCATTCAAATCGAATACTTTAATAATACACTATCCTGTTCGAGGACCGGATGATGAGAGACGATGGACAAACTTCCAACATCACTGACATATTCCACATTGGACCCTTGCACTTATCCGATTTTTTTTATTATAAATTATATAATTATTATTTATTAGTTAAAATCAATTTTTTTAAATTATGGTCTGAAAGTTTTGACCTAGTCGCGGAACATGAATGAAGCTGGCCGCTAAAAACATTCTTTCGACCGCGGTAAAAATATTTAGTATTTACTTAAATTATTTTGTTTTTTAAAATGCTAAAAATTAAATACATTAAATTAAATTAAATTAGTATTTAAATATAAGATACAAAATGCCTACTATAGAAGAACACCCAGTAAATACTAAATACAAAATTAAAATTGTATTTGAAATATTTCCCACCCCTAAGTGTATAATACATTTAAATCTAAAGTATCAGAGTTATACCAAGTTTGTCGTTTTTATTTAATTCAACCTACAGTGGAATAATACAATCAATGAATACAAAATCTTATATTGCTTTAATAATAATAATTGTTACTAAAACAAATAGTAACCATTAACAAACAAACATTAATTCCATCGTAAATCTCAAAATCTCTGTTTAAACACCTCCCCGAATTGGACCTCTAATTATTTACCCTTTTTAAATAAGCCTATTTTCTTAATAATTCTAAATACTTAATAGGTTATTAAATTAAATGTTGATGAAAAAAAAAAGAATTCTTTGAAGGGGTTACATTACAAAAACATAAAAAAATAGAGGTGGGGGGGGGGGGGGCGTCACGATTCGAAAAAGGTTGAAAACCACTGCTCTATACGAATATACCAACCCAGGACCCACCATCACCATATAAAAACGCCACTGAAGCCAAAAATAAAAACATATATTGTACAACGCGACTCGTATTAATTATGTAATAATTTAAGTACCTACTTATACTTCAATGATGAGTTCAATCTCCCTAGCATTGTTTTAATCTCATAATTCTTCGAGGATTAACGAGTAAACGCCATAGCGGGCAGTGCAGGGCACGTATCCAAATAGTTTCCCCTGTGGAATAGGCCGTCGGAGAGATGAAAATAAAAATAAAAAAATAATTTTATTTTTTAACCCATTATATACTAAATACTCTATTTCTGCTTATTTACATTAATATTAAAAAATGATTTTAATTTGATAAATACATAATATATTAATCCACTGCAGTATCGACTAACACCGATATCTATTATAATATTATATAATTCCTATATTTTGAATTTCAGTAAATTCAATTTGAAATGTATAAAACAAGGAAACTACATGTAAATTTTAAACGAATATAGTTAGTATTTGTTAACAGGTAATGTTAATTTATTATAAAACACCAAAATACGACCTAAAAACTTGAAAACGTTAAAAGAATCAATATTTTAAGTGCTTAGATTATATGTGTTTGAGAATGTTGAGTATTAAAATATTAAAATATTCTGTATTTATATACCTTCCTCCTGATGTTTGAGGAGCTCTCAAAGTCTTGAATTCGAGAATTTGATCATAATAATACACGGTACAATCTAATTGTATGTATAATATATAATATATAATGTAATATAATATGTAAGGTTTTAAAATTTCATGAAATTTATTTTCTTGAAATATTTCATTTTGATGAAAAATAAAAATAAAATGTTTATTATACCTAAAAGTTTATAGTCGTCAACTTCTAAGTGAATATTTTTAAAAGTTGGTTTATTGTATGAAACAAAAAAAATATGTAACATATTATTTATATATAATTTATAAGTTGTTTAACAAATCTTTAATAGTCATTACAAACTATAAGTATTAAATAATGAGCCCAGAGCACCTTCACATCACATTACACATTCTATACACACATTTTATACGACTTTTGTACACTTTATAATTACTGAAAATGCACTCTTATTTCATTCATTGTTGGAATTGACTTCAACTTTATAACAAACCATTATCTTTTGGATCGCTGATATACAACAATATTTTAAAACTCATGTAAAAAAATGTTTTTATTCTCAAAATAATGCCAGGAATATTTTTTAGCACTATATAATATATAATATACAAATATGAAATAATAAATCAACAAAAATAATATGTTTTTTTTAAATTCTAAGTGTGTAATCAATTTATTGTTTCTAATCATCTATAACCGAACACGTTTAAAAGAAGAAAAAATATTTTTCATAATTTCATTGAAATATTTCGAGAACAGTGAAATTTTCAAGTGAAATATTTCAAATTTAGAACCCTAAATATATGTGATGTGTATATTATAAGCGTCTTACATCCTTACCTGGCCATACAATTTTAAAAGCTATTTAAAAACCTAGGTTTTGTGAAAAATGTTTTTTTATGTTTTTCCTAATTATTAAATGTCTAGGCATTTTTTGCTTTTGATCCAAACTAGATACAATTTAAAAATTGAAGTTGAAAATTGAAGCATTTTTACTACTATAAAAAGTAATTTCAGACTAAAGAATCTAAAACAAATAGGTGATTCAAAATTATTGCTGGTATATTATTAAAACTTTAATTTTGTTTTAATTAAACAAATTCACTAAAATAATTTACTTTATTTAATTTAGTTATAACCCAAGTTAATAACTATTAAGTTAGATAATATAGGAAATATAGAGTTAGGTAATCTCTTTTTATATTTTATATATCACGATATACCTACTGGTATAATTATACTACAAGTCTACAATACCCTAATTAACTCCCTAACTACCTCGGTATCTATGATACAGTTACATATTTTTCATTATAATATTAACTTCATATTATGTATTATATTTTCTAGTACTGGTTATTTGTATGTATAAGAAGCGGGTAAATGGATGTCGCTCTGCTGTACAGTAGGTTACAAGTAGGTCACTGTAATATGATTGGGGTTACATTTGAATTCAATGTATATTCTTTGTATACGTAAAACAGTTTTATCTAAGACGATTTGTCAGTTTAGGATATTATTTTATATTATATTTATATTGTTATTATTAATACGGTAGCCGGTAAGTTGAATTAATATTATTTGCATATTAATAAATATTAACACCCACGAATAATATTTTCAAATTATAACACAAAACTAAGATCGTTCCTCTTCGGTTAAATATCTAATTTCGTCCAAATTTGAACATAGAATAACGATAAAAAACCGTCTTATATTTTTTAGATATTTTAGTTACAAAACAACCTACTTAAATTGAATCTTGTTTTAAATTTTCAATTCTTTGCTATAAAAGTTGAACGTTTTATAAATTGTTAACTACAAAATAGTTTTTTAATTTTATATTTGATACATTTTGTCAAAATTTTAACTTTAAATGCTTATAAAAAAAATTGTGGCCTATGTATTTTTAATAGTTTTCAACTGCTATTGTAACAATATATCAGGAGCCTCGTATACATTTTTCACGCTCTTTGACCAAACAAATAAAATGTAATTAACATTTATATAAAAAAAAAAATTTTAAAAAATAGAAACTGAAAATGTCCGTAAACACCTCAAAACAAATCAAAATATTTTGAACATTTTATGGTGTATAGAAAATGCTAGTATAAACATACAGTGCAGATTTCATGTATCTACTGTTATTTTTTTAGAGTTACGTACACCAAATTCCCGTTTTTCCTTAATTGTTTTTTTTTGTTTTTTCCAGCGCTTTTAAATACTACTGGTAATTTTAAATTTCAACCTCAGTTAATGCACCTACCAGATTCACTTTCCTGCCAGAAAATTGAAGCATTTTTACTTTTATCCCAAAAGGCAATGATAGACACGAAAAAAAACTTAAAACACACATTATTGTAAAATCAATACATTCGCATCGCTCCGCTCAAAATCTAAATTATATGTACAATGGGTCACCGGTCAATATAATTGTATAATATAGTATAATATGGCCGGTATATCACCTCGTAAAATGACTGGTATTATCCTTCTCGTATCTATTTTATAAAAATAATAATAATTATATCTTATCATAGTAAGTATAAGTACTTACCTATTTATAATAAATTATAGTTTAAATACAAAAACGTATTTTGGTTCGTATGACACTTGGACTAAGTTAAAATACCGTACAAAATGTCTGGGGAAAAATCATACCATGATCATAGTGACATCAAATTGTATCGTTCGATATCATCATTTATTAAAACCAACGCTTTGGTATACTTCAAAATATTATATTTTTTTTTATGGACACCTGTGACCGGTGTCATCTGCACTGACCACTGATTAGTGTCTGGTATTCCCACATTCACCCCTATAAGTTCATTCATGATGATGACACCAGACGGTCCAGTTACCAATCACAAAAAGTCCAAAATAAAACAAAACTTTTCGATCCATCAATAGTATTTCAAACCAATTAATTGTTTAAATCGATATTATAAAACCAGTTTTTAAAACACGTGATTTAAAATTAATATAAAACCATGCACTGTGCAATACCTATATATGTATACTTTTCGAGTGAAATTATTACCAACAACTCTTAAAATTACGCTGTAACCATCGTAATTCTGTGAATATAAAATTAAATTATTATTAAAGGTTATATAAATTCATATAATATTATTATGATATAATATTAGCAATGTTTAAAGTTGGTTAGTAGGTAATTAACCTTAGTACCTACCTATAACTTATAAGTATACAAATATTACAAACTACAAAGAGTAAAAAAAAAATACCAAATGATCATTTTTTAATCTGAAATCAATCAGTTACAATTAATGACTAATACTTAACCGCTTTTATAAAACGACTTATTAATACCTACCTAGTTTATTACACATCTTGACACATCAAAACTGCAGTAATTATTTTTGGTATTGGCATAATGGCCTTATTTAATTGTTTACTTCTAAGAAAATCATGTTAAAGGTCATATAATAGGCAAATATCGTAAGTACTTTAAAATTTAAACCATTACAAAAATGTGCGTTTGAACTTGAATTATTGTGGTATTGATTACCTCAATATTATTATCTGAATAACAATTGCAGCATTACTTATACACATTTTAAAAGACACATTATTATAGTTATTACTTATTACTTATTGCTATATTCATAGTGGCTTATTTATTTTGGGAAATTTTTACTCTCTTTCTCTTGAAAAAAAATCATAGCTTTTACCATTGTTGTGTCCTAAAGAAAAATAAGAAACCATTTTGAATGACGGACATAATACATAATATTCATATTTACATATAATATACGTATCAATAATTTAAATCAACAATTTTCCTTTTATGACTTTATATTAATATATTATGACGTATTTTCATTGAACATTTTCTTTTGAATGTAGCACCCTATTAGCCAAACACTATAATAGCTTTTGTAAATACATTTGATGGAAAATTATGAGCAGTTTTGGAATCGTTTATAATTTTTATTTACTTGATTCAAAAGCAGCTATCTGCGTTGGAAAAAAAGAAATAATAGTAGGTACCATAGAAAAAATAAGTTTGAAACCGATAAAATTCCAACATCACCTCACAATTTACATTAAAATGTATAATGATCGTCTTAGAAATCTCGACATCTTAACAATAGGCATTATCGCACAAATAGTGTGTATGTGATATTCGAATGACGTGTATTTTCTGTCGTAACTCGTAACGTAGATATAATTTTGAGATAATATTTAGATATAATTTTGTGAGATGCCCACCGCGGCTACCGAAACCGCAGTGGTTCTACACTAATTGTTTTCTATATCACAAGACAAAATATAGGTACCTACTACCTATACCTACTTCTTGTTTGATACTATACTTATAAGTAGGATTGTTAATGTAATGCCCTAAAAATTAAAATAATGCACATATAAACCACATTTTTTTTATTTCACACAAGTTATGGAGAAAAAAATATTTTTATGAAATTTAAAAAAGTTTACCAACACTGCAGCACAATTTAAAGCATTCATTACGTAGACTTTCAATCTGAAGAACGAATTATTCTCAATATTTGTTTGTCACTACTCATAATCTCAACGAATACATCGCATATTGCACAGATTTGTTCGTAAAATAACGATAATAAATAATAATAGCCGAGTAGGTATTGGTGTGTTAAAAGTATACAAATTGGCAATTAAAACATCGTAGCGCTGCGTCGTCTATACCTTGCAATAATGTAGTTGGTATATATCCATCGCAAAGGTAGAGGCGCGAAGCTAAGTTAAAAAAAATAGCGTATTCGCCACGAACGTTTAATAACAGGAGCCAGATTTGTACCACTGAGAAACCTTGGTAATTTGTGTTAATCCATCTACCAGCTCTACAGGGCAAGCGGCTGAACATATAAGGTCATATATAAGTTATCAATCAGTCAGAAATATTGTGCAGGTGAGAACAGGGTAACTCGCAAGCAGATTGATTAAAAGTTACAATCCACCAAGAAACCACCAACAAATGATAAAACAATATGGAAATGCGTGGAAAGCAAAAATGTTATGTGTCGCGCGAGAGTCCACACTAATGGTGAAGAAATTACGAAAGTTATGAATGTGCATTCCCACCCACCTGATCCAGCCAAAATTAGTGGTAAGCGAATTTTTTCTAAATTGAAACAGTTATCTATGGATGTGGGATTATCAACTCATACTGTAGTCGCAAATGTTTGCCAAGACATTACACCAGGAGTTTCTAGTGTATTACCCAGTATCAGTTCTTTAAAACGCAATGTACGGCGATATAGGGTATGCTTAGAAACTTCCCACTCTAATCCGTCTTCCCTAGAAGACTTAATAATACCGGAAAAATACTTACTGACAACGGGGAAAAAACCGTTTATGTTGTATGATAGTGGAAAGGAAGATCCTCAACGATTACTGATTTACTGATTTACTGATTACTGCACATCCTTCTATTTGGAAAGTAATTAATGCATTCAAACAAGACGAAAATCTGACAAAGGTGAAGATAGAAGGTTTTATTCAGGGGAAGGAAAATGCGTCTCAGAAGAAACGTTATCAACTCTTTAATGCAAGAATAGAGTCTATTTGTTCTAAATTTGAAGAGACACCAACTCTTGACTACCTACGTGGTATTGCACATAATTTGCAATTTAATGTTTAAAATAGTAAATAGATAGTAAATAGTATTAGAAATTAGTAAAATTAGTAAATTTTCCAAATGACAAGGACCATATTATATGGAACTACGATAATAAATAAATAATAAATCTTAAACAACTTTTTAAACACGCCCATTTAATGAATTTTATGTATCTTTAAAATTCGCTATTGGCCAGTCCTAAGCCTGGTAAAGTGTGAAGGAAAAGTTGATAACAAAACAATTTATGAACTTTTTGCGGTATTTCGTCCTAGCGGGATGCCGTCCGACGGGATTTTGTCCAAACGCGATTTAGGCGGCGGGATTTCGTCCGGCGGAATATTGCTGGCGGGATTTTGTCCTAGAATCATTTCGAACGGCGAGAAGCGTCTCATACCGTAGATAGTAAACCCCACTCACATTAAAATTCCCCCTGTACCCGTGCGCCCATAATTGGGAGACGTCGCGTTTGCGTCGCAACGTCACTTTGATATGATACCATATTTGGAATAACCCGCATCGCCAGCTCATACCACAATTTAAAATAGTAGGTAGGTATTTAAGAGGATGTCAGCGCACTATTTGTTTTCTCTCTCTAACCCACGCACAACATGGACAAAATGCATTTGCGCAGAATCGTTTTTTCTATATTGTTTTAAGTAATCTTAGAGTATCACTCATTACAAAAAAGATAGAGAATAACATTTTTGAGGGAATGACATATCGATTTCTCTAAATATTGTTTCATAATTTAAATTTACAAAATTGTTTTGTTTATTTTGAAAGTCGAATACAAAGTCAAACAACAATAAAATATAAAACCGATATGTCATTCCCTCTAAAATATTATTCTCTATCATTTTTGTAATGGGTGGTTTTACTCTGTAGCGCGTGGGTCGGAGAGAGAAAACAAATAGTGCGCTGACATCCTCTTAAGTTACGCCCGCATGTGTTGTCTCCGTCTTACAAATGTACAACATAGCAAAAAATGTTTTGCGCGGGAAAGAACAGAGAAGACTATAGTCATAACTAAGAAACGAGATTTGCACAACATAAAAATGAGAACTTTGGCTGTGCAACGTTTTTTTTGTTTTTTTGATATCACTTATATGAAAAAGTTCTTACTGTTTCAAAAACCATTATTTTTTCAAACTTGAAAAACTTTTTTCATATAAATGATATCAAAAGAATAAAAAAAACGTTGCACCAATGGTGTCCGCAGGGGGGGGGGGGGGTCAAGTAGGGGCAGTTGGCCCCCCCACCCTTGGCTTTTTCTGGGTTGATTATCATAATTATTATTGATGATTTTAATGTTCTAAAAAAACTTAAAAATGCCCTAACAATTATTCTAAATAGTACACAAAATTATTTTTATTTTAAATATTAAAGATATACATTTTAAAATAAATTATAATATACATTTTAAACTTTTAAATGATTGTATAAAAGTTTTAGTCAGAACTTATCATTTAGACTACTTATTTAATCTAAAAATTAACTATTTTTTTTTTTATAGCTATAGGTTTAGACTTTAGATCATATATTTATTATAAAATTCATGTAAAAATATGTACAAAATTTAAAATACAATTTAAATTTAGAAAAAACTTAAAATGTCTCCAAAAATCTTTAAACGCAAAAAAAACCTTAACATTTTAAATTGTCAAAAAATTCAATCTAGGTATGTTATAAAATAAGTATCGCGTAGCTAGATTTGGAAAACAATGCAAAGTGCATCGTAATCCCAACCTCAATTATTACCGTTGTAATATAAAATATCGAGTTTTTACAGAGTGATTTTTATTACACTTAATTATGATCGCCAGAACTATAGATTTATAGATTATGAGATGTAGAGGTGGGACCAAGTGCAATACTGCAGTGTCAACAAAGTTTTTACTTTTTCAATAATAAAATTAAATGTTCATATAGATGGCATATACCTACAATAGTTTAAACTTTTCAAGTTTGTGGTATCAATGACTGAATAAGCTAGAAATATTTAATTTTATAAATTACCTAAAATAATAAAATCAACCGTAACATTTCATTTATACAAAAAAATTGTATAATAAAAACCATTCTGAGCGAAGACGGTCAGTCAGCTTATGATATTACCAAGTATATTTGATGATATTATTGTGAATAAAGTAATTTATGTATAACGCTATAATCTATTTACGTGGAACCTTGTTTTAAATTTTCAATCCTTAGCTATAAAAGTTGAACATCTTATACATTTTTAACTACAAAATATTTATTACATTTTAAATTTTATACATTTTGTCAAAATTCAAACTATAAATGCTTATAAAAAAAATTGTGCCTATGTATTTTTATAATAATTTCAACTGCAATTGAAATTTGAAATTATTCATAAACAGCTTAAGACGAGGCAAAATATTTTCAAAATAATTGTATGGTGTATAGAAAATGAAAATATAAACATTCAGTGAATTGTTCATGTATCTACAGTTAATCGTTTTTGAATAACAGCAAAATAACAAAATCGTTACATGAGAAATCAAGTCAATACCCAACATTGAAAAATATGAACTTTAGACGCTCATAAAAATTTAATTTGACTTGCTTATGGACATTTTTTTTTTTTTTTGACAAAGATAGACAATCTTATGAATAATCTTGTATTACATTTACAAATCTTAGATTTAAAACGAAAATTTTTTATGAATTCTCAACTCATAATAATTTGCTAATTTTCGTGATTTTTCAGTATTTTGTCAAGATTTGAACCTTAAATGCTTATAAAAAAAACTGTGACTAAGGATTTTTAATATTTTTTAAATGTCATTGAAACAATAATATAGTAGGAGCCATATATTAAATTTTCAAGCTTTTTTACCCAACAAATTAAGTTTTATTGACATTCATAGAAAAAAAGACTAATAAAATTGGAAACTGAAAATTATCACAAACAGTTCAAAATAAATCAAAATATTTTGAAAATTTTATCGTGTATAGAAAATGCAAATATAAACAACCAGTGAAAATTTCATATACGACGTCTTGCTGTGATCTGATATTTGAATTTTGAGAATTGAATGAACATTGATCCAGTGATAACACATTATTTTGGCGGTACAGTGTTGATAACAATATAATTTTACCATAGAATAACGTCATATTCTGTGATACTGCCATAATAAAATACTGAATTCCGTGGTTAGTGGTTACCATAGATAATTAGATTATTATCTATGGTGATTGTACGATATTTTAGAATTACGATGTAGAGAAGATACCAAACTGCCAAACTGCCGAGAAAATTTGCGACCGGAATATGTACAAGTGGTGTCACCTTATCTTCTCTACATTGTGTTTAGAATATAAATAGGGTAATAATTTAAATAATAATGTTTAATACACCACAAATTCGCTAAATTAGACCCGTTTAAAATTATCCTACATTATCCCGCACCGTGATAATGATAACCATGTAGGTAAACGATATGGTCCAAACATCTCGGTGCATTATTTTTCACACCGGTTTAATCTAGCGATTTTGTAGACATGCACGAAAATTACTATTTTGTACCTATATATATATATTATATATATTTCAATGATTTTCTGGTAATACAAAAACATATCTTTGCAGTTAGCACCATTTTATATGTGGTGGTGCAAGTGCTGCATTTGCACCACCCAGTTTACGCCACTGCGTATCGCTCCGAGCGCCCACCAAAGTAACGTGACGTGTGGCGTGGCAAGTGATATAGCAAACACGTAACAACAAAATGTCGAATGGTGTGACACAACGCCTAATAATAATAATTATTATTATTATTAAAACCGATAGCAACCATTTACAAACAAAAATATACGGAAACAAAGTAAAATAAAATTTCGTAATATTACAAATACCTATGACGATAAGTCGACAAATATATTATATATAAAACTTAATCAACTTATCGTTTATAAATTATTTATTTATTTACTAAATTTATTACGGTAGTTATTTATTTGTATTTACTTACACGTCCTGCCAAGTAAACAATATGATGTTGATTAAGTGTTAAATTTACAATTAATCTTATTTGTCGTCATATGTAATTGTAATATTATAAAATGGCATTTTAGACTTTAGTTAGTTTCCATATTAGGTAATCACGTCTTTTAAAAGTTTAATCATTACTAAATGTAATTTCACTACATAAACTATTTTTAAACTAAGCCTTTATTAGTTAACGAGCATAAATGAGTGAGAAAGTTAAAATTAAGTTACTTTTAAATGTCAAAACAAATCAATTTTTTTCCAACAGTATTTTTTAACTTACTGTTAAATCGTTTTCCACGATAAATACGATAATATACATTATACAATTCCTAATCAGTTAATTTATTTTATAGTCATCTTAAGTTATTTTTTTCTGAATATAACTGATTGTCAAGTTATTTCTATTTAACTTAACAAGTTAAAAAAAAGTAACTTTTAACATAATGCTTTATTTTTTATAGAACTCAGTGAGTTAAAAAAAATAGTTTACTTGCCCAGCTTTTTGTGTGTGTACCTATATTATAATATTATTCATAGGTGACTGATTGGTAGTCAAATCAGTAGTGTAACTCCCCGCTCCCAATGAACAATATTGGAGTTGCAAGTGTCATTACTACTGTCATTACAATACTGAATACTACATAGTATACGATATACACGACTGAATATTTTTAATTAACTTCAGAAAATGGTATTAGTTAAAATAAAGTAATTAATAAATTACCTACCAACCTAATATATACATGTTTGGGGTTATAAGGGCAATGCCATATATGTATTGGTAAACTTTGTCAAATACTCCCTTAACTGCCGGCTATGTAGATAAATAAGTCATTACCGACTACCATCCAGCGCGCACTTACACGTAATAAGATCAAGTCATCGAGTACATCGATAACAGATATATATTACAAAGCGTCAAAGCTGGTATTCTGGTTGGTATATTTGCAGCAAAGTAGGTATTATTGTATTAACCAGACCCAGAAGGCAAAATCCCAAACAGTGTACTACGGATTTTAGAGATCGAAAAAAGAAATAAAATAGTTATGATAATATTATACATAATATACTATATAGGTATTATATAAGGTAGACGGCGTAATAAATGCAGCATGGAGTTGACTTGCAGGGATTGGTTTAAATATATCTGTCGCCGACAATAAAATATAATAAAGTAAACGTATACAAAGTCGAAACGTTTAAACTTTTGAATTAATTATCTGCTGAAACTTTCAACTTGGATAATTAATATAATTTAATATCATGGTCCATCTACAATGATTACTATGGCATTATTATTATTATTATGTGTATGGTTCAGAATACGTGCCCATACGTGCTTATTATACTGCTGCAGCAGCAGTCGATCGTTAACGTTAATACGTGACGCAACCATTTTTAAAGGATTTTGTGTAGACGATTACTTGTGCCGAATCAGGATAAATGATAATCGAAAACTTGAAAGATGTTTTGTTCTGTTTGTAAATAAATTCACGAGTAATCCCATGTCGGTACCACTTTTATATATTGTTATATTGCGCAATCTATATGCGTTCTTACCGCAAAACCGTTCGGTGTGGGACAGAACACTAAGCCTAATGACATGTATTTACGTATAATATAGCGTAAAAGACGATGAAACCAATTCAATTAAGTTTACACAAGATGGATGGGAATTTTTTATAATATGTGACTTTAGTTAGGTATCTAAGTATGGAACATTTACAGTTTTGATAACGTGATACGACATCGTTGAACATGCGTCACACAAAACACGTACATCGACATACATTGTTTTCAACAAAAGTAAAATATTAATATAGATAGATATATTTATACAGTTGTGTCTAGGCAGTAGGCAGTAGGCACCTACCAGTTTACCTATGCTATTTTTTCGTAACTATAGAATTACCACTCATAATGGTCAGCACTTTACGACAGAGATACGTTTGTAAGGCATAAAAACTAACTTAACTTTAGTTGTTAAACGTTACAAATCGAAATGAGTATAACTATTTACGGACAAAATTATCAATTAACGATAGTAGATTACAAAAATTATCAAGGGGGAGCAGGAAACTGAAAAACAACGAACATAGTTATTCAGTAATAAAACCAAGTCGGGAAAATAATTTTAAATAATTTTTATAATTTTGTCATGTACAACTTGATTATTTTATTAATTTATCAAAACAATATGGTTTTTCTGCTAGAAATTTTTAGTAAAAGACAAAATGAGAAAATGTTAACATAAATTACCTATTAAAGTTTGAATCCAGGACAATTGGCCGTCCTGAAATACTTTATCGTGACAACGGGATGCTACATTCAAAACCGCGGTACAGTCCCGACCAAACCGGGGCGTATGTTGACCCTATTTATAACCATGTATATGCGATAATATTTTATATCAGGAGATGACAGAAATAGTCCTTCTCACGCCCAAAAACCTGAAGTTTCCCCTCGATCCTAACCTTACATACATAAGCTCTGTTTTCATAAAAATTAGTCTACATATATAATATATAATTCATTGTCTTATATTGATTAATATATATAAGACACAATCTTAATTTAAAAAAAAATAACATAGTTGTACCATTTATCAGGAGATAGGCAGTAATAAAGTAGGTAACAAAAATACATGAATCTTGTATCACGATACTTCCGTTATTACTTATTATAACAATTTTTCATTTAATGTATGGTATCCATAAATCATATGAAATAATAACAAAAAATCATATATATATAAACTATGAATACCTGAAGTAAATTACTGTATTAAGAGGACGTCGCACCCGCATATTATATTGTCTCCGTCTTACACACGTAAGGCATAGCAAAAACGTTTTGGCGCGGGAAAGAACCGAGACGCTTACAGTCAACTAAGAAACGAAATTTTCACTGCATATAAAAGAGAACTTTGGCTGTGCAATATCGTTTTTATTTTTTTGATATCACTTATACGAAAAAAGTTCTTATTGTTTCAAAATCCATTATTAATTGTGTTTTTCAAACTTTAATAACTTTTTTTGAAGTTCCGATGACGAAAAAATTAAATAAATAATATGTTCTCTATAAAATATTTTAGACAATTATATCATTTATAGTTTATACCTATTACCTATATAATCTATTAATCCAATAGTTTAATAGTGACTATAGTAGAGGTATCTACATAAAATATTTAAAAATCATACAAACACTTATACTTTAGAATCACCATTCTTCCAAAATATATTTTTACTGGGACACCATACACAGGGTAAATAAAGAAAAGTATAAAACTGAAATAATTTGATGGGAAAAATGTCATTTGAAATGAAAAGAGACAGAAGAATAAATTATAATATTTACTTTGATTTTTTTTTTAAACGTAGAAGTTTGATATTTAGTAGAAAAATAGAAATAGGTGCAAGTACTTCAAAAGATTCACTGATCAGTCACGCGTACCAAATTATTGGAAATTGGACGCAAATTGTACATTTTAAGTGGGTATCAGAAAAAAATTCAGTACTTCTGAGAAAAACTTTATAGTGTATACAAATGATGTTTGTTATTGTTATAGGATTTGACATTCAAACACCCTCAACAAGTGGGATCAATTATTGCGTGCGAAATACCTAATATGTAAGTTTGACACGTTTTATTCACAAAGTTTTTTTTAGTTTTCTTACACAAATAGCCAATAGGTACTTTTTACAAGTTTTACTGCACGTGCATACGTAATTTTATGTTATTATAAAAAAATATGTGTTTAAACTATACACCTAAACACTTTAGGTAATATTTAATAAATAATAAATAATTCATAGACTGGTTCTTCAGACAATATTTATCGAAACTAATAAACAGATGTTAATAAACAGCATATTACGCTTGTTCGTGAAGTTGAAAACATAAAAATAAAAATAAATTCGTGATTATTATTATTTGGGCAAAATTAACACGAGGTTTTTTTTCATAAACACGCGTAATCTTTTATTAATTGAAACATTGTGCCAAAAGCACAAAGCATTCGTCATTTCATAAATTAAATATAAAGCATTCCAATTTATTTGCAATAAAGTCGTTGATGCAATCACATGATGCCTGTTAAAATATCAAATATGTAAATGTTATTTTACATATAGATACGAACTTCGAGAAGAGCTTACAACCTATAGCATTTAGCAAGCCTTGAAACCGTTTAAATCGTATAAATCGTTTTAAAACCGAAACCGAAATCGTAATCAAAAACGAAACTGAAAAAAATTGGATACCGATATTAAAGTCAAAACCGAAACCGGAAAAAATTGGATATCAATATTATAATTTAAAACCGAAACCGAAAAAAATTGGATACCGGTATTAGATTCAAAATCGAAACCGTAAAAAATTGGAAACCGGTATTCAATTTAAAACCAAAATCTGAAAAAATTGGAAATCGTTATTTTTTTTTTAATTGACGTGTTTTTAAATACGTAAATTTCATTAATACGCAAAATTAATACTCAAATAACCTAAGAATATTGAAAATTCCCTCTCAAAAAACTGTTAAGCCATATATTTACCAAAACAAATAATACGTTTTCGTGTGCAAGTATAATATTTTCATATTTGTTAATATACGCCTATGTTGTATGCAACGACGCTAAGTCATTACATTATAATATAATGGTAAACCAAATTTAACATATAAAATGATTATACATAGGCACATTATAATATACCTCAATTGTTAAGGCATCATTTAACAAGTCTGATAGTGCGGTCGTGCGGATGAGTTTCATAAAGAATGTTCGAATTTGACAGGGAATAACTAACTCTGTTATGACCAGCTTGTGAAATTGAACGATAATGAAAACGTTTCCATGGCAGCCTTTAATAAATACCTACCTACGTAATTTAAAATTGTATTTTCCGGTTGCCACAAAACCATTAGTGACATATTCTTAAACGTCTCGAGAACAAAACAAAGATCAATTTATTTTTTAATAGATACACAGTACACTGTGAACTTTTTGTACATAAATATAATTATATAGGAAGTTCTATCATAGTTTCGTTAATTACCTTGCATATAATATAAAAATATAAACTCATCATAATATAGTGCCTATAATTGCATAGTAGGTAATCGGTAGGCACTATAGGCTAGTAAAACAATATTTTAGAAAGTACCTACCTCAAGTTAAAGTATAAATTAACTTTTTAGACATTTTACAGTCAAAATTCCCAGATGTTTTTATCCAAATATGAAATAATATACCAGCTTATAGGTTCACTAAACATTTTGCTTGTAGCCTATTACAGTTGTACCTATAATCAGTCAATGGTACTTAGGCCCGTCTTGCAATTTAAAAACAGTACTTGGATATAATTTTATAAACCATAAAATAATCATTATCATTATAAAAATGATGTTATTCTTTATTTTTTTAAATATATCTATGGTAGATATATATAGATCATACAATTTATATCATTTAAAAGTATACAAGTATTATGTCATATTCTACATAAATACCTAATAATAATTAATTGTGTTCAGTGTTTGGTTTTTAAAATATAATCAATTAATTTTTTTATTTATCGACTGGATATTGAGAACCCAATTTATAAGCCAGGTTTTTAAAAAACAGTAAAATTATTGAAAACTGTTGAAATATTCAATTTTATAAACAAATGTAAATTGACATAATGCACAAAAAAAATCATATTCCTATGTAACTGAATTGTCAGCAAAACTGTTGAAAGTTGAAATATTACCGGTATCGGCGTATCACGTTAAGTCATATAAACAGTACATTAATATCACGCCAACAAATTTTAGTTTACAAAAAAAAATTAAGTCATAGTAATAAATTGCACTGTTACAAAATGTATATCATACATTTGTAACAATTGTTTATCCAGATTCCTGGTATAAATATAATTTTTTTTTTCTAACGATGGACATAGGACATGAAACATAGAAAACGGACTACTGTCGTCTGCCAGTAAATAAAATTAATAATTTTCACTAAGCCTTTAACAGGGCACTGTACCTATATAATATATTATAATATTGTGTACCAAGCTAACCTGTTTTTGTCTCGTCCCCGAATTATATCACCTCGACTATCGGCGGACTTATTACGCTTCCGGCGAGTGGCGGCCAATCAAAGCTGCACGGCGTGTCCTGCAAAGTCTTGGCGGCGGACAATTCGTACCGAACGAGCGGCGGTTGTTGGTTGATCGACGGCGGAAAACGGAATGAACGGGCGTCGGTGCTCACGGCGCGAAATTTCGAATCTCACCGGCTCCCGCTGTTGGCCCTGGCCAATGAAAGCTCGTCGTCGCCCGACCTCGCCACGCGCCGTCTCGGGATTTCGTTTTCATCGCGCTCGTCCCACAAACAGTTCGGTTGGCGGAGGGATTTTTCCGTTTTCCCGTCCCCCTACGTGACGGTTAAGTACCTCTGTACCCCCCTAAGAAAGTTTCCACGAACCTTCCGATCGCGCGTGCAACATCACAACGCCATTGTTGTCAATATGTTGATAATATATTGTATAGATAGGTATGTATGTAATCGGCTTAAACGTCGAACGCGTTTTTGTGTTTTTATAATAATATAAATACGCATTTGGAATTTGTGTTGATGTGTAATTGGTTTTAAAAGTTTCAAACAAATTTTACCTAATATATTATAATAACATCAATTATATTAAGTACCTACTGGTGCGTCAGTGGTGAAACCAGGATTTATTCAAGGGGGGGGGGGGGGGTTCCAAAAAATGTATGTAACTTCTGTTTTTCTGTTTTTTTCCATTTCTATACATACATTTTATTTTTTAATGAACACAATTTTCCGGGTTTAAGGCCATTAAAAAAAACAAAAACAAATTATATTATTTACATTTTAGATTCTGAGCGATGATGAATGTATTGATTTTACAATGATGTTTTTTTTAAATTTTTCTTTATTTTTGTGTCTGTCATTGTGGTTTGGGGCAGTAAAACTGGTTCGGTTTTCTTCAAGAGTATCTATTGTTCGGTGAAAAAGTGAATCTAGTTGGTACATTCGGTAGGAAAATTTTAAAATTCTCAATAATTTTCATAAGCGCCTAGAAAAACAACATAAAAATCAAGGAAAAACGGGAATTTTTACGCAATATCGGTTTTCAATAATATCGATTTTGGTTTTTGGTGTAGCTCTAAAACAAATGAACGTATATACATAAAATACTTGACTAGTAGTTTGTATTTTCATTTTCTATACACGATAAAATTTTCAAAATATTTTGATTTGTTTTGAACTGTTTAGGATCATTTTCAGTTTCCAATTTTTTTAGTCTTTTTTTCTATAAATGTCAATAAAACTTTATTTGTTGGGTAAAAAAGCTTGAAAATTTAATACAAGGCTCCTACTATACTATATATAATTTAATACCATCCATTACAGTGACCCACTTGTAACCTACAGTACAGCAGAGCGACACGCCGACACCCACTAGCCTACCTTTTCAAATTTATATTTACAATGTATGTCAATTAATTATTATTATTATGCCAATTAAATTATGGTTTAGTATCATATTGCAGTGTCATATTAATCTCATATGTAATAATCAATCTAATCAATAAGTTTCGATGAACATTTCAAAAATAAAAATAAAATTAGACATAAGCCAAGGGGAGGGGGCCATTGTTACACGTACATAATATTATATTGGGATTAAATCCCCATCCTATAACACCCAAAATGTATACCAAGCGTAGATAGGTACTGCGTACATTATGTTTTGTAACGGGTTAGACATTTTTATGCATAACACACAAACAATTACTTATTAATAAATTATGATAGACAGGTAATTAATAAAGTATTTTCCCCAAATTAATTTTAAAAACTCGATAATATTTTAGCGTTTAAGAATTTATTTTATAATCCCTCGATATTCACCCTTGATATTAAATACACATCTCATACCCTCTAAAAATATTCAATTGACTATATCCATAAAGCGTAGGTACCTGTACTTTCATTAATTTGTTGTCCTTAAGAATAATTAACGTCTCACCAACTACCTATTTATTTTTATTTACTAATATGTACTTTTTTTTAAAACAAATACCTAACTAAAAAAATATGTGTTAGGTTTGCCGTTGCGACACAACTGAAATCTGTATAACATTCATAAATTCCAATTAATATACACGAAACATCTGGCAATCTTAACACATATAAGTAGATTCAAACAGTAAAAAGTAAAAAAAATATATTATTAAAATTGTTAATACCTAGGATTTAAAAAATAATGATTAGAAAGAAAAATGTGTTGGTCATGTTGGCATACTATCCCATTTTTTAAGGATGTTTTCTGTGTCCACAAAGTCTAGTTTAAAATTCAATTGTTTATCCGTCTTAAACATTGTGCTTATAGTGTACCAAAAGTCTAGAATAAAATGGTAAATTATAGATATAATAGTTGTAAAATAAAAAGAGTGTCTAGGGTGAGATACTTAGGCCTAATCTTTGATCAAAACTTGAAATGGCATCTTCACATAAACGAAATCAAAATATACTGTCTGAGGAAAATGATTTCGCTAGAAATGATGCGTATTGTGAATTTATCTCTCTACCAGGCTATCTATACTTCAATATGGGGTGGTACCTATGAAAATGCTATTAAGCCTTTAAATATCTAGCAAATAAAATTGTTCATATGTGTCTTGATAAAACAATGTTAGGCTGCTCTACTAAACTAAATTATAAAGATTTTGACGTACCTGTCAATTTACTTTACAAAAAAAATATTGCAATCATGTTTGTTATAAAAAAGTTTTTCATAAGTAATACCATATATTCAAAACGTAATAGAACATACAATATCCCAATAAATTCACTAGGTAGTAAAAATATTGGCCAAAGATTCATTGACTATATTTTAGAACCTATTTTTTTTTTTAACTCTATGCTTTTTAATATAAAAAAAACTATAATATATATTGTTTAATCACAAAATAACTATTTCTAATTGGTTTTTATAAGAGCTATAATTTTTAGCATATAATGACTTCTGCCTATAAATAATTATTATAATATAATCTGACGATTACTTTAATAACTTTATTTTAATATTTTAATAATCAATATGCTACTGTAATATGTATAATTTAAGTTTGTAACATGTAACACTCTACTACCAACACAAGCTCTGCTTAAAGGTAATATATATAACAATATTCTTGTTTTTTTTTTAAAAAAAGAAGATATATTAGATACTTTCAAAAATTATTTAAGTAAATACATATTTGGTTGTTGTTTTTGTTTTATATAAATATTATCAATATAAACTATCACGGAATATGCTATGTGATGTTTAATACTTTAAAAGGTATTTCTGATCAATTATCATTCATCAACAGTAGAATCACAGTTTGTGTTTCTAGTATTGAACATGTTGCCCGTTGGCCGTTCAATGCATATTGTATAAGGCAGTGAGAATTAAAAACTTAAATAAGATATATCAGTCACAAGCCAAATAAAAATAATAATATTATATTTATTACAATATTTTATGTTTTGTTAAATAATAAACAACATTTATGCTTAAATAAGGATAACCATTGAATATAATATTATGACTTAAATTGTACATTTAAAATCATTAAGAACTTCAAATTGTTTAAATTTCTTAAATATAAATTAATTAGTTGTAGAAATTCAAGAACGGTCTTTAAAATACAATAATATTTCATTAAATGAATACAATTAAGTATGTTATTATTAAATAATGTACCGGTACTCTTATTTCAGAAATCATTAATAATACATTTCAGTTTTAAAATACAAAATTTAAATAATGATATAATTTAAATTCACCCTTAATAATATTATATATTTTAACAGAATTCAATCAAATAAGTTTCATATTAAATAACAAACACTATCTCCTTCTTCATAATAACAACTATTTGTAAATTCAATTAATTTTGACTAGTTTGTTTACTTGCATAATATATATTTATATACGTTAGTCCTTTTATACGCGTGTGAAACATGGCCAACGACTAAAGGAGACGAAGACAAATTAGCGATACTCGAAAGAAGAATATTAAGAAGAATATTTGGGCCAAAAATAAATAACATGACACAGCAATATGAGAAAAGAAATAATATAGAAATACAACAATTATATAAAGAGCCAGACATAGTAGCAGTACTAAAAAATAGGAGAATGGCATGGGCCGGTCATGTATGGAGGACAAATGGTCTTATGAAAGAGGTTTTAAAATGGAAACCTCAGGGGAAAAGACCACTTGGCAGGCCGAAACAAAGGTGGATCGACAAAGTGGAGAAGAATTTAGCAGAGATTGGAATACGAGATGGAGAAACAATAGCACAGGACAGAGACAGATGGAAGCAAGTTTGTGTTGCGGTAATGGGCCTCAATGGCCTTTAAAAACCGAAGAAGAAGAAGAAGAATATATATTTATCACATGTCCTTTTGTCAGTTATAAATAATGTTAGAATTATTGAAGAGTATTATTTAGCAACCCTCGGTGCTCACATTTCCTTTGTATAGAGTTGTGGTTATAAAACAATAGTTATTTCAAAATGTATTGCAACATACTTAGGTATGTAAAATATAATTTAATTATTTAATAGTTCAAGTTGCTAGTGTATTAAATACCAGTGTCATTATTGTAAATCCAGATAGATTTAAGAAATTACTAATAATAAAACAAGCACTAATATTAGCACTGGCAATCAAAGATGAAATTGATTGAACATATTAACTGAAATAAATTAAAAACCCCTACATCAATAATATTATGAATGAAATGGATGGACAATAACAATATTGGTAAATATATATGTAGAATAAGAACTTATTTGTAAGTACACATATATTAATTTAACAAAATACTTTCAATTACAATAAATGTGTTACAAACAGTATTTACTAAAACCAGAAGTAATATAAAAAATTTTAAAACCAGATATTCTTTATACATTATAAGAAATGGTTTTGTTTAACAGCATTTAATAATTTTGTTAATTATTTATTTGATTATTAATTTTTTTTGTGTATTTAGATGAATGTAAATATAATACATTAATAATTAAATAGGAAACATCATTATTATTAATATTATTCATTAATACTAACATCTTAATATGTGTAATATAAATGTAATTAATGGAATGCGTTTTGAAATATATTTATTCCGTTATTTTAAACGTAATGTATTAGCCATAAATGTTGTTATAATATTTTTTATACAATAAGCATACACTTGTTTCATAATTCACATATTATAAGGAACTTATTCCAATAATCTAAATAAATTAAAGTAGAGTAGAGTAGAGTTAAAATTAAATATGTACGCCATTTTGTCCTTAAGGTAAAAAGCAATAATTGAACTTAATAATATTCACTTTTTAATGTCTTTTAATGTCTATTCTAACTTTTTATTTTATCATACACCACAATTGAACACTGATGAAGTAATATTTATTATGTAGTTATAAAAACATTTCTGATAAAATATTTGTTAAATTTTTACACACAACTAAGCATGTAATTTACATACAGCTCAAATAACATTAGAGAAAAATTAATGATATAAATATGTAAGCTAATTTCTCCTTTATTTACGTATTTTCCATGATCCTGTACGGTATCGAAGCCATATTGCTAATACATCAAAACCCATTTCCAGCCAACTCCACACAGGGACTATTTTTGAGCCTACATAAAATTAATGAATTAATATCTTAAAAATTAAATTTTACTTTATTATATTGTATTACCTTCAATTTCTGTCCAATGAACTGGTACTTCAGCTAATTGCAATTTCAACTTCTCAGCTATGTATAACATTTCTACATCAAAAGCCCTAATAAATCATAAAACAAATGTAAGTAAAAAAATAATAATAAAAGTTGATAAAACATAAATGTCATTAGAAATATTGTAATATTGTTAATATGTACCATCCATCAACATGTAAATTATTAAACAAGATTCTTGCAGCTGGACGAGTGAATAGTTTAAAGCCACATTGTGTATCTTTGATAGTACGTACTCCAAATATCCAGACATGCATATGAAAGCACATCATCAAGAAAGTACGAAACACACTTCTTTGAGCTTTAGATTCCGTTTCTAAGTGAGCACGTGAGCCACACACAACCGCATAAACCGTTTTAGCACATTCAGTAATATCATCTAGTTAAATCAAAAAAAATAATTAAGTATAAAATGAAAATTTAAAAATTCTTTAATATGTTATTTAAGATAGTGATGCAATTTGTGTAGGTTAACAAATATAACATAATTAAAAAACAAGTAAAATTTAAAAAGCTAATAGAAATTCAGCTGTTGGATAAGATAAAAATTAAATAACCAATAACCTAGTTATATATAAAATGTAAAGCATGTATCTGTTACCGTTTAATTATAAAATCTGTTATTTTGTAATTTTACATACTGTTTTAGTTAAAGTGTTCATATTAAAATAAAATAAAATAATACTATATTATCTAGAAATTGTATAGAATAACTAGTTGTTCCATATAACCCCCGATTGAGAATATGTTTAAGTATAAATATAAAATAATTATTTTGATATTAAAAAATATTGATTACATTCAGGAACAGTAATATATTTTATACTTGAAATATGTTTCGTATAATTAGAATTTAGAATGAAATGGAAATCCAGAAAAACAAAATTAAAAAATTGACAATTTTAGTATAAATATTACACAAAAAAATTAACAATATAAAAATACCTACAACAATTTTTATTTAATATTACAACTAGTTTACAATATTTAAAAATTAAGTTGATTTATTTATTGCCTGTATTTGAAACGTGGTAGGTATACCTACTATTTATTATTATAAGATTGATTTTGGTGAAATTTTGAATTACACATTATACTATTCTTACGACACATAAAATTGGTTAGGTACATCTACATTTAGAAAACCTAGACCTAGATTTTTAAATAAAAATAACAAATAATAAGTAGTACGTTAGTGTAGTCTTAATAAAATATAATTTAAGTAATAATACTTAAAAATATAATACTTTATGTGGTACTGTTTGTTATAGCCCTGCCATCTATATAACAGTTTATTTATTGATTCAATAATAATAATAATTCAATGACAGATATATTGATATAATATTAAAAAATGATAATAATAAATATATTGTATAAGTATAAAATAATGATAAATTAAAAAATGCATAAAAATGGTTATGGTTTCTGTGATTCCCCAAATTCTGTTATATCTTTTAAGATGGTGTCAAACGGATCACTATTGTTTAGTTTTGATCGCCACATAAATTCTGCCATGTAAGAGTCTAAAAAATTTCTATCAGTTCCTCTACGTTTTTTGTTGCCCCATTTGGCCGAACCCCACATTCTCTCGACATTTTGTGTGTGAGCTTCCAAGTTAGGGTTCACGAAAATTGAATCTATGATTAACTTGATTATGTTGAAATCTATGTTGTTGCAAATTAGCATAAGCTTTCCAGCTGTCAGAAAAAATTGTAGAACCATGTCTAATATATCGATTAATGATAGGTATCAATGTAACTTCTGATCTATTTGGCACACTAACTATGAAACATTAATTAGTTCCACAGCATATACCACCAAACACCCATTGTTGAGGTAATATATGCCCTGCATTATTTTTCCTGCGTATGAAAAAACTTTCATCTATTGCATCTATTCAATTTGGACTACCTACTTGATTGTTGTTGCTCTCCATGCGCCAAACACAAACTTTTCGTAAGTAGTTGTTCCAATCGACTACCGCATTTTTTCCAATACCCAATTCACGTTTGCAATATGTCACTGAAGTAAGTTCATGAGGCCAATAGTATATAAAATACAATACTATTTATCGTTAATCTTGAACCGTTCAGCCAACTATTTACTCTAATACCCTTCTCTTTACGAAAATCCTTTCGTTGACATCACCATCTCGACCCTTTTATAAACATTTCGTGGCCATTTTCACATGTATTTGTCATTTCAATAATGTCTTTAGACTGTAGAAATAGAATTCCGGCATTTAAATCGGGCACTTGAGTCAACAAATCCTTAAAATTCATTTTACAATAATATATGAACAAACGACGAACGAATACGAACTGTGATGTTTGATCTGCAGTATATCGGATTATTATATTATTGATTATTAGGTACCTCGTAGTAATGGTACGTATTTTCCGTCAAATTATTTTATATTTATACTATATATTAATTTTTATATGGATGGCGGGGCTATAACAAACCAGTACCCTTTATGTTCCATTCATTATTCCTTAAATATCTTAACTATTTTATTTTGAGAAACAAAACCAAGCTTTTCAGTTTTCTACAAAATGCCTACCTAAATGTGCAAAGATGATTATTTTTTTACAACTAAAGAAAAAATACTTATACTATGTATTTGTTTTTAGTTACTTAGGTAAAAAATATCTCTTATTATTACTTGCTGCCAAGAAGTGTAATACTGTTTCTAATTTTTCTAAATCTTGAAACCTTGTAGCACCATCAGCATCAGCAAATAATAAGGTACGTCCACGCGCACTTTTCATTCCCTGTGGGAAAACATATGTTAATAATTTGATATATGTGATAGGTATCATTAATTAGTAAAAATTCAATAATTCTACTCACCAAGCAAACAGCACCTCCCTTTCCACGATTTTTGTATAATTTTAAAAGACGTATACGATCAGAACCATACTGTTGCACATATTCCATGACAATATCACATGTCCCGTCGGTACTCCCATCACTAACAACAATCACTTCAAACGACCATTTTCGGCTGACATCAGTCAAGAAATGTAAGCATGATTCGAGCATAGGCCTTACTAAACAGAAATATTTTAAAACAAATAAAATAAATAGGCAAGGTAAACCTGTCTTACTCCTGTCTTGTTCGTTGTACGCGGGCACTATGATCGACAAATCCAAAGTGCTTTCATCCTCCAGACTGGGAAACGGCACTTGTCTGGCATTTTCGTCAGTGAAGTGTTTTTCATCGTCAGTCCTGTGCTTGTGCGCGTAAGGAGAATCCTTAAAGTACAACATCCAGAACACCAACGTCGTCAACAGTACCTGAAACACGGAGGATGTTTAGTGTGAGAACGAACGAAAAACGCGACTACTCACTATGCCAGCGAGAATTCCCTGCACTGGAAGTGACAACAAGCCACACATACAGAACATCGTCGACGAACCAATACAATTTATGAATTATTATCGCAATCCCCGCCGTCAACACCTACACGTCATACCAATGCATACAAGGTGCAAAGGTGGAGTGCTTTAAACTAGTTGAAACGTCGACAAAAGTATAAAACTATAGATGAGAATATGTGATGCGGAATACGTTAGCAACTGACGGAGCTATCAGTGATGCGTCGCCGCGGCGGACATTATCAGTCGGCCGCTGTCGAAGTCGAACTTTATTCCTAATCGTTATGGGGGTAAGAAAGACACGTACAAAATAGGCAGACGCCTTATCAGGAGTAATGTTTGATTAGAATAGTTTATTGTTATTTATTTCATTTTGCCATACGTATAAAATAGTTTACGTTTGCTGATAACAGTTTTATTTCTTACCGATTAAAATTTTAAATTCATTGCTCAGTATAATATAAATATTATGTTATATTGTTTAACGTTGTTCATTAATTTAATTATACATTCACACACATTTCCAGGTGACGACTGCGCGAATGTGTTGCGTCGACACCGAAATGAGTAACAAAGATTATATCTTATGCTTTTGACACGTCCTACCACATATCCTTTAGATGTTATATTTTGAAATCAAAAAAATGAAGTTTTCGTTTAATTTCTCATTGATAATTTTACTGCTCATTCGACACGGCTCGTGTTCACGTCATTATGATAGACACCGTCTCTTACAGTTGAGGTGTGTCTCGAGATTTCCGATTTTTTGTCCCAGTCAATAGAAAAATTAAATTTGTTTTTTTGTTTTATGAAGATCTGAAGTGAAAGAAATGTTTGAACATGCATATCACGGCTATATGAAATATGCTTATCCTTATGATGAGTTACGGCCATTGACATGTGATGGTGTGGACACTTGGGGCAGGTACATATTATATATTTTCTTCAGTAATTTCAATAATGAATATATAATAAACATGTTATGACTTATTTATAGCTATTCATTATCATTGATTGATGCCCTAGACACTCTAGTTGTAATGGGACTACACGATGAATTTAATAAGGCAGTTGACTACATAAAATATAATGTTTCCTTTGATGCAGATATCAATGTATCAGTTTTTGAGACAAACATAAGAGTTGTTGGTGGACTGCTAAGCGCTCATATGTTATCCCATAGGTATGATATATTTTTTTAAAAACAACATCAATTACAATACATAATATATCATAACTAAATGTAATTATTACTATTGTTATTATTGTTCTTTGTTCTTAGAGCCACAACTGAATTAGAAATTGGATGGCCGTGTAATGGACCACTGTTACGTATGGCTGAAGATGTAGCTAGAAGACTATTACCAGCATTTGATACCCCTACTGGTATGCCTTATGGAACAGTTAATCTTCGATCTGGTGTACCCGAAGGTGAAACAACTGTAACTTGTACAGCAGGAGTCGGTACATTCATATTAGAATTTGGAACTCTGTCCCGACTAACTGGTGATTCTATATTTGAACAGGTAAACCATAAGTAACATAAGTATACCATAGTATTATTATTCAGCAATATTTTAAAATACGATTGATTTTTCTCAAATTCAGTTGAGGTGTTTTACAATTTAAGTGAACTGGTAACAATTAGTGTATGTTTAATAGTAATAAGTTAAATAAGAAATATTTAATAATCCCCTATTATTTATATAATTGCATAATACTGCAGTATGTTTTCTATCTTCTAAATGGGTAACTTTGGTACAAATGTTTTAGATAAATACGAGGATAAATATTTGGATCATAAAATACCTATTAAATTAATTTATAAACAGGGTGTTCTATTTGTTGTAATAGCAAATTATTAATTTCTATTAAGTATTTACCTAATAAATTATGAATTTTCAATTTTAATTATACTTTTGTTTGAAATTTGTGTATTCGTAACTAAAATATATTCTAACAAGGTCTTTCAGTCTTTTTGGGTCCATGGTTCTTCTAGTTTTAGAAAACAATTTAAATAGCTCCCATATAAAGAATGATAAATGATAATAATTATATAAATAAATTTACATTATTTAATGCGAGTGAAGCTCCCTTGGATAATTACCGGTGACACCCCTAGGAGCTGCAACGCACAGGTTGAAAACCCCTGTTCTAAATGAATAATTTAATTTTCAATGTTTCAGTACATAAAATAATGAAATAATAATAATATTTAAAAAGGTGGGCAAGTGGGCGTCCCTCTGCTGTACAGTAGGTTACAAGTAGGTCACTGTATAATTTTTGGTATTAAATTTGAATTCAATGATATAATATCACTGTATACGAAAAACGATTCTGAGCGAAGACTAGTTAGTCAGTCTATGATATATTACTACTAAGTACGTTTGATGATATTATTGTGAATAAATTAATTTATCTATCTATTTACCTGGAACCTGTTTTATATTTTCAATCCTTAGCTATAAAAGTTAAACATTTTATACAATATTTTTAACTAGGAAATATTTTTTAATTTTATATATGATATATTTTGTAAAAAATTTGAACTTAGAATTCCAATAAAAAAAATTGTGCCGGTATTTTTAATATTTTTCAATCACTATTGTAACATTATATCAGGAGTTTTGTATTAAATTTTCACGCTTTTTAACCCAACAAATAAAAATTTATTGACATTTATAGAAAAAAAAAAAAATTAGAAAATAGATAATGTCCGTAAACATTTTAAAATGAGTCAAAATATTTAGATAAAATAAACATTTCATGTAAATTTCAAGTATCTACAGTTATTCGTTTTTGAAATATAGCAAAATAAGGAAATCACTACATGAGAAATTGAGTGAATATTCAATCTTGTAAAAATTTAAATTTCAAACGTTCATAAAAATTTAATTTGATTTTCAGGCAGACATTTTTTTTTTTTTTGATAAAGGTATACAAACTTATGAGGGATATTGAATTAAATTTGCAAATCTTAGATTTAAAAAAAAAATGTATGAATTTCTTACTCAAAATAATTTGCACATTTTAGTAAATTTTACGTATTTGTCACAATTTGAACTTAAAATGCTTGACCCAAAAAATTTTATTGATAATTGTAGAAAAAATAACTAAAAATGTCAGTGGACCACTCAAAACAAGTCAACATTTTTTGAAAATTTTGTGGCGTGAAGAAAATGCTAATATAAATATTCCTTGAAAATGTCATGTATCTATGGTTATTCGTTTTAGAGTTACACCAAAAACCTAAATGGATTTTGTCAAAAACCGATTTTGCATAAAAATCCTTAATTTTTTATTTGTTTTTCTCGGCGCCTTTAAAAATTACATAAACTAAATTTTGAACTCCTTAATGCACCAACTAGATTTAAATTCTCATTAAATTTATTAATTTAAAATTTATTTTTCTTAAAAAAACAAAATATTTTCTATTTTACAAACTTCAATTGGGGTTCTTGTGAATCATTTATTCAAACATATTAAACATTTAAATAATGTTGTAAAATCCAAGGTTTTATTTTGCCAAATAATTTTAAGATATTACATTTTAAAAACCATTGTTTTTTTCAATATTTTTTTCAATGGCTAAATTTAAAAATTATTATTATTTACATTTAGATTATTTATCTTAATTAAGAAATAACGGTTTGATGTAACTTCCAATTCTGGTTTCATATATTTAAATAAATAACAGCATAATATAATCCTACTTCGAAGCACGATTTAAGATATACAGGTTAATCATCGGCCTATAACGAATAGTGCTTTACGGTGACTGGTGAACCAACTATCTGAAACAGCTGAGGGCCCAGAATCACTAGCGCTCGTCGTGGTTTAAATATGTTAAATATATATATAATATCGTAACAATATAAACCACTTACCACGGTTATCTGCTTTTGATACCAATAATACCTATAGTATATAGTATTATTGAATCTTTAAATTTGTCCTCAGGGTGTGCTAGTAGTACTGGGAACAGCTGTTTCAGATAGTTAGTTCACCGGTCAAATTATGGGAGTTCGATACGCAACCTGTATATCTTAAATCGTGCTTCGAAGTAATAAATCATTTTCTAAAATAAGTAATAGCCTAATCAATCATTATATGTATAATAGATAAAGCTCATTATAGTTAAAATAAAAATTAAGTTACATACAATGCAAGAAGGTATATTCATAGTTATGGACATAAACAGAGTATTTATTTATGAAACTCTTTTATAATGTACCATATAATACTAAATTGTATGATTCAATAAAACTATTTATTAAATAAATGTAATGAACAGTTTCATGCAACCCGGCAAAATTAGTTTTAATAGTTTTATATAGTTTTAACAAAACGTTTTATAATTATTATTAAACCATTTTAACCTAGATTCATACAGGCATTACAATACTGAAAACTGGATAATTAAATTTAGGAGCTCTATTTTAGACTTGTTTTCCACAAATTAAAACAATCTAATAATAAAAAAATTAATACAAATTCACCCATTTAAAATATAAATACTATATAACTAGAAATGTTATTAAGTGTCACAATATGCAAGCCTGGTCATGTTAGTGATCATTTCTAATTAGTTTAAGTCAGAATATTTAAAAAAAAAACAACTAACTATTTATATATTTAAGTTACTTTAAAAATATAATAACTTAGATTATAAGTTTGTTGATTAAAACACCAACTAAGTTACCAAAAAGTTATATAATTACTAGAAAAAACATAATTTATATATAATACCAGAATCATCAAATTATAATAAATATGACTTAATAAAAAAAAAAAATTTATATAATGTTAAATTAATTTACATAAAATATTTATTACATGTTAGTATGTTTGTTTGAAATTTTGAATTTTCAAAATTTGAAAATTTTTTACATTATTTAAGAATGGTTTATTAAAATACCTTTTGAATAACTTTATGATTTTTTAAAAAATAACTAGTTAAGATATCAAACGTGCTACCAAACAAAGTAACTTCTAACTTTCTAACTAGTTAATGACCAGCATTGACAATATGACATAAAACTATATTAAATAGGTGTATTGCAAATACACATTTTAATAAGTCGATTGTAAAGTTTTATTTGTTAAATAATTTTTATTAACTTATAAGATTTGAAATATTAAATAATCCTTTACCAAATTATATTAAATTAATCAAAATCTTTCACATAATTTATATAAAAATAATAATAAATATAAGTCATAATCCACAGCTACAGATAATTCAAAATGTACAAAGTAAATAATACATAACATTTTTATCTAATATGAATGCAAAATATATAAATATTTATTTGCGTTATTATTGCACTTATATTTTAATAATGAATACATTTTTAATTGAGTTAAAGTATTATTATTTTAAACCCATAATTATAACTGTTTTCATATATTAATTATTAAAACACACTTGCCGAACATTCCAGGTTAAAACAGTGGTCTAAAATGTCTACAAATGTTTTTCTTTTGATTATTTTAAACATAACTCTAAGTGATATTTTATTATTTGTTAGGTAGCTTTAAAAGCTCTTCATTCATTGTTCAACCATAGATCTAAAATGGGATTAATGGGTAATCATTTGGACGTGGCCTCTGGATTATGGATTGCACATGATTCAGGCATTGGTGGTGGGATTGATTCATATTTTGAGTACTTAGTTAAAGGCTCTTTGCTATTTAACCTGCCTCATTTAAGAAGCATGTTCGATGAGTTAAGAAAGCCTATTGATAAATACTCAGCAACTTCCACAGGGTGGTATTTTTGGGTGAACATGCAAAAAGGCCAAGTAACAATGCCCATATATCAGTCATTAGAATCATATTGGCCAGGGCTTTTAAGTCTAATAGGTAATTATACCTTAATATCATTAATAATTCGGATATTTAATAGTATATTGTCATTATATTATTATCCCTAAAGATTTGCTTTGATTTTTATTATTTTAATTACCATATGGTTAACTTTTATGATATTTTAAATATATGCTATTATTTTAGGTGATATAGATATTGCCATGAAATCGATGTCAAATTATCATGATGTACTTAAATTATATGGTTTTACTCCTGAAGTTTACAACGTTGTCAATCAAGAGGCTGCTAGAGATTCATTCCCATTACGACCTGAATTAGTCGAGTCTGCCATGTATCTGTACAAGGCAACTAACGGAGATCCTTATTTACTAGATATAGGTAGCGACATTCTACGTTCCATTCAACATAGTAGCCGCACACGTTGTGGATATGCCACAGTAATATATTTATTTTATTTTACATTTTTACTATACTCATGTTTTGTATAGTTATAATCAGGACTCGTAACTTCATGCACTAAAAAATGCCTAAATAAGCATGCATTCATGCACTAAAAATTGTCAAAATATGCATTAAAATATGCACTAAAAAGTTCAAAAATATGCATTTATATGCCCTAACATTTTTAAATTATGCACTCAAAATATGCATAGTGTAAAAAAATCATGAGCAAAATTTAAAATAATGAGAATAAAACCATGAATTTATAAAATTACAAATTCCGCCACAAAATTTTGCAAACGACCCGCAACTGTTTGTTTTTCTTTCGGCATTGTTTAAATTAATAAAATATTAATAATAATGTGTACAGTACCTATGCCTCACATGAAAACACTAAAACAAGAAATTGAACGGACGAACTCATGCGAGTATACGACTGATATGAGTAAACTCATCGGCGAGTGCAAGAATACTATACTGTTATTACTGTACCAATGTACAAAATTATAAATGCGGGTTGGTGAGAAGCTGCACGCGTGTACAGGTTCGTTTTGACGACAAACTTTGTACGGTGGAGGATGATAGTGGTAGCGATTAGATTATTTCCGCGGTACTACGTAAAACGCATAAAATTTAAATAGGTATGTACTAGGACACTAGGTAGTCACACACACACTGAATAAAAATAAATCAAAACACTATAATTTTGTTAACGGGAAAGTAAATAAAAACAAGAAACTTTTCAAATATTCGTCTAAAAAATATTTATATGAAATAATATGCACTAACGACTGTAAAAAATCAACTATATGCCAAATATGCCTTAACACCCAAAACATGCAAAAACATGCATTATAAAACTTCATATTATTATTACTATTGTTATGAAATGGATTTGTATCTCGGTTAGCATGTTTTCCTGTGTAGCAAAAAAAACACGCAGATGCATGAACTTATGAGCCCTGGTTATAATACATATAAATTATGAAAATATTAGGTATTTTATAGACATTTTTTTTTGATATTTATTAAATTAATATTAATATGATAATAAGTAATAATAAATTTGACTGAAATAAAAAGACATTTTATTCAAAAATAGTAGACTTGACTTATTAGGTATTTATTTTTAATATATAATACTATTAATTTTAATTATTCATCATATTGTTTCATATTTTTATTTAAAAAAAACAAGTATTATTGCCATATTTGGATTTAATCTTTTCATTTTCCTATCACAAATAATTCCAGCTGTACTCAATAAATGCTCATAAGTTACTTATACTTCGAATACTTATGTACTATTTTTCTAACTCTCTTAAAATTAATTTGCTTGAATTTTTTTACTAGTCAAGTATACTTATTTCTTGTGACAGAAGTAGTTTATCAAAGTTAATATTAAATCTAATATAAACTCTGTCTTGAGTAATTGGCGAGGTTCAGATAACTTCTTATTCATAATAGATTTATTTAATTCTTTTTTTTCTTTTCCAAGTTATGAGTATTTTCATAAAGCTAAAAATATTCATTAAACAATAAAACAAAACAAAAACACCATTATTATACATATTTTTATAAAGCTGCGTAGACGGGTTATGTTTATGTTAGAATTGTTGGATTTATTTTCAGTTGACTCGATATGATTCCTTCAATAGTATAGTATTGTCCTCGTCGCTTGAATAAAAACACACTACCTATTTTTTAATCTTGATCCAATAGAGCATATCATTTTGAATCCATAAAATGTATAAGTTATTATGTAATAATTACCATAATTATAATAATATTATATTGTTGAACAATCTTTAAATTTGGTACCAGTGCGGCAGTGCACAAAATTATAACCAAACTTTTTTCACAACATGATATAGATAATTAAAATATTTTGGAACTGAGATAGATAACAACCTTTGTCAAAACTCAAAATGCAAATTTAGGATTCACTAATATTTATAAAAAAATAATGCTTTTACAATATAAGTAATTTCAGTTTTAAAATCATTGGATTCTATTTGCTGTATTCTTTTAGTGTTACAAATTTATTGTGATCTATTAAAATAGTTGATAATTTATTTTCCCATAAATACTTCTTAATTTATAAGTATTTAATGCTTAGACTGTAGACTGGTGTAACATCAGGAGTATGTACTTCGTAAAATGTTGATCTACTCCTCGTTCATCTAAACTTTAAATAATTATACATAATTAAAATTAACTTCTTGTTCTAAATTTAATTTTTACATATCAAATTCCTCAGAAAAATATTCTGGTTTGTAATATGAAATCGTAATATTGGTATAAAATACATATTTTTCAAAAATGTTTTTGGGGTATTTGATTAATAAAAATGAGCTGCTATACTTACAGATTTTTACTTATAGACCAAATGTATGCCCTGATTGACAAGATAGTACTGTGAAGTTTGAACATGTTTTGGTAAAGCTTTGACTAGCTATCAAGATAAAAGTATATTTTAAAAAGTAACTCCTACATTTTTAATACTACTATAATTGTACACTCTATACCCTTATCAAAATTTCTCATTTTTAAATTAAGAATACATTATTAATTTTGACCATGATAAAGTAATAGAAATTAAGTTATGGTTTTCTAGATTGAAATAAATAATTTTGGTTAATTTGAAACTGTTTTAGTTGATAAGATAAAATAAAATTGGTTTTTACCAGGTATTCAATTTAATACAAAATAACGTACCTGTAAAAAGTGTTAATGAATTCAAAGCAAAAATGATAATTTGTAAAAGCTTATCTTAACATATTTATTTAAAATTGTTTATTTTTAAACTTTGTTTTTAGATTAAAAGTTGCAAAAAGCATTCTCTTCAAAATAGAATGGAGTCTTTTTTCCTTGCTGAAACAACCAAGTACCTATATTTGCTTTTCGACCCTGATAACTTTATACATAATGATGGAAGTCATGGTAAAGTTTGGAAAACAGCCGGGGGCCGTGAATGCATAGTCGACGCAGGTGGATACGTTTTTAACACAGGTAAAAAGCCTTTACTCCTAAATCCTGTAACATTGCCCAACTTATGTTTTAGATTCTGAGCGAAGTGATAATAACCTGTAAGATTTCTATTAGTTTTACAATGATATAATATTTTCTCTAATGTTAGACATTGCAAGTGGTTTTTACAACAAATTTTATCTAGATTATAGATTCTGCGTTAGGGAATCAAAAGTATGAAATGTCCACTATTTTTTTTTAATAATTGCGATTAACTAACAAAATAATGAGGGAAAATGGAAATATATATTGAATACCAATTTTAGACAAAATCAATTTTTTTTTTTGTCATTTAGAATGGAATAATTGTCTAGATTTGAATCTTTTTGCCATTACGTATATTATCTTTATCCATACATAGTGATATTTTTAAAATGCTTAGTCTAATTTCAAGTTAATTATTCCATGAACCTATTCACACCATTCTGTGGCTTGGTGCAAGAAGAGCCAATTCCATACTTTGATAATGTTCAGGAATTTAAAATATTAAATTGGCCAATTTTTAAAATGTACATACAAATCTTAAATTTTATGTTTGAACTTTAAATTCAATGAAAACTAAATTCTGTTACTTATTTACTTTTGTTTTTTTTTCCTTGTATGACTCTAATTTTGTTTTTGTATAAATATGTACATTTTAGTTTGACCTTGGCTCCCAGAAAAAATAATAAAATTACTTTGGTTTGACATTGGCCAAAAACTAAAATTTAAAATAAACAATTTTTAACAATTAAATAACTTGACTTTTTTATGAAAACCTAATAATAATACTCAATTGAACATAATGTTAGTAACTTCTAAATAAATAAACTTTATTAATTGATTTCGAAATGGCCAATGTCGTGGCTATAGATAGTATGTGGCCAATGTCAACATAGGCCCATAATAAATCAATTATTATTTTATCGATTATTGTCAAAAAGGCCAATGTCAAATCTAATTTTGTCATACAGCATAAGAAACATTGGCCGCCCGGTTTCTCATGGGAGGAATATAGGACCATTCATTTTTTTCCCTATAATTTTTATTTACATATATTTTTATTTTTTATGATGTATTTAGAGGCTCATCCTATAGATCCCGGAATATTGCACTGTTGTTACATGGCTGACAACAACCATTGGTCGCATCGTCAACAGCCAAAATATAAACGTTTTATGAAATCGTCAATGGTAGTTGGCCAAAAAAAAGAATCAACCAATCAAGGTATGTATAAGAAAAAAAAAATGAAAAGTGTTAACACATTCTAATTTTTTGTGTATGGTACATCACACATTTTATTCTAGTAACATTGATTGCTCAACCATTTTTTTTTTAATTTTTGATTTAATACCAATGAAACCACTTACACAATACTTACAACTTCAAATGATATTCTAAAATATCCTTTTTATTATAAAAAATTTTTGATTAATTGCAAAAAATCTTTTTTTCGTTCTTACTTAATATAGTGTTCTACAAAATAATTATTATTTAATATTATAAGCTATGAACAAAATACATAGTTTTTGTTGGTGTATATACTCAAGAATAATAAAACAAGGGTATTTATTAAGTAAATAGATACGACTATAATCATAGACATGCGCACGGGTGTGGCTTGTAGGGTTATAGCCATATCTGAAGTTTTTATTTTCGGTAGGTACCGAAAAACTCATTGGAAAAATAAATTATATTTTTAACACCCATTACATAGGTTAAATGAAAGTGATTGTTAAACTATTTTTAATACATTTTTAAATATTCTAATATTATTTTTGACTGTACCCATCATTAGCTTTTTGCTTGAACGATCCTTTTCAAAATTGAGTATTGTGAAGACAAAGTTATGGTCTACAATAAATCAAGAACACTTGGATACACTGTTAACATTTACACCTATATGATTTTTTGAACAAGGATAGTTAATTATTCAATAAATTATGTTGAAGAAATTATAAAAAAATTTAAAACTTTAATACATACGGAATGAAAATTAATATTAATTTAAAGGTTAAATAATCGTAATAACCAGGGATCGGAAGTTCATGCATTTACATATCTATCTTGCCAAGTCATATTTAATGCTAGATGACATAGAAATCCATTGCAATGTAAAATGGTTAGGTATGTGAAGTTTTATTTTGTATATTTTCGCATATTTAGAGGTTTTTTGCCTATTTGGCATATTTATGCGTTTTTCTATTTTATTGATCATATTTAGCGTATTCTTGGACAAAAATTGATGAAAAATGCAATAATTGATATTTTTGCACTGTATAAAACAGTGGCGGATCTAGGATTTCTTATGGGGGGGGGGGGGGGGGGTGGATATAAAATATTTTCGTTCATAATATATATAGGTATATAAGCTTTATTCTACTAAATGTACAAAACAAGATTTAATTTTCTTGATGACTGTGCCATTGCATCAATTACTTCATCGGGTTTTACATGTATTATCCTATGAGCAGACAACATGGCAAGCCCATTCAGTCACTTCTACATAAAAAATAAAATATGTTAAAATGTATTTATCATTAATATACCCACCTGACCCATAGAATTTCTCAAGTAAGTTAGTCTTTTTAATGTTGAGAACGTTCTTTCTGGGGTAGCTTTGGAAACTGGCAATGTGCAAAGAATTTTTAATAATTAATGTACATTAGGAAATATTTTTTTTATTACATAATGCAAGTGCATCAATGCTGGTTTTTAAAACTGAATTAGTTCTTAAAGTTTAGTTTTCTACAACTTAAACTCTGCTGTTGCTGAAGTAACATTGTAATCAACCAATGGTGAATAAAATTCTAATAAATTTTGAAAACTATTTAGTTCTTCGGACGACATAGAGGTATTTGTTGAAAATAAACATTCAAAACCTATACAATTAAAAATACATTTAAGTCAACGTATCTATTAACAATAATTAAATTCTAAATTTACCTTCAAAAACTTGCTGATGTGCCAGAAATCTTAACTCTAACTGTGATATAAAATAATCAATATAGGGGATAAACACAGAAATCCTAAAATAATCTTCTAACCCTTGATTTTCATCATTGAAGTTATGATTTGCCCTGTTTTTCTGTTTACTAGTTAAACGTTTTCTCTTAATTTCAACATTAATAATATTGGACATTTTCTGTACACATGAAAATGTAATAAAAACAATTAATTATATTACATGCATTCATTTATTCAGTATTATTTAGATCAGCGGTTCTTAACCTTTTGTAGATCGCGGACCCCCTTACCAAATTTTTTTCAAATACCTTTTTTTTTGCAAAACATGTCATGTTATCATAACCAAAATTATAATCATTATTTTATAAAACAAATTACATAAGTAGACATAACAAAACATACACATTTATAATTATTTTAATACATATAATTTTTTATAAAAATGTCATATGTATACAACTATAGTTGACTACGATCGATCAGCTGCACTTAGTGGCAGTAAATATAAGACTTCCGAGACTACAGTGCTGTACGCATATACATTTCGTATGAACAAGAAAAACTGATTTTACTTAATAAATATTAATAATACAATTAATTGGTGTAGAATCTACATATTATAAAATATATGAAAAAAAAAAATTAAAATAATCCGACAATATTGTAATAATACATTCATGTCACTTATTGACGTATGTTATGTGTTAAGGCTGCCACGGACCCCCGACATGAGTATCGCGGACCCCCAGGGGGCCGAGGACCACAGGTTAAGAACCGCTGATTTAGATGATATAATTATTACCTCCATGGAATTATATATGACTTTGAATTCTTCCTCCACATTTTCTCTGATATTTTTCAAAGCAGTAATTGTATCCTGTACAATTTCAATGACATATTTGAAATCAATTCTTTGGCTTTGTAATTGCTTGCATAATGGTAATCCAAATGAAAATAATTTCTACAATAGACATTCATAAATTCAAGGTGTATTATTTACAAGTATACAAATAAAAAAGATAATAAAATAAATTTGTATTCATTTTAATGCAGATACTTTTATAGTAAACAGTGAAATTAAAAATTCAGTATCAATTGCATTTCTTTACATGGAAGCATCGGACGAATCTTTCCATTCCGATATTTTGTCCAAAGAAAGCATAACATATGGTAGTAATTCAGAGAAATCATTCACTGAATCATATCTTTGTATCCACCTAGTTGCACAAAGTCTTTTTAATTTTTAATTTTTAAATCTGCATTTTCCTGTTCAATAACATTTTATATGATAGTGCTCCGTTTGGGCGTATTAAAAAAAGTATAGATTTTTTCAATACCTCCTAAACAATTTCTTATTTGTTGAATGTTATTGGCTGTTGAAACTGCGAGATTTAGTGAATGAGCAGCACAATGTACATATACAGCTTTAGGATATTGAGTTTGAACATATGATTGTACATCTCGACATTTTCCACTCATATTCCTGGCCTCATCATAACCCTGTCCTATTAAGTACTGACAATCCATTCCACACTCAGTTAAACCTGACGAAATAGTTTAAAATGTATAGATGATTATAACTATACTTTAACTATTCGTATACATTGTTTTATTTATTATTTATTACCATTTAGTATTGCAGAAGACAAATGACTACCAGTTAAGTTTTCTACTTTAATAAACTTAAGAAAATCTTCATTTAAATTACCATCTTCATCAATATATCGCACACATAAGGTCAACTGTTCTGATGTAGAAATATCTGTAGTGTCGTCCCCTGTGACCACGTAATGCTAATTCCTGTCTACCACACATTATGATACATTCAACTATAGGAATTAAATGACTTCTGTTTTCTTTTATTTGAAGTGTCCTAAAAAAATATGTTTAAACAAATGAGAATATTTAATGATATAAGTACGAGGTGTGTATCCGTAGTCCGAAGTTAGATACGTTAATTAATTAATTAATCGGGGGATCCATCTTCTATATCCCCCCCTCCGTAGATCCGCCACTATAAAATATATTGGAATTGTTTTAAAATTTTTCCAATTTTAAATTAACGAATGACTGGATGTTTATTTTATTAAATTATTATTTATTAATAGATATTTTTAAAATTTATTTTTTGGAATTACATTTAAACAAATATAACATAACTTTAAAAAAAATATATGAATGGATATATAATCTTGTTATTCCAAAAATGACTTATGATTTCTTATTTTTAATCAGCATATTTTTAGTGCATAGTTTTAGATTTTTAGTGCATATGAATGCATATTTCTTAACTTTTTAAGGCATATTTCAATGTATACTTGGCCAGTTTTCAATGCATAAGTGCATGCTTATACAGGCATTTTTTAGGGCATGAACTTACAAGCCCTGGCAATAACAAATATTTCACATAATTTTTGTTTACACATTTTATATATATATATATATATATGCATATAATTTTTTGGAGGGTTGTCAAAAAAATGTTATCCATATCAGCGCACGCCTATACTATAAAACCATACCTAACTAGATTTTTAATTCTTCAAACACTCCTGCTATCATCATCATTATAAGTTTCTGTCCTATGAATCTAATAATAATGAGTAATGACAAACGAGTAGCTTAGGAATACATGGCATATAGGGGGTCCTCATGAGGATACATCTCCGAGTAATTTATTTGATAAATTATTTATAAACTGTGTTTTGGAATTCTTTTTATTCGTGTTATTTACAGTCGGTATTGATTATCAAATCCTCGTGAGGCTATTGAGAGCTGGTAGTTTTTTCGTCGTTTTTTGTGCATTTAGATTTGAAACCAATAAGTGGAAGAAAAAAAATTGACTTCCAGAAATCCAATTTCAATTTGAAAAAATATTTGGATTTCTTATTCTATTTCTAGGTTATGTAGAAAATGGATTTTCAATTTTTTTTTTTTATTAACACTTAAGTAAAGGAAAATTAAAAAAAAAATTATTTGGTACTATATTAGTTAAAAATACGAAAAATCGAAAATCCATTTCCTAGATAATCTAGAAAAGAGAATATGGAATTCAAATATGTTTTCAAAATTAAAATCCGCATTTGGTACTGGGTGAATTTTATCTTCCGTTTTTTAGGACTTTCATGTTGAAACTTTTTTGATTGCAAAATATAGTGACGTGTGACTGCGCGTATACGTTACTGATTTCCAAGAATCTTAACCGTAGTTTATCTTTAATTACATGACGAGTTTGAGGAACTCGCTCACACTAATGATCAGTCACTATACTCACTACACTGACAGTCACACTTACACGTCACTCACGATGGATATAGAATATCACCTAAATCCGACCACTTAAAAATAGTTCGCTTTCAACAGCCATAAGAGGATCGAAGCTGCTTCGCATTTTTTATACGTTTTAGACCAAGCTGTGGTAATTTACACATAATTTGCAATGTCCTATTTAAATTTTTTTGATACATGTATGAATTTTTTGACAAAATATCTAAGCTTTATTTAGAAAGTAGATTTTCAATTTTAAAGAACCTTAAAATTAAGATAAGTACCTTTTATTTTTAAAATTCAGTGAAATAAGTGCATTACATAACATGCATTACATAATATGAATTTATTTTGAGCACATACGATTTTAAATAGAAAAAGTGATGCCTAAATAACATTTTATTAATTTACTACTCACGCATTGACACAGCCCAAATTACATGTCATATGAATTGCCTAAATATTACTCCTTAAGACAGGCTACGCCCTTAAGGGGCATCGCTATGGCAACAATTAGACCAACAACATCGCCGCCTGGGATTTTTGTGTTATTCGTAAATGATTATTGGTGTGCAAGTGGGGTTGAATGCGAGTACCGACTAATGTCACTCTTATACGCACATGAACATGTCAATAACTCTATGGCAATATACAATTCACCATTCGAGTTTTACGGCTACTTACTTATTGTTTTGACACTATTTTAGTTAGTTAACGTTGTCTGATTTTATTTCTTAAAAATGATTTGTATTCAGTAGAAGAATATCTATAGATTGTATGTAGGTACATGTTCCATTTTTAATTTTAGTTAATTTACAATAATTGAATAATGATTTGATAAAATCCATGTTTTCAGTTTTCAACTAGCTATAGTTCAAAATTAAGAAAGATTAAATTTTTTCAAAGTACAAACTATATACTATTTTCTGCTAAATTCAGATCTTTTTAAAAATTAAAATTGGATACCATAAACTACCTATAATTTTGTTATAACTTTAGGTCTTTTGAACTAAAATTAACAGTAGTAGTAAACCGTAAGTTTATGTGATTCTATAAAACGTATTTTTCCTTAAAAATAAATGAGTATAACACGTGCTGTATACTTGTTTGTGAACGATATTATTATTTAAGGGATTATGGAATAAATTGTTTTAGCCCTTGCTAAGTGTACACCTATAATGTGCGCTTATATATGAGTCAAGTAGGAAATTTCATCGAGAATGTAGGTAAATTAATAATGTGATAAAAAAAATTGTTGCAATAAAATCATACAAAAATGTAAACTTTTTCTCACTTTGTCTTTTTGCTTTTTTTCCCCGGTCCTAGGAAAAGGCACCGTGACCGGAGAGAACGGCAGCTCGGCAAGTGGTCATGGGTTTACCGTGGACGAGAGCAGCATCTATTGGACGCAACAGGCGCACGAAGACCAACGGCCGCAGTTCAAAAACGATCATCAAAAACCGGCAGTGGCTGCGGACGGGATCTCGGGGTAGACCTCCAACGATGAATTCGTTGCAACCGCCGCCACCGATGCCGCCGCCGTCGTCACGACCACCGGTGATTTATAGAACGGACGACCAATTGCATGACGACGGTAGGCGCGAGGACGAGGAAGACGCCGCCACCGATGACGACCATGGCGGAAACAGAGACGACGGCGGTGACGGTGACATGCGATTCGAGTCTACGACTCGGCAGGAGGAGAGGACCGCGAAACTGGACGATTTAGGTTCGGCGGCGGCCGCAGAGTCGAACGATTTCCCCGATTACGACGACGGTTTTAAAGACCTGACGACCGCCGACCGCCGATATCGGCAGCCGTCGTCAGCCGATTACGATCACAATCGCGGCGACGACGACGACGACGACAATAATTGGAAAGCCAAACAGCACCGTTGGACGAGCGAAAAACGGCAACAGGACGACCAGGGACGACGATGACGCTTCGGCGGCCGGCCACGACGACGGCGACAACGGTTATCAGGTGCTCGCGTGCCCCGCGACGAATAACTTTTACACGCATTTCCGGTGGTGACAAAGCGCCTCGCCTGTCCTGGTTGAATTATATTTATTACTATTTATTATGATACTGTGTTTTGATGATGTTGTTGTTGGACCAAAAAATATAATTTCGTTTAAAATATTGTTATTCGCGTCGTTCAATAATATTATTCTATACGTGTAATTGGGTAGTACCTGCCTACCTTTACTTACCTATCTGTTCTGAATACTGTACTTCTCTAATTATTGTTTTATTTGTGTATTTCTTACTGTATTCTGAATACTTTTAAAAACAATTTTTTTAATATACCAATACATTTTTATTACAACTGACTTCAAAATAATAATAGAGTTAGGTAGGTACCTACTTATTATGTATAGTGTTATTTATTACTCTATGTGTTCTACCAAAGACTACCTTTTATTTATTATTTGATGTATCTTATAAGAATTTTTGGAATACTCTGTGAATACAATTAATATAATCATAAGGTTTTCAAACATATACCTATTCAGATTAGAGAATACTATTTATTTAAGTTGAATACTCATTTTTAAGAGAACGTTGTGTGTAGACTCCATCTTGCTAACGCATTACGCATAAATATATACCAACATTCATACCTACTCAGCAATTCCAATTTTTTGTCAATTAGACCTCTCGTTCGTTGGTGGGCATTTTTAAATATTAATATTCTATAATATACTCAATGATTTAAAAATTTTTAATTTGTGAATATAATATTTTCACACAAAATTGATTTTGGTTATGGTTGTAAATCTTAAAAAAATACCGTAGTTACATGAAATTTTCATTGAATATTTATATTAGCGATTTATATGCACCATACAATTTTCGAAATATTGTGACTATTTTTTAATTATTTATAGGCATAATACAATTTCGAGTATGTATTAGTTTTTAAAATCATTGTGTGATAAAATATTATATGCACAGTCAAAAAACTTTAAAATGTAATACAACGTTCCTCGTAAGTTGTTGTTAGTGGGAATTAAAAAAAAAGTTAAATTTTTATGAGCGTCTGAAGTTAAAATGTTGACAAAATTCATTAAAATCACGAAAATTGGCAAACTAGTTCACGTTAGAAATTCATAAGAATCTAAGTCTGAAATCTAAGTTGATCTAAGCTTTGAAAATTTAATACAAGATTTCCCTTGAGCTTTCCTACATTTAACATAAAAAAAATTACCGAAAGTTAAATTAAATTTTTAATAGCTTTTAAAGTTCGACAAAAACAAAAAAAAAATTTAAAAAAAAAAAAACTCATTGTAAAATCAACACATTCGTCGCTCTGCTCAGAATCTAAAAATTGAAAATTTACAATGTCCCTAAACAGCTGAAAAAGAGTCAAAATGTTTTCAAAATTTTATGGTGGATAGAAAATGAAAATATAAACATTCAGTAAAATGTTCATCAAAATGTATCTTCATGTATCTTACAGTTATTTGTTTTTGAATAACAATAAAATAACAAAACCGCTACATGAAAAATCGAGTGAATATCCAATATTGAAAAAATATGAACCTCAAATGCTCATAAAAATTTAATTTGATTTGCTTGTAGACATTTTTTTTTGATAAAGTTAGTCAAACGAATGAATAATCTTGTATTACCTTTTCAAATCTTAGATTTAAAAAAGTGGGTAAGTGGATGTCACTCTGCTGTACAGCAGGTTACAAGTGGGTCACATGTATAATGGATTGTATTAAATTTGAATTTAATGATATATCATTATATACGAAAAACGATTCTGAGCGGAGACGATTTGTCAGTCAGGATATTTTTTTATTTTTTTTTTATTAGAGTTAAGGCTTCAATTACTAGGTCATTAGCCTGTGGTACTGTAGGGGAAGATACTGTAGATTTGTTTACACGTGTGTTTGTTTTGGCAGAATTTTTGATCTGACATGCCCGGGTGGGGGTATTTTATATTGTTATTATATTTTATTATAGCCTGTATGTTGAATTAATATTATAAATTACAACAAAATAATTAAAATCGTTATTTTTTTTCGTTTCTATGGTAATAAACATAGCGTTAGAAATTAAAATCCCAATTTTAACGGTTTTTTGTAATTTTTCGGTGGTTTTTCTTGTGGCATTAAATAACTATCGAGAAAAATGACCTCTTCGAAGTACCATCTTGATCCAATTCGCTAAAAGATAAGATACTATATGTTGAAATCGAAGCACTCTTTCTGGTAGTAATTTTGTATAAAAGATAAAAAAAAAACAAAAAAAAATAAACACCATTGTAAAACCATTAGATCCCTCGCTCCGCTCAAAATCTAAAAGAAAATTTTCATGATTTTTCCGTATTTTGTCAAGATTTGAACCTTAAATGCTTATAAAAAAAAACTGTGACTAAGGGTTTTTAATATTTTTCAAATATCATTGTAACAATATAATAGGAGCCTTGTATTACATTTTCAAGCTCTTTTACCTAACAAATAAGGTTTTATTGACATAAATGCATTCATAGATATATAAAATATATATATATAAATATATATATAGATATATATAAGACTAATAAAATTGGAAACTGAAAATGTTCCTAAATAGTTAGAAAATTTTTACTTTGGACTCCTCTAAGTGTGTATCTTTGCCTTGCAAAATAAAAATAATTTCAACTACCTTGATTCTGAAAACGATGTGTGTTATATAATTCCCAGCCATCTCTTTTAAATAAGACCGGCAAAAATTCTTTTTTTAAAAATTGTGTTATTATCGCAGCTAAAGGAGCTGCAAGAAAAAATCCAGACAAATAATTATTCTGATGAAGAATATACTTCTATGTTACAGTTGTCAAATAAAATGCTAAACATAACCAATAATGAACAAAACAATCAACCGATCAAAATAAAAATTGCTGATAATAAAAGGAGGGAACATCAGCCAAGATTTAACTCAACATTTCATACAACAAAAAAAAGAGACCATTTGAGGTTAGCCATTGGCGGAGCCAGAAGTGTTGTTCAGCGTATGCAGAATATAAATCGGCCCACCACAATTAGGGGGAGGAAACTTGGAGGGCTAATCCCTAAAATCGCTAAAATGTTTTTAATGGTCACTTTATATTTAATAATAATTTAGAGTTAAGTAGGTATGTAATAAAGATATAACTGCATTACCTATGTTAGGGTGGTCCAATTTATTGCACGAAGGCTTTTTCTGACAATTAAATTAACTATAACAAAATCGTAATTTGATCGTATAAATTTTACATTTTACATTTGTTATAAGGTGGGAGTTCCCGGGACTAGGTCATATCGTGATAAATTGGCTTCTGAAAAACAATGCCAATCATCACACTAATTAATCAAATAATTCTAAATATAACTTAATCTTTAATGTAATAATTTGTGCATTATATAAAATAAAATATAAATAGGTACATCATTTGTAGTTCCTGGCAACGCTTCTTTCGGTGGTACATTGAGTTTATTTTTATCAAGAGCTTTCCCTAATTTTGAATGAGCCATGATGCCTCCATCACTTTCCTCAATTTCATTGAAATCGGAACGACGCGCGACGCGACGCGGACGATTGTTGATAAACAACCTATGCGGGTATTATTACTTATTATTAATACTACACAATTACGATTGTTCCAAGTTATGATAATGAGTCAGTAAAACCTTAAAAATTTAATTTAATTTTTATCATTGAATATTTTTTAATTCAGTTATTAAATATAAATTTTACAATTATAACTAGGGTTCTAAATTTGAAATATTTCAAAATTGAAAATTTCACTTGAAATATTTCTATGAAATTATGAAAAATATTTTTTTTCTTTTAAACGTGTTCGGTTATAGATGATTAGAAACAATAAATTGATTACACACTTAGAATTAAAGAAAAACATATTATTTTTGTTGATTTATTATTTCATATTTGTATATTCTATATTTTATAGTGCTGAAAAATATTCCTGGCATTATTTTGAGAATAAAAACATTTTTTTTACATGAGTATTAAAATATTGTTGTATATCAGCGATCCAAAAGATAATGGTTTGTTATAAAGTTGAAGTCAATTCCAACAATGAATGAAATAATAGTGTATTTTTAGCAGACTTGGGTAAAATACTTTTTAAAAGTACTTCAAATACATATTCCGTATATATTCGAATACTTTGTGATAATAATATTCCTAAGTATTTGGAATACTTTACAAAAAGTAATCCAAATATTTGGCGAATACTTTTTTCAGTAGATTTAGATTTCAATAACAAAAGTATTGTTTTTTCAATTCTGTGTTTATATAAATGAACATTATTATAATCTCGATAATATACACCTGTCTGAGTATACCTACATAAGATCTCATATCACCAACTATTGTACCTAAATAATTATAATACAATAATATCAAACAATATAATATTTAAGAGTTAATACTGTATATTTTATTTTAATGATTTATTACATTTTAACATTAATACATTTTCAAAAATTTTATCGTTCATCCTACCTCTTTTTTTCGATAAAACAGCACCACCAATACTAAAAATGCGTTCTACAGCAGCACTGCTAGGAAGTGGTGTGTTAAATTTAAAAAATACTTTTTAACTGTGGGCATTTCATTCAATATATTTAGATTTTTTGTAGGACTTTTTGACAAATACCTAGTTATTTCTTGCTCTAATGAAAGATCCACTTTTGATTTATTTTCAGACCAATTAAAGTAATTATTTGCATCATTACTCATATTGCTATCAGATACTTCAGATTCAGGCAAATTTGATTGTTCGAACATTTCTTAACAAGGTTTTTTCATAAATGATAATGCCTTATCTTTTTTAGCATTGTCGGTTAGCCAGATGGTTTTAAAAAACGGATGTGAAACCGTTGCATATAATAAAAACGGATCAGTCAACAAATTTTCGAAACGTTTTTCCACGTTTGCTTTTATCAAACTAACTAAAGAATCACAATAAATTAAATTTTCTTTGGCGATATCATCATATTTTTATAAGAGTATTGTAATAAAAGGCAACAAAAACCCAAAATACATATTTTTTTTCACCTTGCAACACATCAAGGCAAACGCACAATGGCTCCATAACTACAACATACTCTTCTAAAAATTCTAGATCAATTTTAGAAAACCGATTTAATTTTAAGGCATCACACACTTTAGTGAACTTGGAAGGACTGTTTTTAAAATGCAAAAGAAGAAATTTTGATGAATCAAACCAACAGTTGATTAGGAGTTTTTAAATAAACGCCCAAATTAATTTTAATTATATCAGCTATTTGAGATGAACGACTAGTGGTGGTTATGTCGACTAGTGGTGGTCTGTGCGGAAAGTTACACACAACACACACTCGCACACGCACGCAATAATTTTACTATCGAATATGGCATATATTATTAGCCATTAGTTTATTACTTATTATAGGGAAATCCCGAAATCATGATAATATCTTATCGCCTCCGCTGGCTCGTCGCTACAAAATTGGAAAATACGTAATAACATTACTGGCCAACTAAAAATAGTAGAAAATAAAATAAAATAATAATAATATATACAATATATAATATTATACATTACTATAAAATATTTTGTATAGAAATAATATACAAAAGCAATTTCTATGACGGAAAATTAATGAAATTATTTTAAAAATTTAATTGGAAAAAATGTATTCCGAATACTGTATCCAGAATACTTATAAAAAGTATTCAAAATACCGGGTTGAATATTTTCAAAAAAAAGTACTTAAAAAGTATTCCGAATATTGTATTCGGAATACTACCCAAGTCTGATTTTTCGGAGTTTGTCGATTGCGTCCCAGACGCAGGTAAACGATTTTTTGCCCACCTTTTCCGTGTTCCGATTGCGTCCTATTGTATATAGTATGTAAACAGGTATAGTAGGTATAGTAGGTATGTGACACATAAATTGACATATTAAATCTAATATTTTTGTCATATATATGGTGTGCAGGTATATTTAAACACGAATTGGTTTATACTTGATGATTTTACGAACATTTTATCTTAAGACTGGTATACTTTTATCGATTTACGATCACGTGGCGATTATTTATATTTTATTATGATTTTTAAAGAATATTGAAAGAATATTTTCAACTTTTTAAGAGAATATTAGCATCTTATTTTGGCTATTTTAAAAGAATATAATTCCGGCCCCTACTTATGAGTTATCTTCCATTCAGCCTTTAAATGAAAATCTCAGAAAATTTACTGATTATTTAATTGATTACTATATTGATTCAAATTCACATTTTCCGCCTGAAATGTGGGCTGAAATTAGCAGCAGTATGCAGCGTACTACTAATGCTTGCGAAAGCTTTCATATGAAATTTAACTCTTTTTTCTACACATCGCATCCCAATATTCATCAATTTCTAAATATTTTAAATAATGTCAAACAGATACATACATCAAAATAACGTCAAGTCATAATTTAATACCTGTTAAACGCAGAGCAAAGTATTTGAAAAAACAGGAATTTATTGATAAACAAATAAACAATTTAAATAATAAAATTATAACCCCTTTACAGTACCTTAAAACTATTTTTAAAACCTTTTTTTTAAATGACGTATTCACTAACTAGAAATGTATTATTTAAATTATTTATTTCTACATATTTGGACTTAATTTTATTGGTTTTTGTATTGTTATTATTTTATAACACTGATTAGAAATGTATTATTTAAATTATTTAATAATTAAAAAATAATTACTAGTTATGACTATTCGTTTTCCAATATATCAATCTTAGAACTACGAATGTATTCATTAGTCATTACTAAAACCATATTAAAATATTGAGTAATTTAATGTTTGTATATTATACAATAGGACGCAATCGGAACATAAAAAGGTTGAAACGGGACGCAATCGGATGACGCCCTGATTTTTAGTAATTATAAAGTGTAAAAAACTCGTATAAAATGTGTGTATAGAATGTGTAATGTAATGTGAAGGTGCTCTGGGCTCATTATTTAATACTTAGATCATATAGTTTGTTATAAGTTATAAATATTATAGATTTGTTAAACAACTTATAAATTAGGTATATGTAAATATGTTACATATTTTCTTTGTTTCATACAATAAACCAACTTTTAAAAATATTCACTTAGAAGTTGACGACTATAAACTTTCAGGTATAATAAACATTTTATTTTTATTTTTCATCAAAATGAAATATTTCATGAAAAATTCATGAAATTTTAAAACTCTAATTATAACAATTATTGTATATTTAGTCACTTCAAAATTGTTTGGGCAGGGGGCTAAGACCTGTACATTGAACTTCTGGGAGGTCCCCTCAAGCCCCTCTCTGATTTCCGCCTCTGTGTCTTTCACCGGTAGAGTGTGTATATAGAAAATATTTAAAATTTAAAAATGTTTTGAAGCACGTTCGATTTATTTGATGATAATGATTAATAGTTGTTGTCACTGTCGGAATGCCAGTTGCCCTATACTATAATAGAATTATAAGACAATTTCGTTTTATAGACAGACAAAAACAAATACAATATCTAGGTATCTAAAATATACATTAATATATAATAATAATAAATAAATAACACTTCTATGATTCAATTGATGAAAATATAATTTTTAACTTATTTATTTTTTTAATAAATGTTCCATTTTTCATATAAAATATATAATACCTATATATATATATATATATATATATATATATATTATATACAAGTATAACTACAATTATTTTTTTTCCACTCACGTTTTTACTAATTTTATAAACAATTAAAATTAAAATTAAATATTAATCCGAATTGTATGAAATAATAAAATTATTGTATTTTCACACAACCATTTAAATTTGTTTTTATGTACAAAATTTGATGAAAAAAAAAATAACACTTTATCTGGATACCGATGTATAGCAAACAATAATAATCACCTAATAATATATTACTACAATATAACATTATAACTTCATCAAAACGGAAATTAAACGCACGACGCTCGTATTATGTTTTTTATACATAATATCATATTTTATTATTACCTATTATATATTAATTAAAAAAATCGTCTAAAATATTACAGCTATTTTACATGGGGAATAAATTATATAAACAATATACCTAACATGTAAATTTAACTATTGAAGCATAGTTTAGCAGTTGCGATCGTGGTCTATTGCTGAAGGTTCCCGCCGGAACGAAAACGATATAATAAGGTCCTATCTAATTCCGTAACCAACGTTCCAACGATGCCTAATAACTTGATAGGTATTAATTATTATAAATTAAAATATGGTTATTGTTAAGCGGATTACGCGCCTCCCATTAACTCTTCGTCCACACGTCACGTTTGAGTTTCAGCATTACGAACGACACCAGCGTAAAGACGAGTATCCAAGAGAAGATCGACATGAACCCAAGGTACACGGATGGATGTTGAAGGCCTAGGCCCTTGGCGGTCAGCGACCTCAGGCTTTCCGTGGACATCGTCAGCGGCAAGTAGATGCTGATGCTGCGTAACAGGTAGTGGATGCCCTCGGTGGGCCACATAAGTCCTGAAACGGGGATGTTTGATGAGAACGGTCGTTAAGTGTGGTGACAACAGTTGTGTACCTAGTCACTAAAGTGCAGACTGAGTTGTTTAACAAAAAATTTACTCCAGTGGGTTTATAGTGAAATCAACTTTATAGTAACGTTAAAGGCATTGCAAACGGTCAGTTATTTTAATTTTTACCCAAAATGTATTAATATTTTGTTTATCATATCGGTGGTCCAATAGTAATGTGATTAAAATTTTAAAAGGCGATTTGAATATTGAATTTAAGATGGATCAGGCCAATTTTTTTAAATTTCACTTCCCAAGTCCAATAATTAATGTTGTTTAAGCATTTAAAATATTCATTGTTCGAAATTTAAAATCAGAACAGGGGTACATGCACCGCAAAATTTGGGTCTGTATCAAAATTTGATTTTATGTTGCAAAATATTCCGAAATATATCTACTCTTCTTCATAATATGAAATTATAATTTATTAATGTACAATAACATTGAAAAAGTATAAAAATATTTTGTTTTGTAACGACTTAAAATTATGTAAAAAATATTTCCAGAAACTTAAGTAGTTTTTGAAATAATGAGTGTCTTATGTTAAATTAATCACTTGGTATTATGTTGTGTTAACCTACTGCGAGTTAATTCAAGCATGTTGCATATATCATAACTGACTACTCATATTTTTCATTTCTCGCCAGACCAAAGATTAATGCGAAGGGTTTTTCATAAGTACCTACTTACTTACGAGCGTAGTAATTACATATTAAACGCACTCTAGTCGTAAATTTAATCTGCAGAGAAAATTAAAAAAAAAATTTGTTTACAAACATATTACAGTCTATTATTGCGTCTCCCAAAAAGTTTTGGTTTATTGTCCTATAGAAGTCTGGTAGTTTACGATTTATACTCTCCTCCTCTCACCACCTACTCACCACCCCCAAGGATACCATAATCATGACTATAATCAAGTCAAACCCACAAACCAGATCGACTATAATATATGATCAATTACTATTACTATTATTAAAACTTTTTTTATAACACAGGTGTGTGTTAGACGTTAGTTTATGTATACATTTTTGATAGATAATTACCACATAAAAATTTCAACAGGAAATTAGTTCCAATGCCCAGGAAAGCCGCTTCCGTCGTCGTCCTACAGATGATGGCCGTGAAAAAACCTGCAGACAAAAACATACATCATCATAATATAATTATAAATAATGTAATAAACGTTTTGCAAAATGTGCCGGTAAATCGACGTGCACACATTCCATCATACATGCATGTGTATTGTGTATATAATATAAATACATTGACCTATATTTTGAAACCTGTTGCACTGCTGGTTAAAATTACTACCATACAATACCTACTATTATTACAATAGTTATTATGATTGGGTATTATGCGAATAACGCGCGTTATTAGTTTGACTTAAAATAACCAATACATAATATTATTCAAGATGTAGTTTATATAATAGGTATACATAGTACTGTGATAACGTGATATGATAATGTATATGATAACATAACCTAATAAGTATAAGATATAAAATATTGTATTATGTACGAGCAAGCGATTAACCATATGCGCTCTCGACTGTTGTATTATTTAAAATGTTAAAAAATGTTATCTTAGCTAAAAATTTGTTTCGTGATCCCTTGATTGAGAATTTACTAATTTTATTTTGCACTTTTTCGCATTTTTAGGCATTTTAAGCTATAAATGATTTTTTTAACGTAATTTTTTTTAGACTTTTGGATCATTATTAGTTATTGTATAATGTGGGGCATTTTTATCTAATTATACATTTTAAAGAAAATAATAATAATAATAATAATTTTATTTTTACTGCGTACAGATAAAGATTTAAATAATTAATATTATATAATACAATTAATCTAATAATGTCATATATATATTTTTTTTTACTGTAAATTAAACTTAAAATTTAAATGTTTAAACAGGAAAAACTCTCACCCATCGTAGATGGTTCGATATTTAATTTCGATGCTTAAAACAAACATAGTAAAAATAACAAAAGCTTGTAAAAATTGAACACATTTAAAATCGTATAATTTAAATTATATAATTTTGAAAATCCAAGTCCAATGCGCCCTGTAAAAAGTGTTTCTCTGTCCAACAAAAAAAAAATAATATCAAAATCGGAGTACTCTATGAGGCATGAGAATTTTCCCTGTAGGCACACTTTTTAACAAAAAAATCAGATTCTGTTAAATAAAACATACGTACCGAAACACATTCCACCGCACCCGATCATCGTCAATAGCAAAAACGACGGAAATATGTCACCGACGAATGGATTGTCAAATATCACGAACATGACGATCATCACTAGAGTGGTTTGAATGAAGATAAATATCGTCTGCACCAATACTTGAGCCAAGGCGATTTCAATGAAGTTCATTCCTATACAGAGTTATTGTTTGTTAATTAATCATATTATGATATCTATGCAGGTGCAACGGTGAAAATAACCTACATTTTATTTTTGTGGAACACAAGTCCCTCATAATATTAATTTAAAAAACTTAAGTTATTGACATATAAATACAAATTATTATTTACATAATTTACCTTGAATATCTTATATACTAAGCAAAAGAAGTATAGCATGATGCTGATGCAAATAAACCCCCTTCACTGAGGCATGTTCAGGAATTTTGGATGGTGGGAGAGGGTTGGTCTGAAATATTTTTTCAAACATTATAAGTCAAGTATAAATCTAGTTTAGTGACCACGTGAATTTTTCAAATTTTTTTTATTATTGGCCGTCGGCCGGGCTAGCGCAGCGAGCGAGTGACCACGCCGTGTGTATAATATGAAAATACCAAAATTTCAACTGGCTATAACTTCAAAATAAGTCTGACCGCCAAATTCAGGCTTCCCCATCGTTTTCATCATGCTTAACTACATAGGTCCGTTAAAACAAAAAAAAATTGGAAAAAATGGTTGTTCAGTTAAATTATTATGATTGGGTATTATGCGAATAACGCGTGTTATTAATTTGGCGCTAAACTAGATTTGTCCCCAATAAATTATTATAATTATAATATGTAAGTACATATATTATATTTGTAAGTGTTTATGTGAGGGGGGGTTGAATTCCCTAAACCAACCATGCCCCCTCCCCCAAATAAAGTCCTTGTCAACTAAGTAATATTTAAATATTGTGAATTTTTCTACAAATTTAAAATCAAACTCAATGAAAATGATATAAAATTTTGTTTTTCTGGTACAGTATACCTAAAAGTTTATACTATAGGTAGGTGAAAAAAATACTGACGACCAGATTCCCGTAGAAAATGTGATAAGATAATGGTATATGGCCCGACGGAATATAATATACTATTATATTACCTGGCAATAAAAAATAATATACCATACATTTTCTACGGAAATCTGATCGTCAGTATTTTTACCACCTATATAGTATATTATACTTTTATGTTTAGGCACTGTACCAGAAAAACAAAATTTTAGATCATTTTCATTGAGTTTGGTTTTAAATTTGTAGAAAAATTCACAATATTTAAATATTACTTAGTTCACAAGGACTTGATTTGGAAGGGGGGGGGGGTCTATTTGCATCAGTGTAAGTTCACCTGCAGTAATAAATATACATCAATATATTATACATGTAGAACGTGTTTAGGTAAGTATTCGATAGAAGATACGAAACTATGAACCTGCAAATTTAAAATCGATTACTACCACCTACCTGATATTTTTTCGACGACGTCACGACATTATTTATATAATAATATTATAATCCAAACATTGTATTTTTATAGTTACATTAATATTTATTACAGAATTATTCATCAACTTATCGAGTTAGTAAAAAAAAATTTTTTGGGATTACAAGTTGTAACACAAAAACAAAATTTAAATTATTGAATAGCAGCAGTATATAAACATTGTTTCAAAGATTTGAGTCCATAATTCATGTTAACCCACCGATCTACTCCACCTTCATAAATTAACGATATTTATAATTTGAATAAATTCAATAATACCTGATAAGACTACTCTCTCAATAACTCCTCCTTCTTTTTCAGAAATAATCGTAGATCCTGTGTAGATGGCAGGAAGATAAAATGCACATCTTTAAAATAAAAATCATAATTATTATATTACTTATATTACTTAAACCTAGGTTACACATTATATACTCATAGGCATGCACAAGGTTTCTGGTCACGTACATCAAATTTAACCTATCTAATGATAAAATATTTTCTAGTTTCCATACAAAGTGCTTATATTTTTATCCATACTTACAGTGGTGCGAAACCCAGAAAGCAGGAGAGGCACTAGCCAACCCCCCTCAAAAAAAAATTATAATTTGGTGATCGTTTGTGTATATGATGGATCCTAATAGCTGGTATAGCCGTAGAGGATATATTATACTTATATAATTAATTATATTGTAAATGTAATATTGGTTGATTAACTAATAAAGCAGTTAATAAGTATGTTTGGAATTGTAAATGATTAATGTTGGTGCTGTCTGGTAAATTTCTGTTTTCCCATCGAAAAAAAAAAATATTTAAATTTAACTATGTATTATTCAAACATCGATACGACGAGAAAAATATTAATTTTTTATCCATAAAAAAATGCCAAAAACACAATATAAATACTTAAAGCATAATGAACTATGTCAAACATTATTTTTCTATAACAATCTTATTTTTGAAATTTGAATTTTAAGTGCAGCGCTAGACTTCAAAAATAAATTGTGGAGATACTTTGACGAAACATATAAAATGTGCGTCTCTACTTAATTAAAATACCGTATATAAATTTGTCATCTAAATTACAGTATTCTTGTCTTTTAGGACAGCTTATACTTCATCTGTAGCCCTTCCTTCCTTAAAAATCCACGCGTGGACACATATAATTGGCAAGTTCAATTTTTTTTGCAGAAGGACTAACACATTGTATAATGAGCAGGGCTAGGATTTGTATGCAATAAAAAACGGTAAAATATGCATTTTATTTACCAAAATATGCAAAAATATGCATTTAAATTTTTATAAGATAAACACAAAAATATAGTTACAAAAAAAATATTTTATTGTTGAAATACATCAGTGATTAGCTGTTCGTCTTTAGGGTCACGTTACCAGTTTTTCAAATTTTTCACAATTCTATAAAATTTGAAAATTAAATTTTATATTTTAGTTGTCACTTCAATTATAAGACTTTTACACTAATCTACTACCTGATACCTATTTAGGGGGGGGGGGGGGGTTGATAGGGTGTATTATATCGAAAAAAAACGACTTTACGGGAATAACGCTCAAGCTTTGTAGAATTGTCGGATTCTGATGACTTTTTTTTTATCTGAAAGAAGAAGACTTCCTACAGCCCACACCAATCTCTAATTTTGTATTTTATTTCAAATAATTGTATTAAAAAATTTGTAAAAAAAATGCTTTTTATCTTGTATTTTTTTAGACATATTATAAAGTTTGAGAATGAAATATTGAAAAACAGAGATCGATGCGGGCTGTAGAATATTTCTCTCTAGGAATTAAATAAAAAATTATGAAATTTGGTTGATTCTATAAGGTGGTATCATTATTCCCGCAGAATATATTTTTGAGGACAAAATGGCATCGGCATCGGGCGCCTTAATATAATATAATTGAGAAAAAAAAATAATTTAGAAATAAATTTTATAATTCACATTCACTACAAGTGTTACATGCTACGATCACATATTTTTTCAAATTTTCGAAAATTAATGTCAAATTATTTAATCTTTTATCGCTTACCTATTGTACCATAGGATTGTATTTATAAAAATAAAATTTTGACAAAAAACCAAGTATTATGAAATTTACTATAAAACATTTATTTTTCGCATTCTTATAATCAAAATGTACAATAATATTCATTTTATTCAATATATGCAATAATATGCATTTCATCCAAAATATGCAAAAACATGCAAAATAAAAATATCACAATTTATCTCATCATGAGGTGATTCGTGGACATTACTGACTAAATCAATAATCAGAAGTCGCAAAAAAAACATGCTTTTGCATATAAATCCTAGCCCTGATAATGAGTAATGAAGGTATGGTATGGTAAAGTATGGTATGGTTCTGAGTCAATGCACTTATTTTTAATTCACGTGAGATCGGGTGGACTGATTAATTTCGTGAATGATAACAACAATTATTTTTAATGTTTATATTTGATTATAATCACGAACTAAGATACGATCATAGTTTGTGTTATTATATAATAATATAATATCATAATATATGTTATTATATCATCACCGTGGACGTACAATTATTTATCATGCATCATTTTCGGAACAATTTTTTTTTATAAAAAATATATTAATTTTGTAGCCGATGCGATCAGGGGCAACAAAAGCACGCGATCTGCCAATGGACAATGGTTATACTTACAGTGCTATTATTGCAGGCGACGCGTAATGTATAAAACTTGGATTTTTGTTTCCATAAACAGGGTCGAGGATCTACAAAAAACACAATAAAAAAAATGATCATTATTATATAGGACATAGGTACTCAGGTATCATGCAATACCTATGAATAATTACAGACTGCTGACAGACCAACATATTATTATATTTAACTAAATAGTTCACCGACTTCTTCTAAGCCATGAGTTCATAACACACAAAAAAACAGACGTGCTACAATGAGGCTTGAAATTGATTTTTAAATATCGGTGAAAATCGTTAACGATCTTCTGAGAAATCAAAAGTAATATTGCTCTGCAACGCCACCTCAAATTAGTCACAGGGTAACCGCCATACAACTCTTATTGAACTTATTGCCCCTCAGTGTTTGTAAAATTAAATTTAGACAATAAGACCAAATGTGGAAAAAGAGTGACAAAAGACCACGTGGTCTTGTTGTCCCGTGGTCTTATTGTCCGTTTACCAATAAAATCAACATTTTTTTCACCTTACTCAAAACGTATAAAAATGTATAACCTACTAAAATTGAAAAAAATTAAGTTCGATAATTTATATCAAAATGATGGTTTTATTATTTTTGTATTATATAAATCAATTAAAAATAAAAAAAAATGTATTTTTAACAAAAATTTTAAATTCATCAATTTTAATAGTGTTGACTATATCTATAATATTATTCATCAGTAGGTAGGTGTTAAATAATAATATTAATAATCAATATTTTGTTTAAAATCTAAGAAGGACAGTTTCACAGCCACGTGTAACGCATAAGGAACGACTGGTTCGTAGTAGAAATAAAAATAAAAATCTTAAAAATGTAAAAATTATATTTAAATAAAAAATATCTTATTATATTAAAAATCTAATTAAAAATCAGAAAACAATTAAATCAATATTGAACAACAATATAAAATCAGTATACTATTTTAAAATTCAAATCGTAAAATGTCATACCTATCGATTTAATATATATTATTACGACGTGTGAGGTGATAAAATGTAAATTAATATTTTGAAATCGGAGGTCAATGGAATGTTTTTAAAAATGTATTTTTTTTTTTTATTTAATTGGTCATTAAGCCCAGCAACTATGGCCAGTAGCTGTTTGTTTTGTTTTTATTTGTAGGGGAGGATACTGTTGGTTGGTAAACACGAGTGTGTAGTTTGGCAGATTCTCAAGTGGGCACTTGTAGGTATCTGCCATGCCCGGGTGGGGGATGGCAGCACTTGTTCACCGGACACCGTGACTTGTCCGAAGAAAAATGCCGCCCATGGCCGAGGAATCGAACTCGGGTCGACTGCGTCGCAACCGATGCCTTAGTCCGCTCGGCCACTCCATCCCCCAAAATGTATTTTAACTAGAATTTTATAATTAATAATGGCAGGCATGTAAACAAAATCAAAATATATAAGTAATTGTATAAGGTACCTATTAGGTGATAATTAGAATACAACATTAGAACATAAGATCATTTTTAATAAAATGTTATTTACTGTTTATGGTTCAGTAATTGTACATGTTTATTGTTTTTATTATATTTTTTTCTTAGTATTATTACAACTATATTATTTTATTGGCGAAGTGCCTACATCTCAAGTAGCTGGTATAGTCGCACAGCGTATTAATCATTGCATTATAGATACCTATGATCTAACCTACCAACGAAGATAATATAAAATAAATACGCCGAGGACAATAATATTATGTAAAATACAAATAATGCGTATAAAATATTAGTTATAGGTATACCTAACTATATAATATTATTATTAAATAGCCGGCCCTCGAAAATCATCATACAATTAATAATATATGCCTAAACACAATATAACTATGTAGGTATAACAATGTCGTCGACGTTACCGATTACATTATTTATTTGTCCATCGAAAATTATGTAACTAAGAAATTATATTATTATTGGCGTCGGTGATGTTGTACTTGTTGATTTGTGTGGTGCACATTATTAGAGATCTAATTTTAGATTCTGAGAGTAGTGATAAATGTACCTATAGGTTTTTAAAATTATATGTATTTTTTATTTTTATTTTTGTGTCCGTGTACACGATAAGTAGTCGAAATAATGCTTCGATTTTCAACTTCAGTATCTTTTCCGATGAGAAAGTGAATATAGTTGTTGCAACCTAATAATTTAAAATTCCCAGTAGTTTTCACAAGCACCGTGAAAGACAAAAAAAAAAAATAAGAAAAATAGAAATTTTTACGCCAAATAATCGGTTTTTGACAAAATCGATTTTGGTTTTTGGCGTAACTATAAAAAAAACCACTGTACATGAAAGTTTCATTGAAAATGTATATTAGCATTTTCTTTACACCATACATTTTTCAAAATATTTCGACTCGTATTGAGCTATTTATAGGCGTATGCAATTTTCGAATAATATTAGTTTTTTTTAATTAATGTCGAAAAAAATTTTTGCTTGGTCAAAAAACTTGAAAATGTAACACAATTGAACTTGATTAACTCAAAATCGTCGATACCTGGAACTTTTTCACGGTCCCTAAAATTTTCTTATATTGTATTATCCTTGGATAACTCGATCTTTTTGGCCAGTCCCTTCAACTTCGTGTTAACCAAGTTCGACTGTACAAGGTTCCTTGTAAGTTGTTTTCAGTGAAAATCAAAAAAAGTTGAGCGTATATCCCCAATATTTTATTTTTGACAAATTCGTAAACATCATGACAATTTGGAAATTATTTTTAGTTAGAAATTAATAAAAATGTTCTTTTTATACCTATAATTTGAAAATTTAATAAAAAATTCGTCATAAGTTTGTCTATTTTTATCAAGAAAAAATAAAAAAAATATCTACTGGAAAGTCAAATTAAATTGTTATGAGCGTTTAAACTTTGAAGTTAATTTTTCTACAACATTGGATATTAACTCGATTTCTCATGGAATGATTATCTTATTTTGTTGTAATTCATTACCGAATAACCTAAGATACTTTAAATTTAAACTATATGTTTATTATATCATTTCCTATACTTGATAAATTTTTTTAATATTTTGGCATGTTTTGAGTAGTTAACAGACATTTTTCAGTTTTTTTCCCTATAAATGTCAATAAAATTTCATTCGTTGGGTCAAAAAGCTCGAAAATTCATACAAGGCTCCTCATAATATATTCTTGCAATATCAGTTTAAAAATATTAAAAATAGGTATAAAAGCAAAATTTTTCTTATAAGTATTTAAAGTTCAAATGTTGACAACATTTATCAAATTGAAAATGTACAAATTATTTTGTAGTTAAAAATGTATAGAATGTTCAACTTTTAGAGCTAATGACTGAACATTTAAAATAAGGTTGCACGTAAATAATTTATTCTGTAACCAAAAATCGAAAAATTATATAAACGCAGTATATTTTGTAGTTATTTTAAGTTAAAATTTGGACAAAATTACATAATAAATAATACATAGGTATTATAATAATTTCTTGACTTCTAAAGTATAATATTATTTTATAAAAATTTGATAATACACAATAAATATTTGTTCAGTTTACTAGCTACCATATTAATAATATCAATATAAATATAGTATAAACTATATACAAAATGTCCTAGGGTGAAAAACCATCTCCGCTCAGAATCGTTTTTCGTATATCTACAATATTATATCATTGAATTTAAATTTAACACTATCCATATTAGTGCCCTACTGTACAGCAGAGCCACACCCACTTAACCGTTTTTTTTTTTTACTTTATTCGGTCATTTAGAAACCGTATAGGGAATTTTAGAAAAATATTACTAAGTCATAAATTTTATACTGTATAGTTAGGGCTTACTTTAGTTAGTTTACTTACCCGGATCGGCGTGTTGCCGATTCTTTCTGATATATTACATTTGTTGAAAAGACTATCAATCACGTCCGTGTAGCTGTCGAAAATGTCTCTTTTGATCATGTCGTACATATACTTATCTGAAAAATAAAATGTTCTATTGATGGAATATTCTTTGTTGTAGTGGTTCCGTGGTAAAGGTATTATGAATTTAATGCGTGTTGGAATTAATTGAACAAAACCTTTGTTTCGGGCAGCTGCGGCCGTCAAATATTAAATTATGGGCTGCAGTAAATTTTACTTTCATAAAATTATATTTACGCATCATATATGGTGTACAATGTATATTTACGTATTGTACATTATAATTAAAAACAATTATATAAACAATATTATACTTTAGAAAATTTATAGAAACGGTTAATTTTATCATTATTATTAGTAAGAAGGCACCTAGTTATAGTATTTTTATTAAAAACAAACATATTATTATCTTATATTCAATTTTTCATCAAATTACTAACAATAGCTACTGGTGTATATTAAAAATGTATAACAAACGAAATAGCTTACCTACACATTTTATGTCTTAGTGATTAAATATTAAAATAAATTACTATACATCATAGTCCGTAAAAATGAATTATTTTAATTTACATAAATTTATTTTTGACAATTGCAGTATAATTTACACCCAGTAACCCATCTATGCGTCTTTAACACTAATTTATTTTATTAACCTATTGGTTATTACGTTCTTACTTGTATTGTCAATCCACGCCTGGATCGATCCCATGTCAAATATGTTGTTGTCGGTGATGTCTCCCCCTTCATTAAAACGGGTTGCTAAATTACTACTGAAGTTTTTCGAAAAATGGAGGAATCCCCAGACTTTGTTTTCTGACACTGCATACTGGCCGTCTTCTGAATTGGAATATTCAACCTGCAATGTGAAAAAAAAATATAATATACAGTGTGATTCACTAAGCATGCTCATTTTTTCATTTATCCAAATTCTGATTTTTGGAATTCTTAAATATACCTACCTCAAGAATCAATAAACATATTATTTTTGAGATATTTTGTACTACCTACTTATATGTCTCTTCCGTAAGTCTAACCCTACTTGTCCAGTAGCGATACAAACTTCTGAATTTACTTTTATAATTTAACCTTTTTTTTTACTTTAACCTATTTAGTGGATAACTTTTTTTAAATTGAATCTACCTAATTCTAAATTCAAATGAGTGGTTTTTCAGTTATTAAAATGTTTATATTCAAGATAATAGTTCCTAAAAATGGTTTTACAACAATAAAAATAGATGTAATATACTAATATCGGATTTATTATTTATTCTATTTTTTGAACAATATTTTTATAAATTATAAATATTGATGGATTAATATAAAATTATAAAACATTTTCAAATTACAAATAATCTTCAAAATCCATTATAATATTCCTGTTATCTCTAGTATTATAGTATACAAAGTTAAATAACTCAAAACTACTCGTTAGAATTTTTGATTTCAATATTTTAGAAACATTATTCACTAGGTAAATACTTTACAGTATAGAAAAGAGAGATTGTCATTTTAAAAACAGAAGTTTGCATCCCCACATGATACTCCTGTGAATTTCTTGAGATTTCTTGTACTATTCCTACTCCTTAAGTAGGTATAGTAGAAGAAATCTCGAGAACTTGAAAATATAATATAATTTTTTAAGTAACTATATTTAAAAATTCCAAAAAACATATTTTAGATCACCCTGTATATACTATATTATATAATTATACTAATTCGACACTCAAATTGCTTATAGGTTAATCTAATATTATGCATTTATTTTTTCCAAGATATATTAACGATTTTACAAACTCGTATAAAAGATACTATAATATATACATACACCAGTAAAACAAAAATCTGTTTTTCTTAAATTCAGCTCAAATATGACTTGGGACAATTATAAACAGTAAAGTTGTACCTAAATTTTAATATACAATTGTCACATCCAAAATGTTAAAAAAACGTGAAGACAACATAGTTCAAAATAGGTATATGTTGTGTATTCGAAGGTCCCGTAAAATTATGTTAAAAAACGAAACGTAGAAATATCTATTACATTATACATTTCGGCATTGAACTGAGATAATATTATGTGATTGTAATTTAGAGTGTCGCTTTGCCGTTTACCGTGTCGATATTTAATTTTTATCTCGAATATACGTGCGCCGAATTTATTCTGGTTAATCGTCGTTGACATTTTTATTCGCCAAATAATTATGACCAATAAGTATTATTTTTTTTATTATAACGTTTCGAAGTTCGTCAATATCAGGCTGACATCTCACATTTCTGTAATTTGATACGGACCATGTTTTAGTAACACACTCGATTACTTTTCGACGCGTTATGATAATAATATATTAGTATGCATGTTAGGATGTACCGGAAAAAGGTTTTAAAATTATTGTAAATATTATTTGTGTTTTGGTATTATTAATTACTCGATGATCCTCCACGATTTTGCCCTTGGATTTAGCCATCCTTAAACTCCGTTAAATGTATACTGCACAGCTTTTTGACAAAATATAAAATACCTACAGGTCTAAAATGAAATCCAATTATAATAACTAATTTATATTCTTTAACAATATGGAAATAATATATAATATATACATATTACACAAAAAAAAAGGTTATTTGGTCAATTGGAAAATGAACAATTTTAAACTGCGTAGGTGGTACGCGGATATAATAAGGTTGAGAATCGCTACATTAGTGCGATAGACATATGACTGTGAATCGATTACACACAAACGTTTCCTTTAATTACCTAGGTATATAGATGCATGTAATCATGTTCGAGTGCAGGCAATCGCGTATTGTTAATTATTATTACTTATTATTTTTCAACCAGATATATTATTAGTAATGCACCTGTGCAGTTATAGAATAATAATAATTACCAGAGTGACAGCGAAACGGTAGTGACGACCGATGTAAATGTCGTGGGACAAGATCTATACATATAGAATTTTCTTTATAGATCTTGACGGTCAAGGTGCTGCCCTTGCGATCAATATAATTAAAAAACTGTAGGAATACAAATAGAAACTATGTTTGAAATTTATAGCCAGTTAAAAATAAAATACCTAATAACATGAGTTCTACAAGTTGAAATGCCAGAAAAGTTTAGGAAAATATTGTCAAAGACCATTAAAGAAAATACTATCGACAAATAAAAGAATAATAAATTAATAAACTTCCAAGCTACCTGAACTTTCAGAAAATTAAAAAACTCAACCTTAAAATAATTTATAAGTATGTATAAAAAAAATAGACGAAATAAACAAACCGTGATTTTAAATCAAAACAATGTTTAGTAATACATTTAGCTATAATAATATGACCAATGAATACGGACTAACTAAATCCAAGGGTCAAATCCTATTGCAACTTCGGTTGTAAGACAAAAACATTTTTATGAGCATATATTTTCCTAGTCAAGGGAAACTAACGTGTAGCATGCATTTTGTTTTAACTTTTCAAACACTCGCAAATACATAACTTTTTGAACTCGACATTTAAACCGAAGACCCGCGTTCCCTCTAAAGTCACACAAAGTGCGTAGATCAAAACACGTTCAAACTCAAAATCTGTGTAAACAATAATGAAAATATCTGTTTGTAAATATTACCAATTCGAAAGTCTTTTCTTTTAATCTTTCCAATACCAGGCAACTGACCGGCACACCTCCGTCCAAAAAACAATTTTTCGTCTGCATCAACGAACACGTACCCGTTTGACTCACAGGCTCATCGTTTAATATACCTAATGTCAAATGTTTCGGATCATGGCCACAAGCGATGTTGAATAATACTGTCTGTATCAGTGGTAAGAAGATCACAAATAGAGTAAACCTTTATAAACAGTACAATAAAACAAAATATCGGATGAAGAAGTTAATATGAAGTAGTATAAAAATATTATATAGAGGGTTATTCTGCGACTATGCTCGCCCCATTTTCCTCTATAACAATGAAATTGTTCAAATTCTAATTTTTTGAATTTTTAGATACACCCAAAGAGCATATTTTCAAATTTTTAAATTTTTTTGTACTACATACTTAAAGAGTGGCGATTCAAACTTTTGTTTTTCAAATAAAAACCCTTCTTTCTTACTGTAAATTATTAAGTGTATACATTTTTTGTAAATGTTGATATACCTTAGGCTAATTAAAAATTTAAACGAGTACTTTTTTAGTTATTCAATTTTTTAGATTCTGAGCGAAGCGATGAATGTATTGATTCTACAATGATGTGTGTTTTTTTTTTATTTTTTTTTTTATTTTTGTGTCTGTCATCACCTTTTAGGACAGTAAAAGTGCTTGGATTTTCTTCAATAGTAACTTTTCTGATAGGAAAGTGAATCTAGTTGGTACTATGGGGGGTCAAAAGTAAAAATTTCCCAGTAGTTTTCACAAGCGACGTGAAAAACAAAAGAAAAATTAAGGAAAAACGGGAATTTTTACGCAAAATCTGTTTTCGAGAAAATCGATTTTGGTTTTTGGTGTAACTCTAAAACAAATGACCGTAGGGACATGAAATTTTGACTGAATGTTTATATTAGCATTTTCTATACACCATAAAATTTACAAAATATTTTGACTCTTTTTGAGCTGTTTACGGCCATTGTCAGTTTTCAATTTTTTTAGTTTTTTTTTCTATAAATATTAATAAAATTTTATCTGTTGATTAAAAAAGCTTGAAAAATTAATAGAAGGCTCCTAGGTTATTGTTTCAAAGGCAGATGAAAAAAATTAAAAATCTTTAGTCACAGTTTTTAATTATAAGCATTTAAAGTTCAAATTTTGACAAAATACGGAAAAATCACGAAAAATAGCAAATTATTTTGAGTTGAGAATTCATAAAAATTTTTCTTTTTAAATCTAAGATTTGAAAATGTAATATAAGATTACTCATAAGTTTGTCTACCTTTATCAAAAAAAAAAATGTCTAGAAGAAACTTAAATTAAATTTTTATGAGCGTCTGAAATTTATATTTTTACAACATTTGATATTTACTCGATTTCTCATGTAACAATTTTCTTATTTTATTGTAATTAAAAAACGAATGACTGTAGATACTTGAAAATTTCACTGAATATTCATATTAGCATTTTCTATACACCATAAAATGTTGAAAATATTTTGTCTCTTTATGTCCGTACATTGTCAGTTTTTAATTTTTTTAGTTTTTTTTTTCTATAAATATCAATAAATTTTTATTTGTTGTGTAAAAAAGCGTGAAAATTTAATATAAGGCTCCTGATATATCGTTCTAATAGCAGTTGAAAAATATTAAAAATACATAGGCACAATTTTTTTTTATAAGCATTTAAAGTTCAAATTTTGACAACATTTATCAAATTTATAATTTATTAATTATTTTGTGGTTAAAAATGTATAAAATGTTTAACTTTTATGGCTAAAGATTGAAAATTTAAAACAAGGCTCCGAGTAAATAGGTTATATATAAATTACTTTATTCACAATAATATCATCAAATATACTTGGTAAAATCATAGGCTGACTGACCGTTTTCGCTCAGAATCGTTTTTCTTATACAATGATATTATATCATTGAATTCAAATTTAACACCATCCATTACAGTGACTCACTTGTAACCTACTGTACAGCAGAGTGACATCCACTTATCCACCTTTTTTACTATGAATAATGTATAGTCTTTAAAAATGGCTTTACAACAATTTAAAATAGATGTAATATTGAATTTAGCATTTATTTCACTTGGATCATTTTTACTAATCATTAATGGTTATAGATTAATATTATTCACTAAAATTATCAAATCTCCGTAGCCTCATATCTCCCAAACCCATATTATCAGGTACCTAATAACCTTAGTGCAGAAACTTAAATAATTAAAAACCTAGTTGTTCGAATTTTGATTTTGGTTCGTCTAATTGAAAAACAGAAGTTTGTATCTCTCCAGAACACTCCTTATAAGTACCTAGTACATACATTTTTGACAATTTGAAAATTTTACCTTAAATAGTATACCTATTAAAAAATTCCAAAAATCAAATTTTGAAATACTACATTATTGAAGAAAAAAGGGAGTTGCATGCTTGGTGAATCACTCTACATTAATAATAAAATATTATAATATTGTACTCACGGTATGTTTCTTCTCAACAGGTAAATGTTCTTACACACCTGAGCTTTGAAACGACCAAATGTGAATAATGTGTTGTTTAACAACGGCGGTGGAGGCAAATCTCGAGCGTAAGAAAACCTTCTTGTAGGCTGTAGGATAAACACGAAAAATTAAATAGAAAATATTAAATCGCCACGATAATGAAGTTATATAGATTATTATATGTACCGATTATATAATTATTATTATACCTACGTCAACTGAATAAAAATAATACTACATTAGTTTATGTGAAGTGAGTGTCGCCTTTCAATAATCGATTGTAAACATAAATTAAAATAAAAGGTAAGTATTTAGGGAAAATTTTTAAATACATTAAACATTATTATAACCTATGTATAGCATATTATACTATACATAATAGTGCTGGTCATAAACGTTATATATACCTACTATTTATTTAAAAAATAATAGGTATATTATATTATGATATATACTGAACATTAATAAGTAGCACATAACATGATATGATACAATTATTGGCAATAAAGGGTTAATGATTGTTTAAAAAAAATGCTTGGGCATAAAAAAAATAAAACAAGCAAGTGACAATGGTACCTATATATAAGTATCAAACATTGATTATTATACCCATATGGCCATATTTACTTATCACACAGGGAAAATCGTTTTATATAATATTTATATTATTTAAAAAAAAACTGTATTATTCCGTACTTGTTTTACTGGTATTTTGAAACTGTTTGTCTTGGCCACTTGGTTTTGGCAAATCTTCAAAAATGCTTCCTCCAAATACGAACAATTGCACGAAGTCAATAGTTCTGTTGGCGTTGCTTCGGAAAGAAGAGTACCTTTTCTCATCAGACCGATCTATAAATAAAGTATATTTGTTGACATAATATCTTTGTTTATATATTACATTACATATACTAAAGAAAGTTGATAAAAACTTGTCTCACCATTTGTGACTGTTTTGCTTCTTCGATATAGTGCGTAGTGATTATCACTGTTTTACCTTCATTCGATGTCAGATCCAATAGAAGTTCCCAAATGCTAGAAATCCAAATTTCAGTTGGTACAGGTAAAATTTATTTTCACTTAATCTTTTATTTTAAAATAAAAAAATAGAATTAAAACTGACTTTCTAATTATAATTGTCACACTGTATAAATAGGTATAGTATAATATACAATATACATATTTCACAAAATGTATACAACATATTATATGATATAGGTACATAATATATGTTATGTATTAACCATTAGGTACCTATGTAGGTATTATATATTATCATGGGCGTAACTAGAATTTAATAGTTACATCAGGGCTAAAATCATAGAAAACCAAAGAAGTTAAAAATAAGCCAAAAGGGAAAAGCGCCCCTCTCGTAGGTTAGGTTAGGTAACTCGTGAAATGAACATCCACAATATTAAAATATTAATATTATATTGATACATATTATATACCTAATATAATAATTATCAAATATTTTATACATTGAAGTGTTGAATTTATTACAGTTTTTTTTTTATGTAAGGTGTGGTTTTAACCAGGAGGGGCTAACAAATTAAAACATATAGGGGGACTAAAAACGTCTAAGGGGGGGGGGGGGCTTAGCCCCATAGCTAAGACCTATTTTGTCACGCCGATGTGTGTTACTTATGGTTAGAGAGCATAAACTTTGTACAGTGTACATTTTGTATTACCTATTATACTAATGTAAATATGTAGCTTTATTAAACGCAGATTTAATTACCTTTGGCTAATTAAAGGATCCAGGCCAACTGTAGGTTCATCTAAAATCAACAGTTTTGGGTCATGGAGCATCGCTACTGCAAGAGACACTCTTCTTTGTTGACCACCACTTTGTAAAAAATCAAATTGATCACAAAATCGTTACATTAATTTGTAACATTAATCGTGAACCACGTTTTTCAAATTTCCTACTACTTACCTAATCTCATTTAGACTCAGACTGTACGATGGCAATTTCAAGAGCTCCTTTAGTTCTCGGCCTCTTGTTTCGATAACATCATTTGACAAATTAAATATGTAACCATAATACGTGAACGTTTCCTTTATGGATAATTCATTGTGCAATGCCAATTCCTTTAGAAATACAGATGGAGGTATGTAATATTAATAAATAAAAATAATTTTCGATAAGATGATTTAGTGGCATTACTTGCGGCATATATCCAATGTCGGATATGTGTTTGCCTTTGAGTTTGATCTCTCCGGAATCTAAATGTAAACGTCCGACAATACAGCTCAATAGAGTCGTTTTTCCACAGCCACTGGGTCCCAGTAGCCCGTATCTGAAAATTAACAACAGGTACAAGTTAAGTTTTGTCCGAATGAATGGTTTTCTCTAATAAATTCTGAATTTGATAAATAATATAAATTATGATATAGTCATATAGATACAAATTTCATCATTACAATTCATTATGTGTTAAACTACAATCGCTTTGATAGTTTCGTATTTCCCTTACGTCGTATAAAACGAAAAATTTTATTGGATACGTTTAAAGTAATATAAATCGTTTGGTGTGACATTTGTGAATAATAAACTTGATGACGAATAGTTTTTAACCACATTTGTTATTACTATAATTTTATATTTTGTTGATCGACTTCGTCAAAATGATTATTTTTAACTGTAATATTACTGTATAATATTCGTCTACAATGATTATTTTTATTTAAAATGTAATTATTGACTAATGTTTTATACTGAATACAATAATATGATATTATTGTATTCTATATCAATATCTATATCAATTTGGCTATTGCCAGAGGCGTGTTTAACGAGGGGCAAAGAAGGGCATTTGCCCCGGTGGCAAAATTTGAAAATATTTCATAGGCGGCATTCGCCCAGACAGCAAATGTTTGACTAAAAATATTATTATAACATTATAACAATATTATTCGTGATTATAATGTTATTATAATATTATCATTTCAAAATTCTGTCTGAGCGCATACAAATTTTTCATACATTTTTTGGTTTTTTCGTAATAAATTAATTTTTTCATCAGTGATTAAATGTGTTATAAATTTAATGTTAAAAGGTTTAAGTATTTTATGAAATATATTTTTAATAATAATAAAACTTATTTACTTATACCTATATGGCTATACATAGATCTTATTCGAATGATTACAATATTAACACAATAAACACAGTCGAGACTCGACGGACGAGGATATTACACACGTACAGTTATTGTAGTAAATAGAAATAATATGTATCAACACTGTAAACTACAAATAGTTGATAGTTCTCCTTAATAATATTAATGATATTATCATACATTAATATCTATGATAGGTATTAGGCACAGATATATACTAATACTAGATAGCAGTCTTCGAATACACACCACAAAATAAACTGAAACGCGACGCCATATGCAAAGAAGACAACTCGATAAACAAACGTTATCAATATAAATACATATAACATATTAATATTATAGATTTATTATTTTATTATTATTGTTATTATTATTTAAAAATTAGAGCTTACCTATATTTTGTTATTTCTCAGTTCTCTGTTTTATAATTCAATAATTTGTTTTATATTATTAAACAGATCCATTAATTAATACTACCTATGTGGCTGTGAAGTATCTAGTATGTATGTATATTAATATACATCAATTTGGGGTTTAACTAAATCGTAATGTTTTATGAATTATGAAACAAGGAAACATCGTAAAAAATACTAAAATATAAATTGCAGGTACTACATTATTATAATTACCTATATTATCAACAAAACTTATAAAATAGTAGGTAATTAAAAAAAAGGTAGGTACATAATATTATTACAAAATTGTACAGTTAGCAAAAAAACGTAGAGTAGGTAGTAGTATGCATATGACTATTGATTATAAAAAAGAATAGTTTTCGTTAATTTTTGACGTTTACTCATAGGGTTTAACAAGTCTGATGAAAACTGTTTACCATAGGAATGTAAGCGAACACTTAAAAATTGTTTAACAAGCAAAGTTATGAAAACTAATTTATGCGGTCTTTCTAAAATACCAACATTTTCACAACTTAAATCTTTAAATATAGAATGGTCCAAAACAAATTTGTTAACAACATGACTAATAATTTTTTTGTCTAAATTTTTTATATTGATACTTGAAATATAGTTTGTATGATATAAGAAACTAATTTCAGATTCTTTAATTATTCTATATACACAATTAGATGTTATAACCAAACCACCTTGATTTTTTAGGAGAAAAAACTGTTTGTGTCTGAGTGGTAAACTATAATTATGTTAATTTATATATTCTATAAACTATGTTATGCAGGAATTGCAATCGATAATTTTACAATCTTTTTAACAATAAGATTAGGTCAAATAAAATAATGATAAATATTAATGTTTATTATTAATTTATTTTTAAAAATTGTTTACATATAAGTATATGACAGAATTATCACTATATTATTATAGTTCTCATTAGTAAGTGGGTTGTAGACAGTTGGTTGTAATGCTGTCAAGTGTACAAGTGTAATTTTATTTTATATTTGAAAATAATGTCTTCAAAAAAAGTAAAATTAGATGGCGCTGAATATAAAAAAGAGCAAAAGTAAAACTGTCAAAAATAGAAGAGTTAAAACGAAAAATTACAAAATTACAAACTTTTTTTACTCCATCAGCGGTAAGTATTTACCTATGTCTTATACGAATAATTATTATGAATTAGTTATGAGGCAGCAAAATATGTGTGCTTCCGGCGGCATTATTACACCTTAACACGGCACTGGATATTGCACATTCGAAGGCTAATTGTAAGACCAATACTGATTTTCATGACTTGATATCCAATTTTCAATTTTAGTTGACATAGTAAAACCAGGAAATAGATAAAAACCTCGTGGAGATTTGATTGTTACACTACGGGTTACGATCAAAAGACCACCGACAATTTAATTATTATAAATTATAATATGATAGTATGCAATCATTAAAATAATTGTTAACAAATCGATTAAAAATAATTACAATATTATGATTGCTATAAAATGCACGGAGGAGTGCTAAATATTTATTAGTTAATGAATACAGTTACCTATCAATGTAAAAGCGGGCGCGATTCCTATTTTTATGTACATTATGGGCATTTTATAATTCTACGTAATCATAGGTGAACCACTCTGCACTCGTACCATAATATCAACCCAAACTTCGATAATGTAATGAAAAATATTAGTACAATAATAAAATTGTCAAATGCATACCCAATAATTTTTATTGTTTAGAATATTTTAATATAATACGACTTACGTTTCAGTAACAAGCCAAGACGTTCAACTACGAAATAGTAATTATTAGATTGCAACATACACGTGAAAAAGTAAAAACAAATTTATAAGTTTAATACCTACCAATCATTAGCCATTATAGTTGGATAAAAATTATTTTTATGTTTTTACTTTTATAAATAAATAATATATAGATATCTACTTAATAATTATTAATTACTAGTTACTACCAAAGTTGTTGTCCTATCATATAACAATAATATTTGTATTACAATTGCAATCATCTGGCGGTAGTACTTTGGTAAAAATAATACTTCGAAATAGCATAATATTAAAGGTAGACGTTTAAAAAAAATGTTTCGTACATTATAATAATATATTTGTCATCTATGACATGATAACTATTATTAACTCACGCAGCTCCGAAGAAGCTTTTATTTATCGGTATATCGAACTATCTATATTCAATATTATGTATGTTTATACATTATTAAAATAATAAACATATTAGGCAATATAGATTTTTATCTAATACATAATTTTATTTTAATAAATATTATACTATTCAACTATTGATTGCTTTCAAAGTTCGTGGTACAGTGGTCAGTGGTAGCGGTGGTACACTGCAGGTACTTAGCTTAAGAAGACCAGCACAGATATTGCAACAGTCAATTGATGTCTTTTAAAACGCTTGAAATAATTATTTTTAAAGATTAAGCACCCACCCAAACATTGACTAATACTAACAAAAAAAATTTCTAACCAATAATTAGGTAGGTATGAAATTTGTCATGGACAAAATCAACTTTCGGTACCTCTTAAATCGATAATACAATGTTATTGTACTATACATATAACTATATAAGGTTGGGCAAGATACTCAAAAAAAAATATCGTAGCGGTAGCGGTAATCGGTAGCAGATTCATATTTTATGAGACCGAAAATTTCAGTTTAGTGCTTATCTATGTAGGTATAACTGTAGATAAATATTATAGATAGGTAATTATTATAAATAGCTGGTAATTTAATTTAGTGTTTTACTGTAGTGTATGGAGTTTTGAGTGTCCTGCAAATCAAATTCAATTTTGTTGGTACTATTATTCAGAACAAATGTCTATAATAATAGTATCTTGTATCTTTTTGGCAAAAAAAAGATACATGATACTAGTACAAAATGTATTATGATACATGATACTTAATACTTCAAAATAATGTATCACAATTTAAGATACAATTGTGTCTTTGATACTGCCCAATCCTGTATACAAGACTGCTGGGTTAAGCCCCTGACATGATATAACAGTAGGTACATACATAAATAATCAATAAATGTATAATTAATAAATAAATATGTAATTAATAAATAGGTAAAAATCTTTTCTAAATTCCGACTAATATAATATAATACAATATAACAGAAGATACAATATTATACATTACACAGAACTAAAAAATCATTTTTATAATCATAAAACTTTTAGAACACCGGAAAACTAAGAGGCTGTCGGTGCGACTACAGCTTTCAGAATAGCTGTAGCTGAATTTCAAAATCAAATAAAACGTGCATTGAAATGTTCTTGTCATCAATAATTTTAAACGTGTGGAAAACATTTAGGGAAGCTATGTACGTATCAATTTCGAGCTCAGGGTTTTATTTTAGTGCATTCACTGTGGGGATAACAACATACTTGCCTAATAAAACATTGTCCCTCACATTCTCAGTGGGCAGTCAAAATTGTTTTTAAGCAAGCCACCCTCCCAAAATTAATAAAAATTAGGTACCAAATTATTTATCAGCAAATAGTTTATTGATTATTACGGTAACTTATATATAAAACATTATAAAACATCACTACAAGAAATTCAAACTTAAACCTATAATTATTGGCTTATGCCTAATAATGCATCAAAGTATTTGGGCTCTCACCTCTATAAAACAGTCAGTCCCTGACTCAGGACTCCTTCTTTTATGTATACAGAAGATAATATGATAATAATATATTTATATACCTATTTATTGTTAATGTATAATACGTGTTCAAGCACATAAATCTCAATTCATCTGTGTTCATGGTCGAAATAGATCCGCCTATACTTATATTTATTCTATTAATTGTAAAAATGGTCCAAGTACAATAAATACTAGATTCAATGTTACATCTATTTTAGATTTCATTAAAACCATTTTTAAGGACTATTATCTTTAAAATAAATATTTTAATAACTCAGAAAATACTCGTCCTATAGGTACTATTCGCTCTTATTGCTGCACGCATAGGTATTATAGCTATTGAGTATAGCTGCAAGTTCGTTGGTTTAAGGAATTACATGTTGGTATCAACTAATATTAGGTTATTAAATCTTGACATTTTTGTTAAAATGTTCTAGTTAGGTACCAATAGAGAACGCACCTTATATAGAAAAGGCGCACTTTCGACGCTAAATCGTTTCTTCTGCAGCGTGTGGTCTATTCCCATCTAGTGCCGGTCACGCGACTACGTGAGTATTAGGTAAGTATAGGTTATATATAGGGTTACATATAGGTTACCCTGCATATAGCCATATAGGGTTGACAGTATTTAACTCGGATACTAGTATTGCGTTAGAAGAATCTGTATACCGAAAAAACCGTCGATGGCGTCGACCCATCCTAACCCATCCTAGTATACGGTTAACCTACCGTTCAACCGTGGCATTCCGGTACCTATACCAAAATAACCGTCCACCCTAGATATCTGTACACGGGTACTTACATTTTCCCGGTTGGAATAGTCAGGTTCAAGTCTTTGAGTATGGCCGTCTGACCGTACTGCTTGTACGCGCTCCTCACGACCACCGCCGACGAGGGGCGGGGCACGACCGCGGTCTGCTGCAGATTTTCGGCCGGAGCTTCGTCACGCGTCACCACTGACGCGGTCATGTTGGTCACGGTGTGGTACACGAACAGAGTTCAAAAGTCTTACACACGCGTATAACCGGTCACGAGATGTAGGGAAAATATCTCTGGAAAAATGTAAGTTGGTACCGCAGAACACCGTCGCAGACGAACGTTTATTTCGGGGTATTACTATTGTTATTGGCGAGTGCGACGACGATATCGCACTTTGAACGGTCGGTAAAATAATACAATAATTATGACATGGACGGCGCGAACGCAAAAACAGTAATAACGCGAATAATTGTCGACTGTTGTGTGTGGCGCATATTGCCACTGTTGCAGTTGTCGTGGACTGTCTCTAATTGCAGCCGTCGTCGGCACTTTGGGCGACGACCGACCGTGGCGCGCGAAATCGGCTTGCCCCCTCGACGGTAAGTTTTTTTTTTTCGTACGTCACGTCTGTTGTACCAATACCACTCTACACGCACAATTCGATCATTATATTATTATTTATTATGTGTGTGTGTGTGTGTGTGTGTGTGTGTGTGTGTGTGTGTTGTATACGATATCCTGCGCCACGTACCGGCCAGGACGTGATCGAAATAGGTATAATAATAATATGGATGTGTACTTATAAATCGCCACACGAAGAATGTCCGTTTGTCGTTTGCGAATTTTTTATTCGTTCCAATCGACGCGACGCGTAACGCGTACCTACCTATATACCTAACCTGTGGTATATCGTACATAATATTATGATATTATGTACAACGACGTGTAGGCATATCGTAACATGTACATGTAAGTAAACCCAAAGCTATAAGCAACATTTCAAATTATTCTATTTTAAAATTCAAAATCATTAGAAATGATAGGTATAGACTATATAGACTTAATAAATTTCAAATCAAATCAAATTATGCATTAACAGTTAAAGTTAATATTATTTTTAAAGATAAGTCGTACACCCTTGATAGTCACATAAATATACAAAAAGTTATTCCCTAATTATAATATTATGTTTATTTAAAATCTTGGAAAACATAACACGGAAAAAAAGGTTATAATAATCCTAAAAATGACGATTTATTTCAAATTTTGCCAAGCTCTGGGTGTAGCTTTAATATTTATGCCGCAGTGTCACAGTTACGTATCTTGGAGTAATTTTTTTTTTGTGAAGAATGAACAAAATATAGTAAATATTTTTTACCTTTCGTGTCTATAATCATGATAGCGTGGGAGGAGGTGACACCCGTCTTCATTTCGAATAATTTGCCAATTATAAATCTATACGTGTAAACATTATATAACAAATAAACTGTAAAGCGCACAACTGACAAACACACTTATCTGTCTATTCCTTCGCCGTGTTTTCTAATTAATTAATTAATTACCACCCACGTTTACATCGTCAGATCACCAATCAGGAATACTGTACCTAGTACATATAGTACCTATAATACCTATTACCTAGAGGGTACCTTTTAGAGGGTATCTGCCCGACTTGTTGTGTCAATGCGCAACTGTTGTCTATACCTTACAAATTTATAACACATCTATCCAATTTGGGTTACGCAGAAGTAAGTAAAGTATACAACCAGATACCAATATTCTGTTTGGTATATTAGAGTAAATTTATATTGACTTATTATCAATCTACAAAATGGTAGAATTTAAAGTAAGGAATTTATAGCCTATAACATTTTTCAATTTTTTCACTACATGCTACTAATTATATTTTTGTACCCTCTACCCTTCACGAAACAATATTTTTATTAGGTACAATAAATAATACCTAATTCATTTTTTTTCGTTTTCATTTTTATTTAATAGTATAATATACTTCCTCTATCATCTAATATTGTATATACCTGCCTGTTTTAATATAGTGATTTCTAATATCAATGCAATTTGTATATACTTCTGAGTCAATAAATGTAGATAATTAATATAACAATAATTGTACATACTACATACATATTTAATACATACAAAATCAAATAGCCAATTTTAAATATGTTAAGTGCTTTTGTTTAAAAGGAAAACAAATGTATTTATCTTTAACAAACATTCTATGCTAATTGTACTACGAAGTCCAACATTGAAAACAATATAATTTTTAATTTATTATTTATTATGTATTAATTAATTATTCAAAACAAAAAATATATTATTACATCTATAATTTATTTATTTGGCACGCGAAGGCAATTGATTAGTACAAACTAGTTATGGTACTTACATATTATAGTAAAGTAGAAAACCCAAATTATAACATTATTGCGTAACTGCATAATACATTTTCATATTGTAATAGGACTCACAGTTCGTTTATTTCATATTTGAAATAAATAATAATATTATTTTGTAGACTGTAGTAAGCCCAATCATAGCAATATTAGATTACATAGTTGGAAATATTAAGGTTAAATGTAAAAAGGTTAAAACACATTGTTTTCCGGCAATTACCAATCATCACAACCACCGTCTCAACTGAACTGATAAACGTGATGCGTCGTTAATAATTAATAATGCGTGAATCCGTGCAAACGGCTCACTAAAAATATATACCGGGTAATCTTTAAACTTAAGACATTATCGATTTATGTTGATACAATTTTGAATATGTTAACACTACTTAATAAAACTTTCAGCAATTTGTATTTATCTTAAATTTAATAATATGAAACAAACTTATCTCATCATTTCGTACTATTATAGTTTCTAATAAATTATATTAATTAATTGTATATATTAATAATTGTAATGTAAAAGTAAATAACTCTCTGCCTTCAACACAAGTTTTGCTTTGATTATTGTTTATTATTTTGCATGTATTTTATATATTGTTTAATAAATTGTTCTTATTTGAAAAAAAACAATGACCTACTCAGTATGGTGAGGTACCTACTATCGTATCCCTTACAGTAGAACGAGTTCCCACTTTTTTATGTGACCGCGTACCTACGTTTACTGATTACAACAAAACTTTGGAAAAAATCGTTTTTCTTGTATTAAATTTATTTTTACTTTGCATTTTACAGCATCAATATCAATACATAAACTATTTGATGACATTGGTGTTTTAATAATATTTTATGCAGTGGTGATGGCGTTTCATTATTCTGTTCAGACGTATTTATGTTGCAATATAATTCGATCTGCTTATGTCGTTTTGTATGACTTTCACTCATTTATTGTGTGCATTTCAGTACAGTTTTACATTTTATTATTGAAAATGATGTAAACGGACTAGATAGGTATTTATTTTAATTTTTATGATTACTCTAATTGTTTTCCGTTATATGTCACTTATACACAATACAAGTACATTGTATTTGGTGCTTTACACATTTTAAAATAATAGACAAAATGTGTAGTAGTATTATACCTAATCAAGTTTCTTAAGTGTTTAATATTAAGTACATATTTCCAATTAAATATAATTGTTACTAATTTTATCCTAAAATCTTTATTATGACATTGAATTCTTGCTAGAATCAATTTATCGCAAGACCTCAAATACTATAAGGTTGAAACAGATTTATTTGATTTATCAAAATTTTTTCCAACTTTGACCCAATATAGATAATCTAAGGAGTTACGATGTCTGCACTTAAAAAGTACCTAGTTAATATTTTGAGTAATGACTTATGACTAACGATAAACTATTTACTCTTAACTAGTGTTGGACCTAGGATTTCTTATGGGGGGTGCAAAGGGGCCATAACTCATTTGCGCACAATTTACGAACAATAGAAACCTTTTTTCAAAGAAATTTAATCACGTACATACCCTGCGTATCTCTACATTTTCAAATTGATCATTACCGATGGTGGAAAATTATTACACTCATACAACATTTTCATTCACCCTTTATAAGGCTTAGGGCTTTTTGTTTAATCATATTCTGGTTATAACCTGGTGGGTTTAAAAATGTTTCCTGATCTATTTAATTTAGCATAGTTTCCTTAGCAGGCCACTATTCACAATTTTAACGATTAAAAAAAAATGTTAATTACAATTACAATCACTTTTACAATATTAAGTCACTAATATAATTGTAAGTACATAGGTACCTATTTAATATTTATTGGTACGTGTTTGATTGAGATTAAACCTTGTCTACACGACTCGGGTACTTAGCGAGCGCCGAGCATAAAAATCACGATTATAACGTTACTGATAGATGACAACTGAAAGGAAACCATGATTGAAAGTAATTGCTATGTTTTACAGTTTAAGAGTATACGGTCCTGTCTCGTGTAGTAGTGTGGGACCCGCCTAAAACACCTAAAACTATGCACCTATACAAGCTAGTTTTTATTGTTCACAATATTGTGAGCAAACGAGTTGTTGGAAGACGTAATAATTTTAAAAAAATGTGTGCAAATAAGTAACCGCCTGCTAAGGTTAAGGTCTCATATTCAGTATACTCCATCCTAATGGCAAAACTTTTTTTTAGTCCATTAAATAAATGTGCTTAATATTCAAAAGGTTGCAACTAAATTTTTATTTTTATGGAACCAATTTTGTTTAAAAATTTCCTCAGCTAACTGAAAATACATGTTGTGAAGAGTATTTGTTTTCCAGGAAGCAACATGTTAAGGGGGTGATATAACACCCTAGCATCTCCCTCTGGATCCGTGCCTGTTCATAACTACAAAATAAATTAATTTAATACATTAACGCAATCATTTAAAACGTTAAGTCTACGAAACTATTAGTACAGCTAAGAATAAAACGACAGGTAGACCTTTGCCACCTTAGATATAATGAAAGTAAACATTTAAGATGGTATACAGTTTATCTGAGTAATATAACAAATGGTGCTCTTATCCAATATGAATAATATAATATACAAAAATAATTATAAAAAAAAAACTTTAATGATATAATATATTCACATGTTTTCAATTAATTTCAATAATTAGTATTTTTATTCATTTTAATGAGCTATAATCTTAAACGAGTTGTACCTACGAGTAAAATATAATTATTTTTTATCAATTTACACCTAAGTAGTATAATAAATCATTATATTATCTACTTATTATTATGAACTATTATTAATATTGACTCTTGTGTACGGCAACTATAGATGTTGTATATTATTACACAAGTTTTTTTAATAACATTAATTTAAAATAATATATTATCACTATAGGTGAAGCTAACTTTTTGTTCTGGAAGTGATGAACTTATTTCACATATATTTAACCAACTATACCTACCTAAATAATGTTTTATTTAATAAACATAGTTTTATAGAAATGTAAAAATTATGTTCAACAAATTATTAAAAATCACCTTAAAACAATACAAGTATTCATTTATCACTTTTAGGGAATTCTCTACAAGCTCTCTTTTTTAGTCAAAAATCTTGAAAATTTAGTACATTGTTATAAGAATTAACTTAAAAGTTATTATAAGTTCTTCTTATAGCAATTACAATTTTTTTTCAACCGTTTAATTCTAATTACCAACAACCAACAACCAGACCCTCTGCCATTTTTGGTTCTGCCTATATTATGCATATCCATTATCCAGTGGTGCTGTATGTCACCTAAGACCATAGTGTCACTTTTAATGAAGGGGCCCTAATTTAAGTTTGTTACGCCTTACGCTTATTGCTGTGAACAAAATTTGAGATGGTCGACAAATTGTCGATTGGAAAAAATGAGGTAATATTAACAAATTTAACAAATGTATTGTATAGAATAATATTTCGATAACACATGACATGTTGACCCTAGATAGCAATTATTAGATAATATACAAAAATATATTCGTATTTTTCTACAATATATGCCCAATATATTATGCTTTATTGTTACTAACGTATTAGTAGGTACCAGGTACCTGGTACCTATAATAGTCCGTATTTTGTGAAATTTGTTGCATACATTAAAATATTATGATTTTGATATTTGTTATCAAGTAGGTAGGTACCTACAGAAATAAGCTATAATTAGTTGGACCGGGGCCCTTGCATTATGTGGGCCCCAGTGATTGACGCTCCCCCCCCCCCCCCCCACAGTAGTTGCGCCACTGCGAATATCACTTTTAAAAATAATAACTAACCTAAAGTTTACGTACCTATATAGATACGAATAATATAGTAATTTGGGTAACGGATGTTTATGTAAATGCTTATATTTATTAGAATGAACTATATGAATACTGATAGAAAATATGTTTGGTTTAAATAGTTCTTGTACTAAAATAACACCATTCTTATTTTAGATGGCTCGAATAGTTGCACATTGTTCACTTTTTTAAAAACCGTTTTGAAAATATTTAATTTATTAGTGCATAATATATTATTTATATTTGTTGCACATATTTAGAAATTTAAATTTGTCAGATTACCTTCATTTTTAAATAAAAACAAGTACTTAACAACTTCCTAGCGTATGCTTAAGTAGACTAAATTCGTTCTTCAATTAATATGGATACAATATTAAAATACCTTTTATCAACCAGAGACAATAATAATTTATAAATAAATTAGTCAATATTTGAATGTAGACATGTAGTTAAAGGTTTGCAACTTTTTATATTCACTTTATAATTAATGTGGGTAGACTGAGAATGTTTCTCTAGAAGATTTAGCATGTTATTACTGTGGAGACAACGAAATAATAAAATAAGTTTTTTTAATACTGTTTTTCCCATAATAATATAAATAGATTGTTTTAAATTGAATTACACTTTAAGTGCATTTTTAAAATCACGTTTGAGGGTTTTTTGTGCGTGTAAAGCCGTTTCCTATATTGTATTTGTATAAGTCAATGTGAACAGGATTCAGCCACGAACCAATAAATAATTACACATAAATATGGGTTAATCCGGTTCCGTTTTTATTCTCTATACCCATAAATAGAAAAAAAAAATTACCTATAATACAAATATTATATTCATTGAAACACATTTAACCCGCACACCACGATAAAACGGGTTATTTAAATCAAAATAACAATTCTTGCTTTATAATGTTATGTTATGTCAGCTGTATAGTGTATAACGGAAGATTTGCGGGTATAATAAAAAAATCAAATGTTATTAGTTTTACAAAAAAAAAAAATGATTAATAATTAAATAGGACTAGGATTTTGTAGAAAAAAATGTGATATGTGATTGAAAGATAATAATTCTTATAATATGCAAATGCGTTTCACATCATTCCAAAAAGACATTGAAGTAAACTTTATTTTTTCCCATCATGTCCTTTTTTGTTATTTATTTTCACGATTTTTACGAAAATTTTACCGAAATCTATAATATAATTTCATGACATTAGCGTATTACCAACATATTGTTACCATACATTATTAATAAGTAAAAAATTGTATAAATAGGCGACGGCTGTTAAAAAAGTTATCTTAATGCCGGAATTATAGTGTAGGTTATCTACAAATAATCTACATAACTTCAATAGGTAACGTTTATAGTAATATAGCACTACATTAAACATTAATGTAGACTGTAGCTCAAACCTTGTTTAAAAAATTTAGTTCATAAGAAATATTCAAACATGTATTCCCATAATATCAATTGAAAGATAATTTTCAATGTATAAAAATATATTAGCACACAATAGGCTAAGTTTTGAGTAAAATCTATGGTAGTGGAATGTATTTTTTATTAGTACTTATTTAATTTTTGAATTTTTTAAGCTTAAATTGAATAATTAATGCTTTTATTGCTTTTTGCAATTTATAAAAAACATTTTTTTATCGATTTACTTTGTTATAAATTCCAAGCTCTACTATAATCATTAATAATAAATATATATTAATTAAAAATATGAAATTTAAATTTTAGACCTCTAATCGCCTGAATAAAATTGCAGGATTTTTATTTGACAGTTTTTAATTTTGAAAATGGAAGTTGATTAATAATATGTTTACTAAGTTGATAAAATAAACTCAAATAAAACATGTCTTAGGTACCTATATGTTTAAAACATGATTTAATCGAGTTTAAAACAAAATATGTAATTTATTATGTACAATTAATGTGTAAGTACACTGTACTTACAAAAAAAATCAATTCATTTCTATTTCATTCTAATCTATTTATCTATTATAATTTAAATAATAAATATGAGTTGCTGGTAGGTTATATGCTCATAAATTATATTTTTCTGTTTTAAACAACTGTTTTTCTTGTTGTTTAAATCATTTGTTTTAAACTTTTAAACAAAACTATGTTTGATTAATTTAGATCAAGTGTTTAAAACAAAATGTGCTAAACATCTAAATTCTGGTTTTTTACTTATATTATTTCCATAAGCAGTTTTGGAAAAATTATTAACCACTACGATTGAAATATAGTGAATTTGTTAGGTAAGTACCTACCTAGATGAATCAAAATTTGTCTAACCTATTTAGTCCTAAAGTCAGACTTGAAAAAAGTGACTATAGTATACATAATATTATTATACTATCAACAACTACCTATACATTATCTAGATATCGACCGCGGTATATCAATATCTTCTGTTTGCTATTGGGAAGACAGATTAACACTGGGAGCGCTGTCGACGCCTATCGTACTGATGGTTAGGCGGGTCTCCCCCCTACGTGGAGTCGGGAGATTGTATGTATTTTCCCGACATTTCACATATATTTTCCTTTAAGTAATATGTATTTGAATGTATTTGATAATATTAGTAGAAATTGTACTTACCAACGTATACAGTAAGGTATAAAAGCGTATACAGTTTCGATACCAAAATTAATTTATTATAATAAGTAAAATAACCAATATAAAACTATATCTTAACAACCCGAATTGGAAGGTACAAATTGTTTCCACCAGAGCGCGTTTTGTTAATCTGTTTCCCCAATAATATGTGAGTAATTCAGTAATAATTGTCCTGTGCCGTTGTGGATGGAAATGCATCGATAAGACGGCAAATAAATAAATTCATGCAGGAAATACAATTTCCAGTTTAAACTCACAAACGCTTATATGTTTGTTTACTTGTCACACACTGATAATCACCTATTGATCACCACTATTATAATAACGTCATACAAATTTGACTAAATATTTCGCCTTATTCCTTATATTTGTGTGTGAGAGTGCAAAATCTATTTAACTGTATTATAATTTGTAAGTGAAAAATTTTTAGAACAATACTACAAACGCTGCACCAATTAAACAGTATCATCCTCGGTCGTTATAATATATAAAATACGAATACCTATTAGGTCGTGTTTGTGGAGTTAATACACAATGATAGATATTATGGCCATATCGGTTATAGGTTAGCGGAAGTCATAACACTCAACGGGCAACGATTCATTTAAATTTACTGATATAATATTTATGTAATACCGGGTGATCCGTTTAAATTATTAACATTGTTGAAAATATTTTTTTACATAATTTCAAGTTGTTAAAAAATTATTTTTTCTATTTTCTGTCGTTATGTTTTTTATTTATTTTTTAAGCTTAAGTACATGAGAACCTCACAAAATGTTGGTCCACTATTATACTCCACTCACCTAAATTTTTAATACTCATGTATAACTAATAATCTACTTTCTACAATTTTTTGTTTTTAGATCGAAATACTCCGCTGCTTTAAATATTAAATAATAAAAAATATGTGTTCACATAAAAAATGTTGATGGTAAACTATAAATGATACCGGTCAAAAAATAGTAAAAATGTCATTTTTTTTTTCCAAAAACATTGTTTTGTAATAACTTAAAATTACGTATAAGATATATTTTCAAAAACGTTATCGTTTTTTTTTTTTTAACAATGAGAGTTTCTAAGTTAAGTGGATCACACCATATATATTATCAATGGTAGAGGGTGATTAATAAAAATCGTATCTATAAAATAAAACTAAAATCCGTAAACCAACGTTTTAGACATTTGTAACGACCGTCATACAATTTACAATTTGAATACTTACATAATATTGTATAATTACGTCTTACATAAAACGTCCACAGAACTCAGTAAGAAGGTGTTTTTAATTTTTCCTGAATTTTTTAGAGGGATGCAGCCATCATGCAGGTACTTCATCACCGCCCCCTGGCTACGCTACTACAATTACGTCATTAATCGTTAACTGTTTTGTAGTAATTTTCATTAAATCTATTACACTTTTCTACTGATCGGGACGTCTACGTGACTCCGTCCTGCCGAAGCAGCTTATAATAGCTTATTATATTCGTCTAAAATATGAGCTGTACGCGATTATCGTTGGACCGCACTTCAGCTGACTTAGTTGTCTTGTAACAACAATTTATTTTAACGGAATAGAGTAAAAAAATATTTGAACATTTATCTATTTACCTATAGGTACCTATGTGTTGCTATATTGTACCTAATACTATTATATGTGCAATATTTGGAAATAAAATATGCAACAAACGTACCCATATACCTATGTGTACGGTGCCCTGAAAATGGAACGGTACAAAAAGATACACGTGAATCGTGATAGACATATTATGCGACCGTAAAATCAACGCCGAGTTAGTCCTATGTATCCTTAATTGCAATAATACCAATCACCTTATTAACATTTTTTTCCAATTTAATCGCTTATGTACATGGTTAATTCAATGAAATATTATACAATATGGCGATTGACATGGTTCGGGAACACTGTGAATATCGAATTATTGTTTCATCGTACAAATAATATGTCATAAATTTACTGGCATTTACTGGCCGATAACTTGTACAATAGAGTATCACAATATTCGACAGCGCTCATCCTTGAGGTCACCTTGAAAAGGGCCTAGCGCGTTTCATATTGTTATAATATATTATTATAGCTGCATTATAAGTTATAACCATCATGATTCTTACCTATATAATATATTACATATGCATATATTATATTATGTTTCTTTAAAATCAATTTAAGATAACGTCATGTTCAATAATAATTATAATTGTTACTAGAGTCTTAAAAAACGTAACATAGATAATAATATTGTATTCTTTGTGTGTACCTTATGTTATCGGTTAATATTGTATTGTATTTTTTTTTATTTCGTCCAGTTACATTTTTTATGATTTAAAAAATTAAGTCTTTACGTCAATTTGATTTGATTTGTATTTTCAAAAATATTACTATATACTATAATATATAGCTTAATGATTATGTTGACAATGCTTAACTAAGACACCATAAGTAATCACAATAAACAGTATGATATTGTATAATATGTTTATAAACCAAAGAAGAAAATAATTGCGCATTTTATTCTTTATTTTTAAATTTATTACAATGCATTTTTAAAATTACAACTTATTAAAAATAAATATTTTTTGTCAAATAGTTATTACAAAAATGTTATTGTTAGAAAATCATACTTATGTAGTTATATGAGTATTAGTTAAGGCCCATCCACACCAAGGCAAGGGTAACTATAAATTATAGATATTGTTGTAACTCAAATAGTTTCCGGCAATACTCATATATACAGCAACAGTTAAAAACAAATGCAAGACACAATTTGTCCAACGTATAAGCAACACGAACTTTCATTGCGACATTTTGTGGTTCGTCGGTACAATATTTCCCCGTGAAAATGGAAATAAAAGGCAACTAGCTCCTAATGTTTGTTGATGGCAGAAACGGTTATAGACACATTAAAATCTCCAGTGTTTATTGTTGAAGAAATATGTCACAGACACAAATGTTGCTACTTGTTGTTACATTGGAGTGAACGGTATTTTATAGTTTTTATATTATAATTATTTACAAAGGACTATAATAATATTTTATAATATTAATTATTATATATTATATTATACTACTTAAAAAAATTAATTATAAGTTTATTCAAAACACAGTAATACCTCTAAGTACCTAATCATAGTCTACCTATGTACTATAATAATATGTCTAATAATTATTTGAAAAATATTAATGCATACGTTATAATTATGAGTTTTAACCATAGGTTTATGATTACAAAATACATAAAAAAAAGTATGAATTGTAACATGATAAACATAAAAAAAATACTTGAATTGTTTACGAGAGTAAAATATCAAAAAATAATTTTTAGTAAATTGGTATTTTTTTCACATTGCGCATACCTACTACCTAGGTATACATTGTATATTATACTTTCCACGTTAAGGGACTTACGAATATTTCTTTTTGCATTAATTTTGCATTACCTACCTATTGACTGTTTAAATATGCATAATACGTATATAACACGTTTAATGGTTTTAAAATAAAACCGAAAAAGATACATATTGTGTCAATAAACAAAATTATTAAAATATATTTTTTTTATATCCCACATTAGTATTATATCGTGCTGTAACTTTATATTTGCAACGGAATTGCAGTGCGTTGTATGTGCAACTTATAACTTACAAGTACATAAACTCCAGCATCGAAATAAGGTCATCCGCTACATGTACTGTATTAAATAGGTACCTACTTATAACTCCAATGCGCTAACACGTATTATTATAATTTCCCAGAAAACTATCATTGCAATGATAAGTTTAAAAGTTAAATAGCACATATATAATGACTATACCTACCTACAATTTGAATTTACTTTAGTTAAGTTCCCAATCAGTAAATTCAACTTGTCAAGTTTAAAGTTAATTTGGAAAAAATATTAACTTAACTCAGTTTAAAAAAGTTAATTTACTTTTTTAATTCGTACCTGGATCACATAAAAAGTATTTTGTTTCAATATTATAATATTATTATATATAGAAACACAACATATAGTATCACTCATATATCATTGATGCTCGGTACAAACAACTTAAGTCAAAAATGGTCATTATACGATCTATTCGCACGACGACACTCTCTTGATAGCAGCTTTCACAATAGTAACTATCGCGTTTTACTATCATCGTGCGACCGTGGCTTTAGTATGTTGAAAAATGCAGAAAAAAATTGATTTTTTTTGGTACAATACTCTTAAGTCGTGTTGTTAACGATTATCTCTTAAATTGCGTGGTATTATAGTAATATTTTCGAGTAGTTGAATTATCGTTTGGTACAACTATCTCATATCAACTTATGATAATACTATTTTAAAATATAACAGTTTGAAAAATTAAAAATCACTTAAATCAAGTTACGATAGCAATATACATATGTCGACATATGTTTTTAATATATTTATTTAATACGACTTAAGATATTCGTACCGAGTGAAACACGATATTATTGTTACCATATATTTGTATTACTACCTCCCTATTATATTATTATAGTAACTTATTTGATTAAAAATATTGAAAATGAAACGTTTTAACCCAATGATTGGTAAATAAAATGTGGTACATTATCTATATAGCTTCCAAACATTTTAATATGTATCACATAACAATTAAAAATATGATATTACTATAAGTACACAATTTTTAATTTGTAACTACTACCTACGAAAGTTATACTGTTTTTTGCTTATGTTTTGTTTTCCTTGTGTTTTAAACAAAAATGATGACTAGAGCCAAAAAAACTCCTGAACTTAGTGTCAAATCACAATGACAAAAAACCAAGTTCTGAACCTCCAAGTAAGTATATTTGAATACATTAATATATTTTATAAATTTAATAAAAATCAACATAATAATTTATTATTATTGAATGGTTAATAATATTTAATTGTTAAGGTAATTAATTAAACCATATTAAATACATTCAGTGATGGTTTTTTTTATAATTGTATGTGTATATATTTTTATTTTTTAATAATGTGGGAGGATGCCATTGCAATATTTTAGTAAGTTGTATGTCAAGTAATAACAACAAACGGTAATAGTGTTGTCTTAAAGTATTAAGTCATGGTAGTAGTCAGATATTATTGTCTTAAGTCATTAAAAAACCTTTAGTTTTAAGTAAATTTTATTGGATACCATACAGATACATAATTAATCACACAAATATCATATTTAACCACATATATAGTAAATTCACTCACGACTTTACAACATTTTTCAAACTTTAAATTGCTTTTCCTGAAAACTAGACATTTTTGACTTATGTTGTTTGTACCGAGCATCAAAGATATAATATAGTATTAAATTTTTTTATTTAAAAACCATGCATATTAAACACCATAGTTAATGTATGAAAACATTAAACCATATACATTTCAAAAAAAAATTTCATTTTAAATTGATTGCTAATTTTTAAATTAACTGAAAAAGCTAATTTATTTAAACAGTAAATTGAACTAGTTAAGTTCTTAAATTAATTAACTAGGACAACTAGGTAAGTAACCTTTGCATATTTTAAACAGGTATAGTCTCGTCGGCCGTAGCAGTAGGCACGGTACGTATTTTCACTGAATAATTATTACATCGTAACGATATGAATATCACATAATTCAATCATTATTTCGTCGAAGAACGACACTCCAAGGTTTGGCATAACTTATTATATATTGGTATACAGGTATACCTCGATTGCGTCTCACCACGTGGTAAAAATACATTTACGCAGCTCTGATTGATCATAATATCGATTGGATCACAGGCGTCATTACGTCAATTTATTATTATATTAGAATGTATAACATCTACTGTAAAAATGAATGAAAACTAAATGTGATAAAAAGCATGTTATCTCTTATCCGGTATTTTCATCAATAAATAACAGGTAAAAAATACAAAAAGATAAGCAGTTTTATAAATTTGATTTCTTAAAAATATTTTTTTCTTACTACAGTCGTTTTATCTCTAATTTTGTTTATGAATCCTCCCGAACGTGTTTTTTATTTGATGAATGTATTAATTTTACAATGATGTGTGGTTTTTATTATTTTTTTTTGTGTCTGTCATCACCTTTTAGGACAGTAAAAGTGCTTGGATTTTCTTCAACAGTAACTTTTCTGATAGGCAAGTGATCTAGTTGGTACTTTGGGGGGGTCAAAAGTAAAAATTTCTCAGTAGTTTTCAAAAGCGACATGAAAAACAAAAGAAAAATTAAGGAAAAATGGGAATTTTTACGCAAAATCTGTTTTTGACAAAATCGATTTTGGTTTTTGGTGTAACTCTAAAACAAATGACCGTAGGTACATGACATTTTGACTGAATGTTTATATATATTAGCATTTTCTATACACCATAACATTATCCAAATATTTTGACTTATTTTGAGCTGTTTACGGACATTTTCAGTTTCCATTTTTTTTTAGTTTTTTTTCTACAAATATCAATAACATTTTATTTGTTGAGTAAAAAAGCTTGAAAATGTATTCCGATGCTCCTACTATATTGTTACAATGACATTTGAAAAATATTAAAAATCCTTAGTCACAGTTTTAATTTATAAGCATTTAAATTCAATATTGACAAAATACGAAAAAATCACGAAAATTAGCAAATTATTTTGAGTTGTAAATTCTTAAAAATTTTTCTTTTTCAATCTAAGAATTGGAAATGTAATAAAAGATTATCCATAAGTTTATCTACCTTTATCAAAAAAAAAATGTCTACAAAAAAGTCAAATTAAATTTTTATGAGCGTTTGAAATTCATATTTTTACATCATTTGATATTCACTCGATTTCTTGTGTAACGATTTTTCTTATTTTGTTGTAATTAAAAAACGTATGACTGTAGATACTCGAAAATTTCACTGAATTTTTATATTAGCATTTTCTATACACGATAAAATTTTGAAAATAATTTGACTCTTTTTGAGCTGTAAACAGACATTGTTAGTTCTCAATTTTTTTAGTTTTTTTTTTCTATAAATATCAATGAAATTTTATTTGTTGGGTTGAAAAGCGTGAAAATTTTATGCAAGGCTCCTGATATATTGTTACAATAGCAGTTGAAAAATATTGAAAATACATAGGCACAATTTTTTTTATAAGCATTTAAAGTTCAAATTTGGACAAAATTTATCAAATTTAAAGTGTAATAATTATTTTGTAATTAAAAACTTATAAAATGTTCAACTTTTGTAGCTTTAGGATTGAAAATTTAAAGCAATAAGTAAATATATAAATTACTTTATTCACAATAATATCATCAAATATACTTGGTAAAACCATAGGCTGACTGACCGTTTTTCGCTCAGAATCATTTTTATTATACAATGATATTATATCATTGAATTCAAATTTAACATCATCCATTACAGTGACCCAGTTGTAACCTACTGTACAGCAGAGCGACATCCACTCACCCACCTTTTTAGTATTTAATCCACGTGAGAGAAAATTTCAGCATAATACCTATATAAGTAATTTAGTAATTATTATGTTACATAAGCCGTTCGTTAACGACTAACCGCTAACCTATATTTATTGAGTCTTATGCGGTGACGTTTGTATAATGTGCAATGTACATTTAGATGCACTCCTTTAAATGCACTTAAATAATAATCTCAATGTATCTGTCCATTTTTACGTCAATATTTAAATTTTATAAGAATTAAATTTATTATGAACGTGTAAAACAAATTCAATTTTACTTAATTCACACTTATAATTACACAAAACAAAATGTGAATTTACATTACGTGGTCACGTATTATACTATTTTCACTTGATCTATACATAAAGATTTAAGACTATTAAGTCATCATGCATAATATGGATAAATAGTTATTATTCTATAGAAATATGAAATACGCGTGATACTCGTGATAGTATCGTTAAGATTTGAAGATTTTTTCAAAAAATACAATTATAGAAAGATAATTCATATTATACAAATGTATTTCAATTAATTTCCATTAAAATGTTTTCCCTATGAATACACATAGTCCCTGTGGAACTTTTACAGATGTTTCTTCGTCTAAAATTATAAATTGATTATAGTAATTCATATTATGGAGTTATAACATTAATTTTATGGTAATATAATCGATGACATCGCAACAAGACACTAGTGCAGTAGTGCACTACGATGTCCACGCATTAGAAATAATATGGTAATGAGTATTGAGTACAGAGTAATGACCGAGAACGGTATTTGCATTATTTTCGATAAACTATTTGGTAGCGTTTGCCGTTTGGTCATTGAGGGTTTAAATAACAAGTTTACACTATAACAACATTGGTTCATGATTACTTAATTTAAAATTAAATTAGGTAACGAAATAATTAAACTAAAAAATGTTAGAAATTATTTTTTATTTTCTGAGCGTAGTTCAGAATTAAGTAGCAAATTAATGTATTATATGTGTTTACAATGATGTGTGTTTTTTTAAATTTTTATTTTCAACAATATTGAGGTGAATAAAATGCTCCAATTTTTTACATCAGAATTTTTTTTGATAGAAAAGTGAAACTATAATTGGTGCATTCGGTAGGTCAAAATTTCAAATTCCCAGATGTTATTGAAAGCGTACAAAATAACAAAACAACAATGAAGGAATAATGGGAATTTTTACGCTAAACCAATTTTTGAAAAAATTGACTATTTTTTTGGTGTAATTCAAAAAACCTGTAAACACTTTCACCAAATTTTTATATTAGCATTTGCTAAAAAAGGGGAGTGTCATTTTAAAAACAGAAATCTATATTCACATGCAGGACACTTCTTAAGTATACCTAGTACGAAAAATCTCTTGAATTTAAAAATATGGTTATAATTTAATAGGTACCTATTAAACAGTACTAACCTATTTGAAAATTCCAAAAATCAAATTTCGAAAAATAGCATTAGATACCTATTGAAGAATGAAGAAAAAAAGTGGGTGAATGATTTTGGTGAATCACCCTGTATATACTGGAATATATATAAATATGATTGCAATTTTTGTTGCAACTCATTAAGCCATATGAATTCCGGTGCTAAATACATTTTACCGTCACAACAACAACAACAATAACAACGATACTAATAATATATAATTTAACTTTACGTCGAACACATACAAACACACATCAGGTATCGAGTACGTGCACCATCTATACCTATATCATGCGTCTGTATGTTTGCCGGACCCGTCGCGGACGTTAATTCGAAGGTTTCTGTCGCCGTATCTTTTCGGCCGTACCTACACCATCGCACACCTTCGCCGCGAATACTAATTCAAACGGTTTTAAAATAATAAAAATAATCAAGTAAAACAATTATCCAACGTTTGCGCGCCCCAGAGCTGTAGCATATCGCTCACGCCAATCACGTGCCGACCGCCGCCGACGATATTGTCGTAGTGGCGACAGTGGCGACGGCGACGAGAGTCCTTGGAGTGGAAGGTGGAACCCAATAACAAGCGACGTGTACAATAATGGAAAATTGAAAATTCTTTAATAATACCAATTTTATATTTTAATATTCGCGCACTAATAAAGGACCGGCCCGGCATGGATCTTAATTCGAGATGCTGTTCATCGTTCGGTGCTAATCGGATATCCCAAAAATTCTCGATATCTCAAATTTTAAATATTTTTTATATAAATTTGAAATAAGTATAATATAGTATTGATAAACTTTAGTTACCTATTTTAATAGTTTTTAAAAATAAAGTTCTAACCTATCTTAGGTAATATTATAGGTAATATGCCGACGAGAAATGTTCGTGATTAGTATTTTTAAAAAAATATAATTTAAACTCGGACCGGGCCAGGTCAGGGTTTGAAATCCTCAAGAAAATTATACGGACCGGTTCGGACTGAACAATTTAAACCCTCCCCTCCATTTCTGATTTCTAGATCCCCGCCAGCAGATTACTATATTGAATGTATAGGTAGAATAGTATTATGTATAAAAAACAAACTGTTGGCCAAATAGATTGATGTCTGTTTAAAATAATTGGCTTCGATCGGTCGGTGCCAAATAATAATCATACGGCCAAACGACTTTCGGATTTCTATTGCAAAACTCACGTGTGACAATTAATGGCCGGTGAGAGGTGATGACGGTGAAATTGTACAACTCTCTTATATGCGCCTGTACTGCAGAGTTAGACATCATATTTTATATATTTGCAGTTTACATGTATAAACAAATGTTAAATGTTTATTCGTTAGATTTTTATTCTTGTCAAATGTTTTGTTTCACACGACGCGTATCAAATAATGATAAACAAAATAAACCAAACCGTAAGTTGGTACGTTTGGTACTTTGACTAGTTTGCTCTACTATTCAGTGTTACCAATAACTAGTTGTACAGTTAAACAAATGAAAAATTATATTCCAGTGTTTTCACAACAAACCATTGTAATTATTAATTTTAAATTTATATATTTTGAATAACTACAAAAAAATATATATAATAATATCATAAGCTCGCATAGATATGACATTAAAAATGTATGTTCTTATTAAAAAAAAGGTTAAACCTTAAAAAAATGTTTATGATAAAAATTATTAACAATATTTTATTTGTTTTGATGTAATGTTTTAATGCAAATCATAAAATAATATTTTTAAATTATTTTCTAGGTAAAGAATATCATACGCGATACGCTAAACAAGTTATACACCATAAGTATAACATTATGCACTATGTAGTCGTAACTTAGTAACAGTTATAAATACCTGTTGATAAAACGAAATAATTAAAAAATATAATTTATCACATTTTATATCAATTATCTGTACCTGTAATATTATTATAAATTTGCGGTAAATGTGGAGTATATGCATCTCTATGACTCTATACAGTTTCTATACAGTAATTTTAGTATCCAAAATAAGTTATATTAAATGCTACTCGAATGTTCGATAAAACACGATGACCATGTCCACAACAACTAGACGACCGCCAACACTTAGGACCAAAACACGATGCATTATTATTTATTACCTTTCTAAATTAGCAACGGTTAAATAATATAATAATATTAAATATACATACAAGATGATCTATTTAAGTGCCTACTCCTATTCGAATGAAAAGTTTTAAAATAAATATGATTTTTACGTAAACACTAAATTGTTGTCATTGCAAAAAGCAAAACAATATTTTTGGAAAAAAAAAATATTTTTACAATTTTAATCGTTATTAGTTGTTATGTTTATTTACATTTTTGAACGGCAATACACAAACATTGAAGTACTCCGAAATCTATATTCTGCTTTGGAATATAAAATATAAAATATATTATAATATATAGCTACATACATTTGTTATAGTCATATAATATTGTAAAAAGCAACGATAAAAAAATTTTCAAAAAGTTATGACTTCAAAATAATGAATGTAGTCCTGTAGGGCTTACGGGTTCACGGGTTTTCTCGATTATCGATCAATACGAATAAACAAACAACAAGCTAACTCAGAAATTATCGGTGAGATTCATAATCACAACACATATATAAAAATGTTAAACAGATTAAAAATATTTAATTTGGTATATAATTCCAGCCTTACACTCCATAATATATCAGATATCTAACGATGGTAAACTCGAATAGAAACATTTTTTCTCGTAATAATTCTCGTCTCAGGTACCAACTCAACATCTTATTAATATAACTAGTATAGGTATTATAAGTAAGTAACAAAAGTGGATTTAAGTATTTTTTTTTTTATTAAAATGAAGTTTTTTTTTTGGTTGATATGTTTTTTGTTCAATATGTTACAAAAAAGAAGAACAATAAGAACAATGGATGGTTTATAGGTTAAAATAAATAAAAATAAAAATAAAAAGGTAGATTAGATAGCATGGAGACGCCTACCATCGGAGGTACTACGACATGAGTAAAAATGAAGTTGTCACGATAAAAATGCGTTTGCTATTGTTTTTCCTTTTTATAATCGCCATACCGAGAATACCAGAAAGTGACAATTCGGTCGTCGCGGTATTCCATATTTCCATCAATATTTTCTAAGGATTTATTGAATATAACCGTACAAAATAATATAATAATAATTAATATTGTTTACGTAATATTATTAAAATAGTTATCGTATGGTTAATATTATTACGTGCACGTCTCTCTTAACCATCTCACCTTGATGATTAAATTCGAAATAATTGCATGTCCGCTTTTGGATAATGGCGAAAACTTAAATCAGCAGTAGGTATATACAATCACAACAACGCGCATTTAACTACGTGCAATTATTCCAGCTATACACGACTGCGGACGAACAGGAATATAATTCCGAGGCGTCTATATTATATCCGCAAGCGCATTAATTTAATACAAGTCATAATTTATAACATTAATATACAACGCTGCCGATAATGCACGCTCATGCACTCCGTGCAAAACTCGGATAATATTCATGTGACGTACGCGACTATTATTGCTGCAGGTAAGTGCATTTTATGTACCTACCTAAGTGTTGGGTGCCTAATGCAGTATATGGTACTATGGAAAAATAATTAATAAATAGCTCAAAAAAAGTCAAAATTGTTTGAAAATATTACCATAAATGGTCAATATTTGGTAAAAATGTCAAGTACCTATTAGTTTTTGAATTACAACAAAATATAACAAATTGATAGATACAAATTCGTTAATTTACTGATGAAAATCCAATATTGTAAAAATTTTAAATTCAAATGCTCGTAAAAAATTAATGTTGTTATACTTTCTCGGAAACTTTTTTTTTAATTTAGTCTAGGAACATTTGTGGTGAGTATTCTCTCAACATTTTTAATACTAGCTATGAAAAAAAAACTTTTATACATTTCTAACTGAAAAATAGTTTGAACATTTTCGAAATTTTGTCAATTCTAATGTTTTTGAACTTACATCAATGAAACTTATAAGGAACCTTATATAAAATGTTCAAGCTTTTTTACTAAATGAAAAAGTTTTTATCGAGAATGGGTTTGAAAAAATTTACAAATTTCTAATTATTACTAGCTATTACTATCTGAAAAAGAGACAAAATATTTCAAAATTGTTACCATTCATTGAAAATGCTTATATAAATATTTGGTAAAAATGTTCAAAGGTCTGCGGATATAATATGTATAATATATAATATGTACTAGTCACCAGTGCCGTCTTAAGGCATGGGCCCAGAAATTTTAAAGAACCCAAATTCACATAGATTACATTATTTACTGAATATCGTAATTTAAAATTTTTTTTTAATGTTTCTGATATAAATCTCGAACAAAAAAAATATTAAAATTAGATTTGTATCAAAATAATATAATATCTATCAGAACTTAATACTTATGAATTCAGTATTTCTAGTGCATACAAATGTTTAAAATCAAATATACTAGAAAAACGATTTCCAAACATAATAAAATCTTTTCCAATTTTTTTATAAATGATACCAACTGTAGCGGGGAACGTTCAGTTTCTAAGTTAAATTTAATTAAAGAAGAGCTTAGAAGTACCATGAGCCAGAAACGGTTAAACTCCTTATCTTTAATGAGTAGGTGTTGAACATGAACTACTATCAAGTTTAGATTATGAAAATGTTATAGAAGACTTTGCGAATGAAAAAGCTAAGAAAAAAAACATTAAAGAGTATTTAATAATTGACAAATTTATATCAATACATATATTGTTTTTATGACAATTTTTTTAGTTTTTGTTTAATTAATTACATTTATTTTTTAACTATAAAACATATTAATGTATGAATAATTAATAGGAAAGTATTTTTTGACCGTATATTTTGAAATTATAATAAACAATAAAGTAATAGAGATTTAAACGAAAATTCACTTTTTACTAATAAAGTATAACAGTTAATAAATAATAATACATTATGTGTTAAAAATTTATATATTATTATAATTTAGTATTATAGGGCACCATAACACCTTAAGACGGCTCTGCTAGCCACTATAGGTACTTATTAACATAAATTACTGGCATATTAATATAATAATATATAATAATATAATAACTAATAACTAACAAGACTATTTACATTTATGATAACTTCAGCCTCATCTGTTGTACCACTCAAACATAATCTAATTTTACGACGTGTTAACATTAAATAAATTTCTATACAGAGTATTTAGGTGCAAGCGAATCAACTATAGACAAAACGTCAAAAAAAAATTGTAAATTATAAATAATTTTGGAAGCAGGTCACATATAAGAATGCCGTGTGTTTGAAGGTCACATATTCGAATCATAAAATAATAATTAAAGTAAGCTAAACGTAAATAATCTAAGCACATAGGTAGGTACCGGTTATTGTTCAAAGGTGGGCTAGTTAACGAAAAAAAATTACTTGAGTTAGTTAAGGTAAACCAAAATTAATACAAACAATATAACTAACTAAAAGTTTAAAGTTAATATATTCAGAAAAATAATTACTTAACTCGGTTGAAAAACATTTAAGTTGGTAATTAATCTTTTTTTAATAACGAAGCTGAGTTACACAGTGGTTTTTAATGTTTTAAATAATATCTAAATATTTCATTAATAATACATCCTACTACTTCTTACCTATAGTAGGCAATTACACGTTTTCATTAAATCAATGACATTAATTGAACAAAATAAATAATAACTATTTAATCAGTTTTTCCTATAGGATAAGTGCACGATTATTTTTTTTTAAATAATAAATTTTTATTAATACAATAATACGTTAAGTGGCTTGGTGTGGCGCAGTTTCCGCAGTTGAGTATACGTAACGGCCAACGTTGCTAGTTCCCGGATGGGTGACCACCCGGGATTTTTAGTAACGAATCCTTGCCACACATACAACCGGCAAACGACAACCGGCGTTTACGAAAAGGTTAAATATATAACCTAACCTTAACATAATCAGTAACCACCTACCTACCCGTATAGCATATATCAAATGTAACATGCCACTGGTAGGTTTGAATATTTGATGATTATAAATATAATCATATGAGTTTTAATTAAAAAATTACATAACTATGTAGAATTTACGTGTATCAAAGATTTATATAGATTTTATCTTCTATATAAGGAAATGCTTATGACTTTTTTTACTACGTTTATTTGGGTGAAAAAAATTTCACTATTTAATCCACCACCGAGCCTTACCTATATATTATAATATATGATTACGTCGCCATCATTTATGGTCGTTAAAAATTCAATATTCACGATCGATAAGTCGCTTGATATATCGTACGTGTAGGCAAGTCTAGTATGTGATTATATTGATAGAAAAAATGTAAGGAATTTTTATGTTCTATGGCCCACTATACGCATTCAACACACCGGGTTTATTCGACACTGAAACCAGTTCATAGTAAACCTTCTAATAGGTAATTATATACACAAAATAGTTATAAAAATGTTATTGTCCGTGTGGACTTCAACAAACACGTTTATTTCCTATTATATATAGATTTTAGATAGGTACCGCCTGTACATCAAAAATGTGTAAATTTTGCTACCTGTTATTGTATCTGTATCTGCATCTCATAGACACCGGAAAATCTAGCGGATAAAATATTATATTGAATATTAAATACCATAGATATCCGTGCCATGCGTATTTTATATACATAATATTATACACTATTATAAGTGGACACGTGAGATATGAATACTAATGGGTTGATTTGTATACATTTGATCGCTGCAACGTCATATCTGCGGGCACACGATTCGCCTCGTAATTTGTAGGTCACGTGCATTATAATATTATTATATTGTATACCTACATAATTTAGCAGAAGGCCAAAATCGTAAAATCGGGATTTGAATTGGGAAAAAGTAAGAAGAGCAAAATTAGGTATGTAAAAACAATAATGTGCGTAGGTTCCTGAATTTTTAAATGTCTTATTGATTAGGACAATAGTATTTAATATAATTAGAACGAATACCCATAAATATTTTTTTAAAAGAAGAGCCCATCCCCTCAATTTAAGAACTGCAGGTTATACCAAAACAAAACAGTTTTTGAAAATAGTTGGTCAAATATATTATGTTATAATATATAACTCGCAGCACGGTAGTATGTATAAAGCTCGGCCAAGAGGCCCGTAATAATTACTGATTTGTTGAATATAGTTGTTGGTCATCGTCAATATTATACACGTTAGATACAGATATCTATAATCTATATACCACATAAACGTTTTATTTAATTATCGAAAATTATCGATCAATTAACACTAATAATTTATTACAAAAAACATATTATTATTATTCGCCACATTGAGTGTATGGAAAATCTAAAAACACTCCAATAATCAAAAGAATTAGTTATTTGGGACTATAAAAACAGACCATATAGAATGTTGTACTTCTGTTAGATTATTAGATATTTAATTGGATCGATGGGCGGACTGGATTTAACTCAGACTATAAGTCGAAAATGTTTACTAGGTACCTACATGAAGTGCAGTACAATCCATACTCGACGAAAACTTCATCTCGATGACGAACCGTTTATGCTCGTTAGGTATATTATATTCTTTGGCAGCCGGTGGGTATCGTATCAAAACAGTCGTAGATGGCACGTGGCCCACCGTAAATTTAATATACCTGGTATACTTACGGCTATATTGGCCAAGAAAAAATTATCTTTAGAATTTCGTGATAATTTTATGATATATAAAGTGATATTATTAAACAGTAGGAAACAATAAAAAGATACGAATTTAGGTAGTAAAATTATTATTATTTGTACACCGATAATTTTCCAAAAGTGGTTTTAATGTTTTATTCGTCCAAACTATTATTTGACATTATCACTATAATATGCAATATCGAAAAATGGTCAAATATATTTTTAATTTTTCTCTTATTCTCACTATACCATTAAAATAGTTATTATGCGGTGATGACTTAATATGCAAAATACAATTTTAATTATAGCTTGTCAAAAGTTTCCTAATCTTTCTGTTTTATAAACCTTATTAATATATTTAGAACACGCACATTATTCTGCAGTAAATTTTCTAGACAAATGTAAAAAAAAAAAAATAAAAGTTGTCAGTTATGACTTATGACCGATGTTTGGCTACCACTGTTATTTGTATACCATCCCTAACGTCGAATATATATTTTAAATACTAATAGGTAATTTATAACCGGCCGTGTGTGTCAGGTTTAGGTAACAAATTTAAATCGATTTAATAAAGTTGTCTTGTTTCGAAATCAATCTGCTCCGATGGCGAGCCGAAACATTATCATGTAGGTACATATATTATTTTCTTATATAAAATGCACACATATTCTTATCTCCTAGTTTAAACTATTCACGGGGGGAAGTTGTCTGACCTTATGAATTAAAATATCCTAAGACTGCCAAGTAAACAAAAATATAAGTAACTTATAATTTGTTATATATATAATACGTGCATGCGTATCGCTTAAAATGTATACGGACAATTATCGCCTATTTTAACTGAATAATATAAATATTCTTATATTTAAATATATTAGGTACATTATTTATGATGTCGAAATAGTCGTATAATTCTTATAATAATATGCAATCTATGACCGGTGTTATTTTTATAATTATTGCATTGTTGATCAACAAACAATATGTAATCAGATTATGAATAGTGGTAGCTAGAGCTACCAATTATATGTAGATAGTAGATACCTACTTTAACTGTTACCAATTTAATGGTTTTAGTTATAATATTTCAAATTAACTGAAAAAGCTAAGTTGTTACAAGGGGCTATTTAACTATAGTTACATTAACAAGTCCATTATAAAATTAGTTAACTAGTTATAATTGAGGGCGCGACAATGCAAAACGTACTATTGCCAAAAATATCAAAATTGAGTTATATATCATTTCTGATAGTAAAAACCGCGCGGAATCGAATTTCGTGGTCAGATTTGGCCAAAACGTACTATTTCCAGTGCATATTTGATCATTAAGTTTCATGATTTCTGCATAACGCACCATTTTCATTGCTAAAATCGTTTCAAAAAGAACTATTTCCAAATTACATCAAAACGTACTACTTTCCATGCTATTTAGTGTAAACTTAATAATTATTGAATCAAAACGTACTATTTCCTAAATTATGTGCAAAACGTACTATTTCCAGATTGAAGCAAAACGTTATATTTCCCATGTTAAAATGTAGCTATACTAAATCAATTATTTGCAAAACGTACTATTTCCAAGTGTAAAAGATGTTGTTGACATTTCAATTTTAATATTGTTTTTGCTTTAATTATTTAATGGTGATATAATATAGGACTCCGTTATTTTATTTTATTTACTAGTTGGTGCAACTGATAAATTCAGTATTCGTTTTGGCGCGGAATGTTTAATCACAAACTTTTCGCTCCAAAAGTGTCTATGATATTATGATTATTATCATTACTATGATTACTATGATTACTATCATGGTATTATGATAATATACTTCACCTACTATGCGAGACGCGAGTAGGTACATACACAGTAAAGTTCATTGTTTTAATTACCAATACTTTTATGTACAATATTAATGTCTTATTTGCAACAACTCAACTAAAATGTTCAACTCGAGAACCATTAAAATATTAATATGGTATGTGGTCAAACTAAAAACACAGAAGAAATGGATTATAATGAATCTATTCAAAAAGTGTCAAGGTGATTAGAGGTATGAAAAATTGAATTTATTGGTTTACAACTTTACTTATAGAAGACTTTCAATTATATTGTTAAATCATTAAATAGTAGATAAATACTATATTATGCCTTTTTATTACTATGATACCTAATAATTTATAGGAATACCTATTTCAAGAAATAAAATAATTTTAAAATATTTTAATTATTTTTTTAAATTTATTTCATGGTAGATACATAGGTAGATATTATGTAAAATAAATGGAAAAATAGATAAATTCATATTAAATGTATATTGGCTATTACTCCAAATACTTTAATTTGAATAATAAAATTTGTATGATTATGGACTTCATTTTTAATGAATATAAAATAAGGTTTTATTATTTATAAAGATAATACAAAACATTGTAGCAATTTAACAGTAAAAAAAAAGTATAGAGCAGTGGTTCTCAATCTTTTTTGTACCGCGACCCAAATTTCCCCCGAAAAATCGCTCACGACCCACGTGGTTTAACTTATCAAAAATTAGTTATAAAAACAAAATTTGTTTATTACTATTGTATTGAGTATTTATTATTTTATAGGTTTATAATCAATATATTTTTCAAAAAAATGTATGTACTTTTAATAATGATGTGTCTTAATACCCGTCGTAATAAATAAATATACGACCAATTATTATTAATTACCCACGTAATTTTTGGTACTATATTACTAGAATAATATAAGTAAATTTAATAACATAATAATATATTAAATTAGTATATTTAATATTAATTTAACATACATTTCTTGAAATCTATATAATTAAAAAAATATGTCACGACCCAACAAAAATTGACTGACGACCCAACAGTGAGTCGCGACCCACAGTTTGAGAAACGCTGGTATAGAGTATTTATTTTTTCACGAAATGGTTGATTATAAAAAATAAAATTCTGTGTTGTTAAACAAATAATACAAAATAATAATATGTCTACCTATCTTTATTCGTTAAATTATGTCAAAATGTACTATTTCCATTGAATTTTGACAAAACGAACTAAGTGGTGGAAATAGTACATTTTGCCACGATTCACTTTAAAAAATGATGTTTAAATTTACTAAAACTTAAATTTAAATATAAACAAATATCGTAAGTAAGTTCAGTTTTTTTTTATGAATTTTTTGAATATTTTAGATTTTTACTATGACTTTCTGATAAGCTACGATAGAAAATCAATGTTTCTGGAAAAAGCAAAAAATGGAAATAGTACGTTTTGCATTGTCGCCCCTCAATTATAAAAAGTAGGTCAGCGCATTTCGGTGGTGGATGTTTGTCCATCATCCCTTCGGGCCTCAGACAGAATAGTGTAATTTTACTGTATTCGATTTGAATGCAATGATTGCATTAGATAAAAACCGATTCTGAGCGGACGAGGGAATCTTTTTAATTTAATTTTATTCGTTTCTATGGTGATGAACAAAGCGTTTTAAGAACAGCTTAAGAACGATTTATATAAATAGGTAATTTATATAATTATAATTATAATTTATAATGAGGAAATATCATAAAAATGAAAATAATATAAAAGAAAAGAAAAAGCTCATAAGTCGCTCAAATGTTTTGAAAATTTTACCATGTCTAGGTAAGGCTAATATAAGTAAACAACCCAAATTTCAAGTTTTTACGAATTTTTCTTACCGAATTACAACACCCAAAATTAAAATGTCTATAAAAAGCTCAAAAATAGCTAAAATTGTCCGAACTTTAAACCATAAGAAACAAAATCCAAAACACAACAAAAAATATCTCTTGTCATTTTTAATTTTAAGCAATATTTCTGGTAGAAAACGTCGTCCGTAGTTATTTAATATTATAAAATCGTGAAATCGTACGTTTTTTCTCCTTCAACCGCTTTTATTTCGAGTAGCGTTTCGAAAATCGAAAAATGACCTCTCTAAAGTACCAGCTCAAGAACATTACCTTTCAGAAAAGATGCTATACTTGATACTTTTGAGCAAGTTTAGAGGGAGAAAAAGAGTTTACAGAATAAAAAAGAAATACACATCATTGTAAAACCATTACAAGTCTAAAAAAATTGACTTTTTGACTTGGCTTTAACTTTTTATTTCTTAGATTCTGAGTAAAACAATGTGTGTTTTTTATTTTTTATTTTTATTTTTGAGTCCGTCATTATCGTTTGGGGCGGTGAAACTGCTTCGATTTTCTTGAACAAATCTTATTCAATGGGAAAGTGAATAAAGTTGGTGCATTCGGGAGGCCAAAATTTAAAATTCCAAATAGTTTTTAAAAGCGCCGGGAAAAAAAACATAAAAATAAAGGGAAAACTGGAACTTTTACGCAAAATTGGTTTTTGACAAAATCAATTTTGGTTTTTGGCGCAAATCTAAAACAAATGACCGTAGATACTTGAAATTTTCGCTGAAGATTTATAATAGCATTTGCTATACACAATAAAATATTAAAAATATTTTGATTTGTTTTGACTGTTAAAAGACATTTACAGTTTCTAATATTTTAGTTATTTTTTCTATGAATGTGAATAAAATTTTATTTGTTAGGTAAAAAAGCATGAAAATTGAATACAGGGCTCTTAATATATTGTTACAATGACATATGAAAAATATTAAAAATCCATAGTCACAATTTTTTTTTGTAAGCATTTAAAGTTTGAATTTTGACAAAAAGCGTAAAAATCACGAAATTGTGCAAATTATTCTGAGTTAGAAATTTCTAAAAATTTTCTTTTAAACCTAAGATTTTAAAATTTAATAAAGATTCTTTATAAGGTTATCTACTTTTATCAAAAAAAAAAAAATGTCTACAAGCAAATCAAATTAAACTTTTATGAGCGTTAGAAGTTCATATTTTTACAATATTGGATATTCGCTTGATTTCTCGTGTTTTTTATGAGCGTTAGAAGTTCATATTTTTTGCAATATTGGATATTCGCTTGATTTCTCGTGTAACGTTTTGTTATTTTGTTGTAATTCGAAAATGAATAACTGTACATGAAAATTTTACCGAATGTTTATTTTTTCATTGTCTATAGGTACACCATAAAATTTTGACAATATATTGACTGTTTTTGAGTTGTTTTCAGACATTGTCAGTTTTCAATTTTTTTTAGTTGTTTTCTAAAATTTATTGAGGAAAAAAGCGTGAAAATGTAATACAAGGCTCCTGATATATTGTTACAAAAACAGTATAAAAATATTAAAAATACATAGGCACAATTTTTTTTTAAAATGCATTTAAGGTTGGAATTTTTACAAAATGTATCAAATTTAAAATTTAATAATTATTTTGTAGTTAAAATTTATAAAATGTTCAACTTTTATAGCCATAAGGATTGAAAATTTAAAACAAAATTCCACGTAAATAGGTTATATTATATAAATTACTTTATTCACAATAATATCATCAAATATACTTAATAATATCATAAGCTGACTGACCGTCTTCGCTCAGAATCATTTTTCTTATACAATGATATTATATCATTGAATTTAAATTTAACACCATCCATTACAGTGACCCAGTTGTAACCTAATGAACAGCAGAGCGACACCCACTTGCCCACTTTTTTATATCATTGAATTCAAATTTAATACCATTGTATGGTGACTCTTTTAAAACCTACTGTACAGCAGAGCGACATCCACTTACCCACCTTTTTACCAATGTTAATTCTCACCGTTGCATACGCACAACACGTACCTCAATATCTGAATCTTCAATTGAAATGAATAGTCAATATGCAATATTTTATAGATAAATTTAAATTTAAAACTACTTATTAAATAGCAACAGTATAATATTCTATATAATATAATATTAACTAATGTGAATGCCCTCATCGTTTGAAAAATAGAAGTTTGTATCTTCACATGAGTATAAGACACTCTTTATTTGTTATAGTAAAATCATCTCAAGAATTTGAAAATATGGTTTAAGTCGGTATATTTAAAAATTCCAAAAATCCAAAAATTAAATTTTGAATAATTGTATTATTGAAAAATAAAATGAGTGAACTTACTTGGTGAATCATTCTGTATTGTACATTCAACATGATTACGATTTTACTAATCTTCTGTTGAACTATAATATTATAATTTAAATAATTTAATACTTTGAAGTCTGAGTATGTACAATACATAGTTTTATTCGAGCAAAATGTTTTGTTTTGAAATAACAGGCATTGGTGATTAGTTTTATATTAATTATATTTAGATAAACTCTGCAATTTTGTATTGTAAGACAAGATCTAGACGTGATGTTAAATACAAGGTTCATGTTCTACGTTTTAATATTTTATCTAGAATAAATAATTAAAAAAATATTGATTTTGATTTATGTGGCTAATAGTTTTTTTCTTTTTTATCAGCACTAAACGATTTTGGAAACGCTATCAAAACATTATACTGAACTTGGCTCATAATCATTGGTTTCATATTTCGCTACCGTTACCTTCTAGATTGATATTCGTTAAGCCGATTTAATAGAATACATTCTAAAAAGTATAATTATTAGTTCATATAATCATATACCTACGACTTAACACTTCAATTATGATTTTAGAACTGACACAATTAATATGATAGGCATAATTGCACTTTCTTTTGATAATAGGTATCATTTAAATATAATATTTGGTTTTCAATAGTTAAAAAATATTTTGAAGGACGTAAAAGAAATTAAAATGAAATCGTCCAAAACAAAAAAAAAACCGACAAGTTCACTGAATACAATTTTAATTTTTAATTTTTTAATTTATTAATATTTAATAAAATTTTATATTTGTATATCTATTAATAATAAACTCGTCCATTCCCTTGAAAAACTTAAGTATATGATTTTAGAGTATTTACAACTCTGCCTTAAAATAATAAATAATAATTGACCAATTACTAAAATACATTTCACAAACGCTTTTATTGTGATCTCCATTCATTTTTTATTTCAAATAAAAGTGTAAACTTTTTCACTTGAGCAGATTAAAAATACAATTCTTAACAAAGTATAGGCTCTGCACATGATTGCACGAGTATTCATTTCGCAAATACAAAATAATTGTACTTATTATTTTAAAAACTCTGAAGTAGGTATCAATAAATCATCGTACTCTGCTCTAAGCTTGATTCACTATTATATGATTTTTATAGAACGTTTTCGAATATGCAAAAAAATATTAATTATACGGAATTATCCTATAATTTAAAATTCTAGTACTTAATTCAATAATTATTCCCAAACCAACTATTTGTTTTCTAACAAATTAATAATCATCAACATTCGTAAATTGCAACTAATTTCACTATAGTAAAAGTATCAAAATTAAAACGCTTGTAATAATACAAATAACATTTGATTAACCTTCAAAAACCCGTTTAAATCATTGAGATAAAAATTGCTGATTTAATCAATCAAAGACTAATACTCACAAAATAAACGTATTGAAAACGTTTTTATATCATTTTTGAATCGTGTAGGTATATAAATATAATAATGTATACCTAGTTAAAAATGTTAATAATAATTATCAGGTATTTTGGTAGGTACTTATAAATTATAAACAAGCTTGAATTCAATTTTGTTTTTAAAATTAAACGGATAAGTACTATTCTGAAAACACAAAAACTACCAACCACTAGTACCTACTTAACATCGATAATAATATATTAATATGTAGTTTTTAAATAATTCTATGCAGGTATTATTATCTTCTTAGCGCCCAAAATTAGTTCACAGATTATGTAATTATTATGTAATTTACACCACGAAAAAAAATAGCTTTAATGGCGACGGTATGGAATTCGATACGTTTTAAATGCTGCACTGTGCCACTGTCTGCCTTGTTAAGAATACTTTCTTTCAAAAGTATTTGAATTTAAATAAAAATACCGTTTAAAATTATTCAATATTCTTTGGAAATATCTTATTTTATTAGTTCAATTAATTCAATATTAAAATATGTAACGTTAATCACAAATAGATACTTAAACTTATTTATTAATATTTAAATAAAAAAGTTAATACATACATACTAGGTTCAAGAATTTCAGTCGTCACATATTATAATAATATAGTTATTAGTTAATCATGATTCATGTATGATACCCAAGTATTTGAATAGGTACTTAACAAGATTCAGACTACAAGAAGTTATGAGGTATACATTTCACAGCTTAAATTAAACTAAATCACATAATATCATTGTCATTGTATGAAATCGAATAAATAAACATTCTGATTCCTCTTCTTAATACTCAATAAGTACAATAAGCAGTACATAAATTAACAGTATATATTTTATGGTATACGTCTGTAAAACACAGCCAATAGTGTTCCTAAACTAAAAACAATAACTCAAAGTCCTATAGTACCTATAGTATACGTACCAACGCCATGTATAATATGTTAAGGTGAAAGTCGACATTTGATGAATATAATATGTATAAAACTAATTATATAACTATATAAATATGAAATGAAAATCTCTGTACAGTGTACAGGCTAAACTCTGGAACTACTTCTCAGATCTTCTTGATTTTTTTTTAAACAAAAGAGTATTTCACGGAGAAGGTTTCTATGAAAGAAAATTTTAGGAAAATCCACTGAAAAAGTAGGAAATTTGGATGTCAAAAATACAACAGTGGCGCCATGTGTCCAGAAAAAATAAACTAAATAAAAAAATAAAAATTTAGTTTATTGTTACAGATTAAAATAGTGTATAATATTATATTTTACTTGCTATTGGTTGCTATTGGTTAATTGGCCATGTTTGTTGATTTGTATTATTATCTTTTGTCAATATATATCCAGATTTCCTACTTTTCCGGTGGATTTTTCTAAAATTTTCTTTCATAGAAACCTTCTCCGTAAAATACTCTTTTGTTTAAAAAAAAATTCAAGAAGATCTGATAAGTAGTTCCAGATATAATATAATATTATATAATATATATATTTAACTAATTATTAAAATATATATAAAACTCGTTGGTTTTCGTTTATGGTATTCAAAATGTTCCTATATTGAAACTGAAAATGAATTCAAATTCATAATATTATATTATGTCAACATTATAATGGTTTAGAGTTTAAACACATTAAGTAAACAAATCGATTTTAAAAATTGAAAAAAATATATTAATTATCTAATTAAAAATTTTAATTCAATAATAGCCAACATATATGTTTATAATATTAGTATGGTTCATTGCTAGGTAATAAGTTTTATTTGTTGATATTTAAAAGCTATATAGAACTACTAGCTGATCCCACGCGCTTCGTTACCCGTTAAATGTACAAACTTTTATATGACTTAAACTTTCTTCAATGCGTTATTTAATATTCGGTGTATGATGATGTTCTAGATTTATCTTAACTTTTCTGTTGCCGGAATAAAAATTCTGATTCGCAGCAGTATATTATCAGGTAGGCAATCTACCTGCCGTAGATCGCGGACCCCGTGCTGTTTGTACGCAAGTGTATGACTTAACTCTAAAGTATCAAACTTATACCATGTTTGTCGTTTTTACTTGGTATAAGTAAATTTAACCCTTTTTAAAAAAGTATAAAGTAAAAAAGTAACCTGTTTAAAAAACTAATTTTTATTCAACCCATTTTTTTAAATTAACTATTAAAAACATTAAAAAATCCAGCCTCTTTAAATAGGTTTAACCCTTTTAAAATGTTTCTGAATGTAAGCATTTTAATTTTAACCCTTTTTAAAAAAATAACCTTTTAAAAAGTAAGCGAGTAAAAAAAAATTAACTCTTTTAAGAATTAATTTTTTTAATTAACCCTTTTTTAAAGAATATTCAAAATATTATAATTATTATTATTATTATTTATATATGTAAAAGACTAGCTATTCCTGCGCACTTCGTTGTCCGTAAAAAATGACTACTCTTAAAAAATTGTGATTGTTCAACTCCTTTTTGGTGTAGCTCACTGTAGTAATTGCATATCAGCCACCCTGGTAGGCAATGTTAAAAATTCGATTTGATGCATGCTTGTACCTGATCTGCCCGATTAACCAATGGCAACCAGTAATAAATAAATACTTTTATTAATTATTTCTTCTATAACCAATAGCGACCATATATATATATATATATACAAACATTCCACCATAAATCTCAAAATCCCTGTTTGAGCACTTCCCCGGGCTTCTATTAATTTGTAGTAGCGTGGTGTTATTTAGCCTATAGCTTTCCTCAATGAATGGGCTATCCAACAAAAAAATAATTTTTCAATTTGAACCAGTAGTCTTGAGTATAACGCTTTCAAACAAACTCTACAGCTTTAAATATTAGTATAGATTATAGATCAAATCTACATAATCAAAATTGAAAGGTAACAATATTATAAAATCGTAAATAATATACAAATTATGTAAAAGTGGTATTTAAAATTAACATTAAAATCGAAAAAAAAAATAAACTAAACACATATAATACGATATTGTGCAAAAATATAAATACCTATCATAAAAATATAATATGAATATGACAATAAATAATTTATAATTCAAATCAGAAAAATGTAATATGGATAATCGAAATTAAATCGTGCGTGTGAGTGTAAGGTGCACTTGTGGACATGTTGAGTTTTGAAGAGAATCATCGATAAAAAGATCGAATTTTTACGGTATCTTGCATATTATATTTATTGGCTTTATGCAGCTCAGCAGAAGTGAAAAATGTAGACAACTTATTCATAATAAAATTCTTGGAAAAAAAATTATTTTGCATATTAGCGAAAATATTAAGCCAATATTTAATATTTAAGAATATACTGTAGATTAAAAATAAATATTATGAACTGTTTATAAAGAAATCATTTTTGTTATTTTATCGAAGTGTAATTATTTCGTATTAGAGTAAAATATGTTTTTAATTTAAAAATGAGAAACGATAGAAATTGTTAAATGTAACTTGTTTGTGATTAAATTGTTTAAATGAGATTGAATTTAAGTAATTTACCAAAGAAAAGTTGTGCAATAGTTATTTGTTGGTTTCATTATCTATTTATTTTGTTTTTTTTTAAAATTGTATTTAACTATTAAATAAGAATTGACTATTTCAAATGATTATATTAAAGTTTAAACATATTATTACGCGATGCGCAATTTATAATAAAAGGTAAATATAAATATTATACATTTATAAAGTTTAATGTAAACAACCTATAATATATTTCTTATATTGTAACTGGTTTACAGAATTTTAAATTTGATATTTGATGTAAAAGACAAGCATATTTTACCAGATTGACAATATTTTAAAGTTTGTTAAACCATATTGAAATCGTGTGTTAAACTTTTAAGAACCTAAAAATCCGGTCTTTAGACTAATAATATTATGCCTATGTATGATAATATATACCTACAGCCAACTCGCTGGTTAATTTGTGAATTTCGATCACTCAGTTAATGTACAATGCACACTTGCCGATGTGGACGTTTTGAAGAGAATTGTCGGTAAACCGAAAATCCAATACTTGTCGAATTCTTCACAAAATCAGGTCATGGGCAAGGGTAAGATCGAACAACATTGTATTATACTATAACGCACACGTCCTATACAAGCTTACATAGTCACATAATACTATAAAAGACTAATTACTAGTAAAAAAAAAAAAAAAGTTATAAAAACGCACAACGCGAGGACAATGGAAAAAAAATGAAGTAGGTAAATATAATAATTATAATTCTCAATCTCGATTGTATGCATTTGTTTTAGAATATAGGTATATTGAGGGAAAAAAATACGTCAATTCAAATGCTCTGTCAAATTAAATTATTTAAAATTGACTGTATATCATACCTATAATATATAGTATACATAAATCTTCACGCACTTGTTCTGTATGGCTGAATACCTGTTGGCTGATATATAGCCGCAGTTAGTGATATAATAATAATAATTGTAATGCATTAAAATACAAAAAAAATGCCTAAACATTTAATTTTATAGTATGAAAAAAAAATTCACTAAAAATGAAACGAGTTATGTACTAGGAAATTATTGTCTTAGAGCTCCAGCGTCATATTCAATGGTACATTGGTACCCTTCAGTGACTTATAATTATATTATATAATAATTATATAATATTATAGTCCATATAATTAAAATAATAATAATAATAATATCTAACTTTGCGCCTTGTGATTAGTGTCTAAAGATTAAATCTATAATATTTAAAACTGTTAAATTTCAATTAAATATGAAGGTGTTTTTATATATCGAATCTTTCGTCAATAACAAACAATATTTACGATGTATGATTGATGTTAAATCGAATAAAATTTGCCTGTGAAAAAAAAACGAGTATATTCCTACCCAATAGTATCGTGCTGCTCCGTGATTAAAAATGCAATATTTGTCCATGATTAATTTTGTCAAGCTTTATTTTTATTAATCATAAAATATATTGTTGTTACCCATAGCCAGGTACCTATTGAAACTAAACGTTTATATGTATTATTTATTGGAACATAATATATTATTATGAATTTCAAATAATGGATAATTTTATAATAATAACCACCTGTGCGTATTGACACTCCGGGGAACGAGATATGCGATGACCAGGCATAATATTATTATTATATTTTACGTATCCCAGTTGAATTCGATACTCACAATTTATTATATTATAATATAATAATAAGTGTATACCGGTACGCGTGTTATATTTGTCATTGTTCAGCGGTTGCAGCGCAGCGGTCAACTTTCGTTGTCTTGTTCAATGTCAAAGAGGCATTATACTATTCGTTTGATTTGATTTTTTTTTCAATTCTTCTCGAATTAATTTGTCTCAAGTATGTGTATAGTTAGGTAGAAATGTGCCAGTACAACTTGTATATAATATAAGTATAATTATTGTATAAACCATATTATGTGTCCACATTAATCAAACAGCGCCTAACAGTCAGTGGCCAATAAAAAAAAAACTTATAACAATTAAATTTGTATTGTTTGCACTAGAGATAACATTTATACTTATTGTATTACCAGATACATAAATATATAATAAATGAAATGAAAAAAACTATTTATTTATATAAATTTATTTTTAAGACTTAGTACATCTTACTTATAAATTATAATATAATATTATTATTATGTACATGTACAATCTAAAATGTTAATTCTTCTACGAGGTTTTTTTTATGAAGTGGTCAATATTTCTTTTTCTACATTGTCTCATTTGACAAAAATACGGCTGATTGGATGGGTCATGGCTCTTTGCACCCCCTCCTAGCTATGCCGCTGATCATTGATTAGAAATAGCCAACAGGTATACTAGTATTTATTGTAGGTCATTTTACCTTTATAATAATAAGAAGAATGACAATTATTATTATCAATTATTGACCTGAGCGTATTTAATTACCAAAATTAAAACTAGGTATGTTTACTTTGTACGGTGCAAACAAGTTTAAATATCACACTGTGCAGGCACGAAACAAACTCCATTGTCACTTAATATCGGTTACAAGGTCAACAATGCCATTCGAACGAGACTCCTGTGAAGAGATTTTATATTACGTAGGTATTTTTCTTAAATGAACCGAATTTAATATGATCGATAAAAGTGATAAAAAAATCACTATGAGGACGTCGTACCCGCCTAATAAATATATGTGTTGTCTACTTGTCTCCGTCTTACACTCTTACTAACACATACCAAAATTTACGTTTAGCAGTAATAGTTAGTTACACGAAATGTTGTAAATTACTTTAGTACAATATAGTACCCACTGCCTACCTATCGGCTATTAGTATTCAAATACTTATTGACTGTGCATTAAATATTTTTTCTTCAAATACTTTTTTCCCTACTTTCGATTTTAAATATTTCGAATTGCAGTAAAATGAATTAACTAAGCGACCATTATCGACATTTTATCATTTTAAAAAATATGCTACTGCTTAAATGACTGATACTAATGTTGTACAAACAATGTTTTGAAATGTATGTAACAAACATTTATGTGATATAATAATGATACATTGATACATACTATAATACCTTAAGTGTATGGAGAGACCCTGTCTTAGCTAAAAGTGGGTACACGCGAATCAGACAGGAAAAACAAAATAATATATAATTTATTAAAGGGGCTTTAGTAAATTACATAAAAAGAATTTTTTACAACACTGCGTACGAGCATATTTTTATGTAGGTACCTAAATTTGTTTGATCTCGACGATATCATCTATTTAGATAGAACATTAAACCACGATAATTATGTCGTATAGATATCATGTGGTTTACCACCTACCTACTATTATATGGCGTGTTTCCTTCGGTCCACGATTATAATATTATAGGTATTTCATAGCGATAAAATGCCAAAAAATGAGAGGGAATGCAAATTATTATAATTTAATCGTAATATATTTGGTCAGGAAGAGGTCCGCTGACGAGTTTTAAATGCTATAGGTACTCAATTAACCAAGAACTTATTATACAGACGTATACAATTAAAGAATTACCATTGTGATTTCCGCCATCGATGCTTATGTTCTCATACAACGATAGGTACTTATACCGATAAAAAGTTGTTTTTTTTTATCTAATTTAATTAACATAAATTATTTATTTCATTGAATATGAATATTTCTGGCTGTGATTATAATATGAACTATTTAAAACCACAACCGATACAAGTTATTTTTGTTTTCTAATAATTTACATACATTATTTAAATATTAATATTTCTGGCTATACCTAATCATAAGATAATTAACAGACCGCCCTCCCCCCTGGAGTATGGTACCTAATTATTATACCTTTATATGCCAGAGTGAGAGTGTTAACAGTGGATTTTTGTTTTTAATTATATAAATTTATAAAATACTATGATTTAAACGGATATTTCAATGATTTTATATAGTTTACTACTAACCGACACGCTTATATTTAATAATAGGGGCACAGCCCTGTATCGTGACAGTAAATTGAATGGTCTCTAACCAAACCGATCAGCGTTTGATACCGTCTTAGTGTAATATTGTCGCGTAATGATAGTAGGTACAATATTTTTTTTTTTGGTTTCGACATCGAATATCAATATTATATTATCGAAAATGAATTAATTGATACATTTTTTACATTCATAATAAAACTTTTTATACACTTATTATATATTATAATATATACTAATGTCTAATGGCATGGCAATACTTTGATATTGATAGGTTTTTGTGATTGTTCAACTCCTTTTGGGTATAACACGCTGTTGAAGCATTGTCTTTTTAAGTGTAAATTATATTATATTTTAATTTATAGCCAAAAACCTAACAATCTAATATTATTTTCTTGTAATTTAAATATATTATTATAACATAGGCTGATTGTCTCCACTCGGTATCGTTTTTCGTATACAATATTATTATATTATTGAATTCAAATTTAACACTAGTAATCTAACACATTAGAGTGGACCTATTTGTACATTGTACCTAATAGTGTTGTAACTTGTACTCACTGTACAGCGGTATCCACCATTTTTTTTGTTCAATATTATTATTTCATATATTCAAAATTGCAGAAAAAAATGATATTATCTTAGTAGTTAGTACTTACCTGATGATAAGACTTTAATATACCTTCGATATTATATTATAAGAATGAATTGATAGATAGGTACATTCATGATTCATGATTGTTGAGCGTGTCACGTGTGATTATTATTTTATTATGTTAACATAGTAAAAAACTCACACGGTACTTACAACACTTAATCAAATATAAGATTTTTTTATACGTTGATCATTCTATCTTTAATTGCAGTAGTTATAATAGCTATTTAGTTATAGTTGGTACCTAATAATTATACCTAATTACATTTTTCATAATTGTATAATATTTGTATGTTAAGCAACGATTCACGATTGTATAGTGGTTAATTTTTCTATTTAAAATTCGATGAATTTCCGATCAAACGGAACATTTGACCATTTAACACAAAAATATGATTTTTAGTAGATACCTACCTACCTATCTATATTTGTAAAAATAAAATAAATAAAATCCAGCTGCTTTAAATGATAAAAACTCTTAAAAGTTAGGTTCGGTTTTATTATTCCGAATTTCGATTAAATATTGTTTAAATGCGTTGGTCTAATGAATTATAAAAAATATATTTTTCATGTAGGTTACCTATATAGACACTATTAAATTAAATAATTAAAAGACTCTTTAATAATTATATTTCTTTACACTTTACATTTTATTATAACATAGACATCGGTCCTGTAAAATATTTAAAATTGTAATATATTATTATGTTCATGGTGTTTTAATTAATAACCTACCCTATAATAAATTATCTGGATCCATGACTGCAGTAGTATGTTTGTCCAATATTATATAATAAATAATATATAATACTATATGATTGATATGGTTAAGTGGTCTTTTTTTTTTTAAAGTGAATTTATATTTTATTTTGCATTAGAATTTTATTTTATTGTTAGCGTTTGCAACTTTTTGAATTAAAACTACCTTTTAAATAATATTTAATATTAAAATATACTTAAAAAAAAATAATCATAAATATAAAGTCCTAATACATGTGTGCAGTGTGCACTGTATATAATCATCAAATATTATTGAAAATTTAGCAATTTCAATTTTTTTTTTTTGTAAACTCGTATAATAGTAATTACTATTTTAGTATTTTAATTTTTAGTAGATACATATTATCATTAATTATAAATACTAGTATTATAAATAATAAATAATTAAATAATAGTATTTATAATCAGTACTATTATATAATAGGTATAATATACATTTTCATACTACCTATGTTTTTTTTTTAATTTATTTAAAATACTTTCGGCTACATGGGCCATTGGGTGTTAAAATATTTTAATTATCTAACTACAATTTATAATCCTTGACAGTTGTAGTTTATGTATGTATATAAATAATACACATAACATTATAATACTGCGGTGTAAAAGATGTAAAACAATATCAAATATTATTTTTATTTTTTTATTAATCTGACAGTACATACTTCAGCAACCATATAACTACGTGTCAAATTTTTATTAATTTACCGACAGATATTATATAGTATGCAATATTTTTTAGCAAGGCTGTGGGAATATCACAATTTTTTTCATCTAATTATATCGATCTTGAAATATGTATGAATACATAGTAAACAAAAGTGGCAAGTAGGTAACAACTCTGTTGTACAGTAGGTATATGTGTCGAGTTTACCTCGTCATTGAGTAGGTCACTGTAATGGATGTGTTAAATTTGAGTTCAATGATAAGTCATTGTATACGAAAAACGATTCTGAGTGGAGACGATCTGTCAGCATATTATATTATTATTATATCACAAAGTATAATATTCATTATTAATTATTATATTGTTATAATAGTATATTACTAACATTGTCACTTGCATTATAGTAATAATAATACGGTAGCCGTTTACGGTATAGACTGCGTGTCTAAATAGTTTAAAATTAATATTAATATTTGGTAAGTCCCTACGAATATTGTTGTATTACAACAAAATAACAGAAATCGTTATTCTTTATGTTTACCTATATAATATATGTATATCCTATAGGTATATTAAATTTCGTCAAATTTGAACTTTATGTCTATAAAAAAATTGTGATTTTATATTAACCTATTTTTAGGTATCAGTAAGAAAAACGTATGAGGAATCTTGTACTAAAACAAAATAAAAAATTTAGTGAAATAAAAAGAACAACTAACAAGTGGTCCGCAAACAGTACTTATAGAAAAGACGAATCCGTATCAAACAAACTAAGAATTGGCCATACAAAGCTAATCCACAGTTTTTAATGGCCAAAGAAGACCCTCCAATAGCACCACGTGCGCAACTAAATTCACCTAAAAATCACCATAAAATATATTTCGCAGATATTAAAGTGAAATAAAATAATTTACCTGAGCGCCTTTACCAAATCCTAGGACCCCAATCAGAAGCAACGAACAAAGGAATAACATTTTTAAAACATTCAGAATTATATTATAAACTAATATGATAATTGATTATACATTTAAAGAAATAAAAATTATAATTAAAACAAAATAGTAATAAAAATGTAAGCACGTGTATACGCTAATAACCTGTACTGTTGAAGTTCAAATAAATAAAAAAAAGTACTCAAAAATAAATTATTTTCAGTATTTCTGAAAATTTTACATTTTAATGCTGTACAAAGTACATAAAAGTGACACAATCTGGTCGTATAAGTCCCGATAGGTACCTTAGGTTATAATAATTTAACTCATATCAATAAAAATTTATAATGCTTATAAATACTCAACAATTTAATAATTTTTAATTGTGCTGTTACTTTTTAAAAAGATCGCAAGGAACCTCCAAAAAAAAATATTAAAATAAGCTCAACTGGGGATCGTTGTTAGATTCCAAAAATATAATAAAAAATATATATATATAATGTATTAATATTACCAAAGAATATTATTTTTAAGAAAAGTAAAAATACGTTTTTGTATAGTTGTATAATATAACATAATAATATAAATACCAATATTATATTTAAAAATATTTAGTGATATAATATTAATATATGTTCTGACCTAATCCTTAATTATTTGTATAATATTTAATGATATGTTAAAATACAAAAACACTAAGCCACAAAAAAAAATATTTTATTTTAATATAATATCCATAGTTTTAATTATTCCTCAAAATTGTGTGTTCTTCCCTCACAGCCACATTAAATTTAATATTTTAATAATTTAATCTTCACTGTAACGAAACTAAATTTTTACAAATGGCCTTTGTCGCCGATGTTAATTCGAGATCAATTAAAAAAATTTTTAATTTTATATTATAACAATATTATCTACTTACATGCTGCCACTCGGGACTTTCATATTAAATCCATCAAGTACTGTGAAATCTGGAGGATAAACCTTGCAAGCATTTTTCACTTCCACGGCATAATCAGTTTTTAGGTGCATTTTGTATCCAGATGTACGAATTACAACCAACGAATCACAACCTATGAGCTACAGAAAACTGTTTCAAATAACCTTAAGGTTACATTTGACAAACTATATAACTGATAGTTTCCATAAAAAAAATTGGTTTCAGTCACGGCCGTTTAGTTTTGAGATTTATATGTGGTAGGAATAATTGTGAATTTTTTTCATCCGTTTATTTGTAATAAATACTAATATTAAGTAATTATTTAGGTAAGTACTTAACTTATCATATCAGATAATTATACAGTGTTCTTAGGTAATAAATCATTATAATTTTTTTTAAAACATTTTAGTATTAGAATAGAATTGAAATAAAATATTATTATTACAATTGAATAATATAATACGGACAAAAATAAATAAGAACCCAATGAATGGTATCACTCCACTTTGGATATACATTAATATCCAAATTCCATTTAAATAACATGTAGCCGTGAACTTTATTGAAAATAACGGTTTGATTATAACTAAATATATTTAAGATATTTGACTTATAAGTTTCTAAAACATTTACTTGGTACTTATAAATTTTGTGAATCCCAGTTTTGCCATCAGCACAGTAGTTGATTCTTGAACTTTAATTTAGTTTGGTTTATCCAGATGATCCTATAGGTTAGGCTATATGGGAATACCCGATGTTTACAAGCTATTTTAAAATCATTACCAAGTCAAAATATTATACTTTCTTTATATTTCTACTATTTTTCTATTATATAAATATTTATACTACAGTGTAAGTACAAATTATTAAAATACACTTAATTAATTGAATAATACGGAGAAAAAGAATTAAAAACCAAAAAATGTTACCACTCCTGCTCGTTTGATGTACATTAATATTAAAATTCCGTTCAAACCCGTAAACTTTATAATGATTTAATTATAAGCACCTATAGACTATATTTAACTATGATAAGTCACTTATAAGTTCCTAAAACATTTACTTGGTGCTTGAAGTAAGTGAATCACAGTTTTGCAATCAATTTAGTACCTATTTGATTGTTCAACTTTAGCTTATCCTGTGGACTATACATTTGAGGAGCGGTCAAACGGTCGATCGCAAAGTCTATACCCCCCCCCCCCCCCCTTGTTAGAACTTATTATTATGTATACATTTAGAAGACACATTTACACACATATTTCAGATTAACTTGTTTATCTGAAATGGCATTTTTCAAATTGAAAGTATAAAAGCTAAATACCGAGCTACACATTCTGATGATTACATTTTAGAGCAGCGTCTACAGTGCTACACAGAATCTCTTTTTGTGTGTATTTTATAGTTTTGTATATTATATATTAGATACCTAATATTATTTTTTTTTAAGATTTATTTATCTTAGTTAGATACATCTGTTTCAAGAACATAATAACATTATCATAAAATTTAAACTTATACCTACCTACCACGATAAACACATAGGTAATTAAGATATTTTTGAATGATAGTTAGAAATTAATTAAACATAATATAATATTAATATGTATAGGTCACAAATAAGTTCTCAATTTATCATGGGTACCTGCAACAAAACTACCTAAAATTTATAGTTTATTTAAAATCGGTTTTGTAAATTCGCTTTTTCCGTTAACTGTATATACTATTTTGTTACATATTTTATTTATTTATTACATTTTTTTTAAAATACTTTATGCGTTGTATTCTTGTATCGAACTATCAAAGTATTAACAAACTTATTTTTAGTATTTATTTTATTTTGGTATTTTTTATAATTATTTAACTGTATGATATAGATAATAGACAGTATTTTTGTATCAACCCATTAAAATATGTCTTTCGTTTTATATTTTTAAAAATAAAAGAAAAAAGTTACAAAATATATTTTGAAATTTAATTATGAATTAATTAATAGATACACCTATATTCAATTTAAGGTGGTTCAGTATTTATTTTTAAATAAATTTTTTTTTTTTGTAATTAAATGAAAACAAGATTGTTTTAGATAATTAAAGTTATCAAGAGATCGGTTATTTCATAAATTAAATTAGGTAAAAAAAATATGTTCAATGTCATTATAAAATATTTTTTTAAAATCGTGTTAATTGCCTACGGATAGAAAAAACATACCTGTAGGTTATAGGTATCTATATTTAAATTGGTATTATAATACTGCATATAGTTTTATGACGTATATTTTAATAGCTATTTAATGTTAGTTGTATTATAAGAAATGCATTAATTTATTTTTGTCATTTTTGACATTTAAAAATACTTTTTTAATAGATTTTCCGCATAGCACAAGGGGAACATAAATAGTATTGTTGTTGTAGGTACCTATTTACTATTTATTTAATCAATACTATATATTATATAAACAATAAACATAACTCATAAAAGTAGTTATAAATTACATTAAAAAGTTAACGTCAAAACATAATAACTTATTCAGATATCACTTGTGTCCATTCTATTCTATACCAATGATCTGTCTGCCAAATGCATATTTATTATTAATATACCAAGTACCAAGAAATTATTTAACTATCTAGCAAAAAAGTTCATAGGACTTATAATTTTTCTGTCAAACTTTTGTCAATCTGAATTTCGGAAAACACCTATAATTTGTTACAGTTGAACGAAAATTATGACCGATGTGACGATCCAAAAAAACATAGAGGAATGTATAGCGGTTTTTACAATAGCAACTTGTGATATTTAAATTAATATTTTAGGGTAGTTTCTGGTAGCAAATTCGATCAAATTAGTAAATTCATATTTAATTGTTTCATTATTGAGGTTTTTGCCAGTTTTATAGAGAGAATTTTACATTTTTTATTTTAAGCAGTTTAATATTAAGTGAGAGGAAGACAGGAACATTTAGCGAGGGGAACTAAACATGAACATTTTTTGCAAGACGGAGACAACACATGCGGTATCACGTGCTTTTAATATTTAATATCATTAATATCGCTTATCCCGTAAAGACTATGATAATTTAAAAAAAAAAATTGCTAAACTAGACTAGGGGGAACTAAACAGCATTTGTTTTAATTTAAAACATTTAAAACTTTTAAATGTTTTAATTTAAAACTTTTAAAGATTAATTAAATATATACGTGTTACTTACTAGGCGTCCGGAACAGAAAAGATAGATCGTAACTAGACCTAAGAACGAAGAAGGTATTATCCCCTCCCTCCACGTTATCCCGTAATCGACAATAACACGAAATCGTCGATATCCCTCATATCAAATCAATTTCACCACGAATAGGGAAAATAAGACGGTTTATATCAGTATCATGGATGAAAAATATCATATCAATTTGGCTTAGAATAAACAACAAATTACATTTATCACTGGCCGCCGAATTTAAAAATATTTAAATTTTTAAGATATTATAATATTATACAAATACAATTTCATAACTGATCAAGGCTGTATCTGGGGGGAGTAAAAGGGGTCTGGACCCCCCTGAATTTTTATCAATTTGTCTTATTTTTATCAAAATATCAAAACACAAATTCAATAAAATTACAGTATACATGTTTTGGACCTTCCCCCCAGAAAAAAATTTCTGGATATGGCCTTGCAACTTAGTATAATATAATGACATAAATTTCCAATCATACAACTTTGAAAAATTATTTAAAAATAATTCGCACAACTGCCGGGCGATTCCAAGGTGTACGGTCAAACTCCAGCCGTCAGCTCAGTGCCTACAGTGGTGGCGCATATTATGAGTTCTTAATATTGTTTTAGTATCTCTACCGGCAGTTTTGTGGGGTTTCACTATTCACTGAATGATAATTATTATATTATTTGATAATAATTATATTTTATTTAATCTATATACCACGAGGTTTTGCCGTGTATCCGACATATATCATTTATAGTTTATTCAATTTATTTATATTATATTTCCAATATGAGCAAAAGGATAAAACTAAATCCTAAAGAAAATTTACCATCAGGAACAATAATTAAAGATGTTCATGATATTGAATGGGAAATTCAAGATATAATTGGTAGTGGAGGATTTGGGTATGTTTATTGTGGTAAGTTGTATTATTAATTATTATTATTTAATTGTAATAAACCATAAAAAACACCAATTTATTATATATTTTTGAGGAGCGAAACATAAATCAAAAACAAAAACAGATTATGCAATAAAGATGGTATGTTTTTTATAAGTTATTTCATATAGTTGTATTTATAAAATTATTTGTTCTTAATTGTGCTTCGATGATAGGAAAATATGGAAAGTGGACCATTGTTTGTAGAACGGATGTTTTATCTTAAAAACGTAAAAGAAGAAGGTATTTAAATGTTATTTTTTTATATCTACAATTTTATCACGAATAAAATGTCGTGGTATACCTACCAAAATGTGTCATTTTCAACTGTAATTACCAAAATGCACACTTATCTGCTCCATTTAAAGAAGAAGTGAACAGAGTTTAGATAAACCAAATAAATGTGTGAATTAATTATTTTATGTTTAGATGTTAAAAAATGGATAGCAATCAAAAAATTGAAAGAATTTCCTTTGCCAAAATTCTATGGATTTGGAAGCACCATTTACAATGATAACAAATATAGGTTTATAGTTATTGAAAAGTTTGATAAAGACTTGGAGGCATTTCTTCAAACTGTTTTAGATAGTTCACTACAAGGAACTGTCATTAATATAGTTCGACAAATTGTAAATAATAAATTCTATTTAATTATATTACATTAATTTTAACTTATTTTATTCATTTTTATTTTTAGATTGATGCCTTAGAGTTCATACATGAATGTGGATATGTTCATTGGGATATAAAATGTCAAAACATATTTATTGGTAAAAAACCGAAAAATAATCATGTGTATTTAGGAGATTTTGGTATGGTAACTAAATATAAGACTGAAGATCTTAAGCCAGATAAGAAATGTGCCAATAATGGTACATTGAATTATATATCTCTAGATGGCCACCAACGAGAGAACTCAGATAATGTTGAAAAGTAACTTCTTCACGAAAAATATTATTTAAACTTTAGTTACCTATATAATATAATATGCCTATACGATTTATACATAAGATTAATACTCAAGACATATTTATTCTGTATAAATATAGTACAAATGTATAATGGACATAATATATAGATATAATTACCTATACCTAAGGTTTTTATTTATAAAACAATCAATTTTATTCCAATTATTTTTACCATATTGAATGTATTTTGAATATTTGAAGTTTGAAATATTGTTAGGTATTTTCTACTACATTTGGTGCGCACAGTTAAGAAATAACGTAACTTTTAACTTAACTTAACTTAATTATTTTAAAATAACTTAACTTAATGAGTTAAAAAAAAACGTTAACTTGCCCAGCCTTGTAGATATGTATATAATATGTCTTAAACCTATACTGACATACCGCCTCCACTCAGAATCGTTTTTCTTATACCCCCTTAATATTTGAGTTAATAAACTTTTTAAAACTAGCAAATGATCTAGGGACGCTTCTTCTTCGATCCTTGAAGGTTTCATAACGATACGACTTATATTGAAGGATTTAGTGTTATAAGTGATATCAAATGTTTGTGGGATTTTAGAAAAGTTTAATTTTTTAAGTACGTTTTAGGAAATAAAAAATTTCTACGAATTTGCCAAAGGGGGGGGGGGGGTATTGGCTACATATTCATATTTTTAAAGGCGGTGGCAGAAATTAGTTTTTTGGTATTCCAAGCCTGTCCAACGGTCGAATCGATCTGAAAGTGTCACGAAATACTGCTAATGTTCACTTACAGTGGTTAAGGTAACAGCTATTGTGAACTGTTCAGCTACACACATAAGGAAAATTCAAATTTTCCAAAATAAAAATCACGATATGTTTAAACTTTTTTTCCAGGTGCTGTGGTTTTTATGAAAAACAATTTCTAAGAGCACTTAGTCGTATTACAAATGGTATTGATTACACGTCTATTGACTCGGTGTATACGCAACTGAAAAATGATTGCTGGCAGCAAGGTAATGTTTCATTATTCTACTTAAAATATGGTTATTTTTATTTTTTTTTTTTTTTACTGAAGGTACATTACACAGTGAGATTCCAAATGGGAAACAAGTGGTGAAGATAGCATACAGATTAAAAGATTACAACCTTATAATTGTTAAAAAGGAAAAAAATGACGTATTCAATAAAGTGTCGCTAAAAGTCAAACCAGAATTGCTACACTATGCATTAGATACACAATATAATTCTGATTTTAATTTATTGTAATAAAAATATTATTTAACTAGTTAATTCTTTGATTCTATTTATTTCTATTTAATTTTTAATTTTTTAATTTAATTTTTCTATTTTGATTCTATTTATTGAAAATACACGGTTATATGTTATTTATATAATCTTATATTTGTTAAAATTTTACACATTTAAACTTTATGTTGTTTATATTGAGAGGCTCTCTCTTCGTGTCTCTTTATCATTCTTCTTTGTGCGTCTCTTGACATATTTTGTGTTAAGTATATCGGTTGGAATATCCCCTCAGGGAATTGGCTTTTGTAAGGTTTTATTTCATTGCGTTGAAATAGAAGTTCGCTAATACCATATTTTGAGTATGGAAATAATATGTAGAACTGATCTCCTGCTATTGATTTTATGATTCCAGCAACATATGGCTCTCCTGGCTTTATTGAGCATAAAAAACTCTGAAAAGTTGCCATTTTCCATTTTAAGCTATATTATAATATTATACAAAAATATTTATTTAAATATTCATAATAATTACTCGCATAACATTGAACTGAAACGCTCACAATAGACAAGTAAACTCTATTCCAAATAAGATGAGACTTCGGCGGCCGAGTTGTGCGCATGGGCGTGGCTTTGTTCCCGTGGCAACGCCTAATGCACCGCCGTAGTGGGGACGGCGTCTGACCGTAGTGGAGAATCCACTTCTTTCTAAACGTTTGATTCGGTAATGTTTAATTTTGTCACCATAGCAAACTATAGTAAATGTACATAATATATATATATGAATGTAATAAAACAAAAAAAACAAAATCAAAATAGGTTTATCCGTTTAGGAGATACGATGCCACAGACAGATAACACTCACCAGACAAAAAGTAATCGTGTTTTGTACTTTCGAACTTGGTTACATAATTATAAGGAATATATCCTTCCCGTTTAGTAAATTTGCTCCTGGCTAGCCACCAATCTTGAGTATCATTCAGGATTTCCAAATGTTCTCCTCTCCTGAAGCTGAGGTCTTCGTTGTTGCGTGGGTCATAATCGTAAAGGGCTACAAATATTTTTGCCTGTGCGTTCGAAAGCACCACGTCAGGCAATGGCCTGCTCCTGACATGACGTATGTCTTCGTGGGGTGGCATATTCTGTATGGGTACATTGGGTACGCAACAACTGAGGCAGCTGCCCATCGTGAATATAAAAAAAAAAGTTACTATATATATAAAAGATAAAACGTATAAAGTAATTCGTATTTTGTAAAAAGGAGTAATCAGTAGCTATGTACCCAGACATCATTTTGTAATGATAATATTATAATAGTATTATAATAACGTTATACTAATATTATTCGTTGTTACAATGTTATAATAATATTATTAATCAAAAAATTGCTGTCTGGGTAGATGTTTTAGTTTCGCTCTCCAGTAAATTTTAATGAAATACAAATAGGTACTTTACAAACAACACTGGTTTTTCACATACATTTTTTAAATCCTTACCTTGAAGAGAATCAAATTTTAACTGTAAGGTTTCCAACTGTTCACTCGACGTTGAAGACATTGTATAATATTAATATATTGTCAATTATATAAAATATATTATAATATTAAATATTATATTATGACTGTTTATTTAAATAATTTAAAATATAATATTTAAATGTAATCAACCGATTATGTGATAAAGCAACTGCCGTGATAGTGTGATTCTGATAAAAATAGTGCTGATAAAAGGCGCTATCTCTAGACGCTCGTGAATCTAGTTGGTACTTTGTGATAACATTTATTATCACAAATATTGTAAATTTAATTTGAATGGAGGCAGAATTAAATTATATAATTTTGTTTCATAGATAATCTGATATGTTTAAAAGCAAAACCGAATTGTTTCATTTCACCTCGCAGTTCCAAGTCACCTCGATTGACGGTAGTTTTCAAAAGCGCCGTGAAAAACAAAAGGAAAATTAAGGAAAAACGGGAATTTTTACGCAAGATCGATTTTGGTTTTTGGTGTAACATTAAAACACATGACCGTAGATACATGACATTTTCACTGGTTGTTTATATTAGCATTTCCTATACACCATACAATTTTGAAAATATTTTTACTTTTTTTGAGCTGTTTACGGGCATTTACATTTTTCAATTTTTTTAGTTCCTTTTTTCTATAAATATCAATAAAGTTTTATCTGTTGGGCCAAAAAGTGTAAAAATTTAATACAAGACTCCTGATATATTTTTACAATAGCAGTTGAAAAATATTAAAAATACATAGGCACAGTTTTTTTTTATAAGCATTTAAAGATCAAATTTGGACAGAATTTATCAAAATCTCGAAAATTATCAATCATTGTAATTAATAAATTAAAGTACAAATCTTATGCATTAGAAGTTCAAACATTTTTATCTTCACACATGGAGCAACTTGAGACTTTGAGAGACACTCTCCACGTCTCCTTGTTTGTCACCGCCAAATAAAAGAAGACATTCTACTTAAACACGTCATAGTACGACGTATTATCTTTACCTTATTCATATTGGTACCTAATAAAAATAAGAAATAATAATTAAATCTTACCTTAAATGAGAAAAATTATAGTCAATTTAAATTCAAATTTGGACGAAATTGCATAATAAAAAACCTAGAATAACTGTTTTAGTTATTTTGCTGTGATTTTTTTTTTTTTTTTTTTTTTTTTTTTTTTTTTTTTTTTTTTTTATTTTTAAAGATAACATTTTCGATTATCTATCTCCTTTAAGCAAAGCTTGTGTTGGAGATAGAGAGTTATTAAATTATGTAATATAATTATTAATAAAAGAAATTATACTAAATTAAATTAAGATTTTAAATACATATAAAACTAAATAAACAAATATCAATATACATTTTCTAGAAATTGTACATTATAAAAACAAAACTATAAAATAACATTATATTCAAACATACCCGTCTAAAACAAATATAGATTAAAATTTTTTACATAACTTAAAATATAAAAGAACTTGATTTAAGGTAAGTTGCACAATAACCATTCATTAATTAATTTTTTTTTTTTAATTTTGTTTGTATAGTATTGTAATTTCTGTTTTAAATCATAATCCAATGAATTGTATGTAGTAGGCCCAAGGTAGTCAATGAATTTTTGACCACACGTTGTTTTAACATAATTTACTAATGCATCTAATGCCCTGTGTTGTCTTTTATTTTTGTATAACTCTGTATTGAACCATGTTTTTCTGTTAGTATCTAACCAAAATATTACAATTTTTTTGTAAACCGATCTAATAGGCAAAACCTTAAACTCTTTATAATTTTGATTTGTAGAGCCTACCATAGTTTTTTTATCTAAACAGATTCTTATTATTTTGTTTTGTTGAAGTTGTAATGGCTTTAAATAAATTTCGGACAGTCCACCCCATACTAAACATCCATATTGGAACACTGATTGATATAGAGCTAAATATATATTGCGTAATATATTTACAGGCAGGATATTTTTTAGTTTATAAAATTTGTGGAGTGAAGAACGTAGCCTCATTACTATATTATTTATATGTAAATTCCACTTTAAATTACTGTCAAATGTTATACCTAGATATCTGGTAGACTGGACCTTTGAAATTTTTTTACACATATCATCATTACATTCAGCGATATTTTTACAACAATGTACTGTTAGTTCCTGAAAAGGAATAACCGAATTGTAAATACTGAAAGCCATAAAGTAGGTTTTTTTTATATTCAAAGATAATTTCTTTGAGTTAAAAAGATTTACTACTTTTTTGAGCTCAGATATTGCTTTAAGTTGTACAGAATGCCACGAGCTATCTGTGAAGAGTAGACAAGTGTCATCCGCATAAGTTACAACTTTACCATCTATATTTATATTACATATACAGTTAATATATAAAATAAAAAATAAAGGACCAAGAACACTACCTTGTGGGACTCCACATATGATTTTCCTTTTTTGACCCAATGTTTTGTTTATTTTAACTATTTGTTGCCTATCTTTTAGATAATTTCTAAACCAATGTAAACTAGTTGTTTTTATGCCAAAACTAGGTAGAGTCTTTATTAGTTCTTCGTGATTAACCATGTCAAATGCCTTTGCTAGGTCTAAGAAAACAGCTAAAGTTTTTTTACCATGATCAAGGGCATTATATACGTGACTCGTGGCGTTATAAAGTGCATTAACTGTCCCTAAGCCAGGTCTAAAACCATATTGATTTTTAGACAGTAGTTTATATTTTTCTAAGTAATTAATGAGTCGATTTTTGATTATTTTTTCAAGAATTTTTGAAAAGTTATTTAACATTGATATCGGCCTATAATTATTTACGTATTTATGATCACCACCTTTGTATAAAGGAGTTACTACTGCAATTTTGAAATTATCAGGAAAAACACATTTTTCAATACTTAAGTTATATAAATAAGTTAGTGGTCCTATAATAATTGATTCAATGTACTTAATTAGTTTTACCGTTACTGTATCAATTCCAGCAGCTGTTTCATCTTTTAAATTCTTAATTATATTTGAGACTTCTGATTCTGTAATTTTTGTACTAAAAATATCATCAAATGAGTGATCACTTTTATTATCTTTAAGTTCGTTATCTTTAAAATTTGTGTTATTCTCTAATGTATTTTTCCCTATTTCAGTAAAAAAGCTATTAAAAAAATTTGAAACAGCGTGTGGATTATCTACGGCGTTTACGACTTTGTTATCTATTAATATAGATTTTATTTCGTTCAATGAGTTAACTTCAGTGTTTGTAATTTCCTTAATTAATTTCCATGTCAATTTTGGACTTGATGCAACATTTTTAAATTTTGTTTTAAAAAAATTTATTTTAGTGAGTCTTAAAATGTTTGTAAAATTATTTTTATAATTGATATAATACTTTAGTAAGTTTGTATTATTTGGATGTTTTTTAACTTTCATTGCGATTTTCTGTTTATTTCGTGCTGAACACAGTAGCCCTGCAGTCATCCATTGTTTTATTCTTTTGTACTTAGCACTTATATTTTTAACTTCCGTTGCCAGGGATATACTATTGTTTAATTTGTTATAAAAAATATCACAACATTTATTTACATTCTTGCTATTGTATAGATCTATCCATAGTTCAGTTTTCAAATTGTTAACTATTTTATCAAAATTTATTGATTTAATATTATATTGGGATTTAGAGTTATTTTGTTTTACTAATGGAATTGCTAATATCGTAGAGTAATGATCAGTAATAGTTGTTTGAATTACACCAGCTTCAATATTTCCTACTAACTTGTTATTTTTTACGAAAATATGATCTAAACATGAATGCCTAGAGTTTAAAGGAGTCCTTGTGTATACATTAATATAAGATTTGAAACCACACATAGATAACATATCCAAGTAATCATTATCTACTGAATGTGTTCCCACTATATTTATATTCATATCACCCAGAACTACTGTAGACGTACTATTTACATTTTTTTCATTTAATAATATATTTTTAAAAGTGGTCAAAAAGTCATAGCTATCCATAGCCGGTGATCTATAGATACAGAAAAAAATTACAATACTATTTACAATATTTAAAGTTATTTTTACAATGTTTGCCTCTGTTTTATCAAACTCAATACAATCTAAACATAAATTATTTTTATATAAAATTATTACACCATCATTTTGGTTTCTTTTTTTTTTTGAAAAAAACATGTCATAATCTGGTAAAAATATATTACAAGAATTTGTATCATGCCAGGTTTCAGTTAATACTATAATATCTGGTTTAAAAATATTTTTTTCATTTTCAAGTAAAAGTAATAATTCATCTACATTTGCATTTATACTTCTAATATTACAACTCAAAATATTTATAAAAGATTCTTGTACAATATTATATTTAATTTTAAACTCTGAAAATGATTCAAAATAATTTGTTTTGTACTCAAAAAAACTATTTATTGTGCTGATACTGTCCATAATGTAACAAAAAATTATTTTTTTATTTTATATTTTTAACTCTAGATTATTTTAAACAATTAACTTTTAATTTTATCTAGGATACTTTCATCATCTATATAGATTGTATTGGAGTTTTCTGATTTTTTATAAATAGTTTATTGTTTTTAAACCATACAAACTTGTAACTGTGTTCTTTGGCTAACATTCGAGTTTTATAAAAAAGATTTCTGTTCGATTGAGTTAGATAATTATTGATATAAATACCATTATTATCCCATTTGTCATTTACATTTTTCGCAGACAGTCTTTTCTTTTTTACTAAATCGATTAAAGTTGCTTTATCTTCTTTTGTCTTCATTTCCGCCACTATTCCACTTTCCCATTGTACAATATTATTTGTGTGTACTTAAAAACCTCTAAAGTACACTATTATATAGGTATCTATGATAGTATCAGGGTTTGTTGTTGATGTATAACGCGTTACCTAATGGATATTGTGATATGATTAGTTTGGAATTTATTATAGGTCAACGTTGGCTTTAAATATTATTTTTGTAAGCAATATTATATATTAATGGGCTAATGGTATAATAAACTTGTGTTCATAATTTGGCTATTTTAGCTTTGGTACTTGACCAAATTGTATTGCTTATTTCCACAGGAATATAACCAATTTCATTATTCACATAAATCAATAGCAGTGCATCTACTTATACTACTTTATATAGTTAATAATTCATCGTTTTTACACGGCGCGTGTCGTAGCGAAGTCGTACGAATTATTAGCGACTAACCAGAGGTTCAGGGTTCGAGCCTGGGAGTTGGGATGTTTAATTATCTAAGTTTGCATGTTTTAAAAGAGAAACTTGGCAAATCTGTGTTTGGAGTATTTACTCTTCCATCAGTGTCGTCAGGATTGTATCCATTATCTGGTAAATCTTCGCAATTTATAATATAATAAAAAATTAATATAATATCTACGTCACCCGTCATTTTATTATAATGAGTTATAAACACAAATAGATAATGAAGCAAAAAAAGGTCAGCTATCACTCGGGCAATATATTAAACCTTCCACAGCTTCGACTGAGTTACCTATACGGTAAGTATAGGTAGTTTATTGTGAAATAAATTCCAGTACGAAGTGAATTGGTAGGTAAGGATAACAATGTAATCATAATTGATAGTAATATCACTAATTTAAGTATAGTTATTCATACAAATGAGGATATAACAACTGAAACCGATAATGTTACTGAAGAATTATTCGTTAACTACTGTTAAATAGTTGATAACATTATTTTCTTCAATTTTAATAAAAGATTTTATATACCAAATATTATGTTTTCTTTATTTACAATTCATCCAACTTAAATATTAAGTATTGCTACTGTATTAAAATGCTATAGAGTTATATAAATCTCAGTAAAATAAGTATATATAAGTGACGGGGCCCGAAAATAATCAGCCCTGGGGCCCACCAAAGCTCTCGCTGGCCCTGCGTGTGGGCAGGGTTAGGTACGTGTATGACTGTGTAAACTTAAATAAAACTTAAAGTAAATACTGCACATACTTTTTTGGTAATTGACAATTCACTGTTTGTGTTGATTGCTCATAAATTGTAATCCCGTATGTACTAAGCAAATGATATGATCATATTAATATTGTGATTAATGTAATTAATTTTAGTATTAGGCATTAGTACCATAAAATGAATTCTTAGTTTCTGCGTTCATGTATTGCTTTATGCTTGTGCAATAAATACGGCGTTTCGAAAAAACGATTGCATAAAATATTAGAACATCTATATGGTTTTAATCCCGTATGTATTAAGTTATCATGATATCCTAGGTCTTGTCGACAACCAAATGTCAATGTACATTTGGGGCAATTAATTCTGATGTTTTCGTTACTGTGTGTCTCCCGTTTATGCCGGGTTACACCGTAACTTGTGGAAAAATTTTTTAAGCATTCATCGCAAGTATGCCTGTTTTTCTTGTGCACTATTTGTATGTGTCTCTTAAGTGCATCTTTTCTGGTAAACGCACGATCACATTTATCACATACATATTTTGGCAAATGTTCGACGACGTGTAGGGCAATCCAACTTTTGTAAAGAAATTTTTTCCTACAGACCGCACACTCATATAAGTTTTCTCGAATTTCTTGTATACTGATATTATCATGGGCGTGGTCATCATCAGCAGCTGCTGGTATCATGCAAGCCCCTTGATCATTGATTTCAAAATGTCCTGTGCCTTTGATTTCACAGCTGTTGCACATACAATCAATGTTCCCATCTCCAAAATAACTAGCACCATAGTTGATTGTTATTTCATCACCAGGTTGGATTTTTCTGAGCGCTATAATTATAAAAATTACAGGAATACACAACATAGTTTATGATATTACTATGATATGGGAAACATAATATTAAATGATATTTTAATATGGGAAATCTTGTTACCCTTCACAATAGCTGCTCCACCTACAGAACATATTGCTGCGTTTGCTTCACAATCATGGTTCACAAAGGCTGCTGGTCCCAACCATAACTTAGTTTCATTAGTACCTATCTTCTGTTATCACGACCGAATAGTCCCGAATACCATTAGAAAAAAAGTCGTCTGTAACTTTTGCCATTTGTCCATATAATTCATCGATTCTTGTGTCCATATAAATGCGCTGTTTAGTCACGATTTTAACACCAACACCAAAATCTCTTGGGTATCGATCACATGGTTCGTAACTATATACTTAGGTTATGTTAAGTTCGAACTAAAATAACTATTGATAAATCGGTCTTATCGAAAAATTAAACTAAGTTAACTATTAATATTAAATTCAGCCCCTATTTTTCAAAACAATTCGTACTACACACTTTATTTACAATGATATTATGACACAGTGACGAAGAGGACCAAGAATTTAAATTTAAATTTATTTATTATTCAGTAAAATATGGGACATAACTTTTTATACATTTTTAGAGAGTAAAAATCATAACACAGAAATAACTAAACTCCACAGCGTGTTCACAATTCATGATTCAATGTAGAGAAGTAAATATAAATTTGTTAAAATGTAACTAAAAACAATTTATTTTTGGTAGGTACCTATTATCATAAAATATTTTCATTTTTAAAAATTATTTTTTATTTTATCTATAGTGTAATATAAATACTATGTAATACATATTACATTGTACATTTTCACCTACAAATTATAATCTATTTATTTTTATAGTCTTATTCATTAGTACCTACACACGTCACACGTCCGTAGTGCACACTTCCAATTTCGGACTACACACTTTGTGTGCTAAAAAATAGGGCCTATTAATTAATATTAACAGAATATACTTGATTCTAGAAGTTTTCTCAAGCGATTTTGCATAAGCAGCTCTTTGTCTTTTTAATGTTTGTTTATCCCTTTGAGTTTTAATTTCAATTTCTTCAACACCTAATAACATAAAACCAAAAAATATATCGTAAGTCCTTAGCTTTATTATAAATTAAACGGACAAAATGTCCTGTAACAAAAATTAACCTGTTCTATGCGTATCGAAACCTAATGAAGGATCCAAAATCTCCGTTAGGCATAAGTCATCAATTCAACACAGAATTTCACCTTGTCGATTCATTATTATCAAAAAGTTTAATTATGGTACTTAAAATAAGATAAAAAATTTTTTAATAATAAAATAAAATAATTATTAGATTTATCAACAAAATTAAAATAGGTTATTTTTTGCTATCTGTTGTTATGGTAAGTTAATATAATAATATAATCTGTTATTTCAACTTAATGATAATTAAAAATTAGAGAATAATATTTTGTTTTATAATATTATATAAATCACCAAAATTCAATATTATCAAACATCAACGATCCGATAGTAGAACTGCTTAAAAATTAAGACTCATTTAAAAAATGTTTTATTCTCAAAATAAACCATAAAAATATACCTATGTTTTTAGTACATTTCAACCATTATTTAATTATTGTGGTAGCCGGTAGGTTTAAAATAGGCACATAGGTAATTAGGCACATAGGTAATTATATACGGTAATATTATTAATATAACTTTAAAAAAAAATATAACTTTTTAAAAATACTATTATTATCGACACTTTTTAAGGAGTATGCACATTTTTGTACTGATTAATAGAATAATAATAACTCGATTCTATGATGTAGTCGCCTGACTGAGGATAACCACGACTTTTTTCGAAATTCGATTTTTCTAACTCTTTCAAAAATGGTTTAATCGGTCTAATTTTTTTTTTATCGTTTTCACCGGGACTCTCTTAGGCTTTTACAAAACCTAGATTGAGTTATAAAAAAAAAATCGACTAAATACAATTTTTTTAGAATTTTCCTTATTTTTACGGGATAATTAGTTCTTACGGGATAAGCGATAAAAAGTCAATCGATTTTTTTACAATTATTCACAGTAGCAGACCACAGAGAGGAGAAAATTTGCCGTCAACTGAAACAAATTTCAGCTCGATTTGGAGAATATCGAACATTTTATGATAAACGGCGTACGCGTATTTACGATTCTATGATGTAGTCGCCTGAGTGAGGATAACCACGACTTTTTTCGAAATTCGATTTTTCCAACTCTTTCAAAAATGGTTTAATAATTTGTTTCCACATTTATTTATCACACCATTTGAAGAAATAATTTCGTTAAGGTGGGGTACCGTATGTTTTGTATGTAGATGATTTTGAAATACGAAAAAATTGAAATAATCACATTTTGGAAAAATAAATACCTGTTACTCAGGGAGAACTCGATGGAGAACACTTTTACCTCCGTGCAATATATTCCTCCGACCATCGGTTAACCGAGCAATCGATAATAATTAGTTTCCACATTTATTTTACACACCATTTGAAGAAATAATTTCGTAAAGGGGGTACCGTATGTTTTGTATGTAGACGATTTTGAAATACGAAAAAATTGAAATAATTTCAATGTAAAAAGAACTCCTAATATATTGTTACAATGACAGTTGAAAAATATTAAAAATAAGGTCACAATTCTTTTTATAAAAATTTAAAGTTCGAATTTTGACAAAATACTTAAAAATCACGATAATTTGCAAATTAATTTGAGTTAGAAATTCATAAAAATTTTATTTTTTATTCTCAGATTTTAAAATTTAATACAAGATTCCTCCTATCAAAAACAAAAACAAAAACAGAAAGTCAAATTTAATTTTTATGAGCATATTGTTCTTTTTTAAAAGAACAATATAAATAGAATATTAAATATTAAAATGTGTAATTTTAAATATTCGTATTAAAATGTAATAACACCATCCATTACAGTGACCCACTTGTAACCTAGCTGCTGTTCAGCAGAGCGACACCCACTTTCCCGCTTTTTTATTTATTTACTCTATTGAGAGTATCTCTGATCTTGAAGATGAGTTTTAGGTAATAAACTGTGAAATATTCAGATATTCTGCAAAGAAAAATATAATTTATATTCAACAGGTACATTTAAATACTATTGTTACCCTCTCCGTGAACTCGAGTCAAATTTGACACTTTCTATAAGCAGAGCGAGTTTTCCAGTTTTTTTGTGCTTAAAATGTATTGGTAGATTGTATTGTCTTTATCTTAAAAATAGGTTAAAAATTACATAAATTCAAAAACTGTCCCCTCGAAAAATCGTCATTAGAGTAGTACCTACTAAAACAAAATTTGTAATTGGAAATCATCATGTCGAGAATAAACAAAACATTGAAAACACAAATGTCGTTTAAGCACAATGATATCGAAAGGTAACCTACGTTTATAAGCATGGCAACATCTCAAACTAATTTATTAATAAACTCGGCCATGTCAGGGCAGTTAGCAATGAAAAATATATTTTAAACAGAAATCGTTAAACTGTTGTACATGATATTATATATAATATTATAACTATTATTTTCAATGGTTATTTATAACAAAACGTAATTAGAAAAATAACTGCAAACTCTGTAAATAAAACACGATAAATCCTGTTTCGAAAAACTGTACTGAGCAAAAATCAGTTTCCTTGGACAAGGCCAAAAATATTATTATTATGAAACAAAATAAATAAATTATAAAAAAACTATAAAACTCACTTCTGTTGCGTATACCTAGTATATTTTCCAGAATTATTTTGGTTAAATCATTGTAAACGTTAAACGACTCTGATACAATTTGAACTTATAAAAAAAAAATTCTGCGTTCTGTGTATTATGTAATTTTGATTAATTCCAATTTTTCTGTAAGAAGAGTTAATGAGGAAGTTTTGAATAAATGTTTAAGATTTTTAACTGTTTTTATCAACATTTCGAAAAAATGTATAATATCTATAAATAGCTCAAAACGAGCTAAAATATTTTTAAATATACCGTGTCTATGACCTATGTGATCCCTACGAATTTCTACTTTCTGAATAACAACACAAAAAACAGTGTTCCATAATTATTAAAATATTACATATTTTCCGCTCTTTTTGGTAGAATTTTCCCAATTTTTATAGTATTTGCCATTCGGAATTTCCTATTCCACACTAGATAAAAAATAATATCAAAAATCACTCTCAATGTTGATGGTTAGAACAAATCCTCTGTTCAAAAAGGTGATGACTAATGGGTGATCACAGACTGAAAACCAAACATAAGTCATAAATCATTGTACAACCGTTAAAACCAACACATTCATCGCACAGAAAATTTGCAGGAAAAACGTTAAATCAACATGATCTAATATTTAAATATATTGTAAACAAGAAAAAAAGACATTTAGTATTTTTGAAAAAAATTTAATTAAATAGCCGAAAACTTATCAAAAAATTGGTAAAAAACAAAATTAAATTAGGGAAAATTAGTTTTTGAAGAAACCAATATTGGTATTTTTTTTTAGATGGGAATATTTTACTAAATACCATTTTATATAATTTATAGATAAATACCTGGAATTTTAAACATCTTAAAATATCTTTTCAATTACCTAATGTATGAATACATATTTTGTATTAAAAACTTGACAGTTCAATATGAAGTTCCTCGTTAAGTTTTGCTACAGATATGAAAAAAAATATTTAAAATGCATACATCTAATACTTCGTAAGTATTATAATTTATAATTTTTAATAAGCGTTTAATTTAAAGTTTTGAAAATTTGTTAGTTAGTTTGTAGTTAAAAAATCATAAAATAATTTATCTCAATACCTAAGGTTCCTATTATAAGTTGTCCTTAGAAAAATTTTTAAAAGTTTAGCATTAGATCTTATTTGATTTGTATGGCCCTTTTAAAATTCAAATTTTGATGTAAGAAAATAATGAAGTTATTTTGTTGTAATTCTAAAAATATTAATTTATTTAATTTGAAACATACGACTATTACTTAAATCATTATTTTCTATACTCGATTAAATTAAAAAAAATATTTAGATTAATTTTAAGTTATTTATAGGAGATTTATTTTAAAAACAAAAGCCAACATTTTTGTTTTACATTTTAATTTAGAATTAGAACATTGAATATATTTAAATAAACAAAACAATTTTAGTAATTTTATGGTAATTTAAAAAACATTATTCATAGGGACTTGCAACTTTTTCAATTTTTTTGGGTTGAGGCTTCGACAACTGAGGTCATTAGCCTGTGGAACTGTGGAGAGGGTAATGTAGGTTTTGAACACGTGTGTGTTTGTTTTTGGCAGAATTTTCAAGTGGGCACCCTAGGGTGGTCCTTATTTTTGAACTTTCAAATTGTGGATGTCTCACCCTCTTATTTTGTTTTATACCATAAAAAATTAATTTGTGTAAGATTTGGTTATGATAAGTCACCCCCTTCCCGTGCCCCTCGGTGGTCTAAAAATGGTAAAAGAAGGTAATTTTTATTATTTTTATTATTTTCATTTTATTCAAAAACTACAGTACTTGCCATAAAAATGTATAGAAACTTATGTGTAGAAAATATTTTGTTTGTAATACAATTATTTTATTATCAGTATTGAGTAGTATTGTAATCGATAAATATTTTGTAATCTAAACATTATAAAGTGCTGTGATAGAACGATAGGTAACCGATATAATTTACGACCACAGATATATAAGACAATATTATATACCTGTGTTTTATTTATCTGTGTTTACGACGTAATGCGGATGTTATTAAACTTTATCACACTCAATATACAGAGTACGGACCGTTTCTAATCATTAAAGTCATTAAACTATCAGTCAGCAGTCATTTCATTACGGGAATACACGTTAGTGACAAAATATGTGTTGTTTCGTTTAACCGCTGAAAGATATTCATTGCGAATTTAACAGTTTTTTTTGTTTTAACTTATAATTCTGCCCTGCTACCATGAATTGCAGTAACTCCAAAAAGTGAAATGTTGGGAAATCGTGTTTAAAGGTTTTTTGGAACTTTTCTACTTTACCGGACACCCTTTTTTTTGCGATTTTTTTTAGGGGGCTTTGTCATATTTTTGACGAAAAAATTTATGGTGAAATCAGAATTTGGGGCTCGGACTTAGTTTCGAAGTTATCGGCGAATGAAGTTGGCTATTTTAAGTTCACTGTCCCTATCATAAAGATTGATGTTTTTGTTTTTGAAACTTGTGCTTTTATGGAGATTACGGTGCGAGGTTATCCACTTTATCAGGTAATTAAAAACGAAAATATCCCTCGATCTGCTATCCAAATCCACCTAAGTTAAATTAAAAATGTATATTTGTTGCACCGAAAACTTAAATAATGATATAAATAACTCATTGTATTGGGTTTATTGTTCCATTAAAACACCATAAAATTGTAGATTAAGTATATCTAACGTATTATACATTTTCTAAACTTAAATAATGATATAAATAACTCATTGCATTAGGTTTATTGTTCCATTAAAACACCATAAAATTGTAGATTAAGTATATCTAACGTATTATACATTTTCTAAACATAAATAATGATATAAATAACTCATTGCATTAGGTTTATTGTTCCATTAAAACACCATAAAATTGTAGATTAAGTATATCTAACGTATTATACATTTTCTATAACAAAAAACCACTGTGTTTTTCTGTGCGTACGCGAAAACATCTACGACACTACTTTCCTATACGATGGAGAATCATATTAATTTATTCGATTTATTTATGATGTCAAACCTAAACGACGGTTTAGGTTTGATAAATAAATTACAACTGTTAGGTGCATTGCCCACGGAAGAAAAATGTATCCGTGGACATCAAATGAAGTTGGTGAAAGACAAGTTTAAATGGGTTTGTCGTGAAAAAATTAATTCTAAAAAGGGGAAAAAACTCTGCAGTTATAGGTAAGTACTACTAAAATGTAATAAATTACTAAAAAAAACCGGGGAAGTCGATTGTTTTAATAGATTAATTGATCAGTTCTTCACTAATTTAAATACATTTTTTAGCTTGTCACTCCGACACAAGACTTTTTTTTATAAGTCACATCTATCACTGTTAGACATTTGTGGCTTCGTCAACTTATGGACGTCAAACTGTACATTTCCGGCCATAAAAACCCAATTGCGGCTATCACATCAGGTCATTACTGATTGGTCATCATTTTGCCGAGAAGTCACATATGACGCAATGGTGATCAAAAAAGTTAAATTGGGAGGATATGGCCACACAGTTGAGATTGACGAATCAAAATTTGGGCGTCGAAAACACCATAGAGGTCACAGGGTTGAGGGACAGTGGGTATTCGGGGGCTATGAAAGGGAAACTGGCAATGTTTTCATGGTCCCGGTTGAAAAGCGTGACGCCACAACCCTACTAAACGTCATAAAAGAGTGGATCAAGCCCGGAACAACCATAATCTCCGATTGTTGGAAGGTATGCTTGAATATTGCATATAGTATTATTAATATAAATTGAATAAATAATTTTATTTTAGGCTTACAACACCTTAAACAATGAAGGCTATGTCCACATGACGGTCAACCATAGCCTCCATTTCAAGGACCCGGAAACTGGAGTGCACTCAAATTCCATTGAGACTTCCTGGAGACACGCCAAGGCATCAATGTCCAATTATTGCCGGAAAAAAAAATTTTTCGCGGGATACTTGGCCAAACACATGTTTACCAAACACTGTCGGATCTACAATTTAGATCCGACAGCTGAGTTTTTCAAAAACGCCGGTAGACTGTACCATAAAGATAACGAAAATGTTATATTTAATGACGGCCGCGGCGGTGACGACGACGACGACGACGACGGCAACGACGAAGAATTGTAGAATTATAAGAATTGTACTTAGTTGATAGTGAATAAAAATTAAAATAGTTGAAAAAATTTGTTGTGCATAGGAAGTGCACAATCTGTTTTCATATAATCTGTGGCGTTACTGCGCATGCGCTGGGACTTATTCGCGTGTATGGGCAGTGATGCCTTGCTAGCGGCACTCGTCGCTACGCTCCTCGGCGCCGTCGCTCCGCTCCGCAAATCGAAAATATCCCTCGACTTGCTGTGCAACACCACCTTAAGTAGGTCACAGGGTAAGTTATGTCGTAGTATGGGCAGTGATGCTTTGCTAGCATCAATCTTCATGATAGGGACAGTGAACTTAAAATAGCGAACTTCATTCGCCGATAACTTCGAAACTAAGTCCGAGCCCCCCAAATTCTGACTTCACCATCGTTTTCAGCGTACTTACCTACATATATTTCAATTACAAAAATCGCAAAAAAAAAAAGGTGTCCGGTAAAGTAGAAATATACCATAAAGTTGATTAAGTTAATAATCTTTTCCCAATAAAAAAAGCCTATTAATTATATTTATACAATTAATTAATCACCCAAGTACAAGAAATATAAATACTAAAATATCATAATTATACCTAACAAAAGTATATTATTGATTGATTTGTAAATTTATTAGATAAAAACACTAATTAGTAATAAAACATTTTAAAACATAATTTCTTTATTATCTGATTTATGTAAATAATAATAATATTAACATTAATAACAACAAAAGTAGTGATTAGATACTGACTTGTATCAAGATATAAAGGTAGATTAACAAAATATTGTTATAACATAGGTTAGTGGATATAATAAAAAAGTTAATAACAATAAAAACACTAAATAGTGACAAGATACTGACTTATATCAATATAGAAAGATAGGTAGATTAATATAAATATAAAATATTGTTACAACATATATAGATTAATAAAATATTGTTTTAACAGGATAGTGGATCTCGATACAAGTCAGTATTTAGACTTATATCGAGATCCATAAGTTAGTTAATAATAATATTATAATCACATATTTTTACAATTATTAGAAACTGATCAATTGCTATTTGTTGATGGTAAGTTTTTCCAGAATGGTTTTCGATTTTCTGGCAAAACCTGTTTTAATTGATCAAGGATATCTGTTTTCTTAGTGATCGGAATACCACATGGTTCATTTTTGTGTTCTGGCATGGCAGTCTTTTTTAAATGTCTTTTATTAAGAAAATCTAATATTTGGTAATCATTTTTTTTTAGGTCTGTTTTATAGAGTAAATTAAAATTACTTCTTTCAGCTCTAATCGCTACGATGTCTTTTAGTAAAACTCTATTGGCGCTCTTTGATGTTTTTAATTGAGATTTGTTATCCTTCCATAAATAAAAGTCCTAAATTTGCATTTTGTCTTTTTTGGCATATTGAATTGCATCTGAAAAGTCATTAAAGTCATATATTTTTTTTCGTTTCTTTAATGACGATTCTACTTGATGGTGAAAGTTATCAGCACTCATAAACGTGTGACCGGGTTCAAAAAAGAATAAGTCAATAATATTTGTTGCCGTTTGATTGCTGTTAATAAAAAAAATTAAAAAGCTTAACAATGTCCAATTTTTGTTTTGGCTTGAACAATTGTCAAGCCAAATCACTACATGTGGAATATCTCTTAAGCTTATCAAAAACGCATAGTAAGTACTAATAATGTCTTCCTTGTTTCTGCCACTTATTGCCTCATGCCAAATGCAAGAAAATGTGTCATTTATAGATTTGTCACCCAGTGGAACAAAACTTTCATGGTATGCAGTTAATCTTCGAACAAAAATCACTTTTTTGAATGAGTCTACTCTTGGTAACATTATTACCTTTTGCAAATCTGCTGAATAATATGCGGTTGTAGCAGTTGTAGAGTATTCAGTTTTTTGTTTTGATGATTTATCGCTGTGTTCTTTATACAATTCTCTTGCGTTTTTGTAACGATAACTGTGCTCAATTTTTGTAACACAAATGTCACATTCAGAGTTCATATTTTCTTCATTATGGTCATGCAACTTGAAAGACTCACAATACTCACACTCTTCTTGACCAAGAATAGCAAATGAAATGTGTTTTTCTTTAATTTTCAATCTATAGAAATCATATGAAACATGACTATCTGGATTTTTTTCATTGAAATCGCCATGCATTGATGTTATGTTTACATCACTAGGCAGATACCGTACATTGGGGGCATGCTCTCTGCGGTAGTGAGAAATAGTTGGGTTGAAGCTTTCAATGTGTTTACTAACTAAATCATGCAACTCAACATTGACACATTTTTTATTGTACCATTTGTTAGAAGGAGGAGTCAACTCACCAACAGTTTTACTCAAAACATCAAAAACAACTCTATCATTTGTTTTGCTGAAACCAAGAGTAGTAAGAAAAAATTGTTTACAAACTTTAACATTGATTGAAGACTCATTGACCAGATGATATTCAAAGCTACATTGTTTATTTTTACGTTGTCCCTTTCCACGTCTTCTCTTTACTTCTAAGCGTTCACATAAATTGCAAATAGTAGTTCTTCTGTCTGCCCAACCGAGCTCACAGAACATAGTATTTATTTCAATCCGTCTTTCTTCTGGTATTTTTTCAATACATTTATGCCTACAAGTTTCTTTGCATGGTGGAAGTACTTGGTGTTTACATTTGAGTTTTTCCAGTTTCTTTTCTTTTCTTTGTTTAAGACTTGTACAACATTTTTTCCTTTTTCTAGGGTTTCCATCTTTTGTAAATAATTCAAATTGCTCACTTTCTTCAGAAGTTGTAGTTACTCCAACTAATATACATAAAAATAAAAATATTATCAATACATAAAAAAATACTGTTTACTTAACAAATTATAGCAAAATAGGTAATTTTTATTTTTATTTTAGTCAATTATTCGATTAGTCATTTTGTAAAATGTAAAAACTATAAACTATAGGGGGAGTCCGGGATAGTTGAACCACTTCGTAGAAAACTAATTTTAACTTCTTTCGTAATCGACATAGAGAAATGGAATTGATGTCTACAGAAAGTATAACTTCATAGTAACCTATAATAAATTCCAGATTGTTCTATATATATAATTATGAGTGCTACATCCATCTTTCTGAAAGTTGGAAAGTGGATCAAATCTCCCGGTTGTGCGGGTGACTTGAACCATGGGACCGGGAGACATGAACATAACAAAGAAGTTCATGAATGTAACAAATATAAATGAAATTTTGAATAGGTATTATATTTGTTAAGGCACAGCGATTTTAGTTCTAGGAACATTAACTATATTTTGTTATTTATGAAACATTTTTATACATAGGTAACAATAACAAAAGCAATTTTTCGATTTATTAATAACGACCACTTTTTATTATGTTTAAAACTTATTGCAACATATTTCTTATAATTAATACCTACTTTTTTAAAAATAGTTAAAAAAACAAATTAATATTAGTATTTTATTAATACAATCACTTCAGACTTTTAGTTTCATACTTGTTACAACATTTTTATAAATACTTTTTATAAATAGGTAACAATAACAAAAGCAATTTTTAGATTTATTAATAACAAACACTTTTCATTATATTTAAAACTTATTGTAACATATTTTTTATAGTTAATTTTTTTTTTAAATAGTTAAAAACAACAAATTAATATTTTAATTTTTAGTAATACAATCACATATTTCAGACTTTTAGTTCATACTTATTATAATATTTTTATAAATAGTTAACAAAAGACGTTTTATTTTAAATTTAAAACTTTGTTATTCGCATTCACAACAAATAAATGGATCTGTATCGTTTTTAGTTAGCCCCACGCATACTTCGTGAACATATCTTTTGCAATGAATGCAAAGACGCATATCTAAAATTTCATCTCCTTTACACACGAAACAATACCAGTGTTCATCTATTTCTATTAGATCCTCTAAAGACCCGTCTGAGCTGTCAGCATATTGAATAAGGGACTCCTCTTCTTTTTCGCTATCACTATCGCTGGACTGTAGAACTTGCTTTCGTACTTTCGACCTCTGATTTTTATTTTTCTTAATAATTTTCTTTTTTCCATATTGTTCACACTGGTTTAAAGATTCTTGTGGCACATCTAGTTTATCCGGTGTTTTCGTCAATATTTTAGTCTTTCTAGGCTGCCTGCCGCGTCGGGTGGTTTTACGTGGTAAAGCTTTAGGAAGCGGCTTTATCATTTTGGGTGTGACATCAATGGCTCGCGTGGATAGAGTAGATGAAGTGAGTGATGTTGGTTGTATTGATAAACTATGTGATGTTGATGGGATTGGTGATTCACGTGATGTTGATGGAAACGCTTGTGCAGGGATTGATACTGTAAAAACAGGTGATGATGTTGTAATACCGTTATATGTTTAAGGAATACATAAAAATAAATGTATTAGAGCCTTAACTACTATGTTTAATCCTAGCTATTAGCAATAGGTCCAAATAATATTGTTAATTTATTTAAGAAATCCAATTTCAGGTTTTGTTTTGTTTTGGTTTGCAAAAAGGTGGTATTTTGTATTTAGACTTTAGACCTAATTATCCGACTAAAATAATGAAATTTGGTTGGTTTAGCTAATTTTGATTAATTATCATGTTTATTATTATTATAGGCTTATTCTAGGTTAGATTTTTTAGGCCCATTGCCAATTATCATGTTTGCTATGTCTTAATCAAATGATTTTTAATATTTATTTTTTTGACTGAAACATTGTCAAACAAACAAATTGTACCTGTTTTTACATTTTAAATTGTTGTATTATAACAAAAACTAGTTTCTCCAACATTTAATATCGCTTAACTATTGTTGATGAATAAAAATCTGTTCAATCAAATGTGAAATGGTCAATCTGCAGTTAATTGGCTGGCTATATCATTTTACACTGTTTTGAGTGGACAGAAAATAGTGACTTATTAGTTATTATTACAGCTCGTAAGTTAATGCATTTGTATATCAATCTTGTTAAGTTGGATTGAATGGTAGAGGATATAGAAATCAGTTTCAAAGTAACATGGTTAACTATATGAAGTTTTATTTTTCATATTTAGAAATTTTTTTACCATTTGGCATATTTATGCTTTTTTATATTTTATTGAGCATTTTTTTCATAATTTTGATATTCCTATAACCTATAATGAATAATGATTATGTTATATTAATGTGAATTTGTTTTCGATATAATGCTAAGAAAACCCCAAAAATTGATGAAAAAATCAAATATTCATGTTTTTTCACTTTATAAAATACTAGCCAACCCGTCACAGCTTCGCCCGTGATTGGTTGTTTATTTTGTCTCCGGAGGATGATATGTATAATTTTTTATTCAAATGTTATCGTTTAATGTGATCGGCAAGTAAATATTATAAAAAATGGTTAATGAAAACGTATTGAAATGTTTCTAGCGGTATTAATGATAAATATATTTTTATCAAAAATAGCTGATCCCGTGCACTTCGTTGAATGTAGGTACCAACTCTATATGACTCAAACTTTGTTCAATTCGTTATTTAATAATAGGTGTATGGTGTTCAAAACTTATCTTAACTTTTCCGTTGCCCAGAATAAAAATTCTGCTTCGCATCAGTATATTATCAGGTAGGCGATCTACCTGCGGTAGATCGCGGACCCCGTGCTGTTTGTACGTAAATGTATGATTTAACTCTTAAGTATCAAAGTTATACGAAGTTTGTCGTTTTTACTTAATTCCACCTACGGTGGATTAATATAATTAATTAATACAAAATTCTAACCTAACCTAACCGTACCAAAATCCAATGAATAAAAAAGCCAAATTTAACACTTTTTAAATTAATCTATCTTCTTCCCAGAGGTCTAATCTACATACAAACATTCTTTTATATTATATACATATATATATATATTTGGCCATTTTTTAGTGCCTAAGCTAGTATTTAGGCATTTTTTAGGGTATGAACTTCTGAGCCGTTATTATAATAGCTTAACCATTGATTATAAATACTAATATTTATAATAAATGGTTTAATTAAATTAAATATATATTATCTTCTCATTATACGCATGCGCGTAGAAATGTGCAACATATTAATGTTTAAAAAATTGGCAAAAAATGTCCCAAAAATGGGAATTTACTAAATTTTATAATTAACTTGGCTCATAACTAAATACTAGTCAAAGTATTCATTGTATACTGACTTAGCTTTTTCTAGTAAATTTGATAAATAAAACGTAGTTAAAAACTTAAAATCATTTCATACAAATCTTTAATTACAGTATCTACCTATTATAACTTACAAATCAGTAAAATACTTTTACTTTAACCACAGTAAGTATATACATAGCAAACAAAACTTACTGATTATTTCTTTTAAATTATATTTAATGTTAAAAATTAAATTAAACTATAATATGATGTAAAACTTGACGATATAGAAACTTTTTACAAAAGAAGGACAATTTTCAAAAATAATAAGCAAACAAAACTTACTGATTATTTCTTTTAAATTATATTTAAGGTTAAAAATTAAATTAAACTGTAATATGATGTTTGATGTTGTTTTTACATACATACAATATACATAATAAAAAAATAATAAAAAAATACGTAATTCTATTTAACGAATTCCTCTATATAACGAATTTTTTTTGCTGCTTATTCGACTTCGTTATATGGAAGTTTCACTGTACTATAAATCATTTTTAATAAAATTAAACTAATTAATATGCCTTGATTTAATAATTAAGTTTACACAAATATATAATTTCCTAAACCCCTAAGTAGAGCTAATGTGCTATAAGCCTTACTTTTTCTTGGTAGTTTAGTTATACTAAAAATCATCACACAACATTTTTATAAAATGCTTCTTAATTTAATTTTAGATTCTGAGCGGAGCGAGGAAGCTAGCTGTTTTACAATGGTGTTTAATTTTTTATTATTATTTATTTTTTATCCTGTATACAAAATGTCTACCACAAGGAGTGCTTTGATTTCAACATATAGTATCTTATCTTTTAGCAAATTAGATCAAGGTGGTACTTTAGAGAGGACATTTTCTGTTTTCTTAATAGCTATTTAATGTCGCGGGAAAAACCACTGACAAATTACAAAAAACCGCTAAAAATGGGTTTTTTTTATTTCTAACGCTTTGTTTATCACCATAGAAACGAATAAAAAATTATAATATCAATTTAACTTACAGGCTATAATAAATAATACCAATATAAAATATCCAGACTGACAAACTGTCTCGCTCAGAAACGTTATATATATCATTAAATTCAAGTTTAATACAATCCATTATACATTGACCCACTAGTAACCTACTGTACAGCAGATCGACATCCACTTACCCGCTTTGTTTAATTGTTTATTTAAGTTACATTATTTTGAATCAAAAAAGTAACTTTTAGGTTTTATTTTTAAATATATTGCTGGAGCTTAATGAATATGTTTTCAATATTCAATACATTAACCATTCATAACAATCAACAATATGATATTACATAAAATGTATGTTTAACAACTAAAAAAGGCAATAAACTGTTTAACAGATTATTCTTTATTTTTAAATAAACAACAAAAAAGCGGGTAAGTGGATGTCGCTCTACTGTACAGTAGGTTACAAGTGGGTCACTGTACAATGGATTATGTCAAATTTGAATTCAATGATATCATATCATTGTATACGAAAAACGATTCTGAGCGGAGACGGTTTGTCAGTCTAGATATTTTATATTGTTATATATTTTTATTATAGCCTGTAAGTTGAATTAATATACAACAAAATAACTAAAATCGTTATTTTTATTCGTTTCTATGGTGATAAACAAAATTAAAATCCCATTTTCAGCGGTTTTTTTTGTAATTTGTTGGTGGTTTTCCCGTGGCATTAAAATAACTATTGAGAAAATCGAAAAATGCCCTCTCTAAAGTACCATCTTGATCCAATTTACTAAAATATAAGATACGAAACACTCCTAGTAGAAATTTTGTATACAGGATTAAAAAAATAAACACCTTTTTAAAACCACTAGATCCTTTACTCCGCTCAGAATCTAAAAATAACTTAAATAACGTATACATTTTTTCCAATAAAACATCATTCTATTTATTAAAAAGTAATTTTGTTACAACTAGAGCTTACTTTTATTTAAAAAGTATTGAAAATTGCAGTCACTATAATATGTCGTTACGTGACCTAAGTGGTGATTAAAAGTTATTTGTTTATTTGTTTTTTATCTTGTTAAGCAATATCTAATAGGTAAGAATATGTTGCGATGACCAACAACCATAATATTATTATGTACTTACATATTGTCTATATTCAAAATACTTATATAAATATGATAGGTACAAGTTATGTAATTATTAATTGTTACATATTGAGAACTAAGTATTTTATAATTTGTATAATATTATCGCCTTTTTATTCAAACATATTATCATATGGTTTTGTTACTTTAAGTGCCCTTAGCCTAACCAGAATGCAGACTGCAAACCCATAGTTATCAAAAAGTAGGTATTCTATAGACATGTTTAATCATGACTTTAATTTTATGTGAAAAATAAAAACAGGAACTCAACACATGTTAACATGTACACGATGAATGATGGACCTCCAAAAAAGTGGTAATTACCTACTAGGTAATTCGTCAACGTGGATTTATGGTCTTTTCAATTTACCAATAAGGTCCTTCTATATGTCCATGAATTTGACCCACCCACTTTCTATGATAAGACCCAAACCAATACCAAAAGTTAGCAAATAGTTAGCAAATAATAGCAAATTTACTATAGAAGTTAGCAAATCATTATTGAGGCAGTTATAAGCATTATTTATTTGGGTGGGCCAAGTTCAGGTAACCCACCCACTTTGTCCGATCGTCTCAAAACAAACGCTGGTAGTTAGCACACAGTTAGCAAATAATAGCAAATCAATTTTTGAAGTTGGCAAATCAAAATTCTATTTTTGGCCGATTTTGGAAAAAAAATTCCAGCCCACCCACATTGTCCGATCGTCTCCAAACAAACGCCGGTAGTTAGCAAACAGTTAGCAAATAATAGCAAATCAATTTTTGAAGTTGGCAAATCAAAATTCTATTTTTGGCCGATTTTAAAAAAAAAAAATCGGGTGGGGGGTTACAAAAATATTTTCATATCTACATTATATGGGATTTGACCATGTTATAAATAGTATAGTTAATACCTACTTCACTTTCACGAACTTCACGCCCGTGTATTATTAGGCTGTAATAATATTATATACTAATTAGTGACATAAAGCAAATAAACGTGTTGTGTTATTTTACCACCTAAATCCAAACTAGTGGTGAAATGCTGAAGTCCCCAACAAATATTATTTGTGTTCCATAATCCTGTATAATATTAATATCTTAGTCCGTTAATAGATTTACATTTGTCGTGTTCATCTTATTAGCATTAACCACGATATGTGATGATACCAGAAGACATTAATCGTGTGAAAAAAACACAGACTACAGATTGTGATGCATACACGATGATTGAACACTGGTTGATCATGATCCGGTCGTAGTGTTAGTTTGGATTGAGGTGGTAAAATAACACAATACGTTTATTTGCTTTATGTCACTAATTAGTATATAATATTATTACAGCCAAATAATACACGGGCGTGAAGTTCGTGAAAGTGAAGTAGGTATTAACTATACTATCTATAACATGGTCAAATCCCATATAATGTAGATATGAAAATATTTTTGTAACCCCCCACCCATAAAAAAAGGCTTATGTACGCTACTCAAGCAGATTGAGAATATTTTAGAAGTTTTCATATCACCAAGGATACAAAATCATACTCATACACGTATCTATTTTATAAAACACTAAAAATTACACCTAATAAGTAATAACTAATATCGTATATGAGTATATGAGTTTTATTATGGATATTATCGTAATTCATAATCTAAAAATAATATAAAAGAGTCATGCAAAAATACTAATTAATAATTTGCTATTATTTCGCTAACTATTTGCTAACTACCGGCGTTTGTTTGGAGACGATCGGACAAAGTGGGTGGGCTGGAATTTTTTTTCCAAAATCGGCCAAAAATAGAATTTTGATTTGCCAACTTCAAAAATTGATTTGCTATTATTTGCTAACTGTTTGCTAACTACCGGCGTTTGTTTGGAGACGATCGGACAAAGTGGGTGGGTTACCTGAACTTGGCCCACCCAAATAAATAATGCTTATAACTGCCTCAATAATGATTTGCTAACTTCTATAGTAAATTTGCTATTATTTGCTAACTATTTGCTAACTTTTGGTATTGGTTTGGGTCTTATCATAGAAAGTGGGTGGGTCAAATTCATGGACATACGTTAATTACCACAAATAGTAACAACAATTTAATAGGACAAATTATGCAAGAAGAAAATATAATTGGCCTCCCAAATTAAATTTGGAATCATTCCAAGATTTTGAGGAACGATTGAAAACTAACATAGAGTTGAAAAAAAACTAGTAAGATTTCTTTCGGAGATTGTTCAGTTTATGTCATTTAATTTCTATTATATATTTATATTTTTATTTATTTTTAGAAATGTTTCATGGCGATTAACATTCAACATCAAGAGTTCGGTGAAATTATCCGAACAATTTGAAGGGTGTGATCCCGGAAATCATAGCAAAAAGTGTTCAAGTTCTCTATAGTGCTTTTGGAAGGGAAACCAATGGGATAAAGAAGTTTAATTTCTCTGCAACAGAAACATACAAACACTTGCTATAGGTAAAAGATCACATTCATTATAAACAAAATCTAAAATCTATAATTATTTTTAAGTATAATACATATTTTAGTTTAGAAGCATTTACCTACTACAAAGTTTGCGGATGTAAAAAGTAAGGAAATTGTCAGCCAATTGAGTCGCTGGTTTTCAGGAGCTAAGGATAGAGAAGGCGGGAAAAAATAAAGATTATTTAAAACAATTTAAATGGGTGAAACTAAATAAATTGAATATACATTTTTTTATTTGTTGTAAAGGACAATGTTTTATATCTAATTGAATTATATATTTTGATTGTAATTGTTATTTATAAAAACAGAAATAATAACGAATGATAATGATTTTATTATCTAATTGAATTATATATTTTGATTGTAATTATTATTAATAAAAACAGAAATAATGACGAATAAGAAAATAGGGTTGAAATATAGTTCTTCATAAGTTGATATCATAGCAATTTAAAAATATACATAAGCACAATTTTTTTATAAGCATTTGAAGTTCAAATTTTGACAAAATTCAAAATTACGACAACTTACAAATAATTTAGTGGTTATAAATGTATAAAATGTTCAATTTTTATATTTAGGATTGAAAATTTAAAATAAGGGTTTTCATAAGTAGTTCATACTATATCATAAAAATCTAAAAAATATATTTTTTTTTTTATAAATATTTTAGTTTCAAATTTGACCAAAATTAGATATTTAAACGAAAAATAACACTTTTAATTATTTTGTTTTAATTTAAAAATATAATTTTTGGATATCTTCTTGAAACTTTTAAAGTTGGTATATTATTATATTTTATATACACAATTATATTTTCGGCAAAAATTAATTCAACTTACTGTATACCTATTATTTCTAATAGTAAAATAAATTACTTTATTATAAAAAATTGCCAGCATCGCTCAGAATCATTTTTCATATTCAATAATTTTTCAATAATTTTAAAACATACATTGCAGTAACTTACTCCTTAATGGCGATGTAGGTACACTCAACACAAACTGTACGGCAAAGCGGCTATACCTGCTTTCCCCCTTTTTTTAAATTCCATTTTCCCGTAATTAATAAAATAATATCTAAAAATATTTATAAACGATTGTCGTTTATACCTACAATAAATGAACAAATGCTGATTATTTAGAGCTATATTTATTATTGCCATTAAACTATTGACGTTTTGTAATGATTTTTAATAGCTTAATTTAAGAGCCGCAAATACGAAGCAAATTACATGTTATATCTAGTTATGTCATGTTATGTCTTGTTATAGTCAGCTAAATCGGTCGGCCAGTGTCATCAGAATATGTCCATAAAATTACGTAACAAAATTATTATAAAATGTAACTACCTACCTATCATTCTAGTATATTATTAATATTAATCTTAAATCAAATTTATAATTAGACTTTAATATTTATTTGTACGTTTTACAGAATATTAATTATAGGTAGTTATATAGATAATTAATAATTAATAATTGGTAAACATTCGTCACGTATAAATTTAAAATATTATTGATTCAGATTTCCTGTATCTGAAATATTTCTCAACCACAGGTGCTATTAACATAATACAATTAATATAAGTTGATTTGCCAGTTTACAAAATATAGGTATATTATATAATGTTATAATTTTTTCTCACCTACTTTATAAACTATAAAATTCACGCAATTAGCTTATATTATAAAATGGACAAACAATTATTTAGTTATTATTCATTATCAGGGATGGGACTATAGCCTAAAAAACATTAAATTAAAATTAAATTTTAATTTTAATTGTTCTATCTGTCATCACGGTTAAGGGCAGTACAACTGCTTTGATTTTCTTCAACAGTACCTATCATATTAGATGGAAAAGTGAATATTTTTGGTGCATTCGGGAAGTCAAAATTTTCTATAGTTTTCAAAAGCACCGGGAAAAACAAAATAAAAATTTTTACGCAAAATAGATTTTGGTTTTTAATTTTTGGTAACTTTAAAACAAATGACCGATTCATGACGTTTTACTGGTTGTTTATATTAGCATTTTCTATACACAGTAAAATTTTCAAAATATTTTAAATTTGATTTGAACTGTTCACGGACATTTTTAGTTTTTTTTCTATGAATGTCAATAACATTTTATTTTTTTTTGGATAAAAAAGCTTGAAAACTTAACAAAAGGCGCTAATATATTGTTACGTTAAAATCTATAATATAAATAATAACTATGATATACCGTAAATATATATTTTGATACAACTAGGTATACAAGTTTTAGCTGAAAGTATGAAATACGTAACCATGAGAGTACCGGCCATCTCATAATATAAAAATTACTTACTACTAAGTACTAAGTACTAACTTAAAATGTTAAAGTTTAATACAGAGGAAAGTATTAATTTAAATCATTTTACATAATTAAATTCCTTTTTTAATAATGAACTGTCGCGCATTACAGTGAGCCATTAGGTACCCTGCACGATACCACCTAGAGTTAATTCGTTAGAAAAAAGGTTTTCCTGGAAAATGTGATTTTCGTAAGATATCATTACCATTGAGTATATTATGTTGTACAATATAAACAATATATAATATATATTATACTCAATGCTATTCCAGAGTATCGCGACATGACGTGTTGCCTATGAGTGTATTTTCCGGGCATTATTGAGTGATGTTTTTATACTAAGTTGTATTGAAATAATAGTATTAGGGTTGTGAATTTAATGCAATAAAAAACCTTAAAAAATATACTATAAACTCAGGAAATTCACTAAAAACCTTGATAAATTCATTAGAATCTCAAAAATTGTATAATAGAATGCACTTTATATAAATACCGAAAAATTCAAATAAAAATATAAAACGTATAAAACTACCAAGTTATATTAAAAGGAAAAAAATTATATTTTAATCTATTTATTTGTTTACAAAAAATGAAATATAGATAATATAATAAGATTAACATTAAAATAATAATTCATAAAATGTTTGTAAAAAGTTTAATTATTATTAACTGTAAAAAATATCGATTTTATCCGTTTATCATTATTTTTTTCCCCTAAGTGCTTTTGGAAACTACTGGGATTTCTAAATTTTTACCTCTTCAATGAACCAACTAGATTCACTTTCGCATCGAACAATATACTGAAAGTTACAAATTGAAGCATTTTTACTTCCCCAAAAGGTGATGACTGATACAAAACTAATAAAAATTAAAAAAGAGGGTAAGTGGAAGTCGCTCTGCTATACAGTAGGTTCCAACTTTCCAGGTCGCTGAAACGAATGTATTAAATTTTAATCCAATGATTTAATATATACGAAAAACGATTCTGAGCAACGGCCGCCGGTTGTTATTACTTGTTATTAATATGGTAGCAAGTAAGTTAAATTAATATTATAAAATTACAAAAAAATAATAACTAAAATCGTCATTTTTGCAAGTTATTTAATATGTAATTTCGTCCAAATTTTAACATAAAACAACTATAAAAAAAACAGTATTTTTTTGATATATTTGGTTTCAGAATAGCCTACTTACGAGAAACCTTGTTTTAAATTTTAAATTTTTAGCTATAAAAGTTGAACATTTTATAAATTTTGAACTACAAAATCATTTTTAAATTTTAAACTTGATAAATGTTTTTAAAAGTCGTACTTTAAATGCTTATACAAAAATGTTAACTTTTTATTTTTAATATTTTTCAACTACTAATGTAAAAATATATCAGCAGCCTTGTATTAAATTTTCACGCCTTTTGACCCAACAAATAAAATTTTATTAATATTTACAGAAAAAAGACTAAAATAATTGAAATTTGAAATTGTCCGTAAACAGTTCAAATTGAGTCAAAATATATTTTAAATTTGATGGTGTATAGAAAATGAAAATATAAACATTCAGTTAAATTTTCATGTATCTACGATTATTTGTTTTTGAATTACAACGAAATAAGAATATCACTACATAAGTAATCGAGTGAATATCCAATATTGTTATTAAAACGCTCATAAAAATTCAATTTGATATTTTTGTAGACATTTTTTTTTTGATAAAGATAGATAAACTTATTAGAAATCTTGTATTACGTTTTAAAATCTTAGATTTAAAAAGAAAAATTTTTATGAATAATTCATAACTCAAATTAATTTGATAATTTTCGTGATATTACCGTATTTTGTCAAGATTTGAATTTTAAATGCTTATAAAAAAAAATTGTGTCTTAGGTTTTTTAATGTTTTTCAAACGCCATTGTAACAATATATTAGGAGCCTTGTATTAAATTTGCAAGCTTATTTAACAACAAATAAAATGTTATTGACATACATAGAAAAAATAACTAAAATATTGGAAACTGAAAATGTATTTTAACAGTCAAAACAAATCAAAATATTTTGAAAATTGTATCGTGTATAGAAAATGCTAATACAAACAACCAGTGGAAATGTCGTTTATATACAGTCATTTGTTTTAGAGTTAACCAAAAACCAAAATCAAATTTGTCTAAAGGCAATTTTGAGTAAAAAATTTCGTTTTTCCTTAATTTGTATGTAGTTTTTCCCTGCGCTTTTGAAAACTATTGGGAATTTTGAATTTTGATCTCTCGAATGCACCAACTAGAATTCACTTTTCCATCAAATAAGATAGGTACTGTTGAAGAAAATCGAAGCAGCTTTACTGCCTCAAACGGTTATAACTTATAAGACACAAAAATTAAAAATTAAGAATAAAACTAAAATAGGAATTCGTTCTTTAAAAAGGAATTTGTTCCAGGAATCAGTTTCTTTTGAACACGTTTCTTCCAAACACTGGAACAGTGTTAATAGGTTCGTAATATAAGTAGAAAATAGCATAAAATTAATCTAAATGTTGGTACTTATTGAAAATGTCATTGTGACATTACTGAAATTTTGTATATAAAATATTATACGTAAAAGCTTAAAAATTCAAATCCCTATAAAAAATTTTTTGAATTTTAATAAAATCACTATTATTGTTATTTTTTGTTTCAATTTCTAATTTCGTAATTTTTTTAACTTTAATGTCTATAAATAGCTCAACAACAATCAAAATAAAAACATTTTTACAAAAATGCTAATATAAACATTTTGTGAAAATTTAAAGAACCTATTTACCTACAGTTATTTGTATTTTAATTATAACAAAATAACATAAGGCAAATTAATAGGAAATTATCAACACCAAATAATTTGTTTAATAATTATTAAAAGAAATTAAAAGCCATAAAATATCCTTCCTTGGCCTAATAACACCCCAATCGGAAATTTATGTCTCACGCCGACACTCACAAAGGGTGCAGTAATACGCCTTTACTGGCTACCCAAAAGTAGGCTGGCCCTTACAGGCACAGTACTGGCCGAAATAAATTGTATCCAGTACTACACTAGTACTGGCAGCTCAATGCTGGCATAATACAGGTGCCGAATAAAAACTAAAAAGACAGCTAGGGCCAACATATACGTCATACATATTTACATTTTTATATTTTACATTTACACGCAAAATACATTTTTATTTTCTGTTATACATACCTACTAATGAGTCATGACTTAGTCAATATATGAGTACGATATTTTTATTTTAGTACGAATTATGAGTAGCCTAATAATTATTTTTAATTATTTAAATACAAATATGAAAAATTGTATGCTCGGATACAAATTATAATATTCACATTAAAAATTTGATAGTTAAATGTTTGCTCTTATATCGACTTATACTATAGTACTCTATGGTGAATGCTGCAGGTACATATAGATTTACAATAATTTTGTGAATTTCTAAGGCCGGGGCTATACAAGGCGTATTCGGCTGCGTTTCGAACGCTTCGTATTCCGCTGCATTTTTCGTCGAATTCAAAATGCATAGGTTTATATCGGATTAGCTATACACGACGGATGTATTACGCCGGTCGGCTTGCGTTTTGCGGACGACCGCCGAAGTAATAAAAACGCTAACTCCTAATTTTACATTGTTTTAAATTAGGGTGGGCTATACCCGTCGGAAAACTCGGCGGAATACGCAGCGTTCGAAACGCGGCTGAATACTCTGTGTCTAGCCCCGGCCTAAGACAGAGACTATCAATATGACGTTATTTTCGTTTTCACTCGCGGTTTAAAATATAAATTGACGGGAAATCCCGCACATAACGCAATAACAACTAAATCCATGGCCCGCCGTCTACCGCAGCGACCGCCGACCGACGCCCTCTACAACACGACGCCCGTCTTCTACACTTTCGTGTCCGTTATACGTTGCCCATACTCGTAAAGCACTAAAGCGTATTATAATTTATAGCGTGCGACATTTTAAGAGTTCTATTAACCATAATAAAACATTTTGTTTTACACACTTGCGTCTATTGTAGTATAGCCCATACTCGTATAGTCGTAATTCGTAAACCTTATTAGAACGTGCAACGGTCAACGACGCGACAAGAGTCAAGAATTTATTAACAGTCTTCAAATATTTTTGGTAAGTATTGTTTGTATTCTTATTCTTATTTATAATTGCTGTAACACCTAATATCTGGGCAAAATTATACTAAACTGGTCATGATTTCATTAGTCGATCAACAATTTTAGAATAATAAAGAAGACCTATTAAAAAATTAAACAATTATACCTACCTAAATATTTTAGCGTCAATCATCAAAATAGCGATTTTAAACAAGCATTAATAGTCATTATAGCTAGGTACCTTAATTTTTGTAGTTGGTGTCTTTATGCGTTTAATTATATGATTTTATAGACTACCTATATTTTATGTTATTACTTTATTAAAGACCTATTGTGGTGTGTTTTAGACCTGACATTTTTTAGTTTCAAAATGCTTGAACTTTAAAAACTAAAAAAACAAATTAGGATTTAGTGACTAGGTTTTAGGAACTCAATATTCACATTTCTAGGAGCAATAGGCAACGAGCAACTAGCAATCGTCGATAAGCAATAATATTGCTAATTGATTAATCTCGTAGAAAATAATGAATATTCTCACACAGAAGCAACGCGATGTTTCCTGTTGCGAACTTGTAGCAACATGCGTTGCCAGCGATGTGGCTGTCGTGTTGCCGGCCGATATTTATTGACAGTGTTGAGCAATACGAGCTTTGTATTCGTATGCTATTTTTTAGATTCTGAGCGAAGCGATGAATATATTGATTTCACAATGATGTGTGGTTTTTATTATTTATTTTTGTGTCTGTCATCACCTTTTAGGACAGTAAAAGTGCTTGGATTTTCTTCAACAGTAACTTTTCTGATAGGAAAGTGAATCTAGTTGGTACTTTGGGGGTCAAAAGTAAATAAATAAATTTCCCAGTAGTTTTCAAAAGCGACGTGAAAAATAAAAGAAAAATTAAGGAAAAACGGGAATTTTTACCCAAAATCTGTTTTCGATAAAATCGATTTTGGTTTTTGGTGAAACTCTAAAGCACATGTCCCTACACATCAAATTTTGACTGAATGTTTATAATTGCATTTCCTATACACCATAACATTTTCCAAATATTTTGACTTATTTTGAGCTGTTCACAGACATTCCATTTTTTTAATTTTTTTTTCTATAAATAACAATAAAATTTTATCTGTTGAGTAGAAAAGCTTGAAAATTTAATAGAAGGCTCCTAGGTTATTGTTTCAAAGGCAGATGAAAAAAATTAAAAATCCTTAGTCACAGACTCTTTTTGAGCGGTTTACGGACATTGTCAGTTTTCAATTTTTTTAGTTTCTTTTTCTATAAATATCAATAAAAAAATTTTTTGTTGGGTAAAAAAGCGTGAAAATTTAATATATCGTTCTAATAGCAGTTAAAAAATATTAAAAATACATAGGCACAATTTTTTTTTTTAAGCATTTCAAGTTCAAATGTTGACAACATTTATCAAATTTATAATTTATAAATTATTTTGTAGTTAAAAATATATAAAATGTTTAACTTTTATGGCTAAGGATTGAAAATTTAAAACAAGGCTCCGCGTAAATAGGTTATATATAAATTACTTTATTCACAATAATATCATCAAATATACTTGGTAATATCATAGGCTGACTGACCGTTTTCGCTCAGAATCGTTTTTCTTATACAATGATATTATATCATTGAATTCAAATTTAACACCATCCATTACAGTGACCCACTTGTAACCTACTTCACAGCAGAGCGACATCCACTTATCCACCTTTTTTATTATATTGTTATTATGTATGTAGATTTGTGTTACCCCATTTTCTTAAAATTTTTCTTAATTAAATTAAAAATGTGTGATGAATCCGCGTTTAACATAAAATTTGTAGAATACGTTGAACAGTATCCATGTATTTATGATTTCACTCGGGATGATCACAGTAAAAGAAACGCGACTGAAAAGGCTTGGAATACAATTGGAAAAGAATTTAAATTATCAGGTATGTATATTTTATTTATTTTTAAAGTTATAGTAGTATTATAGTAGTAGTTAATAAATTTATAAAATGTAATTTTCTTGCCAAGGTAATGCATTTTCTGGTTTCAAAAAATACTTTTTCAAATAATCTCTTAATTCATGGGCAGATTTATTACTACAATGGTTATGATGTTGAATGTGATATCTCTCGATTTGTAAATTGATTTTCCTGATTTTTACTGATTTGGGGAACTGAAAAATGACCCTCGACCATTTTAATAAAATTGTGTAGAATACATGCTGCTTTTATAACTTTGATTGAAGTATCATCGTGGCACATTATTGGTCTCTGAAATATTTCAAATTTTGACGCTAACATTCCAAAGGAGTATTCGACGCTTTTTCGTCCACGTGACATTCTATAGTTGAATATTCGTTTTTCATTATCGAGAACTCGCTTAGGATACGGCCGCATGTGTTTTATTTTGAGAGGAAATGCTTCATCCCCTACCATATAAAAAGAAAAATCAAAAGCATCATTAGGCATTGGTGTTGGTTTTGGGATATGAAGTTTATCTGTATCTAATAGTTTCCAAAGATTAGAAGCTCTAAGAACAACACCATCACTAAACCTGCCTGCTTCTTCTACATAAATGGTTTGTGAGAGTGTGAAGCTTTTCAGGGCTCCCAAACCACCCATAACTCGAGGGGAACACTCAGGTTATGACCTACGAGCCGCACCATGTGACAATCCTAAGATTGAAGTCGGTGGAACTCATAGGTTTTGAACACGTATGGTGTAATGAAACACCATGATTAATAATAATATAGATAACTCATAACTTAAAGCTAGGAAGAAAAGGTAACCAATAACTAAATAAATAATAAAAGTTGAATTTAGAGTAATGAAAAACACAATATAATTGAATATTTGAGTGACAAAATTGACAAATGATAATAGTAATTTTCCCACCAGGTTAGGTTAGGTAACCTAACCTAACCAGGTAGTGGAGAAAATGAAATGAGTAATAATTTTGTGGCACATGGTATGATAATTTGACAAATATAACATCTTTTTTTTTTTGTATATAGAAAGGATATAATAATATTTAAATAATGATGATCTCAGGGAGAACACAGGTCGGCCTACGAGGTTCCGCTGACACCCACGGTGACTATAATATAATAATAAATGGCTAACCGTAGGGTCACCGCCTGGTGCATTGTATTATAGGAAAGAAATGATAATAAGAAATGAGTAAAAGTGCGCCATGCGCGAGATGGCAACCTATTATTATTAGAAAATTAAAGGGACATGGGGGAAGAATAGCGTGGTATATTACGCACGTTGATACGTTACACATAATGACTTGAGATGTGATACTGTTAGTTCCGAAGATAAGGGTAGGCTGGCTGGTTGCCGCCGGCACACACGCGGCCGGCACGGCCCACCTGGTCGTCGGGAATATAACAGATTTCGGAAACATCCATCGCTGGTTGAATGGCCACCATGGCCCAGGGGTTCGACTTAACCCATCATGGCAGTTACACAACGGCAAAGATAATGTTTATATAAAGTAAAAACAAAAACGACGAAACGTTGATGGTGGACACGCGGTGTCGATAGTCAAATGCTGAGAGGTTTTGGAACCGCGACAAGCAGCCCTGTCTTGCTGTGTCAGCAGCCGTGGAAAGAACACAAGTGAAAAACGTACACCTGTGGCCGCTACAGCTCGGTGGTGAGTCGCCGGTGATTGTTGCTTGATAGAAGGGGAGATCGGTGTCGGCAGATGCGGGGATTTTATACAATATAGGGAAAACAGACGCTCTATCGGCGCACACCGATGGACGCAACAGCTGCGACCGGCATTGGCGGCGGCCTGCGGACAATGGACACTGTTGTTGGTGAGGGTCGGGGGACATTATTATATAACAGTGACTGTTCATTTTGCATGTTGACTGCGCGCTTGTATGATAATGAGAGATACTATTGATAGAGGTAGGCTCAAGCTATTATGATAATAATAAAAACTAATAAAAATCCTGTGACGTTACAGGTTGTAAGAATTCCATCGGCGTCCGCGCATGCCATGAGCACCACGGAAAAAAACTTTTATAATTGTAATGAAGTGAACCGGTTTTGTCAAATTTTTTTATACGACAATGCTTGCCATTTTTAGAACCAATACAATTGGGGAGGTCCTATAATTCGTAGTATCGTTTTGCTATAGATTTCCATGTTTCTTCATTTGGAACAGGCGTGTATAAAGGTTTAAGAAGTTGCCAGATAGCTTCACTGCACTCTTTCACTATTATTCCTATTGTATTGTCCCCTCTCATGAATATATGTGACAAAATTGAAGAAATTGTATGTGATTCTCTCGAAAGGCAACTCAGATGATTTTCAGTATAATCATGTAACGAAAACCATACAAGAATGCCCATGCAAAAAAACATATTTTTGAACCTTATACTATAATATGCCTAATGGCTAATTATAATAATACACAATATGAAAATTATAGTCCAAGAAAAACATTTTCCGTCTCTTCTATGCTAAATTGAATTAAAACATGTTTTACATAAAAAAAATTGGTTAAAATCTTTAAATGTCATATATACTAAATATAATACTAAGTATAATAAGGTCGATGATTCGGGATTCGGGTATTATGTACACATTTGATATTTCAACATATTATGTCATATTTTATTACAATTCAACAATAAATTGATAGGCACACATTTTTACTATTTTCTGTTACAAACAATATTGTTTAATTTGCTAAGAATATCCTTACTTTCCAAACAAAATTTTTATCAATTAAATATAACACAATAATTTTCGTAAACGAATTCAAATGTGTATTGAGACCGGCACTCTGTTTTTTCATCGTGAATAGTATAACTTATTTATAATTGATTTCTATATTTTGTAGATCACATTTTCACAATTTACGATGTATATATAATATTATATTAACATAATGGAAAATGGTATGTATAAAACAATCATTTTTAACTACGCCAATAATTAAAATCATTGTCTTAGCCCCCCCACAAATATCCCTTATTGATTTAGATATAAGCCCCCTATGGGTTATTTTAAATAAATAGTTTTATTAGCCCCCTCCCAGATTTTTAACCCTAGTTGCGCCTATGGAAATGAGTGTATTATAAACGTTTAACCCCATAAAATGCATGATATTTTTGTTGGAAAACCTTTTTTGAGCCCAAGTGCAGTTCGATCACTACCTGCTTTTTAGCCGTGTGCAGTTCGACCATCACCATTTTTAAACCTAAGTGCAGTTCGACTAAAATAAGTGCAATTAAACCATACCTAAATAAATGGGTGGGTGGGTATCGGAAAATGGATTTAGTAGGATAAAAAGTTTTGAATAATAATATTTATACTATTAATTTAAAAAAAAAGTAGACTAATATCTGTGAGAAGGTTGTATAGTGAGCTTATCTCAGGACTGAAAATTGTTCAGCACGCCATTGATTTATTATAAAATCAAAGGTGCGAATGTGATTGTATACGGATACCAAACGTCCTGCACGTCAACGCTCAACGCGCAACCGACCAAAAATGAAAAACATGCATTTTTGCTCAAAACACGCTTTATAGGAAAAACTACGAGACATTAACTATACTTTACACTAACCATAATATTATAGTAATTCGTAGTAATATTGTTGAACAAAAAAACTCGAAAACTGATTATTGGGCAAGCTATACATTTCCATGAAATATTTTATATTTAATAAAATTTAAATTTAAAATTAAAATACAATACTTAATAGGTAAATAAATACATTTTATATATTAAAATTCCACTTTAAATATTAAGTGAAAATATAAAAAAATTATAATTTAAATGTATACTTACCTAGGTACCTAACTAATTTTAATAAATAATAATAAAATTGATTGAATTGTATATTTGTATGTGTGGTATCACCAGGACCGTATTACCGCTTAGGCTGTGTAGGCTAAAGCCTAGGGCGGCAAATTTTTTTTTGGTGTGACCCAAAAACTACGTTGAGATATTAATTTTAAATATAAATTATAAAAACATGCAATAATATAATATATGAAATAATATTATTAATTATAAAGTATAAGAAAATATATTTTTAGGTTCTAAAATGGTATGCAGGGTGTAACAGAAATATATGACAAATAACAATATATATATATATATTACAATAGTCGACCGGGCGGAAATTCGTTGCGATAATGGCACGGCGAATAGGCCGCGGAATTGAACGTATTAACGTAATATTATGTTATTAGTAAATCGTTAAGGAAAGAAGCATTAAAACCCGTATCCCATAATAATTATTATTATTATAGTAGTAATGTACAATGTGGGGAAATTTCTGCGATAAGCGATGACGTCTCAAATATTATATCTAAATTATAAGATACTCGTACTAGGTTTATTATTTTGTTATACACCACGCCGTAATGAAATTGACTGGTCGTTCATTTGCATTTGTTATAAAGCAGCGATTTCTTAAGCCTTAAGGTATGTACTTTATTGTATCAATTAATTATTTTATTTTAACAATAAATTAGTGTAACAAATTTAAAACCAAATGTCTTAATAGTTGATATACGTTAAAGTTTATGTAGGTTTTATCATTAATAAGCGTTTTACCATAAAATAGTACGAGTTATGCATTTTATCAATTCTTAAATATCAATACGAAATTGCGAATTTAATATTAAATACTATCATTATTATTCTATTATTATTTATTAAACATACTAATTTAATATCAAATGATATACTATTATACATAGGCGGCAACTAGGGGGGGCATGAGGGTGCAGTTGCACCCACGACAATTTTTCTGGGGGGGGGCAAAAGTATCATTTTGCACCCACACACAGACAATCTGTAAAAATATTTTAATTATTTTATTGTTAACAATTATACTGATATAATGTAATTTTGATATTAAAAAATAACCATGGATCATTTCAATATTTTATATCTGATTACTCAATTAATTAGTTAATTAAATAATTAATTAATTGTACGGAGTCCGTGATTAAATGTTAAAATACTAATAATAATAATAATTAAATAATGCAGTAAGCTAATTCGTCACTAGATAGCGATATGGTTCAAAATAGATCATATTGTCTTCATGATTATATTATCATAGTGAAGCTACCAAAACCGGTGAATAACTTATCATTTTAATACTGTTTTACTGTTTTAATTTTTAAATAAATTATTAAAGTTTTGAGTGTTTTGACTACGGTCTACGACTGTCGACCACCCTTACCTACAGGCTATAACCTATTATAATTATGGATGAAGGCAAAAGAAAAGCCTACTTTAACCCTAACCATAATAAGGTTACTATAATGGATTTCTTCAAAAAAAAAACAGATGATGTTATGAGTAAGTTAAGTTTCATCAAATTATTTGTATATAAACTCTTAATATACCTATTTTAAACTTTCAATATTTAATTTGTCTATTTTTTAACTATAGTTGATGACAACAATGATAATATTTGCAGAAAAATAAATATTAATGATAGCGTGGGCACTTCTCTGACTAGTCTGACTACAACAGAAACTTGTCCAAATTTAACTGCAGAAGGTATTTTAATTTATGTTTAATTTTAAAATACAGTTAAATGTTCAATGTTGCCTATAGATAATAACATAATGTATTGCAAATAAATATAATATAATAGTTATTAGCTGTGCAATCTACTCTTAAAATTAATGTTATTTGTGTTACTAATTTATTGATTATTAATATTTTATTTTGATCATAGTTAAAAATATTAATATTTAATGTGACATGTCATATGTGATGTATTTTATATGCTAATTATTTTAATTTAAAATGTAATTTGAAATATGTATACATGTAGTTATTACCTACTAAAATAGTGCTTTTTTACTTTAGATACGTAATATATTTTACCTATATATATTGTATCATATTATAATAATGTTGTTTATCATAACTATGTATTAATTTTTCATTAAGAAGAGCATAACATTCAGATTAAATGTTTTTTGTTGAAAATAAAAGGATATATTAATAAACCTTATTATGTTTTTTGTTGTCTTATATGTTTGGTATTGTTTAATATCTGTACAGCTTCGGTACTAACCTGCTATTTATGGTGTTTCAATGAGTTTCTATGAATTTCAAAATAATATACTGAATAATATTTAACTTAATAAATTTATAGTTATAAATTTATTTTTTCTGCAGGAGTAAATGCAAATGTAAAACAAAATTTAAAATCTTCATCAAACGTTTTGTCTGATAGTGAAAAATTAAATATTGTAGAATGTGACCCGGCAAAAGGGGATAAACAAGCATATATAAATTTAACAATGCAATTAGGTCCATATCAGCCAGTAAATATTGCATTTCCTCGTAGTTCTGGTAGAGCATTTAGGCAAGAATGGTATAAGTCCTATGAATGGTTAGAGTATAGTCAAGAATTAGATTCAGCTTTTTGTTTTTATTGTCGAGCTTTTCCTACAGTTGGTATGGAAGCAGCATTTATTTCATGTGGATTTAGGACTTGGGGAAAAGCAACTGAAAGATTTTCTTCTCATCAAAAAAGCAATTCACATAAAGAAGCGCTATGTAAAGTAATTGGATATAAGCAATCATTAACAAGTTCTGGAAATATCATTGGATTAATTGACAAAAATCATTGTAAAGTAGTATCTGATAATCGTAATTACTTAAAGAATATTTTGGAAACTCTTCTTTATTGTGCTAAGCAAGGAATAGCTATTAGGGGTCATGAAGAGGATTCAAAATCATTAAATAAAGGTAACTTTATTGAGCTTTTAACTCTTCGGGCAAAAGACAATAATCTAATTCAACAATATTACTTAGATAAGGAAAAATCATTTAACTATGTACATCATTCATATTTAAATATGTTTCTTACCTATATGAGTGATTACGTTTTAAAATCAATTGTATCAGAGATTATGTCAGCTGGAATATTTAGCATTCTTATTGATGAAACACAAGATTTAAGTCGACATGAGCAAGTGTCTGTATTCATAAGATATGTAAATAATTTAGAGCCTAAAGAAGTGTTTTTGGGATTTTATCGTACAAGCTCAACAGATGGAGAATCTCTCGTTGTTTTAATTAAAGAAGTGTTGAAACTTAACGGACTCAAAATTGAAGACATTCGAGGGCAATGCTATGATGGCGCTGCGTCAATGCGTGGGGCCTATAAAGGCGTTCAAGCAAGAATAAGGGCAGAAAATAGTTTACTGCATCTAATGAACGAAGTTTCTCAGCTTTACGGAAATTAAAAACATATTTAAGAGTCACAATGAGTCAAGAGCGATTGAGCAGTTTAGCAATCTTATACATACAAAAAGAATACCCTATAGATTTTGATAATATAATTGACAAGTTTGATGCTGAGGCTTCAATAAGAGGTCGTCGTTTGACACTGAAGTAGTGAAGTTGACAAATACCTAGTAATTATGTAACACAGTTAATTTTTTTTTTCATTATTATTTATGTCAAAATAAAAAGTTGTTTTTTAATAATATTTTTACATATTCATGTACATATTTGAAATACAGAGACCCAATTGGAATAGTTATTAATAAATAAATTTTTTTACCTACATTTGTTGTAGCAATAGTTATATATTAGGGGGTACTGGGGGGCAACTTCCCTATGGATTTGTGAATGTTATTACCATAAACGTTTGCACCCACATAGGTTTCTACCAAGTGCCGCCTATGCTATTATAGATCAACCTGACTATAAAAATGAAACGTTCTAAGTTAAGTGGAGACAAATATAGGAAATTGGCCAAGGAAAAATTGGAAAAACAAAGATTGGCTTTAGAAAATGTCCCGAAAATTAATACATTATTTAGTAAGGAAGTAATTACGTCAGTAAGTGTAAGTCCAAAAATATCTTCTAGTGTCATAGATTCCGAGGATATTAAAACAGTACAGAATGTAAATGAAAAAAATAATACTTATTTTAATGACAGTACAGAGATAGAGTTACAAAATAAAACTAAAACAAGTATTTTTAGTAAAGATCCTTCTCAATGGATACGAACAGCCGACTTTATTCACTTTGTGGCATCACACGGTGTTGATCAAAATATGAACTCAGACTTTTCAAACTCCAAACGGATATACTCTGACCAAAGTAGATATTTAACTAAATCTATGTTCTATAGGATATTATCAAACAATGAAAAGTTCTTAGAACGTGGTTAGTTTACTCAGAAATTAAAGGGACTGTATTTTGCGCACCGTGTTGGTTATTTCGTGACGACTCTGATTTGGCTACTACAGGTTTTAATGACTGGAAAAACGTTACGGTTTGGATTGGTCCAACTGTAGGGGACAATCATATGACAACGCTAATAATATGTCCGGCAGTTATTCAGGTCTCCAAGCACGAGTTAAAGAAATAAATAATATATATTATATGATACCGTATCACCCATATTAGACAATACGTGGTAAACCAACTATAGGCCTTACCCTCGTATTCTCTAGTTCAGGCATGTCAAACACGTGGCCCGCGGCTCATTTTTTTGTGGCCCTCGGCACCAATATTAATGGAAAAAATATTTATTTATTTTTAATTATATTATTTGTGTTACGACTGGATGTCAGAATGGTTTATTTGGTATACATTATACTGTCTTATCTTCTGATAAACTATTATCGAATAGGGATTATTGATGATTTATATATATCTATTTATATCCATATACATTTTAGATTAATAATTTATATCGTCAGTTTGCGACACGCGTGCCTCTTCCAATGTTAACATCTATACGACTAATAATAATCGTTCGATAACCACCGTGTGTTCGAGTTCCGTGTTTCGAGTGTGTTAAATTTTGTTACGTGTATTCTACTGTAAATTTAATCTTTAAAAATGTCTCTTTTAAAACCAAGTGGTAGTAATAAACGAAAAATTACCGATGAACATCGTCAGTTTCACTACAGGAGAAGATGTATTCGTTTCTGTTGTTGAAATCTTGAAAAAATATGATTTACCTTTGGAAAAGTTGTCATCTGTAGCTACAGATGGAGCACCTTCTATGACGGGGAAAAATAAAGGATTCGTTGAAAGATTGCAAAAAAAAGCGAATGAATATGTTGAGCATAAATTTCATAGGACACATTGTATTATACACCAAGAGGTGTTATGTACAAAAGTTATAAATATGGCACATGTAATAAGACCTGTAAAACAAATGGTCAATTTTATAAGATCCCGTGGTTTGAACCTAAACAATTTTCGATTTTTTAAGCGATTTAGAAAGCGAGTATTCAGGTTTACCATACTTTACAGAAGTACGATGGTTATCGTGTTCCACTGTATTGGAAAGATTCTGGAAGTTAAGAGATGCCATACAAATATTTTTAGAGTCTAAAGAACAAGACGTCTGCGTTTTATCGGATCCAATGTGGTTACAAACCTAACATATCCTTCATGGTCGATATAACGAAGCATTTATCGAATTTAAATTTAAAATTACAAGGGAAAAATCAAATTATAACAGCCATTAATGACCATGTTAAGGCTTTCAAATGTAAATTAGATCTATTTAAAACACAATTACAAAACGAAGACTTAACGCATTTCCCAGCATGCATGACGTATACAAAAATTAATAATGATCCAATTTCCTACAAAAAATATTCAGAAAAAATTATGTGTTTGAAGACTGAATTCGAAAATAGATTTAAAGATTTCCAATATTTAGAAAACGATTTTGCCTTATTTACCTCTCCTTTTCAATAGACGCAGTAAATGTTTCAACACATATACAAATGGAATTGATCGAGATTCAAAATGATTCAAATTTAAAAAATAAATTCAATGATGTTGGTGTTCCTGATTTTTGCAGTTTTGTGCCAACACGTTATGTAGAAATTCGTAGATTTGCAAGTAAAATTATCTCTATGTTAAGTAGTACTTATCAATGCGAGCAACTTTTTTCATTAATGAACAGTAATAAATCACCCGTAAGATCCAGATTAACCGACACACATCTAAATTCAGTATTAAAAGTGGCTTCGTCAAATAATATTTATCCCGAAATTGAAAAATTGGTGGGAGAAAAGAGATGTCAAATATCGTCTAAAAAAAATTATTTATATGTTTTTTTTTTGTAATTTATACACCTATTTTCATAAATAATTAGTAGGTATGATTTATATTTTATTTAAATGTTAATGTTAATTTTTTTTTCATTTTTTAATTTAGTTGTAATCAGGGCTTGAATCGTAAATAACGTACAACGGAATTTTTTTTTAAAATGCAAGCCATGGTTGTAATATTGCTGTATTCGTGAACATATAAAGAATAAAATTGAAAAATTTTTACAAAACATTTATTTTTTCGCTAAATTCTTATGTGCGGCCCGCGTAGTAAACTATTCAATATATTTGGCCCACTTGATACTTTGAGTTTGACATGCCTCCTCTAGTTAATGACATTCTCTAAAGTTCATTAGAATGGCACTGTTAACTCGTTGAGGTACGATGGTATGCGCTTGTCAATTCTTAGTTTGTTCCTATCTAGTTGAAATGACTCAAAGATTACATATACCTTGGCACTATTCAGTTTAATAAAACTTCATTGACACATAGTACATATATCCCGGCGCTGTTCCTATAAAAGGTAAGGACGTAAAATAATGTTCAACTCGGGTTTTCAGGTCGGAAACACTTTTATTGTATTAAAACAAACATAAATAAAACACTTAGCAAATTCAGATCGCCTAGCCCGTACTACGATCGGCGTTTCACACGCACGTCGTAGCTACGTCCTCGCCGAATCACTCAGCGATAACTCCGTGCCTGCGCGTACGGCGGTGTTATATAGAAAATATTATTGTTTGTATTATCAATAATATGATTTTTTTCCAGGAAACTTATATGTGTGATTTTCAGTTATCTTCAGTAATAAAGACAGAACAATTATCCAAAGGTGAAAAAAATTATTTTGAACCAAATATAATATACCTAGGAAAATTAAATATAACAAAAGAATTTTCTATCTCCACTATGATAAATGTAATTTTATTGGTATTTACTACCCACAAAATTTGATTAAATTAAATGGATAACTTTTGAACTTTTGATGGATTTTGATACTATTAAAGTAGATAGGTAACAAAAACAATAAAACTACATTTACAACAAAAAACTGTGATTTCTGCCGATTATATAATATGCTCAGTTAATAATAATTGCATGTAATTCTTTCATTGTTAATTATATAACATTTATAAAAAGTTTCTTTCAAATTGAAATTCAAGTATTTTTGAAGTAATTAATTATTAAACAAAACACTGGAATCCAATTATTGGAAAAATCACAGTTTCGAGAAAATATATTTTATATATTAAACAGATAAAAGTTAAAACGTTTACATCTAATTTAAATTGGACGAATTGTATATGCAATTTTATCACCAAAAACCCATTTATTTTTTGTTACATTATTACAATCAAAAATTATTAGAATTAATTTTTAGAATTAAAACATTTTGTGACTTATTAATATTACATACATCTAATTTAAATAAAAAATTGGACGAATTATATGTGATTTTCTTAACAAAATACTGATGTATTTTTTGATTGTAATCATGTAACAAAAAATACATGAATTATTTTGACAAAAAAAATACATTTTTGTGTCTTATAAATATCACATACAACAAATTATTAGAATTAATTTGTTGATAAAAAAACATTTTGTGACTTATTAATATTACATACATCTAATTTAAATAAATAAATTGGACGAATTTTATGCGATGTTCTTACCAAAATACTCATGTATTTTTTGATTGTAATTATGTAACAAAAAATATATGAATGATTTTGAGAAAAAAAATACATTTTTGTGCCTTATTGCCCTTATTGATATTACATACAACTAATTTAAATAAATAAATTGGACGAATTTTATGAGATTTTCTTACCAAAATACTCATGTATTTTTTGATTGTAATCAGGTAACAAAAAATACATGAATTATTTTGACAAAAAAAAATACATTTTTGTGCCTTATTGATATTACATACAACTAATTTAAATAAATAAATAAATTGGACGAATTTTATGCAGTTTTCTCACAAAAATACTCATGTATTTTTTGATTGTGTTAATATAACAAAAAATATATTAATTATTTTTACCAAAAAAAAATACATTTTTGTGCCTTATTGATATTACATACAACTAATTTAAATAAATAAATTGGACGAATTTTATGCAGTTTTCTCACAAAAATACTCATGTATTTTTTGATTGTGATAATGTAACAAAAAATACATGCATTATTTTTACGAAAAAAATACATTTTGTGCCTTATTAATATTACATACAATTAATTTAAATAAATAAATTGGACGTATTTTATGTCATTTTCTCACCAAAAAACTCTAGTATTTTTTGATTGTAATCAGGTAACAAAAAATACATGAATTATTTTGACAAAAAAAAATACATTTTTGTGCCTTATTGATATTACATACAACTAATTTAAATAAATAAATAAATTGGACGAATTTTATGCAGTTTTCTCACAAAAATACTCATGTATTTTTTGATTGTGATAATGTAACAAAAAATACATGCATTATTTTTACGAAAAAAATACATTTTGTGCCTTATTAATATTACATACAATTAATTTAAATAAATAAATTGGACGTATTTTATGTCATTTTCTCACCAAAAAACTCTAGTATGTTTTGATTGTAATCATGTAACAAAAAATACATGAATTATTTTGGCAAAAAAATACATTTTTGTGCCTTATTGGTATTACATGCAATTAATTTAAATAAATAAATTGGACGAATTTTATGCAATTTTCTCATAAAAATACTCATGTATTTTTTGATTGTAATCATGTAACAAAAAATACATGAATGATTTTGAGAAAAAAAATACATTTTTGTGCCTTATTAATATTACATACAATTAATTTAAATAAATAAATTGGACGTATTTTATGTCATTTTCTCACCAAAAAACTCTAGTATGTTTTGTATGTAATCATGTAACAAAAAATACATGAATTATTTTGGCAAAAAAATACATTTTTGTGCCTTATTGGTATTACATACAATTAATTTAAATAAATAAATTGGACGAATTTTATGCGATTTTCTCATAAAAATACTCATGTATTTTTGATTGTGATAATGTAACAAAAAATACATGCATTATTTTTATGAAAAAAATACATTTTGTGCCTTATTAACATTACATACAATTAATTTAAATAAATAAATTGGACGAATTTTATGTCATTTTCTTACCAAAATACTGAAAAAGAATTTCTAGGTTATCAAATCTTAGATATTAAAATAAAAATATTTATGAATTTCTATCTCAAAGTAATTTGCAAATGTTGGTGATATTGACGAATTTTATTAGCATTCTAACTTCAGGCGTTCATAATTATTAAAATGCTGTGAATTTACGCTGGACTTGAGAAACTTTGTAATCAATTTTCAATTTTTTGAACAAGTGAACATTTTTTTTTTCAAAAGTAATTTTAAAAAAAACCAACAATTTCTTATTTCTATAAAATATAATTAGTTCAACAAGAGTTAAAATATTATGAACATTTTAACATGATTGGAAAATGATTATAGAAATATTTGGTAAAAACTTCAAGTAGGTATCTACGTTTATTCATTTTGGGTTTCTACAAAAAAAAAAACAAATTTAAATTCCTATTTTTTTTTGTACTTTTCTTTTTTTTTTTTGAATATTAGTTTTGTATTTTTCATTGCTGGAGTTATTTTAAAAAAAATAGATCGGATATCTTTTCGACTGTTTCCTTTTCTGTTTTATAGTGATTTTCTGTCTTCTTTGAGGATTTAAATATTTGAGTGTCTATTTTTACCTTTTAGTGCTGTAATTTTGTTCTATATCATTGACGGATCTGTATTTTTTGTTAGAGTAGATGTGAAAGATTACCATGATTTATTTTTGTACATTTTTTTAAGGTATTTAGTTTTTGCTCTTTGTTGTTTTAGTTGTATGTAATCCGTTGAGGATTTGAATAAATCCATATTTATTCTTATTTTAATTTTGTTTTTCTCGATGATTTCAAAAACCAACAGGACATTTTTGACATTTACACCTTGAAGTACCAATTACATTCACTTTTCTACTAGAAAAGATGCTAAAGTAGAAAATTGAAACAATATTTCAAGTAGGTACTTATTGTGTATTATTATGCATCTATCATGCAAAGACAAAAAATAAAAAAACTCATTCGCTCCGCTCAGAATTTAAAAAAAATATATAAAAGTCATGTTCAAATGTCTATAAATTTCACAAAAAAAATCAAAATAATTTAAAAAATGATGTATCTATTAATTTCTAATAAAAATATTTAAACAAATTCAAATGTAACCTTATACCAAATTTCAACTAAAAAATCCTGACGATTTTATGCTATTTCTAGTCAGGAAATTCTTGCGATCGTTAGTCGTAATTAAGTAATAACAACCTCAAGACTTTCCTTTTGGAAAAAACATATTTTTAGAACCCTATTAATTGATAAAACTTACAGTATATAAATCACGGAAAATGTAATCTAAAGACAATATTTTATATTAATGTAGGTAGGTACTATGCTAAATTTAATATTAATGTTAGTTAAATAAAAGATAAAAAAAAAAGGTTGGTTGTAGCTGTTGGATTACCTAAATATTGTTTTGGACTTTTATGTTATATTTATTATAATTAACAGTTAACACAAAAATGAAAATAATTTTATATAATTTATATAATACACCTATAATTTTCCCATAAAATGTTTGTCTCTGTTGTATAACACTATTATAACAATTGTATACTTAAAGATAAACTGAGTTATTATATTATGCAAGTGTCTCCATAACTAATTTTCAAGTACACTGTAAAATGTAACCTTTATATATTTGAATTAATAATTGGAATATCGACAGTAGTTATTATTCACCTACCGCGAATATGAAAATATATGAAAATACCATATTTGGTGTTCCTGAACTTCAAATATTCAAAGGAGATAACAGCCCAAAGTGAACCTTTTTCATTTTTTGTATTTCTTTTATGGCCTGATGAAGTAATAGGTTAGAAAATTACGTTTTTAGTGCTTATTAGAACCAAATAAATATATCACGATTACGGTCAGCTATTCGAACTAAAATGTACCAATCTTTTGTCAGTCAGTGACTTAGTGGAAGGACTTAATGGACTACGGCTATGCTTTTGATAAGTGATATTAATTTAGTATTAAGTCTACGTCTTAAGGGGATCGGTGGCGGACAGTTATTTTAGCCAAAACATCCAATTTTTATTCCATCATACTAATCGATGTAGTAATGCGATAATACTTTTTAAAACTGATTTGAATTTGTTATTATGTCTACTTGAGATCGGTCAGTCTATTTTTCCCAATTTCTCCCCCCTAACAACCAAAAATTTAGTTTGAATATTTTGAAATTTCGGCATTTTCAAACGTTGATTATTCGGAATATAAATCAGAAATCTTAAAATGTGAACTGACCGATCTCAAGAAGACATTATAACGAATTCAAATCAGTTTTTAAAAGTATTATCGCATTACTACAGCGATCAGTATGATGGAATAAAAATACATAGTTTTAGTAAAAAAACACATGTTCTGGATCGTTCATGCGCGCGACAATGCGACAGTGACTTGTACTGCGCGTGCCGCGTGCGGAAGAGTTCCTCCGCCACTACCGTTCCTTCACCCATATCGCATGCTACGGTCTGCTATAGATAGATTAAAAATCGTAATTATACTATTCTAGGTATTACTACGGTACAATTATAAAATTTATAATAAGATATTTATTATCTTGCGTATATTGATAATGTGGTATGAATGAAATATAATTTAATAATATAACATGAAAATATGAAATATTGTTCATTTGAGCTTCGCCTCACGTCATTACTACACTTGGACTTGGTATATTATGTATTTTTTTCGCTAGTGTAAAATAGCAAGATTTTTACGCACTTAAGTGATTAAAACTTAGATTTTGTTTTTATAAAACGTGATTTGTTTGATTTATAATAATTTGGTAAAATGGGAAATAAAAATCAAAAACTATCCAAAGTGAAAAAAAATAGAGGTAATGTTTCATCACTTTTAAATTGGCAAACTCATCGCATAAAAAAAAACAGTAAGTGAATATACTTACTTAAATGTTTGTTTACTTATAAATTTCATTTTTTATTTTTGTTTAAATTATTTCGTTGGATAACACCGATAGTTTGACTATTCCAATTGAAGGTCGAATTAACGAGTATGTAGAACAAAGTAGTATTGAATTGTTCGTAATAAATTTTATTTTTTTTGTACATTTACACGTTTTGGGCTACTGATACAATTTTTTTTTCGTTATTTAGAATAAATACCGATGATGTAGAAATGGGTTTTAATATTTTATCTCCGTCGACATCAAATATTAATCACAATATACTTCATTTGAAGTATAAATTGCTTGTGACAAATACAAACGAAAATAAACAAGTACAGAAAGTAAATAATCTTTATACCGAAGATAACAATTTGTTTCTTACATAATAATATAATATTAGGTCTAGGTGTGTCCCCGTGCAATATTGTATGTTAGACAAATTATTTTAATTATTTTAATTAGATGTTAACATAAAATAGGATTAAAAAATCCAATAAAAAATTGTTTTGTGGTTAGAAATTTATTTTATAACATGAGATATTCACTAATAAATTAGGTAACGATTTCACATTTTTTTAAAAATTTAAAAAGTATTGTTTTTTGTTTTGTTTTTGCAAGGTACAATTGTGAAGGTCGAAGATTTGTGGACATAAAACACTTCTTTAATCCTTTAAAAAAATATTAAACACGATCCTTTTAGTTGTACATTTGAAAATTTAAATTTAATAAATGAAAGAAAAAATGGTTTTTTTTCGGAATTTATTTTCAAATGTGATTTATGCAATAAAATTGACATTATATCTAACGAGCCTAAGACAACTGACATTTCGTTATCTATTAACACCGCTATTGTAATGGCAACCATAAACTCAGGACAAGGATTTGCTCAATTAGATACCATGGCAGCTTTTTTAAATATGCCAAGTATGTCAAACATGACTTACCAAAAACTTCACTTAGATGTATCAAATCACACTAATGAAACGGCTATAGAAGCAATGATACTAGCGGGAAATGAGGAAGCTGAAATTGCTAAAAAAGAAGGTAATATAAATGAAAATGGAGTACCACTTATAATTGCCGACGGTGCTTGGTCGAAAAGATCATACAAAAGTGGTTATAATGCACTGTCTGGTGTAGTAAGTATTTTATTTTATATATTTATAGATTATTTGATATTTTCGCTATCACTATTGAATTTTTATTATCAAAACAGGCGTCAATAATAGGTTATAATACAAAAAAAGTACTGTATATGGGGGTGCGTAATAAATATTGTTCGATCTGTGAAAAAGCAAAATTAAACGGAAATCCCGCTTCAGCTCACGTATGCTTCAAAAATTGGGATGGTACTTCTACAGCAATGGAAGCTGATATTATTGTGGAAGGATTTCGGCAAAGCATTCCAATGCATAATATTATATATAATAAGCTTATAGGAGATGGTGACTCAAGTGTAACTAAAAAATTATTTCTGGCTAAACCATATGGACGCGATGTTTTTGTTAAAAAAATTGAATGTATGAATCACATTCTCAGAAATTATCTGAATCGAATTGTTGATTTGTCCGTCCATCGAAAAAGTTCTTCTGGAATAGTTGTACCCGGATTTCTTAGGAAAGTTTTAAAAGATAAACGACTAAAATTACGGTATGTGTATATGCATGATTTATATGTAAATTATATTATATTAATATTGTAAGACTGCAATTTAGATTGGTCTGTTAAAAATTATTAGAAAAATCAAAAAATCATAAATGTTTATATTTTAAAATAGGTGTGCAATTACCAAGGCAATAGTTTTTCGAAAAAATATGACGTTGCATCATAATGAAAAAGTTGAACTTTTAAAACAAGATATATTGAACAGCCCATACCATGTATTTGGACATCATTCTAATTGTGCTAAGTATAAAATTTAAAATATATTAAATGACACTTTTTTTTTTATCTGCAATCGTATAAAATTATGTATTTATATTTTATATAGTTACTTTTGTAATGGTCCTAAAGAAAGTGAGGTAAATTTAGTTCCTCAGATGGAAAATTGTGGACTATTCAAAGATATTTTAGGAGCTAGAAATATTGTCGCTCATCATGCTCAAAGCCTAATATACAACGTAAACAATAATGCAGTTGAAGGCTTTAATAGTGTGGTTGCCAAGTATGTAGGTGGAAAAAGAGTCAATTTTTCTTCTAGAGGTAAGTAATAACAAATACTTATAAAACTAAAAATTATATTTTCGTATTATATGTTTGACATATTATGTATAACTGATATTTTATAGGTTCATATAGTGCACGGTGTAATACAGCGGTAACATCTTATAATTGTGGACCAAAATATATTAGTAATTTACATAAACAAATTACGAATACTAGCCCTGGATTATTTACAAAACAATACATAAAAGAGTAGAAAGATCAAAATTAAAATTAAAATGTAGACGTTTAAATTTCGTTAGGTATTATAATATAACAATTTAAATTTGATTATATTAAACAGATGGGGAGGGGGGCTAAATCTATATATAACTAGTTCTTATATAGCTTATAATATGTAGGTACTCTTAGATTTTTAAATTGTTATATTATTATTATATACCTAATAATATAATATAATAATATTTTTTAAAAATAATTCTATTCATTCTATTCATTATATTATATTCAACTGATTTTTTTTTTTAATTATAAATTATAAGAACCTTTCCAAAAAGAACAAAAATTATTGACGGTTCAGATGAGAATTATGGAGCTGTAAATGAATTAGAGTGTACAATAACTGATATGCCACATGACAAATATTTAAAAGAGGAAAAAATATTTTTAAATAGTCTAAAGCTAACTATAAAAGAAATAGAAGAAGTGGAAAGAAGAACTGTAGGACAGCAAAATAATAATGAATGGCAAAAGTATAGAAAATCACATCTCACAGCTTCCAATTTTGGGCAAAGTGTGTAAACTTAGAGCAAACACTTCTCGAGCAAACACCGTCAAAAACATACTTTATGATATTTTTCAAGGAAACCCTGCCACTCGGTTTGTATTATAGTAATCAAGCATACTGCATAAGTACTCTAAAATCTAAATAATTAAATGTTATTTTATTCATATTATTTATAGGTATGGCATTGAAAATGAACCAATGGCCAAAAGAGATTTTGAAAAAAAGTTTGATGTTAAAATTGAACCAGCAGGATTATTTATACACAATAAACTCAATTATTTAGCCGCAAGTCCCGATGGACTAATAGGCAAAGACGCAATAGTTGAAATTAAGTGCCCTTAAAGTATAAAGGAGTATACACCGGAAGAAGCTGTAAATAACAAAAAATTAAAATATATGATTTATAATGATGAAAAACTAATATTAAAAAAAAATAATTGTTACTATTTCCAAGTACAAGGACAACTCAATATTACAAAACGAAAATGGTGCTATTTTGTAGTGTGGACGCCCAAAGGTAACTTATACTTGTTACTTCATTTTTTATTTCAAATCAACATTATCTAATATTTTATATTTTTTTATAGGTTTTGTAGTTGATAAAATATTAAGAGACGAAGAATTTTGGAAAAATAATATTGAACCCCAATGCACAAAATTTATATGGAATCTTTAGTACCAGAAATTATAGATTCGAGATTTGATCGAGGATTACCTATAAGATCTAGTTTACCGGAACCATAATATTTGTATAGGTATATATTTTTTTAATATACTCTCTAAATAGTCTAAATTAATACATTCATCGTGTATTTTTATAATATATAATCCTTTATACCTACCTAAAATAAATAGAAAATTCTTGTTTTTATAATAAATATATTTTTAATTATTAAAAATTAAATTGTGAAGATTTTTGCCGTATAGCTAAAAAGACGTGTGTGCAATGGACGTCGAACAATAATAATATAGAATATAGAATACAGCGTAATGCGTATGCGGGTATTTACGTAATTATTATTACCGTTTACTACTATACAGTGTTGTTATGGTTATTTGTCAATTAGCAGATAAGATGTGGAGTGGGTAGTACCTGGTGTAGTGCAGAGACCCGTACACATACTAATAATCATTTACTACGCACACAGTTACAAATGACTTACGCATGCACTTTAAATATTGCCTATACCCAACTCCTTAAATATACACCATCACCGATCCCCTTAAGATCCTTAAAATCGATCAGGCAACTTTATTGAAATTTTGTTCTTCAGTTACTATAAACTTTGTTTAGATATTTATTATTTGAAATTTAAATAAAATATCCTAAAATATGGCCTCATCAATCTCAATTCTCAAGTAGACATAATATTAACGAATTAAAATCAGTTTTTAGAAGTCTTTTCACTTTATTAGGTCTATCGGTATAATTTACAAAAGATTGGTACATTTTAGTTTAAATAACTGACCATTAATAAGTTATCGTTAAAAGGATTTCAGCGCACCATTTGTTTTTTATTATGTGATGAATACAATTTATATTTTTATATTCCATTAAAACTATTGAAGCAGCCATCATTCAAGCATTTCAAGCTATCATTTCTTAAAACCTACTTACCCAACGATGCAGCGGCTGCCCGAAGTTGCAAATATCATATAGGTACCGGATCTGTGGTCGCTGTCGTTGCCGCCAGCGGCTTCGGATTCCAAGTCACCGCTGAGTTCATCCTCTGATGGTCCTTTAGCAATTCTAGCTTTCTTGAATCACAATCCGGACGACTGTCATCGATCTCCTATGTCCCAAAAATAATAATAAACTACAATCAATCAACGCGTCACATTTTTAGCCGCAATGAAGTGAGAAACGAAAACTTAATACATACCCATTTAATAATAATATGTCGACGACAACAAAGGTGATTATTGATGGTATTTGCAGTTGGCGCTGGGTTCCGAAAACAAACTACTGTAAACGAGTACCACCAGTAGGCATAATTTCTGTCCTCCGTGTTCTGGTATACAGGAGGGCATCGCGTCAGCTGCAGTCGTATTTATGGTGTTCGTATCCTCCCCACCGGCCACCCATTATCGGTTAAGTTTCTACTGTATATTATAGGCGTATATTATAATAGTACTTGCCGCTGCTCGAGCCTGAAAACCACGACATCTGTATTCGGACAAATGCAATGTAAATAATCGTTGTAAGATAAGATATGTTTTAATATAATAGGTAGTCGTCTACTGGAAACACTATTTTCTGTGTTGTAGGTACCCTTTGACCCTATGTTTTAGTAAACACGATATCATCTTAATATTATAATCTAGTTTGAAAATAACCACGCGTTAAAAAAATTTAGAAAGTACTTATATTGAACGGGAAAAATTACACTATTTGAACTTCATTGGAAACGTTCAGATAAATAGATTGTAAATAATAATATTAATAATACGATAAGTATTCCACCGGATGTTCTTTCTTCGTGTTGTACCTTGCAGTTTGAACCTTTCATTAAAATTTAAAAAAATATAAACCCAATTTAACCATCTATAGTTTAATAATGAATCATGTGCCCTCTTGCAGGGGTCACCCATAAATGAGTATTAAAACACATACTATTAATTATAATATTCGTAGTTTGGTATTTACAACAAAAAAATTGATTGTATGCCATTAATCATAAATATTATCAACAGATATCATTAAAAACTTATTCTAATATTACAAACATAGCCACCGCTTACTACAAATATGAAAAAAATTATAAATAAATTGAATTGATATAATAAATTCAGACATGGGTAAAAATATTTGGAATATGTATTTATATACCTGCTATTTTAATTTTTTTTTTTTGTTTCTGTATATGCATTAGCATTAAATTGAATAATTTTTATAATACATTTTTTTTCTTTATTAAATGTACCTATTATTTTAGTTTTAAATATTCACATATAATAATAAAAAAAGAAATTTACTATATTTTTTGGATAACTCGCTTTATAACTCATCTAGTTGTGGTATACAAATAAAGTGATCGGTGTTTTCCATGCAACTCTCATGCACCTAGGTACCTATTTAATGTTAACAAAATTTATATTAATTTGTAGTTTATGATTTCGGTCAGTCCTTTATTTGCGACAAAGTGCGTAAACGGTTATACATAACGTATTATAATCTGTGCATGTACATTTCTCGCATATAACAGACATTAAAGATATATTTCAAACATAAAAACAGTTTAGTTATGTAGGTTCCTACTGAGATGTCGAATAAAATCACAGCTTCTTACACAGCAGGATTTGTATTTTCTTAAGTAACAATAAAATTGAAAACGCTTTGATCCCAGTTCGCCGACTCTCAATTCGTCGACACCAGGTTTTTTTTTATCAAAAATCCAGTTTTAATGGTTTTTTAAACAAATCACAAGTCGCCTAGGTACCGTCAACTGCGTCCCAACTCAGGTAAACGATTTTTTTCTTACCTTTTCTGTGTCTGGTTACGTCCCATATTTTTGTATAGTAGGTAACCGTTAATGTGACTCATAAAGTGACATATTAAATGTAATATATTTGGCCCATATGGTGTGCAGATATATTTAAACATGAATTGGATTTTACTTGATGAGCTTACAAAAATGTTATCTCATAGGCTTGGTCGGTGGTCTTAAATCTTAATGATTAAATTTACAACTCATGTTATGGCTAAGACGCAGAGCAAAGTATTTAAAAAAACAAGAATTTATTGATAAACAAATAATCAGTTTATAAAATAAAATGATATTCCCGTTGGCCTCTACCCTAAAACTATTTCACTAAATAATCCCTTTTTAAAATTACAAGAAGATGAATTTTTTAATTATTTTAAAACACTGTCTGATCAGAAATGTATTTTTTAATTATTTAATTCTATATATTTCTATTTTTAATTTTTTTTTGCATTAGTGTTTTTTTTAACGACATTGACAAAACAATTACTATACTTTTATTATGACTATTAATTTCCCAATCTATCGATCCTAAAACTACGAATGTATTCATTAGTCATTTCTAAAATCATATTAAAATAATGTAATTGAATGCTTATATATTATAATATAGACGCCCCCACTCTTCTCTCCAGTATCAATTTTAAAGTACCACAGCGTTCCCTCCGTTCTTATACAATCTTCTCTATCCCAAATTGTTCCACAAACTACGGCCGTAATAATCCTATGTATCATATTATGATGCGCATAGCTAATGAACAACCATCATTTCTTATTTAAACAAATCTTATTTTTTAATTGTTATTTATTGTTCTATTAAATTAGATATTTTTTCTATTTAAATGTAATTATATACTTAATGTACTCATGTAATGTAATTGGGCTCTGCCCGTAATGTTTGAAATAAATAAATAAATAAATATAGGAGTATAGGACGCAATCGGTACATACAAAAATAGGAAACAATTATTTAAATATTATCCAACTATTGTGGACGCAATCGCAACACTGGAAGGTATTAAAGGCTGTAACGGCACGTAATCGAATGACGCCCGATTCGCCGACAATGATAATATTGGCTACATGCTATTTGCAATTGTTTACAGCTATAAGGTAATATCTACTACCTAGTTATCTTATCGTTCTATCGTTCTATGCCTAACAAAATATGATTATTGACAATTGACAATTGACATCGATCAATATATTATACATATATACCCAAGTAACATCGAATATTCATCTAATAGTAGATTATCCTCATTTTTCGTATATTCTTGTAATATTACATTTTAACTGAATATAATTATTCATTGAATAATATTTTTAAGCATCTTTCTATTCATAATAAAAGAATATTTTAAAAAGATTATTCATTCTATAATATTATAGGTAGGTATACATAATTATGTTATCATAATTTAATTTAAACACTCTATGAAGAATCTAGAATGAACATTCATAAGGAATGTCCTGACATGAATGTTCTAAGTATAATGAGATTCAGTCGATATTATGAATATTCATTCCATTATATCATATTCATAACGATGTTTTCAAAATTGTATTTTGAACATCCTATGAATAATCTGAAATTAAGATAAGATACAACTACTGATCAGTGGCGTATCTATGTGTTTAAGTACGGGGGTGCAGCTAATTTTTCGGGCCCCTTATCATAGATGCATTTTATAAGACACAAACAAAAATTTAGGAAGGTCAATTTTTAGTTTAGCTTTCGCTAAAAAAGTGACCTCCACAAAATGTTTCCAAAACTATATGTGGCACAACTGGCACAATAATGAGACAAAGGAGTTACATTTACATGTTGTTGAGTTACATGTTTTATTTTAAGGAACATTGAGGAGATTCAATTTAAAATATTTAATTTCAATGTTTTTAAAAAATAATAGTTAAGCTTAAGCATAAAACAAAAACTATAAAATACTGTGTAGAACACTAGCTAAAGACAATACCTACTAACTATATAAAATAAAACAATGTAACAAATTAATTTCTTTATAAATACACTTAAGTGACATAAATACTTTAACCTTTAAGGCTTATATTATATAATATTATTATAAATAAATAATGTAATATCTAAATCTATACATATTTTTAAATATTTTTGAAAAATATTTCAATCAGTGTTGGGATTATCTAGATAATTTTATCTAGATAATTTATCTTGGATAAATAACAATTTATCTTTATCTTATCTAGATAAATATAAATAAACTATTGACAACTATCTTAAGAATTTATCTTACATAAACGATTTATTTATCTAGATATTTAGATAAATTATTCGAGTAAATACTTTTTTAAATTAAAATTGTATTATTTTAATTATTTTTCATTATTATTTAATATTTTCTATGGGAATTGTTTTCATTGCTAAATAGTAAATGCTAATGGTAGGTACAAAAATATTTCTATCGGCCAATTCAACAATAATAATGGGATTATTTGTGTTTATTACTTTATTTCAGTATTATTATCTGAGTATTATTTATAGATATTATAAATAGGTACACACACTAACACAGTAACGCACATTACGCGGGTTAAACTGATTGGTGACTGGGCTCTTTCCCCCTCACCCGTCATGTAATTCCAAATAAACAGAATGATCCATCGAGGAAAAATAATAATATGATGTTATATTATAATAAATATTTTTGTTCATACTACTAACACTGGTCACTGATGCAAGACCAAATTTCTAACATTCACGAATGTTGTGTCAGCTTGAAGTTTGAAGGTACTTAGTTGGTAGTACTCCATACAATATAAATTTTAATTTCTATTATTATGAAATGGCTAGATTTATAATTATTTTAGGTTATTTCCTATTATTATTTGTTGCCATTAGTAATGAGTAATGACTGGTGTAAATTACTATTTAAGTCTGTGATTGTTTTTTGAATGATTGTTTCTCACTTTCTCTCAGTTTAAAATTTATTTACAAAATGGATAAATATCTAATAATTTCGAAGAAGGCAAGTTCAAGTAAACGAACAATTCAAGAAGTAGATGATGACACTGCAGATGACATTGGTTCCAATCAAAATATAGAAACACCAGAACATACATCACTTGAAACCTTACAAAAATCATATTTGTTTAATGGACAGTTCTTTACTATTATACATTGCGACGGACTTAAGTTAATAGCACAATGCAAAAACTGTTCAAAAGTAATTCATGGTCAAAAAATGTCAACTGGAAATTTCCTAAGCCACTTAAAAGTAATTATTAATACCTTGATTAATACACATAGGTATATAGTATAGAAAGATTTAATAATTTAAAAAAAAAAATTATTATTTATGTCCTACGGTTCGCCTATATAAATGTATACATTATTTATAGCATAAACATAAAGTATTATTACATCAAGTAGAAGAGGCTCGAAGCAATGCTAAACTTTCAAATAAAACAAATGTATTTACCCGACCAACCAAAAAACTTACAAAACAACAGGTATCTATACATTTTTCATTTTTAATTTAAGTCAGGGATTTAAAAGTTATTTAACTTATCAACTCATAATTAAAATACCTACAAATTGTATTTGAAACAATAATCTTATAAGAAACAGAAGTAAACCATTTCAATATTGTGTATTGTACCCAATCATTAATTACGTAGGTACAATACTGTAAATTGACAAATACATAACTAAAAGTAAATATATTATTTGGTAAATATTCTTTGGTGTAAGTTATTATTTTACATTTAATATGAGACCTTAAGCCTTTATTTACTTTATATTTTACTATTTTATTATATAGGTACCTTACAATAATTTATATTTGATGGATCAGATATTATATTATACCTAGACTATAATATGATTTATACAATTATGTTTGCATTTTCTTGATATCAATATTGAAATGCAAACTATAAAAGTGCATATCAATTTAAAAACTTATCATAAATAAAGACTGTAAAAAGAATATTAAAATGATTTTAAGTATGTACTCACTGCAAAAGTATAAAGTATTTGAATATCTGTATTCAAAAACTTTTTCTTTCTTGTACTTTAGTAGTATTTAAATAATTTTATCTGGTATTGAATATTAATGTATTTTAAATACTTTCATAATTTATACTATTTATAATTATTATTATGGTTTATTCATAGATCAATTATTTTCTATTGTTTGTATAGTGTAAATATGAACATTATTATGTTCAATAGACATAATATACAATTTCTATTTCATTTTAAACAAATTATTGCTTTTAAAATATAACTTCCATAAGGCATATCAAAAATAATTAATTAAAAAAAAAAACTTACTCAAATACTTTTTAAAAGTATTCTTTTTTTCTATTGAAGTGTTCAAATTAAAATATAGTATGAAACATAAATATTCTATTACCTATGTCTTTAAATCATTGATACTATATTATTAAATGCATTAATATTTGTTTCAGATAAATAAAGTAGTGTTTGATTATATCATTGATGAAATGAAGCCTCTGGTTACATGCGAAAAACCTTCTTTTCAAAAGCTAATCATGGAATTGTCTGGAATTACTGATACTGCTTTATTACCAAATAGAAAACAGTTAGCAAGTGATTTAAAAGAAAGATATACAACATACAAAATTACACTTTCAGAATTAGTAAAAAAACACTTATATATTTGTATCACTGCCGACATCTGGACTGCCAATAATAAAAGTTTCATGGGTATGACATGTCATTTTATTGATAATGAATCTTATGCAAGTCGTCACTCCTATGTTCTTGGATGTAGGAGAATGAAAGGTACACATGATTTCTTAAATATTGCTAAAGTTATTACAGAAATAATGGAAACATACAATTTAAATAATTCTAAAATCACACATATAGTAACAGATAATGCTACCAACTTTGGAAAATGTTTTCGTATTTTTTCAAATGTATTAGAACAGTCAAATGAATATGATGTTGGAAATTTTAATATTGATGATTCAGATACTGAGTGTGCAATCGATTATGATCACGACTCTGAAAGTGATAATGAAAACAATTATCCTGATATTGAAAGAATTAATGTTGGTTCAGTGTTAACCAACTATTACAAAACTAATGAACATAAAAACTATAATCATTTTTGTTTACCACAACACATGACTTGTATAGCACATTCTTTAAATTTGATAGCCACCACAGATATTTCCAAAATTTCTGATGAAAATTATAATCGATTATCTAAAACTACTTTTAACAAGGTACAAGCTTTTTGGAATCTGGTTAGTAGAAGTTCAGTAGCTTCAGATAAAGTTTATGAATATTGCAGCTGTAAGTTTCCAATTCCAGTTATTACTAGATGGAACTCTAAATATGATGCTACTCAAAAAGTGTTATTACATAAAAAGAAATTGGATATCATATTTGATGTATTGAAGTTAAATAAACTCAAACCTAATGAGTGGTTATTTTTGGAAGAATACTGCCTTTTGTTGAAACCATTATCAAATTCGTTGGACAAGTTACAAGGAGAAAAAAATAGTTATCTTGGTTATGTTGCTCCTACGTTAATAGTCTTGAGAAAATTGTTAATTCAGTCAAGTAATGTAAAATACTGCAAACCATTAGCTTCAGCATTAATTAGTTCTCTAGAAAAAAGATTCAACTACATTTATGATTTAAGTAATGCAAACAGCAAGAATTTTATTGTTGCCTCAATAAGTCATCCGAAGTTTAAAATGAGTTGGGTCCCAGTACGATATATAAGCTTATGTAAAGAATTATTTTTAAATGAATGCAATATATTTAAAGATGAAAATTCTATATCTGAGTCTGCATCTGATAATGCAGACAGTGATACTAGTGATGAATTCTATAGTAATTTAACTGGACATTTAACCACATCTTTTCATCCGCCTGCGCAAGATAGTGATTCAGCTGAAATTGATACAAGTGTTTCAAATACAGCTGGTGTTGAAGCATTAACATATCTTAACTCAAAAAAAAAAGAACTTATGTCACTTAATGATGTTCCAATTATCAAACAAGTATTTCTTAAGTATAACACAACCTTACCATCGTCAGCTCCGGTTGAAAGACTGTTTAGTAAGGCCATACAGGTGTTAACTCCTAGACGTAATCGTCTTAGTGATGATGTTTTTGAAATGCTTTTATGTTGTAAGTCTACTGAATGATTTTTTTTCTTCAAATAAGTAGAGGAAACTTATTAAATTATGTTAAATTATGTTAAATTAATAAATAAATTGCAGTAATAGTAACATGTAACAATGTTAACCTATGTTAAAATGTATTATAACATTTAATTATGTACCTACCTATTTGTTTTAATTGTTATTGTGTTACTTCAAATAAAAAGATTTTTAACATGCAACTATGTTTAGAAGTTTATTCTTTATAACATAATTATTAATTATGTTCTTTTAAATGAATGTTTTACTGTTGTTTCTACTTTAAAAAATAATACTTCATTTGTGTATTGTAGTAGATAGTACCTCATAACTAAGGTGACCATACGTCCAGTTTTTAAAAAAAATATATGGTCACCTTACTCATAACTCGTAAGCCACTAGCTGTGATTTATTATTCTACCTTTATAAACAACAGATATTAATACTTATTTTATATTAATAATTCATCCAGATCTCTGTTCTATTAAAAGGACACTGAATTCTGTATAGTAGCTGTGTTGGTTACTGAAAATAGTATAGTTAAACATCTATGGTGAAAAATTAATTATATTTTTTCATATAATATAATTTATCTTAATTTTATCTAGATAAAATAGTTATTTAATTATCTTTATCTAGATAAAAATTAAATTTATTTATCTCTATCTTTATCTAGATAAAAATTAAATTTATTTATCTCTATCTTTATCTAGATAAAAAATTAGTTATCTATTCCCAACACTGATTTCAATTGAGGTCAACAAAATGTTAAAAAATAGAAGTCACAAAATTACCTATTAAACATTATAGTTTATAAATTTTGTTTATTAAAATAAAAATGTATGATAAATATAATGAAATTTAAAATAAAATAAAAAAATGTTGTTAATAATAAAAAATTGTTTTATTTTAAAAAAAACCAAAATATTTAATTTAATTTGTACCTTTCGATGAACTATGACGTTCTGGTTCAGTTGTGAAGGATTCAATTATGTTTAAAGTTGTATCATTTAATGCAGTAGGCTTTGTATTTGGTTGTGTAATATTACTGTTAATGGTATTTTCTTCATAAGGAACGGCACTAGAAAAAAAACTGTTTATTTTGGGTAGTTTTAAGATTTTCTCTTGTTCTTCTTTTTTCTTTTTTCGTTTTTCACAGCCACTAGGAACTCTTTTAGACATGGTCACAGCTCACAATTCACAGTATTAAAAATAAAAAATAAATAGTACCACACTACCACGTACTAAAATGGCAAGAATTAAGATAATAAGTGACAATCAACATGACAGCTCACGAGTCACGATAAGAAACGCGTAGTCTACAATCATAGAATAATATACTCTATGTCTACAATAGAGCATTATGCATTATTTCCGTGGATAAAACCAGTCAACACACACACGCGTGCAAGCACCGTCCAGTGGTAGTGTTGTCACCTCTAAAAATAGCCCAATATGCTCGAGCAATGTTATTGTGAATTTAATATCTGTATTTATAATCAATGATAATATCAATACAGCTGTTTTGACGTTGTCACTTGTCGGTGCCGCTCGAACGCAGTACAAAAATATTTGACGACACTGCTACTTTTTATTTATATTAACATTATTTAGTCAACTAAAAACTTACATGATAAAAAATAAAAGTTTCAGTATTCAGTCGCTATTTGTTGAATAGAGGCTCCAGGGCCCCATTTATAAAAAAACAGCTAAGGGCCCTGGTGCAATGCACCTCCTGCACCCCCTCTAAGTACGACACTGCTACTGATCAGTTTATATATAAAATAAACGTCTCCCATGAACTGGAATTCCCAATGTGTTAAACGTCTATATGTATAATTATATGTTCACTTGGGTATACTTGGCCGCGCGTGTGTGTATCATTGTCATAATCACTCATTCACTCGTCACTTTTATTGGTACAATTGTTGTATGCATGCAATGCGCGACGTTTATATAGCGACTTCAGATTTTCGTAATCGTTTATTGTTTATTATTTAAATTATTTAAATTATTATCAATTGAATCTATTATAATTCGTCAACGTGAAATATACTTATATTCCTAAAACTGGTAAGTTATTATTTTTAATATTATAGATCTATGTAACTATATCTATTGATTAGGTACTGCAGTAATTATAAAATAATAATTTGCTCTGTATAACATATTACATTATATTAATATTGATATACTTTAATACTTATTATATTATGTTATCGTCTGTGTCGAAATTACACAGTGAAAATTATTAACAATATCAACTTTACTCACTTAGTGCCTTAGCAAATCTACAATCCAAAACCTTATCAGAACCATTGGCTCTTTCAATCAGCAACCTTCTTTCCAAATCGAATAAAGAAATCAGATTTATATGGACCCCAGGTCACTGTAACATAAAGGGAAATGAGAAGGCAGACGAAGCGGCTAGAAATGCAGTCAATAGTCCATACAGTGAAAATATTCCTTTTTCCTCACTCGTAGATATAAAAAGAAATATAAACAAATACTGTATTGATTTGTGGAACTCACAGTGGCACATGACCACGGAAAATAAATTAAGGGAAATTAAGCACTCTGTTGAACTCTGGCCGAGATACACTGAACTAAACAGAAAAAATGAAGTTATTCTCAATCGACTCAGAATCGGTCACACGAAACTCACACACGGACATCTTATGGCAAAGACAGATCCCCCCTTATGCCTAACATGCAATACAAACTACTCCATCAAGCATATCATCATCCACTGCCCAAACTTCAACGAAGCCAGAAAAGATCTCAACATCCCAGACAACCTGTACGAAGCAATTGGTCCATTTTCAAACTTTCATAGCATAATTTTATTTAAAAAAAAAATTGAATTGTACAATAACTTATAATATTTAATGTAGAAATTAACACCTGTAAGCTAATAACCTATGTAGTTGATGCTTAACCAATAATAAAAAAAAAAAATATCAACTTTATATTTTAATATGTTTTCTGTAAAAATAAACTATATACCTATTATACCTATATACAGTGTTGAGCATTATCTAGATAAATAATTAATTATCTTATATCTTATCTAGATAATAAACAAAATTAGTTATCTGATGAATTATTGAGTTATCTAACGTAATTCATCTAGATAAATAAATATATTTATTCAAAAAATTCGAAAAATTGAACTTGAAAGTCTTAAAATATTAAATTCCTATTAAATTAATAAATCATCCTTGCACAAATACAGAACAATAACAAAGTTATAGGTAATAATTTTCCATGCCACTTTTATGTTATTTCTCAATTCTAATTATCCCGATTTATACGGGCTACGGCCGAATATTATGTTGCAACGTTGTGTCGTCGACTGCCGTGTAGGTACACCATAATCCAAAGTCCATAATTTATTATTGGGGATAATAAAAATTAATATGTGCACAAGAGTACAAGACCACACTACACGTCTACACACTACCTACACAAACAAGCACAGTAACACATCAATGATATTTTGAATAGCTCGCATATAACTGATCAGTACCGGATCTACAAATTATGCAACCCGGGGCACAACATAATATTAGCGCCCCTAAAAATCACCAATAAAAATGCATGAGTCCTAAAGTGTGTCAAAGTACGGATTATTATTATAGGCGATTTAAATTTTAAATATTCATACAATTAATCAAGATATTATACATATATTTAATATTTATACATTATGGAAATGTTTATTTTCAATAAAGAACAAATAATTTGGAAATTAAACCTATATTTAATAAATACCTATTTAATAATTATTTTTCTTGATTTTTTTGACGCGAATTCGTTAATGACATCTTCATAATCTATAGATTTAGCAACTTGGTGCTCAATGGATATAATTGACAGGTCATTTAATCTTGTTTGCTTTGTAGTTGATCTTAGATATGATTTAATTAGTTTCACTAGTTTCAGTTTACTAAAACTACGTTCACACGATGCCGATGTTACGGGTAATGTCAAAAATATTTGATAAGCTGTGAATATGTTAGGATAAGCTTCTTGAAGACCATTTTTAAGAATAAAATTTAAAATATCACGTGGACGAGCATTTATTAATTTATTGAATTGCATGTTGAGTAAAACTATCCAATTCTAAAATAAATTCATTTTTTTCAATATCTTTTTCATATTTTATACAAAAGTCCATAGCATGTTTTTTTAATTGAATTGTTGGCATACTAAATTAAAACTTTCCATCTAAAAAAGAAAAATCTTTTGCAGCTTCATCAAGTTGACGTCTGGAGTTGAGTAGAAGTTAGAAACTTATTTTAACATCATCGATTAACAATATAAAATACATTTAAACATTTACATAAGCAATAGTGAACGGGACAATAGATGTTAAAGATGCTATAAAACTACATCGGACGCCTCTTTGATCATGTTACGTAGCGTTATGAAACGTTTTTGTTTAAACGTGAGCGATAACAATTTTATCCCCCGGTCACCGCGCGTCTAGGTATTTACAAATTACCACCAAGTTGGGTTTTTCCTGTGTGCTTATTTTTGTCACGTCGCCCGCCTACCCGACGACGTACCTATGCACGAGTGACTGGTGTGATATTATTATAAATTTATCATTATTGAAAATTGAATAAAACGATAATAAGTAATAGCCTAATGCGGACATGCGGTTATTGCGATTTGCGGCTTAGTGTTTGATGTTTGTCGACGAGTTGATTAACTTATGCGTGTGGCGTATCTGTTTCGTATTTTATTGTGCACTGTAGTCTGTAATAACTTAATTGTTACCTATTTGATATTACAAAATACAAAAATTATGTTGTGCTTCTAAACTTTCACTATGAACTCTGAAATTTGTGAATGTGGGAAAAATCGTGGCAAATTGAATAACACGAATTGGACAAGGCCCATTAATTCATGTACGAGTAAAAAGAGAAAAATTATGTCAAACAACAGTAATATTGCCAAGTTTTTTAAAACTACCAAAAGTGTAAAAGGTAGGTTTGAATTATTTTATACACTTATATAATATTTATAATACATATTTTGAGACTTGATGTACAAATACCCGATTTATGTGGGTAGTTAAGTTGCAATTGCCAAATCTAATATATTATAGTTAAAATGCAATTCATTTTTTTGTATAATAAATTTTTTTAATACATATAAAATTCATAGCTCACGTAGCTGGTATGGTATTATGTTATATTTACCTGTATATAAATAAAATATTTTTTGTGTGTTAGAATATAAAAATGTATGTGCCTACATTTTCTTCAAAACTATTTTAAATTCTCAGTAAAGCAACACATATTTTGGTTTACAATCATATCACATATTTTTTTTAAATTAACTTTTATGCTAAATTGAGTTATTTTAATTTTAAGATCAAAACCCAACATGCAGTAAAAATGACGCCCTAAACTCTGGACTATTATCTGAAAACAATTTGAGTTCATGTACATCTTCTGATTATACTAAAGATACAGCCGATACAGGTACCTACCTATTATTGTTAATAATATTGTTTATTTTTATTTACCACATTTCACCTTGTACATGATTTTTACTATTTTAGTTGGAATGGATGAAGAAGTGTCCAATTCTTTATCAACCAGCTTGCCATTTATCCAGAGTCCAATCCTTACTTTGAAGTCACCCATCAAATTAACAATAGGTATAATAGTTTTAAATTTCACCATTTAGTAATTTTTCAAAAGTATTAACAGTTTTTTGTTCTTTGTAATTAAATACATAAAAAAAAAATTATTATTTATTATAAAAACTAAAGAAGTATTATTCTTTAAGCGATTATTAAATCTCAACAACTTCCATTAGATAGTTTTGAACATATATTACATTTTTATGTTTAATAATTAATTACTATTATTTTAAAATATATTAATGAATTGTTTTATAAAATTATAATATACCTAGGTATAAAGAATGTATTTTTTTTAAAACTAAGTACTTATTATTTATTACTTATTTTCCATACATAAATGTACACAATGGTCAATAGCAGATCTAGGATTTTTTTTTTTGGAGGGGGGCAGGTATATTAAAATAATTTTATCTTTTTTTTTATCCAGATAAATAGTGTTTTATCTTTATCTAGATAAATTGTATCCAATTATCTTTTATCTTTATCTAGATAAATTTATAGTTATCTTTGCGCAACACTGCCTATATAATAGGTATAGTCCATTATAAGTTACATTTGCTATTAGATACTGTTAGCACCTAATGGCTAATATATTTATCGGGCTTGTAATCCATGATTTTAATTTTATGTTTTAAAGAAACCCAAAATTATAAACTTAAATTGTTCTTATGGTTTTAACATATAACACAAATATTCCCTTCTAATTAATTAAAAAGAATAATTGTTGATAGTGATTGAAACGGTACCTATCATAGTTTGTGTTATTAGGAGCACCATATAGACTATAAATAAAATGTTTTACATAATCTGTAGCGGCATAGTAGGTACTTGTCTCATATTTTCATTTATGTTGTCTAACATATTATTATTATTTAGTACATCAGTTCATCTCTTAGATACAATTTGAGAAAAGGGATGAAGATTAATATATTAATTTGGCTAAATTTGTTTTTATTAAAATAGTCATAGGTATACTCATATCAATAAGTGACTGTATAATACAATTGTTTCTAAATCTAAATGAAATAAACGGATAATAGAATAAAAACGTTTGATAGGAGAACATTACATTCATATATCAATATAAAACATACTTGGACATTTTGGATATTTTGGCGGTACATCAATAATTGATTTATGTATATTTATCAATTATTGATGTATTAGGCTGTTCTTCATCATTACTTTCATAATTACCCTGCAGTGTATGTTTTTTATTCAATACATTGTTATTGTTTGTATTATTTGTACGTTTACGGTTTTTGGATAAAGTCAAGAATTTTGGAGCTTCTTTATCCAAAAACCGTAAACGTACAAATAATACAAACAATAACAATGTTCATTATTTAACATTCACTTGGATTTTTTAGTAATTTTCATTGTTGTATAAAATATTTATACATGTCATATTTTTTCATTTTAAGACGTATTTATATTTCATATTTTTTGTTCCTAAGTAAATAACCACTATAATTGTTCTTATAATAAATTGTTCAGGGAACATGCATTGATATTAATATATAATAATACTTACCTTATTTTTACTATATATTATTGATATTAAACAATTAGTTAATATTAAATCCTAACAGAATTCCAAAGGCAAGTCATGAGGCAACTTGTGACTTGTCACTCTGAATGCTAGATCTGAGGAACACACTAAGTATCTCTATGTTATTATGGTTATGGTTAACGACCTCAAAGATAAGTTACAACATACAAATCCACTAAAAACATCAATCATAATAAATAGCCGTCATGAAGTAGAGAATGTTTTATCCAAATTCCCTGTAACTGATGAAATTGCATTAAACAAAATAACTAATGACTTGAATTAATTAAAAAAATAATACTTCACTCTATGATCAAATTATAAGTTATGTTAATATAAATGTTATATTTGTACAGCTTAATATTACAATATATTAAGTATTATGTCAAATGTCTTTAAAATACAATTCATTAAATATTTAGGTTAAAACTTAAGCATTGATTGGAGGATCATCTTTTAAAGAGTCTGTCAGGCGCATCTTAAGAAAGTTGATCACTGATGATTATGCTAAATCATTTAGTTATACTGGGCACAAGAATAATAAACGACCGTTTAATAAAACTATTTTGGCATCATTACTTACAAGTAAATATGATTTTTTTTTTTTATATTAATAACAAATTTATTATTTGTTTAATTATGTATTTTTTCTAATTTGAAACTACTAGGTTGAATTTTAATTGTAGGTGATATCTGTAGTAAAGATCTTTCTTCTGAAAACCGTCATTATATTTGTGATAAAACATTGTTGTGTGCTCTAAAAAGTTTTTTTATTTTTTGTAGGTAATTTTCAGAAGAAAAATTACTAAATAAGTTTAAATTTCCATACTTTCTGGCATCGTCAGTTAAATGTAATAAATTATGGAAATTATGAGATAAAATTTAAGGACCATAAATTAATTTGGAAGAAACAACAAAATGCCTTAATAATTCTTTGGCATAGTCAGTCATAGTTAGCAATAATGTGTCAGACAACAATATACAGATTGCAACATGTAATGTTAAGAAATGATCATATTTCTATTTATTTAAATTGTTTTTTAAAACAATTATACCAGTATACAACAGAATTGCCTAAATTCTGTCGCTTTATACAATTTCGCCTCTTTAATTGGTCTTGGTTTTCTTGTGAACTCATGAGGAATATATTTAACTAAATGTAACAATGAATCAGATATGATCCCTACAGTTCTTGATGGTATTTTACGAGGGGGACGCCCAAAACACCAAGTGTTATCTAGCAACTTCTTAACCACTCCTAGACATACTAAGCGCATATAGTCGAGGGGGACTTCAGTAACTAAACCTAGGTTAGGAATTTGCTGAAGGATAGTATGACCATTATGGTGTTCTTATAAATGTCCTACTTATAAATAAGATTAAAAACTAAAATCAAAATTTCGTAAGCTCGAAGATCGGTTAAGAAATGATAAAGAAAGGTAACTTCATAAAATAATATTTTTTTTTACATTTTATTTATCATACATAGTTACATAATATATTTTTCAGGTATAATTAGAATTTTTTTTCCTAGTTCTACAGAACAACATTTTTAAAAAGTTTTTATGCGTCACAAGTTGTGATTGGTATTGAAAACATGATTTTTAACTTGGGACAAAAATAAAAATATATACTTAAGTAAAACTATAAAGATGTTAATAAATAATCTAAAAGTAAACTTTTGACACTTAAATCAAAAGTGATGATATCTTAGTTTAGAAGTTAGGCCAGTTTAAAGGTTAAAACTGTCCCAAGTAGTACTATTTGATAGTATCCATAGAGATAAAAGTAAACCATTTTGTAATGTGTCTGAGATTGATCCTCAATGTTTAGACATTTTAAACAAAACCTACGCTCTTTAGAATCTAAAATAGACCAGGATCAATTCTTAATATCAATTATGACTATACAAAAACCCTTAAGAACCGATATACGTAACCTAAATGAAACCAAAAATAATTAACAAACCGAAATACAGTAAAATATTGCATTCCAACGAAAGAAGGGAAAATTTTTGTATGTGCTGCAATATTCAGTTCGATAACTTCTATATCCCGAAAACATTTAAATATAATTGCTAACAACTTTCAACTTGACATGCAGCCCAAAAGAGAAATGTGGAGGTAAACATGAAAATCCAATAGATCAAGAAGTAACAGCATCTATAATTGAACATATTACCCTATTTAAAGCTAAGAAAAGTCATTATTCAATGACAGTTACAGGTCGTTCATATCTTCCACCTGGATTATCAGTGAGTAAAATGTTTTTACTTTGGTAAAATAAAGTATATATTAATTCGTGATTTCGATTACCTGTCTTGTATCTAATAAAGTTGGTAAGGTCGGGTGCGTTAGGGTTGGGTGACCACGATTTTACGCAGCAGTTGGAACTTGGAACGAGCTTGAAACCGAAATGATAAATTTTAGTTTCTGGTTTTTGATTTTATTGGTTTCCATTTCACTTTTAAATACCGGTATTCAGGTTTTCCTGTTTCAATTTCGGTTACTTACATAAAACGGTTTACCTTTTTCCAGTTTTCGTTTGATGTGTCTATAATATATGATCATGTCATATAACATTTTTTTACATACCAAAATAGTTTTCAATATTTACCATTTCATTAGTCATCACTGGTGTATTTAAAATATATATATTTTGTATGAACATTTAAGCCTTCCACCAACCTACAGTGAGGTCTACAGATGTGAAATTACAATAAATTATATTATAATATAATGAACATAGTACCATTGACTATAAATACTATGGATCGCTCGCTGGCCCGTATTTACGCGGCGCGAAAAATTGGACGAAAAATGGATATATTGTGATATAACTATATAAGTAACTAATGGGCAACAACAGCGCTTCACAACGGCCACATCCATTTTTCACGGTGCGTAAGTATGGGCTAGTGAACGATCTATAGTATTTATAATCAACGATAGAGGTCCGTTACCCAACACTAGTACAACAGTACAACAGTAGTACTAAATACTATATATGATGGTCGATAATACAGGAGACTGGCATACAAAAACTGGCGAATTATTTCTATCATTGCCCTCCGAGATTGTTAAAATAGTTGCCTATTTTACTCCTTGAAATCTTCATGAAAACAAATAATTTTGATTTTAGATTATAATATAGTATTTGCATATTTTCACATATTTCAAATCACCATAAATCCTATTAGCAAATACACTTAACAATGTAATGTACGTTTTATAGTAGGTAGACAGGTAGGTATTAATTGTAATTCAAAACATAATACTACTTATATATTTTACTTTTCAATATATTTATACAACACAAATTAAAATGTGAAATTATAACAAGTGCTTAAAACAAATAATAATACCTAATAATAATTTATCATTTTTTAATAAAAATTGTGCTCAAATATGAGCTACTTTTTTCAACTTTTTATTTTTTGAACATGAATGAATCATTTCACTTCTTCATATAACACATTTTTAAATGTAAGTATTAATTGCTATTAATACTTACATTTAAAAATGTATCTAAAAATTGTGTATTGCAGTCATTGCATAATATACTTAGTGAGTGCCTTTTACAAACATGGCTTATTATTAGTTTAAGATCCTTTTTTAAATTACATTTTTTTTTTAGAATAAGGTTGTTAATGTTTGCATGAAAGAGTGCAGAAACATGTTTAGTGAACTCCAATGTTTTGGCAAGAGGATAAAGTAAACTACAGCCTTCATATTCTTTTATACCAATGTGTGTATTGTCAAGAACAAATTTGTTATTAGTATCCTTATTTTTATGGCCAGTTTTTCAATACATGGTTTATGATCCAATTGACTACAAACCCAAACTGTTACATAAGCCACACTATTTGCAGTTTGATCGTTCATTTAAATATTTATAAAAATACTCAATATTCATTGAACTATAATAATCATCAATATTATCTATTTCTTCTGATTCATTTATGATCTATCTAGTGTAATAATTGAAATTTGTATGTCTTTTGATAGAGCCAAAAATGCAGATGTATCTTTTTCATAGTTGGCATGATTTGTAGGACTAATAAGCATATTATATATTACACGTATGCATACGTATTGCTGATTGGATTTTTGATGCATCTGGTTAAGTTGTTTCCTCCTTTAGCTCTTAACACTGAAAATAGAGATTCAATATAATCTTGGGTCAATTGTCTCATTAATAAGTATTCAATACCATACTTTTCGTTTAATTCTTCAAACAACATTTGTGCACAAATAATATTTTCTTGCCACCCTATTATACGATTCCTCTTTTATTGTTTATTTTTAACTCAGATAAAAATACTAATGCTTCTTTAAAAAAATCCCAATGTAAAGAATTTTTGGTTAATTGTCTTTTAAGAACAAATGGCTCATTTAATTTTACTACTAAAGGCATCAAACAAGTCATTAAAAAACTTCACAAATCTGCCGCTCCAGCTGGTAATTTATTGAAAGATACTGAAGTCAAAATACCAGCATTCACCGAGTTACTTAAAGTTTGGATTGCTAAGACATACTCGCATTGGTGAAAAAGGGGGTAGATCCATATTAATTTATTTTTACTTGCTCGCTAATGTTTATTATTACAATCAACTTTATAAAAATCTTCTATATCTTTCCAACTATATAATTCGTTTGCATTTTCAAAAGTATATATTTTTAAATTGTTTCTCATTGATTTAAGTAAATGTGGATAATCATGCATAAAAAATACATTTTCATTGTTGTATGTTTTAAAAAGTTTTTCTTTTGTAACATTAAATAATTTTCTCATTTTGAGATAATTAGATCCTTGATCGAAAATTATCATTTTTGGGATAAGACCACATTATTTAATTTTGTTATAGTATACTCTACTGAGTACTTATGCACTTGAGTCGATCTCCTGTGATTGAACCACTTGCTATAAAGAATCCAAGTACTTGTTTTCAAGGTAATGTTAAACTCTTAACCATACAAAAAAAAAAAACCTGGTTGCCATGTTTTAAGGTTTTTAAATCTTCAAAAATATCAGATCCATAATCTTCATATCCGTAAAATCTATCATTTTGGGAATTATAGGAAATAAATTGTATAAATGACATCTCGTCAATAATTATTGATACCAATTTTTCTTTTATAGGCGCAGTTTGAAATTTAAGTTTTGAAATATTTAATATATTTTGATTTATGCCACAAGAAACATCCAAACCTTCCAACCATCTTCTGAGAGATCGTACATCGGGCAAGCAAAGAAAACTGTTCATAAAACGATAGGCAACAGATGAATGGTAATATAAATCAATGGAAAACGATTTTTCAGTTTCTTCATATCTTCGTCCGTTTTTTAAAATTGTTTAAGTCGAAATTAAGATTTAGCTATTATGTTGGTTCTTAAATTTTTTTTTTTTAATTACTGCTTTCAACATGTTGCTTATATTTCTCTTTTTTTTTTTTTTACTTTTATTTTGTATTAAGTTTTTGTCCTGTATTCTCTATTTTTTCAACTTTTTCAGATTCTATATAATTAGGCATTTCTACAAAAATAAAAAAAAATATTATTACAACATGACTGGAAATAAATATAATCCCCAATATTGAATTTAAAATTAAACAATTATATCTATACTTGATTTTAGCATAATTGTGACATATATATGCTTTTCTTATTTTTAGAGAGACCAACATTAATAGTTTTGTTGAAAATGCTTTTTAAAAATATTCGAACACAAATAATTAAAACAAGTAATTAAACACTAAATTAGGTACCTACATTAAAATAACCCCAATTCTTTGAAGTTTTTTTGTTATAAATCATCTGATTTATTGCAAACTTTTATTATTTTACTGCAACTTGCAATGATCAACTCAATAACATAATTCTATAAACTTTTATCTATTAATAAATATATATGCACATAACATAGACGTTAGTCTTATTTTATAAATCTAGAGACCTCAGGGTTCATGGCTAAATGGCCATAGTCAGTGAAACATAATTTACAACTTTGATTGTACATGCAACATAAATACCAGACCAGAGACACAATAAAATAATAATAATTGAAACCATTGAGTGCTTATAATTTTATTTATTATTTGTATATTATTTAAACAATCTGAACCAAACAGTGAACGATTTAATTTTTGTATGCCAATTAACTCAACCCTTTAATTTTTTTGCACCATTTATTTCACTGTCTATAGTAAATATATTTAATGCCTGTTGCTTTGGACTATGTCCAAAAGAACCAAATTTTTAAACATATGTATTAGACTGCATTTTGTTGGAGTTTTTTCATTTAATTTCATTAATCTTTATTGATAAGCCTAGATAATGTATTCATTTTTACATACATTGTCTGTCTAGATGTCATAAATAAAGTTCAAAGTTGTTACTTTTAAGAAACACAGTTGATGGTAAATTGATTGATGGCAGTGATCCATATTTTAACCTGAAGCACAAAATTAATAATTAAGTTATTAATTATAAACAATTAGTTCTTGTCAATAGATTCAATATTTTAATGTTCCAATATATAGGTAATTTTTATTCTACCAACACAGGTCTGCCGGTGTTGGTCATATAATCATCCTTCGTAAAGTGAATTGAACAAATCGAATACATTTTGGCAAACTTAGGAATCCACATGTTTCTAATATTTTATTAATTTGTTTTGAGCCAATTTTATCCATTTTTTACAACTATAAATAAAATTAGGTCACCAAAAATTATTATAGTCATCTTTGTATACATAACTTCATAAATAACCAGATTATTTAGGTGCAACTTAATAATATCAAATACTATCGTATTTCATAGTATTTATGATGAACAATAAACAATATTTAGGTGCAACTTAATAATATCAAATACTATCGTATTTCATAGTATTTATGATGAACAATAAACAATATTATATTATAATAATATAATAATTAATAATAATTAATATTTAATAGGAAGTCATAAAAAAAAAGCGGGAATTTATACTAGATTAAGGAGTAAAGTAGGCAACTAATTTAACAAATCTCGGGGGGAAATGATAACAATTTGTTCGACACTATTTTAGTACAGTGTCTTGCATTATCGTAGACAGTATTATGAGGGGTAGGTCTCCTAAAATTATTTGAGCAACACCAATTTTTTTAAGATACACACCACTGGTACCTATATACCTATTATTGAAAACTTACAGTCATGATAGCAGTAAACCGTTAACTGGTAATGTTGCATAAAATATTGTGTATCATGTTATTCAATATTTTAATGCTGAATAATTGTATATTTTAATATGGCCAATGGTAGGAAGATTGAAGCTGTCCCCTTTGGATACATCACTGATAATATAGACGTACAATTTACTGTCTACGAATTCAAAATAATATATTTCACAGCAGTGTTTAAATAAAAATCATTAGCTTATCAAAGATAAAAAGGTGGGTAAGTGTATGTCACTCTGCTGTACAATAGGTTAAAAGTGGATCACTGTAATGGATGGTGTTAAATTTGAATTCAATGATATAATATCATTGTATAAGAAAAACGATTCTGAGCGAAAACGGTCAGTCAGCCTATGATATTACTAAGTATATTTGATTATATTATACATATTTACGTGGAGCCTTGTTTTAAATTTTCTATCCTTATCTATAAAAGTTGAATATTTTATACATTTTTAACTACAATATAATAATTATTAAACCTTAAATTTGATAAATTTTGTCAAAATTTGAACTTTTTAAAACTTATTTTTAAACTGATATTGTAACAATATATCAGGAGCCTTGTATTATATTTTCAAGATTTTTTACCCAACAAATAAAGTTTTATTAACATTCATAGAAAAAAAGACTAACAAAATTAGAAACCAGAAAATGTTTCTAAACAGTTCAAAAAAATAAAAATATTTTGAAAATTTTATCGTATATATAAAATGCAAATATAAACAACCAGTGAAAAATGCATGTATATACGTTCATTTGTTTTAAAGTTACGCCAAAAACTAAAATTCGATTTTGTCAAAACCCGTTTTTCCTTAATTTTTATTTTGTTTTTCCGGGCGCTTTTGAAAACTATTGGGAATTTCAAATTTTGACCTCCCAAAATGCAGTAACTAGATTCACTTTCCCATCGAACAAGATACTGAAGTTGAAAATCGAAGCTTTATTTCGACTACTAATTGTGTACACAGACACAAAAATAAAAAAAAAATAAAAATAAAAAACACACATTGTAAAATCAATACATTCATCGCTCCGCTCAGAATCTAAAATTGTATAGATATTATAATATGGACATAATATTAATTCTATAATATGAAATTCAAAATAAGTTAACACATTCGAGACGGTCCGTCATAATCTAAATTACAGGGATGGCCAACCCGCGGCCCGCGGGCCGCATGTGGCCCGCCTTGGAAAGTTTTGCGGCCCGCGACATTTATCAAATACAGTAGATTCTTAATATGTCGAACGTCGCTATCTCGAATTTTTCGTTATCTCGAACTACTTTGAATTCCCCTTGAAACTACTATTACACTTAATAGTGTTTTGCTCTCGATAACTCGATATAAAATTAATCGTTTTTCGTTATCTCGAGTTCACAAATAATATTTTTGTTACGGTTAACATAGGAATTGTGCAGTACATTGCATACATTGTGCAGGCAGTGCAGTATAGCGATTGTGATTTAGCGCGTTTGTAGTGGAATGGAAAAGAAGCGTAAATTAAATGTTCTTTCAATTTCGGACAAAGTTCGTTTAATACAGTTAGTTGAAAAAAGTGACCGTAAAAAATGTGAAATCGCCAAAGAATTCGTATTATTTATTATTCATATAAATTATACAACATACATTTATATTAGTTTTTTTATTTTTTAATAAAACTTCATATCTCGAAGTTTTCGATATCTCGAACTTTTTTCTGTTCCCCTTGAGATTCAACATAACGAGAATCTACTGTATTTACAAAAAAAAATATTTTTGTGCCGATAGAATATTCTGGAATGCCCGTGCAACGCGGTATCTGTATTATTAACAACGTAATCGCAACAAAAGTAATAATTCTAATCTAATCTGATAAAAGTATATATACGAGTAGACACCAGCTTATAGCAAATCGAATTGTTAAAATAAAACGTGGCTAATAACAGTCATAATCTGTCCGTTCGCTGTGACTGTTGAAGTGCGTTCAGTGTGGAAAAATATTTAAGTACGTACTTTTTTATTATTGTATTTTTTTTTTTTAATATGAGTGTTGCAAAGAAAAGAAAAATAGTAGACGAAAATAGAAAGTACAGTGAGGAGTGGGAAGAAAAGTACTTTTTTATAATTCAAAACACAAAATTAATGTGTTTGATTTGCCGAGAAACAGTAGCTGTATTTAAAGAATATAACGTTAAAAGGCATTATGAAACAAAACATAATGATTATTTGAAATTTAGTAGTGAAGTGAAACAATCGAAGCTCAGGGAATTTACGTCACAATTAAAAACTCAACAAAAAATGTTTAGTTCAGCATTACAGCAACCATCTAATATCGTTAAAGCAAGTTATTCTGTCTCATTTTTGATTGCAAAAAAAATTAAAAAATTTTCAGATGGTGAATTTGTGAAAGAATGTTTGGAAGCTGTAGCAAAGGATATTTAATTGATAAAAATAAACTTTTTTCGAATATAAGTTTATCCCGACAAACAGTATGTCGTCGAATTAATGACATTTCAAACGAAATTATTTTAAAACTACGCGATCGAATTCAAGATTTTAAATATTTTTCTATTGCATTTGACGAAAGTACAGATATATCAGATACAGCTCAACTTGTAATATTCGTTCGTGGAGTAAATGAATCATTTCAAATAACTGAAGAAATGTTAAAATTGATAAGTTTGAAAGGAACTACAAAAGGTGAAGATATTTTTCACGCTGTTGAAAACAGTTTATGCGAAAACAATTTGGATTTGGAAATTATTTCTGGAATATCAACTGATGGTGCACCTGCTATGGTTGGCAAAGAATAAGGAGCTATAAAACTACTGATCGATAAAATAGAATCTACTAGAAAAACTAATAATTTCTGGAAAAGAGATGATTTATTTATAATCCATTGTTTGATTCATCAACAAAATTTATGTTCTCAAGTATTATCGAACCATATTATGCAAGTAGTTATAAAAACAGTGAATTACATTCGATCACATGCGCTTCCCCACCGACAATTTAAGGAGTTCCTGAAAGAATTGAATTCAGAATATGGTGACGTAGTATATTTCAGTCATGTCAGATGGTTAAGTCGTGGAAAATGTTTAAAGCGATTTTATGAGTTACGTCATGAAATTGACTTGTTTATGAATGATAAACAAAAACCAGTATTAGAATTAAGTAATGATGAATGGTTATTAGATTTATGCTTTTTAGTGGATATTGTCGAAAAACTGAACCAATTAAATATATCATTACAGGGAAAAGATAATTTAATAATTGACTCATGTAATTACATCAATGCATTTCAGAAGAAATTATTGTTATTTGAATTTCAATTAAAAAATAATAACGTTCAACACTTTCCATTGCTAAACGAATTGAAAAATTCCAAACATATCGATAGCATTAAATATGCACAAGAAATAAGGAAACTTATAGCTGCTTTTGAAAGTCGTTTCACTAATTTAGACAAATACACGACAATATTTGAAATATATTCATCTCCTTTTCATACTGATGTCAATTCTGCCCCAGAATATCTTCAGATGGAACTCATTGACTTACAATGCAATAATGAATTAAAACACATTTTTGAAACATCGAAATCAAAAATAGATTATTATAATATTAATATCAGAAAAGAACGTTTTCCCAATTTGAGAAATCTGGCACAAAAAGTTGTGAGTGCTTTTGGATTGACTTACACTTGTGAATCGTTTTTTTCGAAAATGAAATTCGCCAAAGATAAATCACGCACAAACCTAACAGATGAAAACCTGCAACATCAATTACGGTGTGCAACTACAAGCATTTCTATTGATTTGAAAAAGCTTGGTGAACGAGTTGAGAAACAAATATCTCACTAAATAGTAATGTTTTTTGTATTAAATACTTTTATTATAACTATTATATATTTTAATTTTTTTTAAATACTTTTATATTTTTATATGTGGCCTAATTTTATTTTGAATAAAATATGTGATTACTTATATTAATATTTTGGGCTGATGACCATTTTTTTTTTTTTTTTTTTTGGCAACCCTATATGTGGCCCGCAGGTTGTGATGTATTTACAAAGTGGCCCGCAAGATCATTTGGGTTGGCCATCCCTGATCTAAAAGTTACGTTTGAGACGAGTCACGTATCTGGCGCGTTACGATATTTTACTTATAAAAGACGAATCACGCGTCTCGCACGTTGTGTCTACTATCGAATTTTAAAAATCGATATAAAATCATATACTCACACCATTGTTTTCATATGACAATCTATCGATAGGTAATATCGTAAAGATTATTTATATAAAAAGAATACATTATTTGCTCCACGTGGAGCGTCACTGGAATTTGATTCGAAGCGCCTATTGGCTGTTAATAATAGTTAAAATTAGTGGTAAAAACCGCTCGTCTCAAGGGGAAAAAAGGAGGGAAAATGTTCCGTCTCCATTGTACATAGTTGTATCAAGCGCCTCGCGCGTGATTCGATTCGAATGTGTTAATAAAGTCAAAAAATTCTGTTTAAGGCAATTGAAAATTATAAATTTTAGGTGTACAAAGATTGACGCATGACAGTTAATAGGTATTCTTTTATTACTACATATTGTACTATAATATGACTATAGTATATACTTATATTATTATTATTTATACCTGATAGTTATATAATATAATAAATATTTTTTTTAAGGAGCCCAAGTTATTAAATACCTATGCCTATCGATCAATATCGAATAATCTATCGACAAACAATTAATTTGTTACAGTATAACAAAATAATAAGACATAAATCCATTAGTCATTACATAATATGATATGTACAACCAGAAAATAATATTAGCAATTGATATTTTGTTCGGAGAACTTGTTTCACTGTTCAAGGACGAGTAAGATCATTGAGATGACAATAATAGTTCCAAATCATCATCTTCTTCAATACGAGAATAATTGTCATTATTTGTATCTGAATCAACTAAAAAAAAAGAAAGAATTAACAGTTTTATTAAAATTAGGAGCAAAGTTATCTAGAGAAGTATTAATAAACTTGTTGCTTTAAATTATTTTTACGTTTCACCTAAAGATGAGTTATGGACAGTATTATCCTCTCTTGGCCAATAACATCTTCATTTAAATAAAGTAAAGCCTTCTAAGTCTTTATTTAGCATATTTTTTTTCATCTTCAGTAAGCAAGCATTGATATCTAGGATCGAGAAAAATGGCTAAAAGTTGAAAGTTATTGTTTTTATTAAAATCTATATAATAAATTTAGTTAAAATGACTAGTTTAAAATTAAAATAAACCATTATTGGTCGATTTGTGACTTAAATAACCAATAGAGTAATTTATACATTTTATTTGGGAGGAGTAAAAAATAGTATTGCCTAATTAAAATAACTTCACTTAATTACCAGAATCGTCTTAACTAGAAGTAATTTTTATAAATTGAACAACTGTTCTTTAATAAATTGATCTAATTTGTAACATTTAAATATAAATTAAAAATAATTTAAAAAAAAATGTGTTATATTGTTTTTCATCTTTGATACACCCTGTATATGAAATTTGAAACTACATGTAGATATTAAGTATATGTTTTAAAACATGAGTTTCATTACCTACTCATTAGTTAAACAATTAATAAAGTAAATAATGAAACCAGGGAATTCGCTCTGCTGTACAGTAGGTTTTGAATGAACTCATCATTGGATATTTTAAATCTCAATCAATGGTACCTAAATCATTATTTCGAATGAATACGATAAAAAACGATTCTGAGCGGAGACGGTCATTCAGTTTCACGATTTAAGAGGACGTTATACCTGCATGTGTTGTCTCCGTCTTACAAGTGCGTAACATAGAAAATTTACGCTCAGCAGAACACGTGTAGCTCTGTTAGTATACAATTTAGAGAGAATTGACCTCTTGTAAAATCTAAAGGTAAGATTATTATCTAGGCAACCTCATGGGCTTTTTATTATATTTTAATTTTAACGCGAGTTATGAGTATTTTAAAATTGAAAATTTTTTGTACATCTTAAAATACTCATAATTCGCTTTAAAATTAAAATATACTAAAAAGCCCACGAGGTTGCCTAGATAATAATCTTACCATTTTACAAGAGGTCAATTCACTCTAATTTTTTAATTAACGGAGCTACACGTGTTTTGCTGAGCGTAAAATTTGCTATGTTACGCACTTGTAAGACGGAGACAACACATGCGGGTATAACGTCCTCTTAAGGTGGTATGGTTGCCCAACGGGCAACGACCCATCAGAAAAATGTTATCACACGGCATACGGTTTGAATCGAAAAGTTACGTGATCTACGGGGGCCCTCGCATACGAGATAACACCATAGCCACGAAAAGTGATTACTCCGATTATAGTACCACTCCGAATACTACGAATACTACGAATATCGTTTGCTCCGAATATGACGGATGAAAATTACGATACCACTAACAATCATTATTCCGATAACGATATTACTCCGAAAATATTGCTACGAATATCAGTTGTTCCGAAAAAATACAACCACGAAATAATAACCACGGTTTTAGATATTATATACTTTATTGGTGGGGGTGGGGGGGGGGGGGTGACTTGGAGGGGCTTAGCCTCTCCAAAACTTGTATTTGAATTTAAATATTAAATCCTTCATTAGTTATCTAATCTACTTAATCCAGAAAATGTCATGTGTTGAAGGTTATTTATTTATGAGTTACACATGCTAATCATCTGTTTTCATGTGTTGAGTGGAAAAACGACTTCAGTCATAACTTTTTTACCTATAAGATTACTATCAAAAGATATGGTTGAAAGCAAAAATGGCTTTAGTCAATGACTCGTGTCGTTTTTACACTCAACAATAAATAAACATTAACGTGTTTATTTTTAAATCAGTAATTTTAAGATTAAATATTTTTTATATCACGAAGGCGAAACGTATAAAAACCCTAATGAAGTGTGTACTTTTTTGCTTACATATTTTCAACAATGTGTTCCATCAGAAGTGAAAGAATTAAGATTATTTTCTGACAATTTTCCTGAACAAAATAAAAATAATACTGTTGTGCGATTTTGTCAAGCTTTAGTTGATACGGGTCGGTTCGAAGTAGTAGAACATTATTTTCCTATACGAGGGCATTCTTTCTTAGATTGTGATAGAGATTTTGGTGTGATAAAACGTACTTTAAGAAAAATTGATAGAATTTATACACTACGTGAATATCTCAAGTTAATAATTCAGTCTAGTAATAAAAACAAGTTCAAAGTCCAACTTATAACATTAGACATTTTTGATTTTAAATCATGGTGGAATAAATATTTTAAGAAAACATGCAATTCGGTAGAATCTTCAAAAAGATCAGTTCCACGTGACAAAAAAGTATTTTTCAATGTATCATTTTTTCACCACTACATTTATAAGAGGGGAATGGTAACAATTACTAGTGAAATTATTAAGAGCACCAATAAACATACTTTCTGGTTAACACTGCCCGGAACAAATAAAATTGAACTACCAACAGAAAATTATAAAGATATTTTACCAATAAATTCAAATAAAATGAAGGATATAAAAAATTCAGCATCTTAAATAGCTCCTTTTAAAACAAATAATTATTTTTGAAATGAAGTTTTGCACTGGTGAACAATTGAAAAATAAATTCAGAATTTATGTAAAAATATAAAAATATAGTAAAATAATTTTTTATGTATCAATAATTTATCAATTAACTATTGTGATAATATGACCTATAATCTAAAATAAAGTAATTTTCTATACATTAAAACAATGTGTTTGTTTGCTATATTTACATTGAATGGAAAAACGTATGAGTCAGAAAACTTTGAAAGTCAATAATAAAAAAACATCATATTATTTATATACACAAATTTTATATAATCAGTGCATAATATATTTCTACAAGGATTCATTTTTAAATAATAATTTTTTTTTAGAATTATTTAAATTTACACTTTTTATCAATTATCCAAGTTTTAAAAAATTGACTCATGTCGTTTCTCAATTGTTTTATATTATTTTATACCTAATTCAGTTTTATTGTTTTGTTTGAAATGTAAATAAATTCCTATAATTTGTTTAACAAAAATAAAAAATATATATAATATAATATATGTATATTGATATGAATAATTTTAATTCTAAAATATCATAATATGTACAATATAACAATGCTATTTGATATAATATTATGCACAATATACATTTTATATTTTTTTAAGATTACCTTCTGATGAAATAAGAGAAGTATTGTCGGAATCTGATTCTGAAGCTGAAATTTATCACGCATCTGATGAAGAAGAATATTGTCCCAAACTAGCAGCTATTGAGAATGAAGAATCAGATGCAGATATAGAGCATGTTATCAATCACGATGAAGAATTTGATTCAGATGAGAGGAACGAAGACGAATCTATTGATATTATGCCCAGATTTGGTAGACATGGTACTCAGTGGTATGATGCACCATTTCCTCAAGCTCAAACAAGTTCTCGTAATATTTTGCTTCAAAAACCTGGATCATCAAGTTCCGCTGCATTATTTACAGCAAAAGAGATATTCAAATCTATCATGATAAAAGAAATGTGTGACATAATCTTCAGAGAAACCAAAAGAAAGGACAACAAGTTACAGAAGAATTACAACAAAAAACTAACGGACAAATTTCCAGTAATTAATCGGCCATGACCACCAACAAAAACATTCAAACCATTTACTGAAGAAGAATTTGATGCATTCTTAAAAATCTAAATATTAAATATTATAATCAAACAAAACGAGGTGTAGATTACATATAGGTACATAGAACACAATCAAAGATTTAACTCAACTGACCGATGCCGAAGATTTTTGAAAGAGCTTGCAAATCAGTTATGTATGCCTGCAATAGAAATCCGTACTTCCATACCAAAAGTAGTAGGAAATCATTTTACCCGTAGTAATAATAATATATATAATAATATGACGTTCTTTCCAAACACTGAATTATATAGTATTATAGCTAATGTACTACTGTTGTCACATCTTCTATATATTTATGACCTACATGGCTACATCGTAGTATGGTAAGTTCCACGTCCAACGACAATGATAAATTACACTTACGCAAATGATGAAAAATACCTACCTTTAAAATAATTGCAATAATACAAAAACATATATTTCTAAACGATTTCTCATACATTTTATCTTATTTTTTGGGTAAGAATGATGACTGTAAAATAAAACATGTTAAAATAATATATATAGGCGATAAAGATGTAGACAATATCAACAAACCATTACCTCCGACTAAAACGTACGGAAGATCAAGAAATGAAATGACTGAGCTTATGTTTCCAAGCCCATCTTCTATTACAGATACCCCTAAAAGAAAAATTATAAATGACTTAATAGATATGCCAACACCAAATTCAAAAAGGTTGATTTACGCGGATGAAGATGATACACCAAGAAAAAAAAGTTAAAATTAAAAATAGATCAACAAAAAATTAAACTACGTAATAAAAATATCCAAGTTTGTAAATTAAAACAACGTGTAACACGATTTAAGACTCGGAACACATTACGAAGTCTTATGTATTCACATCAATTTCGATCAAAACATGCTAGATCAATAGTAACAATGCAACTTAGAAATAAGCAAATACCTTGAACACTAGAAGAAAAAAATCTGGCTTTGACTTTGTTCTACAAATCCCCAACAGCCTACAACTTTTTAAAGCTACAAAATATTAACTTACCAGCTCCATGGTCGATTCAGTTTCAATGAAGCTATAAAATATTTTATTGATTTACAAAAAATTAAAAAAGGCAAAATGACTAACCTCAATGTTTTAAAGGCATTATACAAACGATAACTTTTGAGGAAGAAAAATCTAATAACAATGAAATCAGTTTTATATTAAATAATCGGTTAAACCAGGACGAACTAGAAAAATTATTTAGTATTTTTCGACAAAAAGGTGGCTACAATAAGAACCTTACAGCGAGAACGATTATAACGTCATTTAGAAGTACATGTATATTTTCATTATCCACTTCTAAAGGGGTAATTGTGAAAATATTATTGAAAATATCGATTCCCAAACAAAAAACGAGACGTGACGATTTTTCTGGAAGGAGAACAGATAATTAACATCGAAAATGATCAATCGTCAGATACGAATTCAGAATGCAGTTCAATAGATACAGTTTTAGCAGATTATTCGGTGACATGTTTCGCTGGATATTTAGCATTAAAATGTATCAAAAATTTAATTGTGAATATTGTTTACAATATTGATTACAGAGAAAGATTTAAATGATAAGAATCAAATACTTATTATAAACAAAAATTATTCATAATTTAACAGAGGACTTAGGTCACCGGCAAAAATATTTAATGATATAATCGATAATATTTTAAATATTTTTGAAAACAATTTTAACAACGTGAAACATAAAAAAAAAAATCAGGAATAATTTAACCAACAAAATACAAAGTAATGAGAAAATAAAACGCATGGGTTGAAATTAATGCCGAATGTGTTGAACTTACATTACATTACATTATATTATAGAACAACTTTTGATTTGTAAAATATTTAAAAAACTAAACTTTATGCAACAACATCAAAATTAGCGAAAATTAAAAAATTAAAAATTTTAAGTCACATTTAGATACCTAACTTAAAATAAGATACTTAAAGCTTATTTTTATACAATACATTATATTATTATATTCAATAAATGTTATTAAGTATCTGACAGTTATTATACATAAAAATAATATGCATTTTGTTTATAACATTTATATTTTACTTTGTAAGGGTGGGCTAATATATAATCAATGGTATAACTTGCCTTAGGTTAGATTATTTATTTAAGTTTGCGTGTATATTTTTAAAAACAATTGACTAGGTACCTCTATTGATTGTTTGATTTACATACCTATAGGTATATTATTATTTTTTACTTTTTATACATGGCATAATTAGGTATTTAAGTTTAAGTGTGTTATTTTAAAAATCAATGACTTGAAAAATAAATTTCATGTTTTTTTTATACTAGCATTTAGTGTTTAATGTATACTTTTTTATTTAATTATTAATACTTTTCAATATTTTAATTTTTTATTCTACAAATATCAATAAAATTGTACCTACAATTTAATAACATAATTCTTTTATACTACATCTGTTCAGAATAACATTGATCTAATATTATAATATTATAATATTATAAAATCAATGAGAATAAGAACGAACCGGGCGGTCTCGTATATATAGATATATTTTTAATCGTGGCCCCACTCAGACCATTGTCGTTGACACCGCACGCTCAGCTGACACCGCACGCCAGCTGTATGCTCGAGCGCTGTGGGTTCTTATTATGAACAGGTAATTAATACTTATTTACAAATACATCAACGATACGGGCAAATGTAAACTGGGCCCGTGGTTACCTTTTTTGTTGTAAACTCGAACCGGAAATTACAGGTAATAAAATAGGTCGATTGTAAACTCTGCTTGGGAATTTAAGATAATAAAATAGGTAGATTGTAAACTCGGCCCGATAATATTCTGCAAATAATAAATAACGTACTTAACTATATCTTATCATGAACAATTTGTTCTTGACGAATGTTAAAATTTCATTTTTACGACGTTTCAGTAGTGTGTACACAACCGTGACGATGGCATGCATAGTTGAGTCCCAGCGTGGAAAACCACTTTTTGTTTTAGATATTTTAAATATTCTAAAGTAACTCGTCCGTTAGCTTCAGGTGAAATAAAGTGGCGATGTATAAACCGCAATTGTACAGCGTTTTTAAAAACGTTTGGAATAAGTAATAATATTACGGAGAAAAATGATGATCATAAACACGAACCTGTCAAGGACCAAGTTTTGCAACGACAATGTGTTACCGCCGTGACAAAACGCAAAGCAACTGAGGATATCTGCACTAAACCAAATAAAATTTTTTGTAGTGCAGTAAATAATGTACCTGACGCGCAAGATCTGCAAGTAAGTGATATTCGGTATGTTAAGAGGAATATGTACAACGCCAGAAGAAAGTTAATGCCCACACTACCGAAATCAATCGAAGAAGTACACGAGGTATTAGAAAGTATGGAAATATTTACAAATAGAAATACAAATTTTTTATTAATTAATGATAGACAAGAAAAAATAATCATTTTTAGCTGTGACACAAATTTAAAAACGCTTTGCACATCAAAATATATATATGTTGACGGAACTTTTTCATATTGTGCCAAGTTTTTTAAACAGATGTTTACAATACATGGTCATATAAATGGTCATTACATACCGCTTGTTTTTTGTTTATTGGCTGGGAAAACTACAGATACATATATTTCTTGTTTAAAACACATCCGTTTCAATGTGATTTTAAACCAATATCCATTATCAGCGATTTTGAAAAAGCCATCCATCACGCTTGTAATTTTATTTGGCCAAACATTAAAATATATGGATGCTGATTCCACATAACACAAGCTTGGTATAGGAATATACAACAAAATGGATTGAGTGTAGACTACAAAACAAAAGATTCGGAAATAAGCAAATGGTTGATTAATTGTTATGGATTAGTGTTCCTAGAGCCGGAAAATGTTTCAGAAATTTTTCATTAACCTTAATGGAATCGAAACCTGATGATAATCGAGTTACTAAATTCGCGGATTATTTAGTCGATACATACGTAGGAGAAGATGCTATTTTTCCACCTGATGTGTGGGCCTGTGCATTAGTTGATACGTATTTAACAACTAATGCATGTGAATCATTTCATGCGCATTTTAATTCCAGTTTCAATTCAACTCACCCGAATATATTTTCTGTAATTACAAAATTAAAAGAAGTACAAACAGAAACGTACATTAAAATCAATAGCCTAAATGCACCATTTCAATTTCAAAACACAAAAACTAAAAAAAAAAAAAGAATTACTAGAAAAAACACTTACAAAATACAAAAATAAGGAGATATTGGAGATATCGGTGAGTGAATACGTCAAACACAAGGCTTTTTACATAAAAACATAAATTTATATTATAACCTATATTATTAGTTATTACATTACAGTTTTACTTATATTTTTACCCATTTTACTTATATTTTTTAATTACTTCAATTTTTACACATTTATATAACGAATTTCATACTATGAATAATAATATGAAAATGAAAATGGTGGTGATGACACCTCGTGGTTTCCTCTGGGTAATGCTAAATGGTTCTCAAAAATATTATTAGAACATATTACATACGAATATTTTTATTCGGGCCGAGTTTACACGTCAATCGTTTTTAACCAAATAATACTGTAATTTTATTTTTAAATATTTAGTTCTTCAACAAATGCGACTATGCATGATGAAATTAGCTTACGTGAAGAGGACGAAGAATCAATTGGAGTTATACAAGAAGAAGAAACTTCAAATAATATGACCGAAGGATTCTCTTATGCTGGACAGCGTATAAGGTCAAAAAAAGATAATATGACGGTAATATTGGCAAAAAGAACAGCAGAACGTACAAAATTAATTGAAAAAATTCAAAATCAAAACGAAGAAATTTTAAATGCTAAAAAATGTGAGGATGAGATTGATTTATTTTTTAAAAGTTTAGCCATAACAATAAAAAAATTACCACGACAAGGTATAATAGAGGCAAAACTAAGAGCATTAACACTGGTGAGTGAACTCGAGGAAAAGTATTCACACGGTACCTCACCCCAACAAGTATTTGATGATAATTATATTCAGACCTCTACACCCAGTACATCGTTAGCACCAGACAACTCTCAAGGCTTTAATGACCAGAAAAAAAACAGTTTTTTTATAATATTATTAAAAATGTTTAAATATAACTTAAATAATAACTTATACAAAATATTGTAAAATTTAAAAAAATATTTTTTATTTTGTTATCTTATAAATTTGTTTTTATATGAAGTAGATATTTATAACAATTAAAGATAAACTTATTACATAAACAACAGTTGTTGCGTGAATACAGATCCAATTTATAATACAAAGTAGTTATTAAAATCCCCATGGTACTGATCCTTCACGACTGAAGTATGTTTTGAAAAGTTCTCTTACTTCAAAACCTTCAATATTCGCATCTCCGATAATGATAACATGTTATCCGTTGGTGTCGATTGGTCTTTATCATAGTCATAAAATGGCCGTCTGTGTTTTTCCAAATAACCATCTCTTAGCATATTATGTAGACAACAAGCTACCCAAATCAGATTATCACAGGTTGATGTTTCAATATTAATTGGATGGTAAAACACCCTAAAAATTTGACTCAGTAAACCGAAAGCGTTTTCGGTTACTCGTCTTGCACGACTGAGTCTGTAGTTGAATGTTTTCTTCGTTACATTGTTTCTACTTGCTTGTTTTGTATATGGCTTCATAATATGGTGATGCAATCGGAAAGCCTCATCACCAACAATCACATGGGGTACGACTATGTCAGACCCAGGTAATACACAATCTTCGGGAAAACCAAACGATCCATTTAATACTTGTTTACCCATAACAGACTTCAGAAAAATTCCACTATCGCCTTCCTTTCCATAGGAACCTATGTCAACTACTATAAATTTATAGTTAGCATCAACCATAGCGAGTAAAACTATGGAAAAAAATCCTTATAATTGTAAAATAAAGATCCAGAATTGTTTGGACTACGTATCCGTATATGTTTGCCATCAATTGCAAGGATGCAGTTAGGGAAATTCCATTTGCAACTAAATTCTGCAGTTTTGGATTTGAAATCGATAGTACTTGGATTAGGTATAAAAATTGGAACTAATTTTGTTTTCAAAACGGCCAATGTTTGTTGAACAATTTTGATTATATAGCTGTGACAAACACGAAAACCAAATGACAATGAACGAAAAGATTCACCAGTAGCCATATACAGTCGATTCCGTTTAATAGAGACACCGGTTAATAAGGACAACCGCTTAATCGGGACAATTCTAAAATTACAAAAACAAATGTATACTTGTAATGTAAAAGTACGCCGCTTATCTGGGCCGCGAATCTGGATAATTGGGACATTTTTATCGAGTATAATATTAAATATTAATAGATCAATAGTCCGACAATCGCGAACGACTCGCGTAATCGATTTTAGATTAAATTATATACATTTTATCTTATCGTATGTTCAAATGTGATGTGTGTTAAATGTTATTTAGTGCATTAGTCGCGTTTGTCGCGTGCAGTAACGATGTCTCGTATACGTAAAGATTTATCGCTTGCGCAAAAATTAGATATTCTAGACAAAATTAAATTACAGCCACCAGGCTGTAGTACTCGTCGTCTTTCGGAAATTTTAGGAGTATCAAAATCAACAATCGCGCGAATTCAACTACAAGAACAGTTTTTGCGAGAACAAGCTCTTAGCCAAGTAACAACGCGGAAAAGGAAACGAGAGGGTAAAGATGCAGATGTAGACGAGACACTTACACAATGGTTTACACTGGCTACTAGTCGGGGCGTTCAAGTGTCGGGTCCTATATTAAAAGCTAAATCCGAAGACCTTGCAAGGAAACTTGGTAATGACGAATTCAAAGCCACCGACGGTTGGTTATCTAGATGGAAAGTAAGACACGACATAAAATTTAAAAGATCACATGGTGAAAAAGCTAGTGCAAATTCAGAGTATGCCGATGAATGGAAATTTACAAAATGACCACAGATTCTTTCAAAATTTTCTCTCGATGATATTTATAACGCAGATGAAACAGGATTGTACTATCGTGCAACTCCAGATGGTTCTCTGTGTTTTAAACACGAATCGATAGCTGGATCAAAAAAAGCTATGGACAGAATAACTATACTGTGTTGTGTGAACGCAAGTGGGACTGACAAAAAAAACCACGGTTCATAGTAGTTAAAAATCTTGCCACACATACACGTGTTTGCTACCTACCGTATCAGCCGTTAAAAAACAATCGTAAAACCAACCTACTTTTATAAATATTTAGGTTATACATAATATGTACTATGTTTTTCTTTTTGTATAATTAAAAATGTTCTATAATTGTGTTATTGTAATAACTAATATGTATTTGTAATAATAAAAACATAAAAAATCAGTTTTTCAATAAATGTATATGTTTTTTTTTTCATTTCGGATTATTGGGACAACCGCTTTATTGGGACAAAATAACATGCAACCAATGTGTCCCAATAAAGCGGAATCGACTGTATCTACACAAATATTACGTATTAATTTATTATTAGCCTATACATATTATTTTTAAACAAATGTACACATACCTCAAGGTAATCGCCAACTTTTCTGCTGCAGAAATGGGGGTTTTCACTCTATTTGAAGGTTGTTTCGTAAGATCGAATTCAACTAAAGATAATATGAAATTAAACTGGTTGTGATTGATGCGAAAAAACTCTCGAAATTTTGTTTCATTTTCAAATAAATGTCTATTTATCAAAATTTCAAAATAACCTTCAGACACACAATTATTAAATAAAACCTTAGTTGGTTTCCTTTTATTTGGATTTAAATAATTACGTAAAAATAAATTATCTTCTTCCTCCTCTTCTTCAAGCAAATCAATAATCATTTTGTTATTATTAAAAACGCACATTAAATCGGACATGGTTTAACACTTAAAATATACGTCTTTACACAACAAAATGCGAAGAACGACTAAACAAATAGTGATATTATGTTTAGAGCCGCGGCGATTTGTATGTCTAGGAAACCAATCAGACTTCGGCGGCTGATCGCGACGGCTTGTCGCCGGGATCGGCCGCCGCGGCTAGCCGTGCCTTGGAAACCGTACCTTAAGGTCGAAAGAGTGAGTAACACCCGCGTTACTGGTCAGATCATCTTTTATAGTTTATTACAGAGCCTCATATAGTTTTAATCAGAACCTCTCTCAGTGTCAGTATTTATATAGATTCATTACATTAATTATATATCCATTAATTCTTTTGTGTTTAATTGAAATATTTAGTATTAATATCAACTTATAAAAGCATTATATATATTGTTACAACAAGTGTCTAATTTAATAAATCGGTAATCATAGTATACGTAATCTACGTGTTACTTATTTAACACCAATACCTACGGTTTAACGTCATTCGACGGTGGATCACACTTCAAAGGCAGTCAAATATATTATAATAATAACGCAGTTTATTAAATCAAAAAATTCGACGCATGTATTTATGCCTGTATATAGTAATACCTTTGCGACGAAAAGTGGTAAAACACGACTTTTCTAAAAAATTATCGATAAACACGCGCGACGGCGGCACTTGGTTTGTACGTTATCTCCGCCGCGGCGGGCCCTCCGGGAACAAAGTACGACCGCGCGCGGCCTGTAAATTTAGCGGGGAACGCGAATAAGGTCCGAACGAGGACGCAGCATGTCCTCAAAGGGGGTAAAGATTGATATCTTCATACATAAACTAAATTATTTATATTAATAGATTAATAAATAAACTAATCAATAAAATATATAAGTTTTTATCTTTAAATATAAATACAAAGTTGTTCGTAAATATACCTTTTTTTTGTGATGTATAATATTACAAAGCAGAGGCCTGGGAGACTACCCATCGAGTTTTTTCATTGGCCGTCTCAAAAATGTTGATTGAGAGCCACAAAAGAGATCCGTTATCCTTCCATTATCCTCTATAGCAGTACAAAAAATCGACACGGGGGCGCCACACGGGTCTCTGCTTTATAGTTTTAGACTTGCTCTCCGAGCGTCGCTGGGGGAGACCCCTAAAACACCCGGAGATAGTCATGAGTGTTTTTGATGTCGGAAGCTACAGCGGTCTTGTGGTCCGGTCGTCGGTGTCCTGTAGTTGATTTGTGATAAAAACTTAGATCATATACAATGGATGGAGCTACTTTTATCATTTGCTGTGTTCAACATAACCCCCCACTTATTAGTTATTTTATAGTGATTGTTGTCGAAACGCATGCGTAATAACTCGTTGTTCCTTGAAATTAAATGGGTGGTGGGGATGAAATGTAAAGCGGCATAGGCGCAATGCATGCGCAATAACTCGTAGTACCTTGACATTAAATGGGTGGTGGGGGGTTATGTTGTACACAGATCGGTACACGAGAAGCACACACATAGCTCCATCCATTGTATATCAATTAGTAATAAGGATATTTGGATTAATGATAAGAATAGCGGATTTGTGATAAGAAAAGTGGAATTATGATAAGGATAGTGGATTTTTGATAAGAATGGTGGATTAGCTAACCGGTGGATGAGTTAACCGGATAGCTGTCAAAGTTTTTTACTGCCGTCGAAAACGCCAAATCACGTAAAAATTCAAATATTTCGGACGTTTATGCAAATCATATAGCCTCCGTATTGTTTTGGGTGTCTAGAAGGTCAGTCACCTCGAATGAGGTTCGCCGTAGTTATAAGGGTAGGCTACTCGACTGCGTCGAATCGCAGACAGCGTTCAGTACTGTCAACGAAAATCGGGGTCGAGGAAGGTCCACTTTGTTGCGGCGACCCCGCCCGGTTGCTAAGAGGCCTTCAAAATCGGGTCCGTTAAACCAGTTGTGGCGGACCCCAGGTGTAGCGTGAGCTGTGACGTGGCGCCAAGCCGTGCGCTCGCAAGCGGCGGCCTATACCTCACTGGTTTAGTTGTCCTGCAGTGTCGTTCGACTGGCAGGCGTTGCGATCGTAACCCGGCCTCAGGGTAAGATGGTCGTCGCAGACGGGCGCTCAGGCGTCAACCCTTAACTGGGGCGACCGCTCAGGGACCTTAACTGGTTCACGGGCGGTCGGGCTTGGACGTAGACTTCATTGACCGCTGTCCGGCGTGGAGAGGATCTTCCGGAGGTTGGCAACTCCGGTCGTAAGCGCCAGGCACCGACATGGACAGACCTGACCAGGCGACAAACGGATGCAACCCGTGCAAAGCCCGGCGCGGGCCAGAGGGAACAGGGCTGAGCTTGGTGGATAGGTCAAAAAATGCACCCACAAACCAAACGATGAATACGAACCAAAACAGAACTACCCCTAGTGATAAGCCTATAATGGTAAATTCACCCTCCGTGGAGGCACGGGCCCACGGATTTGGAGGGGGCCAATTCGTATTTCATCAACGGCCAGTGCCGCGCAGCCTGGCTGACGTGCCCTCGGGCGAGATCAACCTGACCATTTCTGACAAGCCTCCAGGCACCCACCTAAATAATAAAAACCTTGACTCTATCCTCATTAATGACGATAAAGGCTACGATCTAGTCGAAGGCACGACCGTCAGACCTAAAGTCGGGGGAAAAACCGACAACCTGCAATTTTCTTCCCCTTTGACCACGGGGAAGAAAAGGAAACAGGATGCCGAAAGCGACAGCAGCATTACCCCAACCAATTTAGAAGATACTCACACAAAGAACATTGACGATCACTGTGATACCATAGAGCTGGTGGTCTCAGAAACGCGATGTATTATCGAAGATATGGTAAAAGAACTTTTGGCAGGCGGAGGTCTGATATGCTGAATCAAAAGCTTGATGAGCTGCTTATCAGGTCCAGACGTCTTGGAATGGCAGGTTTCAAGATTGTCAGCTGGTGGTCGGAACAGCGTGCTCAACTCCCTGAATCACGACACCTGATGAATGATCTTTAAGGCGACATTGGTTTGTTGATAGAAAAATATAGGTCTCTTGTAATAGAAAATGACAAGTGCCTCACAAACAAAGTCCGCAAAACAACGGAACCTGCTCCCAGTCCGTCAGGCAACCCCCCCCCCCCCACGAGATCGAAAAGGAGTCCTTCCATCGAATACATGGTGAGAGACCAAGATGCCACCCAAGTCATAAGCCCGTCGAGTCAGACCCGTAAAGCCAGGGCTAAATAACCAAGGGTAAAGAGAGAATACTATTACTCACTGTACCCTCCCATAAACAGTACACCCAAGCCCAAAGATTCCAGGAAGCGCCTAAGCAAAAATACAAGTCGAATGCTAAAGCTAGGGGCACCACGGCTGGTTTTCGCTTCGAGGTCGTTGGTAGGCCTGACACATGTACTGATATCCGCAAATTTGTCGAACAGAAAATCAGCTGCCCAAAAGTCCGCATCTCGTGCAGCAAAACCGGTATTGTTCTGTTCCCGGAAGATCCGGAAACACCCGATGCGCTCAGAAGAACGGGCAAATTCAATGAGAGAAAGCCTGCTCTCCCGAGAATAATTGTCAAAGGTGTCGACAGATTGCTTGAAGCTGATGTTTTGGCATGGAACTTGGGTAATCAGAACGCTCACTTAGGCCTCACAGAAGAGGACGTTAAAAGTATACATCCCGTTTTTAAAACCGGTCATCGAGACAGGATCATGGTAGACTGGGTGATCGAATCCCGCCCAAAACCTTTAGCAAACTAGAAGGCAAACTGCCCCTCACCAAGTGCAAAATGAAAATTCACAATAGATTCCCCCGATGTTATAAGTGCCAAAGGTATAAAACGTGTCGAGCGGAGACAACAGTTTGTCGAAACTGTGCTGGCAACCATGATTCGAGAGAATGTGAATCGCAGTCCGTCAAATGCTCCAATTTCAAAAGCAGTAGTCATAAAGCGTCCTCGGCCAACTGCCCTGCCAATATGGCCGCCCTAAGGACACTTCTCCGGCGAACGGACTTTGCTTTTAAATCGTTCGAATGAGTACCAACAAATCCGTTAAAATCGTCCACCACAATTTAAATAAAGATAGGTTAGCAAGCCACCAGCTAAGGGAGTGGTGTAGATCCCATCTAACTGACTTCGCTCTACTACAGGAGCCTCTCGTACAAAACTGTAGAGAGATTCACCTTGGCAAGGACTCGGGCGCGGTGATTATCGTCCTCTCGGATCGACTCCAGGCGATCAATCTAAGTTCATACAATTCAAATAACACAATCGCCATCAGAGCCACGTACGGCCCGGGACCCGAGGACTTTATAGTCCTGGTGTCCTCATATTTCAAGTTTAATATCCCTACTATCCTACATACCGAAAGATTGGACCAGATCCTTAACAGTGAGAAACGAGTACTCATATGCGCGGACACCAACGGGCACTCCAAGCGATGGCACGCACCTGTTCGTAACAAACGAGGCAGAATTGTAGAGGAGCTTATCTGTAAATACGACCTCTCAGTCCATAATGTTAGCGGCAAAATGAACACTTACCACCGCGAGGGGATGGGCACCTCTAACATAGATGTTACAATGCAAACGATGGACATCAATGACCTTATAGTCAACTGGGATGTCAGTGATGCCACTGATAGTGACCACAGGGTGCTAAGCTTTGAGTTAGCTATAAAAAGAACACATCCCACGAGTGTAACCTCCCCCCGGTTTAATGTCCGCACGGCGGATTGGGACTTGTTCCGTAGCACGCTCTCTGTCAAAGTCGGCGGCATCATGGAAACCGACATCAAAGTCATGGCAGCAGGCATTGATCGCGCCTTGGCTTTAGCGGCCAATCGGTCGATTGGTAAATGTAGGGCCAAGAGCACGATGGGCAAAAACATCTAGTGGTCCCCAGAACTCTCGACCATGAGCTGATCCGAGCCAGACGCCAAGGTCTGAGATCGTATAATAGACCAGCGGAATAACTTTCTAGCAGAGATACGCACACAGAAAATGGTCGGTTGGAAAAATCGACTAACGAAATCAATGTAAAGACGTGGGGCAGGGCCTTTTAATTGGCCAAGAACGACAGTAAACATAGCTTTATTCCGAACCCGCTTCACGCCCCGACGGCACCAACATGGCAGACTGCCGGGAAACAGCAGGACTCATTCTCAGCACATTCGTCCCCTCGTTGGCGACTTGCAATATCATGGTCCTCTGGAAAAACCAAGAAATACCTGACTCGACTGCTATCAAAGCAGCTATTTGGCGAATAAAGCCCTCCAGTGCTCTGGGTATCGATGGAATAACAGCTGGCATGCTCAGGAAGGCCTCCCAGGTACTCGGCGGGCCGATCAACAGCCTGTTCAGCAGGTGTATCACAGAAGGGAAGTTTCCTGAGCCATGGAAGCTGGTTATTATACCCAAGCCGGGCAATATCAAATCCTATAGACCGATAAGCCTCCTACCAATACTTGCCAAAGCTCTTGAGTCAATCATCATCCAGGCTATTGACAAAGAGACAAGTCTAAACTCGTTTGTAGAACAACATGGGTTCACGGTAGGTAAATCGACGTCAACAGCCATTAACGAGCTGTACAAATGGGTTGATGCATCTAAGGCCAGGCACGTTTTTGGGACCTTTCTTGACATAACAGGTGCCTTCGATAATGTCAAGTGGTCACTTATGCTAAAACAGCTGAGCACGCTAGGCGCATAACTCAATACACTGCGGATCATTAGCTCTTACCTGACTAACAGGTGGGCGGACTTTGAGCTCGAAGGCGTGCACTACACTAAAAAGCTAGAACGGGGCTGCCTGCAGGGATCACAGTCGGGGGCCACGCTGTGGAAAGTGGCTATCACGCTTATATATAGCTCAGCCAAGGCCGCCACAACAAAAATTATTACATACGCAGACGACATTTTGTTAATGGTCGGAGCTGCCAGGCAAGCCACAGCCTTTAAACGCATCGAGAGGTCACGTGACCTGCTGACAAGCTGGGCTACGGACTTTGCGCTGGAGTTCTCGGCCAACAAAAGCCAATTGCTATCCATCAAAGGTGGCCTCAAACTAGGATATTCAGTAGCCTTTTGGTCAGCACCAGACGCTAGCAGAATTATGTCGTCAGCCACTACTAAATATTTGGGCGTGACCCTAGATCCCAGGAGGAGTTACTGGGACCATATCGAGGCCACAAGCAAGAAGTCGAAGGACATGTACAGAAGACTAAGGCCGCGTGCACATTCAAGAGCGTTGCGCGGTGAGCGGCGAGCGTTGACCAAAATAAATCAAACACGGTAATTTTATCGGAGCTGTGTACACTGACCTTGAGCGTTGAGCGTTAGCGATGCGCTGTGCGCGTTGCGTTGATTATTTTACAAGACGTCTTGAATTATGAGCGTTGTCAACTGTTAATAATCGCATAAAATTATTCATTTTAAAAGCACCATGTGTTCGAAAAATCAGTTTACAAATGGGCAAATGAGTTTGCATTTTTATAATAGATAGGTCATATGGATCATATTCTTAAATTTAGATGTTTGTTTATCAACTACATACAACGAAACCTTTTTTACAAGATAATTTACATATATAATTAATGGATTTTAAGATTAAATTTCTATTGTGTGTTAAAACTAAATGGGAATATGGTATACTGATATTATTGTTGTTGTTGTAAATTCAATAATTATATGTTATTCATCCTACAAACAATAACACACAAACACCAACTTTCATGCACGTGCTCAAATTGCGTTTATATATATATATAAAATAATATATTCCAACTATCAATTATTAACAGGGCTCGGTACTTAATGCATTTGTATATTTGTTCGGAAAATAAATGAAAAGAATCGACTTCGATACAAATTTGTTTTGTGATGTCTAGATTTCAAAATTTAAAAATTGTTGTCGCATATACTTGCATATTTTGGTATTTTTTTCTGTAATTGCATATTATTAAGATGTATAGGTTTTGTTTACGCCAAATTGTACTCACCTTATCTATATTATTATTATTACTATTATTATTTTTAATTGATACTATTATTATTATTATTTTAATTATTACGATTGTTATTAATATTGTTAATATCGTATCTTATCGTATATCCATATTTAACCATTATTATTATTCGCAACTTTCGGCGATTACACTATTCCGGTTCAATTCTGTCACAGAACACGGCACCTACCTGTTCAAGTCTGTCACAGAACACGGGACCGGAGCAGTGTTATCGCCGACAACGCACATATAAAAGGCTGTGCGAACGACGAACGAACAACCATTCCCTTACCAGCATTGTAGTAAGACCCACCCGGGCAGACTTACGCTTTGCTGGTAAACGGACTCCCCCAGCTTTGACGGAACCTCGTCGGACGGTTGTGGTGCGGCCAGTGATCGAATAGTTGGAGAAATTCCGGCATTGGATCGGCCGCCCACAGTCATTGGGGCAATAGTTGGAGCTATTCCGGCATTGTTCCGACTGTTTACCAGTCCGACTTGACCCCCCGTGATTCCCCGTCAGTGCGTTCGTCGTCGCGGCCTTTTACTCAGGCATAGTGCGTTAGTCCGTATTTTATTTTTTATTTTATTGTAATTTAAAAATCATGTTTATTATTAAACCTAATATGTTATATCAATGTAATTGTCATTAAGACAGATAAAAATAAATTATCAACTTTGTCATTAAGACATATTAATAAATTTTATACTTGTCATTGTGACATCCTAACCTATTCGTGGTACTGAACCACAACCCTGTATATAAAACATTGGTCCTTCGAGCCGGATTAAACAAAACAAACCTAGACCTTATCATAAGTCTACCATAAACTCACATCAAGATGGTCATGCCAGAGTCTATAAAATACCTCGACGCCAAAGCTCGAGTGGTTCGAGCACTCGGCCGCATTACGAGGTTCACACAGGCAACCAATGAATATCTCGCAGACCAAACCAGTACAAGCAAACGGGCAAAGGTCGAAACCATGCTCTTAGAAGTAAATGATCTACGTGCCAATGTTGATCAAGATATCCAAGTTATGGAGACAGCAGTAGGATCAAAGACATCGCCTATCGACGTCACTGACAATACATGCAGCACTTCCCTGAGCGATTCATTTGACCAACTATATTACGATCTTATTGCTATGGCTCACTTACATACGATTCCATTAACTAAAGAACATGAAATTTCACAAAACCAGACAACTCAATTTGGAAACTCGTCGATCTATCAACTACCGAAACGGAAATTCCCCACCTTCTCCGGAAGTCTAAAAGAGTACCAAGGCTTTGAAGATCTGTTTAATTCAATTTTGTCGCATACTCCAGAACTCCAGGACGTTGAAAAATTTGAATATTTAAAGACATCTTTAGAAGGAGAAGCACTCTCTCTGGTATCGCATCTATCGTTGACCTCAGCCAATTACCAAAGTGCGTGGAAAATCCTACGAAGTCGGTACGGGAACAAACGTGATTTGGCACGTATCCATTTGGATGCACTTTTAGCACCTCAAAAGGTTACATTTGCCAACGCCGCATCAATTAAACACGTGATTAACATCATTCAAGAACATACAGCTGCGTTGGACAACCTGAATTTTATCACTCGTCAGTGGGGGCCAATTCTGGTGCACATATTCGAACAACACCTCGATTATGAGTTACGTTCTCGCTGGGAGTTACGGGTAGGAGAAAACTATTCGCCCCAGGTCAGCGAATTTGTGGATTTTTTACACACTCACATCCGATCGGCAGAAGTCCACCCGTCTAGCTCGACGTCAACGAATGAGGCACCACCAACTTCATTTAAAAACTCTAATACTAAAGCTCGCCATCGTCCCGTTGCCAAAGTTCTAACTACAACAGCTCCACAGACGCCCATTACTAAATGTGCGCTATGCAAAACGGTCCATTCAATACGTCAATGTTCAGTTTTCCTCAAGGAACCTCCCACTGAACGATTCAAAATAACAAAGACGTTAGATCTTTGCATAAATTGTTTGGGCTCCGGTCATTCATCTGCAGCATGTCCTTCGAAAAGCTCGTGTAAATCCTGCCGTAAACGTCATCATTCATTGCTTCATTTTCCAGAACAAAAGACATCAACAAATGATGTTGTTTCACCAATTTCAATGGTAGCGGTACATCCACGACCACAATCCATTCTATTATCAACCTTACTCGTCAATATCTCGTCAATCCATAAGGAAACCTACACTTTTCGAGCACTGTTGGATACAGGATCCCAAGTGAGCTTCATTACCAAAAAATGTGCCGATCGACTGTCATTAGTTCAACGCCGCTGTTCTGCCAGAGTGAACACTTTCTCAGGGGCATCAATTAATGCAGTGTCTGGCATATCATCGATCAAGCTGGCACCAGTAGGGAAAACTGAGCCTTGCATCCCACTCGACGTCTTCATTGTCAGTAAAATTACTGATGCAACACCGCAGTCTAGTTATTCATCTACTTCATGGTCACACGTAAAAAACTTGGATTTAGCTGACCCAACATTTCACACTCCCGGCCCAGTTGACATCTTACTCGGGGCAGATGTCGCACCAACCATACTGACTGGTACTCGCATTGCAGGACAACCATTACAACCGACCGCTTTCGGAACGATATTTGGATGGATCTTGATGGGTCCAATATCACCAACATCCAGCAACCAAATGACCTCATTGTTAGTAACCACGAATACGACATTAGAAAAAACGCTAACAAAGTTTTGGGAGATGGAGGAACTCCCAAAGGTAAAACATCTAAGTCCTGATGAAATTCAGGCGGAGACCATCTTTACATCTTCAATCAAACGTCTACCCTCGGGACGGTTTAGTGTTGCCTTGCCATTTAAACATTTACGTCCAATACTAGGTGACTCCAAAGGTGGAGCGCTCAGAAGATTTCATGCTCTCGAAAGGCGTATGGCTCAAGATCCAACCTTGGGCAAAAAATACTCAGATTTCATGCAAGACTACTTGGAAAGTAAACACATGGAAGTAGTTCCCGAGAGCAATAAAATCACTCCCTATTGCTATTATATACCACATCATTGTATCCTGCGTCCGGAAAGTCAAACTACAAAGCTTCGGGTAGTTTTTGACGCCTCATCTCGAACTACTTCTGGACAGTCATTAAATTCCAGCGTGTACACTGGACAGAAGTTACAGCAAGAAATTACCAACATTCTGATTCGAGCTCGAGTACACAAGTTTTTATTCACTGCGGATATCAAACAAATGTACCGACAAATCCAAATTCATGCAACCGATCGAGACTATTTACGCATACTTTGGCGTTTTGAACCAGACTCACCAATTCAAGAATATCGCCTATGTACGGTTACATATGGCACCTCTTGTGCTCCACACCAAGCACTACGCACGATGCAATATCTGGCGACAATAGAAGAGTCAAGGTTTCCAATTGCTGCTAAAGTGCTGAAGAATGACATGTTTGTTGACGACATTCTTACAGGAGCTCAGTCAGAAGAGGAGACCCTGTTCTGCCAACAACAGGTGATAGCTCTGTGTGCTCAGGGGAAGTTCCAACTAAGGAAGTGGGCTAGTAATCTACCCAGCATCTTACAAGCAGTACCCGCTACTGAATGCTCTATGGATCCCGCTGTACTATTTGATGACGAAGGGCAAGCAATACTCAAGATCCTCGGCATGCATTGGAACCCTACACAGGACTACTTTTCGTACCACTATCATAGTCCAAGCCTCACAACAACAAAACGTTCGGTCTTATCAGATATGGCACGTATCTTCGACCCATTGGGTTTCTTAGCACCCGTCACCTTCCTGGCCAAATATGTAATGCAATTACTATGGACGTCTGGAATTGGTTGGGACGATCTCGTCCCGGAACAAATACTAACGATTTGGAAGCGATATCAACAGGAGCTTAAAAGCATACAAACATTAACTATTCCTCGTCGAATCACGATAGATGGGCATCCAACATATGAGTTACATACATTTTCCGATAGCTCAGAAAAGGGTTATGCTGCAGTCGTGTATCTGCGTTGTATTAGTGGTTCCACGATTCAGTGTCACCTCATCACAGCAAAATCAAAGGTAGCTCCACTTAAACACGTCACCATTCCACGGTTGGAACTTTGCGGAACGCTACTTGCTGCAAAATTGTTGCATTCAGTCCATCACATTTTCGCTTCAATTATATCCATCACTACAATGCACGCGTGGACTGACTCAACCACCGCTCTGTCTTGGATAAAATCATCGCCTCATCGTTGGGCAACATTCGTCGCCAATCGTACAAGTCAACTACAGGAACTTACACCACCATCTATATGGCGTTATGTTCCCACAAATGACAACCCTGCTGACTGTGCCTCAAGGGGGCTCTATCCATCTGAGGTTCTTCATCATCCACTCTGGTGGTCTGGTCCCAGATTTCTCTACCAAGACCATAATACATGGCCACCAACAGTTATCAACAACGATCCTGATACGACAAATTCGGAAGAACGTAAAACTACTCTAGTAGTCACACTACATCAGACTGTCATCGAAGATCTATTAAATAAATATTCATCACTCGCTACAATCATACATGTTGTCGCATACTGTTCAAGAATCTTTACCAAATCTAAACCAATAACCATAAAGTTGTCTCCTCATGAACAAGTAGATGCCTTGCAACGGATCATTCGAACAGTACAAGGGCAATCATTTTCGGATGAGTTTGACAAAACAGGTAATTACTCCTATGCAAACACTAGCAAATTACGAAAACTCAGTCCGTTTCGAGATGATCACGGAATAATACGTGTTGGTGGTCGTCTAAATCATGCACCGATTCCATATGCACAGAAGCATCCAATACTTCTGCCACGTTCCCACCGACTAACGAACCTACTCATTGATGATTTTCATAAAGAACACAAACATCCCGGTGCCACTACTCTGCAAACAATAATTGCACAACAGTATTGGATAATATCTGGTCGCCAAGTCATTAGATCCCGATTAAGACTCTGTATTGCTTGCTACAAGACGCGCCCACGCAATCCACAGCCTTTTATGGGTGACATGCCCAAATATCGTCTGCAACAGATAAAACCATTTATGACAACAGGCGTAGACTATGCCGGCCCAATCATTTTAAAGTCCTCTACAACACGTCGAACGGTGCCCAGTCAAGCATACATCTGTTTATTTGTGTGTATGACCACCAAGGCATTACATTTGGAAGTGGCCTCAGATTTGTCATCCGAAACCTTTCTGATGGCGTTTTGTCGTTTCATCTCCAGACGCGGACCGATTGAACAAATACACAGTGACTGCGGAACAAATTTCAAGGGGGCGGCTAACCTATTACAGCCCGTCGATCAATTCACCCATTCCAAGGAGTATCAGAATCAGTGTCAGGCATATCTAACGGCTCGGAATATCAGTTGGCATTTTAACCCCCCTTCCGCACCACATTTTGGAGGATTATGGGAGGCTGGGGTCAAATCAGTCAAAACACTGTTATACAGAACCCTTGGGTTGCAACGACTAACATACGAAGAATTGAGCACATTGCTGAGTCGCATTGAAGCTACTTTAAACTCACGTCCACTGGGTGCCCTAAGTTCTGATCCATCCGAATTTGAGGCCCTTACTCCAAGTCACTTTCTCACTCTTATGTCCAGTACAGCCACTGTCGAACCTAATTTAGAGAAAATTCCTCTATCTCATTTTCAACGTTGGAGACTAATTAAGGACCTCCAAGTCCACTTCTGGAAACGATGGCAAAACGAGTATTTGCAAACTCTCCAAAGACGCAGCAAATGGACAAACCATAGTGACAACTTGAAAACCAATACCTTGGTCCTAATACGAGAACCAACACCTCCACTTCTATGGAAACTTGGTCGGATTCTCCAGGTGCACCCCGGCCAAGATGGGATTGTTCGAGTTGCTACCGTCCAAACCAGCACCGGAATCATCAAGAGACCAATCGTGAAACTCTGTCCACTTCCAACCTGTTAAACGCTGAACGCATTTAAGGTGGGCAGGATGTTTACGCCAAATTGTACTCACCTTATCTATATTATTATTATTACTATTATTATTTTTAATTGATACTATTATTATTATTATTTTAATTATTACGATTGTTATTAATATTGTTAATATCGTATCTTATCGTATATCCATATTTAACCATTATTATTATTCGCAACTTTCGGCGATTACACTATTCCGGTTCAATTCTGTCACAGAACACGGCACCTACCTGTTCAAGTCTGTCACAGAACACGGGACCGGAGCAGTGTTATCGCCGACAACGCACATATAAAAGGCTGTGCGAACGACGAACGAACAACCATTCCCTTACCAGCATTGTAGTAAGACCCACCCGGGCAGACTTACGCTTTGCTGGTAAACGGACTCCCCCAGCTTTGACGGAACCTCGTCGGACGGTTGTGGTGCGGCCAGTGATCGAATAGTTGGAGAAATTCCGGCATTGGATCGGCCGCCCACAGTCATTGGGGCAATAGTTGGAGCTATTCCGGCATTGTTCCGACTGTTTACCAGTCCGACTTGACCCCCCGTGATTCCCCGTCAGTGCGTTCGTCGTCGCGGCCTTTTACTCAGGCATAGTGCGTTAGTCCGTATTTTATTTTTTATTTTATTGTAATTTAAAAATCATGTTTATTATTAAACCTAATATGTTATATCAATGTAATTGTCATTAAGACAGATAAAAATAAATTATCAACTTTGTCATTAAGACATATTAATAAATTTTATACTTGTCATTGTGACATCCTAACCTATTCGTGGTACTGAACCACAACCCTGTATATAAAACAGGTTTATACTGCATATTTTATCAATAATGCATATTTCGAAATTTTTACGTGCATATGTAAGTGCATATTTTCAAGTTTATTTATTTAAGTACATTAAGTCCTGAGCCCTGATTATTAATAATCAATTTATCATTGTAATTTAATATTTTGAAAAATTAAAACTGTTTGTAGTGTATATCACTAACTAAAAAAATTAAAAAAAAGAGTAAGAAACGACGTGTTGAAGACATAGATTATGATCCTTTTTTGCAAATAGAGCAACAAAAATTAGATCTTATTAGGGAAGAGCTAAAAAGGGACTCAACTATGACGAATAATCCTGATTACCATTTTTTAATGAGTCTGTTGCCTTATTTTGAAAAATTTGATGCTTTGGAAAAATTACAACTAAGAACAAATATTCAAAATGTCGTTTTTCAAACATTAAAACAAAAAAAAATTGATAAAGAAGCCGGCAATGATGTATATTCCACCACAAGCGACTTCGTCTCAGAAAGAAACTTACTACCAGTTTCTCCTAAACACAGGGCAGGATTTAACTACTCCAAATATTCATACTCAAAATATTTACAATTAATTTAATAAAGCTAAAATAATCAATTTGTATTATTTATTATATAACCTATAAGCGTATGCTTAAGTTATAATAGTTCATTTTTTTTTCACTAGGTAGGTACCAAAATAATTGTAGAATTTATTTTTATTTAATTTTTATACCTCAGTTATTTTAATTTCCATTGTTTTAATTTCTATATCCATGTTTTAGAAAAAGCTATTGTAAAACCATGTTCTTATCAGCGTATTAAAACATTCATTTGTAATAAATTAAAAGTTATGACTTACCAAGTGTCACATAAAGTCTTTTGGTAGCAGAAATTGATTTTTTAAAATTTGTTGTTTTTTTGGTTAATTTAAATTTTACTTTGGACAAAATAAAGTCAAAAGTCTCTCTTGACATACGTAAAAAATTAAAAAACCTTTCACTATCTCTTCTTAATTCATTATAAATATGATGAAATTCGCCAAATTCATTACGTTTTTTACTTCGAAAGCGATATCGTAAAAATGTACTATCGGTAAGTAAAATACGTCGAACTTTTGAGCACAGTACCATGGTGATGACTGCAGGCGACTAAAATATTATAGACAACACTGATTGCGTGCTGTTTAGTGTACACACTTCATCGCTCACCGCTCATTGCTCACCACTCACCGCGCAACGCTCTTCAATGTGCACGCGACCTAAGGGCTCTAAGGTCGGCGAACTGGGGTCTAAGCAGGACCACTGCTCGTATACAGGATAAAGGCCTATTTCTGCTCAGGATTACATATGCGGCCGAGGCATGGAAAAACCGCACGAAGTTAGTGAAAAGCCAGAAGGTACTGAATAGTGCACAAAGAGCCCCGCTACTGGCTATCACTAGCGCCTACAAGACGGCATCTACCAACTGCCTGACAGCAGTGGCAGGCGCCTTACCTCTGGACCTTGAAATCCACCAACAAGCCGACAGACGGAAATTTAAAAATAGTCTCATCCCCATTGAAGATATAAGACGAAACATCGTGATGGATGTAACGAGAAATCATTACCCGGCATTTAGCGATTTACACCGTCACGCGCTCCAACAAAGTTCGCCGCCGTCAAAGCAGTTACCATCTACAGCTCACGCCAAATCATATTCACAGAGCGCGCTATCGGCAACAACTGTTTTGAACGCGCTGTGGCCAGGTGCAAATGAAGGAATTAACAACAATAATTTATGTTCATATTTATCAAAGAAGTTACAAAACCACCAACAGTAATTAAACGAATAAACGGATGCATATCATAATATGATACATTCGTAAAATCATTATAACGTGTCGGTGCAACCAACACGTCTGTATCACACAACCGAACCTACAATATGATAAATAAGCCCGGACAACCGACCGAGAAACAATCCACGATCCGACTACTGATCTCGAAAAGTATATCGATCAATATGTCACTGTGCCGGAATATTGAAAACAATATTTGACCTCACATATATATTGCCTACCTACCTACTACAGTCAGTATTCGGATTCGAGTAACGAAAGTGAATTCACCGCCACCGTCTGTCAGTTCGCCGCCACCGAGTACGAGTAGAGCCGAGTCACCTGCCAAGTCCGCCGCCGCCATTCGAGGATCACCGACGCTGCTACCAACCAAGAGTACGCCGACCACCACCAACATCGAACACGACAAACCGTGAGTTTTATGTTTCCGATCACTGTTTCTTGTGGTGTGAAAGGGATATCACCTGTGGATATTTGAACCTACACACCCAAGCAACATATTACCTCTGTATTGTCATTATCATTGACGACGCAGTGTGAAAGGAATATCACTTGTGGATATGTGAACCTACGCACTCGCTAGTTAATTGATTGACTGCATACGTAAATTACGTAATATTGTTTGAATTGTAAAACTGTACTTCCCATTCCAACAACAATCAACCACACTCGTGGAAAGAAGACATCGTAATTTTGATTTATAGCTCGAAGAACATAATAATATAAAAAGAAAATATTGTAAACTTATTTAATTACTATGTCTAATAAATGTGATTTGTAACTTAAAACGAACCGTGTTATGAATACCATTACAGTTGGCGCCCAACTGACGGAGCTCAATTAAGAAGAAAATTCTACATCGACAAAAAAAATCTACATCATTAAAAATGCCACCCAAAAAGAAGCCAAACATCGAAGATGAATATAACAGTTATAAAGAAGAAATTGAAAGAAAGAGTCAAACATATCTTAACAGACTAGTTCAATTAATTGAGGAAAATCGCAGAACAAGCGAACAAAAAATTGAAGAAATAGAAAAAAAATACCAACAACGAATACAAGACTTGGAAGAAAAAATCAATAACCAAATTCCAGTATTCAATAGGACCAGCAATAAGAACGTACAACAAAAAAAAGACGTATATCATAATACAGAAATTTCAAGACCAGTGTTTTATGAAAATAATAGGGATCAACACCCGAGAGATTGTTTAAACCGACTGGAGGAATATTTTGCAACTAAACAAACTTACATAGGCGAAAAACTTATCATTATCGGAGACTATCTGAAAGCCACAGCACATAGTTGGTTTTCAACAATCAGATTTCAACTCAGCAATTATGACGATTTTAAGAGAATATTCATGGAAGAGTATTGGTCAAGGGAGATACAAATACAAGTATGGAGTCAGTGTCTGAATATAAAGCAGATTCTACCAAGTACAAACTATCGTGAACATTTTTCAGCATGGGCCACGAAGTTAAGGCATCTGGAAGTACCAAGACTGTCTGAATCCGAAATAGTTAAAAACATAGCTTAGCACTATCCAGGTTATATAAGAGCTATATTAATCTCACTGCCAGATAGAAGCATATTAGCTGCGATGAAAATATTAGGAGAGGAAGAACATGGTAAACAAAGTGAAGGAAACCACGGGAGCCATGACAATCCAAAAAACCAATCGCAGAGTAACTGGGAATAAAGAGAAAACAACACCCAGCAAAACAATAGCAACAACCACCATTGGAATCCAAAGGGACAGCCAAAAGAAAATAATTACAACAACAATAACAATCAACGGCCACGAAACCATTGGAATCCAAAGGGACAGCCGAAAGAAAACAATTACAACAACAGGACTAATTCCCAAAACTACGAAGGAAGTAGTAAACAGCAGATCAATCAGGTTAACATTGAAATAAATGAAGAGAAGGAAGGACCAAGTGGGGAAGGCAGTAGCAATCAAATAACACACATGCAGTGAACAGCATGCTCACAAACCACAAAACAGTCAGTCCATACTTGCAATGTGATATGGAAAGAGTATCAGTGCAGTTACTAATAGATACTGGTGCTACGATCAGTGTCCTGACAAAAGAAGTAGTAGATATAATTCTACACAACAATAATAAGGTGCCTATGCTACCAATCAGCGGGGTACAAATCAGCAACGCAGTGGGCATAAAAATATGTAAAATATCGAAACAAATCTTCTACGAATGTAAAATTGGATCTGCGGTGATATTTGCAAACTTCGTATAGGTAGAAAATCTGAATGAAAAGGGCATAATTGGTGCAGACATTCTGCAGCAGTACAATACGCAAATAAATTTTAGCGATCGTACAATAACATGGGAGGTAGACGAAGTAGAACATACAACAACCTTTGCCAAAACAGAACCAGCAGAAACCACAAAGGATCAACAAATGTTTCGATTACAAGCAAGTGACAACGAAGCAGACGATCAACAAAGCAAAGAGTTTCTGAAACTGATGAACAGGTACAAAAATATATTTTCCACAATTGCAGGGAAAATAAAGGATTATCAATGCCAGATCAAGGTCAAAAAAGGGGAACCCATATATCAAAGACCATACCCCATACCCATGGCAAAGATGGCAAAGATGAACGAGGAAATACAACGAATGCTTGATTTGGGAATCATTGAGCAGTCAACGTCACCTTGGTCATCACCCATTGTGGGAATTGAAAAGAAGAACGGAGATGTAAGAGTATGTATCGATGCTCGAAAAATCAATCAACGTATCATACCAGACAGGGAATGTCCCATGAACATTTATGAAATACTAATGAAATTTGAAGGTGCACAATACATGAGCTCCATCAACCTCACAGCGGGTTATTGGCAATGCGCACTTAAACCGAAATGCAGGGAAGTCACCACTTTCTTATATCGAGGACGGAATTTCCAGTATTAAGTCCTACCATTAGGATTAGTGAATTCAGTTGCCGAGTTTCAAAAAATGCTAGATAAAGTATTGGGACCAGAAATACTTGAATTCGCAGCAGTATATGTAGATGACATTCACATCATGTCAAAAAGTTTCAGCGAACACATGGATCATCTCGAACAAATACTCCAGAAGTTCAGTGACTACAATGTGACGATAAATCCAGCTAAATCTCAATTTTTTCGGTCACAAGTTCTGTTCTTAGGATATATCATTTCGAAGGAAGGTATAAGGATGGATCCGGACAAAATACGGACTATACAGAACTTTCAACCACCGAAGAACCGAAAACAGATCCAAGCATTCTTGGGATTCATTAACTTTTACCGAAAACACATTCGAGACCTGTCAAAGTTAACAACTACTTTGAGCGAGTTGTTAAAAAAAGGAGCATCAGGAAGGGTTCGAAGGAATCAAACAGTTATTTTTGGAAGACCTGATTATTCAATACCCAAACGTCAACGAGGATTTCTATTTATCTACGGACGCATCAAGCACAGCCCCATTGGCGCAGAACTGTTCCAAGTAGATAAAGACGGAAAACATCGAACACTAGGATTCATGAGCAGAACATTAAAAGAAGCCGAGAGAAACTATTATACAACGGAATTAGAACCGTTAGCCATTGTATGTGGGTGTAAGAAGTTCCGCAACTTTATAGTAGGACATCCAACAAAGGTATTAACAGATCACAAGGCACTTATATTCTTAAATCAATGTCAACTACTCAATGCACGACTGACGAGATGGGCAATCACTTTACAAGAATTCAATCTTGAAATATTGCACATTCCAGGGAAGGAAAACGTGGGAGCTGACATGCTGACTCGATACCCACAGAGTGAAAAAGATGAGGGCGGGAGAAATATCACGAATATCACTATCAACAAACTACTACTTCACGAATACAGCCGAACGTTGACAAATCAGTTCAAACATCTGGGTGAGCTACAACGACAGTACACCAAGTTAAATAGGATAATCAACCGTATACAAAGTGTAACAAATAAACATTTCATTATATCTAAATAATTACTATTTTCTATTCATCATGAAGCGGAATATCGACTGATGATACGTGAGATAATGAAAGTTCAGTTAATTCAAGAAACACATTGGTACTTGGGACATGTAGGTACTTACAAAGTGTATCAAGCATTGAGACCTAGATACCAAATGTCCAGCATGTATAACAGTATTAAAAAAATAACCAAGTCATATGAACTATGTCAGAAAAGTAAAGTGAATAATCAATTGACAAGAGGACCGACAATGTCTATATTGCCAGATGCACCTCAACACACTGTCTCCTTAGACCTAATGGGACCACTGCCAAAGGGACCACTTGGGGTAAAGTATATATTAGCGTTGATCGACATATTCTCAAAACACGTCCGCTTGTATGCTATACGAAGGGCAAGTACGGACATAATATTAAAAAAAGTATTAACTGACTACGTACCAAAACACGGGCCTATCAAACAGACATTGACAGATAATGGTACGCAATTTCGTAGCACCAAATGGACAAAACAATTACAAGGCGTAGGAATCAAAGCTATATTCACGACAACCTACCACCCAGAGAGCAATCCTGTCGAGAGGACAAATCGGGAAATCGGAAGGATGCTCCGAACCTATTGCCACCGCAAACATCCCAGTTGGGCAAAATGGTTGGAAACAGTGGAATACTGGCTGAACAACACCACCCACCACTCTACTGGATTCACACCGAACGAGATAATAACGAGAAAGAAATTACAACTACCGATTGATCAACTACTAGAACTACCAGGGGTAGGCAAGGATGGAGAAACAAAAGTGATTGTACAATTGGTACAACGGAAAATAAAGAAAAGTACGACAACTCGTAATCAATGCAAAGATAAAGGAAAGAAGGTTCTCGCCTACGAAAAGGGACAACAAATCCTAGTAAAGGAACACCGTCTATCATCAGCGAATGACAAGGAGATTCATAAGTTCTTCCTGTTATACCGCGGCCCATACACAATCATACACGTCATTGAAAACAATACTGTAACAATACAGGATGAAAATGAAAAAATCTTCACGTATAATATGAAAAATATATCTTCGTTGTTCAGCCGAAGATAACAATTTATGTTTTGTGGTGTGTACAGGTGGTGGTGGAGACACCCTGATTCATAATCATGTTTTTTGTATTATCAAATTTTCAGATCAGCATGAGCATGAGAAAAGAGAATACCACCCGTCAACACAACCAACACCACAATTCTATGCATGGTACATAGAATTATGTGGAAGAGAGTACCTCGAAGAAGATGCTCCATTCATTGAAGAAATTAAGCCTCAAACTACGGTTGAGAGACTAAATTATATTAAAACAAATGCAATAACGTTTAACGTGAAATACGATAAAGCCATGGCTGAATACCAAAGATACAAGAAAGCTGAAATCACCCGATACAACTTTGACCCGGATTTGAGCATTCCATCATCGGTAATTTGTTACGATAAAACATTGGTACAACAACCCACGATCCACGAAGAGACAATCTGAAGATCCAGTCAAATCAGAAGAAGTATTGGAGATATGTATTCAACCTACGGAGAGAGCCGAGATTGAAACAGCTGCCGCCAGTTTGCACGGTACAACCGCTTTTGCAATGAGTAACAACAAAAGAAAAAAGGAAATGTGGAAATACCAGCGCAATCTAAAGCGCAAACTCAAACATGATCTTAGTCAATAATTATTAAAATTATCATACTAACGAGGCAAGACAGCTCATTACATGGAAGAATGGCAGGTTCGATACGATGGGTCCGAAAAAGGTAGCTGGACCAAAAAAATGATCCTTTCGGTTCACACGCGATGTAGCTTGCCGATGCAATTGGACCACTACACCTCACATTTTTAACAGGACACGGCGATTTTAAGGCCAAACTGCACAGGTTCAAACTTGTTCAGCACCCCATCTGCAACTGTCGCAGAAACCCGGAGACAGTCCGACATGTTCTTAGATTCTGCCACAGGACAAAAACAGCATGACTGAAGCTAAAAGGTATCTTGGCTGAAGAGGGTGAGAGATGGACACCCAAAGATGGTGCTTTCCTCAAGACCAAAAGAATATACGACGCCTTGGTCGTCTTCTCCAAAGAATCACTTACAAACAGGAGCGACCGATAGGCTTCACGTCAGGACGCCGCCACCGTCTTAATGGTCTAATACTATTGCTAAACCTTATTTTCAGTTTCGTTGTGGTTATCGCTTATTGCTTATAGCTGATGCTTGCCTACTTGTTGTATTTATTGTCTTGAAGTTTGCTGTTTGGTTAAATTGGTTATTTCAATTTGATGATTTGTTTGGTGTTATAAATACAATTCTGTATAAATAAGACTGGCAAAAGAATCAAACTGAGTGGTGCAGCTTTCAGAAAATTAACGTTAGAAAAAAAATTTAAAAATGCCTTTGTTCTTTCTCAAGTTCTTAAGTAACAAAGTTATTTTATGACAAAAAAACTGATGATTTCACATGTACCTATGTAGTATGTATACAATGTTAAATGTTTGTAAGCTCATAGTAATCCGTTACTAATTTTTATTTGATTTTATCTCCTCATTATTTTGCAAATTCAACAAATGATAAGTTAGAGAATGACGTTGAAAATAATGTGTTTGACACATGTAGAACGAGTACTGAAAATAGTATTGAATGTGTAGATCAATTTAGCGAATGTTTAGGTAACACATTTTAAACTTTTTTATGGGTATTGTTGTATTTATAATTTGTAAATTTATTTTTAAAGCATTGAAAATAATGATGTGTTACAAGACAGTGATTCAACAAATCATGATAATTGTTCTTCTGTCCAATTAAAACAGTCGAGTCCAGTAGAAGACAGTGAAAATATTAAATCTCAACCAAATGTTCTTCCTGGGTAAGATGCATGCTATTGTAATGTTTTAAATTTTTATCTTATGGAAAATAATTAAATATTAATTGAATATTAAGCTTGAAACTTTTTGATTAGGCTATCATTTTATACATTTTAATTTTTTTATAAATTATTGAACTTAACAAAAAAAATATAATTATTATATTCAAAGAATACCTAACTATGAATATTGTGGTTCGCGGTGAATTGGTCGCGAACATTTGATCGCCGGTGAATTGGTCGCCGGTGAATTGATCGCGGGTGAATTTATCGTGAATATAATTGGTCGCTAAGATAATTGATCGTCAAACGAACAATTTTAGTTTTTTAATTATTTTATTATACTCATTACATAGTTAATATTTAATATATTATATTATATACACATCCGAGTTTTATGTTTATTATTTTAGATGATTCAAATTTAGGATTCCAAAAAAGGTACATGGAAGACTCGGAATTTGCTTTGCAAATTAGAATTATGGCAGCACTTAGTTTTGTACCAGAAGAGGATGTAGAAAATGCCTGGAATGAACTACTGGACTCAGAATTTTATTCACTGAACGAAGAAATATTAACACCTTTAACAAATTATTTTGAAGATACGTGGATTAGACGTCTTGATCGAAGAAATCGAAGGAAACCAGCATTATTTCCAGTGACGCTGTGGAACTGTTTTAAATATATTTTCGAAAATATCCCCCGGACCAACAATTCTGTTGAAGGGTGGCAAAATGGCTTTGCATCTAGTCTGAACGTGTGTCATCCAACTATATGGAAATGTATAGATTCGTTCAAAAAGGAGGAGAGCCTTATCAAGTTACAGACAGAACAACTAATTGCAGGAATGACGATGGGTGTTAAACGGAAGTACAAAGACCATGCAGAAAAAATTATAAAAATATGTGACGACTATCATACTAGGAGTAAATTAGACTTTTTAAAAGGAATAGCCCATAATCTTCAACTCCAACTTTAAATAAATTAAAATATATAATTATTAATATTATTATTATTATTTTATTTTATTATTATTATTATTTATTTATTTATTATAATTTTAAATTTAATTAACTGTGAGAAATTTTAAAAGCATAAAACTCAGAAATATACCTAATATTATAATAAAATAATTAAAAATCTAAAATTGTTCATTTGACGATCAATTATCCTAGCGACCAATTATATCCACGACCAATTCACCGGCGATCAATTGTTCGCGATCAATTCACCGGATACCGAATATTGTTTATGATAACTGTATATGATTATATGAAAGGTAAAATATAAATATAATGTGATACCTAATCTAATATCTTACATCTATATTTACCATTTTGTATTATACCTGTTAGCTCCTCCGGTGGCAACACTGGGCCACGAGACGGTCGCTCCGGGCGGCTCGACCCGACTCGGCCATACCCTCGCGCTTTTTCGCCGTTACCGCCGGACACGACGCGTGTGTCCGCGGACGAACTGCCGTTATCCGTAGTCACGCGTTTTTCGCTCCGGCGACGTTTGTATTTTAAGTTTAATAAATCGCACTGATACTGTAAACCGTGTTATTATCTTTTAACGACTGTATCCTGACACCTCCCGTAAGCTTAATTCCTAACGCTTTCATACCTATCTTAGGTACCTACCTAAAAGTTATGACCACGAATGTATTACCTATATGGCTATATGGCTATATGGCTATATAACAATCTAATATATTACATATAACATATTATATTCATATTTTTACTTTTTAATTGTATTTCAGGTATGATCCAGTATGGACCAACATTGAAGGAAACAACTTTTTGAAGTCAAATAGGTTATGCTCTAAAATTGTGAGAGGTACCTACAAGAAAATCGTACTATAGGCATTTATTACCAAGCTTATTTCAAACAAAACTTTTAAATGGACAAATTTTATATAGAAAATATCTAGCATAGTCAAACAGTACAGGATGTTTGTATTGTGTTCCTTGTATATTATTTGAAGGGAAATCTATTTTTGCTTCTACTGCTGGGTTTTGTAATTGGAAGAAAGGCGAGGAAAAATTATCTATGCATGAAAATTCAAAAACTCACAAAAACTGTGTTTTAATTATGAAAAAAGAGGCGATTTACATCAAAGAATCGATAAAAAAAATTGTGTTAAAGTACGGTTTCCTGTGTGAGATAGGCCGCATACGACTGAAAGCAACGACTAGTCGCAACTACTGATCTATATTTAAACTGCGAACATGGTTTCCAATGCGCGATCGACGCGTGCGTGTTGAAAATAGTCGTTGCGGCTTGCGACTATAATAGTGATCCGATAGCAGTGTTATCGATGAGTCGCATGCATATTCCAATCATATATAGTTTATTTTTTAAGTAGTTTATGACGGATACTAGTATAACTATGTCAAAAACTATAATGTCAAAATTTTTTCCAAGCGAGGACGAAATTTTATTTGTGGAAGTAGAGAAGCAACGCGCTATCTATGATAGTTCTCTCGAACAACAAAAAGACTACGGATATATAAGTAAATGCTGGAGCAATATTTCGGCTGTAGTTGGAAAATCAAGTACTAACCTATAGAGTCATATTTTTTAGAACGTTGCATAATAGTTAAGGTTGAAGCTAATATATTCAGTTAATAAACAATTTAATTCGTATTATAGCTGAAGATTACAAAAATAGATGGCAGAATATACGTGATACCTACATGAGGCACAAAAAAAAACTAGGAACTGGATCTCCAGCAATATTATCTAAAAAAAAATGGCATTTAGCTGGTCATTTGTCATTTTTGGATAATGTTGAGTATGAAAGAATGTAAGTAGATAATATATCAATTTTGTACTTTTTTCATAACTTTAAGTTGAACTAGAAATAGAGTTACCTATATTAAATTATTTATACGATGATAAGATTGTTTTTTCTAAGTATTTTCTTTTTTGTAGCAACTTCGTGAAATGTATCTTATGAAAAGTATTGATGTCATGTGTAATACTTAACATAAAACATCTTGATGTGTAATATTCCGTATATTATGTAGTTGAAATATGAGTATAGTATGGTGTGGCACGTAGTTATAGCTGTTTATATTTTATATCAGTGGCATAGTTATGGGGGGGGGGGGGGGGGGGGGGTGATGGGGATAGAGCGCCCAGAGCCTTTTTTTTTAATGTTTAATGCATTGACGTATATGCTGATAAAGATTATTTGGTTATAAAATTGCCCATATTATGTCATAAATTATAATCACTGATATAATAACTACGTCCGTAACTGGAATCTCAAATTATATTTTTTTATATTTTTTTTTATAAATATCTATCAAATTTTATTTGTTGAGTAAAAAAGCTTGAAAATTTAATAGAAGGCTCCTAATATGATGTTTCAAAGGCAGATGAAAAATATTAAAAATCCTTAGTCACAATTTTTTTCCATAATCATTTAAGGTTCAAATATTGACAAACTACGTAAAAATTACAAAAATTTGCAAATTATTTTGAGTTAGAAATTCATAAAAAATTTCCTTTTTAAAACGTAATACAAGATTTCTTATAAGATTGTTTACTTAATTGAGTTAAAACAAAATCATTAACTTTCCCAGCCTTGCTTTTTATTGATAAAGATTGACAAACTTATGAAGGAAAGGAATATGTATATATATGGTATGTACCAAAGAAAATGATTATATATTTTAATATTTTAGTACGATATCGAATGTGTGTAATGATCTTGACTCCACAATACCTGAAAGTAGCCAAGATAATACCGGAGAGCCATTGGATGAACAAACTGTTAGAGCTGAAGAGGTCATACACGGAAAAAGATCGAGGGCCCAGTATGAAAAATCAGAGTATGTTAAAAGAATGAACTACAGAACAGCAATAATAAATAGCTTACAAGCGCAAAACGAAGCAATTTTGGGTAGGGAATCATCTACTGATGAGATAGATTTATTTTTTAGGAGCATTGCAATTTCAGTAAACAAGGTACCTCCCAGAGGCAAAACTGAAGCTAAACTTAGTATATTATCTTTTGTTAGCTCCTCCGGTGGCAACACTGGGCCACGAGACGGTCGCTCCGAGCGGCTCGACCCGACTCGGCCATACCCTCGCGCTTTTTCGCCGTTACCGCCTGACACGACGCGTGTGTCCGCGGACGAACTGCCGTTATCCGTAGTCACACGTTTTTCGCTCCGGCGACGTTTGTATTTTAAGTTTAATAAATCGCACTGATACTGTAAACCGTGTTATTGTCTTTTAACGACTGTATCCTGACACCTCCCGTAAGCTTAATTCCTAACGCTTTCAAATCAGAAGTGGGATACGACTCTTTTACGTACAAAGGGGTCGATCGAATCCGACATTTCACGTTTCTGTTTTTGCGTTCCGTCGCCGCCCCGCATAGTTTTTTGCCGTTCGTGAAGTGCGAAGTGCCGACGTCGTTGCGTACGCTAACGCCCTGCATAGTTTTCGCCGTTCGTGAAGTGTGAAGTGCCGATGTCACGTGTTTGGTGCGCCGAGTGTTGACCGTTAACCTCGAATTTACAATTCGAAGGTTATCGCAACCGATACCGCTTCCGCTATCGCGACTGATATTGCGACGTAAACAAAACTGTTATCGCGATCGATACTGCGACGTAAAAAAAACTGTTATCGCGACCGATACTGCGACGTAAACAAAACTGTCTGATCACGTTTGTGTTTGTTAGTGACAACGATAGTCCACTTCCGAACACATAATGCCGAATAACGATAAACTGAACGATATACCCCCCTCGAATGCTCCAACGTATCTTGAGCTTTTCAACACAGTCGCGGCTTTAATCGAAAGATTACAGCAATTAGAGGCAGCGTCTGACACGAGTCAGCAATCCTCGGAGGTCGTCAGCCCAACGGCTGCGACCTCGACGGTCGATTACCGAATTCTTCCCGATGCTGGGACGTCTATTTGGTCATTCTCGGGGCACGAATCCAGTGCCAAAGCGGAGGATTGGATTAGTTCGGTCGACGGGCTGGCTCACGTAAACCAGTGGTCCACTACGTTACCGGTTACTTTACGTTCGCTCACACGTAACCGAAGCCGCGCGGAGTTGGTTTCTGCTCGAACAGTTCAATGACTGAAACACATTTGTTAAAAGGTTCCGCGCAGCGTTTGTACGCAAGCTGCGAAAAGCAGATTTGTGGCGTGAGCTTGAAGCACGTATTCAAGCCCCTAACGAACCGTCAATAGACTACTTCTACTCGAAAATTGGATTGTGTCATTCGCTAAATTTATCGTTCGCCGAAACTCGGGACTACGTTCTCGAAGGGCTAAGGTCGCAGCAACAAGCCGAATGGGTCTCAGGCCGTCAACAGTCGGACAGTGACGGATTGTTGTCGGACATACGCGACTGGGAGCGACTAAGCACCAAAAGGCAACAGTTGTTTACGACAACGTCGGCCCCGAACCGAAACAAACCCTCGACTTACGTTAACGGGCGTACGCACGCAAATTCGTCGAAGCAACAACCCGATGCCGTACCAGCGCCAAAGGACGTCGTCAAACCGATGGGCAGACTGCCAGGGAAAACGACGTCCGATACATCGTACAAGGGTATCGAAACGTCTCATACCTCGGATGTCAGCTGCTATAACTGCCGAGGTCAAGGGCATATATCACGTGACTGTCCACGTCCGCAACGACCGATGAAATGTACCGGATGCGGTTCGAACCAACATCGACGCAGTAAGTGTTCAACGTCATCCGCGGAGCAGGCCGCAAAGGGTGAAGCCGGACAAGCATACCAAGTCGACGCAGCGCTCAGCGCTCGGAAGCCGAACCCGTTTTTGAAGAATGTTATGTTGAACGATGTGTCGTTCACAGGTCTGATCGATACTGGTTGTTCAGCCGTATTGGTACGACAGTCAGCCGCGGCGAAGTGTCGACTCATCGTCGAGCCGCAAGTTTGTCCGCTATACACCGTGGGCAATGTTGACCGACCAAGCGTGAACGCCGTAGGCAAGTCTGTAGCGAAGGTAACAATTGACGGTGTTGTCGCCGATTGCCACGACGTAAAAATAGTTGACGACGTTCTCATCCCGGTGGATGTTATGGTGGGACGCACCTGGATGGAGCTCCCGAACGTAAATTATTACAAACAAGGATATGAAATAATTTTTGAAACGAATTGTCACCTCGACGGTAAAGAGTTGACAGATGAGATACACGGCGATTATCCGCAGGTGTTAATGGCCGAATGTGACGCGAACTCAACCCACGTCGAACCGATCACAGATGACGACATTAAAATCGGACCAGAATTGGATTCAACTTGCCGTAAAACGTTGTTAACTCTTATCAACGAATATCGTGGCGCATTCGCGAAATCGATTGGCGAGCTGGGTTGTACGAACGTTCTTACGATGGATATTATGGAAATCGATAATTGCACGCCCGTGAGACAGAAACCTTATAAGACGTCGCCGACGGATCGGCGTACAATATCAAAAATACTCGAAGACTGGAAGCAAGCTGGGATTGTCGCTGACTCTACCTCCACCTACGCAAGTCCGGTGTTACTAGTCAATAAGGCAGACGGTGAGAAGAGACTCTGTGTCGACTACCGCAAGCTGAATCAGCAAACGGTTACGCAGCCGTTTCCCATGCCAGACGTCGATTCACAATTAAGTAAGCTTGCAGACGGACGCATCTTTACGACCTTAGATTTGTCGAACGGGTTTTTACAAATTCCGCTGTCGGAGGAAGCAAAGGAAAAGACGGCATTTGTAACAGAAGACACCACGGCCCGATTCGAGAGGATGCCGTTTGGACTAAAAGGCGCCCCCGCGACATTTCAGAGGTTAATGTCCGCCGTCTTCAAGAATTTGAGCGAAGCAGGGAAGGTCCATACTTACCTTGACAATATTATCATACCGTCCAAATCTGCGGACGACATGCTCGAAGTTCTAGAACTAGTGTTAAGGGCACTCGTAGAAGCAAATCTTACGTTGAAACCATCGAAGTGCTCATTCGGAATGAGCACATTGGATTACCTAGGTTTCCGAATCGCAGAAGGTGAAGTACGTCCGGGACGTAAAATAGACGCGCTCGCTAATTTTCCGCGACCACGCGATGCCCACGAAGTTCGGAGGTTCCTGGGACTCGCTGGGTATTTTCGACGCTTCATAGTAAAATACGCGGAAATGGCCGAGCCATTGACACTACTAACCGCGAAGGACGTACCATATGAATGGCGAGACGAACAACAGGTCGCTTTTGAAAAACTAAAGAACGCGTTATGTGCGGACCCAGTCGTCGCTATGTACCGTCCTGACGCCGAAGTCACCGACGCGAGTTCGAAGGCTCTTTCGGGAATATTGTTTCAAGGGCCGAAATCGACACAATTAAAAATGGTTTACGCGGTAAGTAAACGAACCACGTTGGCTGAATCAAAGTATCATTCCAGCCGCCTGGAACTTTTTGCCATTATTTGGACCTTGAATCGGTTACGCCAATACTTATTGGGAATTCGATTTACCGTCGTGACCGATTGCCAGGCACTCGTGTATTTAAACATACATAAGACCACTAAACCTCAAATCGCCCGTTGGTATGAAATCTTTCAAGAATTTGATTTCGAAATAAAGTATCGTCCGGGCACGCGCATGCCCCACGTAGACGCGGCGCTAAGCCGAGCGCCATACGACGAGGAAGGCACCGTCAGATCAGTGGAAGATGAACTGTCCGACCGTGTCGACGTATTTATCGCCATGACAAAATCCGAAGCGGTTCGACTACTGCAAGCCGCCGATGAACGTGTCCGTAGTTTGGTGGAAATTCTGTGCGGAGTGGACGGACAAACCAACGAGACGAACAACGAAATAGAAGGGTACCAAGTTACCGACGGAATATTGTACAAAATACATAATGGTCGCCCCCTACTAGTAATACCGAGAGCAATGCGGAAGGGAATTGTGATCGCGGCGCACGACTATGCCGGACACTTTTCGGTTGATCGTACCATCGCACGTATACTCAACGATTACTGGTTCTCGGGACTAAAAAGGTATGTCAAGCAGCACATTGCAATGTGCGTAGACTGTCTCGTTAACAAGAAACCAGCCGGATCGAAGCCCGGCTATCTACATCCGATACCCCCGGGGAAACGACCGTTCCAAGTAATACATATTGACCACCTAGGTCCTTTCGAAACTTCAGCAAAGAAAAACAAGTACCTACTTGTCTTGGTCGATAATCTGACGAAATACACGCAACTATTCCCGTGTAAGACAACCAACACCGCGGCCGTTCTGCGCATCTTGGAACGATTTTGCACAGAACGAGGTATTCTCGATCGGATTGTTTCGGACCACGGGACGTGTTTTACCTCACACGCATTTGAAACGTTTTGTAACGAACGAGGTATCCGACACACCCTGAACTCCCCACGACACCCGCAGGCTAATGGCCAGGTGAAAAGGGCTAACCGTACAATAGTTACACTGTTGAGTGTTACCGGAAGAGACCATACTAGCTGGGATAAGCAATTACGGCAAGTGGAGAACATGCTAAACACCGCACCAAACAAATCCACGACGAAAACGCCGTACGAAACTTTACATGGTTATCTGCCTCGCTTCTTCAAGGGTATTCTACCCACTCTTAGTCTCACCGGAACCGACTGGCGCGACTTTCATGACGTTCAAGCCGAGGCACGTGAAAACATCACTAATGCTCAGGTAAAAATGAAAATTGCTCACGACCGGAAGAGATAGGAAGGCATAAAATATGAAGTGGGTGAAATTGTGGTGATGTTGAAACAGCCAGTTCCACATCTATCAACAAAACTACAATCAAAATACCGTGTGAAACCGCTGCAAGTGGTAGAAGTACTGCCGAGTGACACCTACCGCGTCGCTGAAATCGCCATGGATGGACACGAGACTTACGCGACGACAGCACATGTCTCACAATTAAAATCTTGGAAAGTCCTGAAGGAAGACGACGACGATGGAGACGAGGATGAAGTGATTCGGGAAGCCAATAACGGGGAAGGAAGGGCCGAGCAATCCACGTCGACCTTACCAGTTACCAAGCCAAGGCGTAGCGCTAGAACTCATCGACAACCAAGGTATCTCGACGACTATGCATAACCACCCATACTTTAATTTTATATTCGTTTTGGGTGATTATTAAATTCACCCTATGTATTATTATTTTATATTCGTTTTTGGTGATTATTAAATTCACCCTATGTATTATTATTATTTTATATTCGTTTTTGGTGATTATTAAATTCACCCTATGTATTATTATTTTATATTCGTTTTTGGTGATTATTAAATTCACCCTATGTGATAATATTTAATTTTTTTTATGTATATAAATGAAAATTATACGTGTTAATGAGGACGTCCCGAGGACGGTCCAGCGGCCAGGACGGCTGATTGTTAGCTCCTCCGGTGGCAACACTGGGCCACGAGACGGTCGCTCCGGGCGGCTCGACCCGACTCGGCCATACCCTCGCGCTTTTTCGCCGTTACCGCCTGACACGACGCGTGTGTCCGCGGACGAACTGCCGTTATCCGTAGTCACGCGTTTTTCGCTCCGGCGACGTTTGTATTTTAAGTTTAATAAATCGCACTGATACTGTAAACCGTGTTATTGTCTTTTAACGACTGTATCCTGACACCTCCCGTAAGCTTAATTCATAACGCTTTCACTTTAGTTGCACAGCTCGAAGATAAATACTTAGGTGACGCTGGAGCGCAATACACTCAACCAACGTTTCAAACACCCACGCAAATGATGTTTCAAACACCCTCTAGGTCTACAACAGATTTCAACAATATTATATCACTTTCAAGCACACCATCGCCATGCCTCAGTTCTTCGTCGGCTACTTCTCAAGAATTTGAGCCATATATGTACAATCAATAAGTCAATAACCAACAACTATAACTACCCAAATATATGTATGTATATTATAATTATTATTCAAAGACATTTAAAACTATTATTTAATAGGTTGTTTTTAATATTTTAAGTGAAATAAAAGAATACACAATGTTACATAATGTTTATAAGTATTGTTTTTAATTTTAATACGTATTAAGTTTTTATTTGTTTTATTATTTAATATTTAAATTTTAAATATTTAAGTTACAACAAGTGAAGTTAAATAATAATATAAATAACTTATATGTTATTCTGCCACGAAACAGCTCCTTCATTATTAAAAAAAAGTCCTTATATGCTTCTTTGACGTCAAATCCTTCAACATTTGCAAAACCACCACCTCTTGCAATTGGTATTATATCGTTAGGTACTGGTTCTCTTGAGTCAAATTCTTTAAATGCTCATCCATTTTCTTCTAAATATGCATATCTTAGCATGTTATGCAAACAGCAAGCTATTGTGATTAGGTCATCACATGTCGATGGTTCAATGTTTATAGACTGGTAAAAGACGCGAAAAACCTGGCTTAATAAAACAAACGCATTTTCCGCATTTAAAACATATAGGCATGTTTTTCAAACATTCTTCTTTTGAAGGCCACGGTATTGCTGGTTTTAAAAATCAATGATAAATACAATATTGTTTCTTGAAAAATATCCTTACAAGTTTGCGAAGAAATGGTACGAAATAAAATTGAAAGCACTACATAACTGACATCTAACTGAATTTCATAAACGTCAATATTATCCTTTCTTTAGAACTTAATTTTCTGGATCTTCTAGTACAATTGTGTTTGTCATATAAAGACACAATTGTTTCAAGTAGTTCAATAGAATGAAGTCCAGTTGCAGTATTTAATTTACAGTTTGTGTCAAATATACTGACAAAAGGAATAATAAAATCACCACTTTTTACCTGTACACTCTTGTCACATTTACATGTTTGTAAATGTGAAGTAGGTTGGGATAAACCACTAATTATTTCTTCTACTAATTTAGGATTTTCTTCATTGGCTTCTATTATAATATTTTCTTCATTGGCTTCTATTATAATATAATCTTCATTGGATTGACAAAAAGAATTAGAAGTTGATGGTGTTTCTTCCAATATGTCTCTATCTCTCTTTCTTTGAATTCTGTTCTGTACATATGTATTCACAGGTAATTGCAATGGCAAATTTTTTGAGGGTATTACATTTTTCTTTAATGTCTTTTTTTTACATGGAACATCTTAAAAAATAATCATAGGTTAAGAAAATGTATTGTTTTAAAAAAAAAAAATATATTGTATTAGATACCTGGTAGTATGTAATCGCTTTTAAAAAAATGTTTGGAGCATACTTTCATGACATTGGTTAATTTTTTTCCAGACTTTAACATCTTATCCGAAGCCTTTCTTATGTCGACCAATTCTTCTATACCAAGCTTGTTTACAATTTTGACTGTTCTTGAGCCTTGTTTTGGAATTAAGTGAAATGATATATCTTTATCCCGGTCAGCTCTCGACGAACAGCCATATACACAACAATTAGTTCTATTTGTGGTTTGGTCAGACATAATTATTAATTATATAACTTAAATTGGTATAAGTAATTCAATAAAAGTTTAAATTATTGTTCAAATATTAATGAAAAAAAAATATTAATTATAATGATTCGCTGAGTTATCAAAACACATTATCACTGTCTGACTACAGAGTACAGAGTACTTCTTTGAGAAGTACTACTTTCTGCCACAGGAGTGCGTACTACTTAGCAAGAGATGCCTATTGTTATTGTTCAGAAGTGCTATATATAAATATTGTGTTGCGTTCTACAACGTGTTATCAGATAGGCAATGTTATTTATTTTCAATACTCACTGTTCTGTAGTCTGTAGTTTGTTGTAGTCTGTACTCGATAGTTACTAGTTACTACTTACAAGTAACAGCTCAGTAATTTGTTATTAGTTATTACATTAGTACTTAGTACGTATTACGTATTGACGTATCGTATCGTAATTTGTATTGTATCATTTATATTTTGTTACAAAAGTGTTGATAGTTCACCCTTTAACCTAATAAAAATGTCTCAAATTTGGACAAGTTTTACCAAAGGTATTGAAGAACACAACAAGCACTTAGTATTTTGCAATACCCGTGGAAAAAACATTCAAAACTTCAGGCAGTACAGGTAAATTATAATATACATAAATAAGATAAATTGATTACCTAATACAAAAAATACATTGGTTTTGAAAAAATTGCCCAATTATTTTTTTTTTTTATAAATATTAATTAAAAGCAACTACTTACTGATTAAGTTGAATCATCAATTGTGTATTTGTGTGTACTGTGAGCAGATGACTTTAAAAAAAAATGTTTTACTATTCTTGTTGAAGTGGTTGACCATTATTATTTCAAATACCTACTTGTAATTGTGAATAATTTGTATTTGTATTTGTATACCAGGCACATTATGGAATCACATGCGAACCAAACACAATATAAGTGATGGACTTTCTCGTGATAAACCAAAAAAAGGTAACTATTTTATTTGGGTGTATTGATAATTGATATTACCAATATGGACCATAAATTATTTTAATGTATTCAAAATATTATATAAGTTACAATATTAGTTATACTTTGTAATATGATTTGTAATTTGTATGTATTTAAATTTAATAATAAACTTAAATAATTATCAAATATATTTTAAACTAATACCTATTAAATTATAATATATTAACATTGCATTCATCCAAATAGATATTAAAACATTACATTGGAGTTTCTAAGTACAAAATATAAAATATTTTATTATATATTTAAATTTAAAACTGAATTATGTTTTTAGATTATTAGAAGACGATGACGACGACAATGACGATGATCAGCAAAATAGCTCTAACCTATCAAATGAGACAGCTGATATTTATGACAATAAAAGTATAAATACTGAAGTTAGCTGTTCACCATCAACATCTACAACAGGAGTATCAGAATCTGGACTATTAATGCAGCGAAAGATAACAGAGATGTTCTTTTCACCGTCTGTATCTGTCAAAAGACAAGAGCAAATAACAGACAGTCTTGTAAAATGTATAGCCAAAGATACCATTCTCAACAGTGGATGGTGTTCATAGGTTGATATGTTGTGGCTTCGGGTTGATCAGGTATTTCATACCTATCATAAGCAGTATAATTAGAGGCGCTTTCTGGCGTTATCTCGCAGGTTTGGCACAGTGGCAGATCCAGGTCTTAGTTTGGGGAGGGGCATAGGGGGGAAAAGTACAAAAAATTCCAAAGTTGACTAAAAAATTGGCCAAACACAGTGTAAAACAAAGGAAAACCCCCTTTGCCCTCCCCTGGATCCGCCACTATCCTACTCAGTACTCATGAGCAGTATAATTAAAGGTGCATCCTTCCGTTATTGGACAACAGCATTCGTCCGCATTATCTGGATCATGATCCGTATCCGGTGCAGTATAATTAGAGCTGGTGGTATAAATTGCAATAATTTCATGGCATAAATGAAATAGAAACTTTTGGGAGCAATCATGAAAGAAATAATAATTATATTTCATTCATGCCATGAAATTATTGTAATTTATCTCACTCACACAATTTTCATTTCAGATTCCAATAGATGGGGGGGGGGGGGGTGAGGAAAGCGCAGTCCATTTATTAATATTTCTATGCTTTAACGTAAGATTATAATATGATAACACGATATTCAACTAGAGTGGGTATACATCTTTTACCCGGTGAGTGATATTAACCATGCGGGATACCGACGCGACGATTGCGTGTTAGGGCGGGTTTCCACTATACACGTTTGCGTGTACGTGCACTGAATGACAGATTCCGTTTACTACGAACGGTCTACCATCGGTTAGGTTTGGTAGCTATGGTTATATTATTTATGGTTTTTGATAACGATTTATCAATGCATCATCTATTCTGTGATTGTACTTTATTAATTTGATAACATTTAAATTTATTTTTATTTTTTATTGAAAATATGAATAATATAATTTATATTACAATAATATAATTAATATAAACGGTTGTGAAATGGAAATACAAGATATACAATGGTTTAATTATGCTAACGATGTTCATTATAGAAAAGTGTTACTTGTATATTTAGCCATTTTATTACACAAAAAGAACAAAAAACACAGGTAATAATATAATTTTTTATTTCAGTATTTATTATTTTTTAATACTACATTATGGTTTACTAGATCAAAACCCAGATGGCATATTAAACCATTTTTAAAAGAAAGGAGAGTACATGGGCATTGGCATTGTTTGACAAGTGGACTGCAATTAACAAATTCAGAACTGTACTTAATTTATGTAATAGGTATCTTGCCTCTGGCGAATCAATGATGTCGATTATGTACTCTTTTCGTATAGGGAAGGCTACTGTATCTAAATTAATCTTACAATGTTGTGAAGTTTTATGGGATACTTTAAATAAAAAGGTATGTAATGTTTAAAGTATTCTGGGTATACTAACATTAGGATATAATTAAGACAAATTGTATTCTATATCTTATAAACTATTACAAGCCAGTCAAAATATAGTTGTTATTTTAATAAATTATAACTTCCAATGATAGGTATTAGTTGTACCAGTTACTAATAAATGGGCACAAATAGCTGCTGAGTTTGAAAACAAATGGCAAGTACCAAATTGTGTAGGCAGTATTGATGGTAAACATATAATACACCAGGTAATAATTTTTTATTTTTTTCATTTGAACAAATAAAAATATGATTTATTTCAATTGTGTAGGCATTTGCAAATAGTGGATCTGAAAACTATAACTATAAAGGATCACATAGTATAATACTGTTGGCAATGTGTGATGCCAGTTATAACTTTACAATAGTAGACATTGGTGCAGCTGGAAGATTTAGTGATGGCGGAGTTTTCTCCAACTCTGAAATGGGCAAGGGTTTTTTTTCAAAATAATTTAAATTTCCCAACTGCTAAAGATATAGATAGTGCCAGTGGTCCTATTCCATACTACGCACTTGACGATGAAGCGTTTCCACTACTAACTAATCTTATGCGCCCTTACCCAGGAAGAGGTAAAAGAAAATTGCCATTAAACGAATCAATATTTAACTATAGGTCGGTTTTATCTATTTAAGAAATTAAAATATACTGATATGTTACAAAATTATTTTTAACTTAGACTTTCCAGAGGCAGACGTACAATTGAAAATACTTTTGGAATAATGGCCTCAAAATGGCGCATTTTTAGAAAACCAATTATAGCCGGGCAAAATACTGTAGAAGCAATTACAAAAGCTGCCGTTGTACTACATAATTTTATTAAAATGTCAGAAAACAATGCTGGTATTTATTATTAAGAATACTAAATATATGATAGTTTTTAACTTGGATGTATCATAGGTGTACGGTATTATAGTGGCCCTTTGGACATTGAACTTGATCAAAACAATCAATGGAGAACAGAAGAAATGGGAGCTTTAAGACCAGTACACCAGTTAGGAACAAACACCTATTCAGCAAATGCTAAGCTAACACGAAATAAACTTAAGGATTATTTTTCAAGCGAAGGTGCAGTTGCATTCCAATATGAAAGATTGTAAATAATGTTGTAAATAAACTTTGAATGTTAAAAATGTTTGCAAATAAAATTTGTATATTCAATAAAAATCAAACTTCAACATTCAAACAGGTTATGACTGAAATTAAAATAAGTTATAAAAAAAAAATAATAAAACCTTTTCTAGATTAAAAATTAACAAAATCACTGGTATTTTAACAATAAAAACAAAACAAAATCACTGGTATTTTAACAATAAAAACAAAACAAAATAAAATAATAATAATAATACTTTATGAGACTAGTAATATAATGATTTAACCGATCAATTTTAATTTTAAAATAAAATATAAAAACAAATAATGACTAAATAGAACACATTAGTAAGAAGTTACTTTCAGTCTCTTATATCTTTATAATTTCAGTCAGTCTTCCAAACTATTAATAACTTGGCTTATAATTTATGATTGCAATGTAAATTTTTTTTTTTTGGTCAGATTTTTCATCAATGAGGCTAAATATTTACAGAAATGTAAGTCCCCATCGTTTTCTTCATTTACTGCAGGTGGAGCAACAGGTCTTGATTCGCGTAATTCCTTTAAAATTGATTCTTCAAAAGTATCATTCTTTGATCCTAAACAGAGATTCCATTAATTTTAATCAGAACCACATATTATAACCATAATAAATAAATAAGTGTCAATTACTTTTTGTTGGCTTAGTACTCTGTTCTGTACTGGCTGTATCTAAAAATGACAAATCTTCAGTCGATGATGGATTTATATTACTTGTAGTTCTGTTAACAAAATATAATATTATTCATATACAATTTGACCATTGCTTAGATTAAAATCTCAATGAAAATACATCAGACATACAAGAGAAAAAAAACTTAAACCTTCATCAATTATAAGTGTCAATAACCTTTAATATTTGTTGATATAATATTTCAACAATGTAAATAATATTATAATCTTACTTATAATTGCTTGTAATGATATCGTTTAAAAAATGCAACGAGTTCATATGACACCATATTTTTTTTTCCCTCCTGCAGCACCACTTGCCGGTTTTCTTTTTTCCCTAACATATTTTTCCCTGAGGTACTTCCACTTTTTTTTCAAGACATCTATTGGATATATACCTACATACATTTAATAATCATCAAAATTATAGTCAAAACAAAACGAAATATTAGATTATAGATGGATTTAAAATAACCTTTCAATGCTACATAAATTTCATTCCATAAATTTTGTTTGATGGGCTCATAACGTGCAGACATTGGGAGACGATGATCCCACAGTGGATTACGTTCATTGACCTCAGTAATCAGATTGGTATAAAACTCATTATCATCATCATCAGAATTATTTTCTGACAGGCTTGAAGTATCACTTTGTTCTTCTTGTTCGATTTCATTCAAGAAGTTTGATATCAATGATGGTTTTGTGACAGTTGAAGGCATTGGAGAATACGATGATACACTAGCTAAAATAGACATTTTTAAATTGTTAGCTTGGCTATGATTTAGCAGAAATTAATTTTACTGAATTAGTAGTTACTAACATGACATTTTAGGCTGAAGTTTTTGAAATTTGAACTGAGCTTGAGCAGTAGCTAAAAATATAAATTAGTATAAATACTTTTAAATTAATCAATTTATTAAAATTATATTTTTTGTTACTAAAAATTGAAGTGTGAAACTACTACTTTTATATATTTAATATGCAAAAAAAATAAGAATTGAGACCGAACAAAATTACATCAATGTTGTAACATTAAAATAAAAATATATTTTTTATTTTCTTTACTTGCTGAACATTTGTGGTTTTTATCGTTCAAGTCAATCAACTTATTGCACTTTCTGCACAAAATTCCCTGAAACATTCAACATAATACCAAAGTCATATAATAAAATATTTAAATAATCATTCTAATAAAATTAACCATTGCTTATATTCTTGAATGAATAATAAATAACATTAAAATTATAATATAAGGTACTTACTAATATTTTAGACGGATCCATATTTGATGAATTCAACGTCCGATGCACAAGTGTCAACTGTCAAGTGCACATTAAGGAAAATTTAAAATTACTAGATATTTTATCTCCTTATCAGTATTCGAATACAATCATGGTTTGCCGTGCGCACGAAAAATGTTCAGCTAGATTCAACAATATGGTAACACGGTTAATCGTGTGGTAAGAATGTATAAACACTCTGGTTTACCATAATCTTACCATGGATACCAACCAATCACAGCAAGGGATTTTTATGCACGTACACGCAAACGTGTATAGTGGAAACCCGCCTTTATTGCATTTTACAGGATAATGGTAATGGGGGATAATATCTCGTATACCTTCTTGGGTCTAGTGGTATTTATGATCTGTTTTTTTCTGTTCCGGACTCCTGGTAAGTAACACGTATACATTTTATTAATCTTAGAAACAAATGCTGTTTAGTTCCACCTCGCCATATTGAATTTTTTTTACCGAAACCTATGGGTATATTTTTACTTTACCGGACACCCTTTTTTCAGTTTTTTTTTTTTTGAAACACGACGGATGTCATGGTTCTCTTACGTGTGTTATCTTGTCGAGTTAATTGAAATAAAACTATTTAGTATTGTGTTTTAAATATTGTTGTGTTAAAAAGTCTATAACACTATTATAATATTATCGTTACAAAATGCTGTCTGGGCTGTGACCTACTTGAGGCCCGTTTCACATGGACGTGTTTCATACGCGACGTACCGTACGCGCGCGTTTTCATTTACATTAGATAAATGGCTACACACGAATTGCGTCCCGAAATAAAAAATTTGATAAGCGGGTACACGAATTGCGTCCGGCATTATCTAATCTACTGCATGAATTGCGTCCGGTTTTGTTTAAACGTTGCATGAACGATAAACGTACTGTAAAGCCTATATAATAATTTTAGTTCGATTTCGATCGTGTTGTTGGTGGAAACGTTTGTGTAACATTTATTCTCTGTTAAATAAAACTTAAACTCAAAAACACTATAAAATGACTTCGGTGATTTTAAGCGAAAAAAATAAAACATTATTTAATATTGATGGATACAAATTTCGGTATCATAAAACGTTAAAAAATGATGTTCAACGTTGGAGCTGCTGTAAAAAGACGTGTAAGTCATACATTAAATTAAATAATGAAAATGAGATTATCGAACGTGCAAATGATCATAATCATATTAAAGATTCTGTTGAAGTATTTAATAGATAGCAGTTGAGTCCACTCATCTTTGTTAGTCGTGTGGCCATCAGTTCAAATGAAAGGATGCAGGTTTCATTTAGGCCAAAGTTGGTGGAGGAAAATTCAAACGGTTGGTTTAAGTCAAGAATACAAAAAAAATTCAGATATCAGTATTTTTTTAAAATATTTTTTTAATCTCCCATTTTTAAAACCAGATGAAGTAGAGGATTGTTTTACTGACGATATTGTATCCATTTTACCCGAAAATGAAAAAGTACAGCAATTTTCAGATTATAATAATTATATTAAATACATACATAAAGCCTGATTGTTACTTCCCGCCTTCTATATGGGCAATGTATTCATGTTCTATAATTCAAACTACAAATAGTTGTGAAGCCTTCCACTCCAAGTTTAACAGTATGTTTTACTCATCACGCCCGAATATATTCCAATTTATAGATGTCTTAAAAAATGTACAAAAAGAAACTTGTATAAAACAACGAAGTATTCATGTAATTAAAAACAGACGGATGATGGTATGTGAAAAATAAAATTATTTAAGACAAAATATGGCAAAATATGAAAGTGGCCAATTAACCCGTCTTGATTATATTAAGGTATCATTCAAGTTTTTACCAATTTTTTAATTTTATAATTATAACTTTTTTTATATATATAAATTTTTTTTTTAACTATTATATTATTATTATATTATTAACCTACACATTTTATTTTACTTATATCTAATTGCATATCAATGATAAAAAAACAATATTTTTAACCTACCGATAGTCGTAATTTGCTATCGACAGTCCTAAGTCTGTATGAAATGGGAAGGAAAATAATGTTTTTTACGTTGGGACGCAATTTGGGTAGTTGTTAAATATGGTAGGGACGCAACTCGTGTAGTCGTTAAATATCTTTGGGACGCAATTCATGTGGAAAAGGGATTTCGGGACGCAATTCATGTGCAGCGGGATAAATTCCGGTATGGTGCGTATGAACTTAATCAATGTAAACTAAAAACGCGCCCTTACGATACGTCATGTGAAACGAGGTGGTGTTGCAGAACAAGTCTAGATTAGCGCCCACGCGAGTTTTTTTTCGAAAACCTATGTATTTCAACGAGTTTGAAACGAAGGTGTAAAAATAAATTTGCGGAAATGATTATTTTAGATGTTAAAGTTATATAGTTAAACTTCCAAAGTTTGCGATTTTACGTTTATAAGCATGGAGGCAATACTACTATAATGCTGCGCACTGCGCTATTACAAATTCGAAATTATGCCTCGATTTGTTGTGTATACCACCTTGGGCAGGCCTAGGAATTAAACAAAGTTGTTAAAAAGCACAAAATCTGCTAGCGTTGCCACTCGCTCGCTACGTTGCGCTCGGACAAAAGAATCGAAAATATCCCCCGATATTTTGCTGTGTAAAACCACATTGTGAGGGGGAACTTAACTGCATAAATATTATACCAAATAACATAAAATTAAATCAAATTCCTCTTTTCCCTTACAATTTCAGAAAATCAAATAATTGAATTTATTTGAACAACAACTCCTCCAATTATTTTAATTTTTATTGCTATGCCTTCTTTACATTTCTTCTTCTTCTTCAGCTTTTACTGTCCTTGAAGGACTTTCGCTGCCTCTACTACTTTTTTCCAACTATCTCTGTCAATACTGTCTTCTAAAGTTAGTCCCTGGGCGCACTTGTTTATATCTTCTTTAACCCTGTCTATCCAGCGCTGTCTAGGGCGACCCCTAGGTATTTTTCCATTGATTTTTCCTTCCAGAGCTTTCTTTAGAATACCATTTGACCTCCATACATGACCTGCCCACTCAATTCGTTTGCTCATAAGGTACGCGTTGATACCGGGTTTTTGATAAATTTGTTGTACTTCTACATTAGTTCTTCTTCTGTAAACTTCATTTTCTAGTATAGGTCCATAAATCCTTCTAAGAACTCTTCTTTCGAAGCAAGCCATTTTTTCCTCATCTCCTTTAGTAGTCGACCAAGTTTCACATGCAAATGTTAGAACTGGCCGTAGGAAACTTAAGTACAGGCGTTCCTTTGATCGTCTAGAGAGGAGCTTTGATTTGAACAATTTTTCCAAAGCGTAGTAACCCTTATTAGCGGCTGATATCCTAATTTTAATTTCATTATGCATGTTATTGTATTGATTTATGTTTGCCCCGAGATATTTGAAGTTTTCTTCTTTACATTTACTATATTTAATAGATGAAATTAAATGTCCTATTTTAACAATTAAAATTTTTGGTCATCAATGATTTTGATCTTATGAATATTCAGACTTTTTAAATATTGAATTTGAATCAAATATAATTAATAATTTAAATAAAGAAAATTTCCGTCTAATTGAAGAAGATAATAAAACTATTATTCCATATAAATTTAATATTCGATCTCTAATTTCTACAAAAAATTAAATAAGAACAATGCGTAAAACGTACTGGGAGTTGATGACTCCGCCCCCTAATGCCTCTGTGTAATTGTAAGACCATATTTTAAGTTTTATTTCTATGGTAACACGTATATAATGATTGCATACGGTAAATAACGATTCTGAGTGGACGAAAGAATATTTTTTATTTTATTAAATATTTAAATATTAATTGTTTCTTAGGTAAAACTTGTAGTTTGACCCACAGTACAATTAAGAGATCAGTGGGAATGTCTAGCAGCTTGACTCTAGCTTATGCCTCATTCCGAAACTGGCCAAGTGTTAAACAATACAAATAAAAGAGGAGTGTTGCTCTTTAATGTAGGAGTGCAGTGAGGTTATAAATTAAAAAATAGCTGACTTGGCCACAATGTAGATTTCACTATTTTGATAGGCCGACTTTTTTGGGAGAGAGTTTGGAACTTAGCCTTTTTTCACCGTTAGGTTTTTGTTGGGGATATTATTTATTTTTGCGGGCTTCAGCATCGTGGATGACGTGTTATTATTGTTTTTAAGTTTTTAATTTTTTAATTTTTTTTTTATAAGTCGTAGATTTTTTCTTGTAAGACCGTTTGGGTCTCTGTTGAGGAGCTGAGAGGAGCGTTGTCAACACGAGGTAAAGATAGCCAATACGATCTTTTATTTTTCGTCGTCGAGACTTTTTAGATAGAATAGTTTTTAAGTCTGGCCCATACAAAATTGGGCGGTTCCATTTTCCTCCAAAAACGAGATACCGTTTTCCTCCACAAAAAAAAAGTTGGTTTCCATTTTCCTCCACATTATTTTCGACCAAAGTCTAATTTCCTCCAATATTTTAGCAAATATTTTAGTATTACGTACGTTCCGTTTTATAAAGATAGAGTAAAGCCAGGATCACATTTTGCGCTTATCGGTTAATGATTACACTCTGGTAACGGCTATCTATATCAGATATCGATTAAGAGGATGTCAGCTTAAAATAAAACGTATGCAACGCTCAAGAGATGGCGTTAATTCCATATCGTCGCCGCCGCAGCAGACGGTGACCACGCCCATTGTCTACGCGACGGGGTTCGCGAGTCATAATTGCGGGAGAGGCACATTACTATTGTATTGACAGTCGTAGTGTGTTCTTCCATAAGGCCTAAAGGACGTTATACCCGCATGTGTTATCTCTTTCTTACACACGTACGACATGCCAAATTGTTCGTTCACCAGTGCTGTGAATTAGTTTTGATATGAGTGAATTTACCTATTATCAAACTTTTAGGTAAAAATATTATTTGTGTACTATATTCATATTTAAGCATATATAGCTCATACATTTTTGTTATATTTAAATCTGGTGATAAATATTTGACATTTTCATTTTTACTACGACTATAATGTGACTGTCGAGCTGGAAAGCTTTCAATATGTGGTTCAATTTGAAACATGATTATATCAGATTTTTTATTGCTTCTGTTTTTATGTTTTCCACGTTTATCTACAGGGGAAGGAACATTATTTTGCATTAATTTTACTATTCGTTCTACTCTACTTTTTCCAATTCCAAGTATTGAACAAAATGCCTTTTTGCACACATATTTTTCCACTTTATCAATCCGAAATTTGTAAAAGCAAGATATATTTTTTGGTTTGGTATTATTTCTGGTATCTGTACTATTTCTAGTAATTGCTTGAAGTTTGATTAACCCAACTATGTATGTGTCTTGTTTTTCTTTATTGCCTATTTTATTAAAATTGTCTAAAATTATATGCCTTTCTAAACTGTCTACTTTGGTAAAACATTTGCTTCTACATTTACAATCAGAACCTATAGACCTAGGTTACCACGTAAACTAGTATGTTCAAGCCCTAGTGCTCTACTATTTTTTGATCTATTACGTTTCCAAGTTTCAATTTCTCGTACTTTTTTCTTACCTTTGGGTTTATGTACCTCCTCTTCTTCTGCTGAATCATCAATCACTTGAACACCGCCAACATTTTCACTAACAAAATTTTCATCGATATCAGTATCATATGCTAAAATATTATCCGTGGATGTTGGTTGCTTATCGAAGTTGACATATTGTTCATACTCAATATTATCCTCGAAATTCGACACTTCAATAGGAGAATTATTATTCGGATTTCCATAGTCTGGGTCATTAAAGAAATCATCTATACTGGAACCACTTATACTTGAAATACTCATTAGGTAAGGGAATATTAATTATTTAATATTGAAATTCACTTATTTATGAGTTAATCAATAACATAAACATTAAATAACATAAAATTATTGAGGAATGAGTATATTTTGAACAAACTAACGAACAAAGTCATTGATTTTCATTATCAAAGCAAGAATTTATTGATAAACACATTGTTTTACAGTGCTACCAGTATTTTGGAGCAACAATCAGACTTGTCCGGACATATCTTTGTTGTTGCCCCCAAAAACGACAAAAAGACATATCCATTTGTATTATAACTCCATATATAACAGTCGGACATGTCTCATTGTTACACCAATCGATGCGGATTTTTTTTTATATTTTACGACGGGAAAAAGTGATTTTGACCAAAACATGGACATGTCTCGTTGTTGCCCCAAAGTCTTCAATTGTCGAAATTGATAAAAGTTTGTTTTCGAAAAGAAAAAATCATGTTGGGAGGGTACTTCCCGAACAGTGGATATTCGGAGGAATTTGTCGCGAGATTATTCAGAATAGATTTAAATTGCGGTAGTCGAAATAACACGGTTGATCATATAATAGGTAGTCTTGGAAATATTTTGGTAGTCGAGATAACACGGTTGTGAACCTAAAGTAGTCGAGATACCACGGAAGTACCCCTACTTCCCCCCTTTTTTTTTTAAATGTTATGATTATTTTGACAATAATAGATATTGTGAAATAAGAATATGTATATTAATATGTATATGTATATAGATTACATAATATACTTCCAGTATATTATTATTATTTTATTCTTACGCAGTATTTTGTATACTGTCTTGAGATTGAGGTACAATGTGTTCAGGTGCTTCAACTACCTGCAGAGTACTTGAAGTTGACTTGTACCTAGAACATATTCTATTTTATAGCAAAACAATGTCGATAAAAAGTTAAATTGTAATCAAGGATGTTTTGAATTTTTCTTGAGGGAAGGCTTTCAAAAATATTTTCGGAAATTATTATTGAAAAGTTATAGCTAGGGCCCGAATTTCAATGCAAAAAGCCTCTTTTTTGGGTGATCTTAGACAATGCTTTTCAAGTACATAATTTGTTTCATATAACAGAGACTTTAAGCATTTTCTTTGTGTTAATTCATAATAATATGTAGAATATACGAGTATATTATAAAAATTGTTTAGACTTACATAATACGATACGATACCACCCAAAAGTTAAAAATTTTAAATTTTAATAATTTTTCTTTTAATAAAAAAAATTATAAATTACCGAAAATAATAAATTATTAATATTAATAGACTGATAAATCAATAAATTATAGAAAAAATTGTATTCGTCTTTTTTAAGGACATTTTTACAGTAAAATGCTTTTTTAATGGTATTTTTGGCAGTGTTTTAGAGGATTTTTTGATGATTTTTAGTGCATATAAATCCGGGACCTAGTCATAGCACACCCTTGATTCTTGAACAATACAAGTATGAAATTTATTATTTTCAAATTACCTTTTATTATATTGAAAAAGACAACTTCCTCTTGTTTTTTTGGCATTAGATTTTCTTTTAGAAGGAAATCCTTTTTTATTCGCCATAATAATTTATTACAGTAATAATAATAACACATAAGAATAAAGTAACAGACACGTTTAAATTAAACAAACTGTACAGTAGTACAGTACTAATCAAATTATTGTTGTATAATATCATATTATAATATAATATTTTATTTTTCATCCCTCATTCATAATAATATTATCATAGTAATAATTATTAATATTTAGCTTATAAATAAACATCGATATGCGTGTCAACAACCAATATAGACGCATGCCGTAAATAGTTCAGTTGCTTGTGCTGGAGTGGTGGTAAAAACCCAAACGCTACCGCTATTGCAACGGAAGCAGCACAGGTCGATTACGGAATTATATTTTTCACCATCAACCAAATAAATATGTTACTTCGGCATTTCTCTATTTTCTATTTTCTTGAGTTGAGAAAGTCATAAAGTGGTGAAATAAAAAACAAATTGTTAATGACAAAATTATCTAGCGCCCTACGGTGCCATTTTGGAATATCTACATTTAAATACGTTTTGTAGATGGTTAAAATATCAATTTTTTTAGTTTTTTTATTCGTTATAACTAATAAAAAAATTAAGATACAAAAAATCGGCACCGTAGGGTGCTAGATAATATTGTTGTTATTCAATAGGTTTTTGTTTCATATTTCTAAGATATATGTGAGCTGAGAAAATTAAGAAATGCTAAAGTATGTTTTTCATCATAAAATAGTTGCGCTGACATCCTCTTAAGCCTAATAAAGATACGTACATACTCCATACGGGCATATACGTATATACTTATATATTGTGTATCAGTTGTCACTTATTATTTTGATTACACACATTGAGCGAGACAGACACACCGCGAATGTATACGATATACTCGCATCAATAAGACTATATTTTTAGTAGCGAACTGAACGTCGACTAGTCACTAGTCACTAGTGTAGTAGTGCCTATAGTAGGGTGACAATTAAAAAAAAAATTTTTATTTCTGAAAGTCCCACCCGTTTAATTTGTTTATCCATCTAATAACAAGGTTCATAAAAAGTTTCAAGAAAAAATTTCAATTTTTTCTGGTTGCGCAACTTGTTTTAAAAATATAATAGATATTTCAATGTATGAGTTAAAAAATTAAATATATTTAATAATTAAAAATAATTAAAAATAATATAAAAAAAGTCATAGATCATCATAATTGTATAAAAAATAATCATCTCATAAAATATCAATCATCAATTGTAGATTTATTTGGATTTGGATACTTCTGTCGGTGTTGTTCAACTACTTGCAAAAGATACTGCTTTTGTTCTTCTTGATTGGTGATTATTCCATTGAAAGTTTGAATCAACGAAATCCCACGTTCAGCTGCATCATTAACTACTTTCAAATTTTGAACCCTTTTACAACCGTCAATCTTTGTAATTTTCCCAAGTATCTGGATTCTAATTTAAGAAATCTTGGGGGATGTATAAGGCTGTAAATAATAAAAGGGTATTTTTAGAAACAAAATCAGACAATTGTACTGTAATACGCCGTAAAGGAAAGTCAGCTCCTTTTTTCACTAATGATTTAACCATACTTTCATGTCATTAGACACTTTCCTATCAAAAAAGGCTAATCCAATAAGTGTCTTACTTAAGTACCATAAATGTCTTGAGAAGCTTTTGGTAGCCGCGTTGCCTATAACTTTATTTGATTTTTTAGTTATCGAGTTCCTTTAAAAGATTAAGATCGTTATAAGGAGCTAGTTTGTAAGAATGCAAAACCGAGGAGTTTTTATTTTATTTAATTTGTGTTTTTATTCTCACATATATAATAATTATTTTGTTATATTACAAATTTTTCTTTTTATTTAACATTTACTCTTTGAGTCACAAATATATTTTTATGTTACACATAGACAATTTGAATATTTTAATTCATACAGTTTTTTCTTTTCTTGGTATTACATATGCTCTTCGAGCCACAGAAATGTTATAGGTTATTTATTGATATAATCACGAGACTCACGTGGGTTCAGTAAGAGTCGTGTATTGATTAGAAGTAATGAATATAATATTACTACGACCAATGAAAGGTGAATGTGTTCGTGATAACCAGTGGACGATGTGTTGTTCCCTCCGTCCTCGATGTGGTACCAGTTTTCTACTTCCGTATTGTGATGAGCAGCGTATGGGTACGGGAGTAGTTATCGTGACGGCAAATTGTGGCGGCGGCGAACTGTGGTGACGACGGCGATAATTTGTATTATCAGCAATTCCTTGTAGTCATCTCTAGGCTGAAATGACGCTAACTGGTCATTTATATACTTAACAAGAACATGTTTTTGTGGATTTAATTTACTAGCCACTGTATCTTTAATAGGCGGTTACCGACCTTGTCATTGAGAACCGGCAGTTACGCAGTCAGGTGAAAGAGGCTAGAAGGGCTGCAGAGATCTGCGCTGGAGCAGCCTTGGCCCGTTACGCGGAAAAGGAAGCGATCAGGGCACATGAAGCGGCAATTGCGCCGGTGACCCCCCCAGTGGTGCAGACCATGGAGCGCCAGGAGGAAGCGACCTTTGCCACAGTCACCAGGAGGAAGAAGAATAAATCGTCTGACCGGACTGGAGACCGCTCCAGATCGAGGGCAATGCTTCGCAACAAAAGGATCAAGGAAACCAGGCAGACGGAGAATATGCCATCGTTCGTGATCCAAGAGAGCCAGGGCAAATCGTTGTCAGATGTCAGAGATATGATTTGGAACCAGGTGGTGGCGAAAAAGGTCAGGCCGAGATGCCAGACGGTGACGACCAAGGCTGGCAAGGTCATTTTGAAGCCATCCGACAAGGAGACGACCGATGCCCTCAAGCACGTTTCCAAAGTGCCGACCCTGCTGAAGGAGGATAGTCTGCGGTGGCCGCGAGTCATCCGTGGCGTCAGTGTCGATGTTGACGTGGTGGGGACACAAAAAGATCTGCTGGCGCAGAATCCGGAGCTAGGTATCAGCGGAGACGTCGGAGAGGATGTGCTAAGACCCGTGTTCAAGACCGGACCGAGGGATAGAAGCACCACGAACTGGATCGTTGAGGTGAACCCGAAGTTTTATTCCAAGTTTGAGGACACGACGCTCTACATGGGTTTCATGAGGTGCAGGACGAGCGCTTACGAAAATGTAACACAATGTCACATGTGCCTAAGATACGGGCACCCAGCGGCCAAGTGCTTCGAAAAGGAACACGTGTGTGCGCATTGTGGGCGTAAAGGGCACAAGGCGGCGGATTGTCCGGCTGCGGAGGCGAATCCGACCTGTGTAAGCTGCAGAGGGAGGCACAAAGCCAGGGATAAAACGTGCTCTGCGAGGACAGCGTTCCTGGTTGGGCAGATCAAGAGGACTGACTATGGGATCTCGCTATGAGTACCCCCCACCGTCTAATGCGTGCAGCTGAACATGGGCAGAGCCTCGGCGGTCAGCGACCAGCTTCTGGAGTACTGCCAGAGGACTGCCACTGACATAGCCCTGGTCCAGGAGCCGTATACGCATAGAGGAAAACTATCTGGATTCGAGACGGCACCGATCAGAACTTTCCTCTCCAAAGGTACGCGCCTAAGAGGCGGCCCTCAGCACGTCGACCATGGGGCATCGATCATAGTTTTCAACCCCGACCTGGTGGTAGTGGCCAGAGACGCGGGCACTATCGAAAACTTCGTCCACACCTAGACTGTGGCACCGAGGGTACGACCACCCTGATAAGTGGGTACTTTAAGTACAGGACACCTACCGCTGTCCATGTAACCTGTACCAGTCAGCTAGCGCATACGTCCTGATAGCGCTTGATGCGAACGCCTTCTCTACCAGATGGTTTAGTAGGATAAACGACAGGCGCGGAGAGGCCCTCACAACGTGGCTGGATACCCATGGCTTAAGCAAAGCGAACAGACGCAGTCCTCACACCACCTTTAATGGTCCGCGCGGGCGCACGAACATTGATGTCACGGTTTGTGGTGGCCGAACCCATGAGAGACTCAAGGACTGGGAGGTGATACCGGGGGTCACGTCAAGCGACCATCAAGCCATCGTTTATGGTATCGAGGTACAAACGAGGGCATTCGTACATCGGGCGAGCCGGTTCAACCTCGAAGAGAAGAACTGCGCTACCTTCAAACTCGATTTCCTGGCAAGATCCATGAGGAGAACAGAGACCACGGACCTGGAGGAAATGGCCCAGGAGGTGCTCGAGGACATTACAGGGGCGGCCGTGGCGTATGCCCCCCGAAGGCCAGTAAATAGAAGAGTATGCCCACCGTGGTGGTCGCCAGATCTGACCAAGGCAAGGAGAGAAGTACGCGCGGTGGCTAGGCAGATCAGTGTACACGGGGACAGAGCTGAATTTAGCGCGAAAAGGAACGCCTACACGGCACTTCTGCGGAGAAGTAAAATGATGATTTTATTAAAAATTGTTGTAACGATTTGCAAAACGTATTGAGTGAAGGCAATTCTAGAGATATAAATGGTGCAGATTTATACATGGAACTTCTTATTTTTCGAAGTATAGTAGACGAAAACGCAACACCTCTACAGGCATTATCTTTTTTAAAAAACGTTTCTAGTTCATTTCCAAATATAGAAGTGGCAATTAGAATAATGCTCACCATACCAGTTACATCAGCTGGTTCTGAACGTTCATTCTCTAAATTGAAGCTGATAAAAAATTATTTAAGAAGCAATCTATCACAGCATAAGTTATCGGACCTGGCCCTTATCAGCATTGAACATAGTATTGCCGATTTTTTGAGCTACAATGAGACAATTGATCAGTTTGCATCAAAAAAAGCACGGAAAAAAATATTTAAATAATATTATATTTTGTTAAATTTTTTTTATTCTTAGTAAACGTAATTATACTCATTTCATTATCATTATAATTTATGTTCAATATAATAAAAATATTTATTAATAAAATATTGTTTGTACATTGTTTATACGAACAAATTTAGGTTTCTAACATAATTAATTAAGCTTTAAGATTACAAAATTATATAAGATTAAAGTTAGTCCCTAAAAAATAAAATAAATGTGTATATTGTATAATAATTAATAAATTAACATATACAGCCATTGGCCATATGGGGCCCCGCGAAATTCTGCACCGGGCACCGAAACCCATCGGGCCGGCACTGTGTATAACATACCTAATACATTTATTTTAAAGGAAACATACTTTCTAAGAGGTGGATCAAAGAGATGTCATCAAGAAAAGCTATATACAAAATATTTCAACAAACTAAGGAATTTTAAAAATAATGGTTTAGTTCCTCCCCAGTTGACAAAAAAATGATAAAGAAACACCTTTACGAGTTTGTAGGAATTTGGACATTGAAATAAGTAAAAAAGCATTTAATTTTTTATAATTGATGCTCATTAAAATTTTGGTTATTTTGGCGATTGAAGTAGATGCAGAAATGCTTGTGACTAGTTTGAAACACATTAAGTTGACATGGCCTGAAGTGGAAATGATTTAGACAAAAACTGTAGGCTATAGGTTGAATAATTTCAAAACAAGTAAATTTTAACAGAAATACATAAGAAAATGGCCCCATTATATGCTGCCATTTGGATACAAACTAGTGAGCAAAAATTATATAAATCACTATAATGATGAATAAATAATTAATGAATAACGTTTTTAAAAATAACGATAACAATAATTAAAAATACAATAATACATAATAAAAATACATATTATGTTGTTATAATACCTACTTAAAACAAATAACTAGGTATTAAAATTATTCTTAGAAATATTTGTCTTTATATTATACTCCCGATTTAATAAAATAATGTTGATGTGGTTTTTATGATGTCATTCATGAACTGAAGAAATAATTTCAAGATACCAAAGTATTTTTTCGGCCAATATCATTAGCCAGGCATAAACAATATTTTATTAGATGGACACATTAGGTCTAAACTGTGTTGGGTTTTCAAGAGTGAAAACCTCTAGTATAAAAATAATTAATATAGTGTATTAATATAATTATAGATATAGAAATTCATTGCATTAATTTTTTTTCATTCATTCATTTTTTCACTTTTTTTTTAAGGTTCACATTGACTTTAAACTTTATAAGGATACCAATAACGTGTTAAGCGCTTATGACAAATCAGTCACATAATTAAAATATTAGATGACTGTGTGAAGGATCATAATTGCCATAATATGCTAGATGATATGAAGAAAGATACTAATGCAACATAAAGTAAGTTCAATATTTTAATAGATATACGGTTACATACAGTAGTATATAATATGTATATTATACCTACTATTTAGTATTCCTATAATATGAAAACTCGTTCGTCCATCCGGTCGACCACGGGACTACGCAGGCGTATCGAAAAGTGTATGGGTTCCGGCCGTCCGGCCAAATTGCCAGACGGTTTAATTTTATTTCACAGTCCACGTGTTTATAGGTGCCTACTACACTGCATATTGCACTGCTCTGCACTTTTGTCAAGTTTTGTCATTAGAAAATGTCTCGAGAGAAAGAATCTCAGTGTATTGAAGATTTTATTAATATTTACCGAAGCGAACATTGTTTGTGGAAAATAAAATCTAGAGAATACCATGATAAATGCAAAAGGGACGCTGCCTACAAACTTTTAGTTGAAAAGCTAAAAGAAATTGGCTCTTCTGCGACGAAGTCAGTGGTAGTAAAAAAAATAAATAACTTGAGAAGCAGCTACCGGAAAGAGTTAAAAAAAGTAAAGGAATCAACTAGGACAGGATCAGGAGCAGACGATGTCTACCAGCCGAAATTATGGTACTACAATATGTTAAGTTTTCTTGACGACCAAGACACACCACGTAATTCGCGTTCAAATATTGCAAGTGATGACGAGAATAGTGCCTCTGAAGTAAGTTTAATTGAAATAAAATGAACTAAGTTAAATTCAATATTTACTTGATAGTTGATATTTCTAGATAGATTATATTATTATTTATAAATTGATATTATGTTATTGCCAATTTAAGATTTATTTTGGTAGTGGTGTGGTGCTGTCTGCTATCTACATTCTACATACATCAACAATTTTATCTACTTTCGCAAATTGTTTATTTATAAAAACAATACACAATTATAAATAATAATATAATAAAAATTATAAATAATTAGGTATATAATAATATTTTTAATAATAATGATAATTAAAAAAAATCTCATAATGAGATATTTCTCTTTTTTTATAACAACAAAATTCATTCAGAATTGATTATTATTAATAAATAATAAATATGTTATTGTATAATATATAAAAAAAAATATGTATTTAAATATTAGTAAACAAAGTTAAGTTGCCAGGGAACTTGTCTTTCATTTGAAAAGTAACTCATAAAATCCTCTCTAACGTTTTTAGCAGCATTGTTTGTGTTTCCTTGCGTTCTTCGGTCTAGTCTATCCATGTTTGAATCTTGTGAATCAAGCCCAAAAGTTGTTATTCCTTTTTCTATATCATCGTGATCCAAAACTTCTGTAGGTGCATATGTGTTTGGCGCTGACTTCATTAAAAAATTATGCAGTACGCAACAAGCCATAACAATAGAATCAATATTTTTCGGATCTAAATTAATTTGTGTGTGGAAAATCCTAAACCTTGCTGCCATGATACCAAAAACATTTTCGACAATACGTCTTGCCCGTGATAACCGATAATTGAATACCTTTCTTTCAATAGAAAATAAAGCAGCTTGTCTGAAGGGTTTCATTATATTTATCTGCAAAGGAAATGCATCGTCTGCCACAAACACGTATGGTAGCTTTCTAGAAGTATCTTTGACTGTCTCCATGTCTGGAATTTTTAAATCCCCATTTTGAAATTTTTCATAAAATTTCGTGTTGTTTAAAACACCACCATCCGAAATTCTACCGTTCGTTCCGAAATCGCACATTATAAATTGGTAATCTGCATTAACTATTGCCTATAGAACCATACTATGACGGCCTTTATAATTAAAGAACTCCGATCCACTTCCACTTGGAGGAACAATGCTTATGTGCTTCCCGTCCATAGCCCCTAGGCAATGCGGAAAATTCCAATTTTTCTCAAAACGTTGAGAAATATTTCTCCATTCTTCTGATGTTCGTGGAAACTATAAATAAAAAAAAACGGGTAAGTGGATGTCGTTTTTTGGTTACTATAATACGTAGTACGTAAAACCTTATTTTACTTTTTCAAAATTTAGCTATAAAAGTTAAACATTTCATAAATTATATTATTACATTCGATTTGTATAGGTTTTTTTTTTAAATATTATTACTATTAGTTACTATAAGTTGTTATATTTTATGTAGATAAAAGTATTACATTTAAATACAACATATAAAACGTTTTGGAAATAATAAATACATATATTCATAAAATACTGACGATGCCGATAATTTTAATTAAGTATCAAATTTGCCGACTAAAAATTAAATAATCATTATTGGGGGGGGTGAGACACCCGCCCCCCACGCCACCCTCTAAGAACGGTACTGATTGTAACATATATTTGGAGCCTTATTGTATTAAATATTAATTTCCTAGCTTTTTTACTAAACAAATTAAATTTGATTGACATTTATAGAAAAAAATACATATATTTATATCACATACTATTTAAGTATTACCTATACATATTATTAATTTAATAAAAAAAACCTTGCTACCATTTTAAATAGTCGCATTTTTTTAGGGAGAAACACAATCAGTTACCACTAATTCACCAGACCGTGATACAGATAACATAAATGCATCGATTTTCACTACAAGTACACCAGCATCAATATCGCATGAAACTCAACGCATTCGCCAAAGACCACACAGAAATACATCACATCAATCTGCGCTAACAAACGAAGTTTTGCTTAGTGTAAAAGACCATTTCAAGCAGCCCCGAATAAAAGACGATCGTTTTGATGTATTTGGCAAAAACGTTGCTATGAAGTTGCGTGATTTATCTAATTCACAGAGAGTTTTGGCCGAAAAACTCATCAATGACATTCTATTTGAAGCTGAAATTAATAATTTAACTATTTCACACAAGTTGGTGCAACAAAACCAACAAAACTATGGACCATATAGTTATGATTCAGCTTCTCCTTCAACAAGTCATTCCACTGGCAGCGATAAAAGTTATGAAGTATATAATTACCCACAAACACGGATTCAGACGGAGTTCAACAATCAATCGTTTATTCCATTCAATTCAGTGCAACATTCGCCTCAAATTGAAAGTTCATCAGAGAACTCTCGACACACACTTGTATCTTATATTTCCAATTTTACTAACGATAATAATAATAACCATTGAGTTTTAGTTGTAGTTTTCATGATTTAAATTATCTACTATATTATAGTGATAAAAAAGTAATAATTTTGTTTTTTCATCATCTATTTTTTAGTACCAAAAAAGGGATCCAGTTTTTTTTTATTTTTCATGCTTTTTCTATAACTCATTTTTATATTTAAAAATAAAGGATTTAATATATGTTATGTTTGTAAACTATTAATATTATTTTCATAACGAAAAATGTCCTTACCTTTAAGTAATCTTTATGTAATACTTTATACATTGCTTCACACGTTTCAGGTATAATATACCCAAGAGCTTGTGGTGATATAATAGTTGAAAATTTAAGGTCTTCGTAACTTCTTCCCGTAGCTAAAAATCTGAGCGTTGCTGTCAACCTTTCGTGTGGGGAGATTGATTTCCTCATAACTGTATCTTTTTTTTTAATGAATGGTGTCACTAATGAAAGAAGTTGGAAGTACGTTTCTTTGTCCATTCGCAAGTAATTATGCCAGTCTTTCGGAAACAACTTGAATTCGGTCAACAGATTAATGTGAGAATATTCGTTTCTTTTTTGTAACCAATTTTTACACCACAGTCTACGTTTACGTTTTTTAATTTTATTATTTTTCATGGCTATCAACAACCCTAAAACAGCAAGCGCGTCTTCGTTGGTAGCCATGTCTCTACAGTATAAAATAAATACAATATAAAACTTGCCGCGGCCGGACAGATTCGCCGGAACGTATGTGAGCGCTGCGTCAGTCCGGCCGACCGGTCTCCGGCGGCCTGTGCAGCCATAACTGACAGGCCGACTGGACCGTGTGTGGCTACCTTAACGGGTTACGTAGAAAAAGGAATAATCGGTACTTAGCTATTATTATATTAGTGAAAATGTTAAAACCCGAGCCGCATGAGTCAATGCGATCTGAGGTTTGGCCACCCTTGTGTTATCTAGGATGACTGATTCTATAATACTTGAGAAATTTAAATAGAATATTAAAAAAAAAAACACGGGAGACGGGACAAAACGCGATTTATTGAACGTTAATTAAACATACCTATTTTTCTTCAATACAAAAGGTACTTTAGTACTTATATTATGATAAAATTAATTTTTTTAATAAAAACACGTTGCTTAACTACCTATATTAATAAACGTCGGTTATACAAATAATAATATGCACTTACATAATGAGACCGGATCCATTTGTCGCGACTGACGAAATAGAAATGTAAAACAACTCGTCGAATTCTATTGACTTAATATTATATTATACTATTTATACTATAGTAAACAAATATAATATATATATATAATAGATAAAGCAAATAGTTATTAATATCCACAAGCTGTACAGCACGGTGTATTGCCGTACTATAGCGATAGTATTATTATGTTATCTCGATTCTTGACGTGCCACTGGTAAGAGTGTGGGTTACAAAACGTCTACAACGACAATAATATACTAAAAATAATGTTTAGGTACTGGCGGTACTGCATTAAATTTAAATTAAACTACAATACTCAATATAAATTAAAACTTAACAGCATAATATTTGTCACCATACAAAATACAAATGTAAATTGTATACCCAATCATTCGATTAAACAAATAATATCAATACAAAACTAAAAATGATTTTTTCATCAAGGAACTCATGTGTTTTTCAGTTGTAACTAAGTAACAAAAAACACCAATATCCCCCATTAAAAAAAACACATTTTCAGTATACATTAAATACCTTTTTATGACTTATTATAATAAAATAAATATTTTCTATCTGTACTATGCTAAATTGAATCTAAATAATAATATAAAAACTGTATTTAAAAAAATTAATAATGGTTTTTGAAGTTGTTATATAACAAAAAACTTAAAAACCGATTAGATGAACTATAAACATTGTAAAACAACCTTATATCTAATTTATATAAATACATTGGAGAAATTGTATGGGATTTTCTCGCTATGCAACTCAGGCGATTTGCAGTTGTAATAATGTAATAGAAATCACAAGAATCAACCTCGGTGAAAAAACACATTTTTTCAAGCTTAATATAATATAGGTACAATATGGAACATTCTAACGAAAACATTTTATTAATATTTACATATTATATAGTTGGCTATGTCTAAAAATTAATACATAAATCTCCAAATCAGATGGAGTTTTTAAATTTTCATGATATTTGAATTAATTTATATAAATAATCTGTTAACATTAACAATGAAAATCCTGTTCTCCGCCGCTTGAATGCTCAGCTATAATATTTTTATGTAATTTTTTCATCGTCAAATGCTTAATTTATTTATAACAAAATTGATTAATTATACTATGCACGTTTTTCCAGAATTAATATTCAAGTTTTTTGAAGTTATCATTTAATAAAAATCTATAAAACTAATTACTGTTTTTATTTTGTTACTAAACGATTTATAACTTAATCTTAAATCTAACTATAATGTTAACATTATTATGTTAACAGATTATTTATATAAATTAATTCAAATATCATGAAAATTCAAAAACTCCATCTGATTTGGAGATTTATGTATTAATTTTTAGACATAGCAAACTATATAATATGTAAATATTAATAAAATGTTTTCGTTAGAATGTTCCATATTGTACCTATATTATATTTTTATTTTTATTTTTATTAAATAAAATAACTTAATCTTAAATCTAATTATAATAAATAAATCGGTTGAATTGTATGCGATTTACTCCCCGGGAAATTCAAGCAAATTTTAGTAGTAATCAAGTAACAAAAATTACAAGAATATCCCAAGGAAAAAAAACACATTTTTTGAACCTTATATTACATATCTAATGAGGAATGACTAATTATAAAATTATACAATATTATGGTAAGTCAAATGGAACAGAAACATTTTCTATCTGCAAACCGACTATGTTAAATTATTAAATCTTATAATTTTAAATATTACTTCAATAAATTATAAGCAAGTTTCTCAATGATAAAGTTTTTTTTACAATCAATGATAAAGTTTTTTTTAAGTAATTAATTATTTAATATAACACTTGGTATCTCAGTATTATATATTAAACAATTAAAAGTTTAATTTTCTAAAGGTATAATTTAAATAAATAAATTGGAATAATCGTATGCGATTTTCTGGGCGTGTATCGATTGCGCCGCGTATCAACTCCGCCGAACTTTTTTATGTTATACAATAATAACAACATTTAAAAGGTTTATGTTTACATTTACACTTATGTTAAAAATCAATTAGTCTTATATGAAAAATGTAAATGTTATAATAAAGCGTATGTTAAATACTTAGATGCTAATAAATGGCAATGTGTCAATAAAAAGTGTACCGCAAAAATGTATGTTGATCGTGACATGAAGATGATTGTAAAAGATAAAAGTTCACATAATCACGAAAATGAAACCGAATCTGTAAGAAACAGAAAATTATTTAGATGAATTGTAGAAAAATGCTAAGTCCAAAATTTACATTTCAATCCAACTACACTTGTTCTTGATTTTCAAGAAGCTATACATGTAGGAGCAAAGTTTGTATGGCCACAAATGAAGATCATTGGATGTATATTTCATCTGACTCAAAGTTGGTAGCTGCATATACAAAACGTTGGTAATTACTAATTATTACATTATTACATATTATTATTATTATTATTATTATTACCTATATTATAGGTTTATCAATTGAATACAAGGATGTCAACAGTGAAATTGGACAGTGGTTAAAATGGATATTCGGTTTGCCATTATTAAATGCAGAAGAGGTAAGCGAAAGCTTTATTGAAGATTTTATGTCAGTCGTTCCTGATGACGCGAAGTTAAAAAAATTCTGTAATTATCTATGTGATAATTACATTGATCACAATCCAAAAATATATATTTCAGAATTTAGATTACGATAAATTAAACATGGTTGCAAGCATTGAATCGTGAGTATTTAGTTTGAAAGTAATAACACTTAAACACACATTTATTTACAATTAAAATATTTCTTTATAGCATAGAAAATAGTATACACTACATGAAGAATGTTGTATTGCAATATGTTGAGTGTTGCAACATTCAACATATTTTGAATTTTCCGACGGTATTAAATAAATACAAACAAAATGTGATTTGTAGTGACGGTATTCTTTAATACAGAATTATTAAAAAAAATTCATTGAATTCAAACGGAAATTTAAACATTATGAATAAAATTTTATTTTAAATCAACAAGTGAATCTGTAAGTTATTCAAATAACCACCTGAAATGTATACTTACAATCAACACAATACAATTCAAACATACAATTTTACAGAGTAGGTATATACAAAATATGAGTTCATAGAATGTGACAGAATGTTATTTACATTACCGAAAGCTATACAATTTCATTCTAACCAGTTTTCATACAGTGATGCTCTCTTCTTAACTTGTTTATATGTGTACATAACAAACACTGCAATGAGTCATTCTACAGTAATAATTCATAATTTAAATAATATTTTAGCATTGCACATTGTTTAAATTTAACATACGTTTAATTACAGATGCACAAGATTTATTGTTCATTTGTTCTAGTGATAAAAATTGTCACAAATACTGACACATAAAATAATTCAAGGAAAAAAAATTATTATGATACATACGATTTGGAATCATTCCTCAAATTATTATAAAATTAATTTATCAAACCAGCTCACCAAATCTGTGATTTGGAATTTTGATTTGCGGTCAGACATCACAATAAACAAAATAAACAAAATATACAATTTGACAAGAGACTAGGTTCAAATAAATTCCCATATATATAAAGTAAATATATATATATATATATATATATATATTAAACAATGTACTATATATTTAATAATATTAATAACTTTCCAATCCTCAGATAAATACTTGCGTTTAATTTAAATATAAAAATACAAGTTCAGCAAAACCCCTCCTATTGGAAACAACTTGCTGAAACAAAAAGTTTATATCATAGAAACTGCAATATATAATGTTATAAAGAGCAATTTCCATATAGACGTACAACATATAATGAGTTTTTATAACAGCAAAATACACAAATGGATATGACAATAAAAAAAAAAATAGATAAAAAAAAAATACGATCATGCATTTAAGTTCAGTGGACAGAAAAACACAAGCATGTTCAAAACAAAATATACTGAACCCGACTTCTTTTTATGGACTGTATGTATACTATTAATATTACACAATCATTTTTTTTTAATAAAATTAAAATATTTCTTAACATGTATTACAGTTCGTCATTAGATTTTTTTATATCAGAGCAGGAAAAAAAGTATGGTATAAATTTATAAGACATTTTAGCATCTGTTTTTTATAGATTTATTTTATTATTTTATCATTATTATAATCGCTAACCAAGATTTTTTTATACAGTTTTAAAGTCTAGTATTACGGATTATTTTTTTATGATCTTATGTTTTTATATTTTGATGAATGTGAAACAGTACACCATAATATAACCATATTTTTTTTGTTTATTTATCATAGACAGTTATAGACTTTGTTTAAATTATTACATGAAAAAGTTCTGTAATGCATTGTCATTATATGAATGTTTTTTAATTTTCTAAAAAGAAAAAATTGACATCTCACCTTAATGTAATTGATAACTTTTCAGCTGGCGTAATGGGTTGTCTGACTCGATTGTAGATAAGGATTAGTTTTGATATGTTCTTCAACAATATTTAATACGTAATCAAATTGATCCCAACTCAATCTAAAAAATTCCCTAAATTTTTGGTCATCTTCAAATAAATGTTTTTCTATTAATATACTGTAAATTCCTTCAATTTTTCTAGTAAGAAACAAATTGTGAATTTTCTCTGTTGCATATTTTTTTTCTTCTGACTACTCAACATGGTTGTTATAATACAAATAATACAAATCACAGTAATATTATAAAAACAAATCTTTATAAACACGACCCACTTGCAAACAGTTCAAACGCGCTCAAACGTATGACAAAAATCGCCGCGCGTCTCTTGCGTTGAATTTTGTTTGTAGAGAATTCGTCATTGAGCCGTGCGACTCGTGCGGCAAAAATAGAGCCGCGTTGCGTCAGCCGCACCGGTGCGGTTGTGCGTCTATGGAATCACACCTTAAATCTTAAATCTAATTTTAATAAATAAATCGGTCGAATTGTATGCGATTTACTCCCCGGGAAATTCAAGCAAATTTTAGTAGTAATCAAATAACAAAAATTACAAGAATATCCCAAGGAAAAAAACACATTTTTTGAACCTTATATTATATACCTAATGAGGAATTACTAATTATAATATTATACAATATTATGGAAAGTTAAATGGAACAGAAACATTTTCTATCTGCAAACTGACTATGTTAAATTGTTAAATCTTATAGTTTTAAATATTACTTCAATAAACTATAAGCAAGTTTCTCAATGATAAAGTTTTTTTTAAGTAATTAATTATTCAATATAACTTTTGGTATCTCAGTATTTGAAAATCACATTTTTATTTTATATTTTATATAATAAACAATTAAACGTTTAAACTTATAAAGGTATAATTTAAATAAATAAAATTGGAAGAATCGTATGCGATTTTCTCACCGAAATACTCTTTTGTTATTAAATTAACCTTAGTGAAAACAACATATTGTTTTAACCTTATTACCTATGTACTTAACAATTAACAATTTATAAATATTCATTATGAAATATGCCAAATTGAATCATATATCATACCCATATGATAATATATATAGTTATTGATGTATAAAAGTAAATATAATCAGATAGACTTTACAAATGTTTAAGTTATTTGAATCAATCAGTTAATAAAAATCATTAAAATGCATTCACGACAATACAAAGCTATCCGCTAATTCGATTGTATATAATCGATATAATTATCGCATCGTACTTATCATGAATTATTATAATTACAATCAATTTTCCTATTATAATTATTTGCGACGTTCTCCATAATGAATGTACATGGTTTTCAGTAATTGTTTAACACAAAATTCGAAAACTGATTTTTGAACAAGCCACATTTCCATGGAATAGTTTATATTTTAAACAATCTACGTTTTAAATAGGTATTAAATTAAAATATCACAATGAATGATATTATATAAAATTACCTATACAATATCTTGAAAATTCTACTTTAAATATTAACCGACTTATATCTAATTTAAATAAATAAAATAATGAAATTGTATGTGATTTTAACATCAGGATACTTTCAGTTATAATCAAGAAATAAAAACACAGAAATACCTTTATCTTAATAGAAAAACACATTTTTTGGACTTAATATAGTAGTAGGGAGACTTATCTAACAAAAAGATTTTCTATTTACTCAATGATAAATTAAATTTTATTGTTAACCACAAAAATTAGTTAAATTAAATGGTAATTTCAACATATTTTATTGTAAGAAGTATGCATATAAAAAAAAATATATTAATGATTAAATAAGAATTTTTATTTCATTTAGAACTAAAAAAGAAACTCGTTCATTTTCCAAAGGAACGACGGGGGAACGAATTTTTTTTATCAGGAACAAGGAACGGAACGAATTCCTTTTTATAAGGAACTTGCCAAACACTGGCGAATGTATGAACATACACGAAAGCTGGCAGGTTTACACATAGGATGGTTCCTACGTTGTTGAAAAATTATATTCGTAATTATTTGTAAGATCCTCCACTGTAAAAAAATTAATTATATGAATCTATTATAATATTTTTAATCTTTTTATAACCTTTCACCTTTTTTATTAACCGTAAATGAGTAAGTTTTAGCCATCTTTAATTACTATCGAAGTGAAAATAAAATGCCGTTTCCGCTGGTGGTTGGTGTGCGACTTTAAATATAATAGCGGTAGTCATAGGTATAACAAATTATTTAAATATACAAAAATATGCATCTTACCATACCAAAATATATCTATGCATCTTACTTTTTATATAGTCGCACTGTCGCGGGTCGCAGTAGAAAATGGAAATTAAAATAATAATAATAGCGATTTGCAACCGACAACGCTGTTAATTTTAAAAAAAAATTACCCAATATAGTAATATATAAATATTTTACTGTAAGGACGACGCTGCCGGTCATCCAAACCCGTATATAACAATATAACATCGCAGCAACAATAAACGTACCCGCACGCACACGATTGCGAGCGTCGCTTATAAGTTATTATATACGAATTCTGAATATTGTTCAGACGACGCTCCCGGTCGTCCAAACACTGCTCGTGTGTACATGCGTACGGCGTACATATTTGCTCCTGGTATCTGAGAGATATAACCAGATTAAATGTTCGCACACGACAATATTAATGTAATAGACAAATGTAAAGTAGGTAGTAACTACTAACTAGTAGGTACTTTATAACTATTTTACTACTTAAAAATTTGCAATATTTTTTAAAAATGTAAAATTTAGAATATTAAACAATTAATTTTCTTCATTAAATTAATTTTAGTTGGGGGTGCGATCGTCCAGTCGTCCAAACCACGAGCCGCCACCGATAGTAACATAACTGACGCGATACCGTAAATACGTTATACATTATTTTGATGCGTCATGCAAATTTTTTTTTATAAGTAATTCCTAAAATACAATGCGTTACCGTTTCGAGTATCGAAAATGAAAAAAAAAACAGTTAACTAGGTAAAAAAAAATTATACCTATTATAAAAATAAGAAGATAAATAGTTAGTAATAATTATTGTTATTAAATAAGTATATTTTATAGGGGGAGGTGTGTATATATAAATAACTAAAAATGTTAACTCACGAAAATTGTTCAGTTTTCAATGTTTTACACGACGTATAAATATATAATTTACTTATATTAATAATTAATATTTATTGAATAGGTACTAATATTACTTAATATTTAATTAACTCTTCTCTAACTCTCTAAATATAATTTTTATTTTTGTATTTTATTAAAACAAATATCATTTTTAAAACCTACTTACCCAGCAATACAGCGACTGCCCGAAGTTGCGAATATCGTAGGTATTCCGGATCTGTGGTCGCCGTCCGAGCCGTCTGCGCACGGCTTCCGATCTCAAGTCACCGCTGAGTTAATCTGATGTAGTCGTTGTTGGCGGTATCTGCTCAATTCTCGGGCTTCCATGAATCACAATCCAAACATACATTGTCACAACAATAACAATACATTTTAACAACCATTCGATTATCAATGCGTAAGTTTTTAAGCGACAGAAAGCACGATACGTACTCATATAATACGTCGAAGACCACAAAGACGATGATATTTGGAGTTGGCGCTGTGTTCCGAAAAATTAACAACTGTGGTACCAGTCTCAATCCTGTGTGTATACCGTAGTATACTATACAGCAGGGCATCGCGTCAGCTGCAGTCGTATTTATATGGTGTTCGTATCCTCCCCACCGGCCGCCAAACAATTATCGGTTTAGTTTCTATTTTATATTGTTGGCGTATAAGCGTATTATAATATGATGTCATAAAGTACTTGCGGCCGCCGTTCGAACCTAAAAACCACGACATCTGTAGTCAGGCATATAAATTCAATGTAAATAATCGTTGTTAGATAAGATAATAAATTATAACATTATAGTCGTCAGCTGGAAGCACTATTTTCTGTGTTGTACCTTGTGATCCTATAGTATGTATAATAAACTCGATATCATTATATTATTATTATAATCAAGTTTATAAATGATTAAGAAAATACTTATATTGAACTCACCAAATTACACTATTTGGACTGCGATTGAAAACCTTAAGAATATACCGTTCAGATAAATAGAGTGTAAATAATATGACAAAATATTTTCCACCAAAAGTTCTGTCATCGTGTTGAACCAGTTTGTACCTAACAATTAAATTCAAAATAAATATAAGCCCAATTTAATCATCTATTGTTTAATAATGAATCATGTCTCTTGGAGTCATAAAGGAGTATTAAAAAAGTTAGGTACCTACTATGAATTTAAATATTTATAGTTTTGTATTTACAAAAAATAAAATTGTATGCCAATAATCATAAATATTATCTCTAGACATTGAAACGCATTATAATATTATTACAACCATTAGCCACTGTTTAGTACAAAGGTAAAGCAGTACCTACTGTCCCATTACATCACATTTTTATGAACGTATGACAAAACTATAGTAATACAATTTTTTTATTTCTAGCACATATTTTGTGCAAACAATGAAGAATAAATAAGTAATTAATAAAAAGATAATAAATTAAAATTGTATGGTTAAAGTAAGTCACGTGATGCGTATTATATCTCTAAAATTCAGTTTTCATATTATTAATAAATATATATTATTATTAGTTAGGTATTCGATATAAACCACTCTAAACACAAATGTTAGCTCAAAGCTTTTTAATTTGTTTTCATGTTTAGTTATAGGTTGAAATTATAATATTTTAAAATATTCTCACGAATTAGTAAGAAATAAAAAAAAACTGAAATCAAGAAAAATTATTAATAGTAATAATACAATAAACATAAGACTAGGTTATTGGTTTTTAGTATGAATTATACATTGATATTGTAATAATTACTAGAAAACATTAGGAAAAAATACGTTATAATACAGAATTTTTTGTATAGAAATATTCCTATTCGTATTCGGGTTACTTTAAAATAAAAGTATTTTCAAATGTATTCGGAATACACTAGTACAGTATCCGAAGTCATTTATTCGTAATACTACCCGTGTCCATATAGGCGGATCCACGGTGCGTGATGCTAATCACCAAAAAAAATTGATTTAGTTTAGGTTTCAATTTTCAAGGGACACCATTGAATTATGGGAAGATTTTGCAGTTTCTAGTAATTATTCGGCTGTAAATTATATCGTAGGTAAATATAATATGAATAATTGTTTTTGGAATTTATATGATAAAAATCAATATCACTAGTTTTATTAGTTGTATGTAACCCAGATCCAGGTGTATTTTATACACTGCGAATGTAAGTCAACACTTATGACAATATTTTTGAATATATTATTACCTATATAATAAAATAGCAAAATAAATATCAGCCGGCGCTAAAATACGATAAAAAAGACTCTTAAGCCGCGGTCACACGGTGATAGTAAAACGCGATAGTTACTATCGTGAAAGCTGCTATCGAGAGACTGTCATCGTGTGAACTGATCAATAGTTACTATCAAACTATCACGAAAGCGACTCTCATACTATCATGCATGCATGATAGTGGATAGTAGATATCACGATAGTGATAGTAATTATCATCGTGTGAACTACCAATGTTTTACTATCACAATCACACTTTTAAAAAAACGTTATTATAAGTTATCACTTATTTTTATATTTTATTTTTATTTTTAAAATTATATTATATTAAATTATACTTAAAATCAAAATGAATAAAAGTAAATTTAATATTCAGACATTTTTGGAAGAGTACCAAAGGTTCCCTTGCCTTTGGCTTAAAAGTGATCCTGAATACAAATTACGAAATAAACGTGACTCTGCTGAAGAAAAACTACTTGAAAGTTCAGGACTCACCACTCTCAAAGAATTGAGGCAGAAGATCAGAATTATACGGTAAATTTTGATTAATTTTATTGTATTTTAACATAGGATAACATTTATACATAATAATATTTAATTAATACTTAAATAATACCAAAAGTTGTATTTAAGTAACAAAATTAATAACAAAATTAAATTAATGCATTATTATTATGTATTGTTAAAAGTAAATTATAAACTATCTTATTTGTTTATTTTATTAGGTGTACATATAATCAAGAAGTGGCCAAAATATCAAAATCCATGTCAACCGGATCTGGAACAGCTAACATATATGCTCCAAAATTAAATTGGTTTGCCACAGCTCATAGTTTCTTGAGAAGGAATTTTGATGGTGTTAGGGAATCAGAAACAAATTTAGTAAGTATAGTATATTATAATGAAACAAAATTATATTTTTAGTCGATCATTTGGTTTTGCCAATTCACAGCACCTTCCCCAATAAAATAGTCAGCAAAATAATCTCTTTTTTGTCTTGCCTCTGTTGTAAAATTTCGTTGCATTGGTGCTCCTAAATGTATTAAACCTGAATGGTCGGAATCTTTACGCCATGATCCTGGTATTATATGTCCCATTTCTGTGTCTTCAATGTCGACTGAGATAGAGTTAGATGACGTTCCATTCTTACGAATCCAGTTATGTAATGCACAAGCTGCTTTCACTAATTTTATGGTTTTTTCTGGTGTTAATGAGATGGGTCGTCTAAACACACGAAAACGACTAGACAAAATTCCGAATGCATTTTCAACTATTCGCCTTGCACGGCAGTGTCTATAATTATATATTTTTTCACGAATACTTAAATGGTTACGTCTTCCATATGGCTTCATTAAGTATGTTTGCAACGGAAAAGCCTCGTCACCCAAAATCACACAATTATTTGGTACATCTAATTTATTTTCTTCTAACGCTTTTTTAAGAGATGATTTTGCAAATATTACTGCGTCGCAATTACTTCCATAGCTTCCAATGTCAATACAAGTGAAATTATATTCATGGTCAACTAAGGCTAATAGTACAATACTAAAAGTACCTTTGTAGTTGTAGTAATCAGACCCCGTATTTGATGGACTTTCAATAACAATATGTTTCCCGTCAATAGCTCCAATACATAAGGGAAAATTCCAAATATTTTCAAATCCATGAACTATTTTTTGCCATTGTGATTTTTCACGTGGAACCTAAAAAAATATTGCGTACATTTAATTTTTATAAATATTTATTTATTCATATTTTATTTTAGGATAATACATATTCAGAAACTACTATTGCTACTCCATCCCAAGAAAGTGGTACAACAAACGAAAGTGAAGAACCAAACCATGCATCCACAGAAAGTACTGTCATATCTACAAGTACATCTCAAGTTACACCTCAGTTAACTAAACGTACTCAAAAAAATAGTGGAAGAGCTAGTAATAAAATGTGCAAAATTGACAATTCATTAAACTATGCAGTTGAGACATTAAAATCTGTTTGTGCTCAAAAGGCAACCAACAACGAATTTTCAATTTTTGGACAATATATTGCAGCTCAACTTGAAAAGTTGCCAATAAAACAAGGTCTGTTACTTCAAGAAAAAATTCAAGGTTTAATAACTAACGCTAGACTTGAAGCTGAAACAATTTCAAGACCATTAACATCAAGTACAGGTATCTCATCAGATGATTCAGTTGAATATCACATAGTAAATCAGAATGAAATTGATGATGTGGATGAAATTAGTCCACCCCTATTGGAATCTAGTTCAGCTATTTCTTTATTTTATAATAATTGGGAAAACAACTAAATAGATTATTTTTAATACAACAAGAGATTTTATACATATTTACTAGTTACCTAGTTATGAAGTTCACAGTTATGTTTATTTTATTTTGTTTTTTTTATACACATTTACTAGTTACCTAGTTATGAAGTTCACAGTTATGTTTATTTTATTTTGTTTTTTTTATACACATTTACTAGTTACCTAGTTATGAAGTTCACAGTTATGTTTATTTTATTTTGTTTTTTTTATACACATTTACTAGGTACTTGGTTACTTTTAGTTATGAAGTTTATAGTTATGTTTGTTTTATTTTAAAACATAAAAGTTTATTTGTTTATTGTTAAAATATTTAATTAAATTACTTAATAGATACTAAAATGTTTCTTCCTTTACCTTAATATACTCCTGCAATTCTTCAAATATTGCATGTAAAACTTCAGGTAAAAATGCACATATGGTAGATTCTCCTACTCTATATATATACTGCAGTGTTTTGAAAGAATCCCCAGTTGCTAAGTAACGTAACGTAACTTCTAGCTTCAACTTAGGAGGCAATGCACACCTCATCATCGTATCTTGTTTTTGAATTCTGGGTCTAACCTATTTAGGTCAAATAATACAATTATTATTTACATCATGATATATGGAGTGTATTTAATTGATCCAGTTGGTGAATGTACCTTTTCAAGTAGTGTGTTGAACATTTCTTCATTAATTCTTAAAAAATTGAAGTAGCTTTTTGGATCTTCTACAGCTAACTCTTTTAGAAGTGTATTAGATGCACCAAATTGATTTCTACGTTTAATCCATTTTTTAACCCAAATCCTTTTTTCACGTGCCCCGTATTTTCTTTTAATAACAAGTAATTCTTCGATTATTTGTATTATAGCAATCTCAATTTGTTCAGATGACATTTTAAACTTATGAAAAAAAATACAAAAGCTTCAACGAATATAATATATTTTTTGCAATCAACAAACAATATTAAAATTAGTTTTATTGTAATACCATATTATTATGTTAGATGATAGTGAAACTATCACAGTATAAGTTATTTATTATACTAGACGTGTGAACACTATTGAGATAGTGATAGTAGCTATCGTGATAGTATCGATAGTGACTATCGCGTTTTACTATCACCGTGTGACCGCGGCTTTACCAACAAACACTATACAGTATACATTCAATGATTATGTTCCAAATTTCCAATTGTCTATAAATTATCAGAATCATTGATATTAGATATTTATTAAGGGAACGCGTAAAACAACAGAAAAAGTTTCAGCCGAAATATAATAACGTAGACAAGTATATTAGCAGAACCATAAATCATCCGACACGTAATTTATTCGAACGGTATTTGAGCCGACAAATATTTTTACAGAACCGTATTTTAGCCGATAAGTATTTTGTCCGAACTGTTTTTTAGCGGACACGTAATTTTTCATAACCGTATTTGAGCCGACAGTAATACAATGGAGTAGGTACTATGTAATACAATACAGTTCGGACGAAATATGTGTCGGCTAATACAGTTCGGATAAAATATTTTCGACTGAAATAATGTCGGGTACAACATTTCCGGCTATTTTATACCTCCTCTTTATTAATCAATAATTACGCAACACTGTTTTTAACATACTGTCTTTTCGTGCTTTACTAAGTTAATATAATTAGTCATTTTTGTACTTTTATATCATATTTTTTAATAACAATAGGTAGGTAATTACACAAAATATTGTTATTTAGTATATAAAATATTCATGTAATTGTAATTTATTGTTTTTTTTTTCATTGAACTTTGAGCCCGGCAACTATGGCCATAAGCTATTTTATTGTTTATAATATTATTAACAACTTGAAAACCATCAAATTATGAAATAGAAATAAAAATATAAAATAAGGAAATAGACAATAGTAGGTACCTACCTTATAGGCTATATTAAAAATGTATAGTACCTACCTACCAAAATGAAAAAATGTCGTATAATTAAATAGATTTTACCTATATGTGTCTAATTTATATTATTTTAATTTCTATATTTAGGTATTTTAAAATATTACATGTAATATTATGACATTATAATATAACTAATAAAAAACTAATAAACTAATTGAAAGACATTTTTCCAGGGATTAATTATCCTACAGGCAGGGTTTTGTCCGGGTCTTTTTTTAGAATACCTTTTAGTAAGATCCTTAAATTGAATTTTAAAATTCATAATACCTATAATGTTACTCATTAAAAAAATTTAGTGATGATATTTGAGATTTACTTATACAGAAATAGAGTTGTGTAGTAAGATAATTTCGTAAAAGTTTTAAAAAAATTCACATTTAGTGTAAAAATTAATGTACGAAAAAAATAATTGTATTAGAATTACCTATATTATTGCTATATAGGTACATTAATTGATAATATAAATATTATAAATAATTCATAGTATTTTTGGTTTCTAGGATTATTATTATTATTTGTATTTTTATTACCTACAACTAATTAACTAAAACAGATATCAAAATATTTTAATGTTTTTATTAAATATTTTGATAAATAGTAGATTATTCCGTTTCATTATTTCTTTTACGGCTTACGGGTAAGAAAATGAATGAGAAATTGAGAACATGAAATAAATTGTGTTTTAATACCCTTCTAATCTCAAGAGGTTTATGAAACTTAGCACAGAATTAAAACAAGTTCATTTCTTCCTTATTTGGAAATGCAAAACCACTATTTAAGTATTTTAATGAAAATGCTATAGATAAAAATAAAAATATGGCATATAACCGTTTTACTCGTTCCAAGAATACGATTAAAAACCTATTACCAACATTTTAGATGATAGTTAATTTATCTAGAGTAGACTCATATAACAATTAACAATCCCAACTTTTGATATTTGTATTACAATTATTTCGATAATAATAAAACAATAAAAGTAAATAAACTACAATTCGTCACGATTCATGAGTCATGATAGATTATTCGATAATATTATATTTTATGACTTTTCTACAATGTCTATACAGCGCATGATAGCAAAAGTACCAAAGCAAAGGTCAAAACCAGTTTTCTCATCGCAACCGCAAACAGTTTTATAAAATTTACTCAACCCAATGTTATAACACGTAATAAAGTATATCGGTGATGAATACTGTTTTTTTTTATGATTTGTATTCTGAATCACCACGGTATTTTACACACATTTTAATGACGTACATTTTAAATGTATAATATAGTAAAGTCGTAAACTTGAAACAAGCTGATTTGAATAATTTTTTTTAATATTAAGATAAAAAAATGTAATTAGTTTGGAGTAACTAAATGTTCATTTTATACAAAAATACTATACATACATACAAGGCCGGATTAAAGGGGGGTCTAGCCGGGGCGGCAGCCCCGGGGCCCTCTCGAATACCCAAGTGAAAGGGGCCCAAACAATTTTCAGTGATTTAAAAAAAAAAGTTTTTCTATATTTTAAAAACCATTTTTTTTATCGACAAAAATAACTAAATAGTACTAAGACATAATATATATTATATATAATATCTTATTTCGTGCATTTTATTGTTATTAATTAATATTTTCATTGATATAAATAATATCATCAATAGATAATAATGTTATAATTTATGTTATTTTTATCTCTGTAATAACATAGACATATAATTAGAAAATAATTACAAGTATGTGGGTAATATTGCCAGTATTGGTGGAATACGGGAAATCGCTCGCGCTCTAGTATTGTACGAGTATATCTTATCTCGATTCTCGATGCATGTGAGTTATTTATAGTAGCCCGTAGTGCTTATGATATATTAATCTAGACGATCTAGTATCATTTGCCATTTTCGGTTTAATATTATAACAGACTTTACAGTTCATATTTCTTTTGTGTGCAGTGTATTGTATTATTTTTCATATTGTGTTAACATTAAAATATCCGGATTATCTTAATTTTTTCTAAAATGATGAAATCAAAATTATTGAGTGGATCAGCAAAAAGAAAGAAGAAAGAGCAGCAAACAAAAAATATTTTACTAACTAATAAAAAAATCAACAATTTATTTAGATGCATTCGACCTGGTAAGTGCAAAGCATTCAAATTATTATAGTTATTATTGAATACCTACATCAATACATGTTATTTTCAAAGCTAAACATTTTTAAACTAAACTTAGTATAATATAATATACTTATTAATCAATAATATTTTGAACCATTAACTTGGCCATTTGTTTAAAAAGAAATTATCTTTTTAATAAACAAGAATGAAATAATTGATATGTTATAATTTTTAATCAATGAATTAAAAAAAAAAACTACTCTTTTATTAACTATTAAAAATAAAATACTTTTATTAAATAAGTATTTTATTTGCAAATTTGTTATATGCCAATTTTTATTAAAAAATTTATTTTCATAATATTATTATAATAACAAAGAAGCTAATGGTTCAGCTGAGAGTCAGAGTGACATTATGCCACAAGAAAATTTGTTGGACATCAGCACAAATTGTGGAATTGAAGAAAAATTAACTGAAGGTACCTAAATATATATTTTAGTTCATTTTCTATCAAATAACTATTTTATTTGCAAATTTGTTATATGCCAATTTTTATTAAAAATTTTATTTTCATAATATTATAATTACAAAGAAGCCAATGGTTCAGCTGAGAGCCAGAGTGACATTACGCCACATGACAATTTGTTGGACATCAGCACAAATTGTGGAATTGAAGAAAAATTAACTGAAGGTACCTAAATATATATTTTAGTTCATTTTCTATCAAATAACTATTTTATTTGCAAATTTTGAAATTGAAGAAAAATTAACTGAAAGTAGGTACCTAATTATATGTTTTAGTTCATGTTTGCTCTTGTTTGGCATTGATACTGTATTTCATTTTTAGATAATATGGTAAAAGTTAATATTGAAGAAACAACTACTGAACTAAACAGTGTAGATTGGAATTTATACAAAGATTCTTTTTTCTGGCCAAAAAACATGCAGAAATCTTTTATTGAGTACTGTATAGAAAAAGGACCTGATTATTTTCAAAATTTGAACTCTGATTTTATAAATTCAAAACGTCCAGGTAATAAAAAAATTCTATAAAAAAGTTATTAACAATCATTAAATGTTGATAAATTATGTGTTTATAATATACAAGTAAATACTCAAAGGTGCTTAACTTGTTAACAAGTTAAAGTTAAGTTAAGAAGTTTATTTTTAATTTTTTAACTTAGCTAGTTTAATCTATCGTTGATATAACTTAGTTGCATAATACATTAATACATTATACATTAATGCATATAAAATATGTCTTTAATAGTAAATGTTTGTATTTTATATTTATAATTTTAAAGGATCTTGTATAGGTGAGTACCTACTTAAATTATCTTAAATTAATTAACTTAAATTCACCTGTATTATATTAAAGCATTTCAATCACTTTATAAAATTGTCTAAAATTATTTAATTAGGTGAATTGCAATAGAATGTTTAGATGTCACTATGTCAGTTATAAGTAAATATTTATTGTGACTTTTTTCAGATAAGAACTTCAACAGACACTTAACACTAGCAATGTTTACTCGATCTTTACCCAATGGACAAAAATGTAATAGGAAATGGCTTCTTTATTCACCTAGTGAAGGATCTGTATATTGTTTTGTTTGTAAATTGTATGGAAGCAATCGAGAGAGTCCCTTTATTTCTGGTGGTTTTGACAAATGGAAAAAATCTGAACGGATTGGCGAACATGAAAATAGTCTTCAACACAGAAATGCTACCAATAAGTGGTTATTAAGATCTAATACCAACAACTCAGTTAATAAAGAATTATGTCGTCAAATTTCTGCTGAAACGAATTATTGGTTTGAAGTATTTAAGAGACTTGTATCTGTCATTACATTTTTATCGTCTAGAGGCCTTGCTTTTCGAGGAAAGGAAGAAAAGTTCAATAGTCAACACAATGGAAATTATCTGGGCCTATTAGAACTTATTTCAGAATATGATCCTTTCTTAAAGGCTCATATTGAACAGTATGGAAATCAAGGAAAAGGCAACCCATCATACCTTTCAAAAACTGTTTGTAATGAATTAATGACAATAATGAAAAATAGTTTATCTACTTTTATTATTAATGAAATAAAAGAATGTAAATATTTTTCGATAATTATGGATTCAACTCCAGATTTGACAAAAGTTGATCAAATGGCCATTATTCTTCGTTACTGCACATTAACAGGTGTGGAAGAAAGACTTTTAGGATTATTTCCCATTAAAGACCATCAAGGCCAATCTATGTACAAGGTATTAGATGACTTTCTTGAAAAAAGTGAATTAGACATTATGAACATTAGGGGTCAATCTTATGACAATGCCTCAAACATGAGTGGTCAATTTAAAGGGCTTCAAGCTTATGTCAAAAATAAAAATCCATTAGCTGTGTTTATACCTTGTACAGCTCATTCGTTAAATCTAGTTGGAGTAAATAGTGTAAATTGTTGTACTGAAGCTGTCAATTTTTTTGATTTTGTACAAAAATTGTATAACTTCTTTAGTGGGTCAACTCACAGGTGGAATGTACTTATTAACATATTGAAAAAAGAAGAAAAAAATAGTGTCAATGGAAATTCTAGTCGACTTCTTACACTTAAATCCTTAAGTGACACTAGGTGGTCTTGTCATGCAGAAGCTTGTAAAGCAATAGTTGTAAATTATGAACAAATTTTGACTGCGTTAAAAAGTATGTATGATGGCGAAGAAAATAATGTTACAACTTTAGATGCTAAATCGTTATGGAAGAAAATGGTAAAAAGAGAAACTGCATATATGTCATTACTTTGGAATGACATCATGGAAAGAAGTAACAAAACGTCAACTAAATTACAACATTCAAACTGTGACACAATGAAGGCGATCAACTTATTAAAATCACTGAAGTGTTATGTGTTAAGTTTACGGGACTCAAATTCAATTTACGAAGAAAAAATACCTAATCTTAGTCCTGAAATTACCATTTACTATTCAGATGAAAAGCAAAGAAAAAAAATAAAAAAATTCCCTGATGGTAGCATAAATGAAGAAGTATTAAAAGGAAAAAACAAATTTCGTGTTCAGACACATATATTTATTATTGATAAATTTGTGTCAGAATTAAACAAAAGAATTTCCGCTTATGAATATATTGGTGATCATTTTTTATTTATAACACACTTAACTCAAGAATCTAATGAAAAAATTGATTTGAGTGTCTCAACATTTATTTCAAAATATAAAAATGATGTAGATATTACTTTACCGAACGAACTTGTACAATTTAAAGAATACTGGAAGCTTTGTCAACCTTCTTTTGATCCAGCTGACATTTCCAAATTATTTTCCTGGTTTGGTAATCAATCACTCGAAGAGGTATTTCCTTGTTTATTTACTACTTTAAAAATATATTTGACAATTCCAGTAGCTAATTGTTCTGCGGAAAGAGCTTTTTCTAAGTTAACTAGAATTAAAAATAAGTATAGAACTAGTCAAACACAAGAAAACTTAAATATACAAATGATTTTATATTCTGAGAATGATTTGTTAAAATCATTAGACTTAAATGATGTACTAAAAGAGTTGGCTTCAAGTAAAGCCAGAAAAAAAAAATTTAATTAATTAAATAGGTTTTGTTTTATATATTATTAACTTAAGATAGATATTTAATATTAAATTTATTTTTAAATAAATTTATTTTATTTAAATTAATAATATATTTGATATTTTTTACTATTAATAAATTTAATAGTTATTATGAAAATTTGTATTTACTTTTATCATAATAAAATGAGTAATTTTATAGACATAAATTGTACAAACCTATTAATTTAATAATTTAATATTGCTATTGAGAATTTGTGAAATAGTTAAAAAAATGTATCGTTCTGCGAGCGTATCGAGCGGCTTTGTAAAGCATGTTTTGTCAAAAGGGCCCATGTAAAATTTCAGCCCCGGGGCCCAATAGGTGCTTAATCCGGCCTTGCATACATATAAAAATGGACAGTTATAAATAGGGTATAAAAATAAAAATGTCATCGTTGTGACGTTATCCTTATCCCTCCCGGGGCCCACAACACATCACCGATCACAATATTCTATAGATTTTTAAAATTGCTATTTCGTTTTTAGTTAATTTATCTGTAATTGAACTGTTCTGTTCTGACTTCTGATTACATTTAGATTAATAAAACTATGTATAAAATATTAATTATGAATGCATAAAAATACTAAGTATTAATAATATAAGTTAAACGGTTACATTTTAATAAATTCATATTTTATTTTGTTATAGTTATAAGTCAAAATTGTCTATCCATAAGACCATAATCTTTTAAAAGGACGTTATATGTTCAGGTACCTTACTTTATTTTGGCAGAAAACACATGACTGGATTGAACCCCCTTAATATTATTTATTCGTGATTACGAATGTGTTTAATAACTGTAGGTATATTTTATGAACAATGACGACTGGCCATTGAGTACAGTACATAATATTACTGTATTATTATTGTTCATACACAGTGACATTTCAAAATATTCAGACTAATCTTAAATATTTATAACACGTAGGAGCGCTGTCAAATTGTAAAACGCTTGGTAATTTATGTATTGAGATACAACGTAATTAAAAATTATTTATATTCGGCCAATACCGGTCAAAACTTGAAATTATATTGATGGTTTTGACCATCGATTTAAAATTACAGAGTTAAAGGTGTATTTGTATTATTTTGTTATAAAATTCCTTATTAATTTGAAAATATTTTATTTATTTATTTATTAACACATTGACGGACAGTGAGGATTGTCAAAAATTATATTAAGCTTGCCTAAATAAATCAATGTTTTAGTACTGCTAAAGCAGTGCTGTCCCATTACATTACATTTCGATAAAAAATATTTCCTGACTGCAAAAAGGAAACATTAAAAAAAAAATGTGACATATACCTAAAAATTATTTTAGAAAAAATTATAATAGGCAATTTAATTTTAATAGTTTTGTATATACGTAATTTTAAAGTATTTTGAATCGTTTGACTGACATAAATACTAGACGTATTTCTTTATTTTTAACAGGCAATTTTTTTATAAAAATTTCAAAATTTTTAAACAAGCAGGTCTACCAATAACAAAATCAACTTTATTTTTTCAAATTGTAACTACTATATTTTTAATGGATTCCGGTAGACATTTTTTTTTTTTGAAAATTTTGATAGTCAAATCATCAATTTTGGTTCGCTAGTTTATTAATTATGGTCCTCTAAAGTTTATTAAAATATGCATTAATACTTTTATTTGAAATAATTGGTATGGGTTTAATTTACAAGAGCTTAATAATTTTTAATAATATAATTAAATATGACGTAGGGCTAGGGACTTCATGCCCTATAAAACCTTATAATATGCATGCATAAATGCCCTAAAGAGTCACTAAATATGCTATTAAAATATGCATTTAAAAAATATATATATTTGTAATAAACTAATAACTAATAATAATTAATAAATAGGTAATAATAATATAATATTATGTAGATATGACATATAAATACAGTGGAACCTCGATTATCCGGGGTAATGATGGGGAGGGGGTCACACGGATAAATGAAAATCACGGTTAATCGAGACTTTTTATAATAATGAAATTTTTATTTAATTTTAATTAGAAATACATAGGTACAATTTTATAATAATGAAATTTTAAAAATTTGATTCAATTATAATTAGAAATATGTATACATACATAATATACATACAATAATTTTCTACAACAAGTTATTAGGGCTTAAAATATGAAGTTATCAGTCTTTGTTTTTTTTGGTTTGAAATAATTTTCCTTACTTCACTTCTAATTTTTCTTAAGCCAATAATGTCATGGAAGTCAAAATCGATGTACAATATTGCTTATCTTCATATTATTATCGTCAAAAATGTCATTAATATAATTGTCGATATCGTGTATTATGTAATATAAAATGTTCGATTATAACTACATATATATCTACAGTCCATACTTATTTTTAAATTTTTGGAAGAGTGAGCACGGTTAATCGCAAACACGGATAATCGAGGTTCTACTGTAGATACATTTTATTATATAGATTAATTTGATTATTTCGATGATTGATTTTGTTTTCTTATTACATCGAGTTTTAGTCTAAACATTTAATTTTTAACTTTTTTAAAAATCAACTTAAATTTAATACATTTGTATATTTTTAATATAGTACTAATTACCTTGAGCATTACATTGAACTATTATATATTTCCTTAAGTTGGGTATTTTGAACGACCTCCTGTTGTCAGCCAAAATATTTTAATATTTAGAAAAGGAAGGTTCCACGTCTACGGAACTTATTGGTGCAAACTTAAAAAATGCTATCAGCCTTATCGGGAATCACGCGGTCGGTGTACCGATAAGTAGCAATAGTGATCGACAAGAAAAACACAAATACTAATATTTTAAAATATTTATTATATCTCAGGTCCAAGAAATCTATGTATTATAAAATCATATAAATAATTGTCAAATATGCCCTTCTAAAATGAAAAATGGTCAAATATGCAAAATATGCAACTATAAATTTTAAATTTAAGCTCGTATTGCTATGAAACAAATTTCTATATAACTTAGCTATGTTGTTAATGATTATTTAAAAACATGCAAACTCCTAGAAGTCCCGAGCCTTAAATATGAGTTACTAAAATTAGTATACACAATCGACAAAGTTCAATATGATTTCCAATACGATAAACCGCGGTGAGTGTTATTATTATCACCCGTTTAAATACAATAATATTATTTAATAAACTGTTCTTTGTAATACAGATATGACTTTTTTATTGTGTAATGATTTAACTCTAATTAAACAACTATAATTTTTATTGTAAAATACAGTCCACTGCATAAATTTAAAACGTAGAAATTGATCAACAAAATGCACGGCTCAAATGCAATCAACACATCGGCCAGGCATAACGCAACATTTAGTATATACGCTTCAAAATCCTAGTCCCGAACGCACCTATATTATTATCGTTTGTTATTTTTCACTCATATTGGCATATTCTTATTTAGTTATTGCCATGACTAGGCGCTAACGAGTTAAATTGAAATTAAGTAAAAACGTTTAGTTTAGTAAGTCGTTACTTTTTTTTTGAAACTAACTTTTAACATAATAATTTAAATATGTTGCGTACAACCGCTTACAGGAGACGGTGACAGGAATGGATGATGGGTAGTTGTAATATTTATTGAAAATTGTTATTGTATAATGTCGTTTATTATAATGCGGTCTGGCGTGGAAGTGCTCGTACGTAGGTACTGTGTGGAATCACGTCTGAGGATGGGCCGTTTCGGCCTACGGATCTCCCCTATAATATAGAGCGAACCATTCTACTTGTTCCTGGCGACTGGTCCCTGGCTTCCCACCTTCCATTATTAGCTAGTTGGCTATTCTCATAGTGCATGTACAATAGCAATATGAGTTCCATCAATGACACCGATTACTCCTGGTATTCCAAATTTTTCATAGAAACTTAGCAACAAAATAAATGTACCTACTCAAGTTAAATGTTATACAGTAGAGATTTTAATGAAATATATTACCCTAAACGAACTTCTTTAAGTTCACTAACAGTACTTGGAAAATGTGTATATTTGTTGAGTATTTCTGGAACATTCAAAGCATTGGCTACTTCAGTAATACATCTACTTACAGAAGCTTGACTCACAGAAGCACCTCTATGTTCCCCAATATCTTGCTGGTAGCTTCCACTTGCAAAAAATCTTAGTGCTGTTAATAACTAACAATACAATAATAATATTGGTATAAAAACAGAAAACACCATGATAAACCTATCAAAAATAATAGTGCCTAAAATTGAGTGCAGTAGCAAAATCTAAGTAAAATAATTGTTATTATTTAATAATACCATAAGTTTACTGACTCAAGCTATTTAGTCTTTAATTTGAAATTTCTAGTCATCTATCAAGGACTATTATAATAATTAATAAAAACATGATTCATTTTCTATATTTTGTTTTGTTATTGAATGTATTTTTTGATACCTATAGCACAATAAAAATTAATAAATATAATTTTTGAATATTAGGTACCTACTTAGTGATGTGGTAATTATTGTAGTAAATATACCTACATACTATACAATACTACCTAATAGTAGGTAAGTTATATTAATGTAAGAAAATCAATTTATATTGATTAATGGTTAAACATTAGGTATAATAAACTTATAACAATAACTAAATATTAATAAATAACAAAAACAATTATGGAACAAAGTCACATTATGTGCACTACTTACTATAGATTCATTAGGTATAGATATTTTCAAATATTTTGGAATCAGATTTGTACTAGTAAAATAAGCGAATTTTAAGCACTTAACAATAAATTTTATATTTGTGTGTATTATAATTTTTTATAACTAACCTTTCTTTCGATACTTAGTCCAGCAGAGTATTTGGACTTTTTATAAAAGGAGTCAGGAGACTCTTGGTTAACTCTTGCACTAGAATTTTACTTAATCGATAGGTCCCAATGAATTGTCGGTTAGAGAGTACTTTACAGTTCGAGGGGTTAGATCGTACTTCGTAGATAAAATAATATAAAGAATATATACTAAACGAGTGTTGTGCAAACAATTCAAGAAAAAATAAATGAAGACATGTGAAAATGTTGTGTTGAAAACCATTTTTGTCATACCTAATTGACTATCGAAGAAAATTATCGAATAGTAATGTCGGAATTGTGGTCGAAAACCGTTTGAGAATAGAGTTTTTTTTTATAGTCGAAACCACAGTTCCTTTCGACCAATTTTTGATTGAAAGCCGGTTTCGATACCTTTGAGAATAGGCCCCATGATCACATCGAATACGCTTTCACGGTATGTTTTGCGCACCATGGAAGTTTATTTCCAGTTTAATCACATATCATTCCAAGGAAAGTGACGTAGTCTGCGTAACGTTTTAACGCAATTCAAATTTGATGAGATATTAATTATTAGTTACTTGTACGTTGTAATGTTATAAGTTTTTTTTTAATAAACACAAAATACAAATTATATACTTTTGTTGTTTATTTATTTCGTTTTCCAATTAGAGTTCACAGTAAAAAATATGAATCAAAGCATCTAACCATAATATTTACAAATTTAGTAGTAATTAATTTTTTAAAAAAACAACAGTTCAACACCTGCAAAATGGAAGGTAAAAAATAAATAAATGTTTGGTGAAATTTTCTACAGATCTTGTGGAATTGTGATTCAAGTTATTGTATTATCGGCCATACAAAGATTGGTTACAAAATAATGATTGCTTGTTATGCTAAAGATCAATAATTGGAAAATAATTTCCATTGGAGTCCAGCAGGTTAAAATAATAAATAAATGAGGTCCGAATAAAAAAATCTTTATTTTTTTATAATAGCAATATGAAGACAACAAATTATAAGAATTTTGACACAATAGCGCAACTTGAGGGGTGCACATGGGACTTGTGCATCCCCAAAGAATAAATCCTTTCAATTATTTTTAAGTAAAAATTATCAATATTTACTAAAATGTTTTACTTTACCTATACTATACATTGGATATTTGAGGAGTATACTATTTTAATAGGTAGGTATATTATGGCTATTATGTTCCCAGCTACAAGTTATAACATATCAACATGATATTATAAAATAATATTTAACTTAACTAATGTTGTATAAAACACGTCACGGATAAGTAGTTATTACCTATTTCATATTTGTGTAACAATTATCATAATAATATTCTATTATAAATTGACGAAATTATTAAAATATAGTATCTACATAAATATACATTTGAAATAATCGTGTATTTATAACCAATGTTAAGGGTCCTATCATGGAATTATTTAATATTATACAAAAAATAAGCCTTTTTATCCATAGACCTTATAGTATAGGGTCTATGTTGTAATCCCAGTTTTTTTTATTTTAAGCATAGTCATGATCTTATAAATTTACTTCAATTGTAGATGAGATTTTCCTATTTGTCTTTGATTTTCTATAATTAAGTTAACTTATTTCATATTGTATTTACTTTTAAATGCATAAATGTGAAGCATATGGATGTAAATATAATACTAGTAGAAGTAAAAATGTATTTACAAAAATACAACTAGACTTCATAGATTTCCTAAAGACGATTTAAACATAAAACAATTATGGGTTGACTTCTGTGAAAAAAAAAGAAATTAATATAAAAAACGGTAAGAATACTAAAACATAATAAATAATATTAAATTTCATTACTAATATAATAATAAAACATACAGCCCCATGTGTTCAATCCACTTATACAGAAAATGTTAAACTACTCTCCGAGAAATCTAAGAAAACTTTAAAAAAATGCTATACCAACCATAAGATGTAGCGGAAAACACAGCACTCCAGAAAAGGTAGTTTTTGGTTTTAAATATTTATTTAACACCATTTTGTAAGTTTAGAGCCTATACTTTTACATCGTAATTAAATTATATTATATTATATGTTCAGCTCTGTACTCCAGTTAAAAAAGTGACAGATCAATTCACAGTGGAGAATGTAGAAACAACGTTGATAGTAGATGCAACCAATGATTTTTGTGACGAAATAGAAATTATCTCTCCGGTAAAAAAGGCCACTAAAAATAATTAAATGTTATTAAAAACTTTAAAAATTTAATATACTTTTATTTATTTTTTAAAAAGTTGAACACTTCACCAAAAAGTCCAAATGTTCTAATTTAGTTATTTTTTGAATTTAATTTCTTGCTTAAGCATAAATATTAGGTTAAAAAGATCAATGAACAAGGGGATCCATTCATTTTTCGCGATGTGAAGTGGATCAGATACATTAAAGAAAATACTAATATAGTACAATACAAAACTTCTTTAAACACAGAAGAAGAATTTCAGGAAATAAATATGATGAAAAGAAAATCTATTAACTGCTCATTACCAGAAGCTTATGAAGATACTTTGCCAATATCTGATGAAAAGAAAAAAGATATTATTTCTCTTTTAAATCTTATACCTGAAGTATATAATGAGTTTTACAAAAATATAAAATCAAAAGGAGACATTACTGATCCTCTAATATCAAGTGACGACGAATACAATTTAAAGTCTGAGTGTTTTTTATTAATTTTACTATACCATTTACTATTATTTTATTTTCATCTTTATGTTTGTTTTTGTTTAATTTGAATCAAAATAACTAGAATTACACATTAACTGTAATTTTATCTATTATATAATATTAAGTATCAAGTGTGTTATTTAAATAATATGTTATTTAAATTTTAAAGTATAATAATATAGTAATTTATATGTTTTTATGTTACAAACTTAAAAAAAGTTTAAACCTGTTGTTGAGTTTATTGATAATGTATTATATCATAATAAAAAGGAATGTTACAGTAAATATATAAAAAAGAATAAATTTGTTTTTGTTTCTTCTTCATTAACAATAATATTATACTAGAAATTATATAATAAAAACGTTATAATATTTTTAGTGAACAAAGGCACAAGTCATATGCAAATTTTCAGAATTTAAGTGCCATTGGGCATAAGTTCATGTAATCAATAAAAAATTCCTTTTTTACTTAAAAAAAATTTAAAATTGCAATAATTATATTCAATATAAGACCTGAATATTTTCGGATTAGGTACCATTTGTTACGTTTTTTTCGTTTATTAAAAAACTATAATTTTGGACTTGAACCCTTTTCTCCCAAACACCGTCCAATTAAAGATGGAACTGCAATTAATTCAGATGATTTACCAGATGTTGAAGAATTGGCAACAGTAGAATCTGGTTTAGGCTGTACTCAAATTGAAATTCCTACAGTAAATATGAATTTACTAAATGATTTTGAATCTGAAGTAAGTGTTATTTAATAGGTAATATAATTAAAATAATAAATACCTAATCACTAAAGTTAGTCAATTTTCTAATTACTTATCATCATATTTTTCTTTGTGTATGCAGAGTACCTAATGACTTTATTGAGAAAGACTGCTTAGAATATCTGGTTAGGTTAGGTTGTTTATACTTGTTTAACTGTGGTTACGTCGCTCATCGTTTTGCGGGAGAATTTCCATGGTTAGCAAAAAGTACAAATTCTACAGCAGATGATGATAATTACAAGACTGTCACAACAAATCTCGAAAGGAAACTTAACAACGCCACCAGAAGAGCTGTTCAGAGCTACTGAGAACCAGGAAAAGTTATTTAACAAATTTCATGGCAATGATTTAAGAAAAGAACCAAAAATCACAAAGACGGTCATCGAGATGCTACTAAAGATAGATGTTAATATTCCACTAAAAGTTTTAGAATAAGTTCGCACAAGAACATTTATTAGGTTGAATTACCTTAACAAGACAATTTTAAAAACAGCAACAAAAAATAAAATTGTCTAGCAAAAAAAACTTTAAAAAATTTGGTGTTTTAAGATAACTGTTACTTGTATTCATAAATATTATTAATTAATTGCGAGCTAAATAAATTAATTTAAATTAGATACGTTTCTGTAATAATATTATATTATTTAAGTTTAACAGTTTTACACGAATCCAAAAGAACGATGAACGAACTTACAAATATTATAAAATAATACCAGATCACATCATACTATTGGACAATAGTTGAATATAATACTGTGGCGAGCCAAGGCTTCACCACAATACTCTCCTCCGGCGGTCACACCACCTATCGTTGGCAACACCGCCCGGCACCTCAGCGTCCGTTGCGACGGCCGAGTTAAGGAGCGCGCACACCAGATCCGTTTCGTTACGTTCCGTCACGTCACGTCACGGTTTCCGTCGAACGGAAAGCTTTGCGTATTATATTATATTCTTATGAACAGGCGCACACTGGTTACGACACGTATTGTCATGTCGTATCTTGGAAACGTCAGGAGACGGATATATTGCTGTTTAGGGCAAAATTGACGGACGACGGACACAACTTGTCAGCATTTCGATCGATAATCATTTTTCTCTGTGTGGTACAAATTTGTATTTTTGTTTAAAGTTGTTAAAACACTTTCATTACACTATTAAATAATGGAAGACGAATACTGATTGAGTGTGTTCGCAAATACGCTTTTATTTATGATCCAACCGAAAAAGGACAAGCTGATATGCGATTGCTAAAAAATGCATGGGAAGAAGTAGCAAAGACAGTGGGAAGTTCTGGTAAGTATAATTTATTTTCATTGAACATTTGAACAGTTTATAATATTTCTACATAGTTAAAATGATGTAAGACTTAACTAAAAATAAATTTGTGTATACACATACCAAAAATTATAATAATATAAAATGTATTTAATAATTATGTTTTACCTTTTTAAAAATGATTAAAAAAACGGCTGTATATAATTTATTTTAAAAACTATACTACCTAATCTACTTAATAATATTATTCTATAAAATATTTAATTTTAATTTAATTTTAGCATAGGTAATATTCGTTTTCAATAATTACTTCGGGTTGTAAACGCTTTCTCCCACTGCCACGGTCAGTGGCGTGCCCAAGGGGGGGGGAGGTTAGGGGTTATATCCCCCCCCATTGGATTTTTTTTGTTAACTTCAACTTATTAGATATTACCATAGACAAACATTTATATATGGATATGGATATTACTTTTAAAATTATCAGTAATAAGTTATTGCTTACAAATTATTTCCCATTGGCTATTATAAACATTCACTATACGGATTATACTGATTATAGATCAGTGATTATGAATTCATGTTCATGAGCAATAAATCTTCTAAGTAATAATTAATAATCAATTATGTTTATGGTATGATAGAAGATAGAATGATGGATCATCCTAATCACGTATACTAAAAATATAAGGTCTATGGGTAAATCAGTGGTTACCAATCACTAATCAGATATAAATTATCAGCTACTTCAATGACCAGTTCTTATCTCTCAGTAGATCATAATATAATTGTGATATTCTATTAATAGCTAATACTCTATTATTGTTACTTTGTGATAATACCAATTGCAGTGATAGTATACACTATACCTACATACAACATACTTACAAACATTTTTATTTATTGTTTAAGTATTTGACATTTAACAATTTTAAGTTCTTTTATTTATAATGGCAAAACGTGATGGATCGATTTTGTCATTTTTGTCAAAGAAACCTAAAGTTAATCAGAAGGTAAGTTGGTATTGAAATATTAAGAATGTAAATAATATTATGAAAAAAATAAGTTTATAAAGTATTATACAATTATGTAGTTTAATTTAATATTATGTTATTAATAATAAGTAAGTCTATATAATATTTTGTTAATTTAAATGAGTTATAGACTTAGAAATTATTAACACTCATATATAATTATATTTATATAAAATATACATAAATATTATTACATTTTTAGATAAACACATCACTTATGGATACAGATTTTAACACAACAAATGTTGACAAATCAGACTTTTTTTATGTTGTTGATTCAATATCCAAAAAATATTAAGGTAATATTCTTTTATATATCTATTTAAATCTTAAATATTTTTTTTATTATTACAAAATAATAATAATTTGTTTATATTTTGTATATACTAATGTTAATTTATATTTACCTATTGAATTTCACAACATAATTATTGGACTTATTTTAACCTAATATTCTACACTAAATAAAAATAAATTTCCAATATTTTATGAACTATTAGTTATTAAATTTTAGGAAAGTATTTTATACATTAGCTTTAACATTAATTACTCAACAATTTTTAAAATATATTTATATATACATTTTTCTAATACTTCTGGTTTAAAGTTATATTTATTTAAAAAAGATTTAAATTTTAAAATCTTCAATTTTTATGAAGAATGTATAATTTAATTAAGTTACACATATCACATTTAAAACTGTATGAACGATTAGTAAGTATATTAATTTGTTTTCTAATGGCTTATTTTAGATTCTCAGTGGAGCAATAGGACTTTATTAAGTTTTAATTAATCGCAGCTTATTTTAAAGTATTTGTTTTTAGGATTAAAAAATATTTTTGCTTTTACATAATTTAAGCTTATTAAAAAAAAAAAAAAAACATTTACAAAGTAATGCACTAAAAATTGTATTATAATGCCAAATAGCTTGAAGATTTGATAACCATTTAAAGTTATTAAGTAAATGTATTTTTATCACAGTTACATGATCGATTTATAAAACATCATAAATTATTGCAAAGTTTTAGTTGTATTCTACCTGGCTATAAAACTCATTCAGGAACTGATCAAGATATTAAATACCTCATTGATACATATCAAGAGGATTTGAATAACAGTAGCTTAGTTATAACTGGAGAATTATGTTTATGGCAAGAAAAGTGTAATGAGATTCATGTTTCAAAAAGCGCTCTTGATGTTTTTAGTGAATGTGACCATATGATATTTCCACACATACACAAATTATTAAAAATTTTAATAACCCTACCAGTCACTACCGCAACTGGTGAACGATCATTTTCCACATTAAAGCGTTTAAAGACTTATATAAGGAATTCTATTGGACAAGCAAGATTAAACGGCTTAGCTATGATGAACATTCATCGAGACATTAAAATAAATACTGATGAAGTCATTGATGAGATGAGTACAAAATCTAGGAGGTTAAATTTTCGTTTGGAATAACTAAGTTGTTTTTAAGAATTATTTGGACGGTGTTTGTGCAAAAGGGCTCAAGTCCAAATTTTTCATTTTTCACATTATACATTAATTTTATACGCAATTTTGCGCCGCGTCTACTGGTACCACTGGTTTGGACAGATGTAGAACCGTTATCAAGTTATTGATATGTGCGTTTTGTCACAAGTCGTAATAACTAAATTTTGTTTGTGAAAAAGGACATAACTGCATACATAAATATTGGTTTTTGTGTAAAACGGCACTAGTCTAATATTTAATCGTGTAAAAGGGATCAAGTCTTTATATTTTTATACGTTCTGTGGTTAAAACGTTTTATTAATTAATTTTTAACTTTTTTAATTCAAAAAGATGACTTCAAGAAGAGCTGAAAATCTTGTTTCATTAGCAAACAATAGTAAAAACTTAAAAGAAGGTAGAAACCAAGTTATGCATTTTACATTAGTGTTGTGTGTTTGTATTTATTTTAAACCAATTTCTATATTTTATTATTTACCTACCTATGTTGTTAGTAAAAATTATATGTAAAATATTAATTTATAAATTACTTTGTATTATTTTGTACTAAAAGGGAATGATAGTAATAGCAATAACTGTCTGAATAATCGTACAAAGAAAATATTGACTGTTAGACGAAATTTAAATCGTGATGTAAAATGGCTCAGGTACACGAAAGAAAACAATACTATGGTACAATACAAAAAATCATTAAGAACAGAAGATAATTTTATTGACTTTAATATGGCTCGCAGAAGTGTAAGAAGTTCTTTATTACCTCAAGCATATAGTACAACACTTGCAATATCTGACGATAAAAAAAAATATCTTCTTTCTCTATTAAATTTAATACCAGATGTGTATCACGATTTTTACAAAAACTTAAAATCAAAAACCGATATCCAAGATCCGATTGTATCTTCTGAAGATGACAGCTCTTAAACTATAATATCATTATTAACAATTATAATATTTATATTTTTAAATGTTCAAAAAGTAATATTTTACTATTTTTTTTTCTTATCAAGTCTTATTTGCTTATAATTTTATTTGTGTATAAACTATCAAAGTTTGTTATTTATTCTTATTTTAAACTATTTTTCTTATGAAGTTTTATTTGCTTATAATTTTATTTGTGTATAAACTATCAAAGTTTGTTATTTATTTTTATTTTAAACTATTAAACCTGAAAAATAACATAATTAGGTTAATTTTTTGCTATGAAAAAATATTGCTCATTTTTATTATACCTACCAATTTAATATCATTAATAAATAATTAATAAAAATGAGTTATTTGTTAATTAATTAATCATTTAGGCTTAGTAAAAAAAAAAATTAAAAATTCTAAAACTATGAGAACACTGGATAAATCAATTAATTATTATATAGGTACTATTTTGTGTGGCACATTGGTACCTTCTACATTTCTGTATATTGCGAAAAAGGGCACAAGTCGTAAAAGTGGTATTAATATATTCGTGCACATGGGCATAAGTCAATTATAATAATGATTCAAATACTTAAGGTATGTAATACTTAATTATTCAAAGTTTAGATGTTTAAATTACCTATTTGTAAAAAAAAAATCATTCATTTATTGTTTTAAATGGCCAATACACGTTTTTTACGTCTACTGTAAAATCGTGTTTTCTAACATGAGCCCTTTTGCACAAACACCGTCCATTTTTCTTTTGTATATTAATTATTTTAATAAAGGTTATAAATGTTTTTAGTTTAATGTTGTCATTTTATTTAAACAATAGTGTATAGCGTGTGGCTATTTAAATTAATTCTAATTGTAGAATGATACTCAATATGCATGAATGTACATATTATACATAATATGTTTAGCAATTTTTGTGTTTGGATAACCATGATTAATTTAAATGTACTTTTACTAAAAAATTTAAATCCCCCCCCCATTGAAATTTCCTGGGCACGCCACTGGCCACGGTACTGTACCATCTGACACAAAAAACTGTTTGAAGTTTTCTCTTATAATAAATGCTTCTCTTGGATTGTTTCCTCCAACTCTTGTAAAGTTGTTCAACCCTTCTGGAGTATTTGTATCCTCCAATTCTCCTGGTTGCCAATAACATTTATCATTCCGCAAAATATTATGCAACACTGTCGTCGCCAATATAACTGTGTCCATGTTCTCTGGTTTTAAGTTGAATTTTCTGTTATAAATTTTAAATTTTTTTGCCAATATACCGAATGCATTTTCAACTACTCTTCTAGCTCGGCAATGGTGGTAGTTGTAAACAGTGGCGTATCCAGAATTTTTTTTTTTGGGGGGGGGGGGGTTAATAAAAGTGTAACATATAACATTTTATTGAATTGTGTTTTTATTATAATAAATCATCATACATTAAATATTTTATAAGTGTATAACTATTTTATAACGCTGACTATAAAAAGTTGAAGTTTGTAAATATTTTTTTTTTCAAACTATAAATTTATATTCAATTTTCGTTTCGATTTTTTAGCAAGTTCATCTAAAACATCATTAATATCCACGTTAATATCACGATGAATATTAAGTAAGTCTTCACATTTCAATACGGGCAATTATGAAAAACGCTATCGAAGTATTCGAAAATGCACTAAGGTTTAATAATGTAAAAATACATTAGGAATTATAATTTGTAAGATATCGATATCACAATCGCAGAAGCCGCTAATCGGTTTTATTATTATGTTATCTGTATTCTGTATCATAATGTCATGTAATTCGGGTTTTGCTAATATTATTAGTCAGTTTTATACGTGCATCGTACACTATACGAAAAGTTATCTTGAAAGTTACAAGAATCTAAAAGTTATAATATTTTGACGTGTAATGGTGACCGCTGGGTGCCGCGTGCTTTGTCGGTCGATCATTAAATTAATTAAATATTGAACAATTTTCGGGGGGGGGGGAGGTTACAACCCCCTAACCCCCCCCCTGGATACGCCACTGGTTGTAGACCTTATTGTCTCGATTATTTTCAAGAGCGTTCCCTGGGAACGGTCTCATTGTATTTTTAGTGAGAGGAAATGCTTCATCGCAAACGATCACGTGAGGGGTGATTACGTCTGAAAGTGGTAACGATTTTGGTGGGGGGATATTTAAAGTCCCATTAGCAAAGGATTGTCCTAAAGATGATGATCTAAAAATTCCACCATCACTGTTTCTCCCGTAAGCCCCAACATCAACAGTTATAAACTTATAATCTGCATCAACAAGAGCTAACAATACAATGCTGAATTCTTTTTTATAATTAAAGTACATGGAGCCTGTTTTTGGTGGTTTTTCAATAACGCAATGTTTGCCGTCCAATGCACCTATGCAATTTGGATAGTTCCAGATTCGCCAAAATTTTTCTTCAACTCTTTGCCATTGTTCCACAGTCGGTTGGGGCATATAGACACCGTGCATCTGAACAGCCAGCGCTCGGAGTGGACTAAATACGTATTACTGTCGTGAGACAAATAGCGACCGGCGTATGCAGTTAGGTAGATCAGATGTTGTTGTTGGCACTTTTGAAAATTTACCTTCTTTCAGTTTAAAATAAAATTTAATATTTTGATTTTTAAAAGATAAAAAAAAACCCAACGCTACAGTAAAATAATTTTTTTTTCAAAACGCTACTTTTTTATAACTATAAAGAGCTGTAATATAATTTTTCCACCGAGCTCTGAACATACCGTGTTTTAAATAGTAACACGTGACTTGTGGTTACTACAAAAATTGTATTGTTTTACTTAGCTTGCCATGCCACCACAATATGATTATAATTATGACTTAATTGATAAACAATTATTGCACACATTTTAAAATTGTTATCAATTTTCAAAATTCAACTTATAAAATTAAATTTTGTAAACTGTAGTGTTGAAAAGTTCTAAAATGAGTGACTTGATTTTAAAGTACGGGTTTCAAACTATTTATTCAAATGTTAAATTTAATGACAAAAAAGCTTTGAACTTGGTTAAAAATGTTATAAATGTTATAAATGTTCAAGAAATTAAATCTTCAGATGGTCAGTTAAATTTCATTTCTGGACATGTTATTCGGCAAACATCTGTTATGTCTATGCCTTACAAAGTAAAAATTGAGGTAGGTACTATGTAATCACTTAGTAAGCATGTATACAAATTAGGGTATAGGTATTATAGCACTTAATTAGCTCAGTGTGAATTTATGTATTATTTTGTTTTTAGTTAGATGAAACTAGAACTATAAGGAATGCATTCTGTGAATGTGCAGCAGGTGCAGGTGAAAGATGCAAACACATTGGTGCTCTTTTTCATTTTATAAATAATGAAGAAAGTTATTCACAGACTGATTTCCCTCAAACATGGGGAAAGCCTTCAAAAGCAGGAGAAGAAAAATATAAAAAAGGGAAAAGGATATCAGATCTATTTCCTGTAAAGAAACAAAAACTTAACATTATGGAAGTCGATGATAAACATTTGTTTGAAAATCATGAATTATTAGATTTATATTGTCCACTAAGTATAAATTTAAAAATTGAAATGCATACAGAAGTAGATTTAATTTGTGAAAAAACCTTAAAATATATTATAGATGAAGTAGATAAAAAAATAATTTTTGAAACAAATAATCCATACTTAAACACCATAATTTTGAGGCAAAAATTATTTTCCATAATTAAAAGCCCATGTAATTTTCCTTTAAATTTTGAGTTATCTGAATTTTACTTTAACTTAATTTTTGTTACAGAAGACAAAATAAAAACTATTTTTAATCAAACGATAGATCAATCAGATCAATTTCGGTTGAATAACAGAAAGTTTCGAATCTCAGCTAGCACAAAAGTGCATAAAATTAAAACTTTAAAAATTTTAACACATGAAAGACAGATTTCACTTGCAAAATCCTTATTAGATAGTAAACCTTTAATTGGAAAAGCTGCTAAAAAATGTAAAATATGGCCATCAAACTGAAAACAAAGCTTTTGAGGCATATTCAAAGATGGTTGGGTTTGAAGTTATTAAATGTGGACTAGTAGTGCATGTTGATAAACATTGGCTTTGTGCTTCGCCAGACAGAATTGTAATAATCAATAATAGACCAAACAAAGTGCTAGAAATAAAATGTCCAATAACATGTCAGGATAAAGGTATAATTGACCCTGTAACTAACATACCTAATGTTAATTACTTGAAACTAATTAATGGTGAAATTACATTAAAAAAAAGTCACTCATATTATTCTCAATGTCAAATATTAATGTTTGTTACTGGATTAGATGAATGTGATCTTTTTGTGTATAACTTATTGAGTCCTGTTTTGTTGACTATTACCAAAGATGAAGATTATTTATTGAATACTTTACCAAAAGTAGAAAATTTTTATTTTTCATATTATTTACCAGCTTCTTTTTTAAATGAAAAGCAAAAACCAAAATAGTGGTGCCCTTTGACAGCTAATTTGTATATTAAGTCTAAGTTTTTGAAGTTGTAAACTATTGTTAGAAATAAGCAAACAATTATATTCATTCAAATTTCTTAATATATTATTCTCTCTATAATATCATCAGTTTGTATTACTCTTGTACCTTGAATATAAATAGACTCTTTGCTCTGCAGTAGAAGGTTGCTCAACTCTTATTTCAGTGCAGTCTATTATACACCTACAATTTGGGTAATTAATTTCGAAAGCTTTTGGTAATAGTGATTGAACAGTTCTTTTACTTGGCCAAAAAATAAAATCTTTTGTTTGTACACTTAATATTGAAAGAGTATCTGAAAAAACTCTAGCTACAGTGGTTCTGTGTATACCAAAAAACACAGCTAAAGCTGAATAAGTGATCCCCAATTTAATTTTCATCAAGAATAATAATAAGCAATTTTCTTTGGTAATTAAGGAACGATTATTATTAGGCATAAACTTGAGTAAGATATTAAATATTTTAAATGTTGTGCCTGTTAAATCTTTTAAAGAATTTTCATTTTTAACAGACTGAAACCCATGGAACGCCTCACAGTATAAACATGATAAATTATTACTTGAGTCAACGCCACTACTTTTATCAATTAATTTTGGTTTACAATCAGAATTTAAACTATTTGAAACAGAAGGTATTGATGCTTGTGTAGACAAATTCTTACCATCAAAACAACAAGAAAATACAAAATCCTGAGTATCATTTACATCAAATGCAGCTTGAGAACCTTTATCTATTTTATAAATAATTGGTTGGTCTAAGAACTGTTCAACAGGATTTTCAATGAGCTCATTGTCCATGTGAGTAATTGTAAAATTTCTGTTCAAATGTCGTTTGTACCTATCCTCTTTTTGTACAGAATTACATTTTTGTTTTTTATAATTTTCTGGAAATATTGATGGATTATATGATGGACTTAAAGGATGATTAGATTTCTTTTTTCCAATAAAATGTTCTGAACAAATTGAACTTCGTAGTTTAGGCCACCATAGTTTTCCCTTGTCACTAAAATCAAAGAAAATTAAATCAGTGTTTTAGTATACAAGTGTGACACTATTAAGCAAATTTAAAAATATCCGAGATAAAAAAAGTACTTACTCAAGTCGATTTACAGCTTTAACCCATTGCAATTTGCGTTCTTTTTCGTATGACCTATTCGGGAAATTGTAGAACACAACATCTGATGTATTTGAATATGTTGAATTGCAATTAACGACACAGCAGTTATGGTTTGATTTTCGCACATTACTCATGCTTAGACAATGTATTAGAAATTAATTTATTGTAATAATTTAATGTAATAATTTATTATTATAAGTTATTAAATTGTGTCAATTGTGATTGTTAACATGATACATTTTATAAATTCATCATTCATTAATCATTATTATTTAATTAAATCTTAGATCATATACAATGGATGGAGTCATAGCATACTACGGGCATAAAAAGAGTTGATGCCAACATTACTATAGGACCTGTGACATCTGCGCATGCGCAACTGCTTATCATAATATTTCAATCTGTTCATATTATTATAATGCCGACACTCTGCGCCAAGCATTAATGATAAGAGACCACACGCATGCGCATATCATCGAGGTCCTACAGTGATGTTGGCTTCACAAATAGTTCGTATGGCTCTATCCATTGTATATGATCTAAGAATTAAATTCACAATCAAGGTAGATCCACAACAATGATAATATATAGTTAATGATAATAAAAAATACATCACATTATTATTTATTCGTATTAAATTACATTACAACTATAATCATGAAACAAATATTAAGAAATTAAATATGCAGAATTCGAATAATTCGATTAATCATTCAAACTTTCAATTTATCCAAAAGATTTTGAAATAAAACATATTTTATAAATAATTCCCCATAAAACCAGTAGAACAGTCTCACGACAGTAGTGTTGGTCTTCTCCACTAGGGCTCGTCATTTTTCAGCAGCTGCACGGTGTCTATAGACAGGTTGCAAAACTTCCCATAGGGCTCCGCATGTATCATAAATTATTTTACGAACTGTAGACTCGCCAAGTCGATTGCTAAACGAAATAGTTGCAAAAGAGTCTCCGTAACCTAAAAATCTGCAAAGAAAAAATGCATAATTAAGTCAAAAAAGGAAAGGTAGATAAGTATGTCATTTTGTCGTATAAAATTGGTCGCTAAATAGTTGTAATAGTTGCTTTTAACAGACGGCTATAATTTATAATATTAATATATATTTTTTGATATAATTAATACCAGAGTTGTGCAAAATGTTATCAACATAATAATTAAAAAAAAATAATTCGAATAATTTGAAAACATAATTATTAATAAATGTATATAAATGTATTTATAATTTATTAATTATTTATTCGAATATTAATCATATTATAGATTCTGAGCGAAGCAATGATAATATGTAATATGTATTGATTCTACAATGATGTGTGTTTTTTTTTTATTTGTATCTGTGTACACAATAAAAGTATAGTCGAAATTAAGATTTGATTAAGTTAAAATTTAAAATTCTCAGTCGTTTTTAAAAGCACAACAGAAAAATAAGGAAAAACTGAAATTTTACACAAATTTAGATTTTGAGAAAATCGATTTTGGTATTTAATTCTAAAACAAATTACCCTAAATACATGATATTTAACACTAAATGTTTATAATAGCATTTTATATACACCATAAATATTTCAAAATATGTTGACTTAATTTTAGCTGTTTACGAATATTTTAAATTAAAATTTTTTCTGTTTTTTACTACAAATGTCAATACAATTTATTTTTTCATGATGTTAAAATATATTTATTCGTTGTGTTAAAATGCTTGAAAATTTAGTACAAGGCTCCTGATATTCTATAACAATTACAGTCGAACAATATTTAAAAGGTGGGTAAGTGGATGTCGCTTTGCTGTACAGTAGGTTACAAGTGGGTAACTAAAAAAACGAAAAACGATTAATTAGTTATTAATTATTATAAATACGGTAGCCAGTAAGTTTATTTAATATTATAAGATTACCTACATCAAAATAACTAAAATCGTTTTTCTTGGTTATTTAATATGTCATTCATCAAAATTTGAACGTAAAATAACTAAAAATCTAAAAAAGTTGAAAACTAAGTTTATCAGCTAATCAGGTAAACAGCTCAAAACAAGTCAAAATATTTTGAAAACATTTTTCGATATTAAATTTTCACGAGCAGATCGAGTACTTCCACTTTTAAGCGTTAACAGTAATGTTAAAGTTCAGGCAACTAAAGAAATTGAAACACCAGAAAATGTCTATTATAGCGACGAATATGAGATGGAGGAAGAAAAAGAAATATAACTCAAAATGTTTTGGTAAATTTTTTATTTTTATCCGTGATAGAGTTTTGTAGTTGTGGAATAGGCCTACTAGGGATACCACGTAAAAAAAACGCGCCTAAGGCTGTGTTCTCACCAAAAGCAACTGATGACGGCAACGCGATAGAGATTCGAGTCTAGTTTTAGTTGAGTTGCTTAATTGTTCTCGCCTAAAAACTGAAATGCAACTGTGCACTTTTCAGTTTCACATAATTCAGTTGTCAAAATGTCTTCGTCGGATGAGGATATGCTTGTAGCATTAATGTATTTGAGACATAAAAAACGGCAAAAAAAAAGAATATGGGCTCATCCTTATTATTCATTACACATTAACCATAGTTCATTCATATTATCCAGAGAATTAGATCAAGATCCAGGCAAATTTCATGGATTTTATAGGATGAGCATTGAAACGTTTCAAGATTTAGTCGAATTAATGAAACCATCAATTAAAAGACTGGATACAAACTACCGAAAAGCAGTGTCAGTCGAGGAAAGACTTCTCATTACGATAAGGTAATATTTAGTATTTTAATAAAATATAATAGAATTGAATGCAATTACATGATTAAATTATTAAATGTTTTATTTAAAAAATAAAAATAATAGTAGTGACCTGTAAAATTAAATAAATAATAAAAAAAATTGAATACCCTTGAAAACTCATTAAATCTTATTATTTATTATTGTATATTAAAATATCCAAAACCACTGTCTGCTGGATCATATTGCTGATATTGATTATCTGTTCTGGACTCTGGTATAATTGGTGATGAAGAGTAACTAGCAGCACTTGAACGACTAGATATGTTTATTGAATCTGAGTCTTCCAAAATACAAGCAATGATGTCCAAAACTTTTCTTTTGAATTGCCTTTTCTGCGTGGAGTTCATTTGTTGCATATCTGGCAGTAAACTCAATAGGAACTTTTGATCTGCACATTCTGGAGTTGTAGTTAAATTTTTCTTTTTTGTTTCAAAATATTCTATAAAACAACTTTCGACATCACTGGCTTTATTATTTAATTTTAACTTTTTGGCGCCATGTGATATTGTTTTTTGGTTATTTGACTTTTCTTCATTGGTCAATATATCAGACAATCCTTGTTCATGATCAGATTGTATTTCATCATTTAGGCCTACTTGGATATCATCAATGTTTTTGTTTTCCAATTCTGGTAATATCAATAAATTACCTTGTTGTTGTTTACCACTCTTAACGAAAGGCATTATGAACTGCATAGCTTCTTCTAAATAATATTTTTTTTTAATACCACCCGATGAACCACTGGGTACTTTTTGTCTTAAATGACGTAGAAATACTGTTCGAAGGTTTTTCCATCGCTCTTTACATGTCTGTACTAAAATAATATAAATAATAAATTGATTACTTATAAAATAAATACATTATTGACCAATATATTTTATATAAATATAGTTTAATATATATATATATACCTATAATATAGAATATTATAAAATTGAATATATATAACAGGATACGTTTATAATAATATTTTCTATACGCCATTTAACTTTCGAAATATTTTGACTTTTTTAAACTATTAATAGGCATATGACAATTTAATTTTTTTTTCCATTATTGCCAATAAAATTGTTTTTGTCGGGTCAAAATCCAAATTTATGTATATAAATTATTTTAGGTATATGGCAACAGGAGAAAGTTTTAGAGCTATGACATATCACTTTATGAGAGGGCTTACGACAATTAGTACTATTGTTTCAAACACTACTGAAAATATTTGGACCGTACTTCATCCAGAATATTTGGGTTCACCAACGCAAGAAAAATGGATACAAATTTCTAACAGATTTTATGAATTATGGAATATACCAAACTGTTTAGGGGCGATTGACGGTAAACATTTTAGAATTAAATGTTTACCAAATACCGGGTCAACATATTTTAACTATAAAAATTATTTCTCAATAGTACTTATGGCTTGTGTTGACGCCGACGGATTATTTACAACGATAGATGTTGGTGAAGTAGGGAGAAATAGTGATGGTGCTGTTTTTCGAACTTCAAATCTCGGACGTGCTCTAAATTTAGGTGTATTACAGCTACCTCCCAGTAAACCATTACCTTCAAGTAATGATGAAAATGATTTTCCTTTTTATTTTGTAGCGGATGAAGCTTTTCCCCTCACAAAATATATAATGAGACCTTATCCAAAACGAAGTTTGGACAATAAAAAAAGAGTTTTCAATTATCGACTTTCAAGAGGCCGTAAAAGTGTCGAGTGTGCGTTTGGTATGTTAGTATCCAAATTTCGTTTATTTGAAGGACCAATTTGTTGTAAGGAAGAAACTATAAATTTCATTATAAAAGCTGCTTGTGTCCTTCACAATTTTATTCGAATAAAACAAGGAATATTTACTCATCCTAAACAGTTTGAAATACAACAAGAAAATCATCAAATTTCGAATATTCAAGTTCAACAAAATCGAGTTCAACAAGTAATAAGACCTTTATCAGAGGCACAACAAAACAGGGAAAAATTATGTAATTATTTTATGTCACCAGCCGGTTCTATTCCATATCAATGGAACACTATAATTTAATTAATTTAATACCCATATCCGATAAATTATAATTATTATTATTTTTTTTTTCAAATTTAATTTTAGTTACTGATGAATGATGATGTACTATGTATATATTTAATATTTTATGCATAACATTAATTAATACATAAGTTATTACATAATAATAAAAAAAAAATACTTACTAGAATCATGTGTTATTTTTGAAATGTCATTCCACGCTTTTTCTTTGATATCTTGCCGTGTATAATTAGGCGATGTTATATCATATAGACAAGTATGACTTTCAATAAGTTGTACAAAATTTACATTTTTTTCCTGCTCATTTGCCATTTTATTAAATAAATAAATAAAATATACAAAAGGTACAAATAAATAAGTAAATAAACACGCAGCGAGCAAGCAACTAGCTAGAAGAGACTGACATATCGAGTTGCTTTAAAATAGTTTCCAAATAGTCGAGTTGAAATCTAGTCCTGTTGCTACCGGTCAGAACATGTCAATTTAGTAATACGTGTCGCGTTGCGTCGCGGTTGCGTTGCCGTCATCAGTTGCTTTTGGTGAGAACACCGCCTAATACTCAACCTCCGTAGGTGGTGTGGAATAGAGTAAAAATAATGTACTATAAATATCAAGGAAAGTTAGTGTGTTAGCTTGGACCGTACAACGATGATTTTCATAAATATCTATCTCGAAAAAAAGTTCTTATAAATACTAATTTTTACTTACATATTTTTTTTTGAAACTTTTTGATTGTAGACCTAAGGACTTGGGATACTTTTTTATAGATAATTTAGTATATAGGTATTTTAGTTGTCCAGTTGATATTTTAAGAGGTATTAGTGAAAAACTGAATTTTGAGCAATTTTCACCCCTTAAACAACCCTTAAAATTTTAGCACATGCGTTATCACCGGGCACTTTTAGGAGAATAATCAGGACCCTAAACTATAACGAAAAACCAATCAAAACCTTTTGTTTGATTCCGAATAAAGCTGCTTTTTGGGCATAACTTATGTGGACTAATAATCGAGTAATCGAATAATTTTGATTATGAGTAAAATAATCGAGCAATCGAGTAAGTTCTGATATGAGTAACGTAATCGAATTTTGAAATGTTTTAAATTATTATCTGGTAATTGATTATTTAGTAGGTATATTTTAAATCTGAAAAATGGTTTACATATGACATTGCAATTATCAATGTGGTACATATTTAATATTTATGATTATATGTATTTATTACCTATCTACTTTAATCCTGAACAGGCGAAACTGCTGAGTTCTGATTCTCTCGCTGGTTGTGAACTATAAAACATCAATAAGGTGTGAAAATTGAAATACGATGGTCAAGCCGGCTATCGCTACCTTATCTGATGTTTTTATTTTTTAATTTGTTATAGTTATGTTTTTAGTCATTTCTACATTCTAAATTTCTAACTCAGTTGTATAAATAAATACAGACAATGCGATGTATGTTTATAAATGAAACAATATACACATGTATTATTTTTATCAAAAATAATTTTATTCGTAGGCGCGTTATAAATAAACTCTGCTATCGCTAATCACCATTTTACTGTTTAAGGTAAGGTTTCGTTTCTGCAGTCGACTGCAGCAGTGACTGCATGCAGTCGCTGCAGCCATGACTAAATAAACAGGCATGATCACTAGATTATTTCACGCATTCATTCTTCCCCAGACTTGGATGAAAAACTATATATCATGGAGAAAACAGTTATTCCCACTATAATTTAATTATATTATATTAGTTATTATTATTATAATATTACTTATTAGTTATTAGTAATACATTTAATCTAGTAGTAATAATATAATAAATAATCAAAATGATGAGTTCCCATGTCATTATTGTTTTTGTATTGTTCAATATTGTGTAAATATAAACATTGTATAAATAAATATATGCATAATAACATTATATATTACAATGTTTGTTTTTCTTTAGTTATTTATACTTTTCCTTCTCCATACAGCCATCATCATTGTAAGAAACAATTTATTTAATATTGGTTTACTGGTTTATTAGTTTTGCCTGCAAAAAAGTGTATTGTTTTCTCCTGGCCTTTTAAGCAAATTGTTGTTATAAATTCATTTTATTTTTATAAATAAAAATGCCCAACTGCATGGTACCTAGCTGTGCAAATAGCTCTGCCATAGGGTTTGGTAAGGCTGTAAGTTATTACAGAGTTCCAAAGTCACCCACTTATCGTGCAAAGTGGTTTAACGCATGTGGTGTAGTTGACAATACAGTGAAAGATGGTAAGTCATCATGTAGTATACTGTTAGGTATTTTTATTTAATGAAGGGACAATTAAACATTGCAATAATTTGTGCAATAGCACGAATTTGTTCAAAACATTTCTCGCCAAATGCAATGAAGGAGAAACCGTTGATCCAAATTAAGGCAGGATATTCTCCTTGCAAAAGTAAAAAGCTTAAAGCTGATGCAGTCCCTACAAAATATCTAACTCCACGGAAAGTAAGTATTTAATTTTATTTTACTAAAAAATATTGTGTGAACTAAATAAATTGTATTTCAATACAACATAACAAAAATAGTGGATACTTTATACATAGCATGGTAGGTATGATATAGGTACATAGTTTTAATTATAAATACAGTCTCTACACTTTAATATATATTTTACAGATAAAAAGCTCTAGAGTTAAATTAAATTCTATCCTACAAACTGCTGAAGTCTCAACATTCTCAAATCCAGAAATTTTACCGAACGCGGATTCTTTAAATGAATGTCCCTTGGTAATACATAAAACATTGTTAAAAATAGTTTATTTCTTTATCACTATTTTCTTAACTACCTATGATAGCATATATATGAGCATAACATAATTTGTAATACAACTTGACATATGATGCAGGTACCAAAGGTTGAAGTTCTCGATGACTGTAAAAAACCATTCATCCCGAGGTCTCTTGTTAATGAATTTGAACATGATGTGTCATTTTTACCCATTGACAACTCTGAAATGTTTGTACAATTTTTTTCTTGTTTGTCTTGTAGTTGACTAAAAAAAAAATTAAATTCATAATTTCTGTTAATATTTCTCATTTTGAATTTATAATTTATAGCGATTATCTCCGAAAACAACTTGATAATTTAAATCAAAAACTTTTGGATGTTCAAAAAGAAAATGAACAGCTTCATATAAAAAATAGAGAGGATTTTAATTTAAATGTGCATAAGTTGTTTTCGTCAGTGTTCACTAAAACACAAATTAATTACTTTTTAAATGACAAAAAAAAATTAAAAAGTGGGAGAATGAGGATATTGTATCAGCGATAACACTCAGAAGTATTTCTACAGCCGCTTATTCATATCTGCTTCAAACTATTCCATTGTTAAGTATTCAATTATTTCAAAACTGATGTGGACTATTTTATAACATGTTGTCGTATTTTAGGTCTTTCTACATTAAGAATCTTTCTACATTGTTGTTCTCTCTTTTGATGAAGTTTACATAGCACATGATGTATGCTATGATAAAGCAATTGATCAAGTTTTAGGACCACATCAAACTGTGCAAGTGGTCATGGTTAGAGGACTCTTCAAATCTTGGAAGCAGCCAGTATTTTATTCTTATGACACACCAATGACTGCTTCAATACTAAACAACATAATTAATAAATTATATAACTGTGGATATAATGTGGCAGCAGTTACAAGTGATATGGGTCCTACTAACATTTCTTTGTGGAATTCATTGAAAGTTACCCATACAAATAGTAGTTTTTTACATCCAAACACTGGAAAAAACGTCCATGTCTTTGCTGATGTACCACATTTATTGAAATTGATAAGAAACAACATCATTGATCATGGATTTAACATGGTTACTGAAAATGGTAATACTTTAAGTTCATATAAATTGTGACAATTTTGTTTACTTCATATTATATTCATAACAATGTATTAAAATTTCTTTATGTTAAGGTAATAAATACATAGGTAAAAGTTTGTTTGAATCTTTGTTGAAAGTACAAGGTACAAATGACTTGACTGTTACTTACAAAGTGACAGAGTTTCATTTAAATGTCAGTGGAGTTCAACGTCAAAAAGTTAAAACCGCGGCCCAACTTCTTTCCAGGACCGTTGCTAAAGCAATGCAATACTATGGAGACACGGGTGCACTAACATCTAATTGGAAAGAAGTACACTAAAATTTCCCGAGTTTGGATATTATCACATTGTATAATTACTTACTATAATAATTGTTTATATTTAGTGTTCAGAAGCAATTTTGTTGATAAATAACTGGTTTGATCTTCATAACTCTCAGCAAATATTAGGGGACATTTTCAGTGCATATGGAATAAATTTGGATGAACAGAACCATATTTTAAGTTTGATGGATAATTTTATTAGTACAATGAGAGTACACGGAAAAAAAAAAACTTATGACATTCCAAAAGGGAATTCTGATTTCAAATTTATCTTTAAGAAACCTGTACAAAGATCTTAAAGATTATATTGGTATAGAATATATTATTACAAGACGACTTAACCAGGATGTAATTATAAGTTATTCTATCTACTTATTTATAAAAATAATTAATTATATGTACCTATATTTATTTAGGTATTAGAAAACTTTTTCAGTTTTATGAGAGGCATGGGAGGATCAAATGGCCATCCAACCCCTATAGATTTCAAGTATCGGTAATATTGAATTTACATAACTCACTAAAATATTTAACCTTTATTAAAATTAATCATCTATATTTTCAAGCCTAAGATGGTACATATTAGGAAAGCATTCTTCAGCATTTTTCATAAAAAATAGTAACACTGAAGATTCTATAAATGAAAATTGTTTACTGGAATCAAATGATAAATTTAATGAAAAGGACACACCACTTACAGCTCAGATATTTCAGACTTCTGAAATATTAGAAGAATCTACTGTAACGGAAACTGAAACAATAGAAAATGAATGTTTAAAACTATTAAATTCTTTTGAACTAGAGGTAGGTATCAAAAATATTCAAGGAATTTAATAAATAAATTAAATAAATAGAATGTTAATATATACCATTGTGGTTTTAGACAACTGTTGAAGAATTATACACTGCAAAAGATCCATGCGAGGAAGATAATTTGATGTACATATCTGGTTCTGTAGCAAAAAAATTTAAAAATAAATATCCATTCCTAGAGGATAATAACAATGAAACAAATATTGAAAGTGGATCATGGATGTCTTATATATCAAAAGGGTATATTTTGTAGTTTGTATTCTGCATTCCAGTAATCTGAAAAAATGTTGTTAAAAAATCAAATTTGTTGTTTATTATTTTTAGGGTATCTTACGTGTCCATCAAAAGATCTTTGGAATGTGTCAAAAGTCCTTGAAACCATTTTTATGCAAGCATTTGATAATGAAAGGGGTATCGTAAATAAATTAACCACTATAGTTAATCAGCATGTAAATGAAAAATGCATAATGATACCAAATGAAGTCATAGAATGCCTGGTCCGTACAAGAATGTATATACGTATACGAGAAATGAATAGGGCAGAAAAACAGAAGTCAAAATTGAAATATTTAACACAGAAGAATACACAACGGAAAAACTTAAAAAAATTCATAAAATAAATAAAAAACCACTGAACTATACCTATTATTTAGTCCTGCTCCTGCATTGAATCCCCAATGATGTGTCACACTAATTGTCTACTTCATTTAAAATTTTAATTATTATTGTTTAATGCATTATGGTGTCATGACCAAATGAACTAAACTAAATTAAAAACTAAACTACATTTATTTAGTTATGAATGCCGAATGGTTATGATATGAACAATAAAATATTTTTTCTTCTTAGGTATTTTACTGTTTCTGCCAAGTCTGGGGAAAATGCGCAGTGATAGGAAAAAATGGTTTTTTTGCGATCATGCCTGTTTATTTAGTCATGGCTGCAGCGACCGTCGCATGGAGTGGTTTTATGGGTTTTTACGGAAACGATTTTGTTATCGCGACAGGCGCGACTGCTGCATGCGGTCGACTGCAACGACTGGTTCTATGACCAGTGTTGTGCAGTCACTCGCAACGAACAAATTAATTTTTAAAATTTTTGTCTCCTTCTTCCCTCAACAAAATGAGTTTTACTCACGACGACGATGCAAAACTTTGCGAACTTGTGTCTAGCTACCCACAATTATATGATTTAAGTCATAAAGATTTTAAAGATATCATATTAAAAGATAATATATGGAAAGAAATTGCGACTTCATTGGGGAAAAAAACTGGTAAAGTGGTAAGTGCCTATATAATATCTTGATTACTATTCATTACTTCATTAGTATTATAAATTAAAATACTTTAGTTTTATAATATAGTTTATAGTATGTATATGAATTTAAAATAAAATAAAATTAGTAATATATGATTAATATGACGTATACTCCAAACGTTTACAACATGCATAGTTATTTTTAATCAACGCGTTTCTTGTGAACAACATTGTTTACATAGTCAAGGTACGGTTTCTTTGGCACGACTGGTCGCGACGACCGGTCGCTGCGGCCAGAGATCACAACGACATGTCGCTGCATATTTTTTTCTCCCGTGGTTTGCTTAGTACGACCGCGACGTGTCGTGGCAACTCGTATATTTATTATTTTTGTGATCATCAATACATTTGTCTAGTATACTTTCTGACTTGTTCTAGAACGCACGTGAGTAGTACTTCTATATTTATTGTATATTATTTAAATCTGGAAGTTTAATTTTAATTTTAATTCAACATGGAGACCATTATTATTAATAACAATAACATCCTTACTCTTCTGTTGGATGAGGAAAATGAAGATAACATTATTTTTTCAAATGTAGTGTCGACAAAAAAAAATCATACCAATAAAATATTTAAAAATCGTGCTAATGAGGGATTTTTTGAAATTTTAATCAACAGACATTTAAATAATGACGAAATTAAATTTTGTGATTTTTTTCGGGTTAATCGTAACCAGTTTGATTTTTTATTGTCGTTAGTGGAAAAAGAGTTGACCGTACAACCAACCAATGTTGTGAGTAGACCAATTACACCAGCAGAAAAATTAGCGGTAACTTTGAGGTAGGTGCATATTATGTCATTAAATTATTTGGTTAGGTATTTATTGATAACTAATTTAGTTGTACATGGCTTTTTAAATAGATATCTTGCTACTGGTGAGTCCTTAAGATCGCTGTCATTCGCATTTCGTATAAGCCACTGTTACTTAAGTAATATAGTAAGAAATACGCTGTTATTGTTGAAAACGAAATTGGTTCCAAGATTTTTAAAATCCTCGAATACCATTGATTTTAAACAAAAAGCAGAAGAATTCGCTTATAAATGGAACTTTCCTAATTGTATAGCAGCTATTGACGGGAAGCATATTCGTATTCGAAGTCCGAGTAATTCAGGGTCATTATTTCACAATTACAAAGACTTTTTTTCGATTGTTCTTCTGGCGATGGTGGATGCAAACTATAAATTTGTTGCTATTGATGTTGGGTCTTTTGGAAAAGAAGGGGATAGCGGAATATTTTTGAAATCCAACATGGGGCAACAGGTTTTAAATGGATCATTCGGATTTCCAGAACCTAGTAAACTTCCCGGATCAGATAAAATAGTACCTTATGTAATAGTAGGCGATGAAGCTTTTCGTTTGCACAAACATATTATGAAGCCATACACCAGAAAATCTGCAAGGGAAAACCATTCAGAAACTGTCTTCAACTACAGATTAAGTCGCGCTCGAAGAGTAACGGAGAACGCATTTGGGTTATTGAGTCAAACTTTCAGAATCTTTTATCAGCCAATTAATTTGGAAACAACGACTGTTGACGACCTGGTATGGGTATGTTGCTGTTTACATAACATGCTACGCGAGGGATATTTAGAGACAAAAAAACAGTCATTTTTTGAATTGAGAACAGCAGAAGAAACACCAATAAACAATATGATATCAATTTCTCGTCGAGGAGGTTTTTCAAGTATCGAAGGATTTGAAGTAAGAGATTTATATAAAGAATTTTTCAACAACGAAGGAGCTGTTTGTTGGCAACCAAAATTTTAAAATTAAATTTAAATTTAAAAAAAAATTTGTTATATTATAGTAATATTTTAATATGAATGTCTTATAATTTTTTGTACCTACTTCAATTTTCATACGCTTCTTTTCTGTTTTACATTAAATATTTTGTTTAATACATTTTTTTTGGAATAATTTAAGAATTTCGAATTGTATATAATATACATAGTAATTAATAGATACAGGTAAAATAAATAGATAGGGTTTGAACTTCAAATGAAAATAATGTCACATTGAAAATAATTTAAGAAATTTAAAATTCATAATTAATTAAATAGAACATTAAGCATTAGAAACTGTTAAAAATAAGTAAACAATATATTTATAAATATAAAATCATATTCATTATACAAAATCATTATTATTAACATTACTTCATTATTTTAAATTGTATTAACATAATATATTCCTTTTTAATAATTAATCATCATATTCGAATGTACTAAATTGTGAACAAGAAGATCCTGAATACAAACTTGCTGCTGTTGATGGTGAGGGTTGATTTGAATTAGAATTTTGGACATAACAGTTTTGTGGTAAATTTTCAAAATTATTGAGTGGTTGAATAGACAGTGGATATGGAGCTTGTTCAGGAACTGAATATTTTTGTTCTAAATCTGTCATTAAAGCAAACATTTTGGCTTTTGCCTCAATTTTCCCAGCACTTGGTAATTTTTTAACTGTCATGGCCAACGTCTTAAAAAACATGTCAATTTCGTCCAAGCTATCTTCTCTCTTCAACAACTGTTCATTTTGTTCTTGAATTTTCATAATTAATAAGTTCCGTTCTTCTGCCCTTTTAGTAAATGCATCTTCATTTTTTTTTGTCTTTGAGACACCACGTTTTTTTGTTGCTGGTAGTTTAGGCTGGTTAAACATTTCAGACGTGTCGTCCTCTATTTCATTTGATGTATTTTCAAGTACTTCTTCATCTTGTAAAATATCAACAGGTTCTTGTGATTCATTTCGGGGCACGTTAGAAGTCGACCTGATAATTTAAATATAATTAAGTACAAAAATAATTGCATTAAACATAAAATAATAAATAAAATCATATAAAATAATTATAATAATAATAAATTGTGGTATACGCATTTTTCATTGATAAAATTAATTAAATTACAGTAATATACATTATAAAACAACATGGACTAAAATAGGCCGCGTCGAACAATAATACCTAATATTTTTCAGATTTTTAAAATATAAAATGGATTCATTTTAATTTAATAAATCCCAACAAAAATAGTAAAATTATTTTCATATACCAGCTAGATTGTGTTATCGACTTATCGTTGTAATAAGCAATGGGTTGATATTATTAGAACATGTTCATTATTTGAAGAATAAAATAAATAATAATCATGTTCAAACATAAATAATATTAATATAATGTATAAAACACGTGAACAAAAATACACAATTATTGTTATTATAATACAACCGAGCAAGATACACCCTGTGCATTATCAAAATAAACTAACAGTATTTTCTCAGACCATTAATCAAAGTAACTAATAGGTATACGTACTCTCTTTCGTATTCAACTTTATCCAAAAAGACAAGATGAGGTGCCAAAAACCATTTTTTTTTTATTTGATGCTGCTGATCCTGTACCCAGCTTTCGTTTGCTTCTTGAATAAGAGTCCCTGATATTCCTCCAGCGTTTTTTAGTATCGTCCACTAAGATTATTAAAATAAATGTATTTTATTTTGAATACATAGATAAATAGTGGTATTTGTTTATTATTAACTTACAAGATTTCCCAATTTTAATTGATATATTTTTCCATATATCATCTTTCATCACATTGTTTTTATAATTTGCTTCTGCAATATTGTATAAAACGGGGTTGTTTTGTACTTCCTGTACAAGGACTTCATCTTCTGACGGTAAAAATATTATTTTTGACATATTGTCGCACTGAAGAGTCGCGGCGCACTGCTCTCGGAGCAGTCGTGTCGTCGGCCGCGACGACTGAAAGTTCGGTCGCGACGACATGTCGCATTTTGCAAACCAGTCTTTATGATTATCGTACTAGCAGTTATTAACGACATGTCGCGACGACCGGTCGTCGCGACCAGTCGTGCCAAAGAAACCGTACCTTCACAGTGAATATCTAATCTATATATAATCTATCTAAATATAATAATTATTCTCGTCAAATTCTTATAAATTCTTATACAAGTTACAAGTATCTAATAGTATCTAATATTATTCATTGAACATTTTATAGTGAATATAATATTACTACTGAAATAATTAATTTGATTATCTTGATGTTCTACCAATATTTTTACTTTGGGGTACCTATGAATGTTCGAAATCTGTGTTATTTCATATACCTAATACTTTTGGGAAAACTGTTTAGTGTTTTCTACACATAATAGTTGACATTTTGTCGACTTGTACTACATGCATTCTCGTCATGTTATGATTAATATAAACAAATCGTAATAAAAAATCCGCATTTCACAGACATTCACTTAATACTTTTTTTTTATAACATAAAACGTTTTTTGTGCTATTAAGGTTTTTAACATTATTATTTACTATGGCAAATGTATAGATACATATTACATTAAATATTACATTTTTAGTTAAAATAAAAAATCAACTTAAATATTTAAAGAATTTAAAAAATAATATAATAATTATTATTGTTGTTATCTAAAATTAAACATTAGTAACTAATAATAATTAAAGAAATAGTGGAAAACACTAGTGATAAATATTAATAGGATTATGATGTTCTAAAAACTATTTCATTTTGCCAATTTAATTTTCCTTCTTCATTAAAAAATGATTTAAAGGCATCTCGAACTTCAAATCCTTCAGTATTTCCATACCCTCCGTGTCCAACTAATGGCAACATATTTGTCTGTGTAGTATCTACTGGTTGTTGATTAATTTGTTGTGTATGGAGCTCTTCATACCCATCGCGAATTAAATTATGCAAACAACATGTAGCAGTTATTAATAAATCGCAAGTTTCCGGCTTGATTGCGATAGGTGTGTAATAAACTCTAAATATTTGACTTAAAAGGCCAAATGCATTTTCAGACACGCGCCTTGCTCGAGATAATCTATAATCAAAGATTTGTTTTTCAAAATCTTCCTTGGCTTGCGATCTATTGTAAGGTTTCATAATGTGGGTATGTAACCTGAAAGCTTCATCTCCAACTATGACGTATGGTAAACTTTTGTCAGCACCAGGGAGTTGAGTATTTTCGGGTAATCCAAATTGTTTTGAGTAAATCCGTTTTCCCATTGCAGATTTTGAAAATATTCCGCTATCTCCCTCTTTCCCATATGACCCTACGTCAATAGCTAAAAATTTAGACTTGGCATCAACAATCGCTAGTAGCACAATTGAAAAATAGTTTTTGTAATTGTAGTAAAGAGATCCTGACTTTTCTGGACATACAACACGGACATGCTTCCCATCTATGGCTCCCACACAGTTCGGAAAATTCCACCTCTCCCAAAATTCTACTGATCGAGCTTTGAAATCAGTTTCGGTTGGTTGTGGTAAAAGTATGGGCATTAAATTTTCACATATAGCTGATAATACTTGTTTTATAATATTCGATATTTCACTATGTGAAATTCGAAAATTATACGCCAATGATCGATATGATTCCCCAGTTGCTAGGTACCTAAACATTTTATTAAAATATTAGAATATTTGGTAACCTATCTACCTACCTGTAGGTGTACGGATAATAAATAAAATTGGTCCAAAATACCATCTCCCGAATAAACACCACAGAGCCACAACTGAATTTTTTTCAGAATTTTTTTTTTTAATATTAGTTTCATGCTTTTCTTCATTTTTCTACATTTGAAATATTTTTCACCCTTATATTAATTAGGTAAACCACTATCAACTTTTGATTTTCAAATGACAACCTATTCTAAAAGTTTTATAAACTAATAAAGCTATTTTTTTTTATGAATTATCGCGTTTAAATTTTCATTTTTCGTTATATTCCGCTGACGAAAGTTGAAAATTTTAACGTGAAAATGCATAAAAAAAATAGCTTTATTAATGTATGCAATTACTAATATAGGTTGTCATTTGAAAATCAAAATTCGATGTTGGTTTACCTAATAAATATAAGGGTGAAAAATATTAAAAATGTATACAAATGTAGAAAAGCATGAGACTAAAATTATTTTTAAAAAAAATTTGAAAAAAAGTCTATACTTTTTGAAATAATGAGTGTTCAACGACAAAAGAATCATCCTGTATATTATGGAGCTTACCGTCCGGAGTGTGATAACAACGGGATAAATATGTTCGTATTTATGTTATTTTTAGATGAAGATTGTAAAAAGAGATGGCGTTCGATTCGGGACCATTTTAAGCGTCTTAAAAGAGAAGCAAAATTAGGAACTGGATCTGCTGCTCGTAAACCAGTTAATAGGCCACTCTTAAAATATGTATCCTTCCTTTTGCAAGTTCCAGAAGAAAGGAGGTAATATAAAATGTGTAGACTTCAATTATAGTTTCTATAGGCGTTTTTAATAAATAACTCTTTTAATAGGACCCTATCTAATTTATCGGATATTGGACAAAACGAAGAGATCAGTAATGACAGTACATTGGAAGATCAAGATATTGATGTTGAATGTTTTGATACTAGTAATGCATCCGTTCAAACTTCACCACCAAGCAATACAGATGCATCTAAGTCAAAAAAAAGAAAAATGGAAAAAGTATCAGACATTTTAGCTGAAAATAGAGAGTCAAGACTGCAATTAATAGAAACATTGAAAGGTGCCGGTCAAAAACAAGAAGATGAAGTAGATGCATTTTATAAAAGTATTTCTCTTTCCGTAAAACGCCTTCCGCCATTACTGAGTTCCGAAATCAAGATGCAACATTTACAAAGTTTACATAATATAGAATTGAAATACATGCACAGTCAATCACAATACCAGCAACCATATTTTTGTCCTCAACAAAACATACCAGAGCATTCATTAGTTCATCAGACTCAGACTCAGACATACCAACCATTAGATCAACAAGAAAACCAAAGTTGTCCATCTCAACCCTTTTATGAGAATCTTCCATATTGACTTAGTGTCATAAAGAAGTGAGAGATTTCTTTTTATTTGATATTTTAAGTTATTATTAAGTTTTATATTTTATTCAAATGTTGAATGTGTGAACTTGTTGTATTTAGTGTACATATCAGTTCACACCATTTACCTATAAGTATTTAAATTCCTAACAGTACTTTTTTTTTAATTTTTTATCTTGATATTATAATATACTATATTGTTTGATTAAATTCCTTATTTAACTTATAACATTTTAGTTTGTTTTTACTTTTTGAATTTAATAAACCCTGAGCGAATTGAACTGCAACGTGGGATTTATTTTAATTTTCATGTGACTCTGTTTTTGGGTAAATATAAGTTTATATTTTGAAAAATAATTAATACTTAAATAAATACCTTAAAGTTACTGCAAGTTTTTCCTTTGGTGTTATAGGAAACTTCACAGTAGCTGTTGGCGCTTTAAAAATATATTGTGCGATGGCAGATAAAACATAATCAAATTGACATTTTGTCAACCTAAAATAGTTTTGAAATTTACATTCATCATCGATGAGGTGTTTCATAACCAAATTTTCAAATGTTCCTTCATTACGCCTTTCTGTAAACATATTGTGTACTTTTTTCCTCTTATTTTTTTTCGTGAACAGCAGATCTATGATTTGTTCATCTCGTTCTTCTTCTTCAAGAATATGCAGTAGAACAATCCTGGTAACGTCATCCATGGTTGAAAGTTGGTGATTAACTGCTTATGAAATAAATTTTTAGTTTACTGCATGCAGTAAACTGCATAAACAAAACCAGTGCTGCTACATGCGACGGACGCAACAGCGACTGCATGCGGTCAACTGCTGCAGTCAACTGCAGAAACGAAACCGTACCTTAAATTTTAGGAGGGACATGTTGACGATTTTTTGATTGTTTTTTTCCAAATATAATTGTTTAACAATCTCGCAAGCCAAAGCCATAAACAGTTAGCACTTTAGCAGTTAACATTAACAGTTGACAATCGTATTTTTTTCGACAGTTTCAAAAGTATTAAACTTCAGAAGTATTTTCTTAATTTATTTAAATATGAGACGTGGCTGTAAACAACGTTCCGTTGTATGGGATCTTTTTAAAATACATACTAATAATAAAACTGTTACGTGTCAAATATGTAAAAGGATTATAAATATAACGGAAACACGACAAACTTAAAAATTATAATCTTTTAATAAGGGTTTCCAGAACTTTTAAATTAGGTACACAGAATTATCTATCTGTTTCCCTTTTTCTTTGTAGTTATTTGAAACAGCTTAGTTTATTAATTTAAATTTTAAATAACCGCATTTCACATATTTTATAGAAAATGCCTTTCCACGTCCCATGGGTTTTTTTGAAAATAAGGCTATTATTTATTATATGTATTTTATAATATTAATTTCACAATTTTTGTATCTTTTCAATTTTATAATAGAACATTTAAAACGAATAGGTACACCCAACCAAACTCAATCCGATCAATGAAGATGATCCAGATAGCCATGTGAGAATCTGGTAGTTTTTGAGACTACCAAAAACCACCCACAACCAAAGGGGAACACTTTGGTCGTGACCTATGAGCCGCACCGCGTGATGACCCGAGGGCCAAGTCGGTGGAGCTCATAGGCTTTGTTACACGCAACGGCAAGCTGAATGCCGAGGATTTATTTGGGGGAACATAATTAAGTTAGAGAATAAGATGGGAGTTTTTGGTAATCATGTGGATTTATTTTACATGGTTATGTTAAATAATAATAAGTTTTGACATTAGGTATAATGAAAATTTCGGGTTGGCACATGGCAATTATAACAGTTTTGATATATTATGCTCGGCCCACTGGAGGCGGCACTCCATGTTGTTCATGGTGTGCCCTCACAGGGTTACCGGAAAAATGTTATGAAATAAAGGGGGGACAGGGTGGAAAAGTTATATTACGACGGTTGACTGCGTGGTGGTGACGTTGACTGGATCAGCCGGGCCCGTAGTCAGGACCCTCGTGGTGTACTTAGCCCATCATGCTGGTGATCATTTCGGACGGCGTAACGTGGACACGTGGTCGACGTCGACAAATGTGATTTCAAGGGTCAGAACGTCGTCCAGGTAGGTGAAGCGTCGTTGAACGGAGAAGTCGAAAAGAATTATACTGTTGAGTGTAGACTGTAGAGTGTAGACTGTAGACTGTAGAGAGTAGACAGTAGAGTGTAGAGACCTGACGACGGCGATGGTGTCGAGCCGGCGACGGAGCTTTTTGTTGAAGTGGGGCAGGTCAGTGTCGTACCGTAACGGGAATTCTTACAATAATCGGGGATGTAAACAGTTTGTTCTATGCCGGTGCGGTACCGCCGAACTCGATGGAGGCGCCGACAGCACCGGCGGCCGTGAGCTGCGACGTGCAGACACCGATCACTGCGGGTTGCGGGGGCCGGGGGACTGTTGTTACATAATACTGCGGTCATTTCTGCATTTGCGCGCGATAACCATAACAATAGAACAATAAGGTATGCTCGTAAACGATAATATGGGTATGGGTATGTTCATTATTTTTATAATAATAAGGCAAAAAATGCTGTGATGTTACAACCAATTAATACAGACTACCGAAAATACATTTGTCCCTCAACTTCAGCAATTTCTTATAATTTATCATCTGGGGCCCAATTCTTGAATCGCTGTGATAATTTATCACGCGTGATATTCATGAATTATCACACAAATATCGAAATTATCGTATTTTGGTATTCTGAAATCTATTTTTGAGAATTTACTTTGATAACAAAAGTGATATATTATCCCTAGGCATTTTGCCGGTGAATTTGATTATCACAGTAATTTCATCATGTCATAATGTAAATAAATTGATACATACATGACTAAAAAATCTTATATTTTATTTAGTACCTAATTGTTTACAGTTTATTTTCTATCTTTTTATTCATTGCATTTTTCTAAATAATATTATAATAATCTAAATTAAAATATTTAAACATTTAAATATCTTTTGGTAATAATAGATGAGTTTTATGTAGCTGCCCTAGAAAATCTCGAACGACAAGAAAATGCTCTAAATTATAGAAAATTAAATCATAAAGAAAGGTTTGATGCTTTTTTATTGCCAGATGATGTTTTTATTAAAAATTATAGACTAAACAAAAATTTAGTGAGATATGTTATAAACATACTTACTCCATTTCTGATAGAACCGACAAGAAAATCTGCTTTAGCTATACAAACTAAAGTAAGTACCTACATAAAACATTTCTGTGCCTAACAATACCACCATTACCACCTAATTGTAGGTGAACAAAATTACTAATCATTAGGGTTCGGATTTGAAGGCAAATGCCTTTCTTTTATTAATCATCATAGAAAAATAATTTTTATACAAAAATGTGTTTTATTTAATTTCTTAGACGATGGATGCATTTTTTTTTGTCTTTTTTGCCTTTTTTTGTCTTTTATACTTATAAATGCCTTTTTTGTGTTTAATTTTCAGTTGATTTTATAATTTTATACACAGCTTACGTATTATCACTACAAATGGGTTTTATTCTTCGCAATATTTATTGATATTGTCTTATCGAGTATTTGGTATGGCCATAAAATTACCCGTACACCTTTTTAAAGATTAAGATATGTTCGTAAAGCTGGTTACACACGGAGCGGTTTGGCCGCGCGCGGTTTCGGATTATAATCCGCGGTGATTAGAAACCGCTTCCGCGGCGTGCTTACACACATAGGCGGTTTTAAAAGCGGTTTCGACCAATTTTTTTGGCGCCAATTTTTGAACAATACTACAAATATAATATTTACAACAATAAGATTTTAGCGCGGAATAGTCATCAGTTTCTCTAAACACGTGGTTGAGTAAAGACTCGTTTAAGTCATTTAAGTGAAGCATTTTGTAATTTTTTCCTTAAACATTTTAAAAATGGACCAACTATTATTAGATGACGTAGAAGCCATAGCTGTTGCACATGCGCTATTTAAAAGACACCAGCAAAAAAAAAAAAAATATCGAAGCGACGTTTTTGGGTACATCCGATCAACTTATAAAAGGCCACAAGAAGGCCAGTTCAATGTCAACTTTATGGTACTTCGAGCACATCCAGAGGAGTTTTTCAAGTACTACCGAATGTCTGTACAATCGTTTGACGAGTAAGTGAGTAGCTAAATATTTTATTTATAAAAGAGGAAAAGTAGGTACCAAATCGATCGTTCAAAAAGTTTGAAAATTGAATGCAATGTTCCTCATAAGTTTCATATTTAAAAAAGGTGGATAAGTGGATGTCACTCTGCTGTACAGTAGGTTACAAGTGGGTCACTGTAATGGATGGTGTTAAATTTGAATTCAATGATATAATATCATTGTATAAGAAAAACGATTCTGAGCGAAAACAGTCAGTTAGCCTATGATAGGAGCCTATGAAATAAGTATATTTGATGATATTATTGTGAATAAAGTAATTTATATATAACCTATTTACGGGGAGTCTTGTTTTAAATTTTCAATCCTTAGCCATAAAAGTTAAACATTTTATACATTTTTAACTACAAAATAATTAATAAATTATAAATTTGATAAATGTTGTCAAAATTTGAACTTTAAATGCTTATAAAAAAAAAATTGTGCCAATGTATTTTTAATATTTTTCAACTGCTATTAGAACGATATATCAGGAGCCTTATATTAAATTTTAACGCTTTTTTACCCAACAAATAAAATTTTATTGATATTTATAGAAAAAAAAACTAAAAAAATTTAAAACTGACAATGTCCGTAAACAGCTCAAAAAGAGTCAAAATTTTATGGTGTATAGAAAATGCTAATATAAACATTCAGTGAAATTTTCAAGTATCTACAGTCATTCGCTTTTTAATTATAATAAAATAAGAAAATTGTTACATGAGAAATCGAGTGAATATCAAATGTTGTAAAAATATAAATTTCAGACGCTCATAAAAATTTAATTTAAGTTTCTTTTTTTTTTGATAAAGATAGACAAACTTATGAGTAATCTTATATTACATTTTCAAATCTTAGATTTAAAAAGAAACATTTTTATGAATTCTCAACTCAAAATAATTTGCTAATTTTCGTGATTTTTCCGTATTTTGTCAAAATTTGATCTTTAAATGCTTATAAATAAAAACTAAGTTTTTTAATTTTTTTCATCTGCCTTTGAAATAATAACCTAGGACCCTTCTATTAAATTTTCAAGCTTTTTTACTCAACAGATAAAATTTTATTGATATTTATAGAAAAAAAAACTAAAAAAATGGAAATTGACAATGTCCGTAAACATCTCAAAATAAGACAAAATATTTGGAAAATGTTATGGTATATAAGAAATGCAATTATAAACATTCAGTCAAAATTTCATGTCCCTACGGTCATTTGTTTTAGAGTTACACCAAAAACCAAAATCGATTTTCTCGTAAACAGATTTTGCGTAAAAATTCCCGTTTTTCCTTAATTTTTCTTTTGTTTTTCACGTCGCTTTTGAAAACTACTGAGAAATTTTTACTTTTGACCCCCCAAAGTACTAGATAGGTAAATGTTGTCAAAAATCGAACTTTTAAGTTTAATTGCATATAAAAAAAATTGTGCCAAAAACAAAAATCAATTTTGCGATATTCACGTTTTTTTTTAATTTTACATCGTTTTTCCCGGTGCTTTTGAAAAATACTGGGAAATTTTTACTTTTGACCACCAACTCCCACTCCTAGAGCACCAACTAGATTCACTTTCCTATCAGAAAAGTTACTGTTGAAGAAAATCCAAGCACTTTTACTTTCTCGTAGACATTTTTTTTTTGATAAAGGTAGACAATCTTATGGATAATCTTGTATTACATTTTCAAATCTTAGTTTTAAAAAGAAAAATTTTTATGAATTTTCAACTCAAAATAATTTGCTAATTTTCGTGATTTTTCCGTATTTTGTCAATATTTGAACTTTAAATGCTCATAAATAAAAAACTGTGACTAAGGATTTTTAATTTTTTTCATCTGCCCTTGAAACAATAACCTAGGAGCCTTCTATTAAATTTTCAAGCTTTTTTATCCAACATATAAAGTTGCATTGACATCCATAGAAAAAAAATACTAATAAAATTGGAAACTGAAAATGTTCCTAAACAGTTTAAAACAAATCAAAATATTTTGAAAATGTTATCGTTTCTAAAAAATGCAAATATAAACAACAAGTGAATATTTCATGTATATACGTTCATTTGTTTTAGAGTTTCACCAAAAACCGAAATCGATTTGGTCGAAAACCGATTTTGCGTAAAAATTCACGTTTTTCCTTAATTTTTATTTTGTTTTTCCGGGCACTTTTGAAAACTATTGGGAAATTTTTACTTTTGACCTCCCAAAAGTACCAACTAGATTCACTTTCCTATCAGAAAAGTTACTGTTGAAGAAAATCCAAGCACTTATACTGTCCTAAAAGGTAATGACAGTCACAAAAATAAAAAAAAAAAAAATAAAAAAACACACATCATTGTAAAATCAATACATTCATCGCTTCGCTCAGAATCTAAAATATCGAAAGTACATAGTCACAATATTTTTTTATAACCGTTTAAATTTAGAACATTCACAAAATTGGTGAAAATCACGTATATTTTAAAATTATATTATAGATAAAAATGTATAGATAAAATGTTCAATTTTTATAGCTAATAGTTGAAAATTAAAAACAATGTTTTTCATAAATATTTTATACTGTAACCAAAAAATTTTAGAAATATATAAATAACATTTATTTAATATCATATTTTTAAGTATGTTGACGAAATCAGATACCTATTTAAAGTTTAAAAACTTTTTTAGTTACCTATTTTGTTACAATTTAAAAATATTATTCGTGAGTTATTGAAACTTTTTAAGTACCTATCAGTACCTATCAGTACCTACAGTATTACTTATAGAAAAATAAATTACATTAATAGCAATAATATTAAAAAATATGGTTGATAATTTATTGTTTTTCGTATGATTTTATATCATTCAATTCAAACTTAAAACATCCTACAGAGAGTAACTTTTACTTACCTAACATACTCCTGTTACTGAGTTACTCCTATAAATTGCAAGGTACTATTTACAAACTGTACAGTAGAGTGGCAAAGTTACTTATCCAACCTTCTTTTTTTAGCTTTAAAATAATTAGGGTCATGCTCTTAGTAAATAAGATATACTTTTAATAATATATTTTTATTCCAATTATAATGTAACTACTAATTTCTATTCTTTTTTAGATTTCATTAAGTGGACCATTGATATCGAAACAATTAACAAATATGCGCATTCCAATTTCAAAAGAAGAAAGGCTGATTAGGATTGAAGCAATGAATTTACCAAGTTCACACTTCAATCATGATTTTTAAATGTTTTTACAAGACTACCGCTAGCGAACCGCGGCGGCCAAACCGCGCGTCTGAACAGGTCTATTGGAAAAGCATTGTTTAATTTTAGAGAGCGGAAACGGTCGACCGCTCGAAAATTAAACAAGAGCGGTCGCAAGCGGCCGACCGCGCCGATCAGCGGCGCTGTTTTTCCCGTATGAATATGCCAATTGAATAACCCGTGTTTAATCGTCGGCGGTTATCCGCCGCGGATAAAAACCGCGACCGCGCGCGGCCAAACCGCTCCGTGTGTAACCAGCTTAATGCGTAGATTCAAGATTGTTCGTCAGTCCACCCGCATTCGTTGATCGCAATAATTGTCGTTCAATAATTTTTCCACTTGTTTATTTTATTCTGTTTTTTTTAATTATGCCAAAAGTTAAACAAAATCACAATTCTAAGTTGAAAAAGTATGTTTCAGAATTCGGTGAAAATATTTTTTCAACTGATGGAAATTTTATATTGTAAAATTTGTGACGTCAAAGTGTCAAGTAAGAAAAAATTCCATATTCAGCAACATATTGGAAGAGATAAACACAAAAATGCGCTTGTAAAAATTGAAAATAGTAAAGCCTTTCATTAATAAAAATACCATTAAGTCAGATTTAAATTACGATTTGTGTAACGCGTTGGTTGCGGCAAATATCCCTATGAATAAATTGAATAATGACATTTTTAGATCTTTTTTATCAAAATATTGCAACAAACATATTCCATGCGAATCGACATTACGGAAAGGATACTTCGATAAATAGTATGAAAAGGTTTTATCGAAAATTCGTGACGCTGTAGGTGAAAAATATTTTAAGCCCGAACCGTTTTTCTGATGACAGCTTGTCAAAATACATGGTAGTCAATTTTTTTTTTATACCAACTAGTTTATTTTGCATTAAATTAATTGGTATAACTCAAGTAAGTTAATTTTTAAAATTGTTTTTAACTAATTCTTAGGACAAACCTGGTTAAAGAAAAAGGTAATCTATTTATAAAAAAAAGCATAAACTTAAACTTGTGTGTATTTGAAAGTGTTTAAAAATGTTCACTATTTTATTTTGTAGTATATTTATGAATTGCCTTTTTATATAAATTAAATGCCTTTTTTTGCCTTTTTTTACATTTTAAATGCTTTTTTTATTGATTATATTGCCTTCAAATCCGAACCCTACTAATCATAAATATTAAGTTACCTCTGCAATACTTTTAAAATTATACATTTTTTAATGTTTATAACAATTTTTTTTTTTTTTTTATTTAAAGAATAAGGCTTTAACAGCAAAGGTTATTAGCCTGGGAAAGTTACATATATGTTTCTTAATGTTAGGTGTACATTTATGAAATAATAGTTTTTTACAATTGTTATTTACAGAGTTTACAATTTTTTAATAATATTGGTAATGTTTAGGAATTTAATGATTTTTGACGTGTTGTGTTCATCGAGTGCTTCTGCAACATTGGGTGGCATCTTCAGTTCGGTGCGTATTGAAGTCTATAGTGCGCATTCCTCCACTATGTGTTTAATAGTTAGTATTTGGTTGCATGTGTTACATATTGGTTGGGGCTCTTTACTGATAAGGTATGAACGTGTGAGTGTGGAATGTCCGATTCTGATACGGGTGATTGCGGTGTCTTGGCGTCTGTTAAATTGAGGGGAGGTGTGCCACCTTTTGATATCTTTTTTTATGTTTTTGAGTTTGGTAGTTGTTGGTATTAAATTCCATTGGTTTTGCCAAATTGAGAGTATTTTTTCATTAATAGAGTTTATTATGTCCACGGAAGATATGTTATTTAAAGTAGGGGTTGAAATATTTTTTGTTGCAAGGTCAGCATATTTGTCGGCTCTTTCATTTCCTGCAATGCCAGTGTGGGTAGGGACCCACATGAATTCTATATTTTTTTTTGTTTCGATTATTTTTGATTGGATATTTAGAGTTATTTCATTTTTGGTGGATAGGTATTTAAGAGCTAGTAGGGTACTAAGAGAGAATATACATTAAAGTATGTATATAGTCTCTACAATTGTACGCAGTAGTTACTAGTTAATAATATACTAATTTATTAACTAATACTACTAATGTTATAACAATTATATTTAATATTTTTAAGACATTCGTCATATTTGTTAATTATAATTTAGGTATTTATACCTTTAAATTTTTTTGCGACTGGTTGTTACCAACATCTCATTGGAAATAGCCATTTAACATTTATTTCCAAGCCATCAGTTTCGAAAGCAATTGATGAAGTAGTAAAAGCTATGAATCAACCAGAAATATTTAATTACTGGGTAAAATTTCCATCAACATACGATGAATTACGACAAACAAGAGAAAAGTAATCTACACTATATATTAAAAATATATATTTTTAACATAATTTAACATAATAATTTTTTTACAGGTTTAATACTAAATTTAATTTTCCGGGAATAGTGGGCATTATCGACTGTACCCATGTTGGAATATTTCCCCCCAAAAAGGATGATCCAGATCATCCTGAATATATATATGTAAATAGAAAAAACTACCATAGCATTAATGTCCAGCTAGTACGTATATTATTGGTCATTACATTGGTTAACACCCTTAACACAATATCAACCACATACACCCGAAGAAAGATACAATCACAGATTTAAATATGTTAGAAGTTTGATTGAAAGGTGTATTGGTCTTTTGAAAATGCGTTTTAGGCAAGTTGATATTATTATATTATTGTAATTATTAACTTATTTATAATCTTAATACTTACAAATATTTCAAAATAGGTGTTTGTTGAAACATAGAATTTTGCATTATTCACCAGTAAAAGCATGTAAAATAGTTAACGCTTGCACTATTTTACACAATATATGTATTCAAAATAATATCCAATTTCAAGAAGATGATGAAATTGAAGAAATCAAAGAAATCGACTCAGAAATGTTTGAAGCAGTAGACAGATGCAGCGCCGTGTCATTAGATATATTTCATATGAATGAGAAATAAAAAAATGTATTTTACCATTAATATAAAAATTTAATATGAATAAAAATAATTTTTATTATTAGTAACTCTAAGGTAATATAGTACAGCCTTTTGTAAAAGATAAACTTAAGATAATAAAACAAAACAAAATTTAAAAAATAACAAATCGTTAGGCATGACAATTTAATGTATAGGTACATTTAAAAAACAAGTTAAGTAGGTAATATAATGTGAATAATAATTTTTACTATTAGTAACTCTTAGGCAATATAGTGCAGCCTTTTGTAAAAGATAAACTTAAGATAACAAAACAAAACAATATTTAAAAAATAAAAATTGCATGAAAACTTAATTAATACATTTAAAAAAACAAGTTAAGTAGGAAATATAATAATAATAATTGTATAAAAATGTAAATCATTATTATGAAGCACTCTTAGTTACAATATTACAGCCTTATGTAAATGTTTAACATAACAAAACTATTAAATTATATACATAATATATATATTATAAAACTTAACAAATTAATACAAAATACTATAATTGCAATATATTTTAAACTATAGCATATTATATTTCTCACTTGCAAGTAGGTACTTGCCTCAATAAAAGTTGGTTTTTCTGTTCCAGTAGTTGAATCTTTTTATCATAATAACTTTTTTTAATTGACAATTTTTGTCTTGCTATTTCTACCAACTGTTCAGTAGCTGTTACACTCTTTTTCAGTCTTACCGCAGCCTTGGACTGAAGCATTTGGTTTTTTTTTTGATACTCAATTGCAACAGAATCCTGGATTTTATCTTGTTCTAATATATCTGCTTAATTTATTTTTCAAACAAAATTATATATATATTTAAAAATATAATAAATTCAAGAAAAACTATTCAATTTTAAGTAAGATATTACCTAATCTTTTTTCCTGTTCAAATGGTAATGTAGACATGTTTTGCACTGTAATAATATAAAAATTATTATCAATTGGTTCAATATTCTGACCGTCGATATTAATTTCATAGTCTTCAATGGTCATTTCATTATCATCAATAATGGTTGTATTGTCTTCAATTCTTATTTCATTACCTTCAATAGGTATTTTATCGCCTTAGACAAAAGAAATTTGAAACTCAATTAAATGTAGTTTATTTAGAATCACACATTTATCAATGAATATTATTTTTATATTACCTATAATATATATAATACCTATTGTTTCAAAGTTACTTTCACCAGGAAAACTAAAATGAACATTGGATTCTGCGACACCGATATGTCCAGTTATAGTTGTTGGATTTATTAGCGACAATATTTTGTCATCAGTTTCGTTTAAATGAGTTGAACAACTTGGACCCCCTCCAGTTTTATTAGTATATTTTTTTATTTGAAAATTCTTTCCTTTTGTTTTAGTTTTTAGATCTGCCCATGCCTAGAAAAATAAATAGCCATAAGGTAATATAGTTGTTAAGTATATTCTTAAGCCTTGGCTATAAAAATATTATACATATATTAGTTATTACTTACTCTTTTCCATTCTTGAGCATTTTTCTTGCCCCCTGGAATAGAATTTAATTTATTCGCAATGCTGTTCCACATTGCATCTGCTACTTGTTTAGTAAAACTTTGTGAAAATTTACCGGATCTTAGCGCATGTTCTTCAGTTAATAACTCGATTAACTGCTCTTTTTGGGATACCGACATATAACCTTTTCTTTTTGTTTTGATATCGTTTTCCATTTTAAATTGGTAACCGGTAGGTAATAAAAATACTAAATTTCGTGTATACGAAATAAGAATTTATTATTTGGTAGAATTGATACTTGATTTTTATAATAATTTGAATATAATAATAGAAAATTATTGATAAAGTGATAACACAAAGTAAATATTTGATAAATTATCATAACATTGATATATTATCACATACTATGTTTTATTTTCGTTTCTCGTTCAAGAATAGATATAGTTGATAAAAAATTATCGTGCGTGATATATAAATTGATAATTATTGTATTTGATAAATTATCATAGCGATTCAAGAATTGCCCCCCAGAACATTTAATTTCGTCGCAATTTTCTGAGCCACCATCAAAACGGCCTCGTCAACTAAAACTTTTTGGTTCGACAAAAGTAAATAAACTTAGTGATTCTGAAATTAAGGCTATTAATAAATCTTTAATTAAAATGATTGTCGCTGATTATCAACCACTCTCGTAAGTAGAAAACGTAGGATTTATTGAGTATACTAAACAATTGCAACCACTTTATTCGATCCCTAGTAGAAAAGTATTAACTTCGAAATTGTTACCACAAGAATATAATGCTATACTCCTTAAAATAAAATCTATTCTTCTAAATGTAAATGATTTATCAATAACGACAGATATGTGGACATCCGATTCCAATAAATCATATATAACAGTGACGTGGCATTTTATTTTTGACGACCAATTATATTCATCAATAATTGCAGCTAAAGACGTTTCTGACAAACACACTGGTCAAAATATAGCCGCTACACTTACAAATATTTTTAATGAGTGGAATATAGCAGATAAAATAATATCTGGTATCAGAAAATGGGTCAAATATTAAAAACGCAATAAACGAACACCTTCTTAAACACCATCACCCATGTGTGACACACACACTAAACTTGCGTATAAATGAGGCAATAAATGGAAACTCTGATATAAATGAAATTTTAAAAAAAATGTAGGACGATAGTAGGGCATTTCAAGCACAGCAGCAACGCTACTGGAAAACTCAAAGATTTTCAATTGCAAATGAACTTACCTCCATTAAAAGTTAAGCAAGATGTGCCTACAAGGTGGAATTCTAGTTTTATAATGATGGAAAGACTTGTAAACATTAAAGCCCCTTTATCTGCTACTATGTCAACTCTACCTCGAGCACCAAATTATTTAAATGCGTCTGAGTGGGAGATAATACTAGATTGTACTCATATTTTAAAGCCATTTCAAATAATGACAGCGGAATTATCAGGTGAAAAGTAACCAACATTAAGTGTGGTTACAGTGGCGGCGTGATGCAGAATTTTTGGGTCAAGTGTCCCATCTATAAATGGGGTGGGTGGTCTGGTGGGTTGACCCGTTGATGGGTAAGTGGTTAGTGTACATGTATGCAAAAAAGCTATTTATGTAGCGGTAGCCTACAGCCTAATACCACGATAATATGATAGTTAATACTTAAGAGAAATAATATGTAGTAGCTAGCATACTACTATTAATTATTATTTTTCATTTTGTTGTCAATGTTTTGGTTATATTGTATGCTTATCTATGGTTTGGTTATTATGGTCCATGTGTTAAAGTGGTTTAACCAGTGTTGACATGTTGCGAAACAATTAGATACAAGTGGATATTTTTGTACAAAAATAGAATTATTAACATGAATATTATTCTTCGTGGAACTTCGTATTGAGGCGAGTGGTGTAGCGCTGCAATGTATTGACGCTTGACGGTCGGTGTTATAAGTGTTTAATATTTATGACTTATGTCAAAAATAAAATTGAAATCGACGATATTGTGATTTGTAGACTTGTGGTTGAATTTGAGTGTTGTTTAAATTTCTAAACATACAATTACCAATACATTTAAAAATGAACTCCTATTCCTGCGATTTATGTGGAAAATTTAAAGGATTATTAAACAATACCAATTGGGCACGCCACACTGAAGCTTGCAAAAACAAAAAAAGAAAGTTAAAGTATATGCAAGATATTTCAAGTTTTTTTTCTACAAACAGAGGTGGGTTTTATTTGTTTATTTGTTATAATATTTAAATCTTGTAAGTTTAATATGCAATATTTATATATCATAATATAGGTAATATTCATGTTGTACTTATTATATTAGATTAACTGAATAACTACATTTTTTTTTTTTTAACATTAATAGAAAATAATCGAAGTGATAATAAAGAACCCCTACCAGCTGTAAAAGGTAATTATAATTAGGTAGTAACATTCAAAATTATGTACAAAATATGAATTATGTTGTTAATTTGTACAGTAAAAAAATTACAAATAATACCTACGACCTACCTATACCTATTAAATTTATTAATTATTTGAATATGATTTATAATCATTGAAAACTTTTGAATTAAAATTATAAGGCAAATACATCTTACTTACTTTGTAGGTAGGCACAGTGTTAGGCATTTTATACAGGGGGTACAAAGTTGGATAGATAAATTTGGTACATTGTCTAGGACTTTAAAAAAAGTTTTATTGAGTACATATCATTTTACAACTTCTGTGATAACTGATAGCTGTAAAAAGTAAATATAATTAAAGAAAAATACCAATTTTTTTTTAAACAATAATGCCTATTAATGCATATTTCTTTTTTTTAACAGAGATAGAAAATATTGATGCTTGTGTTCAATCACTTCAAACAGATATTTTAGAACGTCGTCCAGCTATAGAAGGTAAATATAATCAAAGACAAATACCTATTTTTTTTAAAAACAATAATGCCTATTAATGCAAATTTCCTTTTTATTAACAGAGATAGAAAATATTGATGCTTGTGTTCAATCACTTCAAACAGATATTTTAGAACCTCGTCCAGCTATAGAAGGTAAATATAATCAAAGACAAATACCTATTTTTTTTAAACAATAATGCCTATTAATGCATATTTCTTTTTTTTAACAGAGATAGAAAATATTGATGCTTGTGTTCAATCACTTCAAACAGATATTTTAGAACGCCGTCCAGCTATAGAAGGTAAATATAATTGCTTTATAGTTACTTTATAACATACTATTTCTATAGTGTGAGTTATGACTAGGGCCTAGATTTATGCTCTCTAAGAATGATAAAAAAATATCCTAAAACAAAATGCCTATTGATCAAAATAATTACCTAAATATCAGTGAATGTAATAGGTATATTTTGTGTTTTTAGGAGACACAGACTTTAGAATCTGATAATGTGTATTATGTGTAATTACATGGTACTTGTTAAATAATAAATAGAAAATAGTAATAATTAATTTTATTATATAGATTCGGACTTGTATCCCAATGATCCAGGAAAATTTCCGGAAATCATCTCAAACGAAATGCTTACTTATTTCATGCAGTATGAACCATGTCAGCCCCTCCCATGGGAATTACCAACCAAATGTTTCCCAACCACAAAAGATAATCAGGGCGTTTATAGAAAGTTCCATGAATCATATTATTATAACGCATTACCAAATGGTTCATTGGTAAAACGTACCTGGTTGTCTTACTCTGTGTCGACGAACAAAGTATACTGTATATCTTGTAAACTGTTTGGCCTCCCCAAGGCAAAAAAGGTACTATTGGCTCAAAGAGGAACTAATGATTGGAAACATTTAAAAAGAAACCTAGACAACCATGCTCATACGACTGAACACCTGCAAGCTGAGATAAGCCGTGGTCTATTTTCTAAAAATGTTAGAATTGATTTGAAACTACTTCATTCTAATCATCAAAAAATATCAGAAAACAGAGAAGTTCTTAGAGCTATTATAAAAGTTTTGTTGTTTTCAGCCAGACAAAATATTTCACTAAGAGGTCATAATGAGTCATTTATGTCCCAAAATCAAGGTAATACTAAAAATGCAGTATTAATTCTAAAATAGTATGTCAGTTAGCTATTTGACATTTTAACTGATAAAATAAAATATTTTCAGGTAATTTCATAGAGATGTTGAAACTTATTGGAGAATATCATGGGCCTCTAATGAATCATTTAAATAAAGTCTGGTCCTCAAAAAAAAATCGGCTAACATTTTTATCTCATGAATCTCAGAATTCTCTTTTGAAAATTATGGGAAATCAAGTTCGGTTATCCATAATTAAAGAATTGAAGGACAGTGGATTATTTGCTGTTATAATTGACACCACTACTGATGTTGCTAACATAGAGCAATTTACTTTTGTAGTGAGATATATACATGAAGGTATCAAAAAATATGATTACAATTTTCATATCAACTATCAACTGAAATCAATATGTCTTTTATTTTTAGGTAAACCATATGAACGATTATTGTGCTTAGAAGCAGCTACTGATGCGACCGGAAAAGGAATGTTTGATACTTTTTGCCGTATTACTGATAACTACCAAATTAATTGGAAAAAAGATCTTTGTGCACAGTCATATGACGGAGCTGCTTCAATGCAAGGGGAGTATTCTGGTTTGAGAACATTTATCCAAAATGAAAACCCACAAGCAGTTTATGTCCGGTGCTTTGCTCATATAATGAATTTAGTAATAGTTGATACTTTAGACTATACTACAGACATAAGGAATTTTTTTGGAGAATTACAAAGCTTAGTTAGCTACATGAGAGCTAGAAAACGTACAGCAACATTTTACGAATGCCAAAAGAATTTAAATGTCGGGATCAAATCTAAGGATCGAATTCGGAAGATAAAAAATTTTTCTGATACCAGATGGACGTCACATGACCGCGTTATTTCTGTGATTCATGATAAATTTGACGCATTAATTGATACTTTAAATATTCTGTCCAGCTCAACAGATAGAGTAACATCTTCAAATGCACACATTTTCTTACAAACAATTTCATCATTTAATTTTATATTGATTTTAAAATTGGTAGGCAGAATATTTTCAATTACAACTCCTACATCGTGTTACTTGCAATCTAAAAACATTGATTTTATTCAAGCTTTTCAACTAATAGACAATGCTAAAGAACAATTAGTTGCACTTCGTTCTGATGAAAAGTTCAATGATCTAGCCGAAGACTCTAAACAATTTGCAATTGATCATAATTTACCAGAATCAAATTTTAAGGAGTCCCGTATACGTAAAAAAAAGAAAATGCCTGGTGAAGAAGCAAATGATGAAATAATTGTTTCAGCGTCAAAAAGGTATGATTATTATAATAATTTAAATAGGTACATTTAATGATTTTAATTTTTTAATTTAGATTCAAAATCAACACTTATTTCAAAGCATTAGATCAAATCATAACATCAATTACAAACAGATATAATGGAGCTCGTGAAATTTTTAAGGATTTATCACTTCTCTCTACAAATCGATTAATGGAAGTTTCCAAATCTCCAAATGTAATGCCCATAGACTCATTTTTTTATTTATCACAATGGATAAAAGACATAAATGTAAAAAAACTGAAAAATGAGTATATTATATTCAGCAAAAATTTCACAGAACTCATAAGTGGTATAACTCTACCATCAAAACTTCATAATATTGAAACTGAAACATCTGAAAATATATTGAGTATGGATTTAGATGATGAATCATCAGATGATGAAATAAGTATTGAGATTAGTAAAAATGATGGACCAACTGCATTGGAAATAATGCATCTTCTTTCTTCTCATGATTTGAAATCAGCATTTCCTAATTTGTATTTAGCCTACCAAGGATTATGTACTATGCCCGCATCATCAGCATCAGCTGAAAGGAGCTTTTCAAAGGTATAATGTTATAACAATCATTTAATTCTAATAATAAAGATTCCAATTGTAATTAGTATCATAATATGTAATATAATTTTAATATTTCAGGTTAAGCTCATTAAAACACGACTACGCTCAACAATGGGTCAATCTAGATTGGAAAGTTTATTGATTCTTTCCTGTGAGAGAGATAAGAATATAGATATTGAAGATGTAATTAATACTTTTGGAAATTCATCAAGTCTTCTTAAAAAATGTATAATGTATTCCTAGGTTGAAAATTTATGTGGGATTTGTAACATTATTTTTTGGTCCATCATAATGACATTACTAATTATATATTATACCATCATCTTTATACATTATATTATTTACATTATTTGAGCGTTTTACTATTTTTCTTTGCATATGTAATACTATGTAAGTAATACTAATTATATATTGGGCACATCCTATTTTTTTCTTATAAATAAATAATGTGGTGGTTTTATGGTGGTGGTCCAGGGGGACTGCTCCCCACCCCCCGGTCCTGAGTTAAGGCTGAGATTAGGTTAGAATATTTCATATCTTAATATATTATAAGATATTAATATTAAAGGACCGCCCCCCCCCCAGAAAATATTCAAAAACCGCCACTAAATAAATATATGCATAGTCCCTTCCAAAATATAAAATTCTAGTTGTGCCTAGAGGTGTGAGTTTATATATATTATTTTAATAAAAATTTGGGGGTGGGTGGGTATAGATCAAATGGACACGTTGCTGTCCCATTCATTAAAATAGTTCGCGCCGCCACTGTGTGGTTATACCACTTATTAGAGGTCTTCAACATATTTTAAGAAACTTGAAAACAAAAACTGATGTTGGGGATGTATTTAAAAATATGTTGATGGATATAGTCAGTAGACGATTGGGCATTTTAGAAAAGAATAAAATTGTTGCAAAAGCAACATTCTTAGACCCACGGTTCAAAAAAACTGCGTTTGGTTTACTTGAAAATGCTAGTAATGCGCAAAAATGGGTAAGCGAAGAATTGACAACGATGATCAGCACAAATACTGAAATGGAAAACGAAATTAATACAACTAAATCTACTACAGCACTCACGTTAAATAGTACTAATAATACAACTGAATCACTATTGGAGCATTTTGATAATAAAGTCGCTCAAGTCAAAACTACATCAAGTCCAAATATAACTTCTACTTTGATAATACGTCAATATTTAGAAATGACACTTTAAGACCGTAAAAAAAACCCATTGGGATTTTGGAAACAGTATAAAATCTTTTCCGTCTGAACGTGTATTTTCGAAAACAGGACTGATCACCAATGATCGTAGAAATCGGCTATCGCCAAAAAATTTAGATTTTATTATATTTTTAAATAGTAATTTGATTTTGTTTCAAATTTTTTTGTTCATTTTTACATTTTGTCTAGTTTTGTTCATTAAATATTAATTATTTATATACTTATTATTACGAGCTGTTATAAAGTTATTTTATTAGTTTACTATTATTTTTTTATTTGGAGGATATTTAATAAATTTTATTTGATACTTAAAATGCGTTGTCAACATTTGCTGGATTTGGTAGCTATAAACATTTGTAATATATTTATAACGTTTCATTTCAAATATATAAAAAAAGTATAATAGTTTTTTCATAATTAAGAAATTACAGTATTTTAAACCAACAGATTTATTTAAAATGTAGATAATAATTATTAAATAAAAAAATAAAAACTTGTCTTTTATTTAAAGCACCTATTAATAATGTATTATCATGGTTATATCATGGTTATTACTTATTATTCCTAAATTATAGTCTAATTTTTAATTAATATTATACCAGTAAATAAAAAAAGCAACATTTAATTAATAATTAATTACTATAAGTTTATTCATATTTCGAGTGATTTTTCGAGAGATTCTCTCGATTATTAAAATGTCTCGATTACTAATCATTCGATTATCCCCATCACTAAGTCTAAAACTGCACGTTATCAGCTTAACAACGTCTCTCACACCGATTAGATTTTCCCACTTGAAGTATTAATAACTTTAAAAACATGCGTTTGTTCTGACGGACCCTGTACATTCACATCAAAACGTCAAGACGTCAAACGTAATTGTCAAATTGTAGGAATCATTGCAGTTTACTGAGGTTGCGTCTACGGAAGTGACGACCCTAAAGTGTTTTGAAACAATCGTTATCTACTATTTTAGTTGTCTTGTGGTTTTAAATTAAAATATATATTATCAATTTATTATATAAGTATTTCATCATGCCAAAGTTTAACAAAAAAACGTTAGCAATGATGGCAATTATTTTGGACGAGCTAAGGGAATTGTCACCAAAAACGTAGAACAACATGGGTTCGAGAAATGTTAATTAAAAGTAAGCAATTTGGGGAATATCATACATTGTTCAATGATTTACAAGATGAAGAAACTTCATTTTACAAATATTTTAGAATGTCACAACATCAATTTTATGTTCTATTATCTAAAATCGATTTTCAAATCACAAAACAAAATACAACATTTCGAGAAGCTATAAGTGCTAAGAAAAAGTTAACCCTTAACTTGGTGTTGTATCTTTTTGGATACACAAAGTTTGTGAATTTTTGTACGGAATCCGATGTACAATATTTTTATTTTTATTATTTGTACACTCTGATAAATGTCATATCTCCCACGTGAGTACACTCTGATAACGTTTCTATGATGATTGGGATTGATAATAACTGTTTTTTGTTATCATTTTTTGAAAATTTAAATTGGATCAAACTCGTTGACTTCAACTGCTAAGTTCATCAAATTGTAATGTGTTGCTAGAGTCTACTTCACATAAACTCAGTTAAGGTAAGTATAACTATCATTTTTATGTAAAATATCTAATAATATATGCAATAATGCTTATTTTATATCAATTCTAAAAGTATGTATCCAAAAAGATACATTGCTAGAATTATCTTTTAATATGATTATTGTATATGGATCCAAAAAGATACATTGCTTGATTTCTTTATTATGCTAGTAATTTAGAAATTACATATTCAATTTATACAATAAGTATTATAGAATACATATTTATATATTATTCAACTTATACAATAAATATTATAGAATACATATTTATATATTAATCAACTTATGCAATAAGTATTATATAATACATATTTTTTTAGATCCAAAAAAATGCAACGCCGTAGAGCAGAAAAAATTTTAACCATGCTTCCACCAGCTGGTAAATATAGTAGTGAAAGTTCTGATGATGATATAGAAAATCATTTAATTGGAGAAATATGTAATTCACCGTTACCTGCAGAGGCAATTGAAAACGATATAGATGAACTTCTTAGAGAGATAGAGTTAAATCCATTAGATGAGGTTATTTTATTTACATTGTAATACAGTACCAAATACTATAGCTAGATTTACATTTTATATTTAGTTTTTAGGAGATTTTGAAGATGTACATTCTATCACATGTCATGATGTTGTTGCTGATATAGTGGAAATAGAAACACCAGTAAATTATGAGCCACATACTTCTACTATGTCTAACATATCTCCACAAGTTAGTAGGAAAACAGTTGCATCACCTGGATCTGCAAGAAGGTCTAAACGTTTGTTGAGAAATTTAAAAACACCTCCAATTCCATTACCAAGTATGTCACCTGATATTGAGGATGTTAGTATAACTCCTAACCAAAAGAAAAAAAATAGAAAAGTTGAACATATGAAATTTAAATGGGTAGATGGGAAAAAAATGAACTTTGAAGTTAATGTTCCTGAGTATGAATTTTATACACAACAAGAGCATGTACTGACTCCTGTTGAATATTTTAAACGGTTTTTTTCTGATGATTTATTTGAAGTTATTGTAGAACAAACAAATCTCTATTCAGTAACAAAAAATGATAGGTCAATTAATTTAACTGTTAGTGAACTTCAAGATTTTTTAAGTATAGAATTGTGGATGGGGGTGGCTAAGTTACCAGCCTATACTGACTACTGGTCTCATCTAATGAGTTATGAAAAAGTTTCAAACATAATGCCACTCAAAAAATATCAAAAAATACTTAAAAATTTACATTTCAATAATAACGACGAGTATAATGAAGAAGATAAATTTTATAAGGTAAAACCTATCATTGACATTATTCGTAGAAATTGTTTGAACCAAGAACAAGGCAATCGTTTCTCAATAGATGAAATGATGGTACCTTATAAAGGGAAAAAAGCTGGTTCTCGACGGCAATATATTAAATCAAAACCGAAGAAATGGGGATTTAAATTTTTTGTTCGCTCTGGTATTAACGGTATAGTTTATGATTTTTTTCCTTATTGTGGAGAAAATACATTTAATGATTACCATTTTAGTGAATATGAAAACAAGTTTTTTGGACTTGGACCAAAAGTTATCCTTGCACTAGTTTCAACAATACCAGACAAAATATTAAGTGTTGTTTATTTTGACAATTTTTTTAGCTCTCCTGAATTGATCTATTATTTGAGAGAAAAATATGGCATATTGAGTCTAGGAACTGTTCAACAAAATCGACTTCGAGAATGTCCATTATTGAATGAAAAAGAATTAAAAAAACAAGGAAGAGGCAGTTTTAGCTACAAGTGTGACAGAAAAAAAAAAGTTCTAACTCTAAAATGGTTAGATAACAAACCAGTATGTTTGATAAGTTCTTATATATCTGCTGACCCTATTAAGACCATAAAAAGATATTCTAAAGAAAAGAAAAATAGAGTTGATGTACCAATGCCAAAAATAGTTGAAGAATATAATACCCACATGGGCGGTGTTGACTTATCTGACATGTTGGTAGCGTTATATAGAACAGGACTAAAAACACATAAATGGTATATGGCTGTATTTTCCCAATTACTTGACATTTGTGTCAATAATGCCTGGTTGACATATCGAAGAGATTGTAATCAATTAAAAGAAAAAAAGATTATGCGCTTAAAAGAGTTTCGAATACATGTGGCCATAGCACTATCTGCAAAAGAAAAACCTAAAGTGGGTAGAAAATCTAACAAAAATAATCATATGGAACATATCCAAAAGATCAGACGAACTGTGATTCCTAGACCTATTAGTGATGTAAAATTCGATAGATTTGATCATTTTCCAACGCGTGTATCAAAAGGTCGATGTCGCCATTGTAAAAAAGGCCAAACAGTCTACATCTGTACAAAATGTGATACACGTTTATGTACACTGAAAAAAAGAGACTGTTTTAATGATTTTCATACTAAAAAATAAATTTGTGTTCCTATGTATAAGACTGAAAAGTAAAATTACTTGTCATTACTTTTTAATTGTTATTTTATTTTAATTGTTAATTAGGCAAAAAGAAATTGCTATAGAAATTGGTTATTTTATCTATATTATGTTAATAACTTTAATTTTGATTTGTTGAATTTTTATTGTAACTGAATAATATCTGTTATTTTTTTAATTTTTATATGATTTTTATTGTTAACTTGGCAAGAAGAACTTGATGTAGTAATTTGTTATATCTACATACTGGTAATTTTAATTTTAATTTTTAAATATTCCTATGTTAGTATTAATTAAAAACTAATTCCTGTGATAATTAATACTGTTCTTAATAAGACAAGTCTGAATTGTTATATTAAAAGTTTAAGTTTTAAGTTACTGAAATTTTACATAATAAAAGGTACTTTTTTGTTAAAATTACATCATTTTATACTTGGTTTTTTGTACATGATTTCTGGCAATGTATCCTTTTAGATACATGAATATTAGTATTAGTTTATGGCTATGTATCTTTTTAGATACAATTCATAACTTTGAACTTTTAAGTCCAATATTTTTTTTGACAACATTTTTGAATTCAGCGACCTTAAATTAGTTTGAAAATATCTACTTTAAAATTTTCATTCTAATATTTTAATGCTTGCCAAGTTAAGGGTTTGGTGTGCTCAAGGTGAATATAATAATAATATTCGTTTATAAAATAAAACAATATTATAAGCTTTACTAGTTTATTTATATATTGACTTCACATATTATAATATTTTACTGTTATTATAAAACCTTGAGTGATTCAGTATTTTAACAAAACAATAAAATGTCAATACATATCTTGAACATTTGTAGGATCAAAGTTTTCATAAAAATGTTGAGTAGTTGATGTTGATGATGATGGTCTAGAAATAAGAGATGGTGTTGGTGTTATTTGAATGTATTGAATCGTGTCTTGTGATGGTGCCACTTGAGTGTTAGAGCAAGAGTATGATGTTGAAGGATTTATTGATAGTGGGATTTGAAGATTAGCTGATTTATTTTGCAATTGTGCCCACTCTAAATCAGACACTATCCCAAACAGTTTGTTTTTTTGCCATGTGTTGGTATTCTGGTGAAAAAGTTTTGACAGTAGCAGCCGGCCCTTTGAAAAATGTGTCGATTGGATGCGCATAAGATGTTGCGTTTGGTTCATCATTTGTCTCGTTATCCAATATATATTTCATCAAAGTAGATGATGCTGTTTGTGGTTTATTATTTTTTTTTTGTCTTAGAATAATATGAAGCTGGAATTTTCATTTTTTTTGGAGATTTTTTTTTTGTGATAGCGACCCCATAACCTTACGTTTTGACGTAGTTTCTTTTTCACTTTCTTCATCCTCATTTAGAACATCATTATTTATAGTTTTGTCATTCTTATTGGAAATATCTTCGTCATTTGACTCTTCACTAGCACTTTCTGGAGATAATATGTTAGAATACGTTTCTCGTTCTTTAAAAAATGGTTTTCCAGATAGATATTGTTCACTACTTAATTGACGAAGGGAAAAATGATTATGTGTTATATTAGTATTTATGCTCAAAACTTATATAATATATGTAATTCCATTTTAATCAATATTTAAACACCACTTCGTAAAATGTCGTTTAATAAACATATGATGCTGGAATGTATGGATTGTGTTCTTAATTAAATAATAAATATACATACGAACGTTGTCGATTAATAACAATTCCGTAACCATAATGGTATATAGTACATGTATTTTTATGTACATATTTATTTGTCTATGCCACTATCAATAAAAATAGTGAGTGTAGATAAGGTTGTTAACACCGATATTTCTGCATCTATATTTTTTACTTCGGGCAATGATGATGGTGAAAACTTTACGTAGGTATCGAATGGCCACGTGTTTTCCCATGATTGTAGACATATTGGACCGTTCCAATATAAAGACATCGAAACTGCTTGTGACGGAAGTAGACCACGTGAAACGCAATCCACTGGATTTTGCCCCGATGAAACATTGTGCCAATGGCAACTTGGTAATAGGTAAACGATGTTTGCAAATCGATTAAAGACAAAAATTTTAAATGTGGTTTGTGTAGAAGTCAACTAGAATCTGTCTATGCATGTTTGGTTACATTTGGAAATTGCGTAAATATGAGAATGACGCGATGCATCGTTTGAGCTAGTAAAAGTGCCCCGCATAACTCCAGTCGTGGAATACTTATCGCACTGTCACATTTACCCGTTTTACGGGGGCAACTTTTGATTTGGCCATCAGAAAATGAACCGAAATACGATTATCATTATGGACAATGCGTAAATAAATTACAGCTGCGTAACCTTTTTCTGACACATCTGAAAACCCTAATAACTAAACGTAAGAAAGGTCACTTATCCGAAGATATCGTGGTATTTTTCTACCAACGGGAGTTCGTCTGAAAACATTTGCCAACTATCGACGATGTCATACGGTAATGGGTCATCCCACTGTAACCCAAGCTGCCGTAACTGTTGCATAAAACACTTGGCCCAGAATGTTATTGGTGAGAGAGCACCGACCAGGTCGTACAGTTTTTCTATGGTTGACAATATTGACCGTTTAGTGTACGTATTTGTTTATGCAGTAGTATGGTAGCTAAATACATCCGACGCGGGTTCCCAGTGAAGACCTAATATTATAGCCCTGGTTTTATCGTACCGGTAGTCATACCCTTTGTTTCGCGTACTAGTGTATGTGACAATCCCACAACTGTATGTTTACATTGTCGACGTGGTAAGCCTAATAAGGCGACACATGCGTTCGTAATGACCGATATTTGTGACCCCGAATCGATTAATACACGAATAGGTGACCATATACCTTTGTAACATATATTTGGAGCCTTATTGTATTAAATATTAATTTCCTAGCTTTTTGACTAAACAAATAAAATTTGATTGACATTTATAGAAAAAAATACATATATTTATATCACATACTATTTAAGTATTACCTATACATATTATTATTAATTTAATAAAAAAAACCTTGCTACCATTTTAAATAGTCGCATTTTTTTAGGGAGAAACACAATCAGTTACCACTAATTCACCAGACCGTGATACAGATAACATAAATGCATCGATTTTCACTACAAGTACACCAGCATCAATATCGCATGAAACTCAACGCATTCGCCAAAGACCACAAGGTTAGTAATACTTTATACATTGCTTCACACGTTTCAGGTATAATATACCGAAGAGCTTGTGGTGATATAATAGTTGAAAATTTAAGGTCTTCGTAACTTCTTCCCGTAGCTAAAAATCTGAGCGTTGCTGTCAACCTTTCGTGTGGGGAGATTGATTTCCTCATAACTGTATCTTTTTTCTTAATGAATGGTGTCACTAATGAAAGAAGTTGGAAGTACGTTTCTTCGTCCATTCGCAAGTAATTATGCCAGTCTTTCGGAAACAACTTGAATTCGGTCAACAGATTAATGTGAGAATATTCGTTTCTTTTTTGTAACCAATTTTTACACCACAGTCTACGTTTACGTTTTTAATTTTATTATTTTTCATGGCTATCAACAACCCTAAAACAGCAAGCGCGTCTTCGTTGGTAGCCATGTCCCTACAGTATAAAATAAATACAATATAAAACTTGCCGCGGCCGGACAGATTCGCCGGAACGTATGTGAGCGCTGCGTCAGTCCGGCCGACCGGTCTCCGGCGGCCTGTGCAGGCATAACTGACAGGCCGACCGGACCGTGTGTGGCTACCTTTATTTGGAAAACGATATCTAATAATACCATACACCTTATACTAGTGGTATAAAATCTATGAATAATTTAGCCATAGTACAAAGTAAATCGTTATCGATACGACGAAGCAGTAATATTTTAACGATACTCGCCGAGTAGGATTGTAGGAGCATACTATAATTGATAATATAAATATTTATTATCTCTATAGTTATTGTTTTCTCTGTTCTTTGTTTTAGAAAGGTTTTCCGCGTATAGCCGTATGCCTGAACTATTTGATTACCTATCTAATATTATATTATTATGTTCGACATTTGAGTAGTTGACTGTAATCCGCTTTGCACCTTACGTCCTTACAGTATTTTTTAAATAATTTCTGCGTAACATCATAAAAGTAGTTTTCATTTTATGAAGTTATTAGTTTTTTTTTTTTATTTAAAGCCTCTAGTATAAACTATGATAGCTTTACAATTACATAGAAGTTATTAATTATTATTACAATTTAGTTTATAGTATAACCGTATTAAATAATATGTACCTACTGCGTGCGTATCTAGTGTATCAGCAAGGGCCCATACTTTATAACCCCTTTTAATAGGTTTTTTTTTGGTAAGTATTGCTTTGCGCTATGCCGTCCTTTGAATTTAATCATTGATTCAACAATGGCAATTATTTTATTTGGATTGTATAAACGTTGACTATTTTTTAAAATAAAATCAACAAATGGCTTTATTCTATAAAGTTTGTCATAATGTTCATCACTAGGGTTAGGATGTTTATGATTTTGCATATTTTTTTTAGGTTGTCCAATAGCATCCATTCTTATACAGAAATATGTTTCATGATATTTATATTCAAGATATCATAATTTTATTTTGCATATAATTGCATATTTTACCATTTTTTTAAAAAAAGTGCATAATTTGTGTTTTTTTCTGTTTTTAAGCGCATACTTGACGGTTTTCGATGCAAAATGCTGAAAAACACTCTACTTTTATATTTTACTGAATCTTATATAAGTTTGATTATCTGTATTTCACATATTATCATTTATCACTTATTTATTGTTGAGAATTCAATATTATGGTTTTACCTATTCGGAGTAAATAATATAAAGGTATCTACTTAAATAGAATTTTCGATAAGCTTCGTCAATTGTCACAGTCAAAACTTATCTTAAAACTGCGAGTCATTAAAATTTTATCAGATATTTTAACAGAACGTTTAAAAATGTATAGTTAGTTTCCGTCTTGTCTACGACCGATGTAGAGTACGATATATTGCACGTTTCGTATTTTGTCGTGAACGTATTTGATTTATTAAATCACTCAGTTATGCCTAAAGTTAAAAGCTCTTGTTCTAACCGACTAAGAGGTTTTGTAAAAGAATTTGGAGAGCACGTTTTAACTACCGATGGTTCAATCCTTTATTGCAAATTATGCGAAGTTAAGGTCGGTAGTAAACGTCGGTTTACTGTTGAACAGCATATGAACACCGCTAAACATATTCGATTGAGTAAACAAAAAGAAAAAAATGATAAACAACAATTAATATCAAGCACAAAAATATCGTCATTCAACTTAGATTTATAAAGAGCATTGACTTCAGCAAACATACCATTAAATAAGGTCAACAACGCTATTTTACGTGATTTTTTGGAAAAGTATACAGGAAAAGAGATACCAGATGAATCGACAATGCGTAAAAACTATTTATCAGAGTGCTATCAAGAAGCAATGAATACAATTCGAAGTTATGTAACCGACAAGAAAATTTGGGTTTCAATCGATGAAACAACTGATTGTGAAGGCCGTTATATAGCAAATGTAGTAGTTGGCACACTAGAAAAAAACGAATCCGGTAAAATTGTTTTGCTAACTTCAGAACAGTTGGAAAGGGCTAACTTTTCAACTATTAGTAAATTATTTGATAAGTCAATGAATTTATTATGGCCAAACGATGTACTTCATGATAACGTCTTATTATTTCTAACTGACGCTGCGCCATATATGGTAAAAGCAGCCAATAGTTTAAAAGCTCTGTATTCTAAGATGGTACATGTGAGATGTTTAGCACATGCACACCACCGCGTTGCTGAGAAAATACGGGGCAGTTTTAAAAAAGTTGACGAATTAATATCAAATGCAAAAAAAGTATTTTTAAAAGCACCAAGTAGAATACAAATATTTAAAGACGAAGCACCCGTAGTGCCACTTCCCCCAACACCTGTAATAACACGCTAGGGAACTTGGTTGGATGCAGCTGTTTATTATGCAGATCATCTTACTGATATACGCAAAGTTTTTAATAAACTGGATCCAGAAGATGCTGTAGCCATACAAAAATGTCATACGCTTTTGAATGATCCATCTTTAGAAGCAAATTTAGTATACATTCAATAAAACTATGGGTTTTTATCAGTCAATATAACTCGTCTTGAATCATCTGGGCAGCTTTTGTCAGATGCAATATCAATAGTCAATAATACAACAGATAACATTAACAAAGCCGGTGGACAAATCGGCAACGAAATATGTAGTAAATTTAAAACGATTCTAGAGAAAAACAGTGGATTCAAAACAGTATGTCAAATTTCGAAAGTACTTAATGGTTAACACTACCATATATTCAAAAACGTATTAGCACCAAACAGACGAAGATTTACAGCGGAACATTTAAAACAAACTTTAATTATTCAATGCAACTCTTTTTACATTTTTATATTTTATTTAATTTTTTTCAGTTTTTTTCAATTTGTCTATAATAATAAATGTTTATTGCATTTTTTGTCCAAAAATGTCTTTATTTTTTAATGCATATTTTTCAAATTGTTCACGCATATTTAGTTGATTTTTAGTGCATAAGTGCATACATATTCATACATTTTTTAGTGCATAAATATCCTAACCCTATTCATCACCTTTTTTCGGCATGACTGAATTGTCATTGATGTGTAAATGAGATAATAACCAACTGAATCTATTGACTGGCATTAGACTGCTAATATACAATCGTAAATATACGCATCGTTCAAGTCAGGTGCAGATGACCAGTAGTCACGGTAGCTACATTGTTTTTTGATACCCATTAAGATGTTTATACCAATAAATAAACTCATTTCATCAAATGTTGTAGGTTTATATATTTTTCCCCTTTGTTGATGTATTTGTTGACTATACAAGTTTATATGCTGAAAGTTTTATGCTCAATAAATTCATTTGTAATCAGTAATTTAAAAATGGAAAACACTCTATTATGATATCAGTTTTATCAGTAGGGCCTTCTAAGTGAGTAAACGGAGGAGTTGACAAGGTGAAATATGTCGATGTAGACCAAACAGGTTTAACAAAATTAAATTCATCAGCGCCGTATTATTTTCAGAAACATTAAGATCTTCGGAAAGTGGTTGGGCTAATAGGTGTTTTTTGATTAGGCGTTATATCGTGTGAAGTAGTATTTGAAAGAATATTTCGGCGACTACGAGGTTTGTTTTGGTAATCTACAACTTTATTTCGAGTCTTCCGAAAACATGAAGACGGTTTTACAGGACTTGGCAATATGTACGTAATATTATCATCAAGATTTAAAATTTCTACATCACTTCCTACCTCACAATTCGACGAATCACTTGATTCTTCAATTATAAAATTTGCATTTTTAATTTTAGGAGTACAGTCTTCGTCTTTATTTGTATTATCAATGAAGTAAGGCTATCGTCATTTGAATGTATACTTTCAAACAATACATCACATATTTCACTGTCGTTTATTTTCATGTTGATTACTTAATAATTAAATAATATAATATAATTAAAAAGTTTGTAAATAATCAAAAACAACGAAGAAATAATACGAGTGTACTACACGAATGATATTCATTAACTACCATACTAACAAGAAATGACTGTCGTCGGTACCGCACGGTGGGTTATTTATTGGACGGTCACATTTATCAATATTACACAGGTCACAAAAATACGAATTTATTTATTTTTATATCATAATAATGTTCACTAATATTTACGTCGAATGAAAAAAAAATGAATAAATCGGTCGACAGAATATTGAGTAATACAAAATAGAAATAATTATAGTGAACTGATAACGTGGACAAAAATAAGGAGCGAAGAAATTCGTAATAAACTCGCACAAATTACCCATAGTCTGTTTATTTTTATATCAAGGCCTTTAGAATGTGCAACAATATAAATGTTAAGTTATTAATTAAAGAAATATTTGATCGGGAAAAAAATAAAAATAAAAGAAAAGGTGGGTTATTTTTCGTACCGCCGTGAAGAAATGCTTATTTTACACGTTATGTCCCACCATGCCGCAAAGAGTTAATCAGTATTAATGTTAAATTAAACAGTTGAAGACTTTAGCACTAGCGCTTATATGTCATAGTGGCTATATTTAATTCGAAATTTTTTTTTTATATTTAAATTTTAAAATATGTGTCGTATTCGTGAAGACAACAACTCACGTTAATACCCACTACACATAACGGAGTGAATTTTCACAATGGGTAAGTGATAGCATACTTTAATTTAATATTTGAAATATATTTATATATTTTTTTTATTCAGTGAGATAATTGAATCACCGGTCGTTCAGCCCAGTGGCGTAACTGAGAATGTTTGATGGGGGGGGGGGGGATCAAAATAAATTTGTAGGGTGAACTTGTGGGGGCCTTTGCCCCCACAGCCCCATACCCCCCTTATCTATATTTTGTATAATTTAATAACTCAAAACATGTAAATATAATCATTCTATATTACATAACATTATACATTTACAAATATGTTTTATAATGTTTTAATATTTTACAATATTATGTCCAGATTCCTAGGCTTTTTGGCAAGTTCATCAATGACCTCTTCATTTGAAAATGTAATATCATTATGAATTGTCAACATTACCAGACTATTAAGTCTTTTCTACAAACAAAATTAAAACATTTTTCTCATTAGATATTATGAAAATGTATTTTATTAAGCACAGGTGCACAGCTATTATAATTACTAACCTCGGACATACTATTTCGAAGATACGTTTTTATCCTTTTAAGACTGGAAAACATTCTTTCAGGCGTACTTGTAGAAACAGGAAGTGTGCATAGTATTTTTAAAATAAAATGCAAATTTGGATAAATATTGGCATTACACACATGTAATGCTTCAATTGCAGTTTTCGGAATATTGTTTATTCGCTCAAGTTTTATCTTCCCCAATTTCAATTCTGCAATTGAGTTGTTCACATCCAAAGAAGGTGAATAAAATTCAAGTAATTTTCTAAATGATACCTCCTCATTAGAAGTTAATGTATAGGAAAATAAACTTTGAAATCCTATAAAATATGACATATATACATTATACATAAACCATTAAAGGTTGATTTTAATAATATAGATTTATTATATGAATATTTTATTTCAGTGATTTGTTTTTAATTTTATAGAATTAGTATAATATGTAATGCTATAACATTATTTAATTTTAAACATACTATCAATTTTTCCATAATCTTTATGCCCTCGTAGAGCAATCTCTTGACGACCACAAAGTATGACACAATCAACGATTGGAATGAGTCGCTCTCTATTCGCCTTGATTTGTTAATTCTTTAACAAAAAAAATATCAAAGTAAGTACATACTTGCAGACTTAAACTAATAAATAATTAAATACCTATCTGTATCCAGTCGTTCTACTATTGTTGGCTCTTTTTTTAAATATATTTTCAGATTTCAAAACAGAAAATGTGTGGTACTCTAATGCAGAATGATTTCGAAATACCTATCATTTAATTAAAATTATAACAATATTGTCGGATATCTGTAAAATCCTCGATAACGTTATTTGGCCGCCGGCCTGTTATCTACAATAATTGTCGTCGGTCATTACGGTAGACTCCACTTCGAGAATATTCGATACCCCCGCCCCGCCTGTGCCATCTCGGTCACTGCCTGCCGTCTCACCGCGAACCCGTCAACGTCTAGTTAGTGACCCTCTGTCTGTTCGTTGCAACTAGTGATGGGAACAATCGAGTGATTTCGATAATCGAGAAGTGAGTAATCGAAAAGTTATAACAATCGAGAGATTCACTCGAAAAAACCTCTCGTTCAATTTAGTATTTTATTAATTTATTATTATTAGTTATTACACTCAATAGTCAATACACTCAGTTACTCTGTACTCGAAAAAATGACTCGGTTAGTACAAATACTAAATAGTAAATAGTAGGTAGGTACTAGGTAGTGTGCGATTTCGCTCGCTCACTTATCTCATTAATAAAGCAGACCAAACTTACCGAACATTGTATACTACTTATTTATTTTTATTTTTTATTATTATATTAGTATAATCATATTTCCCGGACATATTTAAAGTTTATTATTAGCAATAACTCATTAACTTTAACATGATTACTTTATTAATTATTATGGTACAACCGTACAACTTAATATGTTATATAATAATGAAATGTAAAAAAAAAATTAAAATATGTTTAAATTTGAATTTAAAAAAATTATAATATCCAAATTTTTCGGTGAAAGTCTATTTCGGCGGTCATTTGTGATTTGTCCAGTTTTAGAAAAGACACGTTCTGACGGTACCGAAGTTGCTGGAATAGATAAATATTTTGAACTTAACTTGTACATTTCTGGAAACGTTTGTTTATATTGTTGCCAATATTCCAATGGATTTTTTGTTCTTTCCAAGTGCGGAATGTCTAAGTACTGGCGTAACATCAATGTGATCATCACACTTGGAGTGATTGTAGTTTTTACTTGTAATACTTTTGAGTCAAATTGTTGCCATAGTGAATTCGATTGTTCTTGTTCATGAGCATTAATATCAGCACTTGTAGTTGTAGTATTTAAATTATCTGGTTCGGAAGTTATGGCACATAGTTCATCACATATCCATTTTTGAACGTTGCTCGCATTTTCAGTCAGACCAAAAGCCGTTTTTTTAAATCTAGGATCAATAAATGTTGATTTGGCAATTATTTTATTGCCTTCCAAAGATCCCAAACGTCTGGAAACTGCATTTAATAGTGTTGTTTTTAATATTTGACCTGTGGCAGTCTTTGGCATTATCTTTCCAATAGTATACTGCAGGCCTCGTACAAGTGGTATTACCATAGATAAAGTTGGATAAGTTTGTCCAGATAGTTCAGTGGTCATGCTCTCAAACGGTTTCAATAGTGGTATACAATCTTCAATTAATTCCCATTCTATAGCAGTTAAGCCGTTTGGAGCACGTGGAAGTGATGTTAATGCAGCAGATAAAGGGGCTTTAATCTCGAGAAGTCTTTCCATCATAATTAAACTCGAGTTCCATCTTGTAGGAACGTCTTGTTTAACTTTTAGTTGTGGTAAGCCCATTTGGATTTGGTAATTTTTTAATTTTTCATTAGCAAAAGTACTATGTTTAAAGTGTCCTACTATTATTTTACATGATTTTAACACTTGACTCAGCTCTGTATTGTTTGTGATCGCTTCACTAACACTTAAATTTAATGTGTGTGCTACGCAAGGATGGTGGTACTTTTGAAGATGAATGTTGATTGCGTTTTTAATATTTGCGCCGTTATCAGACACTATAGTTACAATTTTATTATTTATTTCCCACTCATTAAATATTTCCGAAAGCACAGCCGCAATATTCTCCCCGGTATGCGCTCCGTGTACTTCTCTAGTGGCCAAAACTGGCGAGTATAATTTGTCGTCGAATATAAAATGACATGTTACAGCAATATAACCTTTATTAGAATCTGAAGTCCACATATCGGTTGTGATTGACACATAATCAATGGTTACAAGCATACATTTTAATTTAGAGACTATTGTATTATACTCGTCCGGTAATAATTTTGTTGTAAGCAATTTCCTACTCGGGGGATAATATAAAGGTTGCAACATTTTGGAGTATTCTAAAAAACCGATATTTTCTACTATAGACAGAGGTTGATAGTCAGCAATAATCATTTTTATTAAAGCCTTGTCAATAGATTTATTTTCTGTGTCACTAAGTTGGTTTTTTTTCGTTGAACCAAATAATTTAAGTTGTCGTTGACGCTTAGCAGGGGGAATACAATTTTGTTCTGAAGTTATAGATGATGTTGGAAAAGCAATTGATGTAGATGTACTTGCTAAAGTTTGGACATTTTGCACTTCGGAGTCGGGATCATCTTCATTAGTAAGTGTAACATTTAGTGCAGTTGGGTGTTTTCGTTTTAGATGGTCTTGGGAAGGTATAACAAATTAAAATTAAAACTAGATTGTTGATAGTTATATTATAAATTATAATATTATATATTTGCTCTAAGCTTTGAAAAATAGTGTTATATAAGTTTAGCAATTATATTGTTATTAATTATTATTCATTATTTTGCAAAATAATATTTAATTTTTATCTATAGAAATACATCGAAAAATATTTTGGTTTAGATATGAAATTCAAAATTCAAATAAGTAAAAACTCAAATATTTAACGATAAAAAAAATTGAAAATATAATGATTATTTTTAAAAAATAATGTTTTACAATGACTTGAAATTATCTAAATTTTTGAAATATTTTAACTTTGAAAAAATAAGTGCATGCCTTAAATTGATCACCTTGTATCTATGTATTGAATATGTATGCTTGTGCTACAGCTATATGCTATATATTATATGCTTGAATAAATGTTCTGTGTTTTAAAATAAATTGTAAGAACTTACTATTGAAATGAATACTTAATAATGTACTTCTTTTATATAATAAAAATTACTATTTTTTTTAAAACACCATTATTTAATTTTTAATTATTTATAGGTATTATTTTATAATTTTATTGATTTAATATAGGTGCTAAAAATAAAACTGGTAGCTCTTGAAACAATATACAATACGTATTAGCTAATAGTTAAAGTATAGAACTATTTTTCAAAGCCCAGAAGATTAATTTAAGTTTACCTTTTAAATTAGTTGTATTTCCATAATAATTGAAACTTTTTTTACATATCTGACAAATAACAGTTTTATTTGTATCTGTATTTTTTTTTAAATGTTCCCACACTACAGATCGCTGCCTATTACCTGGTCGCATTTTTAAAAAATACTGGTAGGCAAGAAAATGTTTATATATACGAAAGTGTAAAAACCTGCAGTGAAAATATGGAGAATATAGACTATGGAATAATAATATTTAAAATTACAAATCCAAGAAATCATATTTAAATAATTTATTTTATTACTTACCTACTAAAATTTATGCGATATTAGGTATGCAATGAAATAAAAATGTTAGTACACCTATATTGTATGTAATCACTAATTATACTCTTTCAGTTTAAAGTTGAAAAAATCAAAATTATATTATAATACAACAAAAACTGGCATGTGCATATCAGACCGCATCAGGGAAAGAAATAAGAAACTAAAATAATTTAAAAATCTACTTATTATTATTCTGATTTATCGTGTGTATTAATATTATTTGTATGTTTAAATATGTGTACCAATAAGAAATTAAATGTAAACTATAAATAATTATATTGAAATAGATATGAATAATTAATATTAAATACTAAAATATACTAAATATAGTATAGTATAGTTCTTAGTTTAGAATGTTTAGATAATCCTGCAGTATTACGATTAAAAATTTAAAACCCAAACAAAAATATTAAATAATAGTGTTTTGCTTTGAGAGAATCAAATACCGAAATGAATAAACTGATAATTGAAATAGCTTGTACTTAGTAGTTAGTAGTTTTTACATATCTACTTAATTAAATGTTTATCTTTATATTATTGTCAATATTTCGAGAGGATTGATTTCGAGAGATCGAGAGAATCACTCGACGAGTTATTTTTCATTCGATTGTTTTTAGTTGATACCGAGATCGAAAGAATCACTCGATTATTTTTATAGTAATCGAAATAATCGAGTGATTCAAACAATCGAGTATTTCGATTATTTTCTCTCGATTGTTCCCATCACTAGTTGCAACTGTTGCAACGGCCCCGGCACCTTTGTCACGTCCGCGTGTTGCGCGACAGACTATTTTTCTGCGTGATCGATGTTGTGAATGTGTCGTGTTAAGTATTCATCGGCCGTGGCGTTTCGCGTGTGTTAAGTCGATCCGTCCATATTAGTTACCCGTCGATCACCTGTGGTACGTTGTCTCGTGGTGTACGCGGGCAGGTATCTGGTTGTTGGCCGTCGCCATTGTGTTGCGTGGAATATCGGCGACGTCCGAATTATTAGTGTGCGCCACCCGTCAGTGGCCATCGTTGGGATTCCCAGTCCACCAGCGTCGACTCGCCGTATGGACCAATTAAGCAGTCGGAAGGTGAACGAGTGGCAACATTGCGGGTACCAGGGAGACCGGTGATTGTATCATTATATTATTATTTTGTATCATTTGTACCTACGTGTTAATTTTACCTATGTATATCCATTAGTGGGCGCCCATCCATTTCATATGAATGTAAAACATTGTAATCTTACATATTAATATTAGGGCGGTGCTTCTGGCTCGCCATTAGAACATATTACCTTGAGTTCTTCATTCTTATTTATATTGACGTTACGTATAAGGGACCCACTCTCATCCGTGCCTTGCGTAGTGGTGCTTAGCGCTATCATTTTGTTCAGTCAGAGCGTGGAGCAATACAACACGATAAAATATTATTTAAGTGTAGCCGAGTCGGTCGATGCCTCTGGGTCGGCAGTAAGGACTTTGTGCGACAAATATAATAACATGTATTCACAGGGAAATAAAATTAAAATTAAAATAATATTAAATTATAAGGGATTAAAAGTTAAAACATTAATATATTCAATAATACCTCTTTAGCTTTTTTCCAACTATCAAATACTTCAGTAACCAAATATTTTAAAGGTTGATTTCCTATTCCACCGGTTTTTGCAAAAACAACACAATGCTTACAAAAAGCTCCACCTTCAACTTCCGAATAAACAAGCCAATTGAATTCGTTCAGCCATTTATGCTGAAATTTTAAACCTCTTTTTTTGTTTTTTTTTTCATTTAATGGAAATACGTAATTATGATTTGGTAACCATAAATTGGTAAGTACCTACAGGTTTTAAACAAAAAATAATAAAACAATTACAATGTAATTTATATTATATTATGATATATTGGTAGGTAGGTTTTAACTATAGTTCAGATTAAATCCGACATAAGGCATTAGCATTCGAAAAGCTTACGGTATTTTTTTCTTCATCTGATAACAAATCACGTTTAATAAACAAAGCAATGTCATTTTTACGAGCATCAAAATGTTCCCTCTAAAAAATTACGAAGCACAATCTAATTTATTAATTATAATGCAATGTTAGCAGGCAGGATTCAAGCTACAGGTATAATACCATAGAACGATAGAACAATATTATAGGTACTGTACCTTATTTGTTTTTTGGACAGCTTGAATCAAATTTTTATTTTCAACATGATATTTTTCACGTGATCATCAAAATTCTATTTTTTTTTTAATAAACTCATTTAAATGGTTTATAATAATTAATATGACATAACTAATAGTTATTGAATAAACTGCAGTGACTGCAATTATATTTTTAATAGGTACTTTTTTTAACTGGTGTTAATTTAATTTTGCATAATTTTAGCGCGAGTTGTAATTCTAATTATAATAAGTTGAATACGTCATACATAATATTTTAACATTTAATTCCGGGTCTAATAATGTTTAGTATTTTAAATTGTAATACTTACGTCAGGCCCAGGCTTCTTTTTAAAAAAATTCAATAAAGTACTGCTAGTTGCTGGTAATTTTCTTTTTTTTTGATCCATTTTGCTTTTAGCTTATAAAAATGTAACTGACACTGTGAATATGAGAGAATGACACGGTGTCACGGTGTGTATACCTACTGTGTAGTGTTTACTGTTTATACGTAATCGCAGTAATCAATGTAGATACTTTGTGTCGGCGCGCGTTCTTAGTACCTACTATCTATGGCTATTATTCGTTCTACGAAATGTAAATCTTGAAGTTACATTTTTATTATTATATTATGTTTATGGAATGGTGGTTTTTCCCATTATCGGATTACTTACCATCTATAATCTATTCAAAATTAGGTACACTGTATGGCAAGGCACCCAATGTTTATTAATAAATAAGAATTAAAATGAATCAGACCATTTATTTTGAAATCATGCTTATCGTTAACGGGTAAATATTTATATACGGGTGATATTTAAGTATACACAACTTCTAAACTTTTTTTTTTTTTTAGTTTCGTAATAATTTATTTTTATTTGAACTATTTGTAGGTATAAGACAGTATATAAATACAGCTCATGGGGGGGGGGTCTATCCCCCATATCACCCCCCGTAATTACGCCACTGGTTCAGCCAGCTAACCCTGGCATGACAATTTATTTGAGACGGTTATATCAAGAATTTGAACGTACTCGTAGATCTGGTGAGATGATTAGGACTTGGTATGTACAAGCGAGAACTTTTGCTCAATGATTCAATATCGAATTACGAGTAGGTATTGATTATGTTGACGCGGGATAATCATTATATCTTCAATGCCAGAAGATGAGGCTATAGTGAGTTTAAACATACATATGGTCAAATATTGCGGATAATATGGTTAGATTTATTAATATTAGTTAATTCATTATAGATTCAGATTTAGTTTAACAATACTACATCATTATGCAGCTAATGTATGGCCTCCGGAGAATAGCGGCTATAGATTCTGAATGTCTTAGAGAAAAATTTGAAATAGATTGGACGTTGAATGTTCTTACTATTTTGTCATATTTAGATTTAGATTTCGACACTTCGTGCTTTATATTAGGTAGAAAAAGAGACCAAATTTAATTATTAATTAAAAAATAAATGAAACTATAATAATAAACTTTTTCTTATAACCAAACAGCAGTTTATACCCGAGTAGCATTTTCGGTGCAGAGAATGTGTTCACCATTTAGTGATTCTTTGGTTCAAGACACAGTAAATATTAGTGATGGTCTTGGTCTTGCAGACTCAGTCTTGGTCTTGGTCTTGCAGACCCGTTTATATTATAGTCTTGGTCTTGGTCTTGGTCTTGCACCCGAAGTCTTGGTCTTGCTGCAAGACTCTTGCAATATTAAAAAAAAATTTTTTTCCCTATTTATGCTATGAGTTTGTAGAATTTGTTAATTGTTTATTATCTCTAAGATATAATTATATTAGTACATAGTTATATCAGTTATATATATAGAGAGAGAGAGCTTATCTTATATATAAAATTCTAACATAACAGTTATTTCATTTTGCACTTTTTTTAAAAAAATATTATGTTTGTTTTCATAATAATAATAAACTTTTTATAAATGTATTTTGTAAGTTTCTATTCAATAAAGTTACTAGTCAATCTAGATTGTGCAGCTTGGATCAAATCTGCAAGCCAACACTCGACAAAAAAATATTTATATGATGTTTAATGTTTATTAATTAATAATAATAAATATTTCCAATAGACCATTATATTATAATCTAAAAATCTTATTAATTTTATTTTTTAAGTAAGTTGTTACTTGGTTGAATGTTTATTGAACCAGATAACAAATATATAGTACCTAATTATCAATTTATTATGGTTAATTTAAAAAGAATATTACATTTTTCAAAAGTTATAGGTATTTGTTATAACTTACAAGTTATAAGTAAAAATAATTAGAATATTTACTTTAAAATTTAACAATCGTCAATCATAATTAAACTTTTCTTTATGCATATATTTACTAGTAGTATTCAATTTATAAATTCCTTTTGATATAATATATTGATGATAGACCAATCCTGTAAAAACAATTTAAATAATGATTTTAATAGTAATTATAATATATTATGAGATAATATAGTCTAAAAATTATTTTACATATTTAATTAAAAAAAAAAAAAATGTTGCTTCAAAATTCTAAACATGTATTATAACAAGCTGTAATTAAAGAGAAATATTAAAAAAAAAAATTATGAATATAATAGTAAATTTACAAAAGCTTTTTTGACCATGAGTTAATACAAAGTAGCCATTGTGCAGATTCGTTACTTAATCTATTCCGGTGCTTACGTATAACTAATGATGCCTTAGAAAATAGTCTCTCTGCAGGAACTGAAGTGGCTGAAATCGATAAAAAGTCTCTTGCCATCTTAGCTAATACAGGGAACTGTAATTGATTTAGCTTCCACCACTGTAAAATGTCTACACTGCTTGCACTCCTCGGCTGACTTAGGTATTTTTCCAATTCTTGCTTACTATTCTGAGAATTTGTGAAATTGATCGGAGTCGAATATAGCGCATTGAAGTCTATAATATCTTCATCGTTACCAATTAAGTCTTCTTCTTCTGGCACTTCTGACACTGGCTCTTCTTTAAAGTATAACTCATAGATTTCTTCAAATTTCCTCAGACTACTTTCTTTTAACTCTGTTCCCCAAGGCGTTAAATCAAATGTTTCTGCCTTATGCCTTGGATCTAGAATAAGCGAGATGCAGTAAATCCAGTTTGTTTTTTTATAATGTTTTAGGATTTTATCTCGTGCCGCTTGAAAACTCAAAAGTAGTTGCTCGTCTATTGCAGTTCTTAAAATGTTTTCATGTAATTGTGTTATGGTAGTTTCTATCTTGTCAACTAAAAGATTAAAAGAAACAACAACTTGTGGTAGAGTTACATATTTTTCACCACCAAGTCTTGTTGAGAGACTTTTAAAATTGATTAAAAACTTGTGAACTTTTTCAAATATAAACCATTCATCTTTAGAGATTTGAAATTCTGTTAACTCAGGTAAAATACTGCTTAATGTAATAATGCCTTTTTTGAGTTTTAATGCTACCCCAAGCATATCATGAGTTGAATTCCATCTGGTTGGGCAGTCCAGTATGGGGCTTAAAGTTGTTGATACACCCATTGTGTCACATATTGAACGAAACTTATTTTTCATCTTTTCGCTTCTTTTTATTTTGCTAAAAATAGAACGTAACTTCATTATAGCAGTGCTTGAGTCTTCTATCTGTACTACATAGTCCTCAGATATAGCTTCGTCATTATCCTGGTCAACTTCTATTTCATTTTCACTACCCATTTCATCTTCACTCTCATAATCAGTTTGTAATTTTAAATTTTTCATCAAGTCTTGAACACCTAAGTTTAAAATATGTGCCATGCATCGAAAATGTTGATTTTCTGGATCGAAATCTGGGAGCAATTTTTCAAGTTTGGTCATAAATTTAGTGTTAGCAGATGCATTGTCAACAGTGATGCCTTGAACTTTGTTTTCCAAGTTAAACTCTACCAAACATTTGTGAAAATAAGAGATGTCTCGACCTGTGTGTTTACCATGAGAGGGTATAAAATCAAGGACCATTGATTGATAAATCCATTCATGGTCTATAAAATGAATTGTAATACCATAGAAACTTTTACAAGCTATAGATGTCCAGCCATCAATTGTAAATGAAATTTTGGAAGAGCAATTTTGCAGCTGATCTTTAACACGAGCTCTGAGTTGTTCAAATCGGTCTTTAACCTGACGTCGGAGAGTAGATCTTTTAGAAAATTTAAAATGCGGACAAATCAATTTAAAATAGTCCTGTGTTTCTTTATCATCAAAAAACGAAAATGGAAGATACTTCTGAGTTATCCAATCAACCGTAGATACTGTGAAATCTGTAGTACTAATGGTTCCATTTGCTACTTGAAATTTGAAACATCTTTATTACCATTGTTTTTTTTACACGAATATTGTTTTGAAAAATCTTAGGCTCAAAAAAGTAATTAAAATATATTGTTTATTCATGTAGTGTATATTTACAACAAATCTATTTTATAAATTGTTTAAAATATCATTGTATGAACAATGATGATAAAGCACAATACTAATCTGTAAAACAATAATTATAGAATAAACATTATATTTTAAATCAAATAAAAGCACAGATAAAAATATGTAAGTAATACAAATGTATTTTATTTTATTAAATCAGTATAATATATTATATTCATAAAATATTTGTACCCTATTATACAAACTTGAAATGACCCTTGATTTAATAGTGCATAATAATATAATAATAACAATTACTAAATTACTTGGTACAAATAAAATACCTGCTGAATCATGAAAATAGTATTTTTAATTTAATTACATAATGCTTAGTAGAAAAATTATATCTGGTTTTAGAATAATAAATCTCATCTACACCAGAATAATAGTCAAATTAAATTTATTTTAACATCAATCAGTACCGTCTGGCGTCTACCTACTTTCACTTACTAATAATCAATAAATTATAGTATATAGTTAGTTATAATGTTATGTACAATGTACCTATTACTTTAATATAAACAATATACAATACATTTTCAGTCTTCAGTTGTAAAACGTTGGCGGTGTAGGGTTTGTTAATTAATAATATGGGCTCAATCCTAATATTTAATCAATCATTATTGTACATACCTGTAGTTCAGAAGTCGGACCCTTAAAGAACTTGTCAATTGCATTTTTTGACGATTGCTTTATCGGAAAAAGTATTTGTGCCTCTTTCCTATGTGCAGAAATCAAATATTTTTTTAAGCCCGAAGTGTTTCTATTCTTCATTTGAATATTAATTGTCTTTTTATTTCTTTCGCACAATTTACACTTGCCGGATATAAGATTTTTATTACTGATGATTTCAAAAAAGTCACAACATTTACTGTGGGATTGTGGATTGGATGTTGAATCCAGATTCACACTAGTTATATCCTGTAATGATATGCTCACATACCATTATAATAAATAAAATAAAATCTTACAGAGTAATAAATAACGGCCAGACTGTCGCTTGTAGAAATCGGACTTCCCTAATAAACCGTTGTCATAGGCACGATATCTATTATGCGATCACGAATTAAGAAATCGGCACGTACCGGCGACCCGTGGGGCGCAGGACGTGCGGAATTCTTATATGTCGCCAGAGAAAACTAATGGTAAAAAAAGGTCCTTGCCGCCGAAGAGAAATCTAGCTCGGGGAAGTACAAAAGACCTTTGATAAAAACCGCCTACCTCTCTCTGGTCGGCATATCCGTGTTGTCCCTTAAATCAGTGCATGAGCACCAGCCACCAAGTAACAACCTCTCAAGTACCAAAGAAACCGATTTCAACGAGCGACAACTGGACTTCTTATGCAAGCAATAATCAGTGCGTTCGTTAATTCAATTTGTGTATCTGAAGTAGTACTTTATTTTATCTAAAACCTAAAAATCCTACAATATTGTCTACGAATAACTGCGAATCAGGTAAGGCATTTAATATAATATTTTATATTTATTGCGTTAATACACTATATGTGCTTTTTACATAAAATTACATTGTACGGTGTATTTGATCTAATTCTCGAATACACGATCTCGAGAGCCCTCCGAACACCTGGAGGAAGGTAATAGCTTAATTTTACTATTTTAACTTCTATTTCAATATAAATATCGACAGGAGTCGTATTTATATTCGTATTTTTATTTTATCTTATTTCTAAGTTATTACAATCCATTTTAATAAATAATAGTTACCTAACTATTATAATAAATGTATAGGCTACTACAGTTGTTTAAACGTTGTGGCGGAAATACGACAATCGACATTAGTAGTTATTACCCATACACTTACAATTTCACAGTATTACACGAATAGGAAACGAAATAAATACGTACAATATAATAATAATACCCAAAGTACCAACTTTAATTAAATACTGTTATTACTTATTAGTATTATATTCAATGAAGAGAGCTATTTACAGCACTAAATAAATATTGCGGTTTATAATTAATATACCGTATTGCCCGTACGGTGACTGATGTTATTATTATAATAGGTATATATTTGTGCTCACTGCTCGCACATCAACATTTGTGTCGTATTCGGCAGCTAAAAATAATTCCATTAAGGTTTTGTATTGCTATTTGTCACAAAACCACTTTATATTCGTGGTATCCAATATTTATTATCTTGTTTTCAATAATTCAATAATTCATTATTTTCTCAATTCCTGGAACGTGTTGTAAATCAAATGAAATATTACGTTTTTATTATATTCCTAATAAATTATTTCTTTTAACCTACACTAAATGACGTGTTTTCTGGGAAAATTTTTAAAAAAAAATTACAATAAATATTGCAAGACTGCAAGACTCTTGCAGTGTGGGTCTTGTTTTGGTCTTGGTCTTGCAGGCTCAGTCTTGGTCTTGGTCTTGCAAAGCAATTCGCAGTCTTGGTCTTGGTCTTGGTCTTGGTCTTGCTGCAAGACCAAGACCAAGACTGCAAGACCAAGACAATTTTGCCCATCACTAGTAAATATCCGGTTCACTGAACTGTGTTCTTGAGTCATTTTGAATAATTATAATATTTTGATTTTTTACATAAGTTGCACTGTGGTTTTTTAGTGCAACCTTCGGTTAAATAACCGTTTTTCTTCACAAAAAAGTTTCATAACTAATTATGCACTGGTTCAAAAACAGTATTACTGCACCAAAAATATCCCTTATTAAACGTGCAATGATAGTGCATTTTCGGGTTAAATTACTGTGTTATGGATCATTATTTTAAGTTTTTTTTAATGAAAGAGGTTTAATCATTTTATTTGCAACCTAAGTTCAATTTAATTTATGAAATAGAATATAATTTACTAAATAAACTACAATTTAATACAACTAACAATTTAGAAACATAGAAACATTTTTATTATTTGAAAATGGAATAAGCTGCTGGAAATAAAATGTTACTAATTTGTTAATATTTTCTATCCAATCTGGATCTTTATGTATTTCCACAGTTACTAAATCCTTAATTGTCCAAATAGTAACGTAACAAATTTATCTGCTTAGTATATGAAGTTGCCCTTGAATTTGAGCATAGTTATCATGTTTATAATTAATGCATTTTATACCATTTTTATCATAAAATATCATATAAGAACTACCATTTTGTAAACCAGTTTTAATCAGTTAATTTCGATATCTATACGGACACTTTACTTCAATTATCGAGTCAAGTCCAGCCTGAGCGCCCTTTAGGTGAGTTTACATTAGAGTTGAAACACGAAAGAATGAATTCGAATATTACCGAACGAACAAATGTAAACGGTCATAAATACATTCGTTCGTGTTCGGCAGCGTTCGCTACAAAGGCGGTCTGATCAAAGTGTTCGATATGAGTTCGAATTCGTTCCTTTGTTCGTTCTTTTTTGGACTCTACAAGTGGGTTTACATTACACAAGTTGGAACACATAAATGTATTCCACACACCTTTTTACCAACAGCGCCGGATGAAGGATACCTATTTGGATACCCAACATTATAATAATATTACGGCCAATTACAAAAATTGGTTGACTCAATATTATAACCTAACTTAACCTAACCTAATCCTAATAAACTTAATACCCTAGCAACATAAGTACCTGGGTAGATTAATAATTAGTTATTAATGGTTTGCAATTATGAACTGTGGGCGATATAAGAAACCCTAGACGTCACAGTGCGGGTTTCAAATACGGCGCTCTTATTGGTCGATTTCAAATTGCCACGTTTTTTCATATATTATTTTTATATAGATTTTTACATATATTCATAGGTTAGGTGTACCTTTTTGTATTTGTGATTTACAAATTTATTAATTGTTTTATTAACACCAACGTCATAAATGCATCAAATATGCATCTTAAAAATATCATAGATGAAATAAATATTAGTAATAGCGATTTGCGTTGTGAATTAGTAGATATTAAGAACGATGTTGCAGTGATACGTTGCAATCAGTGCCGTAACTAGAGGTTGGCGACATAGGCGCTTGCCAAGGGCGCAGTAAAATAAGGGGCACTTTGAGTTAAATTAAAATTGGTTTTTTTTTTTTATAACATTTTTTTTCTCATATATTTATTTAAAGTTTTATTAAAATTGAGCGTAAATGTATAATTCACAAACATATTACATACTGGATTGCGCCTTGATGGTGTTTATTTATTGGTTTATTACATTTACATTTATATTATACACTGATATATATTATTTTATTTTTGCGTGTATGAAATGTATAGCCAGTGGCGTATTTACGTGGGGGGGAGGGGGTCCAGGGGTACTATACCCCCCCCCAGAACCTCTCATTAAAAAAAAAAAACTAAAATTCTTACATATTTGCAGAATCCGATTTATGTAAGCACGCCTGATCGCGCGGATATAGACATATAGTTTTTTCCCGTGAACAAAATATAGTTTAAAATTAGTTACAACAGCTAACACAAATACATGTTCCTGCAGCATGGTTTTAGGTAATAAGACGTATGGAAATTATACATTTATAGTAATGTTATTCTGACGACAGTTTTTCTAAGTTACGACTTAATACGAAGTGCGATAAGCCGATAAAATTAATAAGTACCCGTATCTTTGAAATATAAACTTTATCACACAGAAAAACTGGTTATTGATGGATTTGTGTGTATAGCAATTAGCAATAGTTGTGTAGCTAATAGCCATATATGGATAGGTATAATAAAATATATATTATTGGCATTTATCTTTTATAAGATTTTACACATTTTCTATTAGTCTCATTTTTCCTTCAACAACTATACGAGTAACGAGTGAACCAGTGAACAAGTGTTTATTGCATTTTGATCAATATTGAGTAAGTACACAATATATTGCTTTTATTATGTCTCAGCAAACTTCGTTAAACCAATTTTTTAAAAAACCCAATGATACAAATGTTCTACAATTTGACCATCACAAATCAGTTTCCGTAACTTCTCCAAATAAACGACCAATTTCACCAAATATAGATAATAATGTCAAACGTACCAAAATGTCAAAAAAATCTGACAATACTGAAACAGAAAATTAATATAATTTTAACAATTTCGATATTGGATTTTATTTTAACCATTCGTTAACAGATGTAGAGAAAGAAGTTCTTAAAAAAATTCGGAAGCCCGAACCTACTTTTGAATTCCCTAATACTGTGATATTTAGTGGTAAAAATAAGCGATCCAAAAATTTAAAATTTCAATACAGATGGTTGCATACCTTTCCGTGGTTAGCGTACTCCGCAAAATTAGATGGTGCATTTTGTACGTTTTGTGTAACGTTTTGTAAATCGGGAGGTGGCATAAATTCTCAAACATTAGGCGCTTTGGTTAGTAAACCTTTTCAAAATTGGAAACATGCAATGGAAACGCATATCGATTTTTATTCCATACTTAGACTCTTTTATAAGTCAATTAAAATCTAGATTTCTTAATCATATTGATATTTTGTCAAGTTTTCACTCTCTTTTCGACGAGAATTCTACTAAAGAAGAATTCAAAAAATTAGCTGTAATTTATGAAGAAGATTTAAATGGTAATAATTCAATAATAGAAGAGTTCCAACTGTGGCAAAGGAAACTTAAAAAATTGGAAATAAAACCAAAAAATTCAACTGATGCACTGAAGTTAGGTTGGGCACGAACGACAAACGGCATAATAATGATTACCACAAATGATCGGTTTTCCCAATTATTTAACTAATATGACGGCATACAGTATATTAGTATATACCATACTTTATAATATAATATCTATACAGAGTACAAAATAAATTAATGTTTATCTTTACATTAGTACCTCTACACTATTGATTAGGTTTGCCGTCAGTTTCCGTATTTTATATTAGTGTATAAAATACACTTTAGTAATAGTGTTTTTCGATACAAGAGCTGCTGAATTACGGTGTATCAATTATCAAATATGTTTTTTAAATTTAATATATTATGTATTGCAAATACATTACATTATACACTCATGTGTAAATTAGGGACACTTTTACCAAACTTATTTTATTTATTTTTAATCTTAGTTAAAATCTCAATTTTAATCGAAATAATATTCTGTTAGTTTCGTTTGCTTATTTTTTTTGTAAATTGTAATTTTTTCATAAAGTTTTTTTCTTTTTTTTTTTTTTTTATTAAAAATGAGGTATTTTGATGTTTTGAATACATCGTGTTTTTAATTATTCAGATTTTTCCCATATTAAAATATGGTATATTCGTTTATACATTCATAATTAAGTATATTTTATTTTATTAGAATGCCTCCAAAAAAACCGCCTGGGGCTGAATTAAAAAAATTAAGAAAGGAACGTGAAGAAAAACAACGCCCACTAGGAATCAATTTAAAAAACTGGTTATCTACTTCAACTTCATCTGACAATCGTCCATCTGATCAAGTTAACTTTGAATGAATATATACCGATTTCTGACACTTCTTCAACTGTAATAACTTTTAATCATAATATTACTAGTTTCATAACTGATAATTCTGAGACTGAACCTGAATTACTAGAACCAATTTCAAATATTCACATAGACTTTTCAGACCCAGCTAAATGGCCATTAGTAAATGATAAAATACTAGTAGCAATCGTCGAGTATGGTTTCCACCATAATTACCATAATGATTTATCCAATTATATTTTTCCTGAAGACAATGATGGTAGACATTTTGTTCAAAATGGTTGTATAAAAATCTTCCCAACGGAGAAAAAGTAACACGAAAATGGTTGATTTATAGTTATTCAACAGATAAAATTTTTTGTTATCCGTGTGTTTTATTTTCAAAAAGCAGAGTTTCTGCATTCACAGATACAACAAACGGTTATTGTGATTGGAAACATCTAAACCCTAATATATTAGTTCATGAAAATACAATTGCTCACCGACAATGTTATATAGAATGGAAAGAATTAGAAAATTGAATAAAAAAGGAAAAACAGTATTAAAACTTCTTTGGCATTTATGACTTTCAGACATTAATTATAGAGTTGGAACGTAAGAAAAATAGAAAAGAATAGAATGGTATTGGATTAAAATCGTATAAGACGATTAACATTGGAAATGTATGGAATTCAGTGCTCGAATTGGGAATTATTAAGTAGAGAAGCTCAATCCAACAATTTATAAACTGCGTTCCAAGTGCAAAATTACTCAACGCAAAACCGTGGGAGCAAGCCCCATCCACCCACCTTAACCAGTTAATCATTTTTCAATACTACATTTCATCTTGGTTACAAAATTTTAACTTAATTATATTCCTAATTTCCAAACATATTATATTTAGATCCACTCCAAATTTTAACTAAAATTATTTTTGGCATTATAGTTTGTACCGTTCCCCGTGCAAGTAACACATCAAAATAAAGATAACAGTACGTACTAATTAATATCATAATTTTTGTGTTAATTAAACATCCCACTTTTTTTCCAAAATGTCAAATATTAGAAGAAACCGTTTGGGGTTATTTGACACGTGTCAATTTACCCCATTGTAGATATTTTGATTTGATAATATGTTTCCTTATATATAGGTATTTAGTAATAGTAAGAAATTATAAAAGGACATCAAGTAGAGCAAAAGTACCTATCGACGTAATAAAAATTGCCGTAAAAAAAGTTTTAGTTGACAATATGTCACGCAGAAGTGTAGCACAAGATTACAATATACCTTTTAAAACATTATCACGCTATTGTACAATTCGTGAGCTCTAAGATAACGAAGGAGATCATATTAACCAGGTTGGTGGTGTAGGGTACAGTAAACATAAACAAGTAATTTCAATATGTGAAGAGGAATAGCTTGCTGATTATATAAAAAAATATTCAGATATTTATTATGGCTTATCGCCAAACGAAGTTCGTAAGTTAGCATATCAGTATGCAGGGTGGATAAATGAAACCCATTTTGTTGGATATATGAAATGTTCCAAATAGAAACCAATATTATTGTTACTCGACATTCATGAATAGGATTTGTCCATAGAAGGTCTAAACTATTGTAAAGAAAATGGTATCATTATGCTATCATTCCCACCCCACTGCTCTCATAAGTTACAGCCGTTAGACAGGAATATTTTCACAACACTTAAAAAATACGTCAATACCACGTGTGATTCGTGGATAGTTAATAATTCTGAAAAATTATGTCTATATACGATATACCTGGTATTATTAAACAAGAATTACCACTCGCTGCTACACCGACTAATATTTGATCCTGGTTTTCTGTCAGTGGAATTTATCCATTTAATCCGGATATTTTCACTGAAGTTGATTTTATGCCAGGTTATGCTACAGAAAGACCTGAAGTATTAATTGAAGAACCAGAATGTAAGACTCAACAAGATTGCATTGATTTACTGCCAGATATTTCAAATAATTTTACTAACAATCAACTATCAATAGAAGAACTAGTTAGGTCCACTTCAAATAATTCTACTAACAATCTACCAGAAACAGAAGAGCCAGTTGCGTCTACTTCAAATAATTTTACAAGTAGCCCTTTACCTTCCAATCTAAACACATTATCACCTATTACAACACCGGAAGATATTAGACCATTACTAAAAGCACCACAAAGAAAAGCAGGTAGAACAAATCCTAAGAAACGTCACATAGCTATACTTATAGATGCACCCAAGAAAGAAAAACAAAAACAGGAAAGACAGGCGAAAAAATCAAGTGGAAATAAAAAGCAACAATCAAAAACAATAAAGTTGTGTGTTTAGTTTGTTGTGAGTTATTTTCTAGTCAAGAAGATCGATATATTTGTCAACACTGTGACTCAGATGACGACATAGACAAGTTTTCTAGACAATTTAAAGATTTTTAATTTTATAATTTTAAAGTAGTTCAATATCTTTCTTGAATCAAAAAAGTTTCTAGTCATTTTTTAAAAATGTATTATTCATTGTTTTTACAAAAATTGTTATTAGTTTTTTTTTATACAATTTCTTAAAATAAGTTTAATGAAAATATTAATTTTAAGGTTAATATCTAAATAGGTTTTTAATTATTATAAACAAAAATATTTTATATTTGTCATAATATAGTAAATTGTTATACAAAATAAGTTTGTTTAGTTTTGTGTCAATGTGCCCTAATGCTTGTGTCAACTAATCCCGATTCCGGGGTTAGATGACACAAACATTTTATTTTACATTTTAAATTTTGTACAAAAAAGGGTTAAATATTTAGACGAAATAATGGTACGATTTCATAGCTTACATATTAATGAAGGGATACTTACAAATTCGAGTATTTAAAATGGAAATTCTGATCGTAGAAAAAAAATTGTTTAAAGTGTGTCAACTAGCCCCGGTCTCCCATACTGTTGAAGAAAATCTAAGCATTATTACTAGTCACACGTGCTGTGTAAGTTTCAAGTCGATAGGTCAGACCATTGTAACCTTTAATTTTTTTACCTTTTACTAAGTCGGGCGTTGTATAAGCCGTATAACCTGATACCGAACAATACAACTTAGTGTATCATGTCGAATAGCGTGACTCCGTAAATACACAAAGGTATTTTTGAAAAAAACCTTAGTGGTCGTTCGATGTGCCTGAAAGTCGATATATTGGTAGTATGTAGGTCGGTACTCACACACCTCAAATGGTGTGATTAATAAATGTACAAACTAATAATTGTCGATTTGTAAGACCATTTTTAATTTAAATTTCAAATAAATATAAAATTATGGAATTACTATAATTACAAACATAAATTAAAAAATTAACTAATAAATCGAATAATTTATATAAATGTATACTAATTTATATTTACAAAGTTTTCAAAACTTCCACCATTTTGAACAAAATACATAGGATTTATATTGGACAGTCCTGAATAAGGCTCTGTTGACTTTCCCATATTAATACACCAAAAGCCCAAACATCAGATTTTCGTTATTTACAGCATGGACACTTTTTTGCCAAAAGAGAAAAGAGAGAATTGTATTAATATCACTTAAAACCTTAGTATATGAATTATAAATTATAAATTAATTATTATATATACAGGCCGTATTTAAACTTTTCACGCCCCGGGTGAACGAAATAATTACACCCCCCTCCTCATTAAATTATCCTCATTGATCAGGAAAAAGTATTAAAACTTAATAAAATCTTTACTTTGAAAATTATTATTGCTATTGTATACGACCAGTTTTGGTTGCCATCATCAGACAGTATATTAAATAAAACCTATCTTCTAATTCTGAAGATTTTACACACAATATTGGTTTTGTCAAAGGATTATCTAATGTAGAAAGCGAATCATTGACATTTTCATCATTATTAACCTCAACAGTATTGGCTAAAACAGTTGGAAAATAATGATCAATAAATACATTTGCACACAATATTATTGGAAGTATTAATCAAATAACTATTATAAAACATAATGTTCTATGTAGCCATTCTGCAGATTATTTCTTTATAGTTCTAACCTGTAGTTAATTTTTTTAAATATGATGTTAAATTTCAAGTTTTTGAAATAACAGAATTAATTTTTAAAGCTCTTTCTTTGGCTTTCTTCCGATAAGCAGCTCCACTTAATCTATTTTTACCATCCATTTTAAATTAGCAAGCAAAGCAATAGTGCTACAGGCACCAATAGCTGTAAATTTACTTACCGTTAGTTTTTACGTGCAAATACATAGATAGATAGTTTATATTAGATACTGACATAATTACACGACTCCGGTTCATTATAATTTTAATTAATAAATTGATGAGTAAAGACGTAAAGTAAAATATGAAAGAGTATATATTAGTAACAGATATTATTTACTAATACAAACAAAAAATACTTAACAAATTTACTATAAAGTATTAGGTATGTATAATGTATTTACGTCGATACACAGGCACACAGCAGTAAACACATTCGAGACGAATCATAATATGGAGAAATTACGTACAAGACGGATCACGCGTTTTTACCTAAATAACGTTATATTAAATATTGTTACGCGATAACCGAACCTTAGACATCGATATAAAATTCAATTTTTATCCTACACTTTTCGTATTTTTACCAATTGATTGAAGAAATAGTGCGACAATTATCGACATCGACAATTAAAATTTATAAATGTTGGCTCCACGTGGAGCACTGTTTTTAAGTTATTTTTAAATGATGGCAACAATAGGAATTTGCCTACAAAAATTTCTATTGGCTACTAACATTGTTTTAAACATTTTGGATATTTGAGATATTTCTCTTGAATTAGTATATATCTACCAAGTATATTTATAAATACACATATAACATTTTTGAACCAAAATTGGTAATTTTTTACCTGGGTAATTTTAGTTGATGCATCATCAATATGTTCCAAGTTATAGGCAGACAGATCTTCATTTACATCATTCTTTGAAATTCTCATTAAACAATTAGAATTATATAATATAAATATTGGAGACTTCTTTTTTTTTTCGAATATAATCATTACATGGGAGTCAAAAAAAAAATAAAAAAAATATTACCTAATTGAATTAAATTAAAGTTTTATCCCTATTTGTCTAATACAAGTATATAATTTTGTATACAAACTAAATATGTTACTACTTAGTGAAAAATAACAATGAATATTGAATATGAAATAGCCTGTATGGACAGGTCTAATCTGGTCTAACTTTTGTCCCCTAAATTGGTGTTTTTTTGTATTCATTATTAACTATTTAGTACACTTGGTACGGAAATAGTCACAGTGTTGCACTATTCTATGAATATTGTGTTTGCTTATGCTCAATAATAAGAATAGTCTGTTCAGAAATTTTAAATTTTTATTAAGTTAAATTTATTTTTCATAGTTAATCCTCTTTTACACTTAGAAATTAAAATTTAATTTTACAAATTTAATATAATGGCCCCTCGTAAAAGAAGTGAAACGTGGAATCATTTTAGTGAGTTGGACAACAGTAAAGCCAAATGTGGGTATTGCAGTAAAATATTAAGTACTGCTGGTGGATCTTTTGGTATAATTTGAATCGCCATTTAAAAACGGTTCATCCTGCTGTACTTTTTTCAAAAGCAAAAGAGATAATGGACCTTGATGAAAATCTTGTAGATGATCCTGCTAGTCACGGTATATTTTATTCAGTTTTACTATTATTTTCCTATTATGCATTTCTATGTACCAATTTAAGTTAAACTCCTTTATGTGGTATTACATGAATACATAAGCAGACCCTCCAGTAGAAGCATTAAATGTTCCTGGTTCGAGTGGTGTTAATAATACTTCAACAAATACTACCCGCATCCAAAGTAACATTATGAGTTTTATGCATAGTAAAAAACCTATCTCAATGAGTAGATCTAAGGAAATTGATGAACAAGTGACAAAAATGATAGTAAAAGGGTAATTAACTATATTTATTTAGAATTTATTATAATTATATATAAATACATGTTAAGAAACAAAAAGCAAATAATTATAACAATAATAATTATAAAAATAATGATACATTAAAGTCAAATAATTATATAATAGGAAAACGATAATATAGTAGTAACATGATTGCAACTCCTCTTTAACTTTTAAGCATAGCATGACGTGTGGGGGTATGTAATATGTATGTTTGAGTTCTAAACAATGATACATTAAAAAAGTGAAAAAAATATTAATTTTTTTATTTTTATTTTATGATCTAGATTTTATCCATTTTCTATGGTAGATGACAAAGAATTTAGAAAACTATTAAAAATGTTGAACCCTCGATATGAGATTCCTTGCCGACAAACTATATCTAAGAATTTGATCCCAAAATTATACAATTTAACTTTAGAAAATTTAAAAAAAAAAGTTGAAAATGCAAAAGCAGTTTCATTGACAACAGATGGTTGGACTTGTGTAAATAATAAAAGTTATGTTGCAGTAACAGCTCATTTTATTGATGAAGATAAAATGGTGTCAGTTTGAACAGCTTGTGAACATTTTCCTCTAGAGCACACAGCAAATAATCTAGCAGAGTATTTAAAAAATATAACAATTGAATAGGAAATCAATCATAAAGTTGTGGCTGTTGTAACTGACAATGCAGCAAATATGGTTTCTGCAGTACGTCAGTTACATTTTCGACACCTTGGATGTTTTGCTCATTCCATCAATCTCGTTGTTCAAAACTCACTAGCAAACATTTCAGAAATAGTTTCAAAAGTAAAAAAAATAGTCGAATTTTTCAAACGCAGCAGTAACGCATTAACAAAACTCCAATCAACACAAGCTCAAATGGGTTTACCTTTATTAAAATTGAAACAAAATTGTGTGACGAGATGGAACTCGACGTATGATATGTTGAAGAGAATTATTTGTATAAAAGATGCTGTAATTTCAACATTAGCTCTATTACAAAGTAGTATTGATACTTTGACTCCAGAAGAATGGGATACAGTTGATAAAGCTATTCTAATATTACAAATTTTTAATGAGGTTACAATAGAAGTTAGCTCAGAAAAAACCGTATCCATATCAAAAAAAATAGTTCTAGTTAGTTCCATGACAGCAACTGTAAATACTTATGTTAACGATATATCTTTGCCCTATGCAGTTCATCAAATGGCAGTTTCACTGAAAAGTGAACTACAAAAACGGTTTAAAGACATTGAAGAGATTGAAATTGTGGCACAAGCATCAATCTTGGACCCTCGATTTAAAAAATATGGTTTCACTGATGAAGTAAAATATAAAAACGCCTATACAAATTTAAGAACACGAATAGGAAACATTCAATTGCCGTCAACACCATCTAACAACCTCGAACAAACACCAACAACTTCAACATCACAACCTCCAAGATCTCTGTTATGGAAAATGTATGAAGATAAAGTTGAGCAATTCAAATCCACAGTGTCATCAACTGCAGCAGGAATAATAGAGTTGGATAAATACCTCGGAGAAACATTAACTGACCGTAAAGATGATCCGTTAAAATGGTGGTACGAACGAAAGCATATTTATCCTCATCTGTATGAATTTGTTATGAAGCCCTGTGTGACAGCAACCAGTGTTCCATGCGAGAGAATATTTTCAGAAGCTGGACAAATTATTACGCAAAAAAGAAATTGCTTGAACACAAAAAAAGCTTCACAGTTAGTATTTTTACACAATAATAATAATCCACTCAAAAAGGACTCGGGTTGTATCAGCATGGCAGTAACAACACAACCAGCGGAGGAATTCTCAAATAACTTCACTCCAGTAACAACATTGTCTGAAGATACTACAGAAATGACCGTATGTTCAGATATTACGCCTTTAAAAATCTAACTCAACTAGTACTACAGTAATACATACTATTGCTGAATGTGCTGTGATAATTTTGCAAGTGACTGTTATGTTAATGATTGTAATAATAATATTTCATAAGAAAATAAATTGCAAAAGTTAATTTCTAAATACCATGAAACGCATAACTTTGTAACTGAGCTTTTAGTAATTTTAAGATTAGAAGGTCTTAAACTACCAAAAAATTCGAGGACCTTCTTAAAAATTCCAAAAAAACATGAAATTATTTGTATAGAATCAGGATCATATATTCATATAAGTATTCAGTTCATGATAACACCAATTTTAACTAAATACTTTGATATTAGGAAATTCCTAATACTTCCAAGATATTAACTGGTTGATAAACATAGAGTCTACAAACGTAGAGCGCTATTTGGGTTGATTGTGAACGGAAAGATGGACAACATTTAATTTGTAAATGTATTTTATTTCGTAACACCTATAATCGTACCTATCTATATTCATTATTCATAACTATAGATTTATAGCCACTGCACATTTTCGGTCACTGAAAATATTACACGGTGGTTTTCTGAAGAGATTGGGAATATCAATTATAAAATGTCATCGATAAGATATAAGTACCTACGTGTGACACCATGAAATATTAACGACTATACAATTAGTGTTTGTAAAAATATTAGTTTTGTTTATATGTAGGTATTCTAAATATAATCGATCACTCACCCTAATATCTAGATGCTCATCTTCTTTAAACGTCGGTTTTGAAACCAGGTCTTCACGTGCTTTTCAGTAATGCCCAGTTCATTCGCTAACCGTTCTCGCATCATTCTGTTCAAATACCTATTGTTTTGAAATGTGCTTATCAAGATGAAAATTTGATCGTTGGTGTACTGGATTCGTGCTCTTTTTTGTTTCTTGGTATCTAAATAAGAGTTTATAAAGTATTAAAATGTATGAATATGGGACGTTAAAGTTTTAAAATGATTATCTTAATGTTTATGCAGTATATTTCTGAAGTATTTTTTAAGGTAAGATTCCACTATCTACAGACTAAAATAATACAATTATGTTAAAAATTAGGCGTCTAGTTAAAATATAGGTACAGTATTGAATATACTTTGGAAATTTGTAACTGATTACAAGTTACAGTTATTTATAGAAACATTTAAAGTTACGTGTTATAACGAAATATTTATGTTTATTTTTTTAATTAAACATAGATATTAAGACAAATTAATATTTGTTTTTAAGAAGAGTTCAAGAGAAAAATGTATTACAAAAGTAATAACAAAATATAAAAATTATTAAAACATTATAGTTACAGAATATTACAAAATTTAATAAACTAATAAATAATATGTATGATTCTAGAGTATTACATAAATAAAATATAACCCTAAACACCCAATATCAAACTATATATTATATATTTATCTACATTCCGTCAACACAAAATATTGATGACACATTTGCACATGTTCACACGAGTATATAATATATTCATCATGTAAATTCCACCGATTGCTACCTTTTTAAACCTTTTTTCATGTAAATTCCGCTGGTTTTTATTTACCCGAAATTAAATTAACAAAATGTAGGTAATATGTAGGGGAACATGGGGGAATGGCGGCCACCTCAGCGGCAGTTCACGTATCTTCGGTAATAAAAATCCAAATATTTTACTGTTGCTTACATTACAACTATAAAGTTGTTAGCTACTACTAATATAAGTTTCAAATTTTTAAAGTTAAGTGCAGTATTTTAAAAAAAAAAAAAAACGCAAATGACCGGCATTACCCATATAGTGGGTAATATTACCAGTCACACAAAAATACATGTACAAGTATAGGATAAAATATAAATTTATAAAAATTATACAAATAATGATCAAATAAATATGTTGTCGGTATAGAGATACCGTAATACAAAAGTGTATAAGAAATGTTAGTTTGTTGCATTTATAAACAATATTATTATTATAATAGACGAATACAAGGCTGTCATTACCCCATCAGATTTAGCCCTTTTACAGTTTTTTTAAATAAATGCATTTACTTAAAAACCATAATATTTAGATGAATTATGAGCAAATAATTGCAATCCTCATATTATTTAAAGGTAAATAAAACCATTAATGTAGAGAAAAATAAATAAAAACACTTACCTTCAGACGATTTTTAATTAAAAAAAATATTATATCGAACATGATAATACAATTTATAGCAAACTTTTGGTGAGCAAAATTGTGTTAATCATTTTGAGACATCTAGTATTAGGTTTTGATAACAATAATTATCAAATAACGTGAAAATCTAAATTTTAGCTATCATATTTCATGAGATATGTCACTAGCCGCCATTCCCCCACGTTCGCCTACTAAATTTATGTACAGATTATAATATATATTATATTCCGATACTTACAATAATTTTAAAAACCGTATAATAATTTTCATTAGGTAAGTTAATAATTAATTAACAATGCGTGTGTAACAGATTACTGTCTGTTCAACCCCGGATACGAAAATGTGGTGTCATTATCTCGTGTATGAATCTTATATAATAACTATACATTTTAAAAGCTTTGAAATTTATATAAATTATAGATTATAACGTTTTTTTAGTGAAAATTACTGCGAGCGTTATTACTTATTCATATTCATACAATTTTTAATAGTATTTTAAAATGTTAATTACGAGTATAAATATATAATATATTAATTATATGAACTTACTCGACGACTTTGAGGAAGACTTCGGTGTTGTGGAGAGCGTGTGGGTCATAGTGAATGTTTGTGAAGAAACAGGAAAACCTTGATTTTCCAGTAAATGGACATGAGGACAGGGACAAAGAAGAAATAGGTTTTCGGTGGGCGCTCTGCAATTGACTCCGAGTGACATATTATTTGCCATACGCCAAGCATTCCAGTACATCGGTATCACATGCTGTTGGTGTTGCATTCCCCACATCTTATAGCTCATCATATTCCATGTATTTACTTGCTGCAGAAACTGTAACCGCTGATGGTCCTGCCAGATGTTATCTGTACGAAATGGCACCAATGAGTGCTCAAGCTGGTCAATGTCAGGTTGCTGTACACGATTCTCTGCCAGCAGCGCGTCGTCATCGTGAGTAGTCGTAGCGAAGAGCACATTGTAGGCAATCATTTCCGTAGAGAATTGCAAGTCTGGAAAAATTTCAAAACATATAGATACCTATTCAAATTTGGCTATCTTGTCTATTGCCACCACGATAAAACACATCCCATTTGATACCCCGCAACTACAGATACGCTAAAAACAATTCATTCCGATCGTCCGAAAATAATGTTTCTAAATATAAGTAGCTAACAAAAAATTGCCAATCGCTTTACTTATCTATATATATTAACATAAAGTCCAGAATATCAGCAAGAAAAAAATACCACTATATATATTAAAAATAAATTTATATATGCAGGGTTGTAAAATATTAAGTAGTTATCTACTTGGTACACCTATACTTAATTTATGTGTAATTGTATTTCTAAACTCCTGGGCCCTTCCACACGAGTCATCTCAGTGGAGCCCAGTGTTCATATATATATATATGAAATTAAATTTAAAAAAAAAAATAAAAATAAATTTCAATTTTATGGTCTATTTGTGATAAATATGAAAAGGTGGTTGTTTGTGAACTTTTTCTGATGAAGTCAGTTTTGAGATCTTTTTGCACATTGTTTTCATTGTGGTATTTTACTGATCTGAAATGCGCCAGGAATAGTTCATGTATACTACTTATAGTATTACATTGTATAATGATAAATACTAAATTCTTCTGACAATGATTGATGTTGTCATCAAATAATGATTAGGGCTAAATTCAACTTAATAATATTAACCATTTTTAAATTTTACTATTTAAGTCTGGGGTGATTGGAATGTTTGTTGTAATTTTTTGAATACATGTTATATCTTTACTCATATTTTGTATAACTACAAAACGAACATTTTGATTTTGACCTAACCTTTGTTTATTTTTATTTATTTTATTTACTCTCATTTCATTAAAGATTAATTTTAGAAAATTTTTAAGAGTTTCGAGTTAAAATAAAATTACCATTAGAACTATTTGATGTTATATCAGTAAGTGTAGTAAAAATAATATATTATAGTAACATGCAATTTATGTTGATGAAATGGGAATGTTGTTACACATTTTTGATGTTGAAAAACTTGAAAATTTCATACTTTAAATCTGATATCTACCAGATTTTAATGTAAGCACTGTTCGCGGCATTGAAAATATGAGTTTTTACTTTTTACATAAAATATAGTTATTTAAGTTTATCAGTGTTTAATATATTTTTACATAAATTATTATTATTATTATTGAAATATTGATTAAATTTATGTGATTGCCGATCGGCCAATAAGACCTAGGTAGTCCGACGAAGTATATTACAACTATTGAAGCGACTTATGGCAAATTATTTATATTATACTAAAATTTGATTTGAAATTGCAACAGTCAAAAAATGAATTGTTTATACCTAGTATTAAATTAGTTCACCGCTAATATATTTATTATTATGTAATATTAACCTGTTAACTCAAATGTATGTTGGTATTGTATATCAAGATTTGTAATAAATTGTAAATATAATGCCACTGTCAAAGTGTGTGCACACAATATTGTTATGTGCGTTATTTTTTATCTTGATACTTAGCCCTTAGGAATAGTAAAAAAAGTTTAAATGTTCAATTCTCACGGATCACTGTGTTTATGTATTTGTTTAACTTAGTTATATGATTTTTTATGTAATAATAAATACAATATTAGATTTGTTCAAAAAATAAATTATATTAAAGAAGCTTTGAATATTATATACAAATTAATTTAATTATTACCTATTAAGTTAATATGCATGACTTAAAAATTATTATTTTGACGAAACAAGGATACTTTAAACTATAAACAAAAATTAATGAACATAAGCAATTATTCACTTGGAGCAGCGTTTCTTAAACTTTTCCATCCGTTGAATCCTTGTTTATGTCACATTTATGGTGTAACTCTCTTTTACTGAAAAAAGCACTCAAATTTCGCGGAACCCCAGGGTTAAACACAGTTTAAGAAACGCTGACCTAGAGTAATAGGTTGTACAACAGATATAGCGATAAATTCTGGCGAACAGTCTGTACATTTATTACCGGTCATGTAATTTATTCATTCTATTAAGTTAATGATTGTATTAAACTATGCTAGTGTTGCATAAAGAAATATTAAATCATTGATAACCGCAATAACCAAATAAATTAAACCACCAATTAACATCAACGATATTTCACCGATCTGTAGTTTACAGGTCCGGTAATTGATAATTTACAGAACTATTAACAATATCGGGCGTTTAAGCCACACCCGGTTAAAACTAAATAGAATAAAAGACAGAAATACAAATTGGAATCCACCAGCCTTCTCCACGTTGCCATCTTGTTACATCATAGGTCCACGGTGTCGTCATAATAACCTCCGCCGCATTGAGAATAATTGTATACAATCTGCGTGAATAATAATAATACATTTTATTACGATTAGCACGTCAATACTACTAATCCTATTAGATTTTTAGTTTCTAAACATAAGTATTGAACATTCCACTGTATTTACAGTAGAATTACCAACATTACAGAACGCATAACGTTATCCAAATAATAAAATAGCTACAACACAGATAAAGATCTTTTGCGTTGTGAAAGTTTGGTAATTCTACTATAAATACAGAGAGAGCATAATTTATTGTATGTTACCTAGTAAAGTTAGCCCCGCCAACAATTAATGATTTTAGTGTCGCCTCCCCTTAAAACTTAATCAAATACGCCACTAGCTGGCTACGAACCTATGTTAGAACACAACCATTTTAACATTGAATTTTTGATTTTTTTTATGAAATGATAATTTATGTAAATAAACTACAGCTTATTCTTTCTTACGTTCTGATAGTATACATTTTAATGAATTCTCCGTGGTTAAATAAAATAATAATTAATACCACATTACCACAATGAATGACAGTTTTCGGTCATATTCTAATATTACTAATCTAACGATACTAACTGGCATTTACTCTTATTTTATGGTATTAAATAGATTAAGGAAATTATTCGTCTGGCCTGCCTGGTAATAATAATCACAGTGATGTTTATGAAACTTACTTAAATATCAGCAATATTTTCACCACCAAATTAGCTTACCCTCTAGTGCCGTGCTTGGTTTTTTTGTATTTATTAGTAAGTGTTTTTCAGGTTGGAACAATTACGAATACTATTGAGTTATTATATGATTAATTGAAACATTTGACTGAGATTAATTTTTAAAAAAACGTAGAGCGCTATTTGGGTTGATTGTGAACGGAAAGATGGACAACATTTAATTTGTAAATGTATTTTATTTCGTAACACCTATAATCGTACCTATCTATATTCATTATTCATAACTATAGATTTATAGCCACTGCACATTTTCGGTCACTGAAAATATTACACGGTGGTTTTCTGAAGAGATTGGGAATATCAATTATAAAATGTCATCGATAAGATATAAGTACCTACGTGTGACACCATGAAATATTAACGACTATACAATTAGTGTTTGTAAAAATATTAGTTTTGTTTATATGTAGGTATTCTAAATATAATCGATCACTCACCCTAATATCTAGATGCTCATCTTCTTTAAACGTCGGTTTTGAAACCAGGTCTTCACGTGCTTTTCAGTAATGCCCAGTTCATTCGCTAACCGTTCTCGCATCATTCTGTTCAAATACCTATTGTTTTGAAATGTGCTTATCAAGATGAAAATTTGATCGTTGGTGTACTGGATTCGTGCTCTTTTTTGTTTCTTGGTATCTAAATAAGAGTTTATAAAGTATTAAAATGTATGAATATGGGACGTTAAAGTTTTAAAATGATTATCTTAATGTTTATGCAGTATATTTCTGAAGTATTTTTTAAGGTAAGATTCCACTATCTACAGACTAAAATAATACAATTATGTTAAAAATTAGGCGTCTAGTTAAAATATAGGTACAGTATTGAATATACTTTGGAAATTTGTAACTGATTACAAGTTACAGTTATTTATAGAAACATTTAAAGTTACGTGTTATAACGAAATATTTATGTTTATTTTTTTAATTAAACATAGATATTAAGACAAATTAATATTTGTTTTTAAGAAGAGTTCAAGAGAAAAATGTATTACAAAAGTAATAACAAAATATAAAAATTATTAAAACATTATAGTTACAGAATATTACAAAATTTAATAAACTAATAAATAATATGTATGATTCTAGAGTATTACATAAATAAAATATAACCCTAAACACCCAATATCAAACTATATATTATATATTTATCTACATTCCGTCAACACAAAATATTGATGACACATTTGCACATGTTCACACGAGTATATAATATATTCATCATGTAAATTCCACCGATTGCTACCTTTTTAAACCTTTTTTCATGTAAATTCCGCTGGTTTTTATTTACCCGAAATTAAATTAACAAAATGTAGGTAATATGTAGGGGAACATGGGGGAATGGCGGCCACCTCAGCGGCAGTTCACGTATCTTCGGTAATAAAAATCCAAATATTTTACTGTTGCTTACATTACAACTATAAAGTTGTTAGCTACTACTAATATAAGTTTCAAATTTTTAAAGTTAAGTGCAGTATTTTAAAAAAAAAAAAAACGCAAATGACCGGCATTACCCATATAGTGGGTAATATTACCAGTCACACAAAAATACATGTACAAGTATAGGATAAAATATAAATTTATAAAAATTATACAAATAATGATCAAATAAATATGTTGTCGGTATAGAGATACCGTAATACAAAAGTGTATAAGAAATGTTAGTTTGTTGCATTTATAAACAATATTATTATTATAATAGACGAATACAAGGCTGTCATTACCCCATCAGATTTAGCCCTTTTACAGTTTTTTTAAATAAATGCATTTACTTAAAAACCATAATATTTAGATGAATTATGAGCAAATAATTGCAATCCTCATATTATTTAAAGGTAAATAAAACCATTAATGTAGAGAAAAATAAATAAAAACACTTACCTTCAGACGATTTTTAATTAAAAAAAATATTATATCGAACATGATAATACAATTTATAGCAAACTTTTGGTGAGCAAAATTGTGTTAATCATTTTGAGACATCTAGTATTAGGTTTTGATAACAATAATTATCAAATAACGTGAAAATCTAAATTTTAGCTATCATATTTCATGAGATATGTCACTAGCCGCCATTCCCCCACGTTCGCCTACTAAATTTATGTACAGATTATAATATATATTATATTCCGATACTTACAATAATTTTAAAAACCGTATAATAATTTTCATTAGGTAAGTTAATAATTAATTAACAATGCGTGTGTAACAGATTACTGTCTGTTCAACCCCGGATACGAAAATGTGGTGTCATTATCTCGTGTATGAATCTTATATAATAACTATACATTTTAAAAGCTTTGAAATTTATATAAATTATAGATTATAACGTTTTTTTAGTGAAAATTACTGCGAGCGTTATTACTTATTCATATTCATACAATTTTTAATAGTATTTTAAAATGTTAATTACGAGTATAAATATATAATATATTAATTATATGAACTTACTCGACGACTTTGAGGAAGACTTCGGTGTTGTGGAGAGCGTGTGGGTCATAGTGAATGTTTGTGAAGAAACAGGAAAACCTTGATTTTCCAGTAAATGGACATGAGGACAGGGACAAAGAAGAAATAGGTTTTCGGTGGGCGCTCTGCAATTGACTCCGAGTGACATATTATTTGCCATACGCCAAGCATTCCAGTACATCGGTATCACATGCTGTTGGTGTTGCATTCCCCACATCTTATAGCTCATCATATTCCATGTATTTACTTGCTGCAGAAACTGTAACCGCTGATGGTCCTGCCAGATGTTATCTGTACGAAATGGCACCAATGAGTGCTCAAGCTGGTCAATGTCAGGTTGCTGTACACGATTCTCTGCCAGCAGCGCGTCGTCATCGTGAGTAGTCGTAGCGAAGAGCACATTGTAGGCAATCATTTCCGTAGAGAATTGCAAGTCTGGAAAAATTTCAAAACATATAGATACCTATTCAAATTTGGCTATCTTGTCTATTGCCACCACGATAAAACACATCCCATTTGATACCCCGCAACTACAGATACGCTAAAAACAATTCATTCCGATCGTCCGAAAATAATGTTTCTAAATATAAGTAGCTAACAAAAAATTGCCAATCGCTTTACTTATCTATATATATTAACATAAAGTCCAGAATATCAGCAAGAAAAAAATACCACTATATATATTAAAAATAAATTTATATATGCAGGGTTGTAAAATATTAAGTAGTTATCTACTTGGTACACCTATACTTAATTTATGTGTAATTGTATTTCTAAACTCCTGGGCCCTTCCACACGAGTCATCTCAGTGGAGCCCAGTGTTCATATATATATATATGAAATTAAATTTAAAAAAAAAAATAAAAATAAATTTCAATTTTATGGTCTATTTGTGATAAATATGAAAAGGTGGTTGTTTGTGAACTTTTTCTGATGAAGTCAGTTTTGAGATCTTTTTGCACATTGTTTTCATTGTGGTATTTTACTGATCTGAAATGCGCCAGGAATAGTTCATGTATACTACTTATAGTATTACATTGTATAATGATAAATACTAAATTCTTCTGACAATGATTGATGTTGTCATCAAATAATGATTAGGGCTAAATTCAACTTAATAATATTAACCATTTTTAAATTTTACTATTTAAGTCTGGGGTGATTGGAATGTTTGTTGTAATTTTTTGAATACATGTTATATCTTTACTCATATTTTGCATAACTACAAAACGAACATTTTGATTTTGACCTAACCTTTGTTTATTTTTATTTATTTTATTTACTCTCATTTCATTAAAGATTAATTTTAGAAAATTTTTAAGAGTTTCGAGTTAAAATAAAATTACCATTAGAACTATTTGATGTTATATCAGTAAGTGTAGTAAAAATAATATATTATAGTAACATGCAATTTATGTTGATGAAATGGGAATGTTGTTACACATTTTTGATGTTGAAAAACTTGAAAATTTCATACTTTAAATCTGATATCTACCAGATTTTAATGTAAGCACTGTTCGCGGCATTGAAAATATGAGTTTTTACTTTTTACATAAAATATAGTTATTTAAGTTTATCAGTGTTTAATATATTTTTACATAAATTATTATTATTATTATTGAAATATTGATTAAATTTATGTGATTGCCGATCGGCCAATAAGACCTAGGTAGTCCGACGAAGTATATTACAACTATTGAAGCGACTTATGGCAAATTATTTATATTATACTAAAATTTGATTTGAAATTGCAAAAGTCAAAAAATGAATTGTTTATACCTAGTATTAAATTAGTTCACCGCTAATATATTTATTATTATGTAATATTAACCTGTTAACTCAAATGTATGTTGGTATTGTATATCAAGATTTGTAATAAATTGTAAATATAATGCCACTGTCAAAGTGTGTGCACACAATATTGTTATGTGCGTTATTTTTTATCTTGATACTTAGCCCTTAGGAATAGTAAAAAAAGTTTAAATGTTCAATTCTCACGGATCACTGTGTTTATGTATTTGTTTAACTTAGTTATATGATTTTTTATGTAATAATAAATACAATATTAGATTTGTTCAAAAAATAAATTATATTAAAGAAGCTTTGAATATTATATACAAATTAATTTAATTATTACCTATTAAGTTAATATGCATGACTTAAAAATTATTATTTTGACGAAACAAGGATACTTTAAACTATAAACAAAAATTAATGAACATAAGCAATTATTCACTTGGAGCAGCGTTTCTTAAACTTTTTCATCCGTTGAATCCTTGTTTATGTCACATTTATGGTGTAACTCTCTTTTACTGAAAAAAGCACTCAAATTTCGCGGAACCCCAGGGTTAAACACAGTTTAAGAAACGCTGACCTAGAGTAATAGGTTGTACAACAGATATAGCGATAAATTCTGGCGAACAGTCTGTACATTTATTACCGGTCATGTAATTTATTCATTCTATTAAGTTAATGATTGTATTAAACTATGCTAGTGTTGCATAAAGAAATATTAAATCATTGATAACCGCAATAACCAAATAAATTAAACCACCAATTAACATCAACGATATTTCACCGATCTGTAGTTTACAGGTCCGGTAATTGATAATTTACAGAACTATTAACAATATCGGGCGTTTAAGCCACACCCGGTTAAAACTAAATAGAATAAAAGACAGAAATACAAATTGGAATCCACCAGCCTTCTCCACGTTGCCATCTTGTTACATCATAGGTCCACGGTGTCGTCATAATAACCTCCGCCGCATTGAGAATAATTGTATACAATCTGCGTGAATAATAATAATACATTTTATTACGATTAGCACGTCAATACTACTAATCCTATTAGATTTTTAGTTTCTAAACATAAGTATTGAACATTCCACTGTATTTACAGTAGAATTACCAACATTACAGAACGCATAACGTTATCCAAATAATAAAATAGCTACAACACAGATAAAGATCTTTTGCGTTGTGAAAGTTTGGTAATTCTACTATAAATACAGAGAGAGCATAATTTATTGTATGTTACCTAGTAAAGTTAGCCCCGCCAACAATTAATGATTTTAGTGTCGCCTCCCCTTAAAACTTAATCAAATACGCCACTAGCTGGCTACGAACCTATGTTAGAACACAACCATTTTAACATTGAATTTTTGATTTTTTTTATGAAATGATAATTTATGTAAATAAACTACAGCTTATTCTTTCTTACGTTCTGATAGTATACATTTTAATGAATTCTCCGTGGTTAAATAAAATAATAATTAATACCACATTACCACAATGAATGACAGTTTTCGGTCATATTCTAATATTACTAATCTAACGATACTAACTGGCATTTACTCTTATTTTATGGTATTAAATAGATTAAGGAAATTATTCGTCTGGCCCGCCTGGTAATAATAATCACAGTGATGTTTATGAAACTTACTTAAATATCAGCAATATTTTCACCACCAAATTAGCTTACCCTCTAGTGCCGTGCTTGGTTTTTTTGTATTTATTAGTAAGTGTTTTTCAGGTTGGAACAATTACGAATACTATTGAGTTATTATATGATTAATTGAAACATTTGACTGAGATTAATTTTTAAAAAAACGTAGAGCGCTATTTGGGTTGATTGTGAACGGAAAGATGGACAACATTTAATTTGTAAATGTATTTTATTTCGTAACACCTATAATCGTACCTATCTATATTCATTATTCATAACTATAGATTTATAGCCACTGCACATTTTCGGTCACTGAAAATATTACACGGTGGTTTTCTGAAGAGATTGGGAATATCAATTATAAAATGTCATCGATAAGATATAAGTACCTACGTGTGACACCATGAAATATTAACGACTATACAATTAGTGTTTGTAAAAATATTAGTTTTGTTTATATGTAGGTATTCTAAATATAATCGATCACTCACCCTAATATCTAGATGCTCATCTTCTTTAAACGTCGGTTTTGAAACCAGGTCTTCACGTGCTTTTCAGTAATGCCCAGTTCATTCGCTAACCGTTCTCGCATCATTCTGTTCAAATACCTATTGTTTTGAAATGTGCTTATCAAGATGAAAATTTGATCGTTGGTGTACTGGATTCGTGCTCTTTTTTGTTTCTTGGTATCTAAATAAGAGTTTATAAAGTATTAAAATGTATGAATATGGGACGTTAAAGTTTTAAAATGATTATCTTAATGTTTATGCAGTATATTTCTGAAGTATTTTTTAAGGTAAGATTCCACTATCTACAGACTAAAATAATACAATTATGTTAAAAATTAGGCGTCTAGTTAAAATATAGGTACAGTATTGAATATACTTTGGAAATTTGTAACTGATTACAAGTTACAGTTATTTATAGAAACATTTAAAGTTACGTGTTATAACGAAATATTTATGTTTATTTTTTTAATTAAACATAGATATTAAGACAAATTAATATTTGTTTTTAAGAAGAGTTCAAGAGAAAAATGTATTACAAAAGTAATAACAAAATATAAAAATTATTAAAACATTATAGTTACAGAATATTACAAAATTTAATAAACTAATAAATAATATGTATGATTCTAGAGTATTACATAAATAAAATATAACCCTAAACACCCAATATCAAACTATATATTATATATTTATCTACATTCCGTCAACACAAAATATTGATGACACATTTGCACATGTTCACACGAGTATATAATATATTCATCATGTAAATTCCACCGATTGCTACCTTTTTAAACCTTTTTTCATGTAAATTCCGCTGGTTTTTATTTACCCGAAATTAAATTAACAAAATGTAGGTAATATGTAGGGGAACATGGGGGAATGGCGGCCACCTCAGCGGCAGTTCACGTATCTTCGGTAATAAAAATCCAAATATTTTACTGTTGCTTACATTACAACTATAAAGTTGTTAGCTACTACTAATATAAGTTTCAAATTTTTAAAGTTAAGTGCAGTATTTTAAAAAAAAAAAAAACGCAAATGACCGGCATTACCCATATAGTGGGTAATATTACCAGTCACACAAAAATACATGTACAAGTATAGGATAAAATATAAATTTATAAAAATTATACAAATAATGATCAAATAAATATGTTGTCGGTATAGAGATACCGTAATACAAAAGTGTATAAGAAATGTTAGTTTGTTGCATTTATAAACAATATTATTATTATAATAGACGAATACAAGGCTGTCATTACCCCATCAGATTTAGCCCTTTTACAGTTTTTTTAAATAAATGCATTTACTTAAAAACCATAATATTTAGATGAATTATGAGCAAATAATTGCAATCCTCATATTATTTAAAGGTAAATAAAACCATTAATGTAGAGAAAAATAAATAAAAACACTTACCTTCAGACGATTTTTAATTAAAAAAAATATTATATCGAACATGATAATACAATTTATAGCAAACTTTTGGTGAGCAAAATTGTGTTAATCATTTTGAGACATCTAGTATTAGGTTTTGATAACAATAATTATCAAATAACGTGAAAATCTAAATTTTAGCTATCATATTTCATGAGATATGTCACTAGCCGCCATTCCCCCACGTTCGCCTACTAAATTTATGTACAGATTATAATATATATTATATTCCGATACTTACAATAATTTTAAAAACCGTATAATAATTTTCATTAGGTAAGTTAATAATTAATTAACAATGCGTGTGTAACAGATTACTGTCTGTTCAACCCCGGATACGAAAATGTGGTGTCATTATCTCGTGTATGAATCTTATATAATAACTATACATTTTAAAAGCTTTGAAATTTATATAAATTATAGATTATAACGTTTTTTTAGTGAAAATTACTGCGAGCGTTATTACTTATTCATATTCATACAATTTTTAATAGTATTTTAAAATGTTAATTACGAGTATAAATATATAATATATTAATTATATGAACTTACTCGACGACTTTGAGGAAGACTTCGGTGTTGTGGAGAGCGTGTGGGTCATAGTGAATGTTTGTGAAGAAACAGGAAAACCTTGATTTTCCAGTAAATGGACATGAGGACAGGGACAAAGAAGAAATAGGTTTTCGGTGGGCGCTCTGCAATTGACTCCGAGTGACATATTATTTGCCATACGCCAAGCATTCCAGTACATCGGTATCACATGCTGTTGGTGTTGCATTCCCCACATCTTATAGCTCATCATATTCCATGTATTTACTTGCTGCAGAAACTGTAACCGCTGATGGTCCTGCCAGATGTTATCTGTACGAAATGGCACCAATGAGTGCTCAAGCTGGTCAATGTCAGGTTGCTGTACACGATTCTCTGCCAGCAGCGCGTCGTCATCGTGAGTAGTCGTAGCGAAGAGCACATTGTAGGCAATCATTTCCGTAGAGAATTGCAAGTCTGGAAAAATTTCAAAACATATAGATACCTATTCAAATTTGGCTATCTTGTCTATTGCCACCACGATAAAACACATCCCATTTGATACCCCGCAACTACAGATACGCTAAAAACAATTCATTCCGATCGTCCGAAAATAATGTTTCTAAATATAAGTAGCTAACAAAAAATTGCCAATCGCTTTACTTATCAATATATATTAACATAAAGTCCAGAATATCAGCTAGAAAAAAATACCACTTAGATTTTTTTTGATACTTATAAATATGATTGTAAGCCACTTAAAAATAACTAGTATTCACGCAGTATAGACATTAAATATATTGTGATTTTATTGTTTTTAAAAATAAAAACAGTAACATACATTTAAAGTTAAATAATAAACCGTGAGAAAATTTTTTTTTATATTTATTTTAAGATTTAAAATCATAGAATAAATATAAAATAAAAATAGGAATAATATATTTACCTTCGATTTTGGAGTTGTCGCTGAAAATGTTACAATTTTCGTTTAAATCCATTTTTTAATGTTTTAATATTATATATCCTTCAGTAAAAATTGGTCAGGTGACAATTTGTTCAGCTGTTAATGCCAGAATAATAATAGTGTAGACAAGATATCATATAAAGAATGATTTAGTGTCTGCAGAGTCCGTCTTAAAGCGATGCGAATCTGACTGAGTATCGAGAGCGCACCGCACGATTATTATTATTATTATATATATAGGTATGTCCCGAAGGCGTGACTGAGCTGCAGTGATATTTGGACCACCTACTCCCCCGTCCCGTGATCGGCAAACAACCCTTAGTCACAGGTCGCAAAAATATTCTCACTTATTCGTACACTGTAGGTGGTAGTGGGGGGGCGGTCGCATCCGGTATTCGCCATCAGCTCATGGTTTTCGCATTTTGTGTACGCCACCGGCCACCGCACCCGTTTTACTTTCAACGTTATTAAATTAGCTGGGCGTCGACCAACAATTGAAATTATTAGCACTGTCTCTCATACAAACGGCTAACGCGTCTACACTCACTTGTTAAGATTGAGAGGCCGTCTTACCTCCGCATATTTGGGTGTAAAACCGTTTTGCGAGTATCAACATTTCTTTCACCGTATTTATGATAAAAGTACCAAAATTTCAAGATGCATAAAGAAGAAATTTATCTATGCCGTAGCGTTTTTCTTTTTTTTATAACATAAATACAATTTCAGATTTTATTTTATCAAACATTTGCTTTTTTTGTTGTTTTTCATTAGCTTATAAAAAATCATTGAGTAATGATATTAAAAAAAATGAAAACGCTACAGCACAGATAAAGTTCTTCGCAATGCGCTGTGAAAATTTGGTAACTCTGCCATAAATACAAAGCGAGTAAATTTGATACCCGCAAAACTATTTTACTGTATTAAGAATCGTATTTTATACAATTTATCTCGTGTGCTCCTTCTAGCGGAAAAAAAGTGAATTATTTTCTCGCGTACTCGGCGGCAACCACCTCTCCACACAAACTTCCCGGTTTAGTAAAAATGTAGCGCCGTCCCCACCTTGAAAACGTTAACACCATGGAGTGGTATATTATATATTATTATTATATATTATACTCTATATGCGAAATCCCGTTACTAATAAAATAATTACAAATTAAATCATCTTACATGATTTATACCTATTATTGTCGGCCAATCGCTGCCGGCACGCCGTAATAGCAACGCTCGTCACTTTGAACGCATGTTTATAATTATTTTGACTTATTTTGAGTTGTTTACGGACATTGTCAATTTCCATTTTTTTTAGTTTTTTTTTCTATAAATATCAATAAAATTTTATCTGTTGAGTAAAAAAGCTTGAAAATTTAATAGAAGGCTCCTACGTTTCTGTTTCAAACGCAGATGAAAAAAATTAAATATTCATAGTCACAGTTTTTAAATATAAGCATTTAAAGTTCAAATTTTGACAAAATACAGAAAAATCACGATAATTAGCAAATTATTTTGAGTTGAGAATTCATAAACATTTTTCTTTGTAAATCTAAGATTTAAAAATGTAATATAAGATTACTCATAAGACGTTTGTCTACTTTTATCAAAAAAAAATGTCTACAAGAAACTTAAATTAAATTTTTATGAGCGTCTGAAATTTATATTTTTACAATATTTGATATTCACTCGATTTCTCATGTAACAATTTTCTTATTTTATTGTAATTAATAAACGAATGACTATAGATACTTGAAAATTTCACTGAATGTTTATATTAGCATTTTCTATACACCATCAAATTTTGAAAATAATATGACTCTTTTTGAGCTGTTGTCCGTACATTGTCAGTTCTCAAATTTTTTAGTTTTTTTTTTCTATAAATATCAATAAAATTTTATTCGTTGGGTAGAAAAGCGTGAAAATTTAATGCAAAGCTCCTGATATAATTTTACGATAGCAGTTGAAAAATAGTAAAAATACATATGCACAATTTTTTTTTATAAACATTTAAAGTTCAAATTTTGACAACATTTATCAAATTTATAATTTATTATTTATTTTGTAGTTAAAAATGTATAAAATGTTTAACTTTTATAGCTAAGGATTGAAAATTTAAAACAAGGCTCCACTTAAATAGGTTATATATAAATTACTTTATTCACAATAATATCATCAAATATACTTGGTAATATCATAGGCTGACTGACCGTTTTCGCTCAGAATCGTTTTTATTATACGATGATATTAAATCATTGAATTCAAATTTAACACCATCCATTATACAGTGATTCACTTGTAACCTACTGTACAGCAGAGCGACATCCACTTACCCACCTTTTTTATTTTTATTTTTTAGTACTTATTATACAAATTTTAAATTTGATGCAATTTTTTTTTGAAAAATTCTAAATAGACTATCTGTAAATGTGGGTTTTAGAAATCCCCTTATTTTTGTTAAATAAAGTTTAATCAGTCGAAAAAAGTAATCTATTTAAATTCAAAAAGTAAATATTTTTTTAATGGTAACCTACTTTTTAAATTAATGAAAAATAAAATGAATAATAGAAGATTTTGACATTTTAAAAAAATACAAAAATAACCCCTTGACTTGAATACATTTCTTTTGTAAGCATTCATTACAGAGTTATTACGAATTATTGTGATTAAAGTAGTTTATATTACTATTATAGGCATTAGTATAACAGTAGGATAAATTAATTTTAGCCAAAAAAATTACATTTGAAAATGTCAATGTCTGCATAAAATATAATAATGTATTCTAAAAGTCTCAATGAGGCACCCACGAATAATATTTTTAAATTACGGCAAAATAACTAAATTTGTTATTTTTGGTTTTAATATTTGATTTCATTTAAATTTGAGCTTAAAAATGTCTGTAAAAATAACATTGTTTAATGTTTATATTTTTTTTTGATTTATGAGAATCGTTATTTTAAATTTTCAATCCTTAACTATATAAATGTAACATTTCATAATTTTTTAACTACGAAATAATTTTAAAATTTTCAAGATTTTCGTACATTTTGTCAAAATATTAACTTAAAATACCTACTTATAAAAAAAAATCGTGCATATGATTATTTAATATGTCTCAATTGTTATTATAACAACTTATAAGGAACCTTGTATTTTAACATTTTCAAGCATATTGAACGTACGAATAAAATGTTATTGACATTTAGAGAATATAAAACTAAAAAAATTTAAAATTTAAACGTCAATTACCAAAAACGAGTAGAAAAATCTAAGAAATTTTATCATTATATTTTATCATTATGTATTAAATAAATTTTTAATGAATATTTCAAGTACCCTTTGTATAAGAGTTTGTTAGTTTACGGGTGAAAATCAAAAATATAAATTCAAACGTTCGTAAAAATTTAATTTGACTTTCAAGTAAACTTTTTTTTGTTATATGTAGGCAAACTTAAGAGCAGTGTATTATATTTTAAAGCTTAGATATAAATTGAACATTTATTATGAATTTCAACCACGAAATAATTTGTTAACTTTCGTGGTTTTGATGAATTTTGTCAACATTTTACTTCAGACGCTTACAAAAAAATTATTTTAATTATTATTATTTAGGTACTCCACGTTTGGATTTTCTCAAATGTTTTTTTTTTTTAATTTACACTAACAACAACTTATTTTAAAGTTTTTTAACAAAGTGAACAATTTGTATCGATAATAATATTAAAAAAACTTATACAACTCTAAATTGTCTTGTCTATAATAATAGCTCAAAAAATGTCGTAATATTTCGAAAATGTTATGGTGCATGGAAATTGCTAATATAAACATTCAGTAAAAATGTCATCTATGTCTATATGGTTATTTTTTATACACTAAAACACAAAATTTATTTTTTTTAAAACTGGTTTTGCGTTAAAATCTCAATTTTCCTTAATTTTTTGTTCATTTTTCTTAACGCTTTTTTTAAAATTAATGGAAATTGTTTACTTTTGATCCCCCAAAGCTGCACCAACTATGATTTCTACTATATCATATTTTATGATTATTACCTTTATGAGTTAGGGCTATATTAGTATATTACTATTATCTTATTATAATAAATTTATGGTTCAGATATCGCACCCTTGGAGCAAGACCGCCTCTTCTTTAGATCCGTTGTTTTGAGAAAAATCATTTTTAAACATTTTAATTGAGAACGTAATTTTTAAGTTATTTCAATGATTTAAACTTTATATTTAACATTATTATCTGTACTTTGAACTAGTGTAGATTACGATATTAATATATATTAATATTATTGCTATTAATAGAATTTAACTTTATGGCGGTTTTAAATTATATTTAATTATACAATAGTGCCACATTTTGATATAGTGCAGTATTACATTACGTTTTTAAATGAGTATAAGCCATAAACACTAATATGGCAGTCTTATTTTGTGGCATTGATACATAATAATGCCACATTTTGATTTCAGTCAGTCTTGCATTAGGTGAGGTTGCATATTAGAATGTTGAGTTCCAACTTTATGCATAGAAATGGTACCTAGTCACACTAAATTTTTTGTCTTATTACTTTTGAAATGAATAAATAAATAATTTAATCAATTAGACGCTCACAAAATACAACCAACAAAATATAACCTTATAATGTTATGTTTATTATTATAATAATATCATAAAAAATTATTTAAAATAAACATCTTACATTTTATATTTTTAAAATAATGTATTATATTTAAATAATAATAATAATATTCTTTATACTTCAAATTGTACAACATAAACTAAAATAAAATAAAAAATAAAAAAATATCCGGTAACAGTTACCTAATTTTAAAGTCTAAATTATAAAAATTATGTTTTATAGGTAATGAAAAAATATATTTAACATAATACTTATTCTTTTCCTTAAAAAAAAATTAAAATACTAAGTAACAAAATAAATACATTTAACAACTTAAATAAAATCTTCATCATCAGTAGTTACAGGTGATGTATTTGAAATTGTGTTCAACTGCTTAAAAAAATAATGATATGTACCTGGTATGAATTTAGCATCACATAAATTAACAAGATCTCTTTTTTTTTCTTTAGATATACCAGGTGGCGTTTGATACAAAGGACTTAGTTCCAATTCAATATTATTTTGTTTTGACTTTCTTGTTTTTCTTGAAACAATAATTTCCAAAAAATCATTTTGATCATAGGATGTTTTGTATTGTATTCTATCTGGTAAATCTTTAGATACTTTTATAATTTTAATGTCATTCCAAGTAACTTTTTGTCCATTTGTATTTTTGTTAAAGTTGTTTCCAATACTCTTACTCATATTTTTAAAATCAAAAAAGTCTTTGTAAATTAACTCATTGACTTTAAATGGCTTACCAGTTTTTTTAGCAGATTGAATAACTGTAGTCCATTGTTGAGGACTAAATATTGAACCACCCCTTAGTAATCTACTTTTTTGTTTTTCAATAACAGAATGAATATTGTCCCCTTCGTTCTGAGTATGGCCAACTATGAGGTATTTATGAGTTATAGATGGTATGTTCAAATGAGTAACTGCATATAAATAAAGACTAATCATAAATTTGTTCTTTTGCTGTCCACAACAATTATCTGAGTAAAATATGGTGTGTTTATTGGTACAAAATTCAGTTAAAAACATATAAATACAGGTACTTATTTCATTTGCTCCCCTTTTGGCTTGATCTTCATTCCACAAGTAGCAGTTGGCCTCCACCTCCCCCATATTATAAACTGTTAAGTTATAAGTGGCAAATTTTCTTGAATAGTAAAAATTTGATACTTTGGCTGATGGTGTTGTTAAAACACTTTGAAGATCATAACATGCTACTATGGTACTATTTTTGTTCTTAAATGCTAGCTCTTTATCATTATTTTTTTCAACTCTGGATAACCTAACCTAACCTTTTCACAGTCATTACTATTATTAAATTTTTCACAAAATCCACACTGGTCCTTTTTAGGAATAAAAAATCCAATATTAAATTTAGTATTGAAAATATATGAATATGTAGAAAATTTACAAGATGGAACTTTATTAGCTAGACATTTTGCATCAAATAATCTCCACATCTCAGCAATAGTTAGTGATCCATCAATGAACTCCCTAGATGTTTGATTTCTCAAATAATGTGATTCAATGCGTGCAAATGAATTAATATGATCACAAATTTGATTTACTATTTCTAGAGCTAACTTTTTGTTGTTTCCATGTTTTCCTCTCAAATCACCCTCTACAAAATTAGTTGTTCTACCTCCTTTTAACAATGCTGTTCTTACAAACCTGTCTCCAATATTTAAGGTTGCCATGAAAAATTTTTTACATACTCTTTTATTTACATCATCAATGGGCAAAAAAAAACTGCTATTGGATAAACGAGTAGATCCTTCTTTTTGATATTTGTATTTAGGCATTACAACAGTTGTACATTTTACTATAAAAGCCCTTTGCTTAGAAACATCTGCCATTAGCCAAAATAATTCTAACAATTTTTCCCTCATGGTGTTTGTAAAATGTATAGTACATTTATACTTACATTTATCAGTACATGGTGGTTGTAGTTGTTTTTTATCAAAATTACGCCCTGTACTAGTAGTATAAGATTGACCTGAATTCCTTTTGATTTTTCTAATATTTCTTTTCCATTGATCAACACATTTAATTCTTTTACGTGTAACTATTTTTTCTTTAATAGCTACACCTGCTGTATCACTTTCACAAAGTTCAATATTATTTTGGATACTAGCAATATTAGTGTTTTTTTCATTTTCAACATTTTGAGTTAATATATCAATACAAATATTATCATCATACATAATATCATCATCTGAAGGTGGTATTATTGACGGAGATGACTTATTTGGTTGGACCCAATCTACATCTTTGTCAGTATCATCAAATTCAGAACTAATGGATTCTAATAAAATTAAAATAATCAAATAAATAAATAAAAATTATTATTAAAATATTAATAAATCTTTATTACCACTTATAGCTGATATTTCAAGTAAATCATTCGACACAGTAGATTTTAATAATGGTACAAATTCTGTTGCTGTATTCATAATGATAGTGTCGTCTGTGCATTGTGGTGGTACATTCTGTTTATTGTTAAGCCAATAATGAACTTTGTGAACGCAATCAATTTCAGAATCATCAATAATAGCATACTCTAAAAAAAAAAACATAATGTGATAATGTTGAAATGTGAAATGAAAAATATAATATGTAATTTAGAAAAATTGTTTTAAATAATAGGTATAAGACAATAACATACCTTCCGAATTTGTGTTATTAACACCGCTGTTTTTCTTGAATTCCTGATTAGAATTAGTAAGTTTTATCATTTTCTTACTTCTTAGGAATAATGAAGTCATTTTTTTTAATGAAATAAATTATTAAGTTAAAATACTAATTTAATAAAAAAAGAAACAAAACATAAGACGTGTCCACGTACCACGTCCTAAATCACGAGTAATGAGTAAACACATTAAGCAGAAATGCAAAATACACTGCACGCTAGTTGTAGCGTGTAAACAATGACGCAGGTTAGATATTATATAAATAATAATAATAAATTTAAACGTTATAATAATCGCATAAGATTATTTAATAATATATATGACAATACTACTCGTAGAATATTATATCGACGATCGACGATTACAATATTATTATCAAGATAAATGCGCCGAAGCTAGAGAGGGACTTATCAATAAACATTTTATTTTTAAATATTATATTAATATTATTATATTAATAGAATCATAACACAACAAACAACAATTTCAGTGCAACCGCCAACCAGTTAGTTTCTAAAATCATTATTGTAACGTTGTCATTGTTGATTATGAGAAAATAAAACCGTGATAAAACCATTTAATCAAGAAAAATGTAATACTACACTGCCATGGTTTGAGTTATTGTATTTAAAATTATTATGATACAAATGAAAAACTGCCATATACCTAACTATGGCAGTCTTCAATATTACTTTTAAGGTCACTGGTAATAAAAATAAAAAATATAAACCGCCACAAACATAATTATGGCAGTTTTAAATTTTAAAAACATGTTTAAATTTTTATTTAACTCAAAGTAATACACGTGTATTAGAAATGTGGCAATATTACATTCATTAAAACGAAAAAAACAAAAAATGTTATACTGACACAAATCTGTGACACTGAATGTAATCATGATATCGTTTGTGGCGGTCTATCATTTTGTGTTAAAAAATTTTGCGGTTCTGATGATATATCAATCTAAAAATAGCCAAATTTTGAGTTATGGCAGTCTGGTTCCAGGGGTGCGATATGGTGACGTCTTAAATATTATTTGAATTATTTTTTTTAATTAGGCAATCGTTTTATAATATGATAAACGCAAAAAAAAAAATAAATATTGTCAATGTCAAACGAATTAAAAAGAGCAATTATTTGAATATATAATATAATACATATACGCACATACAATATTTTCTATAAACGTTTAAAGTTAGAACTATATTTAAATGTTTAGTTTTCATAGATTTTTGTTTTTACATAACGTCGGCTTAATTCGCAATTATCGTAACTCCAAAATGACTACTTTTCAGGAAGAATAAAAAATATCTCATTAATTTAAAAACATTGTTAACAGATAACTGTATTTGTTAAAATTTATTATTTATTATTTTGTTGATCTTTTTGAATAATTTATATATTTATTAGAATAATTGAACTTGTGAAAGGAGTTACGACTTTTTCTAAAAAAAAACACACATTTTCAGGAGTTATGGTTTTTTCTCTTTTTATTATTTATTTGTAATAAAATAACTTAATTTTTCAGAAACAAAATATAAAATAATAATTAATAGAAATATAAAATGTTATCAGCCTTGATTATAATATAAAGAATGAAATAACTGAATTTTTCAGTAACAAAATATAAAATAATAATTAATAGAAATATAAAACGTTATCAGCCTTGATTATAACATAAAGAATGAAATAACTGAATTTTTCAGTAACAAAATATAAGTAATAATAAAAAGAAATAAAATACATTATCAGCTTTGATTATTAGTTATTACATTAAGAATAAAATAACTTTTTAAGTATAGTATTTTTAAGTAACAAAATGGTAAATATTGTACATCTATAACAAATACATTTTTAATTAATTTAAGTAATTTATTATCATAAAATTATATCATTAAGAATAAGATTAAAAATACCATAATTAATATTTATTCTTTGGGCAAATTGTCATAAAAAGAGTGATAATCTTTTTCCATTGATGCTTTTAACTGTTGTAAGTGTTCATATTTTTCTTTTTTTATATTGATTCTATGAGTGTGTAATGGTGGTAGTGTCTCAATACTTAATGGGGTTTGTGTAGAGCTATTCCTTGATAAAAGAAGATTGCTCCAGTCTTCTGAAAATCTTAGTTTATAACTTACATTTTTATTACCTTCATACTTTAAAGCCTTTATTTCAGTGACCACTGGATCACCTTTCTTGTTTCCAGGGCGAATTGATTTAAAAATTGAAAATTCTTGTTCAATCTTGTGGTTTTCCACGTTTCTTTCTTTTTTTTAAAAATGACTCAGGCAGTTCAACAGTATCTGATTCTTGCACGTTAACATTATAAGTAGTGTTTAACAAATCTTCTTCATCTTCAGTGTTATTAGTATTTAAACTTGCTTCTATATCTGAACCATAAGGTGAGGTAAAAACAATAGTGTTAACTTTATATTATACATTTATTCTTAATATTATATTATAATATAGATAATAGATAGGTACCTATGTCGTAATAAGGTGCATTGACTGCATTGAATATAATAGGTTGCTCCTCTGAATGGTTACCTAATACAAGATCATTGTTCAATACAACTTCAACATTAGATAAGATTAGACGATAAGTAAAATTGCAAATTTTAATAATGATTAAATAATAATATGAATAACTCCCCATATTCTTCATTTAATATATATTATGTACAATACCCAACTTCCTATATTATTATATGTTTAAAAATAAATAAGTACTTATATACTTTGTATGATAAGTACTTCAGGTCACCTATAAGTTATTACTTAAACGATGCAATAAATTTACTAAAAAATCTATTTAATCGTAAATCGTTATGAATTTATTATTTTACATGTACCTATTTCAATAAGTAATTAGGTTATAATTAATGTAAATCGAGTTATGAGTCAGGTTTGTAGGCACTAAGCTTTGTTTGCTTTAATTAATAAATAGATTGCGAATTGTGGGTTAGAAACAAGCGCGCCGCGTGCCAGTACATGCGAAAATATATGTAATATAATTTACGCACGCAAGTACGTAATGGTCAACTGCATTGACATTTGACGCGAAACGTTCAAAACGACCGTTCGTGAAATAATAATGTACCTCTCCCGCGAACACGATGGGCGTGGTTACGTTTCACCTTTTCCACGACGGCCTCTTAAAGGTTATAGGTGCCTTTAGTTGTATCATGACATTATATAATTAGATTTATAATTTATTATATTTTGTTAATTGGAATCAGATGTTTACACGCCTAAAATAGATACTTTGATGAATTAATTTGTGCAATAAAAAAATAAGACAAAATACTAGGTTAATATTTTTAAATAAAAGTTCAACAAATTATTATAAATACTGGATACTATAACGGACTCTTACCTTAAGTTAAATGGGAAAAATAAACGCAATAAACAACAATGCAATGCGAATAATATTATGCTATGAGATTATGCTATACTATATTAAGACAGACGGAACTCTTGTGAATAATTTTTTGGTATCCGATTCTTAGCAGTTAGCACTCAAAATAAACTTCACTTAACTATATCCCCTTAACTATCAACTTCATTCTTCCGGGACTTATATTACAAATGGTCGTTCTAGGACATCTCGGCGGACGGATATATCGGCGAAACAATTTATTGATTTATGATCAAAGTAAAAATAATACATTTTTGAAAGTTAGTCCTATGTTGGTTAGAATTTTTAAATAATTAAATAAGATTATTATAATTAGTCACTATAGGAATCAGTATTTTTTGTACATTGTAGCGTGAAAGGTGAAAAGATTGACAAATACGTAGGTACTTACCTACAAAAAAAAATTATCTGATTTGTGTCCGTTACAATGATTATTATTTCGATAACGATCAGTCGAACCGTAGTAACCGATACGAATGCGATTTTAATGTGTACATATTCTGATTATTCAAAATCAAATGTTTCTACGAATATTAAATGTAACTGTCTGATTTTTATATTCGAATAAATTATGAAAACAATAACCATTTGATCGATTTATCGAAACCAAAATTGGCGATCGTAGGATATTACTACACAACAGATAAATCGCATAACGCAAACTAAGTTAAAATATATCATTAAGGGGATTGCAAAAGGTCATTTATTTCAACGAAAATGTACTAATATTTTGTCAATCATACCAATTAAACAGATTACGCGAAAAGACTTCTGGAAATATTTTTGAATTCGTTTGTATGTCTAAAAACTTGATATTGATAAGGCCACTTTTTAAAAATGTCCCTTTAAATTCCTATATACATTTTGTTTAAATATTTTAAATGTAATAAACTGAAACTGAATATCGATAATCAAATCCTGGTATAAGGTCTACAAACTTACAAACATTTATTCATTTGCCATGATAGAAGAATAAAAATCTTTTATAATAATCGTTTAAAAAAAAAAAAATATCGAAAATTTATAGAACGGGCACACTTAATTATATAAAATATAAAATACAAGATATTATAAATTATAATGCTAAGAGTCGGGTTTATGATTGTATTACATATTGTTATTATATGCGATATGTAGGTATGTGTTTTAAATACGATTAAAAATAAAACGACGAATTGGCCGCTGAGTACAAATTATTTATGGTCTAAATAACAAAATATGGGTAGGTAAGTATGTCCATTGTAAAGTGTGCATTACAGACTAGTACTTCGCATAAAGATATATTTGGTTCAATTAACTGACAAATTCAATATTTAGCAAAATTCAGACGCATTATGATATTATATATAAATATATGGCGCCATTCGGATCACGGTTTTCTCTTTTTGAATTTGTAAAACGTGTCTTAGTTATTGAATTTGTAGACACTTCGTGACAGCGGTATCCGCTACCTACCTATATCCTTTCCCACGGAAATGTCCAGAATTACTTTAAAAAGACTTCATTATAATTTATATTGTTGTTTATAAATATAATGTTCGAATACAAACACCGAACTTGGGAACGGAAGATGTCAGTCTTACTACAAATACCGGTGAAAAAGATAACCATTGGGCATTAATAATAATGTGTCATATCTAAATGCACTACCCTTGTGTGGGTATATTATATTGACGGTACCTCTACCTACGTGCACAGAGAGATTCACTGTTGAGTTTAAATGTATACATATATTTATACGATATAGGCGTTAAAATACAATAGCTAGGTAGGTAGTTAACGGAAAAAAAACGAATACCCGCAGAACCCTTCAAAACAATGGGAGGTCGCGTATTCCCAAAATAGTAGGTATATATACGAAATGGCATCGACTGCTTTCAATGGAACGTGCCTATCTGTGTATACATATGTATAGGTACTACCAATATAATTGAATATGCAGCGGTATTTTTTACCGCTATTTTACACAGATCTTTAAATAAACCCCTCCAAATAAACTTGTTATGCAACGATAAAAGGTACCTTCATATATAAACATATTAAAAAATACAAAAATATCAAAATAGATGTTTTAAATTGGAAACCACATGATACATTTAAAAATTAATTAATAAAATAAAACTATTCATTTGAATCAACTTTAAACCATCACAAAAATATTATTATATTAATATTTTAATTATTATACTTCACTTACTATATTTTAATCCAAAATTAGTATTCTGGTTGTTTAGTGGTGACAAGAATGTAGATTGTGACCGATGATGACTAACAGATGACAGTTTGGTATTGCTATCAGTAGCCGAATCTTGGAAAAAATCCCTGGAAATAAAATACCCGGAATAAAAACGCTCGGATAAAATCCCTAAGGCTATACCTAACCGTACTGTTGTACATTATTTCTATAAAGTGTAATTATTTAAAAATAGTCATACATACTTATTACTTATATTATTATATGGATGCAGTTGAGTACTTGGAACATAATTATTATCTTTATTATAATTATCATCTTCAATGATTCCTTCGTGATGAGTGATGACTTATGTAGTTATGTCCACTAAAAATAATATACAATATAGAACAAATAATTGTCTACAATATAATTTACTATTAATACTATTGATTTGTAAGCACAGTAGTAGTGGGTACTGGGTGTCATCATGAAGATGTCGGCGTAAGTATAATGTCTTTTATTATAATAGGTCCATAATTAAAAACTAAAAGACTACAAACTTGCTATAAAATCCACATATCTAAAGTAATATTGAAAATTATAGGCTTATTGCTTAACCAACACCGAATATATAGGTACTATAGTATCAACATAACCAAATTGCCAACTACATAACATCTTCTTAACTGCCGGACACAAATTTTGCTATGCTGTACAGTTTCTATTATTAACCTAATATAAATTCACCATAATTATTCTGAAATACGGGAGCATAATATTATGAACAAACTGTGAAGAATTTCCATATTTTGAATCGATTTTTTTTTTTTAGTTTTACTGTTAAAGTTTTTCATCTAATAATCATACTCTGATTCTTCATCTGATACGTGTAATTTATGACGTGTACTTCTAGTTCATTTATCAAAGTTATCGAAAGATAAAAGTTCTGAAGTATTTTCAGCACGAACTAGTCTAGACCGTGCCACTTGTAAATTTTCTATAAATGTATTTATGTATGAATTAAATAACTATAATATTATACATAAAATAGAAATACATTTATCAATATCTTTAGACAGAGCTCTAGTTTTATAATAACTAAATTCAATTATGGATTTACCTATGCGTTCCAGTACAACTTCAACATAGTTTTCTTCAATGAAACATACAATAATTGTCCATATATTTTACAATTTTAGATCACTGAAATATATACAAATAGGTAAAATAAAATAAAATGGTCAACGGCAATGTTTGAAGTATTAAAATTTAGAATTAGACAATAACAGTGAAGTTTACCTTAAACATTAATATTCTACTATAAGTGAATGTTTATTGGGATAGTAATGTTTTTACCATCGCACTCAATTTTCATAACTTTGTTTTTAATATTATCAAATTACCAGTACAAATAAGAAGATGATAAATCATCAACTTCATAAATATTAAAAACAGTTATAATAGGTACTTATAGGACTGTCATAAAAAGCTCTTAAAATTTCAAATACTTTTCCTACAATGATTATTAGTACTATTTAGAGTAGTATATTATAAACTACTATTATTAACTACATCAAATTTTTTGGAAAAAAAAATGAGTCGGCTATTATATCAACTTTTATTGTTATATTTTTTAGATACAACTTTTTATATTGCAACCCATTTACATGTTGTAATAAAGTGCCATTTGTGTGTATACTTTTAAGATATGAAAATTGTTTTTTAGTTTTTGAGATATTTCCTTGAATTTGATTTCTTTCATTAAAACGTTTAACAATTTGGTGTAGTGGGTTTTCATGTTTACGTACCATTTTTTTTTTTACGTTCTTCAAATAGTTTTCAAAAGGAAAAGCACTAATATTATTATGCTCCAAAATGTTCATATTCGTCACTAATATGAAGGAGCTCGTGAACATTATAGGACATAAAATATAGTGTATTTTTATAAACATAATATATTATATTATATAATGTTTATAAATTAAATTATTTTTTTTTTAGAATTCATTAAATATTTCTAATTTTTATAATACCTTTATGAGCGTTTTTAAGTATTTAGGTAAATTAATATACTTATGCCGAGTTGCATAAAACCGTTCCTTAATTTTATTTAATGAATAGTTTTATTGAATCATTAAATAATTTAATGAAGCGATTTGGGTTGCACAAACAGTTGAGTAAAAATGTATTGGTTTCAAACATGATACCAAGGTTTATGTTGAAGTCTTAAGCTTATCACAGAAAATTGATAACAACTAATCAGCTGTTTTAATTTGAAAACCTAATCGGTAGTTTGGTACAAATGAATTACATTTTAGATTCTGAGCGAAGCGATAAATGTATTGATTTTACAATGATGTGTGTTTTTTTTTGTGTCTGTCATCACCTTTTAGGACAGTAAAAGTGCTTGGATTTTCTTCGACATTAACTTTTCTAATAGAAAAGGAAATCTAGTTGGTACTTTGGGGGGTCAACAGTAAAAACTTCTCAGTAGTTTTCAAAAGCGACATGAAAAATAAAAGAAAAATTAAGGAAAAACGGGAATTTTTACACAAAATCTGTATTCGAGAAAATCGATTTTGGTTTTTGTGCAACTCTAAAACTAATGACCGTAGGTATATGACATTTTGACTGAATATTTATATTAGCAATTTCTATACACCATAACATTTTAAAAATATTTTGACTTATTTTGAGTTGTTTACGGTCATTTTCAGTTTCCATTTTTTTTAGTTTTTTTGTCTACAAATATCGATAAAATTTTATTTGTTGGGTAAAAAACCTTGAAAGGCTCCTAGGTTATTGTTTCAAAGGCAGATGAAAAAAATTAAAAATCCTTAGTCACAGTTTTCATTTATAAGCATTTAAAGTTCAAATCTTGACAAAATACTGAAAAATCACGAAAATTAGCAAATTATTTTGAGTTGAGAATTCATAAAGATTTTTCTTTTTAAATCTAAGATTTGAAAATGTAATACAAGATTGTCCATAAGTTTTTCTACCTTTATCAAAAACAAAATGTCTACAAGAAAGTCAAATTAAATTTTTATGAGCGTTTGAAATTCAAATTCACATTTTTACAACATTTGATATTCACTCGAAATTCCAGTGGCGGCTATCCTATGGTGCAAGTGTTGCTTGAGCAACACATACAACATTTGGTGGGTGGGTGGGTACCAAGGTGAGTGGTTGGATGGATGTTGGGTATTTGTGTAATTATTTTTAATACTATGACTTATAATTAAAAACGAAACAATACTAAAATAAATACAAGTTCTGGAATAAATCATTTTCAGAAGAAACCGTTTCCTGTAGAATGTTATTTATATTAATTATTCAACTAGTAAACTATAATAAAAATAATACCTATATGTACTGACAGCGGACTAGTATTTATATTTCGGTAGTTGGTATGTCTATAAATAAAAATAGTTTGTTTATTGATATTCCGTCTACTTACCACCTGCTATACCTCCACTCCACTCTCTTGACCATTTGCTACCGATATTATGCTAAAAATATAATATTATTGAATATTGGATACTTGGTAGATACCTAATCAATTATTATTTAATAATTTTATTAGTCATTACTCATTACCATTATGTCATTATTCAAAATAGTCACATAATTTGAATTTTAAATATAATAATATCTAGTTTACAATACTTAGGAGGTAATCTTAATGTCTTTATTGGATTACAAATTTACAAATTATAAAAACATTAGTAATCGGTTATCGGTACTCGGTACATACTACACGTTGTATACTTTTTAATATTTAATAATGTTTGATGATGATGATAACGTTTGCATATGTGTTAAAAAAAAGGTAGGTAGGTAGTATGAATTCTACAAATTGGACACGCCATACTTCATCATGTAAAGTGAGACAAAACAAAATTAAAAATATATATATTTCATCATTTTACATTTTATCTCAATTATAAACTTTTGTTATGCCTTATGAAAATAAAATATACTATCATTTTTGACATTATATTATAAAATACATAATATTATATACAATATTGTATAAGTATAGTAATATACAATATATATTTTTCAATTTATAAAATAGAGTGTTATAAATATATTTTTTTAAATTAATTTACTGTTATATTTTGATAACAATTAGAAAAATATGTGAACCAGTAGTCACTGATTAAATATTGGTAATTCGTATTTTCTAATAATTATTTTATGGTGGGTGGGTAGGTGGTTGTTTCCTCTGAAATATTTTCAGCAACACATATTATTTTGAGGATAGCCGCCACGTCTCGATTTCTTTTGTAACGATTTTCTTATTTTGTTGTAATTAAAAAATGTATGACTGTAGATATTTGAAAATTTCACTGAATGTTTGTATTGGCATTTTCTATACACAATAAAATGTTGAAAATAATACGACTCTTTTTGAGCTGTTTACGGACATTATCAGTTCTCAATTTTTTTAGTTTTTTTTTCTATGAATGAAACTTTATTTGTTGGGTAAAAAAGCTTGAAAATTTAATACAAGGCTCCTACTATATAATTACAATGATATTTGAAAAATATTAAAAATCCTTAGTCACAGTTTTTAGTGGTAGTAATAAGAGTATAGTAGTCCGCAGTCCTAATAATAAAATATATCAAACTAATTTAGCCATGTGAATAATAATTATTAAATATCTTTTTATTTTTAAAAACATTTTAGTGTGTAATAATCATAAATAAGGAAGGGTGGTTTTCATGTTGTGCTTTAGGTTTTAGCACGTCATTAATTTTACTCTAGTTGCGCCCATGTGAATGAGAATCTGAAACATCAACATTTGTTATTTGAATGTAATATAGCAACAAAGGTATTCCTTACTTTCACAATGGTGACTCTCTGATTCAGTACAGGGTAAAGGAACTAATATATGTTTTCTAAAGAAGTATATTATGTTTATTGGCTGAATGGTTTTCTTTCTGTATACAACTTATAATAGATCCTTTTGCTCTAAACCGACCTAGAGAGTACCTAGTAATCGCGGAAGTACGGAATACCTTAGTTGCTATATTACGCCCAAATAACAAATGTTGGTGTTGCGAAAAAAAAAGTAACGAGTAATTTAGATATGTAATTATGTAAGTACAAAAAGTAATTTAAATCACATATAAATTACTAACAATAAAATGTAATTAAATTACAATCAAATTACATAAAAAGTAATTGTGCTATAGCTACCTGTAACTTAAGTTACTTCCCAACACTGATGGTTTGTATATATATTTTTTTATTAATTATTGATGATTATTTAAAAATATGATTGGTTTGTTGCTTGCTTTTAATTTTTTGATTTTTTTGCTTTAGCATATGTCTTACAAAATATTATGAAGGGATATGTGATACCCTTGAACCAGAATCCAGATAATTAAATGAATCCGTTCCTTCATCATCCTGTACTCCTAAATCCAATTTGTCTGAAAATGTAATCTCCGCTAAATCTAAAAATATTATTAATGTTAATGAATCTAAGCAGATAAGTTCCAAGAAAGTGTACGAAGGTTAATCTATTTTGAATAACAAACGATTAGCAAAAACAGAAAATACCACAAAATTTGAAGATGAATTACACGGGAGCCGGTTAAAACGTCGACAGTCAATATATCGACAAGTTAAAATGTCGACGGATCATTATATCGACAAGTACAACGTCGACAAGTCAATAAATGCCTACAATTTAAATTAAAATAAGTACACAAATAATGTAAATAAAAAAAAATATTTTAGAATTATTTTTACAAATTAAATTTTACAACCAATGGAAATACGTTGATCGCATCTCCAATACAATTTATTTTTACGGCGTTGATTTTGATATAAACTGAATGTTCACGGATATATTTTCCTTTTTGTGACGGTATTAGTTCCAAATTTCCATTTTTCTATAAAAAATAAAATATAAAAATGCTTGTGGTTCGATACTTGAAATTTGTTGTACCTACGTAATTTAAGCAAAAATCAGTAAAGACATATGTTTGCAAAAAAATAAACTAGCTAAGTAGGTACTTTTAAAATTAAAAAAAAATAAACATGATTATTAATATTATTAAGTTTAATATATTATTCGTATATCATCAATTACCTATCTCATAATAATAAAACATTATGACGGATTAGGTATTACATATATATCGGATGACAACGATGGTAACGATAAGACCGCAATAAAAATAGGACTCGCACACAGTTTTGTGCATCGTCGTGAATTCGTGCCTATAAGTTTGGATAATTATACTATATACTGTACGCATAGTAGATAGCATTTTTTTCGGTAACTGTCACTTATATAGGTGACTATTTATACCTAATGAAATATTATATTTTAATTCGATTTAAGTTCTTCATAAATTATTATACCTATAATTATTAACAGTTATATTAAAAAGATAGTGTTTCAACTTTTCAAGTTGATGTTTACATATTTTTGTAATTCATGAAATACTCAAGATAAAATTATATATTTCAAAATAATTATTTAATAAATACTGATATATTATTATAAAAATAATTACATTATAAAAATTCAGCTTGTTGACCCGTTTTAAAATCCCGACTGATTTTTTAATATTAACAGCACATACATACTAAATCGAAATGATTTCATATCTCTCTCGCACGGGAAATACTATTTATTTTATCGTTATCTGTGTATATAAAGCTATTACAGAGTATTCAGTATCCAAAAGAATACCGTTCACTTTATCTCGACGTTAAACTATAAAATGTAGTATTTTTTTTTCGATAATTTGTACTTGTCGATATATTGACCTGTCGACATTTTGTACTTATCGATATAAGGATCCGTCGACATTTTGTACTGGTCGAAGTTTCGACCGTCGACCTTTTAACTTGTCGATATATTGACTGTCGATGTTTCGTACCAGACCCGAACTACACAGTATTATGTTAAAAAAAGCAAATGTTGACCTTGAAGTAAGTGAACTAGAAAAAACACTTATGACACAAAAAATACAATTTGAAGTGGAAAGATTGGAAAGTGAATCTCGTCAAAACAAATTTAAAGAAGAAATATTATTATTGGAACTCAAGCACGAAAAAAAAATGTTTGGATTTGATTAAATACATATGTGCAGGTATAATCATACAAATAATTAAACTATGAGCAATATTTAACTTACTGTTCATAATTTAAGCATTTAGTATAATATTAAAATTATATAATAAAATAAGTTGATTTTTTTTACATAATATTTATTTTCATTTTTATAACTTTATAACTTTATAATATTAATTTATTTATTATACTTGAATAATAAATATATAATCTAATGAATAATACAAAAAATTTACAAATAATAATATACATACATTATATTACTAACTAATAGTTACCACTACAACATGGTTTTTATGTAAATATCAGGTAAATTAACTGTCCTCTGACTAAATTGCCTGTTTGTCTTACAGGGTTCATATCAATTTCCAGAAGTAAGTCATTATCAACGGCATTTTCGTCAGCTGGCATTTCATCACATTGTTCTTTTAAAATGTTGTATAAAACAGCTGTGGCAACAATGGTCGTCATAGCCGTGTTAAGCTATGTCCGTATTCCTACAGCTATCACCGGAAATCTCCTTTTCCACACACCTTTCTACAACGATTCTTATGAGCTTTATATGATAAAAAAGGATATTTTTAAATGCATAATTTTTAAACTAAATTTAATTTCTCTGGAAGTTATTTTAATGATGGCGGTCGGAGATATTTTAATGAAGCAAAAATTATAAAAAAAAAATGTATTCGATTAATTTAATTTTAATTCCTTATAACTAAAAATTGTATTCGAACCAGATTGTGGAAAATTAAGAGTGAAAAGAGAGAAATGTAATTTCTATTAATGGTAGTATTAAATGTTTCCTAATAATAAATAATATACTAATACCTGATATTTCTTCTCAGCTTCAGTAACAGGACGAAGAAGAGGAGTCATCGTGTAATCGCGACATGGATAGCCCCCGTCTCCGAGTAACAAACTATTTCCATATTCTCAATTTTCAAACTTAGCCCTACACATACTATTATCAAAAATTGTACTGTCATGAACAGAACCTGGAACCACCTACAACAACATTTTAGATGAACAATACCCTTGTGTATTAGTTTGTTCTATTATACTATCGTAGTATTTGTATTTGTATACTTAGCCCCCCCTCCCATACAAAATTCCTGGCTACGCCACTTTATAAGACGGAGACAGCATAATATGAGGGTGCGAGTGTGCGACCTCCTCTTAAGGACTGCACGTGACTGGTTTTTTTGCTCAAAAACACACCTAGCACCGCCGCGTAGTGAACTGATTTCGGAATTTTTTTTTGTGTAAAAGAAACTTCTTACGGGGCGTTTTGAATTTAGATTTTTAAAATTCTATTTCTAAACCATATAGTTTTAAATTTTGGTCGTCGTTGCCGTTATGCACGTGTGCCGTTCCCGTCTAAAACCAGACATAGACTTATAATCATTTACGACTTATACGTGCCTTGGGTGGCAGCGACAAAATTCCAAATTACCACTATAATAGATCCGAGCAGCCGCCTGTATGCATCAACACATGTGTTCAGTTCAACAGTAACTTTACCATAATATATAACATTAAATTTAGAAAAACAAATAAAAATATAGGTACAGTACATTTTGATGTAGGTTACACTATACAAAATTGAAAGGTACCTGTAGCATAGTATCTTAAAGTCACCAAAATTTGTATTTCTGGAGAAATGGCGAAGCTTCTATTTGTAGAACGTCGCAAATCGTTTCCAATTAAATGTAATAAAAATACAAAAGTTTCCTTTGATAGTCTATTGTAAAAATATATTGTGTATCAAATTAGGTACGATTTTACATTTTATATAACTTATTAGTTATTATAGCTATTCCCTATTAGTTACTTATACCTAAACCTACATTTAAAGTCAAAATCGTTAGGCACTTGACTACTCTGCGAACTCCCCCCCCCCCCCTTCAATATTCAATATTATTATTATGATAATAATTAATAGTCAATCATAAAATATTTTTACTATGGTAAATGTAGTTAAATGAGTTTACTCTATCCAAATTAGTATTTATAACTTAGGTGTGAATATGAATATAATATATACGTAATATGTGTGTGTGTTAATGTGTTATGTACTTGTGTATGACTACTAGTGGTGGGCATATCCGGATTTCAAAAATCCGAATTATTCGGATTTGTCAAATCCGGATTTAGAAAATCCGGATTTCACGGATTATCCGGAGTATCCGGATTATTCAACTCGATTTTGCTGTTCAATGACTCATTTTTATATAATAATAATATTTTATTTCTATAATATAATTTTCAGACATGGGTATACAAAATTTCGAACACATTTTAAGTACTAGTGATGTTTTGCGCTTAGCTGTAATAAAAACAATTACTTAATTATGTAAATGGTTTTATTGAAATTTTTAAGCACATTTTTATTTGTAAAAATTAATTATTATTTTTTTATACTAAAAAAAAAATGTAAAATAATGTAACATAACATTTTATATAATAATTATTAAATAATATCTAACAAAAATCAAAATAACAAAATAAATACTTTATAACATAGCAAAAATTATATTTAATCTCACTAGGTAAATAATATATATTAATAATACAACAATAATTCATACAAAACAGTAAACATATTCATGCATATTACTTAAATTATTTTTTTTAATTAAAAATTATTATTTTGTTTTAAAAAAACTAAGGCTGACAAATGGCATGGTGTAATTCTATTACGTTTTGGGGATAATATATTACCGGCTGTTGAAAAAACTCTTTCTGATGAAGCAGAAGATGCTGGTATACATAATATTTGTTTAGCTAATACGGCTAACGTTGGATAAATGTTTTCATGATCTTTCCACCATGCACATGGATCTGCATTATGATTTATTTGAAATTCCGCCATATACCTTGAAAACTCGTCAGTATCATTATTTGGTTCTTCTTCAAGTAATTCATCAAGTGCTGTGCGTTTTTCTGTAGGTATACGTACATCAGTATTTCTGCTTAACAAAACCATTTTTGAACGTACTATTTGTTTAATACGATTTTTAATATTTTCGGAAGATTCAAATGACATATTTTTGTATCTAGGATCAAGTATGCTAGCCATTTGAGTGATACTAATTTCTCTTTCGCAATCGTTGTCAACATCAATTTGTACAGAAAAACGTGTTGATAATTCGTGAATAATGGTCTCTTTGAATAGAGTTGAAAACCTACTATCTAGATTATTGGGTTTATAATGTTTTACAATAAGACTTTTAACAATTGGTAAAACCTGAAAATAAACACAACAATTTTATGATATTTACAAAATAATAATTATTGTTGAATATTAATTTATACTTATAATTTTTAATCAACTTACCATTGATATAGTGACATTTTGATCAGCACATAAAACTGTTGTTGCTGTTTTTAATGGTTTCAATAAAGTAACAAGTATTTCTATTTTTTCCCAGTCTTCTTCTAGTAATTCTTGATCTTTCGCGATCTTACTATTAAAAAGTGTCCGATCAGACATAATGACAACTACAGCTGAACGAAGTTCCAACAATCGTTCTAACATACCTAGAGTAGAATTCCAACGTGTAGGGCAACTTTGTACAAGATTAAGTTTTTTGCACTCTTTCTCAGCTAAATAATTTTCTAAGGCATATGTTCTTTTAGAAGATTGTCGAAAACTAGCAACAATTTTTGATGCGGTTTTTAATAAAGGACGACATGTATTTAAATCTAAACATTTTTTCACAGCTAATTGTAGTGTATGAGCAGCACAACGATTTGAATAAATATCTTGATCGTAAAATAGTTTTACAGCATTTGAAATGTTTGCAGCATTATCATGACTAATTCCCGTTATTTTATTATTTAAATTCCAAGACTCAATAACATTCATAATACTGTCTTTTAAATTTTCAGCCGTATGACTTTCTTGTATTTCTTCAATTGAAAGAGTTACACTATACAATTTCCAATTATCATCAAAATAATGAGCAGTAAATGTTAAATATGAATCAATTGCTGTTGATGTCCAACCATCAGTTGTTAAAGAAATATAATTAATGTTTTCTATGATATTTCTGATACTTTGTGATTTATCTATATACATTTTTTCAATACGTGTAGTAATGCTTTTTCGCGATGGAATAGTATAAAGTGGCTCAATTGTTGAAATTAATGAACGAAAACCTTTATTTTCAACTGTACTAAATGGTAACATATCAACAATTATCATTTTGCAAATACTTTGCGTAATAATTTCACATCGATTTTTATCTAATGGTCTTGAATTTCTTTTACAAATGTTATCGTTATGGTAGTGCTTTTTACGTTTCAAAGCAGGGCTGATTGATGATGAGGAAGTTGACTGAGAAGAAATGAAAGTTGAAGATGTTGAAGCTATTTGTTCATTATCGCTATTGCTCTCATTACTATCAATTTCTCTACAAAAAAATATTTTGGGATTTTTAATCTAGTGTAATAACAATTATTCAATAATTAAAATTAAATAAAAAATGGGAGCGTCGCGAGACGTACCGTAAAAGTGAGAACTATATTTTCAGGTTAGATATTATGATGACATGGTATGATAAATGCAAAATATTATTACAATATAACAATCAAATATACATATATGTCATCTTAAAATTAATTATTTTCTACTAATACAATGGTAACACTTTCAATAGCTCGTGCAGGTTCTACATTAGGTAGAACATTAGGCAATCTATCTGCGGTAGATCGCGGACCCCGTACTGTTTGTACGTACCTAAGTGTATGATTTAACAGTAAAGTATCAAAGTATTACCAAGTTTGTTATTTTTACTTAATTCCGCCTAAGTTGGATTAATATAATTAAATAATACAAAATCCTAAACTAACCTAACCGTACTAAAATACAATGAAAAAAACCAAATTTAACACTCTTTAAATTAGCCTATCTTCTTACCAGAGGTCTAATCTACGCACAGACATTCATTTATATACATAAATATGTATATTGACAAAAAATAATAATAGAAATCAACAAACGTGCCAGATTAACCAATAGCAACCAATTATATATTTATTTACGCGGACGTTCAACGAAATAGGTCCCCAATTAAGCGCATATAGCGCATATTATAGCGCAATAAAGTTCTCACTTTAATAACTAATTAAAGCACAAACAGTGTAGTATTAATAACATGCTTACCCTGTATGTTCTTTAGCGTGCTGTTCTTCATTAATTTCGTTTGCAGTGGGCTTATGCCACCGATTATAATGCGACCATAAAATAGATGTAGATCCCATATTTTTTAAAACGTCGTTGCATACAGAACATATAGCAGTTTTATTTGATTCGCCACGCGTAAAAAAATTCCAAATTTTACTTGGAGGCATTATAGTACAATTATTCAATGTTAACACGTTTGATGCAACAGAAATACTATTCCTACAAATATGTCTCCACTCTCCACTTGATATTTTTCGATAATTTTTATTTGATAATTGTAAAAGAACATGTCCGAGTAAACAATTATATCGATAACAATTATTGTTGTAAGATAAATTTAACTTATCTTCAAAAAACCTTTTTCAATAACCATCCGAAGGTTATGCAGTAAAGATTAATTAATTGGGTATACACTATACTTATCTATTTGGAATGTATACATTTCGAACGATTTTTATGATACGAACTTTGATATAATATAACATTTTGTTAAATTTTCATTATAATAAAATAATTTATTTTACCATACATTAAAAATATTTGTAAGTCTGAAGTCACATAAAAAAGCAAATCCATAAATCCGGATAATCCGGATAATTCGGGAAATCCGGATAAGAATTTGATTCAAATCCGGATTTGGATATCCGGATATTCGGATAATTCAGATATTCGGATTTCATGCCCATCCCTAATGACTACCCTGCCAGAAATTCTGAGCACGCTCGTGGTTACTGACGAACTGTACTACTGTTTAATGAACGAATACATTTTTATTCAACCGAAATCGGATCATTAGTTTAATTAACTGGTAACCAATAGTTTAATGACTCAATAAAAAAAATAATTTGTCTATACAATTTACAATAAAACACACTAATTTTATATAGATATTTGAAAATGGAAGTATAACGAAGGCTGATAGCAAGCGAATAATACGCGACTCTACGATTACTATAGTGTGGTGATATCGATGTAAAATAAATGTTAAATGTTCGTGTTGCGAAGTTATATAGGCACATGTCGTTGTAACTACGGTTAAGTGCAATAAAGGCAAGATACGAAGAAAAGTACGGGTCTTTTTCGTAAATACTATCTTTATCGCATGGAAAAAATAATTGTTTATAAATTAGAATGTAAAGCAATAGCTGTATTTTACTTATAAATATAAAATATAATATTATATTATAGCAAAATAACAATATTTTTAAATTTTTTATTTCCGGAATAATATTTGTCGGGAAAAAGTAGTTCGGGAAAAACGGCTACCAGGTTAAACCTATAGTGGAAGTCCATTACTAGTGTAGCGGGGTATCACAGGTTTGCTTAAGTCCATTAAATACAAATAATATTGATGTAAAATGTTATACTCACGTCTTTCTATTATTTTAAAAAATATTAAAATTATTTTGGAATAAAAAAAATATTAAGTTTATTTATAAAAAAAAGTATTTAAATTTTATATTTATATACTTATTATACAAGTATTATACCATATATTATTTTTTTTTAATTTGTATAAAAACTATAATATATATATTTTGTATTATAGTACAAATTATTTATTAATAATAATGTAATTTCAGTCAATGTTTTAAAAATTAGGTGGACATCTTTACGAGATTGCAATTGCAAAGCGTCGATAAAAAGATAAACTAAAAATGGCCAGGCAACAAACACAACTAAATTGAATCCATTTGAACATAAAATAACTATAATAAAAACTGTTTTTATATTTTTTGGTTTCAGAATAACCTATTTCCGTGGAACCTTGTTTTAAATGTTCAATCATTATCTATAAAAGTTAAACATTTAATACATTTTTAACTACAAAATGTAAAAAACAACATCGATAGTAAAAAATTACCTCACAAAACGCTATTGTTTGACGTATAGGATTTCTGGGCGGGATATATAATTGTTCACAAGGCGGAGTTACTGCACGCAACTATCCACCGTGTCTCGCAATCCCACCCACCGCCGAACAATAAACAAATATATTACTTATTTGCAGTATAAATGTTTCGTCATTCGTCTTATTGTAGGTATTGGGATATGCCAAACATATTTTGTGGCAACAGGAAACTAGTTTTGTACCTATATTATAATATCTCATCTTCCCGTTCGGTTAAGTACCTATCTAGGGACTAGGGTTAACTATTGACCAGCATGTCACTTGAACACCATACATAAGAAAAAAACTAACCTTAAATACGCATCTCCGGTTGCTTAAAATATTAATACCTAACAAATATACGGAACTAAGTACCAATTATAATATGTAACGTGTATTTTAAAATAGTATCATATGCCATATAATTTATTTATAATGTCAACCATACAATTATTGGTTATAGCCATTACGTCATGGTAATATTGAACTGGCAAATTAAAAAAAAGTGGGCAAGTGGCTCTGCTGTAAAGTAGGTTACAAGTGGGTCATTATATAATGGATGGTGTTAAATTTGAATGCAATGATTTAATATCATTGTGTAACGGATGACATCCGTTTACTCCTACGCATATCAAATAATAAAGCTTAGATAGTTTACAGACAGATATAATAAATTTAAACGAATAAGAAATAATGTTACGTATATGTATATGTATATCAATTGCCAAATACCCAAATACACGACTAAGATGACGAAGGGTGTCAACTGTCAATAGCGTTATCGTAAACAGTCAATCACGTTAATTCATGAATAATATTTGAAAGGACCACATCATATTATATGCGAATCGTCAATCATATATAAAACAATGGGAATTGGGTATATATATATATATATAACGTACATAAATAGAAACAGGAAAGTAGTCTCTAATAAATGATTGACAACATGATGGACACAGTGATAGGACTTTTTGCACAACTAAGCGTGCAGGATATAGATAGCACTCTGTTGGCAATACGGATAAGTCGATTGGCAAGGCGGAAGGTAGGGGAGTAGGAGACCCTTATAAAAGCAGACCTAAAACGGTCTGTAATCAGACGTGTACACCCATTGCCATCACAAGCATCTTCACGACACTCAGCACCAGAATTATATTATTTGGCTTTTAATAATTTTCACCAAAATGAAACCTAACCTAACCTAACCAGAGTACATCTTCAACAAGTTTTATTTCAATCAAAAAGAAGAAATCTTTTCTCCATGGTCTTGCTACTTGCAACCCCGGTCTAGGACATTTCGGCGTAAGGCCATTACAGAATTAGGTATAAAATATAAATAAATAAATAATTTTTGTATAAAAAACTGTGTATAAAAATTAGAATTGCTATTAAAATTATGAATAAAAATATTCAGGTCACTCAGAAATTAGGTATAAAATATAAATGAATAAAAAATTTTTGTATAAAAACTGTATACAAAAATTAGTATTAAAATTAGAATTGCTATTAAAATTATGAATAAAAATATTCAGGTCATCATACTTAAATTATGTGCTATTCCTCTTAAAAAACTCATAATATTACGATTATCATAATCACTGACTAATTTTAAAATACGTTTATCGACGTCGATGTATTTTTTTTCTTTTTTGGTGGACTTTTGCCTGTTTCTAATTGGCAAAAGAAGGTGTCTCGGCCACTTTGTATTCTCCTTAAACATGATATAAATGCCCATAGTGTCGGGTGGTCAACTGCCATTTGTAGATTAAGCCTACGATTTGCCGCTTCTGCATGATTATTTGTTCGATCTTCTTTATTAAGTACTCGATCATAAACGTTCCAGATTATAGGGGGGGAAAGTGGGATTCGACGACGATTTCTTACAACTGTACCATAAAAATATACATGTACCCATCATGTACAAATATTTCACGTCCACGAAAAGTTTCAATTGCTTGTGCCATGGTGACTACTAACTAGGTACTGACTACTTGATGATCTACTCAATGATCGTCTATCGACACAGCGTATAGGTTAACTATACCTAAACCTATATCTTTATTAACTTAGACCGTAATATAGATTATGTTGTATGACAGTATAATCCCATAGTATATATATATATATAATTATTATTATATACAGTTCATACGGCATACCTCCATCCAACCGACGAAAGTGAGATAAAAACTGATAAATTATATCGGTACAATATAATCAATGCTAACATTATATAATCTAAACGCGATTAAAATCATTTTATGAAAAAATGACCACGCCGAAATAGACCCACGCCGAGATGGCCACGCCGAAAGGTCCGGATTCGTTGCACCCGGCAAACCACACAATCAACCCGATTGTCAGATTACCACAATTGTATAAGAAAAACGATTCTGAACGAAAACGGTCAATCAGCCTATGATATTACTAATAATATATTTGTTGATATGATTGTGAATAAAGTAATTTATGTATTCAACTATTTACGTGGAACCTTGTTTTAAATTTTCAATCCTTAGCTACAAAAGTTGAACATTTTATACATTTATAACTATAAAATAATTAATAAATTTTGTCAAAATTCAAACTTTAAATGTTTATAAAAAAAATAGTGCCTATATATTTTTTTATATTTTTCAACTGCTATTGTAACAATAGATCAGGAGCCTTGAATTAAATTTTCACCCTTTTATACCCAACAAATAAAATTTGATTGATATTTATAGAAAAAAAAACTAAAAAAATTGAAAACTGACAATATCCGTAACGGCTCAAAAATAGATAATTATTTTCAAAACTTTATGGTGTATAGAAAATGCTAATACAAACATTCAGTGAAATTTTCAAGTATCTACAGTCATTTGGTTTTTAATTACAACAAAAATATTAAAATCGTTACACGAGAAATCGAGTGAATATCAAATGTTGTAAAAATATAAATTTCAAATGCTCATAAAATTTAATTTGACTTTCTTGTAGAATGATTCTAAAATATTAATAAATAATTCTACTATGTAAGTTTCAAATATAGTTTAGTACCCATTATAGTATATATTATGCATTAACCAGAATTTAATTTAAAAATATATACCTATAATAATAAAAATAATACCTATAGCCCTGTTCAGTATAAAAGAAAACATTTTAAATTTTTTTAAAAAAAATCACTAAAATTATTAGGCTTACGATGTATAGTAATACAGTTTACGATGTATTAAACTTATATTAACTTATACTAACTAGTATTAAACCTATTTAACTATATAGTTAAGAATATATTATAGTATAAATATATAATTATTATATACAATAAGGTATTAATATGTACAAGAGGGGCGTAACACGATTGCGCACTTTTTACCTTTTTACCTGAAAAAACACAACACGATTGCGCACTTTTTACCTTTTTATCTTTGGGAAAACCCAACACGATTGCGCACCTTTTACCTTTAATATTTGAGCAAATGCAACAATGATTGTGCAAAACAAATATTTTGTTTTTTTGGAATAAATTAGAGAAATTAACAATAATTGTCCTATAATATCTTTAATGATTTACTTACTATATTAAAACTTAGTATAGTATAATATACAAATAATACGCAATAAAAATTCAAAAATTTTCCCAACATTAAACAAAAATAAATAATTATAATATAATACATCACAATTACTTCCGGATCAACGAATAAAAAAAAAATAGAAAATATAACAAAAATCAAGTTTTTATAACTTTTTAGCACAAAAACGTGGTCCTAATGTCAGTAAATAATCATTTAATGATATCTCATTATTTTTATATTTTTTCCACGTATTAATTAGATATATAATATTTTCTTCTTGTTCTTTACGAGGCTTGTTAATATTTTGTTGTTTCATACTATATATTTTTTAAAATAAGATTCACTTTGAATATCTAATAAAATATGTATAACTTGGTGAATAGATGGGTGAGATTTATAAAACTGAGCATTATAGTGGCTATGGAAAGATTCTGGCCCATTGGTCGTTCTTGCCTCTGTTGAAGGTTCAGTTGTCCATAAAATCGGTGGAAAAGCGGAATCAGATGATATGTAATTGTTCAGTATATAATCGGCAAATTCAAAATTATCAGCAGGGCTATTTTCAATTAAATAAGCAAAACCTTCTTCTACATCTTCGGAGGGTAAAAATGCAAGTGCAAAAAATTGTTTCAACCAAATACCTAGTTCAGATTTTGAATTATAGTTTTTTAATAAATTATTGTCACTTTGAATTTTCCTGAACCAAGATTGGGCTAAATGAAATCTGCAGGTCATAATTTTGCAGTTTGGGAAAAAATATCTACAGTCAACTCACGATATAACGAATTTCAAGGGACTGAGAAAAAAGTTCGGTATATCGAAAGTTCGTTACACCGAAATTAATTGTTATATCAAAAGCATATATATCAACAAAATTCGTTTAAACGAGATTTAAAAGAAAATAAATCTAGGTTTTATTAGATTTGTATAATTACATACATACATATTATTTATTAATTAATTACAATTTATTTTTAGTTTATTACATATATAGACATATTTTTTTTTTTTAAATCGGTTATTTTTTTTTGTTTGTCGTTACTTGCGCTTATGCAGTCAATAGTGTTCTCCAAATTTGACACAACAACGAAACTAAACTAAAACGTTAACGACATAACGTAGAGGTTACAATAACGTTGTAGAGTCATTTATTTTATCGCATGATAATCGCTGAAATAAACTCTGTTATAGCTTAATTTATATTGACGTGTATCTTATAAGCAACGACATGAACATTATCTTATCGCATAATAAATAATAATAGTCGAAACAAACTCGTATAATTTGTAACATCAATCTCCAAAATTATAACAATTCGTTACATTGCGAGAACTTTTGCCTAAAAAATCTTCGTTATCTAGAGGGGACCAAAAATACATTTAATTGTTCGTTATATCACGAGATTTTCAAGGGAACGACAGTTGTATTCGTTATACCGAGATTTTCGTTATACCGCGAGTTGACTGTATTAGCATTGTGAGCACTTTTTTCAAAATCAAAATGAAAATTTGAATGATTTAATGAACTTTTCAAATCTATGTCAACCAATTTCAAACATAAATTAATAATTGTGTGCCACATTTGTACATAAGTTTCAGTTGATATTGAATTTAAAAAAGAGTAAACTATAGGAACATAATAACCATTTTGTAATATATGTATTGTATACAATTGCTCAAAATATTTGGGTGCATATAAAAATGTTCCGTCTGCAAAAATATGGGATGATAGACTTAATAGTTCAAGATTAGTCTTGCAAGTAAATATAACTGGGCTTGAAGTTTCTTCCATGCGACATAATAGTTCACCTGTATTAGTTGTAATATTTTCACGACTATCAAATAACTGAGTTATCGATTCCTCTAAAGACTTTGGAAGTTTTGGAATATTTTTTCTACGTTTATCATACATACATTTTCTCCACAAACTTTGTATCAGAATAAACCGGCTGGATATCTTTTTCGGTTTTTCTAAGTTCTTGCCTAATTATTTTATTCGGCCTTGTGAGATAATCATTTTCGCATTTTCTTTTTAAACGAGAACTCACAATTTGCATCAACACCAACAATATTTTCTGGAATCTCGTCATGTTTATGTTCATTTAACATACTCAACACTTTGGTTACATCCTTGTCAACTAATACACTGGTAGAACAATTTTTGTTTGTACAGCGATACCGAATATTTCCACACTATTTCAGTACTTTAAATTCACTAAATTTATACCCATCAACTAAAATGCATGGCTTACCTTTTTCGGTTTCAAATTTTTTTTGTATTTGTACCTCCATTTTCCCAAAAAAAAATTGCACAACAAAAAAACGGAAATATACACGTTGCGCGGTATGAGACTGCCACAATATAATATCACGTTTCGATATGTGAGTATGTGACTGGCGACTGTAAAATAAATATTATCTAACTTTACTATCGGATATTATCGGATGTGAACACGTTAGAAAAGTAATATGTTTGAAAACACATTCACTAACACTTATCAGTTATTGGTAATAAAATATTATTTACAGATCCGTAGCTGCCATAATATAGTATCCGTAATTATTGTATATAGGTACAAAGTACTATTGGCGGGTAGTGTGTTTCTTAAAGCTTAAACTATAATAAATAAGCCAGCAATATAAAATAAAGGAATATGTTTTTTCAAATATAAAATGGTAAAAAGTGCGCAATCGTGTTATGATTTCTCAAATATAAAAAGGTAAAAAGTGCGCAATCGTGTTATGTTTTCTCAAATATAAAAAGGTAAAAAGTGCGCAATCGTGTTGTGTTTTTTTCAGGTAAAAAGGTAAAAAGTGCGCAATCGTGTTGCACCGGTACAAGTGGTATTGTTTGTGCCAAATGACCCGCCGTCGTCACACTCGTCGATTCCAGTAGCAGATGTGATATGCTAATGAGCCCGACAATGCGGCTGTTATTATCGTTCCACCCTCTCCTCTTCCTACCGTTATTCCTTGTGTATTATTGTTATTGTTGTATTTTTCATATTTATTCTCTTTGTGTTTTTGTCATATAAATTATCTGTCGGCCTGTTGCCGCAGATAGTTTTATATTATCGTTCTTAAAATGTTGTATTGTTTACTTTCTGTGGCCAACGCCATTTTATTATCACTATTATTTTTATTATTATTATTATTATTGGCTTTTATATTGTCTACTAACATCGACAAGTATGTCGCCTGTTGTGTTCACTTATTTTTGTTGGTCTGCTATTAAAGTGACCCCAATTATTATTTTTTGTATTGATTCTGTTTTCGTATGTGTATCTGCTAATAAAGCGATCACATTATATCACTTTTATTGTGCACACGGTTGCGTTATAGCATATTATTATCTGTTATTATTGTGCTTAAAGTAGACAAATAAAGTCACTGCAATCGTAAGTCTTTACTTTATTTCTATTATTATTCTCAACATCAAACTTGGCGGTCGGTTATTGTCAACGTTGGTGCCATCAGTAGTTGCGTAAATCCGCCAGCAACGTACATACGTTGTGTGAGAGCCTCCCAGGTCATTCAGATCGACTTCTGCCTACAGCATCACACCACCACATCTCAAGACGTCAGTAGTGTTAAGTTAGTTTAAGTATTATCCCATGTTTTTGTGAGCTCTTTGGTCATTGCACCAAACCGAGTCGACCACATAACTAGTCTGCACCATCATCATTCCTTCGGTAGGTCTTTCCCATCCTCGCTGTTGTCGTCGTCGTGCGTAGAATTGCCTTCCCGTCAAGCATCAGGCGAGGGCACATATGGTTGCCTATCCAGTGCAATATTAGGCGTTATTGGTGACATAGCCCATAGTCAAAAACATATATCGTTCTCTGGCATTACTGAGTGGTCCTTCGGGTATTCCCTACTTAGGGCGATAACAGGTATATATATAACTGCAAAGTATAAAATTAATTTGAATGTATAGTTGGCATTTCAATATTTCTATTTTCAAAAATAACAACTATTGCTTTGTACATTATACTATCAATTTTCCAACATTTTAGTTCATCTGACATTTCTTCAACAATCGAAACATCTAGCTTGGTTGATTGTATTGGGTTGATGTATAATGGCACTTGTTTAAGAAATGCATGTCCAATAATTAAAGGTTCCTTAGTTATAGCTGATTGTGCAATATTGATAACTTTGACAACTTGCTTTTGATTTTTAAGCACAAAATTGTCAGTCAATTTACATGAAAAAAATATTAAATTATATATCTCATTATTTGTTAATACAAAATGTTCGTCGTGAATTGTCTTTATATTAAGTTGCTCAATAGCTTCGTGGACAGAGTTCATATTTTTTGGTAAAGGAGGTAAAATATTACGGCGTGCATTGTATGCGTTTCTTTTAACATATTTTAAATTAGTAATTTCTGATTTACTAGTTGACTGGTCATTTAAACATTGAATTAAAACTTTACTTGGTTTATCGTGTGGATTATCAGTTGCTTTTCTTTTTACTGATGCAGACAGCTGTTGACGATTTATTCACTGCAAGATTCGTGTTTATGATCTTCATTACTTGAATATATTATAGTTGGAGGTTCTAATTTTTTTATAGAAGCTGGACATTTCAGGCCCTATCATTTGTAAAATTTCGGACTGCACATTTCATTTTATTTTCGATACCGTCTTAGAAGAAAGAATGTATTCCATATATATATATATATGTATTATATGCATATATAGTGACAGTTTGTGGTTTGAACGACGGGACGATTGCAACCCGTACTAAAATTAATTAAATAAAGAAAATTAATTTTATAATATTCTTAATTTTACATTTTTAAATAGTAAAATAGTTATAAATTACCTACTAGTTACTACCTACTTTACATTTGTCTATTACATTAATTGTCGTGTGCGAACTGGTTATTTCTCTCAGATAGTCAGATACCAGGAGCATATGGGTATATGGGTACGCCGTACGCATGTATAAGCGATGTGCTGCAATCATGTGCGTGCGGGTACGTTTAAGCTGCGTTCTTATATTATACGGATATTGGACAAACGGCAGCGTCGAACAAGCAATATTCAGAATTCGTATATAATAACTTATAAGCAACGCGTGCAATCGTGCGCGTGCGGGTACGTTTATTGTTGCTGCGATGTTATATACGAGTTTGGACAACGGGTACACAGTGGGATGAAAGTAATTTTAGCACGCCAAAATTATTTTAATACACATTTTATATTATTGTTCATTATTTTAACAAAAATCCAAATACAAAATCATCTACATGCTTAGACTGCTTATATCTAACTCTAAATCACTATTTTCACCGGTTTCATCGGTATCACTGTTTGAACAATTTCCCTCATCTTCGGATTCAAAATCTAACAAAGATTTTACTTCTGGAGAAAGCTCATATATTTTCTTTTTACATGTCTTCCGGAGGGATGAAATTAGTGGGTCGGATGACACTAACATCATTTGGAAAATATCAGTATTACTATTTATGCGGGATGCTTTTCGAGTGTGATGAAGTCTTAGTCTTTTATATTCTTTGTTACATGTTTCAGCAGCTTCTTCAGATAATTGATCTATTACCAAAAAATAGGTTATAATGTATTTAAATTTTTAAATTTTAGTATAATTATATTTTTTAGTAAAATTTTGATATTATCCACCTATTGGTAACAGAGCAGCACGAATAATATCTCCTCCGTGAATTAACACTTTGTGTATACTTGCTGGTAAATAAAACCACGGATATAGATGCACAAACAATCTTGCCGCTTCTTTAGCGTAATTTAAATTTAATTAAAATTTTCCGTATTAATCTTTCGCTTGAAAACTTGATCAAAATTATTAATTTGTGACGGTTTACATCCTCATATATAACATGTTTGACATGATGTTACTGCACTACAAACTCGAGGATACAAATATTATTTAAAAATAGGCTACATTAATAAAATAAATTAACATTACCTTGCCATCAATCATTGAAAAAATTAGAGCATGATTTATGCTTATAATTGATGTATCATTAATATAAATTATTGTATTAGTTAATCTAGATATTTCATCTTCAATTTCTGTATACATTTCGATTGTTTTATCATTATTTTCTTTCATAAAAATACATTTTAATGGCCGACAAAAACGAGTGGAAGAATATCTAGGATTAGACCAAAGTACAATTTTTTTGTTGTTGTTCACACATTGAAGTTGGAGAGGAACTAGCGAAACTGTAAGCATACTTGTATCACTTATGTCTGTAGTTTGAAAAGGAATAACTTTTTTAGTTTTTAAACTAACTAACTTGGTTTTGAATTATTTTGCTCGATATTGATAATTTAATGTACGTATAGACACATATTATGTTACACGATCGCACTTGGTTGTTCAAATGAATAAAAACAGATAACGAAAAATCCTTTTATTATTTGACTTGGTTAACGAGCTCATTACAACGATAATGGGAACAATTAGAGATAGTGTTGATATGAAAATAAAATATCGAACAACTATACTATATAATTGTGTCATAAGAATTTACTTTATAAGCCATTTAAATTCGGACTTTTGGCGTGCTAAAATTACTTTTATCCCACTGTGCGTCCTAAGCTACTCGAGATTAATATATGTTTTAAATTTCAAAAGTTTATCTTGAGAGGAAACAGAGATATATGGGTTAGAAAAACTGGGCGAATTGGTTCGTGTAAAGATACACTGGGATTGCTGGAACTTGGCCTGGTGCACTACCGTGCGCTCAGATTTGCAGTGTATTGTAGTAATATAACGTACATTACAAATCACTGTAACAACATTTTTTTTTTTTGTATCGCTGTATACATTCAATCATATTTTATTTTAATTAACTCAATTGTAACAAATTTTATGTTTTAAAGTAATTTACCTAACACTGGTTATTTTACTGACAATTCTGCAAAAAAAAAAAAAAAACAGAGATAGTAGGTACCTACTTATTTAAAATATACAAATTATCAGGAACATTATTTAATATTTTCGATTGTTAAAAGTATCCTGGCGTTACTGGATATTAATGATGGTATGCTTTTAAAATTAATTACCCATTAAGCCCGATTCACACTAGTACGACACGACACGTCACGTCACGGCACGACACGACACGACAAAATATTATAAACATTGTCTATAATGGCGTAATTCACATATGTAAGGACCGACCACGACAGACACGGACCGTACCGACAAGACATCCTCGACAAGAATGTTTTGCCGTGTCGTGTCGCTGCCTGTCCATGTCTGTCCGTACAATGTGAATACAAAAACAATTTCTGTCCGACAATATCCGTCAATTGATGTCAATTTGTTTTCGGATGCCACTGGGTCCACAACATACTTTCAAATTTTTTTATTGCAATTTTAAAAAAAAAAACAATGGATTTAGAGATGCTTATTGAGTTGGTTAGAGAAAGAAAATGTTTGTATGATATGAGTGAAAAAAATTATAGTGACCACATGCTAAAAGAAAATTTATGGAGAGAAATTGCAAGCTCATTAAAACAACCAGATAAATAAATTATTTTTTAATAATATTACTTATTAGTAGGGCTCGGATGTTGTTGCACTAAAAATGTTATAAAATTGATTGCATTATTGCTGTGAAAAAAACCCAAAATTGCACTTAAAAATTGCAATAAAACAATATTTTGTACCAAAAAAATTTAAAAAATATATTAAAAAATTATTTTATGAAATGGATTAAGTCATTTTATTAAGTAATATTAAAAAGTTTTATTAGGTAGGTTTTAAACGAGTAGATAATAAAAAGATTCAAATTCAAATTCTCGTCAGTTGTCATTAAAAATCTGGTAAATTGTCCGGTCTTCTTATTTTGTCAGAGACCTATAAATAATTTTATCAAAATTTAAAACTTTTTATTTAAACTATTTTTATTTTTTTTTTAAAAAAACTTTACCTTACCTTAAAAATTATTGCACTGTACTATAAACGACTTCTTCAGGTTCTCAAACTCGAAAGACCTTCGATTAGAAGACAACAAATTCTTGTAGATTGAAAAACTGCGCTCGACGTCGACCGAGGTTATTGGTGCATATTTAAAATAAATGAAGTCTTGAATAGATAATTCTTCTGGTAATCCTTCTATTACAGTTGTTTCATCGATCAATATATTAGATATTTGTTGAATAAATTCAAAACCTTTATTTTTCGCCAGGACGTTTTTAAACTTTTCATTAATTAACATGCCGGTGTTTCCTGATACTGAATTTAATTTTTCACTAACATTTCTGACTATTTCAATGCTTGTTGCTAATGGAAGTCCTTGATTTTCCAATTTTCCTATTGTGTCAGGTAAATATCCAAAGTTTGTATGAATATATACTAAATCCGTTTCCAACGACGGATTATTCAATATTTTTTGAGCTTCTTTAATTGAAATAGCATCGTTTTGATTGAGCTCTAGTACGATATTTTTTATTTCTTGAAAATAGGTACAGTAATAAGAGGCAGCTCTTAGCCATGTACCCCAACGAGTAATAATAGGCTCGGGAGGTAATGGTACATTCGGGGCTCTATTTTAAAAAAAAAATACACGAGCCGGGCATTTCAAAAATATTTGTTTTACCTTAGAAATTAATTTGTCAACTTTGGTAAATCGTCCTCTTATTTCTTCAGCAACTCTATGTACACCATGTGCTAGGCATGTAACATGGACCATTTTAGAATAAAGCGCGCCAATTGTTTTTCCTGCTTTGACCATGTACGGCGCCGCATCACTAAGGAATAACAATACATCATCATGGCGTATACCATCAGGCCAAAGAAGAAACATGGATTGATCAAAGACTTTTGTGATTGTCGAATAATTTGTCTTCTCGAGCATTTCTGAGTTTAAAAGATAAACTTGACCAGGTTTGTTGACTTCCAATGTACCTATAATGACGTTGGCTATGTATCTACCTTGAACGTCGGTTGTTTCATCCACTGAAACCCATATTTTGTGTCCGACAATATTAGATCTGATTTTGTTCATAGTTTCTACATAAATATCATTCACGTAATTTTTACGCAAAGTGCTTTCATCGGGAATTTCTTTGTTGGTATATTTTTCCATAAACAAACGGAAATCCTTGTTGTTAACTTTATTTAAAGGAATATTTGCAGATAACAATGCCTTGCAAAGATCTTTCGAAAATGTACATTTTTTTGAGTATAACGTTACTTGTTGCTGTATTTTTGAGGTTGTTGCGTTTCGATGACGATTTACGGAACGGGTGTGTTTATCGGTTTTTAAGTGTTGTGTAACTATGTATCTTCTTTCAGCAGATACTCGAGTTTCACATAACTTGCAAAATAAAACTGAACCGTCACTCGAAAATATGTTTTCCCCAAACTCATCGACATATTTGTTTAATACGTTCTTCATCGATGGCTTACTTTTCGGCATTTTGACGAACAAATTAGAAAAAAAAATACAAAATAGTGTGTGCTGTGCGGTGTTAGCGAAATACAGTGCGATACTGAACTATTATAAATTGAAACATGCATTTGTCCCAACATTTTATCATTGTATAACAGTCAAGTCGTTATTCTTATCTTGTTATTGACTGCAAGCCTAAAAATACTTCCCGTAGTCATGTTATAGCGTAAGACCGCGCTATCTACTAATTAAATGGGTTTTCCAGTTACCGCCGACGACGACGGTCAAATAAGCCGTCACGAGTCACAACCAACAAAGCCCGACATAACCATACAGAAAGAAAATGTTTGTATGATATGAGTGAAAAAAATTATAGTGACCACATGCTAAAAGAAAATTTATGGAGAGAAATTGCAAGCTCATTAAAACAACCAGATAAATAAATTATTTTTTAATAATATTACTTATTAGCAATACTATACATATTTATTGATACATACTATTTCCAATAGTTTTTAAAACGCCGGGCGGAAATAAATAAGAAAAACGGGAATTTTAACCCGAAAAATCGGTTTTTGACAAAATTAATTTTGGTTTTTGGTGTAACTCATATTGAAATTTTCCATAGATAGGTTACACCAGCTAGTGTTGTACATTTTTCGTTGTACCTGAACAATTTCGTGAAAATTTTCAAAAAGTTAAAAATTATTCATAATTTTTAATGTCTTATTAATTTCTTGATATCACCTATTTAGTTATAAATTTTTAATTTATAATAAATTTAACCTACTTAAAACTGTGCACTTGTATTACAGCCAATTACCCATTTTAATAGTATACCTACGTAAAGGTACATTAAATATAATATAGAAAATCCAAAATCTAATAAATAAATAAATTTATCTCGGTTAAAAATTTGCATTTCATTCAAATTTTATTCGTTGGGTCAAAAAACTTGAAAATTTAATACAAGGTACCCCATAAGTTAATATAATAGCAGTTGAAAAATACATAGGTACGTTTTTTTTATGACCATTTAAAGTTCAAATTTTGACAAAATGTGTTAAATTGAAAATTTACAAATTCTTTAGTTGTTAAAAATTTAAAAAAAGGTTTAACTTTTATAGCTAAGGATTGAAAATTTGAAGCAAAGTTCCACGTAACATAATGAATCTAATTTGATTAATTTGGATTTTTTTTTATAGGTACCTACATTTTTTTTTACATTATATAATATAATTAATATTGTATAAAATATCCTAGACTTACAACTCGTCTCCGATCAGAATTGTTTTTCGTATACAATGATATTATATCATTGAATTCAAATTTAATACCATACATTACAGTAACTCACTTATAACCTATAGTACAGCAGTGTGACACTTGCCCACTTTTTAAATTTTTAAGTTAAAAATTTTCGTGATTTGTACGTATTTTGTCAAGATTTGTACTTTGAATGCTTATAAAAAAAATCGTGACTAATTTTTAAAATAATATTTAGAGAAAACTTAAAAAAAAATATTTCAGTTGAAAACTGTAAAAAATCGTGGACAAACCTAAGGGACGCATTTAGACGGGCTGCTAAAAAATCAGTTACCAAGTCTGGACAAAAAGCCAATAATATAAAAAAATGGAAATTTGAAGACGAGATGGGTTTTTTAAGACCACATATGAAGGAAAGAGACTCAATAAGTAACATTGAATCCATGGTAAATGATGATGACGATTCTGATGATAATGAAGGTCAGTGTGAAGAATCGGAAAATTTGAATTCTTCGTCCGAAGATAGTCATGAAGTACAATCAATACAGAGTCAAAATTCATGAACTTCAACATCACAACCGTTTCGTAAGCCAGTATCAAAAAACAGCTCTGTATCCAAAAAAAAAATTAAATTATCAGATAACTATCCTGAATCCGCATCTAAAACATTAATGCAATATATAATACAACAAAAAGAAAATGAAACGAAATCTAAAGAAGATGAAAAAAATTTAGATGTAAATGATAAATTTTTTTCAAGTATGTGTTCCATGGTCAAACAATTTTCATCATACCACCAACATGTAGCGAGATCCAAAATTTTTTCAATTGTCTCAGAACTAGAATTACAGCACATTACCCAACAATCATGTAATCGACCACAAAATACACCAAATCCACAGTCTGTATCTCATACACCAATACATAACCAACAAGACACTTATCAGTACCCGATCCCAAGTAACAGTCAATACCATTTTGCATCATCTACACCACATCTTCCACACGGTCAACAATATAATTACGAGTCTGAAACATCATCTGACAACAGTTATTTTAATACAGTACATACACAAGGTAAACAATAATATTCCTCTCTCATAATATTGTGCCAGTCAGAAGATTTTGATTTAATATATTTAAGATTTATATAATTTAAGTAGTAATATTTTCTTTGAAATTTTTAAATTTAACTATAATAAGGTTTATAAAAGTTGTTATTTTTATTCTATATGCATTTAGAGGCTAAATAGCTAAACATTTTGGGTTTTTTTTTCTATTATTTGTATTTTATGTACATTGTACAATGTTTTTTAGTTTCTGCTAACATAGTAATATAGTATGCAAGGACTGCAATAATTAAATATTTATTTATTAATGCTATATTATTTTATTAAAAATTATGCTTTTTAAAGTTTAATATTATAATTATTTTATACTGTTCATTATAATTAAATTTATCGTATTAACTATACTAACCATATAGTATTTTTTTATTTTTTATTACCTACATTGTTTTATGAATACAAGTGTCTTATTTTAAGTGTTAATATTTTCTTTGACATTTCTAAATTTTAACTATAATAAGGTTTATAAAAGTTACTATTTTTATTTTACATGCATTTAGAGGTTAAATAGCTAAACATTTTGGGTTTTTTTTCTATTATTTGTATTTTATGTATAATGTTTTTTAGTTTCTACTAACACAATATGTAATGGACTGCTATAGTTTAATAAATCAATTTATGTATTAATGTTATATTATTTTATTTAACATTATGCTTTTTAAAGTTTAATTTTGTAATTTTGTATTGTTCAATTTTTTATATCAAATATTTATATCAGACTGATCATTCTAATTCGATTTATCATAGGTACTAGGTATATTATGATTTTAAACATCATTTTATATAATAATAACACAACTATTTAGGTATTGATGAATAATCATATAATATTAACTTTTTCACTTATAATATTATGAAGAATACATTGTTAAACTAACTAATGTTAATAATATAATTATGAGATTACGTACTTTATGAAACGAAACAATAAAATTACAGTATAAATTTATAAAAACATTATTTCCAATGAAGTTGTCCAGCTGGAGAACAAAAAAATGTTTTATATTTATCTCGGTATTCGAATGCGCGTTTTTGTGCACTGCCTCCTTGTCGAGGGAATGACCTTATGTGACTAGGTAAACTTGTCGAATTTAATGGCAGTTCATGATTTTGAGTTTCTGGTCCATCTTTTTTTATAAAGTTATGAAGAATGCAAGTAGTCATAACAATTTTGTCTGCGTTTTGAGGTAACGCTTTAAGACGTCTACAGTAAATACGGAACTTGGCAGTAATTTGTCCAAAAGCATCTTCAACTACTTTTCTCGCCCTTGAAAGCCGTTCGTTGAAAACTTTTTTTTGCTCGTCATCGTATATTTGGGGACTTGGGTAAGGTCTTAATAAATAATTTTTTAGTGGAAATGCCTCATCTCCTATAATGACATATGGAAGTTTCTCATTTGTCCCAGGAAGTTCACGATCACTTGGTATATTAATTTTGTTTTTTTCGAGAGCTTTTCCAATATTCGAATGCGACAAAATACCACCGTCGCTATTTTTCCCATAGGCTCCAATATCCACAGCAATGAACTTATACTGGGCATCTACTAGTGCAAGTAATACAATGGAAAATGTTTTTTTATAGTTGAAGTACAATGATCCGCTGTTAGGGGGTGCTTCAATTACCACATGCTTGCCATCCAGTGCGCCAATGCAATTCGGAAAATTCCATATTTCCCAAAATTCATTCGCTATTCGTTCCCAATCTTCTTTTTTAGGGGTGGGCATAGTTTCTTCTTTCATATTTGAAATAATAGCTTCACAAACTTCTAACACAATAGATTGAACAGTAGAATGACCTAATCGGAAACTGAAGGAAATTGTTTGGTAAGAATCACCTGTTGCTAAAAACCTAAAAAAAATCATTTACCAAAATTATTTTTTTATATTATGTTGTTTTCTCTATTTAAGAATCCCAAACCATGTACTACGGCCAGTCTTGTAAAGTACTTGAGTAAAAGTATTCAAATACTATTTAAGTACTCAAATACGTATTCTAAATAGGTACATTTGAAAACATTTCTTGAGCGCAGTATTTGAATACTTTTTTGAAAGTATCTGTATTTAAAATCAAATACTATTTTTAAATACTTTTTCTGTCTTACTTTATTTACAGGTACGCCAAATTTAAATAAAATAATGCAAATCTGAAATTGTACAATGTTTTTATTTTTAGATCGTTCATCGTTGTGTTTTAATAGGTAGGTATATTGTAAAATTTTTAGTGGCCTATACTAGGAATCCATATAGGATATGGCTAAGGTCATTAGGCCAAGATAAAGTGTAAAACACGTAAAAAAAAAGTAAAAAGTATTTGAAACTTTGTAAGTATCTGATCTGTACTTGAATACTTTTTAAAAGTATCTTTTACAAGACTGACTACGGCGCCTGGTGCCAATGTAATTTTTTACACAAAAATAAACTTTACGGAAATAATGATCCTATTCGGTAGAATCAACCTAATACTTTGATATATATATTTTTTAACTTATATAAGGTAATATTCTATAGTCCTCATCGAGCTCTGTTTTCCAATATTTTAACCTCAACATTTATAATATGTATTCAAAAATATTACAACTTTATGCTTTATTTTTTTTATAAATTATATTATAACATTATTTGAAATAAAATAAAAAATCAAAGTTCGATGCGCCCTGTAGGAAGTCTTTTTCTTTAAGATAAGAAAACTGTTATCAAAGTCTGACAATTTTACAAGTTTTGGGAATTATTCCCGTGAAGTCATTTTTTCGAAATAATACAACCTATAACCCTCACTCCCCCCTAAATAGGTATCAGTAGTAGACTTGTGAAAAAGTATTATAATTAAGGTGGCAACTAAAATATAAAATTTGAAAAAATTGGCACAAGGTCCCTTAAATATAATATTGAAACCTCTGTACATATTCTGGCATGCAATCGCCAATCGCAAAACTTTTGATTTGAAAATAGCTATATAAAAATACAATTTTGAATCTAATATATTTTCTAAATATATAGCTCTTTTTACCTTATTTTATTAACAATTATATAGTAATATAGAAAGTTATCACCTACTAATAGTAACTATTTAAGTATAAAATACAAATTAGTTAAAAAATATATTAAAATGTACCAACCTTAAGCACACTGCCAGTTTTTCTTCAGGTGGAATTGATTCCCTAAATGGTGTATTCTGTTTAGTGATCTTGTCCTTGATTTTCAAAAATAAAACATTAAACTGAAATTTCGTCATGCGAAAATATTTAAAAAATTTATCTTCGTGGTCTTCCAGCTGTTTACATAATGTTGGATATTCTCCTTCAATTTTTCGTTTTTTTAATATATCGTGGACCCATATTGATCTTTTTTTTTGCTTTTTTTTAGCCATTTCTACTTCTTGAGCTTCCTCTTCATCTAACAATATAGCCACCATTGCCAAATCAGAATTGGAAAAATTTTTGAACATTGTGAAAACTGGAAACACAACCTCTCGGTAACAAAAACGCGAGTGGAATGAATATTTTATAAGTTTTGCCGAGTCAAATTTGGTCGTATACGTCGTAACGTGTCTGAGGTTGCAGGTTTGATGTGAATTCATAGTGTCGTTCCCGTGTCGTGTCGCGCCGTAACGTGACGTGTCGTGTCGTACTAATGTGAATCGGGCTTTATGGTTATCGATTGGCAGTTTTAGATTTTGGGGAAAAAAGTAAGTCTTGAACGTAAATCAGATTTATATGAGAAATTAACTTTTAAAACCAATGCAAATAAAAAATATAAGTAAGTAAATGGTACCTATACCATAGTTATTACTCATTAGGCACCTATTTAATATTTTGTTTGCTATACATTATAAATTATAATAATAACACTATAATTATACAAATTTATCTGTAATCCCGTCTCTAATATCTTAAATAAATATCTTTAATAAAGTTTAGTCGTTGATTGAGTAAGCGTGGTTACTGTTATACCAAGTAGAGTAGCAGATAGTCAAATATATAATTATATAGGCGCGACGTTAGGATAAGTGTCATGCACGTCTACGCCCGGAAATCAAATATTGCGTCGTTGTTGTGCCTTATCGCGTGATATAAGAAGGATATTACCATACAACCAGTATAATATTAACGATTTTATTAGCGATTAACTGGCACGTGTGTACGGATTTGTATTTTAAGTTTCCACACTTCCGTAAATATTTTATTAACCTTTAGAAATATCGACATTTTTTAAATTATTTATTTTAAAGTAAATTAAATTTTCTAAAACTTTAATAATGTGACATTTTAAAATATCTTCAATGGTTTACGAAGTATATTGACTTGACTGTAAAAAAACATGATATCGATTGGAAATACGTGTAATATAGTAACGATTAGTAATAATTAATAATATTATAGGATATAATAAAAACAAAAAAATTAAAATAAATCTTTGAACACTGAATATTATTTTTATAACTTACCCATTGAGCAAAAATAAACACCAAATAAAATAGATACAATTAGATTTAAATTGAACTAAAACATATTTATAATGTATTACATTTAAGGTTGATGATTTTTTACCAGTTGAATAGCAACATTCACCTTACAAAAACAAGAGTAACTCTAGGAAATTTGAATGGTATATGGTGGATATGTACTAATGAATTGAGATCTAATGGTACTATACTAGCGAAACAAATATTAAAGTACCTATATGAAAGAACGTCAAAAACTGTTACTGTAGTACAAAACAATGTCTTGATGTGGTTTTTATGATGTCATTCATGAACTGAAGAAATAATTTCAAGATACCAAAGTATTTTTTCGGCCAATATCATTATCCAGGCATCAACAATATTTTATTAGATGGACACATTAGGTCTAAACTGTGTTGGGTTTTCAAGAGTGAAAACCTCTAGTATAAAAATAATTAATATAGTGTATTGATATAATTCTAGATATAGAAATTCATTGCATTAATTTTTTTTCATTCATTCATTTTTTCACTTTCTTTTTAAGGTTTACATTGACTTTAAACTTTATAAGGATACCAATAACGTGTTAAGCGCTTATGACAAATCAGTCACATAATTAAAATATTAGATGACCGTGTGAAAGATCATAATTGCCGTAATATGCTAGATGATATGAAGAAAGATGCAACATAAAGTAAGTTCAATATTTTAATAGATACACGGTTACATACAGTAGTATATATGTATATTTTACTATTTAGTATTCCTATTATATTAGGTACAGGCCCTTAGGCAATATCTAAATTGTGATATGCGAGGCCCCATAATTTATTGTAGAATAAAACCATTAAGATTTCCCATCAATAATAGTAATAATACTATGAAAATCAAAAGCGTGGATAGCGTTTAAGATTTAGGGAACATACAGCCCTCTGACTTACCTACGTCTATATGACCAAAAACGTGTAATAATTATACCTAATATATTTGTACAATTAAATCCTATAGATAGTTACGCAAAGCTAACCGAGTTTACTCCGTCCAATAAATATTGAACATCAAGAGACGGTGTAAGATTATGAACAATTTGCAACCCAGTAATATTTTCATTAACATTAGATTCTTCCCGAACTTCACAATCCATATCTGTGTTTTCTATTCCATACTCAGACAACCCATTAAGGCAGCCGAAAAGTTATCAATTACATTAAGGTGAGATGTCAATTTTTTTCTTTTTAGAAAATTAAAAAACATTCATATAATGACAATGCATTACAGAACTTTTTCATGTAATAATTTAAACAAAGTCTATAACTGTCTATGATAAATAAACAAAAAAAATATGGTTATATCGTGGTGTACTGTTTCACATTCATCAAAATATAAAAACATAAAATCATAAAAATATAATCCGTAATACTAGACTTTAAAACTGTATAAAAAAATCTTGGTTAGCGATTATAATAATGATAAAATAATAAAATAAATCAATAAAAAACAGATGCTAAAATGTCTTATAAATTTATACCATACTTTTTTTCCTGCTCTGATATAAAAAAATCTAATGACGAACTGTAATACATGTTAAGAAATATTTTAATTTTATTAAAAAAAAATGATTGTGTAATATTAATAGTATACATACAGTCCATAAAAATAAGTCGGGTTCAGTATATTTTGTTTTGAACATGCTTGTGTTTTTCTGTCCACTGAACTTAAATGCATGATCGTATTTTTTTTTTATCAATTTTTTTTTTTTATTGTTATATCCATTTTCGTATTTTGCTGTTATAAAAACTCATTATATGTTGTACGTCTATATGGAAATTTCTCTTTATAACATTATATTATATTGCAGTTTCTATTATATAAACTTTTTGTTTCAGCAAGTTGTTTCCAATACGAGGGGTTTTGCTGAACTTGTATTTTTATATTTAAATTAAACGCAAGTATTTATCTGAGGATTGGAAAGTTATTAATATTATTAAATATATAGTACATTGTTTAATATATTTACTTTATATATATGGGAATTTATTTGAACCTAGTCTCTTGTCAAATTGTATATTTTGTTTATTTTGTTTATTGTGATGTCTGACCGCAAATCAAAATTCCAAATCACAGATTTGGTGAGCTGGTTTGATAAATTAATTTTATAATAATTTGAGGAATGATTCCAAATCGTATGTATCATAATAATTTTTTTTCCTATCGATTTGTCAATTGTTCTAGAGATGAACATTTTTGAATTATTTTATGTGTCAGTATTTGTGACAATTTTTATCACTAGAACAAATGAACAATAAATCTTGTGCATCTGTAATTAAACGTATGTTAAATTTAAACAATGTGCAATGCTAAAATATTATTTAAATTATGAATTATTACTGTAGAATGACTCATTGCAGTGTTTGTTATGTACACATATAAACAAGTTAAGAAGAGAGCATCACTGTATGAAAACTGGTTAGAATGAAATTGTATAGCTTTCGGTAATGTAAATAACATTCTGTCACATTCTATGAACTCATATTTTGTATATACCTACTCTGTAAAATTGTATGTTTGAATTGTATTGTGTTGATTGTAAGTATACATTTCAGGTGGTTATTTGAATAACTTACAGATTCACTTGTTGATTTAAAATTAAATTTTATTCATAATGTTTAAATTTCCGTTTGAATTCAATGAAATTTTTTATAATAATTCTGTATTAAAGAATACCGTCACTACAAATCACATTTTGTTTGTATTTATTTAATACCGTCGGAAAATTCAAAATATGTTGAATGTTGCAACACTCAACATATTGCAATACAACATTCTTCATGTAGTGTATACTATTTTCTATGCTATAAAGAAATATTTTAATTGTAAATAAATGTGTGTTTAATTGTTATTACTTTCAAACTAAATACTCACGATTCAATGCTTGCAACCATGTTTAATTTATCGTAATCTAAATTCTGAAATATATATTTTTGGATTGTGATCAATGTAATTATCACATAGATAATCACAGAATTTTTTTAACTTCGCGTCATCAGGAACGACTGACATAAAATCTTCAATAAAGCTTTCGCTTACCTCTTCTGCATTTAATAATGGCAAACCGAATATCCATTTTAACCACTGTCCAATTTCACTGTTGACATCCTTGTATTCAATTGATAAACATATAATATAGTTTATGTATATACTATATAATATATAATATGTAATAATGTAATAATTAGTAATTACCAACGTTTTGTGTATGCAGCCACCAACTTTGAGTCAGATGAAATATACATCCAATGATCTTCTTTTGTGGCCATACAAACTTTGCTCCGACATGTATAGCTTCTTGAAAATCAAGCATTCAGTATCAAACATTTTTATTTAAAATTCAATATTCATGATATTTTATATTTTTTAAATTTTAATTTCTCATGCTAAGTGTTGCTAATGGGAGACTTCTTACCCCCGTATTATCCTGCTTGTTTACTCTCTTCAAATACGCTTATTGTGCTCTTAGTATTAATTGTGAATTTCTACAAAAATTTAAAAAAAAAAAATTTTAATTTAAATAAGAACACAAAATATAAATTGTTTACATTTATAAAGTTGTGTATGAATAAACAAATGTAAAAACAATTTCAAATTCTTTTTTTAAATTTAAATAATAATAAATACCTAATCAGGGCCGTCGTTAAGGGTAGGCAGTGCTGGCTTTGCCTAGCTTGTAGGGACCTCGAAATTCGCACTTAAATTTGATACCAAAATATTGTTCAAAATTATTGCATTTTTTAGTTTTGTATTGATATTATTTGTTTAATCGAATGATTGGGTATAAAATGTACATTTGTATTTTGTATGGTGACAAATATTATGCTGTTAATTTTTAATTTATATTGGGTATTGTAGTTTAATTTAAATTTAATGCAGTACCGCCAGTATCTAAACATTATTTTTAGTATATTATTGTCGTTGTAGACGTTTTGTAGCCCACACTCTTACCAGTGGCACGTCAAGAATCGAGATAACATAATAATATTATCGCTATAGTACGGCAATACACCGTGCTGTACAGCTTGTGGATATTAATAGCTATTTGATTTATCTATTATATATATATATATTATATTTGTTTACTATAGTATAAATAGTATAATATAATATTAAGTCAATAGCATTCGATGAGTTGTTTTACATTTCTATTTCGTCAGTCGCCACAAATGGATCCGGTCTCATTATGTAAGTGCATATTATTATTTGTATAACCGACGTTTATTAATATAGGTAGTTAAGCAACGCGTATTTATTAAAAAAATTAATTTTATCATAATATAAGTACTAAAGTACCTTATGTATTGAAGAAAAATAGGTATGTTTAATTAACTTTCAATAAATCGCGTTTTGTCCCGTCTCCCGTGTTTTTTTTTTAAATATTCTATTTAAATTTCTCAACTATTTTAGAATCAGTCATCCTAGATAACACAAGGGTGGCCAAACCTCGGATCGCATTGACTCATGCGGCTCGGGTTTTAACATTTTCACTAATATAATAATAGCTAGGTACCGATTATTCCTTTTTCTACGTAACCCGTAACATGCACTTCTACAGTTCTACAATTATTCTTAAAAGGAGCATGCAACACAAAAAAAAAAAATTCCTTTAAATTTTTTTTAAATGTTAAATTATTGTAGCTATCGCTGTATGGAATGATTTGGTGAAAATCCGGTGTAAAAAAAATTATTACTTTTATGAGAAATTAAGTAATGTAGAATAGCTACGTGCCGGCCCGGCTGCGTATTTGGCAAATGTAAGGGTGTATTCCCAGTTCGCCGACACCCAATTTGAAGAAATACAGTTTAGTTAAAAAAATAAAAAGTATAAAATGTAATTTTTAAATTTAGGTATGTATAATAGTAATATTACATAGTCGTTATAATAATAAAAAGTATAAATAAAAGTAAAAATAGTTAACGCGAATATGATATTTTATGGTATCAATATATTCAATTAAAGTAATTTCGTTTTCTCTTAACCTGAAATAGTAAAATATAATTATTTAAAATATAGATAGATATAAATATGGTATCCACAAATAGTATGTTACATAAAATAAATATTTTGCGTACCTTTCTTTAACATTTTTCAACTGTTCCTCGAGCTTACGAAATTTCAAACTTGGTTTGGGTATTGGATTTCCCCTACTTTGCGATGAAATATCCAATTCAAAGTTCTGCTGTTGGTTTTTGATCTCATTTATAAGTGTATAAATATTAGGCCTGTGACGGTTAACTACTCGATTTAAAGCCGCGTGCCATCCTTCCAAATGATTAATCGTTCGACTGCCTTCTGTTTCAAAATGGTTCCACATTTTTCGGTGAAAGTGGCATATATCATAATTTAAATAAGTATCAACAAAGTAATCCATGAGTTTAATTAGATCTATATAACCAAATTCAATAATTAGTCTATTTTTATTTATTCATTAATAACTTTCTTACTTTCATTATTTGGAGCTTCCGCGTGAATTATGGTCCAACATTCATCAATGTTATCTATAGGGACTAATGCTAATGCACATATTTTACGGACAGTTAGTTGAACTTCGGCATTGTTTTTATACTCCTCGGATAATCCTACGTTCTGTACTTTGCGCCATATAGATTGTCCAAAATGAAACAAACATCCTTTTATTTTAGTTTGGTGCCCAAATATTTCTTTAATTGCCATAATCGTTCCAATTTCAAAGTCAATTTGAAAACATTTAGGATGGAATATTAAATCTATTCTAATTGCGGCTTCTTTAATTAGCTTAAACATTCGTTTGTATGTTGCGGAAGTCTTGTTTGGTAAGAGTGCATACGCCTAAATAAGAAGGTTAAAAGTTAAATATACTGTTTGTTAGGTACCTAGATAGTAGCTATTAACTTAAAGCCGGGGGAGAAGTAGTGTGATCAACAATACCTCCCTGTACATTTTATTTTATATAAATTATTATAATTATGCAAGGTTATTATTTTATCAACGAACATAATTTTGCAAAAAATAACGTTTTTGAAAATTAAATTTTATAATTGTATATAAAAATACTTAAATAATTACCATTGGTACCATAATTCCTTGCACAAAACAATGTAACGTGTAAATCTGAAGAAATAACTTAGGAGCTGATTTAAAGGTACCATCCATAAAAATAACTTCAGCCGCGCAGAGTCTTCTTAAGAAGCCTTCAGTACCAAATATAACTATTTTGTCATCATCTCCGTCCGACCCTAAGAAATAAGAATAATATTATGACACTTATATTTTGTATTTAAATTACATTTATTTATTATATTAGTATACATAACTAATTATTTCTTTATACCTAATAAAAAGTCTCTCCCGTCATTAGTAGATCGCCATTCACCATTAATTATTAAGTCACGTAAGTTGTTAGGTAATGTAGGAATAAGTTTCATTTTTTTACGGTACGCTGAACTTCGAACACTATTTAACGTAGGGATGGAATGATATACTTCATTTTGTGATGATCCTTGCAATCCTGAACTTATAACAGATCTTCTGACTTCGTTAAAAGCTTGAGGAATTGGTTTCGTTGGATTTAGTGTAACAACATCCTATAACAAAAATATTCTTAGTTTTTAATTTTGTGAAATACTTCGAAAAATTGATTCTTAAGTTCAAAGCTCAAAGTCTAAAATCCATTTACTCCATGTAGGTAATTGCTTATAAAAATATGAATGCTTTATATGATAATATTTAATACAATTATTTACCTTTAATTTATTTCGGAAACCTCGTTGTGCCAATTCAAGACCATGTCATCCGTGATTATGTGTCTTAGACATAACTACGACGTCTGGACGTCTTAATATTGCACGGCCGCCGCACTTATGCACACATTTATAATATTCGTTGTCGCCACGTATCCGGTCTATTCTATGTAAATATTTGTCCACTACAAGTAAGTCCTGATTCTTTTCCGACTTTAATTTAAACCACTCCATAATGGGAAAAAAAAAAATTATTGCAATAGGTACCTACCTCGCGCAGTGAAATAAAACTACTAACTAAAATCATATTCATTATTTGAAAACCACAATGGACTTATAATAATATGTTATATAAATATATTTATAATATATCAATGGATGTCAATCATCATGTGATAGGTACCTATAATACTATCTTATACTCACCATTAAATAAGTTTACAGATATCATAACTTTGCAATATAGATATCATAGCCGATAGGTACCTGCAGTTCTTATTCACGATAAAATAAATTTACAGATTATGATAGTACCTATTATAGTTTTATTGCAATACAGCAAAGCATGTCGTCAATATTATCATCTGTCGGCAAATTGGGCTTTTTTTAAAACCCATTAAAAACTGGTTTTTTTATCAAAAAGCCGGGTGTCGGCGAACTGGGCATAAACCAATGTAAGTACATATCAGAATTTCAATATAACGTTTATTAAGATTAAAAATCTTAAAAGTGATATTTTTGTTAAACGTCGCGCCATGGCGATTTAAATACGAAATAAAAATTCAAAAATATCTCTTTTAAGATTTTTAATATTAAAAAATTAAACGTTATATTGAAATTCTGATACGTGTATCGTCTTAAACACATAAAACCACACATTTATACGTAAATTTAATTTAAAAAATAAAATGTTTAGGTTGGTAAATCGTTGTGTGAAGCAATAATATTCCATTAGAATACGCAATTTTTAATACCTAATTAATACCTCACTATTAAAATAAAATTGAAAAAAAAAAATTTTAAATGTATATTAAAGCAAAAGATGAATGTTTATTGATTATTTTTGCATATTTTATCATATTTTTAAATTTTTAAGAGAATATTATGAGAATATTTGAAGGTTTTTTTAGGGAATATTAGCATCATAATTTACGTCTTTTATGAGAATATAAATCCGGTCTTTACTCATAACATATTGAATAATGTGAGTAGAAATGTAAAACCTATACCATTATTCTTAGAATTAATCATTCTTTCAAATAAAAAAAAACTTATTTTTTGTGTTGTGTGCTCCTTTAATACAATTATTTTAATAAATCCGGTGTAAAAAAAATTATTACTTTTATGAGAAATTAAGTAATGTAGAATAGCTACGTGACGCCATTGGGCCGGCCCGGCGCGTATTTGGCAAATGTAAGGGTGTATTCCCAGTTCGCCGACACCCAATTTGAAGAAATACAGTTTAGTTAAAAAAATAAAAAGTATAAAATGTAATTTTTAAATTTAGGTATGTATAATAGTAATATTACATAGTCGTTATAATAATAAAAAGTATAAATAAAAGTAAAAATAGTTAACGCGAATATGATATTTTATGGTATCAATATATTCAATTAAAGTAATTTCGTTTTCTCTTAACCTGAAATAGTAAAATATAATTATTTAAAATATAGATAGATATAAATATGGTATCCACAAATAGTATGTTACATAAAATAAATATTTTGCGTACCTTTCTTTAACATTTTTCAACTGTTCCTCGAGCTTACGAAATTTCAAACTTGGTTTGGGTATTGGATTTCCCCTACTTTGCGATGAAATATCCAATTCAAAGTTCTGCCGTTGGTTTTTGATCTCTTTATATTATAAATTTAGGTATAATAGTAATAGTCCTATGGAATCGCACCTTAAATCTTAAATCTAATTTTAATAAATAAATCGGTCGAATTGTATGCGATTTACTCCCCGGGAAATTCAAGCAAATTTTAGTAGTAATCAAATAACAAAAATTACAAGAATATCCCAAGGAAAAAAAACACATTTTTTGAACCTTATATTACATATCTAATGAGGAATGACTAATTATAATATTATACAATATTATGGAAAGTCAAATGGAACAGAAACATTTTGCAAACCGACTATGATAAAATGTTAAATCTTATAGTTTTAAATATAACTTCAATAAATTATATGCAAGTTTCTCTACAATCAATGATAAAGTTTTTTTTAAGTAATTAATTATGCAATATAACTTTTGGTATCTCAGTATTTGAAAATCACATTTTTATTTTATATTTTATATATTAAACAATTAAACGTTTAAACTTATAAAGGTATAATTTAAAAAAATAAATTGGAAGAATCGTATGCGATTTTCTCACCGAAATACTCTTTTGTTATTAAATTAACCTTAGTGAAAACAACATATTGTTTTAACCTTATTACCTATGTACTTAACAATTAACAATTTATAAATATTCATTATGAAATATGCCAAATTGAATCATATATCATACCCATATGATAATATATATAGTTATTGATGTATAAAAGTAAATATAATCAGATAGACTTTACAAATGTTTAAGTTATTTGAATCAATCAGTTAATAAAAATCATTTAAATGCATTTACGACAATACAAAGCTATCCGCTAATTCGATTGTATATAATCGATATAATTATCGCATCGGACTTATCATGAATTATTATAATTACAATCAATTTTCCTATTATAATTATTTGCAACGTTCTCCATAATGAATGTACATGGTTTTCAGTAATTGTTTAACACAAAATTCGAAAACTGATTTTTGAACAAGCCACATTTCCATGGAATAGTTTATATTTTAAACAATCTACGTTTTAAATAGGTATTAAATTAAAATATCACAATGAATGATATTATATAAAATTACCTATACAATATCTTGAAAATTCTACTTTAAATATTAACCGACTTATATCTAATTTAAATAAATAAAATAATGAAATTGTATGTGATTTTATCATCAGGATACTTTCAGTTATAATCAAGAAATAAAAACACAGAAATACCTTTATCTTAATAGAAAAACACATTTTTTGGACTGAATATAGTAATAGGGAGACTTAATCTAACAAAAAGGTTTTCTATTTACTCAATGATAAATTAAATTTTATTGTTAACCACAAAAATTAGTTAAATTAAATGGTAATTTCAACATATTTTATTTCATGATGGATTTGTATGGTTAACCTGGAGTTATTAGGTTACAAAAACAAAAAAATTCATTCTCCGCCAAAGGCCGTGATTTCTGCCGATTAAAATAATACGCTTAGTTAATAATAATAATTTATGTAATTTTTTCATTGTGAATCTTATATCCTACATTATACATAGCCTGTATTAAAAGTACAAAAAAATGTACACGAGCTAACAAAATTTTGATCGAATGGTGCTTTATATTTAAAACGGATGCCAATGAACCGCAAAGTTGCAAAATAAGTGGAACGACGCTGTTGGTAAGAAAAGGCAAGAAAATAGCAATTCAAATCAACATCAACATATTGATAATACATTATAAAATAGATTTTTTATTTATTGTTTATAATTGATGTTCATTTGCCTAGGCGTGTAGACATAGGTCCATAAACATAAATCATACCGCTACCATTAATATGATGTCAGTGCACAATTTGTATACTCTCCCTGACATACGTGCAACATACAAAATTGACGTTTTGCAAACCAATCCTGTGTTGTTACTTTTAAAATTATCACTTTTAGAGTGAATTCGTCTATTAACAAACGTTAAGTGAACGTTATGCAACAGGGCTACGTGAGTTCGGGCCACGATCGGGCGGCCGTCGCCCAAGTGTATCCTATATCAACTTTATCGTATATTTTTATTGGGCCAAGTGCGTCCACAACGGTATCTCTAATATTTTTGGTATATCCCAATAGGCGAATGTCAGTGTTTGGAAGGAACGGATTCCTGGGACAAATTCCATTTTAAAGCACGTTGATCAAATTCCTTTTTATAAAAAAAGAACGAGAAAATGAACGAGTTCTTTTTTTCAAGGGAAAATAACAATTTTTTTTTGTTCCTTTCTAGTTCCAATAATTTACAGATATATAAATAATTGAAATTAGTATAATATATTTTTTTTAATGTGTATAATGTATATTGCCAATTAGTGATCGTTATCGAGCATCGACTATCGACGTTAATCGTTACTTATTAGTCATTAGTATCTTTATTAATATTTCTTATAGTTATAAGTTATAATTCATATAGAATTGAGTACCATACGTCGGCCAAAAATTTAATTTTGAAGAGAATTTCAAAGTAGAATTGTAAAATATGTACCTACTTTTAGGTAATTATTATAATTAAAAATTAAAGAAGTATGCATATAAAAAAAAATATAATAATGATTAAATAAGAATTTTCTATTTTATTTGGAACTAAAAAAGAAACTCGTTGATTTTCCAAAGGAACGACAGAGGAACGAATTTTTTTTATCAGGAACAAGGAACGGAACGAATTCCTTTTTATAAGGAACTTGCCAAACACTGGCGAATGTATGAACATACACGAAAGCTGGCAGGTTTACACATAGGATAGTTCCTACATTGTTGAAAAATTATATTCGTAATTATTTGTAAGATCCTCCACTGTAAAAAAATAAATTATATGAATCTATTATAATATTTTTAATCTTTTTATAACCTTTCACTTATTAACCGTAAATTAGTAAGTTTTAGCCATCTTTAATGACTATCGAAATGAAAATAAAATGCCGTTTCCGCTGGTGGTTGTGGTGCGACTTTAAATATAATAGCGGTAGTCATAGGTATAACAAATTATTTAAATATACAAAAATATGCATCTTACCATACCAAAATAGATCTATGCATCTTACTTTTTATATAGTCGCACTTTCGCGGGTCGCAGTAGAAAATGGAAATTAAAATAATAATAATAGCGATTTGCAAGCGACAACGCTGTTAATTTAAAAAAAAAATTACCCAATATAGTAATATATAAATATTTTACTGTAAGGACGACGCTGCCGGTCATCCAAACCCGTATATAACAATATAACATCGCAGCAACAATAAACGTACCCGCACGCACACGATTGCGAGCGTCGCTTATAAGTTATTATATACGAATTCTGAATATTGTTCAGACGACGCTCCCGGTCGTCCAAACACTGCTCGTGTGTACATGCGTACGGCGTACATATTTGCTCCTGGGATCTGAGAGATATAACCAGATTAAATGTTCGCACACGATAATATTAATGTAATAGACAAATGTAAGGTAAGTAGTAACTACTAACTAGTAGGTACTTTATAACTATTTTACTACTTAAAAATTTGCAATATTTTTTAAAAATGTAAAATTTAGGATATTAAACAATTAATTTTCTTCATTAAATTAATTTTAGTTGGGGGTGCGATTGTCCAGTCGTCCAAACCACGAGCCGCCACCGATAGCAACATAACTGACGCGATACCGTAAATATGTTATACATTATTTTGATGCGTCATGCAAATTTTTTTTTATAAGTAATTCCTAAAATACAATGCGTTACCGTTTCGAGTATCGAAAATGAAAAAAAAAACAGTTAACTAGGTAAAAAAAAATTATACCTATTATAAAAATAATAAGATAAATAGTTAGTAATAATTATTGTTATTAAATAAGTATATTTTATAGGGGGAGGTGGGTATTTACTATTGATGATGTACCTATATATAAATAACTAAAAATGTTAACTCACGAACATTTTTCAGTTTTCAATGTTTTACACGACGTATAAATATATAATTTACTTATATTAATAATTAATATTTATTGAATAGGTACTAATATTACTTAATATTTAATTAACTCTTCTCTAATTCTCTAAATATAATTTTTTTTTTTGTATTTTATTAAAACAAATAAAACAAATATCATTTTTTAAAACCTACTTACCCAGCAATGCAGCGACTGCCCGAAGTTGCGAATATCGTAGGTATTCCGGATCTGTGGTCGCCGTCCGAGCCGTCTGCGCACGGCTTCCGATCTCAAGTCACCGCTGAGTTAATCTGATGTAGTCGTTGTTGGCGGTATCTGCTCAATTCTCGGGCTTCCATGAATCACAATCCAAACATACATTGTCACAACAATAACAATACATTTTAACAACCATTCGATTATCAATGCGTAAGTTTTTAAGCGACAGAAAGCACGATACGTACTCATATAATACGTCGAAGACCACAAAGACGATGATATTTGGAGTTGGCGCTGTGTTCCGAAAAATTAACAACTGTGGTACCAGTCTTAATCCTATGTGTATACCATAGTATACTATACAGCAGGGCATCGCGTCAGCTGCAGTCGTATTTATATGGTGTTCGTATCCTCCCCACCGGCCGCCCAACAATTATCGGTTTAGTCCCTATTTTATATTGTTGGTGTATAAGCGTATTATAATATGATGTCATAAAGTACTTGCGGCCGCCGTTCGAACCTAAAAACCACGACATCTGTAGTCAGGCATATAAATGCAATGTAAATAATCGTTGTTAGATAAGATAATAAATTATAACATTATACTATTATAGTCGTCAGCTGGAAGCACTATTTTCTGTGTTGTACCTTGTGACCCTATAGTGTGTATAATAAACTTGATATCATTATATTATTATTATAATCAAGTTTATAAATGATTAAGAAAATACTTATATTGAACTCACCAAATTACACTATTTGGACTGCGATTGAAAACCTTAAGAATATACCGTTCAGATAAATAGAGTGTAAATAATATGACAAAATATTTTCCACCAAATGTTCTGTCATCGTGTTGAACCAGTTTGTACCTAACAATTAAATTCAAAATAAATATAAGCCCAATTTAATCATCTATTGTTTAATAATGAATCATGTCTCTTGGAGTCATGAAGGAGTATTAAAAAAGTTAGGTACCTACTATGAATTTAAATATTTATAGTTTTGTCTTTATAAAAAATAAAATTGTATGCCAATAATCATAAATATTATCTCCAGACATTGAAAAGCATTCTAATATTATTACAACCATTAGCCACTGTTTAGTACAAAGGTAAAGCAGTACCTACTGTCTAATTACATCACATTTCTATGAACGTATGACAAAACTATAGTAGGTAATACAATTTTTTTATTCCTAGCACATATTTTGTGCAAACGATGAAGAATAAATAAGTAATTAATAAAAAGATAATAAATTAAAATTGTATGGTTACAGTAAGTCACGTGATGCGTATTAAATCTCTAAAATTCAGTTTTCATATTATTAATAAATATATATTATTATTAGTTAGGTATTCGATATAAACCACTCCAAACACAAATGTTAGCTCAACGTATCAAAGCTTTTTAATTTGTTTTCATGTTTAGTTATAGGTTGAAATTATAATATTTTTAAATATTCCCACGAATTAGTAAGAAATAAAAAAAACTGAAATCAAAAAAAATTATTAATAGTAATAATACGATAAACATAAGACTAGGTTATTGGTTTTTAGTGTGATATTGTAATAATTACTAGAAAACATTAGGAAAAAATTATCGTTATAATACAGAATTTGTTTTATAGAAATATTCCTATTCGTATTCGGATTACTTTAAAATAAAAGTATTTTCAAATGTATTCGGAATACATTAGTACAGTATCCGAAGTCATTTATTCGTAATACTACCCGTGTCCATATAGGCGGATCCACGGTGCGTGATGCTAATCACCAAAATAAATTGATTTAGTTTAGGTTTCAATTTTCAAGGGACACCATTGAATTATTGGAAGATTTTGCAGTTTTTAGTAATTATTCGGCTGTAAATTATATCGTAGGTAAATATAATATGAATAATTGTTTTTGGAATTTATATGATAAAAATAAATATCACTAGTTTTATTAGTTGTATGTAACCCAGATCCAGGTGTATTTTATACACTGCGAATGTAAGTCAACATTTATGACAATATTTTTGAATATATTATTACCTATATAATAAAATAGCAAAATAAATAACAGCCGGCGCTAAAATACGATAAAAAAGACTCTTACCAACAAACACTATACAGTATACATTCAATGATTATGTTCCAAATTTCCAATTGTCTATAAATTATCAGAATCATTGATATTAGATATTTATTAAGGGAACGCGTAAAACAACAGAAAAAGTTTCAGCCGAAATATAATAACGTAGACAAGTATATTAGCAGAACCATAAATCATCCGACACGTAATTTATTCGAACGGTATTTGAGCCGACAAATATTTTTACAAAACCGTATTTTAGCCGATAAGTATTTTGTCCGAACTGTTTTTTAGCGGACACGTAATTTTTCATAACCGTATTTGAGCCGACAGTAATACAATGGAGTAGGTACTATGTAATACAATACAGTTCGGACGAAATATGTGTCGGCTAATACAGTTCGGATAAAATATTTTCGACTGAAATAATGTCGGGTACAACATTTCCGGCTATTTTATACCTCCTCTTTATTAATCAATAATTACGCAACACTGTTTTTAACATACTGTCTTTTCGTGCTTTACTAAGTTAATATAATTAGTCATTTTTGTACTTCATATTTTTTAATAACAATAGGTAATTACACAAAATATTGTTATTTAGTATATAAAATATTCATGTAATTGTAATTTATTGTTTTTTTTTTCATTGAACTTTGAGCCCGGCAACTATGGCCATAAGCTATTTTATTGTTTATAATATTATTAACAACTTGAAAACCATCAAATTATGAAATAGAAATAAAAATATAAAATAAGGAAATAGACAAAAGTAGGTACCTACCTTATAGGCTATATTAAAAATGTATAGTACCTACCTACCTAAATGAAAAAATGTCGTATAATTAAATAGATTTTACCTATATGTGTCTAATTTATATTATTTTAATTTCTATATTTAGGTATTTTATTAATTAATTTCAAAGAAAAAATATTACATCTAATATTATGACATTATAATATAACTAATAAAAAACTAATAAACTAATTGAAAGACATTTTTCCAGGGATTAATTATCCTACAGGCAGGGTTTTGTCCGGGTCTTTTTTTAGAATACCTTTTATAAGATCCTTAAATTGAATTTTAAAATTCATAATACCTATAATATTACTCATTAAAAAAATTTAGTGATGATATTTGAGATTTACTTATACAGAAATATAGTTGTGTAGTAAGATAATTTCGTAAAAGTTTTAAAAAAATTCACATTTAGTGTAAAAATTAATGTACGAAAAAAATAATTGTATTAGAATCACCTATATTATGGCTATATAGGTACATTAATTGATTATATAAATATTATAATATTTTATAGTATTTTTGGTTTCTAGGATTATTATTATTTGTATTTTTATTACCTACAACTAATTAACTAAAACAGATATCAAAATATTTTAATGTTTTTATTAAATATTTTGATAAATAGTAGATTATTCCGTTTCATTATTTCTTTTACGGCTTACGGGTAAGAAAATGAATGAGAAATTGAGAACATGAAATAAATTGTGTTTTAATACCCTTCTAATCTCAAGAGGTTTATGAAACTTAGCACAGAATTAAAACAAATTCATTTCTTCCTTATTTGGAAATGCAAAGCCACTATTTAAGTATTTTAATGAAAATGCTATAAATAAAAATAAAAATATGGCATATAACCGTTTTACTCGTTCCAAGAATACGATTAAAAACCTATTACCAACATTTTAGATGATAGTTAATTTATCTAGAGTAGACTCATATAACTATTAACAATCCCAACTTTTGATATTTGTATTACAATTATTTCGATAATAATAAAACAATAAAAGTAAATAAACTACAATTCGTCACGATTCATGAGTCATGATAGATTATTCGATAATATTATATTTTATGACTTTTCTACAATGTCTATACAGCGCATGATAGCAAAAGTACCGAAGCAAAGGTCAAAACCAGTTTTCTCATCGCAACCGCAAACGGTTTTATCAAATTTACTCAACCCAATGTTATAACACGTAATAAAGTATATCGGTGATGAATACTGTTTTTTTTTATGATTTGTATTCTGAATCACCACGGTATTTTACACACATTTTAAATGTATAATATAGTAAAGTCGTAAACTTGAAACAAGCTGATTTGAATAATTTTTTTTAATATTAAGATAAAAAAATGAAATTAGTTTGGAGTAACTAAATGTTCATTTTATACAAAAATACTATACATACATATAAAAATAGACAGTTATAAATAAGGTATAAAAATAAAAATGTCATCGTTGTGACGTTATCCTTATCCCTCCCGGGGCCCACAACACATCACCGATCACAATATTCTATAGATTTTTAAAATTGCTGTTTCGTTTTTAGTTAATTTATCTGTAATTGAACCTTGACTTGTTGTTGTTGTGGGGCTCGGTAAGGTAATCAATTCTTGCGTTTCTTTAAATTTCAAAAAATCTGGATTCAAACTAGAGTTACTACTGTTAGAGTAAAAAAACTGTCCTATTTGGTTGGTTATCTCTTTGGGATCGGTAAAAACGGTTTGCCCTACCAACAGTGTTTTTATTTGCGTAAAAGGGACTCCTTTTAATGTTTTAATTTTATTCCAAAGTTTTTTTTTATAAGCATTTAAAGTTCAAAAATTGACAAAATATGGGAAAATCACGAAAAATAGCAAATTTATTTTGAGTTAAGAATTCGTGAAAATTTTTCTTTTTAAATCTAAGATTTGAAAATGTAATACAAGGTTACTCATAAGTTTGTCTACCTTTATCAATAAAAAAATCTCTACCGGAAATTCAAATTGAATTTTTTTAAGCGTTTAAAGTTCATAATTTTACAATATTAGATATTCACTTGATTTCTCATGTAGCGATTTCCTTATTTTGTTGTAATTCAAAAACGAATAACTGTAGATACATGGAAATTTCACTGAATGTTTATATTAACATTTCCTATACACCATACAATTTTGAAAATATTTTGACTCTTTTTGAGCTGTTTACGGACAATTTCAGTTTTCAATTTTTTTAATTTTTTTTTTATAAATATCAATAAAGTTTTATCTGTTGGGCCAAAAAGTGTAAACATTTAATACAAGGTTCCTGGTATATTGTTACTATATCAGTTGAAAAATATTAAAAAGACATATGCACAATTTTTTTTTACAAGCATTTCATTTAAAGATCAAATTTTGACAGAATTTATCAAAATCTCGAAAATACGAAAATTGTAATTAATAAATTATAAAATGTTCAGTTTTTATAGCTAAGGATTAAAAATGTAAAACAAGAATTCATAGATAAGAATTAGAAATAAGAAATAAAATAGAAATAAGAATTCATATTATCTACATTAAATAATAAAAATATTCGTATGAATTATTATTATACATTTTAAAATTTTATAAACATAAGATTAAAAAACTAATTATTTATAGGATAATTAAAAATTTAAAAAAAAAAATAAAAAATTATACCTGAATTAAAAAGTAAAAATATTCTTATGAATAATTATTAGTATACTAAATTAATGTGAATTTTCACCAAAATATGAAGAGTTAGATGTTTGTGGAATATCAATATCAATTTGATTATTCGGAATAAATTGTTGATGATATGTATTGGAAGGTGGTTTATAAGTTGGGAGAAGTGAAGAAGAAGAATTATATATTTGTGCCGTTTGAGGAAGACCAGTTTGAAAGTTCGGGACAGAGTTTTGGTTGTAAAAGGGATTTTGAAAATTTTGATGAAAGGGATGAGATTCCACCACTGGAAGCTGAGTGGGATTCAAAATCCGTTTAACTAGTTGCAAAAATTCAATTTTAAAATCTAATTTTTGATTTTCATCCATTTTCTTAAACTCAGGTAGAAATGAAAGAAGAAACTGTTTATCAGGGTCGTTTTCTTCAGGCTTTTGTAGAATTGGAGGGTTTTTCATCAAATTAAGTAGATTTGACTGGAAGATTGTTATTCTTGTTTCTTTTTTATATCTCTCATGGGTTGGATTTTCTCTATGACCTGTAGTATCATCTTTTTGAACTGGACAATCTTCTTCACAACTTTCATCAGCTATAATTGATGCGTCGATGGAACTCATAGAAACACCAACATTTCCAGTAGTTCTAAAATAAAACGTTATATTATTAATAAATAATAACTATTATCTATTGTATAATGTATAATGTATATTGATAATTATTATAGAAAAATATGTATGTTAAGCTGCACATAATTATTTATTTTTTGTAAGATTAAAAAAAATTCGTACCTATTGTAAATAAACATATAGTAAATATATTATAATTTTATACAACTATTATTTGATACTAACTTAAAATGTATAAACTACCTATATACAATATAAATACATACTTCCTTTTCTTAACTACGGGTTGCAGGAAGGATAGTACATCAAAGTATGCATACTTTTTTGTAGAGTTTTTGACTTCCGAACCACTTGCAGTTTTTCTAGTTTCATTAACTACTCTTGCGTAGTTATCTCTACAATGCTTCCATTTTTTCTTCAATTCTTCAACTAATATAAATTATTATTAGTAAATATTATTTAAATTTTAAAATCAAACATTTTCCAGTAGTTTCAAAAGCGCCGTGAAAAACAAAATAAAATTTGAGGAAAAACGTGAATTTTTACACAAAATGTGTTTTTGGAAATATCGATTTTTGTTTTCGGTGTAACTCTTAAAAAAATTACCGTAGGTACATGAAATTTTGACTGAATGTTTATATTAGCATATTCTATATACCATAAAATTTTCAAAATATTTTGACTTATTTTGAGCTATGTACGGACATTTTCATTTTCTACTTTTTTTAGTTTTTTTTTTCTATAAATATCAATAAAATGTTATCTGTTGGGCGAAAAAGCTTGAAAATTTAATACAAGGCTCCTGATATATTGTTATAATAACAATCGTAAAATATTAAAAATATATAGACACAAATTTTTTTATAGGCATTTGAAGTTCAAATGTTGACAACATTTTTAAAATCGAAAATTTAATGATTATTTTCTAGTTAACAATTTATGAAATGTACAATTTTTATACAGAAGTATTTATTATATTTTTAAAAGAAATGTGAACTTAAAAATATAACCCTAAAAATATAAACCTTAGAATTAAAAAGAAAATTTTTTATGAATTTCTAACTTAAAATAATTTGCAAATTTTCGTCATTTTTACGTATTTTGTCAATATTTTATAACTTTAAATGCTTATAAAAAAAAATTGTGACTAGGGATTTTTAATTTTTCTCTTCTACCTTTAAAACAATATACTAGGAGCTTTCTATTAAATTTTTAAGCTTTTTTAACCAACAGATAAAATTTTATTGATATTTATAGAAAAAAAAACTAATAAAAGTAGAAAATGAAAATGTCCATAAATAGCCCAAAATAAATCAAAATATTTTGAAAATTTTATGGTGTATAGAATATGCTAATATAAACATTCAGTCAATATTTCATATTTTACTGTCCTAAAACGTGATGACAGACACAAAAAAAAAATAAAAAAACACACATCATTGTAAAATCAATACATTCTTCGTTCCACTCAGAATCTAAAAAATATACATTTTAAACAAAATATATATAAATTAACAAATAAATTTTAGATATTTATCTACTGGATCGAATTTTGTGGCGTTGCAATACGAGTTCTTATTGGGACGAAGTACAATTGGAACAATCGTCCAAGAAACGTGCAAAGTTATATGGACCACCTTACAGCCTACAGAGATGCCAGAACTAACTAGCCAAGAGCAATGGATAGATATTGCAAATAAGTTTTACCAAAAGACTAACTTTCCAAATTGTATTGGAGCAGTAGATGGAAAACACATCAGATGTGTGAATCCAAGAAATGAGGGATCTATGTTTTTTAATTATAAAAAATATTTCTCTATTATTTTAATAGGTGTAGTAGATGCAGAATATTGTTTTACGACCATTGACGTCGGTGCTTATGGTAGAGAGGGTGATTCTACCGTTTTTAAAGAATGCCCGTAGAAAACTGTATTCCGAAGAACTAAATCTTCCCGAACCGGTGTGCCTACCTAATACCACAGATTCCCCCCAACCCTTCGTTATAGTAGCAGACGAAGCGTTTGGCCTACATAAAAATGTATTGAGACCGTACCCAGGACGTGGACTTAATGATAAAAGAAAAATTTTCAACTACAGGTTGTCGAGGGCTAGGCGGTATGTGGAATGTGCTTTTGGAATTCTAGCGAATAAATGAAGAGTTTTACACACCCCGATATTAGTCGAATCAGATTTTACCGACTGTATCGTGAAAGCATGCTGCACTTTACATAATTATGTACGAAGGAGAGACGGATATCAATTTGAGGATACATTTTTTAATAATTTGGACGATATTCAAAATTATGGAAACTCCGGAGCTCGTCATGAAGGGATTGATGTACGAGAATATTTCGCTGATTATTTTGTAAACGCTGGGTCAGTTCCATTTCAATATCGTTTTACTTGATTACTATTTTATATGATTTAATAGTTTTTTTTTAGAATATGTACCTTAGGGTGCCACTTAAATTTTTTTTTTTTTTACATTTCTTTCCTTACTATCAGGTTCTATTTACCATAAAAACTATTTCGATGAAGTTTTAGAATTCTGAATCAAGTTTTACTGGTCGCTCAATGCATTTAAAAATATATGAATAGTAATAAATATATAAATATTGAAAATTAATAATTTATTATTTTCCGTCAACTCTATACATAAATGTGAATACTTTTAATACTTTTGCATTATGTCAGATACAAAATAGTTATAAAATTAATAATATAAACAAAAAATATAAGGCATTTAGAGATTTTGAAGTGTTTTTTTGTTTGGGTCAGGATACTGTTGACGATGTTTTTCAACGACTTGCAGTAAAAACTGTTTTTGTTCCTCTTGATTGGTCAGAACTGAATTAAAAGATGAAATTAAAGACACTCCTTGCTCTGCTATGTCATTCACAACTTTTAATGACCCCACTGTTTTTCATCATCATTTACAATTTATTACAAATCTTGATATACAATACCAACATACATTTGAGTTAACAGGTTAATATTACATAATAATAAATATATTAGCAGTGAACTAATTTAATACTAGGTATAAACAATTTAATTTTTTGACTTTTGCAATTTCAAATCAAATTTTTGTATAATATAAATAATTTGCCATAAGTCGCTTCAATAGTTGTAATATACTTCGTCGGACTACCTAGGTCTTATTGGCCGATCGGCAATCACATAAATTTAACCCTGCGTAGGTCGCGCGGATTACTATTGTAATCCATCTAAAAATAAATGGTTTTTTCGTATATTGAAAACCAATAAAGTTATCTTATCTTTTCAGTACCTTCGAATAACATGTTGCTTAATATAATTAGTTTGTTTCCGATTACTGGTCGCATAAGTTCTCGTTGTCATCGGAATTCAAAGTGTGTTGGATTACCAGTGTATGCCGCGCGATCTTTCACGCCCGTTTTTTTTCCGTTTATTGACGTTTTTTTTTAGAAGCATTAGCTTTACAACTGATGAAACCGAATATTGAAAGACGTATTAAAAATTCAAAATTACCAAAACATATTAGGAGTCGTGGTATGAAAATTGTAGGCCTCGTTGAAGATACACCAATTTTGCCTGAACGTCCTAAGGGAATTGGTCGATGTTATTTGTGCGGAAGAGCAAGAAACAAAAGTACGAGAAAATCATGTGAACGTTGTTACAAATGGGTGTGTCCAGATCATTTAAAATATATTTGTATTGGGTGTTGTGATGAAGAACAGAGTGAAGAATCATCTTAAATTATTTCAAATCAATAAAAATGTATTTTTTTTTTATAATTAAAAGTTAGAATATGTAAAAATGTATAAAGTACTCTTGTTTTTTTTGTAATTATAAATATAGAGAGCTAAAATATATGTAAAATACTAAAATATTAATATGTTTGTACAGAAATATTATAAAAATTTAATTACATTGAGTATCATTACAATTTAAGAAAACAAATTCTAATAAATTATTATTTATTCTCATTTAAGTTAAAATGTATATTCTAAAGTAAAAAATAAAAATTTTAATTTTTTCTTTATCGCAATATATTTGTAAATATGTACTTAGTATATAACAATAATTTACATTTTCAATATACTTAGAACCTATAAAAAAAAAAAAAAAAAAAATGGATTACAACTGTAATCCGCGCGACTACAGGCGTACTACAGGCGTACAGCGTACTATCAATGCACGCGACCCACGCAGGGTTAATCAATATTTAAATAATAATAATTTATGTAAAAATATATTAAACACTGATAAACTTAAATAACTATATTTTATGTAAAAAGTAAAAACTCATATTTTCAATGCCGCGAACAGTGCTTACATTAAAATCTGGTAGATATCAGATTTAAAGTATGAAATTTTCAAGTTTTTCAACATCAACAATGTGTAACAACATTTCCATTTCATCGAAAAATTGCATGTTACAATAATATATTTTTACTACACTTACTGATATAACATCAAATAGTTCTAATGGTAATTTTATTTTAACTCGAAACTCTTAAAAATTTTCTAAAATTAGTCTTTAATGAAATGAGAGTAAATAAAATAAATAAAAATAAACAAACAATTAAATGATTAATTTAAGGTTCTTTTTATCCCTGATCCCTGCTGTTCACGACAGAATTCCTAACATTTTGTAATAATATCATTAAAAACCATTAAACAATTTCACTTTTATTATCAAAATGATGATACAGTTAAATCAAAATGTTCGTTTTGTAGTTATGTAAAATATGAGTAAAGATATAACATGTATTCAAAAAATTACAACAAACATTCCAATCACCTCAGACTTAAATAGTAAAATTTAAAAATGGTTAATATTATTAAGTTGAATTTAGCCCTAATCATTATTTGATGACAACATCAATCATTGTCAGAAGAATTTAGTATTTATCATTATACAATGTAATACTATAGTATACATGAACTATTCCTGGCGCATTTCAGATCAGTAAAATACCACAATGAAAACAATGTGCAAAAAGATCTCAAAACTGACTTCATCAGAAAAAGTTCACAAACAACCACCTTTTCATATTTATCACTAGAGACCGGATTTTCATGCAGTAAAAATCAAAAAAATGTGCAGTTAATAACTTAAAAATTGCAAAAACATGCAATTAAGTGCCTAAATAGTGCAAAAATGTATTTTTGGCCTAAATTCGCTTAATTATTACCAACATTTTGTAAACATTCAAAGTACATTGATTTAAACCCTTAAATTATACTATATTTATCCAGTTTTTTTTACTCTATTACAGTATTATCAATAAATAATTAAAAAATAAAAATTTAAAAAATAATTAAAATATTGATAAGAATATAAGTACTCATTGTGTAAAAAAAACATAACAACAGAGTTAAGCTATTTAATTTTAATTTTAACTATTATACATACATAAAAAAAATTTTATTGAGTTAAAATTTACAATGTTATACATTTTAAAAAAACCATACCAACAGAGTTAAGCTATTTAATTTTAATTCTAACTATTATACATACATATTTTCAAACATTTTTATTTTTAAACATACATCAAAAAATTTATATTTTTATTGAGTTAAAATTTACAATATTATACATTTCAAAATTGTTTACAGAAAAATTGTGCCTTCTATCACTCAATATGTCTTTTAATTCGTTCTACTTCAACAGAAGTGATAGGACTCATTTTGTAGCAAGCGACGATTGCAGGCTGTTGTTCAACATTCATATTTTTCGTACCATTTATGCAGTCGTTGTATTTTTTTATGAGAGCGTAACCTGTGTTTTTTTTCACAACGGAGTTAAATTTGTGAGCCATAATTTGTCCTTTCTCGTTATTTATTTTTTTAAGACTTTCTCCTATAGTTTCAAATATTTCAATTTGTTTATTGAGGCATAAATTTCGGGTTTCTAACTGGGTTAATGCCTGGGGGGGAAAAGTTGACAAATGTGATTTTATGAAAGTCAAATCAGAAATTATTGACGCTGAAGTTATGACTCTCTTCAAATTTTTGATAGTCTGTACGTCTTCATCCAATGCATTAATAAACAATTTAAAATTTATTAAAATTTTCCGCATAAAATAAAGCTGCTTCCAGCCATGTTCCCCACCTTGTGATCACAGGCTCCGGTGGTAGTTCACATTCCATAATATTTTTATATATCTCTACTCGGTGCGGTGATTTAAGCAATATTTTTTTACCATTATTTACTAGCTTGTTAACTTCTGGAAAAATTTCGCGGACTTTTTCTAATACTCTATTTAACCCGTGGGCTACACAGGTTACATGGATCATGTTTGGGTAGAATGTTTTCAAAGCTTGTCCAGTTTTTATCATATAAGGTGCGGCATCTGTTACAAGGAGAAGCACTTTATACTGATACTCTGAATTTTGTAAAAAAAAATTCATCAGATTGTCGTTAATAAATCGAGAGACAGTGTCATAATTTGTTTTAGGGAGAACCTTACAAGCAATTAAAAATGGTGTGGGATCAATTTCTTGGTGAAGAATTCCAACCAAAAGGTTACATATATAAAGTCCTCTAGCATCAGTGGTCTCATCGACCATGATGTATATATAATGTTCTCCAATTTCTTGGCGAATTTTTACCATAGTCGAGTCGAAACAAACTTGCAGATACTTTTTTCTGAGTGTGCTCTCGTCAGGTATACTTTTATTGGTATATTTTTGTAAAAAGGATCTAAACGGTAGGGACTGCAGTTTGAAAAATGGTATATTTGCTCCTACTAAAGCCTGGCACAAATCAATATGAAATTGGTTTTGGCTGTTTGATGTTTCAAAAGAATGTGTAATTTGCTGTTGCATCGGTTTGTTTTTTTTTAGTTTTAATTGATTCTCGTGAATAGCTAACGAAAAAATAATAATAAAGAATTGATGCCTAAATCTTAACCCATCAGCAGGCGCGATTTGTATTTTAGCAACCACTGGTTTAATTAAAATAAATATAAATAAAATATTATTTCGCGTTATAATGACCGAGTGCCGCGCTCATACGCGCTTAATTGTGTTACAAATATACACGCGCCTACTGACAGGTTAAATAAAAATATTGTTTCTTACCTGTGTTACAATGAGCATCAATTTGAGATTTCCTTTCGCATCCGACTGATTTTTCACAAGAAGCGCAGAAGACGGATTTCCCATCAAATTTCAACTCTGGGTAATTTAATATCCAGGTTTTAATTTTTGATGACAGACTTGACCCAATTTTTGGCATTTTAAAAATTTGTGTATACTTCTTTACGTAAACTATTTGTAATGAAACAATCACGACACCGACGTGAATTACACTAACCGATTCAAGAAACACTCAATCAAACACTAAGTCAGACAGAACTAAAGTGCTAATGGCCGGGGATTCCAAATTATTATCTAACTAGTATTTGCTGTCATTTATTTTTACCACGAAACACTAATAAATTGATGTTATTCTAAGAATATATTATCAGCTTGAGTTCAATTTTTCCTTTTGTATAGTTGAAAACTGAAGTATTATCTAGTTTAATTGTAAAAATGCAGAATATGCAATTTCATGCAATGAAAATCAAAATCGTGCCATTTAGAATAAAAAGTGCAAAACGTGCAATTTCGTGCAAAATAAAACTACGTTTAAATTAATCTACTTCTCATGATTCGGATTTATAATTTGTTTTTATATGTTTTAAAGCAAAGGAAAAAAAGTTGCAATTGCACGAGAATCCGGTCTTTATTTATCACAAATAGACCATAAAATTGAAATTTATTTTTTTTTTTTTTTAAATTTAATTTCATATATATATGAATACTGGGCTCCACCGAGATGACTCGTGTGGAAGGGTCCAGGAGTTTAGAAATACAATTACACATAAATTACAATAACAGTCTGAAAAAAAAAAAAAATTACAAGATTCAAATTAACTTATGAAGAATCTAAGGTGTATTCAATTTGTGTTAGTTTATAATAGTTAAACAAATGAAATAAGTACAATCATATTATTATAAATTTAATTCATAAGGAGAATAATAAATAAATAAATAAATAAATAAATAAAAAATAAATTAATAAATCTAATTGCCACTGTAGAATATTTTTTTTAAATAAATTTAATGGGAGGTTTGTTATATAAGATGGTATTTTATTACATAGTTTGGTACCAATTATTTCAAATAAATAAGTAGTGGTATTTTTGGTTTTTTTTATGAAAAAATTGGTTTTTAGCGTATTTTGTGCAGACTCTATGCGTTATTGATTGCAATAAATTATGGCTTTTTAAAAATGTAGCAGTTATTTTTAAATATATTTCTTAACAGGAAGTACGTTTAGTTCAGTATATCAATTTTTTGTTGGATACATACGGTTTTTATTGAGCAATAATCTAATAATTTGATTTTGACAGATTTGTAGGCGATTTATAGTATTTTTGAAGGCACCACCCCAGACTACTATACCATATGAGATAATTGATTCCACTAACGCTAAAAATATCTGACGTAGTTTAGAACTTTATTTAAATTTCTTAATATATACATCATTTTTCGAAATGCATTAATAATTAAAATATTTTTCATAAAACTTATTGCATTAATAATAATTAAAATATTTTTCATAAAACTTATTACATTAGGGGTGGCCAAACTGCGGCACGCGTGCCATTTGTGGCACATTTGTTGTTATTGAATGGCACACTAACGTCAGATTAAATAATATATGATTTTAAATATGTCTAAAAAAAAATGTTATTGAATTAGATTTTTACTATCGCAATGGAATTTACCGATTATTATTCTGATACGAGAATTGTTAGTATACGATACGAAATATACCTATGAAAAAAATCTATAAATTAAAATTTATATTTTATCGAAATAAATAAATATATATTAAGGCACATTCTCAATTTTGTATTTATTGTTTGGCACAATATAGACAAAGGTCGGCCCCATGATTTAGCATGACCCAGAGGACACCACGAGGAGGCGATTCTCATTAGCCTCCATAAATTATTTTCTTTTTCATATTATTATGTATAGTATGAAATTCGTTATATAAATGTAAAATTGTGTAAAAATTTAAGTAATATGTTTCAATATTAAAAAATATAAGTAAAATGTATTAATGTAAAATTGTGAGTGTAAATATATAAATGAAACTGTAGTGTAATAACTAATAATAGGTTATAATATAAATTTATTTTTTTAAGTAAAAAGCCATGACGTGTTTTACGTATTCACTCAGAAAATATAAAATAAGGAAATATCAGTAAGTGTTCTTTTTAATAATTTTTTTTTAAAAATTTTTGTATATTGGAATTGAACTGATGCATTTAGTCTGTTGATTTAAGTGTGTGAAGTTGGGTGACTATTTTTCGGGGGGCTAGTGAAAAGAACCTTGTACGTTGGGTTGCATTCTTTAAATTTCAAGGGTGCTAAACTTATTAGTTTAGGTTCGATTGCATCGAAACTATAAAGTAGATGTCACCCTATGTCACTTAATAATTATTTGTTTTAAAAGTATATAAATAAATATTAAATTCTATTGGCGTCATTACCACGATAATTATACCGAACATATTATTGTCATCATTACATTATGTTTATGACAAACCAATATTAATTGAAAGTTAGGTTATAAATCGCTCTAAATTTGAATTCACGTTCTAACAAATGTACATTGTACATTATTACTTTTGCAGTTTACATTAACTAATTAACAGTTTAAACTGTTTAAGTGTTTAACGATGTCATTTGTTAGAGATCACATTTTACGATATGATGAACATTAGTTCTCGGCGACAGTGATTTTAAGTCTTAATTGTAACCTCACAATTTTACTTATATAGTTAATTAACGATACATTTTAAAATAATTATTAATGATGTTGTATATAAGAGATGTAATAATTATGTTGACTATGGGAACTGGGAAGTCCTAAAATTTATCTGGCATAGAAGTACAAATTTTGAAATTAATTTGAATTTAACTTCTCCAGGAAGTCAATATTGTGTGCAAAATAAAAGTTTCATATTATTTTAAATTTTAAAGTTATAGAGAGGTTTAATTATTCGAAGTTCACAACATAACATCTCATTAATATCACATAAACATAATCTATAACAAGTTTCAAAATGAAACTCGCATACTAGTTAGTTGTAATAAGATTTATAATACAACGTCTCCAGGTTGTCGCAAATCTTGTTATATATTGTACTTGGGTATTTTTAAATAATAAAAATAGTAAATTATATTTATAAAAAACTAATTATAATTAATATTAAGTCTCCAACTTATTTTGGAAGTCACATATACATCATATTATCGCAGTACAATACTAACAGCATGATATTTATAAGAGAGGATATTTATAAGTATTATTAATATATTATCGTTTATCATTACCGCTATATTCGGTTGTTTTTATTCGACTTATTTGGTAATAATAATATAATATTATTGTTGTTACTTGTTAACACGGTGCGTACTTGTGTAGTTGCGTTTCAGAATATTATGTTGTTACACATTCGTTTTATGTCTCACAAGTCTCACCTCTACATTCTGAATCACTGATCACCGTGTTTGAGTACAGTGTACTTATCGACTATAGTAGTATTGTGTAACGACACGAGTGATACCCTCGAAAAGGAAAATTACAATATGGACCCAGTAATAAAATAGGTAATTAAAAATCATAATCGATTATATTTTAAATCATAGTTTTTTTACAGAATCAGTCGTCTCTGTATGACATATTGACACCTATGAATGTAAGTATATGTATACCAAGTAGATAACTACTTAATATTTTACAACCCTGCATACATAAATTTATTTTTAATATATATAGATAATTTACAGAACTATTAACAATATCGGGCGTTTAAGCCACACCCGGTTAAAACTAAATAGAATAAAAAACAGAAATACAAATTGGAATCCACCAGCCTTCTCCACGTTGCCATCTTGTTACATCATAGGTCCACGGTGTCGTCATAATAACCTCCGCCGCATTGAGAATGATTGTATACAATCTGCGTGAATAATAATAATACATTTTATTACGATTAGCACGTCAATACTACTAATCCTATTAGATTTTTAGTTTCTAAACATAAGTATTGAACATTCCACTGTATTTACAGTAGAATTATCAACATTACAGAACGCATAACGTTATCCAAATAATAAAATAGCTACAACACAGATAAAGATCTTTTGCGTTGTGAAAGTTTGGTAATTCTACTATAAATACAGAGAGAGCATAATTTATTGTATGTTACCTAATAAAGTTAGCCCCACCAACAATTAATGATTTTAGTGTCGCCTCCCCTTAAAACTTAATCAAATACGCCACTAGCTGGCTACGAACCTATGTTAGAACACAACCATTTTAACATTGAATTTTTGATTTTTTTTATGAAATGATAATTTATGTAAATAAACTACAGCTTATTCTTTCTTAGGTTCTGATAGTATACATTTTAATGAATTCTCCGTGGTTAAATAACATAATAATTAATACCACATTACCACAATGAATGACAGTTTTCGGTCACATTCTAATATTACTAATCTAACGATACTGACTGTACGCGCAAACGAATCCGATATATATGTACAATATGTAAGATCGGCATTTACTCTTATTTTATGGTATTAAATAGATTAAGGAAATTATTCGTCTGGCCCCTGGTAATAAATATCACAGTAATGTTTATGAAACTTACTTAAATATCAGCAATATTTTCACCACCAAATTAGCTTACCCTCTAGTGCCGTGCTTGGTTTTTTTGTATTTATTAGTAAGTGTTTTTCAGGTTGGAACAATTACGAATACTATTGAGTTATTATATGATTAATTGAAACATTTGACTGAGATTAATTTTTAAAAAAACGTAGAGCGCTATATGGGTTGATTGTGAACGGAAAGATGGACAACATTTAATTTGTAAATGTATAATTCCTTGGCCCTGTCTTATTCATCATATACATAAACGGACTTTTAAATATAAAGCTTAATGCTGAAATTTTTTGTTATGCAGACGATACAGTTATTCTGATTAAAAGTCATGACTATGAAAATTTATATAAAACAGCTAATAACTGTCTATCTGTAGTAAAAGACTGGTGTGATAATAATAATTTACAGCTAAATTTATCTAAATCTAAATATATTGTCTTTAATATTACAAATAGTTCACATATTAAAAATACTGATTTTTCTCTGTGTATACACTCTTATAAATGTAAATATCTAGATAACCCTTGTGAGTGTTTACCTTTGGATAGAGTTTATTGTATTAAATATCTTGGAGTAAAATTAGACCATAGACTAAAATTTATTGAACATATTTATCATGTAAATAGTATTCTTAGAAAATTATTATATAAGATCCAATTGCTCAAAAATATGTTAGATATTAAAACTCTTAGAATTATCTATTTAGCTCTTGTACAATCTGTTTTCTCGTACGGTATTTCAATATGGGGATGTACAAACTCCACACATATAAATGTTTTATCTATTACAATTAATTTAATGATTAAAACTATACTTGGAAAACCAAAATTGTATCCAACTTGTTCAATTTACTCAGAGTTGAAAGTTAGAACTATTTTTCAAGTTTATGAACGGGCGATTTTATTGTATATATTTAAAGTAAATATAGGTCCATTTCAGCCTTTGCATTGTTATAATACTAGAACAAAAATCAATTGTAATTTAATTATTCCACGAAATAATACTAATTTTGGAACACAAAGTACAATGATTAAAGGAATTCTGTTGCTTCGTAAATATAATATTAATTTAACTAATTTTGATAATTTCAATAAGTATAAGAAACATATTAACACTATTTTATCTTGGTTTTAAATGTCCACTTTTTAATTCAATGATAATTTTAAGTAACTACTCTTAATGTTGAACTTTTTTCTTTCTTTTTTATTTTATTTGTATACTTTTATAATACACATAACATGAACCCAGCTCATCCATCTACAAGCATATCTATGCTTATTGGATGAGCTTGCAAACCTACTATAATTTGTTTGAATATATTGTTTTATCTTGTTTATTTGCTAAATAAATATTATTATTATTATTTTATTTCGTAACACCTATAATCATTGGCGCAAATCGCAGGGGTGCTAAGGGTGCTTAGCATCCTGAATTTTATGTTAGCACCCCAAATCCTAAGATTATAACTTATAGTACTACCACCATAATATTTCCATTACAACTAAATTTATTAAAAATTCAAAAACAAATTCAAAAAATTTTGGTGCTTAAGCGCCCCTGATATTTTTGGGTGATTTGCGCCTATGCCTATAATCGTATCTATATTCATTATTCATAACTATAGATTTATAGCCACTGCACATTTTCGGTCACTAATAATATTACACGGTGGTTTTCTGAAGAGATTAGGAATATCAATTATAAAATATCATCGATAAGATATAAGTACCTACGTGTGACACCATGAAATATTACGACTATACAAGTGTTTGTAAAAATATTAGTTTTGTTTATATGTAGGTATTCTAAATATAATCGATCACTCACCCTAATATCTAGATGCTCATCTTCTTTAACCGTCGGTTTTGAAACCAGGTCTTTACGTGCTTTTCAGTAATGCCCAGTTCATTCGCTAACCGTTCTCGCATCATTCTGTTCACATACTTATTGTTTTGAAATGTGCTTTCCAAGATGAAAATTTGATCGTTGGTGTACTGGATTCGTGCTCTTTTTTGTTTCTTGGTATCTAAATAAAAGTTTATAAAGTATTAAAATGTATGAATATGGATGTTAAAGTTTTAAAATGATTATCTTAATGTTTATGCAGTATATTGCTGAAGTATTTTTTAAGGTAAGATTCCACTATCTACAGACTAAAATAATATAGAAACATTTAAAGTTACGTGTTATAACGAAATATTTATGTTTATTTTTTTAATAAAACATAGATATTAAGACTAATTAATTTTTGTTTTTAAGAAGAGTTCAAGAGAAAAATGTATTACAAAAGTAATAACAAAATATAAAAATTATTAAAACATTATAGTTACAGAATATTACAAAATTGAATAAACTAATAAATAATATATATGATTCTAGAGTATTACATAAATAAAATATAACCCTAAACACCCAATATCAAACTATACATTATATATTTATCTACATTCCGTCAACACAAAATATTGATGACACATTTGCACATGTTCACACGAGTATATAATGTATTCATCATGTAAATTCTACCGATTGCTACCTTTTTAAACCTTTTTTCATGTAAATTCCGCTGGTTTTTATTTACCCGAAATAAAATTAACAAAATGTAGGTAATATGTAGGGGAACATGGGGGAATGGCGGCCACCTCAGCGGGAGTTCACGTATCTTCGGTAATAAAAATCCAAATATTTTACTGTTGCTTACATTACAACTATAAAGTTGTTAGCTACTACTAATATAAGTTTCAAATTTTTAAAGTAAAGTGCAGTATTTTAAAAAAAAAAAAACGCAAATGACCGGCATTACCCATATAGTGGGTAATATTACCAGTCACACAAAAATACATGTTAAAGTATAGGATAAAATATAAATTTCTAAAAATTATACAAATAATGATCAAATAAATATGTTGTCGGTATAGAGATACCGTAATACAAAAGCGTATAAGAAATGTTAGTTTGTTGCATTTATAAACAATATTATTATTATTATAGTATACAAATACAAGGCTGTCATTACCCCATCAGATTTGGCCCTTTCACAGTTTTTTTAAATAAATGCATTTAATTAAAAACCATAATATTTAGATGAATTAGGAGCAAATAACTGCAATCCTCATATTATTTAAAGGTAAATAAAACCATTAATGTAGAGGAAAAAAATAGCCGCCATTCCCCACGTTCCCCTACTAAAATGATTTATGTACAGACTATAATATATATTATATTTCGATACCTACAATAATTTTAAAAACCGTATAATAATCTTCATTAGGTAGGTTAATAATTAATTAACAATGCGTGTGTAACAGATTACTGTCTGTTCAACCCCGGATACGAAAATGTGGTGTCATTGTCTCGTGTATGAATCTTATGTAATAACTATACATTTTAAAAGCTTTGAAATTTAAAATTATAGATTATAACGTTTTTTTAGTGAAAATTACTGCAAGCGTTATTACTTATTCATATTCATACAATTTTTAAAAGTATTTTAAAATGTTAATTACGATTATAAATATATAATATATTAATAATATGAACTTACTCGACGACTTTGAGGAAGACTTCGGTGTTGTGGAGAGCGTGTGGGTCATAGTGAATGTTTGTAGAGAAAAAGGAAAACCTTGATTTTCCAGTAAATGGACATGAGGACAGGGACAAAGAAGAAATACGTTTTCGGTGGGCGCTCTGCAATTGACTCCGAGTGACATATTATTTGCCATACCCCAAGCATTCCCGTACATCGGTATCACATGCTGTTGGTGTTGCATTCCCCACATCTTATAGCTCATCATATTCCATGTATTTACTTGCTGCAGAAACTGTAACCGCTGATGGTCCTGCCAGATGTTATCTGTACGAAATGGCACCAATGAGTGCTCAAGCTGGTCAATGTCAGGTTGCTGTACACGATTCTCTGCCAGCAGCGCATCGTCATCGTGAGTAGTCGTAGCGAAGAGCACATTGTCGGCAATCATTTCCGTAGAGAATTGCAAGTCTGGAAAAATTTCAAAACATATAGATACCTATTCAAATTTGGCTTTCTTGTCTATTGCCACCACGATAAAACACATCCCATTTGATACCCCGCAACTACAGTTACGCTAAAAACAATTCATTCCGATCGTCCGAAAATAATGTTTCTAAATATAAGTAGCTAACAAAGAATTGCCAATCGCTTTACTTATCAATATATATTAACATAAAGTCCAGAATATCAGCTAGAAAAAAATACCACTTAGATTTTTTTTGATACTTATAAATATGATTGTAAGCCACTTAAAAAATAACTAGTATTCACGCAGTATAGACATTAAATATATTGTGATTTTATTGTTTTTAAAAATAAAAACAGTAACATACATTTAAAGTTAAATAATAAACCGTGAGAAAATTTTTTTTTATATTTATTTTAAGATTTAAAATCATAGAATAAATATAAAATAAAAATAGGAATAATATATTTACCTTCGATTTTGGAGTTGTCGCTGAAAATGTTACAATTTTCGTTTAAATCCATTTTTTAATGTTTTAATATTATATATCCTTCAGTAAAAATTGGTCAGGTGACAATTTGTTCAGCTGTTAATGCCAGAATAATAATAGTGTAGACAAGATATCATATAAAGAATGATTTAGTGTCTGCAGAGTCCGTCTTAAGGCGATGCGAATCTGACTGAGTATCGAGAGCGCACCGCACGATTATTATTATTATTATATATATAGGTATGTCCCGAAGGCGTGACTGAGCTGCAGTGATATTTGGACCACCTACTCCCCCGTCCCGTGATCGGCAAACAACCCTTAGTCACAGGTCGCAAAAATATTCTCACTTATTCGTACACTGTAGGTGGTAGTGGGGGGGCGGTCGCATCCGGTATTCGCCATCAGCTCATGGTTTTCGCATTTTGTGTACGCCACCGGCCACCGCACCCGTTTTACTTTCAACGTTATTAAATTAGCTGGGCGTCGACCAACAATTGAAATTATTAGCACTGTCTCTCATACAAACGGCTAACGCGTCTACACTCACTTGTTAAGATTGAGAGGCCGTCCTACCGCCGCATATTTGGGTGTAAAAACTGTTTTGCGAGTATCAACATTTCTTTCACCGTATTTATGATAAAAGTACCAAAATTTCAAGATGCATAAAGAAGAAATTTATCTATGCCGTAGCGTTTTTCTTTTTTTTGTAACATAAATACAATTTCAGATTTTATTTTATCAAACATTTGCTTTTTTTGTTGTTTTTCATTAGCTTATAAAAAATCATTGAGTAATGATATTAAAAAAAATGAAAACGCTACAGCACAGATAAAGTTCTTCGCAATGCGCTGTGAAAATTTGGTAACTCTGCCATAAATACAAAGCGAGTAAATTTGATACCCGCAAAACTATTTTACTGTATTAAGAATCGTATTTTATACAATTTATCTCGTGTGCTCCTTCTAGCGGAAAAAAAGTGAATTATTTTCTCGCGTACTCGGCGGCAACCACCTCACCACACAAACTTCCCGGTTTAGTAAAAATGTAGCGCCGTACCCACCTTGAAAACGTTAACACCATGGAGTGGTATATTATATATTATTATTATATATTATACTCTATATGCGAAATCCCGTTAGTAATAAAATAATTACAAATTAAATCATCTTACATGATTTATACCTATTATTGTCGGTCAATCGCTGCCGGCACGCCGTAATAGCAACGCTCGTCACTTTGAACGCATGTTTATAATTATTTTGACTTATTTTGAGCTGTTTACGGACATTGTCAATTTCCATTTTTTTTAGTTTTTTTTTCTATAAATATCAATAAAATTTTATCTGTTGAGTAAAAAAGCTTGAAAATTTAATAGAAGGCTCCTAGGTTTCTGTTTCAAACGCAGATGAAAAAAATTAAATATTCATAGTCACAGTTTTTAAATATAAGCATTTAAAGTTCAAATTTTGACAAAATACAGAAAAATCACGATAATTAGCAAATTATTTTGAGTTGAGAATTCATAAACATTTTTCTTTGTAAATCTAAGATTTAAAAATGTAATATAAGATTACTCATAAGACGTTTGTCTACTTTTATCAAAAAAAAATGTCTACAAGAAACTTAAATTAAATTTTTATGAGCGTCTGAAATTTATATTTTTACAATATTTGATATTCACTCGATTTCTCATGTAACAATTTTCTTATTTTATTGTAATTAATAAACGAATGACTATAGATACTTGAAAATTTCACTGAATGTTTATATTAGCATTTTCTATACACCATCAAATTTTGAAAATAATATGACTCTTTTTGAGCTGTTGTCCGTACATTGTCAGTTCTCAAATTTTTTAGTTTTTTTTTTCTATAAATATCAATAAAATTTTATTCGTTGGGTAGAAAAGCGTGAAAATTTAATGCAAAGCTCCTGATATAATTTTACGATAGCAGTTGAAAAATAGTAAAAATACATATGCACAATTTTTTTTTATAAACATTTAAAGTTCAAATTTTGACAACATTTATCAAATTTATAATTTATTATTTATTTTGTAGTTAAAAATGTATAAAATGTTTAACTTGTATAGCTAAGGATTGAAAATTTAAAACAAGGCTCCACTTAAATAGGTTATATATAAATTACTTTATTCACAATAATATCATCAAATATACTTGGTAATATCATAGGCGATAGGCTGACTGACCGTTTTCGCTCAGAATCGTTTTTATTATACAATGATATTAAATCATTGAATTCAAATTTAACACCATCCATTATAGAGTGATTCACTTGTAACCTACTGTACAGCGGAGCGACATCCACTTACCCACCTTTTTTATTTTTATTTTTTAGTACTTATTATACAAATTTTAAATTTGATGCAATTTTTTTTTGAAAAATTCTAAATTGACAATCTGCAAAAGTGGGTTTTAGAAATCCCCTTATTTTTGTTAAATAAAGTTTAATCAGTCGAAAAAAGTAATCTATTTAAATTCAAAAAGTAAATATTTTTTTAATGGTAACCTACTTTTTAAATTAATGAAAAATAAAATGATTAATAGAAGATTTTGACATTTTAAAAAATTACAAAAATAACCACTTGACTTGAATACATTTCTTTTGTAAGCATTCATTACAGATTTATTACGAATTATTGTGATTAAAGTAGTTTATTTTACTATTATAGGCATTAGTATAACAGTAGGATACATTTATTTTAGCCAAAAAAATTACATTTGAAAATGTTAATGTCTGCATTAAATATAATAATGTATTCTAAAAGTCTCAATGAGGCACCCACGAATAATATTTTTAAATTACGACAAAATAACTAAAATTGTTATTTTTGGTTTTAATATTTGATTTCATTTAAATTTGAGCTTAAAAATGTCTGTAAAAATAACATTGTTTAATGTTTATATTTTTTTTTAGATTTATGAGAATCGTTATTTTAAATTTTCAATCCTTAACTATATAAATGTAACATTTCATAATTTTTTAACTACGAAATAATTTTAAAATTTTCAAGATTTTCGTACATTTTGTCAAAATATTAACTTAAAATAACTACTTATAAAAAAAAATCGTGCATATGATTATTTAATATGTCTCAATTGTTATTATAACAACTTATAAGGAACCTTGTATTTTAACATTTTCAAGCATATTGAACGTACGAATAAAATTTTATTGACATTTAGAGAATATAAAACTAAAAAAATTTAAAATTTAAACGTCAATTACCAAAAACGAGTAGAAAAATCTAAAAAATTTTATCATTATATTTTATCATTATGTATTAAATAAATATTTAATGAATATTTCAAGTACCCTTTGTATGAGAGTTTGTTAGTTTACGGGTGAAAATCAAAAATATAAATTCAAACGTTCGTAAAAATTTAATTTGACTTTCAAGTAAACTTTTTTTTGTTATATGTAGGCAAACTTAAGAGCAGTGTATTACATTTTAAAGCTTAGATATAAATTGAACATTTATTATGAATTTCAACCACGAAATAATTTGTTAACTTTCGTGGTTTTGATGAATTTTGTCAACATTTTACTTCAGACGCTTACAAAAAAATTATTTTAATTATTATTATTTACTCCACGTTTGGATTTTCTCAAATGTTTTTTTTTTTTAATTTACACTAACAACAACTTATTTTAAAGTTTTTTAACAAAGTGAACAATTTGTATCGATAATAATATTAAAAAAACTTATACAACTCTAAATTGTCTTGTCTATAATAATAGCTCAAAAAATGTCGTAATATTTCGAAAATGTTATGGTGCATGGAAATTGCTAATATAAACATTCAGTAAAAATGTCATCTATGTCTATATGGTTATTTTTTATACACTAAAACACAAAATTTATTTTTTTTAAAACTGGTTTTGCGTTAAAATCTCAGTTTTCCTTAATTTTTTGTTCATTTTTCTTAACGCTTTTTTAAAATTAATAGAAATTGTTTACTTTTGATCCCCCAAAGCTGCACCAACTATGATTTCTACTATATCATATTTTATGATTATTACCTTTATGAGTTAGGGCTATATTAGTATATTACTATTATCTTATTATAATAAATTTATGGATCAGATATCGCACCCTTGGAGCAAGACCGCCTCTTCTTTAGATCCGTTGTTTTGAGAAAAATCATTTTTAAGTTTCTAATTTTAATTAAGAACGTAATTTTTAAGTTATTTCAATGATTTAAACCTTATATTTAACATTATTATCTGTACTTTGAACTAGTGTAGATTACGATATTAATATATATTAATATTATTGCTATTAATAGAATTTAACTTTATGGCGGTTTTAAATTATATTTAATTATACAATAGTGCCACATTTTGATATAGTGCAGTATTACATTACGTTTTTAAATGAGTATAAGCCATAAACACTAATATGGCAGTCTTATTTTGTGGCTTTGTACATAATAATGCCACATTTTGATTTCAGTCAGTCTTGCATTAGGTGAGGTTGCATATTAGAATGTTGAGTTCCAACTTTATGCATAGAAATGGTACCTAGTCACACTAAATTTTTTGTCTTATTACTTTTGAAATGAATAAATAAATAATTTAATCAATTAGATGCTCACAAAATACAACCAACAAAATATAACCTTATAATGTTATGTTTATTATTATAATAATATCATAAAAAATTATTTAAAATAAACATCTTACATTTTATATTTTTAAAATAATGTATTATATTTAAATAATAATAATAATATTCTTTATACTTCAAATTGTACAACATAAACTAAAATAAAATAAAAAATAAAAAAATATCCGGTAACAGTTACCTAATTTTAAAGTCTAAATTATAAAAATTATGTTTTATAGGTAATGAAAAAATATATTTAACATAATACTTATTCTTTTCCTTAAAAAAAAATTAAAATACTAAGTAACAAAATAAACACATTTAACAACTTAATTAAAATCTTCATCATCAGTAGTTACAGGTGATGTATTTGAAATTGTGTTCAACTGCTTAAAAAAATAATGATATGTACCTGGTATGAATTTAGCATCACATAAATTAACAAGATCTCTTTTTTTTTTTTTAGATTTACCAGGTGGCGTTTGATACAAAGGACTTAGTTCCAATTCAATATTATTTTGTTTTGACTTTCTTGTTTTTCTTGAAACAATAATTTCCAAAAAATCATTTTGATCATAGGATGTTTTGTATTGTATTCTATCTGGTAAATCTTTAGATACTTTTATAATTTTAATGTCATTCCAAGTAACTTTTTGTCCATTTGTATTTTTGTAAAAGTTGTTTCCAATACTCTTACTCATATTTTTAAAATCAAAAAAGTCTTTGTAAATTAACTCATTGACTTTAAATGGCTTACCAGTTTTTTTAGCAGATTGAATAACTGTAGTCCATTGTTGAGGACTAAATATTGAACCACCCCTTAGTAATCTACTTTTTTGTTTTTCAATAACAGAATGAATATTGTCCCCTTCGTTCTGAGTATGGCCAACTATGAGGTATTTATGAGTTATAGATGGTATGTTCAAATGAGTAACTGCATATAAATAAAGACTAATCATAAATTTGTTCTTTTGCTGTCCACAACAATTATCTGAGTAAAATATGGTGTGTTTATTGGTACAAAATTCAGTTAAAAACATATAAATACAGGTACTTATTTCATTTGCTCCCCTTTTGGCTTGATCTTCATTCCACAAGTAGCAGTTGGCCTCCACCTCCCCCATATTATAAACTGTTAAGTTATAAGTGGCAAATTTTCTTGAATAGTAAAAATTTGATACTTTGGCTGATGGTGTTGTTAAAACACTTTGAAGATCATAACATGCTACTATGGTACTATTTTTGTTCTTAAATGCTAGCTCTTTATCATTATTTTTTTCAACTCTGGATAACCTAACCTAACCTTTTCACAGTCATTACTATTATTAAATTTTTCACAAAATCCACACTGGTCCTTTTTAGGAATAAAAAATCCAATATTAAATTTAGTATTGAAAATATATGAATATGTAGAAAATTTACAAGATGGAACTTTATTAGCTTGACATTTTGCATCAAATAATCTCCACATCTCAGCAATAGTTAGTGATCCATCAATGAACTCCCTAGATGTTTGATTTCTCAAATAATGTGATTCAATGCGTGCAAATGAATTAATATGATCACAAATTTGATTTACTATTTCTAGAGCTAACTTTTTGTTGTTTCCATGTTTTCCTCTCAAATCACCCTCTACAAAATTAGTTGTTCTACCTCCTTTTAACAATGCTGTTCTTACAAACCTGTCTCCAATATTTAAGGTTGCCATGAAAAATTTTTTACATACTCTTTTATTTACATCATCAATGGGCAAAAAAAAACTGCTATTGGATAAACGAGTAGATCCTTCTTTTTGATATTTGTATTTAGGCATTACAACAGTTGTACATTTTACTATAAAAGCCCTTTGCTTAGAAACATCTGCCATTAGCCAAAATAATTCTAACAATTTTTCCCTCATGGTGTTTGTAAAATGTATAGTACATTTATACTTACATTTATCAGTACATGGTGGTTGTAGTTGTTTTTTATCAAAATTACGCCCTGTACTAGTAGTATAAGATTGACCTGAATTCCTTTTGATTTTTCTAATATTTCTTTTCCATTGATCAACACATTTAATTCTTTTACGTGTAACTATTTTTTCTTTAATAGCTACACCTGCTGTATCACTTTCACAAAGTTCAATATTATTTTGGATACTAGCAATATTAGTGTTTTTTTCATTTTCAACATTTTGAGTTAATATATCAATACAAATATTATCATCATACATAATATCATCATCTGAAGGTGGTATTATTGACGGAGATGACTTATTTGGTTGGACCCAATCTACATCTTTGTCAGTATCATCAAATTCAGAACTAATGGATTCTAATAAAATTAAAATAATCAAATAAATAAATAAAAATTATTATTAAAATATTAATAAATCTTTATTACCACTTATAGCTGATATTTCAAGTAAATCATTCGACACAGTAGATTTTAATAATGGTACAAATTCTGTTGCTGTATTCATAATGATAGTGTCGTCTGTGCATTGTGGTGGTACATTCTGTTTATTGTTAAGCCAATAATGAACTTTGTGAACGCAATCAATTTCAGAATCATCAATAATAGCATACTCTAAAAAAAAAAACATAATGTGATAATGTTGAAATGTGAAATGAAAAATATAATATGTAATTTAGAAAAATTGTTTTAAATAATAGGTATAAGACAATAACATACCTTCCGAATTTGTGTTATTAACACCGCTGTTTTTCTTGAATTCCTGATTAGAATTAGTAAGTTTTATCATTTTCTTACTTCTTAGGAATAATGAAGTCATTTTTTTTAATGAAATAAATTATTAAGTTAAAATACTAATTTAATAAAAAAAGAAACAAAACATAAGACGTGTCCACGTACCACGTCCTAAATCACGAGTAATGAGTAAACACATTAAGCAGAAATGCAAAATACACTGCACGCTAGTTGTAGCGTGTAAACAATGACGCAGGTTAGATATTATATAAATAATAATAATAAATTTAAACGTTATAATAATCGCATAAGATTATTTAATAATATAAATGACAATACTACTCGTAGAATATTATATCGACGATCGACGATTACAATATTATTATCAAGATAAATGCGCCGAAGCTAGAGAGGGACTTATCAATAAACATTTTATTTTTAAATATTATATTAATATTATTATATTAATAGAATCATAACACAACAAACAACAATTTCAGTGCAACCGCCAACCAGTTAGTTTCTAAAATCATTATTGTAACGTTGTCATTGTTGATTATGAGAAAATAAAACCGTGATAAAACCATTTAATCAAGAAAAATGTAATACTACACTGCCATGGTTTGAGTTATTGTATTTAAAATTATTATGATACAAATGAAAAACTGCCATATACCTAACTATGGCAGTCTTCAATATTACTTTTAAGGTCACTGGTAATAAAAATAAAAAATATAAACCGCCACAAACATAATTATGGCAGTTTTAAATTTTAAAAACATGTTTAAATTTTTATTTAACTCAAAGTAATACACGTGTATTAGAAATGTGGCAATATTACATTCATTAAAACGAAAAAAACAAAAAATGTTATACTGACACAAATCTGTGACACTGAATGTAATCATGATATCGTTTGTGGCGGTCTATCATTTTGTGTTAAAAAATTTTGCGGTTCTGATGATATATCAATCTAAAAATAGCCAAATTTTGAGTTATGGCAGTCTGGTTCCAGGGGTGCGATATGGTGACGTCTTAAATATTATTTGAATTATTTTTTTTAATTAGGCAATCGTTTTATAATATGATAAACGCAAAAAAAAAATAAATATTGTCAATGTCAAACGAATTAAAAAGAGCAATTATTTGAATATATAATATAATACATATACGCACATACAATATTTTCTATAAACGTTTAAAGTTAGAACTATATTTAAATGTTTAGTTTTCATAGATTTTTGTTTTTACATAACGTCGGCTTAATTCGCAATTATCGTAACTCCAAAATGACTACTTTTCAGGAAGAATAAAAAATATCTCATTAATTTAAAAACATTGTTAACAGATAACTGTATTTGTTAAAATTTATTATTTATTATTTTGTTGATCTTTTTGAATAATTTATATATTTATTAGAATAATTGAACTTGTGAAAGGAGTTACGACTTTTTCTAAAAAAAAACACACATTTTCAGGAGTTATGGTTTTTTCTCTTTTTATTATTTATTTGTAATAAAATAACTTAATTTTTCAGAAACAAAATATAAAATAATAATTAATAGAAATATAAAATGTTATCAGCCTTGATTATAATATAAAGAATGAAATAACTGAATTTTTCAGTAACAAAATATAAAATAATAATTAATAGAAATATAAAACGTTATCAGCCTTGATTATAACATAAAGAATGAAATAACTGAATTTTTCAGTAACAAAATATAAGTAATAATAAAAAGAAATAAAATACATTATCAGCTTTGATTATTAGTTATTACATTAAGAATAAAATAACTTTTTAAGTATAGTATTTTTAAGTAACAAAATGGTAAATATTGTACATCTATAACAAATACATTTTTAATTAATTTAAGTAATTTATTATTATAAAATTATATCATTAAGAATAAGATTAAAAATACCATAATTAATATTTATTCTTTGGGCAAATTGTCATAAAAAGAGTGATAATCTTTTTCCATTGATGCTTTTAACTGTTGTAAGTGTTCATATTTTTCTTTTTTTATATTGATTCTATGAGTGTGTAATGGTGGTAGTGTCTCAATACTTAATGGGGTTTGTGTAGAGCTATTCCTTGATAAAAGAAGATTGCTCCAGTCTTCTGAAAATCTTAGTTTATAACTTACATTTTTATTACCTTCATACTTTAAAGCCTTTATTTCAGTGACCACTGGATCACCTTTCTTGTTTCCAGGGCGAATTGATTTAAAAATTGAAAATTCTTGTTCAATCTTGTGGTTTTCCACGTTTCTTTCTTTTTTTTAAAAATGACTCAGGCAGTTCAACAGTATCTGATTCTTGCACGTTAACATTATAAGTAGTGTTTAACAAATCTTCTTCATCTTCAGTGTTATTAGTATTTAAACTTGCTTCTATATCTGAACCATAAGGTGAGGTAAAAACAATAGTGTTAACTTTATATTATACATTTATTCTTAATATTATATTATAATATAGATAATAGATAGGTACCTATGTCATAATAAGGTGCATTGACTGCATTGAATATAAATGGTTGCTCCTCTGAGTGGTTTCCTAATACAAGATTATTGTCTAGCACAACTTCATTATTATCATTAACTACCAGGTCAACTACAGTTTCAGTACCTAAAATACATTAGGTAGATATGTTACAAAAATAATAGTACTTACTTAATATTATACATTTATTCTTAATATTATATTATAATATAGATTATAGATAGGTACCTATGTCGTAATAAGGTGCATTGACTGCATTGAATATAATAGGTTGCTCCTCTGAATGGTTACCTAATACAAGATCATTGTTCAATACAACTTCAACATTATTATTAACAGCTGCAGAAGTGTCAGTATCTACAATAATATTATAGTTTTATTTTATATTTTATAAAAAAAATATGTTGTCCTCATAATAATAGTGGTTAAATTTTAAGTAGACAATAAAGTATTATTAAATTATTGATGCTTTACCAGTATTTGTATAGTTATTTGGAACTAAACTTAACAGTTTTTTTGTTCTTGATCTGGACGTCATTATACTTCAATATTATAATATAATATCAAAAACTAAAAATATTGTAATTTGTAACGTCTAATTTTGGATTAATAATATTTTATCACATGTTATGGAGATACGACAATTTCCCTTGGTTGGAGGCTACATGGAGTTAAGATAATTTCTTCGGAACTTTAACAGCTGATTCATGGAAGAGAAATTGTCTAATCAGAGTGAGAATGGTTTTAAACGATGCGTTAATTTTTTTCTTAAAACAATAAATCATAATCTCAAAATCGTCATTTTAGAGTTACGATAATTGCGAATTAAGCCGACGATAAGTAAAATTGCAAATTTTAATAATGATTAAATAATAATATGAATAACTCCCCATATTCTTCATTTAATATATATTATGTACAATACCCAACTTCCTATATTATTATATGTTTAAAAATAAATAAGTACTTATAATATACTTTGTATGATAAGTACTTCAGGCCACCTATAAGTTATTACTTAAACGATGCAATAAATTTACTAAAAAATCTATTTAATCGTAAATCGTTATGAATTTATTATTTTACATGTACCTATTTCAAAAAGTAATTAGGTTATAATTAATGTAAATCGAGTTATGAGTCAGGTTTGTAGGCACTAAGCTTTGTTTGCTTTAATTAATAAATAGATTGCGAATTGTGGGTTAGAAACAAGCGCGCCGCGTGCCAGTACATGCGAAAATATATGTAATATAATTTACGCACGCAAGTACGTAATGGTCAACTGCATTGACATTTGACTCGAAACGTTCAAAACGACCGTTCGTGAAATAATAATGTACCTCTCCCGCGAACACGATGGGCGTGGTTACGTTTCACCTTTTCCACGACGGCCTCTTAAAGGTTATAGGTGCCTTTAGTTGTATCATGACATTATACAATTAGATTTATAATTTATTATATTTTGTTACTTGGAATCAGATGTTTACACTCCTAAAATAGATACTATGATGAATTAATTTGTGCAATAAAAAAATAAGACAAAATACTAGGTTAATATTTTTAAATAAAAGTTCAACAAATTATGATAAATACTGGATACTATAACAGACTCTTACCTTAAGTTAAATGGGAAAAATAAACGCAATAAACAACAATGCAATGCGAATAATATTATGCTATCAGATTATGCTATACTATATCAAGACAGACGGAACTCTTGTGAATAATTTTTTGGTATCCGATTCTTAGCAGTTAGCACTCAAAATAAACTTCACTTAACTATATCCCCTTAACTATCAACTTCATTCTTCCGGGACTTATATTACAAATGGTCGTTCTAGGACATCTCGGCGGACGGATATATCGGCGAAACAATTTATTGATTTATGATCAAAGTAAAAATAATACATTTTTGAAAGTTATTCCTATGTTGGTTAGAATTTTTAAATAATTAAATAAGATTATTATAATTAGTCACTATAGGAATCAGTAATTTTTGTACATTGTAGCGTGAAAGGTGAAAAGATTGACAAATACGTAGGTACTTACCTACAAAAAAAAATTATCTGATTTGTGTCCGTTACAATGATTATTATTTCGATAACGATCAGTCGAACCGTAGTAACCGATACGAATGCGATTTTAATGTGTACATATTCTGATTATTCAAAATCAAATGTTTCTACGAATATTAAATGTAACTGTCTGATTTTTATATTCGAATAAATTATGAAAACAATAACCATTTGATCGATTTATCGAAACCAAAATGGGCGATCGTAGGATATTACTACACAACAGATAAATCGCATAACGCAAACTAAGTTAAAATATATCATTAAGGGGATTGCAAAAGGTCATTTATTTCAACGAAAATGTACTAATAATTTGTCAATCATACCAATTAAACAGATTACGCGAAAAGACTTCTGAAAATATTTTTGAATTCGTTAGTATGTCTAAAAACTTGATATTGATAAGGCCACTTTTTAAAAATGTCCCTTTAAATTCCTATATACATTTTGTTTAAATATTTTAAATGTAATAAACTTTAAATGTTGATCTTTTGATATTTAAATAAAATATCTTAAAATCGTCACTTTCGGTAGATTAGTATTTTAATATTCGGTAATTAAAATATTTAATATTCGAATACCAAGTTATAATAATATTTTTCGTCAAAAATATAGATTAGGAAATTATTAATATTAAATTATGTCATTATCGAAAATTATGGGCCAGTAAAAAAGTATTTCTTGCAGGGCCGATACAACCCGATCCGGGTTGTAAATACAGTGGCGTCATTTCAGTTTTTAAGAGGGGGGGGGGCATAAACTAAGACAACGAAATCGAAAAAAAATGAATATCGATAATCAAATCCTGGTATAAGGTCTACAAACTTACAAACATTTATTAATTTGCCATGATAGAAGAATAAAAATCTTTTATAATAATCGTTTAAAAAAAAAAAAATATCGAAAATTTATAGAACGGGCACACTTAATTATATAAAATATAAAATACAAGATATTATAAATTATAATGCTAAGTGTCGGGTTTATGATTGTATTACATATTGTTATAATATGCGATATGTAGGTATGTGTTTTAAATACGATTAAAAATAAAACGACGAATTGGCCGCTGAGTACAAATTATTTATGGTCTAAATAACAAAATATGGGTAGGTAAGTATGTCCATTGTAAAGTGTGCATTACAGACTAGTACTTCGCATAAAGATATATTTGGTTCAATTAACTGACAAATTCAATATTTAGCAAAATTCAGACGCATTATGATATTATATATAAATATATGGCGCCATTCGGATCACGGTTTTCTCTTTTTGAATTTGTAAAACGTGTCTTAGTTATTGAATTTGTAGACACTTCGTGACAGCGGTATCCGCTACCTACCTATATCCTTTCCCACGGAAATGTCCAGAATTACTTTAAAAAGACTTCATTATAATTTATATTGTTGTTTATAAATATAATGTTCGAATACAAACACCGAACTTGGGAACGGAAGATGTCAGTCTTACTACAAATACCGGTGAAAAAGATAACCATTGGGCATTAATAATAATGTGTCATATCTAAATGCACTACCCTTGTGTGGGTATATTATATTGACGGTACCTCTACCTACGTGCACAGAGAGATTCACTGTTGAGTTTAAATGTATACATATATTTATACGATATAGGCGTTAAAATACAATAGCTAGGTAGGTAGTTAACGGAAAAAAAACGAATACCCGCAGAACCCTTCAAAACAATGGGAGGTCGCGTATTCCCAAAATAGTAGGTATATATACGAAATGGCATCGACTGCTTTCAATGGAACGTGCCTATCTGTGTATACATATGTATAGGTACTACCAATATAATTGAATATGCAGCGGTATTTTTTACCGCTATTTTACACAGATCTTTAAATAAACCCCTCCAAATAAACTTGTTATGCAACGATAAAAGGTACCTTCATATATAAACATATTAAAAAATACAAAAATATCAAAATAGATGTTTTTAATTGGAAACCACATGATACATTTAAAAATTAATTAATAAAATAAAACTATTCATTTGAATCAACTTTAAACCATCACAAAAATATTATTATATTAATATTTTAATTATTAAACTTCACTTACTATATTTTAATCCAAAATTAGTATTCTGGTTGTTTAGTGGTGACAAGAATGTAGATTGTGACCGATGATGACTAACAGATGACAGTTTGGTATTGTTATCAGTAGCCGAATCTTGGAAAAAATCCCTGGAAATAAAATCCCAGGAATAAAAACCCCTAAGGCTATACCTAACCGTACTGTTGGGTGCGGCTGTTAAAAATAATAATAACTAACAATAATAAAAATATATAAAATTTGAATGATAATTATTATATTACTATAATATTGATAAATAGGTACATATTAAATTATATGATATTGCTATATAAATATTTATTTATTTATTTATAAACGGTTAGGTATACCGATTGGTAATACAAATTAAAAGTACAGTAAGTTGAATCTCAATTTGACAAATATTATACTGAAATTAAATAATATCATATTAAAGTTAAAGCATAATTTAATAGTCAATCATATTATAATATAATCCACCCCAAAATGTATTTCTATATTCACCACTGGTTAATTAACTTTTTATAAAATTTAAGATTAAGATTATTATCTAGGCTTTATACACACATATTATAATATTATATAACTACACTTGGGAGTATTTAAAAAATCAATTTCTATAAAGTGTAATTATTTAAAAATAGTCATACATACTTATTACTTATATTATTATATGGATGCAGTTGAGTACTTGGAACATAATTATTATCTTTATTATAATTATCATCTTCAATGATTTCTTCGTGATGAGTGATGACTTATGTAGTTATGTCCACTAAAAATAATATACAATATAGAACAAATAATTGTCTACAATATAATTTACTATTAATACTATTGATTTGTAAGCACAGTAGTAGTGGGTACTGGGTGTCATCATGAAGATGTCGGCGTAAGTACAATGTCTTTTATTATAATAGGTCCATAATTAAAAACTAAAAGACTACAAACTTGCTATAAAATCCACATATCTAAAGTAATATTGAAAATTATAGGCTTATTGCTTAACCAACACCGAATATATAGGTACTATAGTATCAACATAACCAAATTGCCAACTACATAACATCTTCTTAACTGCCGGACACAAATTTTGCTATGCTGTACAGTTTCTATTATTAACCTAATATAAATTCACCATAATTATTCTGAAATACGGGAGCATATTATGAACGAACTGTGAAGAATTTCCATATTTTGAATCGATTTTTTTTTTTAGTTTTACTGTTAAAGTTTTTCATCTAATAATCATACTCTGATTCTTCATCTGATACGTGTAATTTATGACGTGTACTTCTAGTTCATTTATCAAAGTTATCGAAAGATAAAAGTTCTGAAGTATTTTCAGCACGAACTAGTCTAGACCGTGCCACTTGTAAATTTTCTATAAATGTATTTATGTATGAATTAAATAACTATAATATTATACATAAAATAGAAATACATTTACCAATATCTTTAGACAGAGCTCTAGTTTTATAATAACTAAATTCAATTATGGATTTACCTATGCGTTCCAGTACAACTTCAACATAGTTTTCTTCAATGAAACATACAATAATTGTCCATATATTTTACAATTTTAGATCACTGAAATATATACAAATAGGTAAAATAAAATAAAATGGTCAACGGCAATGTTTGAAGTATTAAAATTTAGAATTAGACAATAACAGTGATGTTTACCTTAAACATTAATATTCTACTATAAGTGAATGTTTATTGGGATAGTAATGTTTTTACCATCGCACTCAATTTTCATAACTTTGTTTTTAATATTATCAAATTATCAGTACAAATAAGAAGATGATAAATCATCAACTTCATAAATATTAAAAACAGTTATAATAGGTACTTATAGGACTGTCATAAAAAGCTCTTAAAATTTCAAATACTTTTCCTACAATGATTATTAGTACTATTTAGAGTAGTATATTATAAACTACTATTATTGACTACATCAAATTTTTTGGAAAAAAAAAATGAGTCGGCTATTATATCAACTTTTATTGTTATATTTTTTAGATACAACTTTTTATATTGCAACCCATTTACATGTTGTAATAAAGTGCCATTTGTGTGTATACTTTTAAGATATGGAAATTGTTTTTTAGTTTTTGAGATATTTCCTTGAATTTGATTTCTTTCATTAAAACGTTTAACAATTTGGTGTAGTGGGTTTTCATGTTTACGTACCATTTTTTTTTACGTTCTTCAAATAGTTTTCAAAAGGAAAAGCACTAATATTATTATGCTCCAAAATGTTCATAATCGTCACTAATATGAAGGAGCTCGTGAACATTATAGGACATAAAATATAGTGTATTTTTATAAACATAATATATTATATTATATAATGTTTATAAATTAAATTATTTTTTTTTTAGAATTCATTAAATATTTCTAATTTTTATAATAGCTTTATGAGCGTTTTTAAGTATTTAGGTAAATTAATATACTTATGCCGGGTTGCATGAAACCGTTCCTTAATTTTATTTAATGAATAGTTTTATTGAATCATTAAATAATTTAATGAAGCGATTTGGGTTGCACAAACAGTTGAGTAAAAATGTATTGGTTTCAAACATGATACCAAGGTTTATGTTGAAGTCTTAAGCTTATCACAGAAAATTGATAACAACTAATCAGCTGTTTTAATTTGAAAACCTAATCGGTAGTTTGGTACAAATGAATTACATTTTAGATTCTGAGCGAAGCGATAAATGTATTGATTTTACAATGATGTGTGTTTTTTTTGTGTCTGTCATCACCTTTTAGGACAGTAAAAGTGCTTGGATTTTCTTCGACATTAACTTTTCTAATAGAAAAGGAAATCTAGTTGGTACTTTGGGGGGTCAAAAGTAAAAACTTCTCAGTAGTTTTCAAAAGCGACATGAAAAATAAAAGAAAAATTAAGGAAAAACGAGAATTTTTACACAAAATCTGTATTCGAGAAAATCGATTTTGGTTTTTGGTGCAACTCTAAAACTAATGACCGTATATGACATTTTGACTGAATATTTATATTAGCAATTTCTATACACCATAACATTTTAAAAATATTTTGACTTATTTTGAGTTGTTTACGGTCATTTTCAGTTTCCATTTTTTTTAGTTTTTTTGTCTACAAATATCGATAAAATTTTATTTGTTGGGTAAAAAACCTTGAAAGGCTCCTAGGTTATTGTTTCAAAGGCAGATGAAAAAAATTAAAAATCCTTAGTCACAGTTTTCATTTATAAGCATTTAAAGTTCAAATCAGATTTGAAAATGTAATACAAGATTGTCCATAAGTTTTTCTACCTTTATCAAAAACAAAATGTCTACAAGAAAGTCAAATTAAATTTTTATGAGCGTTTGAAATTCAAATTCACATTTTTACAACATTTGATATTCACTCGAAATTCCAGTGGCGGCTATCCTATGGTGCAAGTGTTGCTTGAGCAACACATACAACATTTGGTGGGTGGGTGGGTGGGTACCAAGGTGAGTGGTTGGATGGATGTTGGGTATTTGTGTAATTATTTATAATACTATGACTTATAATTAAAAACGAAACAATACTAAAATAAATACAAGTTCTGGAATAAATCATTTTCAGAAGAAACCGTTTCCTGTAGAATGTTATTTATATTAATTATTCAACTAGTAAACTATAATAAAAATAATACCTATATGTACGGACAACGGACTAGTATTTATATTTCGGTAGTTGGTATGTCTATAAATAAAAATAGTTTGTTTATTGATATTCCGTCTACTTACCACCTGCTATACCTCCACTCCACTCTCTTGACCATTTGCTACCGATATTATGCTAAAAATATAATATTATTGAATATTGGATACTTGGTAGATACCTAATCAATTATTATTTAATAATTTTATTAGTCATTACTCATTACCATTATGTCATTATTCAAAATAGTCACATAATTTGAATTTTAAATATAATAATATCTAGTTTACAATACTTAGGAGGTAATCTTAATGTCTTTATTGGATTACAAATTTACAAATTATAAAAACATTAGTAATCGGTTATCGGTACTCGGTACATACTACACGTTGTATACTTTTTAATATTTAATAATGTTTGATGATGATGATAACGTTTGCATATGTGTTAAAAAAAAGGTAGGTAGGTAGTATGAATTCTACAAATTGGACACGCCATACTTCATCATGTAAAGTGAGACAAAACAAAATTAAAAATATATATATTTCATCATTTTACATTTTATCTCAATTATAAACTTATGTTATGCCTTATGAAAATAAAATATACTATCATTTTTGACATTATATTATAAAATACATAATATTATATACAATATTGTATAAGTATAGTAATATACAATATATATTTTTCAATTTATAAAATAGAGTGTTATAAATATATTTTTTTAAATTAATTTACTGTTATATTTTGATAACAATTAGAAAAATATGTGAACCAGTAGTCACTGATTAAATATTGGTAATTCGTATTTTCTAATAATTATGTTATGGTGGGTGGGTAGGTGGTTGTTTCCTCTGAAATATTTTCAGCAACACATATTATTTTGAGGATAGCCGCCACGTCTCGATTTCTTTTGTAACGATTTTCTTATTTTGTTGTAATTAAAAAACGTATGACTGTAGATATTTGAAAATTTCACTGAATGTTTGTATTGGCATTTTCTATACACAATAAAATGTTGAAAATAATATGACTCTTTTTGAGCTGTTTACGGACATTATCAGTTCTCAATTTTTTTAGTTTTTTTTTCTATGAATGAAACTTTATTTGTTGGGTAAAAAAGCTTGAAAATTTAATACAAGGCTCCTACTATATAATTACAATGATATTTGAAAAATATTAAAAATCCTTAGTCACAGTTTTTAGTGGTAGTAATAAGAGTATAGTAGTCCGCAGTCCTAATAATAAAATATATCAAACTAATTTAGCCATGTGAATAATAATTATTAAATATCTTTTTATTTTTAAGTTTAATTGTTTTTAAAATATTTTATTCAGACTGATGCGGTTTGGAACCAAAAAAAAAACTGAGGCCTGGTCTGAGATCACTTGTTTGTATAGTATGCAACAACAATCAGGCATCAGAATTGATGTACAATTAAAACTTTGTACGATGGACTGAAAAAAGATGCTAGGAAAGAAAAAAGTCACGATAAGGTAAATTTATTATTTTGCTGTTTTATAATTTAATATTGCTAAAATAACATGTAATTTTTACTTTATGGGTTATTTTATATTGAAGTTATTTTTATTTTTTTTATTGATCTTAAATTACACCTGCTGCAAAAGCTATTAGTTAAAGTTTTTTTTTTATATTATATTGAAGTTAAATGTTGTATTATATTCAAATTTCAAATTTTATTTTATATAATAATTTTAAACTGTATTTACTGTTTATAATTATATAATTCAACTTATCTGTTTATTGAGCACTGATTGAAAAACATATTTATTTTATTCATATTCTATATAGGTACAAATGTATATAACAGGTGGAGGTACTCACATTCCAAGTATTTCAAAATCTACGGAAAAAATTTTTGGTTTACTGGGAAAACCATTGGATCATCTAAACAATGTAGTAGATTGTGATGGTGACTACAATACAGGTAGGTAAATATATTTATTATATTGGTATTCCATGGTGCATAATGTCAATTAGCATGTCATACAAATATGTTATTAATGTCAATTTATAATACATAAATTAATTTGTAACAATATTAAATATATAAATATTATCATTTTATTAATTAAAATGTAGATGTGGAAGATATTGTAGATGATGGAACATCAAACAATTTGTGTAATCGTGATTCAGGCATGAATAAATAATGAATGAGCATGGGCGCAACTACTAACTATGGAGGGGGAGGGTGCTTGGGAGTTCCAAATCGTCTGTGCCGGTTTCTTACAATATTGGTAATAGTAAAACTTCTGATTTTATAAATAATAATTTATGATAAATTATCAAAATATATTTTTTTTCTAAGTTATTTTAATTTGTAATGGTCAATGGAAACATCAGCGTTTATTACATTTGGTTTATTGTTGTATTAATTGCACTGTGTACACAAATAAGTAGAATCAGTAGGTTTAATATTTCCTAGATATAAAAAAATATTCTGCGTAAATGCGTTGTGTATATGTCGCGCGTGGACCAGAGAGAGAAAACAAATGGTATGCTGAGTGGCCGCTGACATCTTCTTAAATAAAAACATTTTAGTGTGTAATAATCATAAATAAGGAAGGGTGGTTTTCATGTTGTGCTTTAGGTTTTAGCACGTCATTAATTTTACTCTAGTTGCGCCCATGTGAATGAGAATCTGAAACATCAACATTTGTTATTTGAATGTAATATAGCAACAAAGGTATTCCTTACTTTCACAATAGTGACTCTCTGATTCAGTACAGGGTAAAGGAACTAATATATGTTTTCTAAAGAAGTATATTATGTTTATTGGCTGAATGGTTTTCTTTCTGTATACAACTTATAATAGATCCTTTTGCTCTAAACCGACCTAGAGAGTACCTAGTAATCGCGGAAGTACGGAATACCTTAGTTGCTATATTACGCCCAAATAACAAATGTTGGTGTTGCGAAAAAAAAAGTAACGAGTAATTTAGATATGTAATTATGTAAGTACAAAAAGTAATTTAAATCACATATAAATTACTAACAATAAAATGTAATTAAATTACAATCAAATTACATAAAAAGTAATTGTGCTATAGCTACCTGTAACTTAAGTTACTTCCCAACACTGATGGTTTGTATATATATTTTTTTATTAATTATTGATGATTATTTAAAAATATGATTGGTTTGTTGCTTGCTTTTAATTTTTTGATTTTTTTGCTTTAGCATATGTCTTACAAAATATTATGAAGGGATATGTGATACCCTTGAACCAGAATCCAGATAATTAAATGAATCCGTTCCTTCATCATCCTGTACTCCTAAATCCAATTTGTCTGAAAATGTAATCTCCGCTAAATCTAAAAATATTATTAATGTTAATGAATCTAAGCAGATAAGTTCCAAGAAAGTGTACGAAGGTTAATCTATTTTGAATAACAAACGATTAGCAAAAACAGAAAATACCACAAAATTTGAAGATGAATTACACGGGAGCCGGTTAAAACGTCGACAGTCAATATATCGACAAGTTAAAATGTCGACGGATCATTATATCGACAAGTACAACGTCGACAAGTCAATAAATGCCTACAATTTAAATTAAAATAAGTACACAAATAATGTAAATAAAAAAAAATATTTTAGAATTATTTTTACAAATTAAATTTTACAACCAATGGAAATACGTTGATCGCATCTCCAATACAATTTATTTTTACGGCGTTGATTTTGATATAAACTGAATGTTCACGGATATATTTTCCTTTTTGTGACGGTATTAGTTCCAAATTTCCATTTTTCTATAAAAAATAAAATATAAAAATGCTTGTGGTTCGATACTTGAAATTTGTTGTACCTACGTAATTTAAGCAAAAATCAGTAAAGACATATGTTTGCAAAAAAATAAACTAGCTAAGTAGGTACTTTTAAACTTAAAAAAAAATAAACATGATTATTAATATTATTAAGTTTAATATATTATTTGTATATCATCAATTACCTATCTCATAAGAATAAAACATTATGACGGATTAGGTATTACATATATATCGGATGACAACGATGGTAACGATAAGACCGCAATAAAAATAGGACTCGCACACAGTTTTGTGCATCGTCGTGAATTCGTGCCTATAAGTTTGGATAATTATACTATATACTGTACGCATGGTAGATAGCATTTTTTTCGGTAACTGTCACTTATATAGGTGACTATTTATACCTAATGAAATATTATATTTTAATTCGATTTAAGTTCTTCATAAATTATTATACCTATAATTATTAACAGTTATATTAAAAAGATAGTGTTTCAACTTTTCAAGTTGATGTTTACATATTTTTGTAATTCATGAAATACTCAAGATAAAATTATATATTTCAAAATAATTATTTAATAAATACTGATATATTATTATAAAAATAATTACATTATAAAAATTCAGCTTGTTGACCCGTTTTAAAATCCCGACTGATTTTTTAATATTAACAGCACATACATACTAAATCGAAATGATTTCATATCTCTCTCGCACGGGAAATACTATTTATTTTATCGTTATCTGTGTATATAAAGCTATTACAGAGTATTCAGTATCCAAAAGAATACCGTTCACTTTATCTCGACGTTAAACTATAAAATGTAGTATTTTTTTTTCGATAATTTGTACTTGTCGATATATTGACCTGTCGACATTTTGTACTTATCGATATAAGGATCCGTCGACATTTTGTACTGGTCGAAGTTTCGACCGTCGACCTTTTAACTTGTCGATATATTGACTGTCGATGTTTCGTACCAGACCCGAACTACACAGTATTAGGTTAAAAAAAGCAAAAGTTGACCTTGAAGTAAGTGAACTAGAAAAAACACTTATGACACAAAAAATACAATTTGAAGTGGAAAGATTGGAAAGTGAATCTCGTCAAAACAAATTTAAAGAAGAAATATTATTATTGGAACTCAAGCACGAAAAAAAATGTTTGGATTTGAGTAAATACATATGTGCAGGTATGATCATACAAATAATTAAACTATGAGCAATATTTAACTTACTGTTCATAATTTAAGCATTTAGTATAATATTAAAATGATATAATAAAATAAGTTAATTTTTTTTACATAATATTTATTTTCATTTTTATAACTTTATAACTTTATAATATTAATTTATTTATTATACTTGAATAATAAATATATAATCTAATGAATAATACAAAAAATTTACAAATAATAATATACATACATTATATTACTAACTAATAGTTACCACTATAACATGGTTTTTATGTAAATATCAGGTAAATTAACTGTCCTCTGACTAAATTGCCTGTTTGTCTTACAGGGTTCATATCAATTTCCAGAAGTAAGTCATTATCAACGGCATTTTCGTCAGCTGGCATTTCATCACATTGTTCTTTTAAAATGTTGTATAAAACAGCTGTGGCAACAATGGTCGTCATAGCCGTGTTAAGCTATGTCCGTATTCCTACAGCTATCACCGGAAATCTCCTTTTCCACACACCTTTCTACAACGATTCTTATGAGCTTTATATGATAAAAAATGATATTTTTAAATGCATAGTTTTTAAACTAAATTTAATTTCTCTGGAAGTTATTTTAATGATGGCGGTCGGAGATATTTTAATGAAGCAAAAATTATAAAAAAAAAATGTATTCGATTAATTTAATTTTAATTCCTTATAACTAAAAATTGTATTCGAACCAGATTGTGGAAAATTAAGAGTGAAAAGAGAGAAATGTAATTTCTATTAATGGTAGTATTAAATGTTTCCTAATAATAAATAATATACTAATACCTGATATTTCTTCTCAGCTTCAGTAACAGGACGAAGAAGAGGAGTCATCGTGTAATCGCGACATGGATAGCCCCCGTCTCCGAGTAACAAACTATTTCCATATTCTCAATTTTCAAACTTAGCCCTACACATACTATTATCAAAAATTGTACTGTCATGAACAGAACCTGGAACCACCTACAACAACATTTTAGATGAACAATACCCTTGTGTATTAGTTTGTTCTATTATACTATCGTAGTATTTGTATTTGTATACTTAGCCCCCCCCCCCCATACAAAATTTCTGGCTACGCCACTGTATAAGACGGCGACAGCATAATATGAGGTTGCGAGTGTGCGACCTACTCTTAAGGACTGCACGTGACTGGTTTTTTTGCTCAAAACACACCTAGCACCGCCGCGTAGTGAACTGATTTCGGAAATTTTTTTTGTGTAAAAGAAACTTCTTACGGGGCGTTTTGAATTTAGTTTTTTAAAATTCTATTTCTAAACCATATAGTTTTAAATTTTGGTCGTCGTTGCTGTTATGCACGTATGCCGTTCCTGTCTAAAACCAGACATAGACTTATAATCATTTACGACTTATACGTGCCTTGGGTGGCAGCGACAAAATTCCAAATTACCACTATAATAGATCCGAGCAGCCGCCTGTATGCATCAACACATGTGTTCAGTTCAACAGTAACTTTACCATAATATATAACATTAAATTTAGAAAAACAAATAAAAATATAGGTACAGTACATTTTGATGTAGGTTACACTATACAAAATTGAAAGGTACCTGTAGCATAGTATCTTAATGTCACCAAAATTTGTATTTCTGGAGAAATGGCGAAGCTTCTATTTGTAGAACGTCGCAAATCGTTTCCAATTAAATGTAATAAAAATACAAAAGTTTCCTTTGATAGTCTATTGTAAAAATATATTGTGTATCAAATTAGGTACGATTTTACATTTTATATAACTTATTAGTTATTATAGCTATTCCCTATTAGTTACTTACCTAAACCTACATTTAAAGTCAAAATCGTTGAAATCCTCCAATGAGTTTGACCTATCCCGAAAGTATTTTGGTCTGGGTAAATAAAATAATACATCTAACACCATTTCATCATCAGAATTAGATGATGATTCGGAATCAGTTATTTTTAAAGTGTATTTAATTACCTACTTTGTGATGTATTAAATATTAATAATTAATTAATTATATACGTGGTAAGCAAGTAAAAATGCAAAAATGTTATATGTAAGAGTGTGTAAGTGGTGTAACGCATTGAACAGACGCATAGGTAGTTACTGACATAAACGTGCGCACGGGGTAGTCATGGTAGGCACTTGACTACTCTGCGAACTCCCCCCCCCCCTTCAATATTCAATATTATTATTATGATAATAATTAATAGTCAATCATAAAATATTTTTACTATGGTAAATGTAGTTAAATGAGTTTACCCTATCCAAATTCGTATTTATAACTTAGGTGTGAATATGAATATAATATATACGTAATATGTGTGTGTGTTAATGTGTTATGTACTTGTGTATGACTACCCTGCCAGAAATTCTGAGCACGCTCGTGGTTACTGACGAACTGTACTACTGTTTAATGAACGAATAAATTTTTATTCAACCGAAATCGGATCATTAGTTTAATTAACTGGTAACCAATAGTTTAATGACTCAATAAAAAAAATAATTTGTCTATACAATTTACAATAAAACACACTACTTTTATAGATATTTGAAAATGGAAGTATAACGAAGGCTGATAGCAAGCGAATAATACGCGACTCTACGATTACTATAGTGTGGTGATATCGATGTAAAATAAATGTTAAATGTTCGTGTTGCGAAGTTATATATGCACATGTCGTTGTAACTACGGTTAAGTGCAATAAAGGCAAGATACGAAGAAAAGTACGGGTCTTTTTCGTAAATACTATCTTTATCGCATGGAAAAAATAATTGTTTATGAATTAGAATGTAAAGCAATAGCTGTATTTTACTTATAGATATAAAATATAATATTATATTATAGAAAAATAACAATATTTTTAAATTTTTTATTTCCGGAATAATATTTGTCGGGAAAAAGTAGTTCGGGAAAAACGGCTACCAGGTTAAACCTATAGTGGAAGTCCATTACTAGTGTAGCGGGGTATCACAGGTTTGCTTAAGTCCATTAAATACAAATAATATTGATGTAAAATGTTATACTCACGTCTTTCTATTATTTTAAAAAATATTAAAATTATTTTGGAATAAAAAAAATATTAAGTTTTTTTATAAAAAAAAGTATTTAAATTTTATATTTATATACTTATTATACAAGTATTATACCATATATCATTTTTTTTTAATTTGTATAAAAACTATAATATATATATTTTGTATTATAGTACAAATTATTTATTAATAATAATGTAATTTCAGTCAATGTTTTAAAAATTAGGTGGACATCTTTACGAGATTGCAATTGCAAAGCGTCGATAAAAAGATAAACTAAAAATGGCCAGGCAACAAACACAACTAAATTGAATCCATTTGAACATAAAATAACTATAATAAAAACTGTTTTTATATTTTTTGGTTTCAGAATAACCTATTTCCGTAAACCTTGTTTTAAATGTTCAATCATTATCTATAAAAGTTAAACATTTAATACATTTTTAACTACAAAATGTAAAAAACAACATCGATAGTAAAAAATTACCTCACCAAACGCTATTGTTTGACGTATAGGATTTCTGGGCGGGATATATAATTGTTCACAAGGCGGAGTTACTGCACGCAACTATCCACCGTGTCTCGCAATCCCACCCACCGTCGAACAATAAACAAATATATTACTTATTTGCAGTATAAATGTTTCGTCATACGTCTTATTGTAGGTATTGGGATATGCCAAACATATTTTGTGGCAACAGGAAACTAGTTTTGTACCTATATTATAATATCTCATCTAGGGACTAGGGTTAACTATTGACCAGCATGTCACTTGAACACCATACATAAGAAAAAAACTAACCTTAAATACGCATCTCCGGTTGCTTAAAATATTAATACCTAACAAATATACGGAACTAAGTACCAATTATAATATGTAACGTGTATTTTAAAATAGTATCATATGCCATATAATTTATTTATAATGTCAACCATACAATTATTGGTTATAGCCATTACGTCATGGTAATATTGAACTGGCAAATTAAAAAAAGTGGGCAAGTGGCTCTGCTGTAAAGTAGGTTACAAGTGGGTCATTATATAATGGATGGTGTTAAATTTGAATGCAATGATTTAATATCATTGTGTAACGGATGACATCCGTTTACTCCTACGCATATCAAATAATAAAGCTTAGATAGTTTACAGACAGATATAATAAATTTAAACGAATAAGAAATAATGTTACGTATATGTATATGTATATCAATTGCCAAATACCCAAATACACGACTAAGATGACGAAGGGTGTCAACTGTCAATAGCGTTATCGTAAACAGTCAATCACGTTAATTCATGAATAATATTTGAAAGGACCACATCATATTATATGCGAATCGTCAATCATATATAAAACAATGGGAATTGGGTATATATATATATATATAACGTACATAAATAGAAACAGGAAAGTAGTCTCTAATAAATGATTGACAACATGATGGACACAGTGATAGGACTTTTTGCACAACTAAGCGTGCAGGATATAGATAGCACTCTGTTGGCAATACGGATAAGTCGATTGGCAAGGCGGAAGGTAGGGGAGTAGGAGACCCTTATAAAAGCAGACCTAAAACGGTCTGTAATCAGACGTGTACACCCATTGCCATCACAAGCATCTTCACGACACTCAGCACCAGAATTATATTATTTGGCTTTTAATAATTTTCAACAAAATGAAACCTAACCTAACCTAACCAGAGTACATCTTCAACAAGTTTTATTTCAATCAACAAGAAGAAATCTTTTCTCCATGGTCTTGCTACTTGCAACCCCGGTCTAGGACATTTCGGCGTAAGGCCATTACAGAATTAGGTATAAAATATAAATAAATAAATAATTTTTGTATAAAAAACTGTGTATAAAAATTAGAATTGCTATTAAAATTATGAATAAAAATATTCAGGTCACTCAGAAATTAGGTATAAAATATAAATGAATAAAAAATTTTTGTATAAAAAACTGTATACAAAAATTAGTATTAAAATTAGAATTGCTATTAAAATTATGAATAAAAATATTCAGGTCATCATACTTAAATTATGTGCTATTCCTCTTAAAAAACTCATAATATTACGATTATCATAATCACTGACTAATTTTAAAATACGTTTATCGACGTCGATGTATTTTTTTTCTTTTTTGGTGGACTTTTGCCTGTTTCTAATTGGCAAAAGAAGGTGTCTCGGCCACTTTGTATTCTCCTTAAACATGATATAAATGCCCATAGTGTCGGGTGGTCAACTGCCATTTGTAGATTAAGCCTACGATTTGCCGCTTCTGCATGATTATTTGTTCGATCTTCTTTATTAAGTACTCGATCATAAACGTTCCAGATTATAGGGGGGGAAAGTGGGATTCGACGACGATTTCTTACAACTGTATCATAAAAATATACATGTACCCATCATGTACAAATATTTCACGTCCACGAAAAGTTTCAATTGCTTGTGCCATGGTGACTACTAACTAGGTACTGACTACTTGATGATCTACTCAATGATCGTCTATCGACACAGCGTATAGGTTAACTATACCTAAACCTATATCTTTATTAACTTAGACCGTAATATAGATTATGTTGTATGACAGTATAATCCCATAGTATATATATATATATAATTATTATTATATACAGTTCATACGGCATACCTCCATCCAACCGACGAAAGTGAGATAAAAACTGATAAATTATATCGGTACAATATAATCAATGCTAACATTATATAATCTAAACGCGATTAAAATCATTTTATGAAAAAATGACCACGCCGAAATAGACCCATGCCGAGATGGCCACGCCGAAAGGTCCGGATTCGTTGCAACCCGGCAAACCACACAATCAACCCGATTGTCAGATTACCACAATTGTATAAGAAAAACGATTCTGAACGAAAACGGTCAATCAGCCTATGATATTACTAATAATATATTTGTTGATATGATTGTGAATAAAGTAATTTATGTATTCAACTATTTACGTGGAACCTTGTTTTAAATTTTCAATCCTTAGCTACAAAAGTTGAACATTTTATACATTTATAACTATAAAATAATTAATAAATTTTGTCAAAATTCAAACTTTAAATGTTTATAAAAAAAATAGTGCCTATATATTTTTTTATATTTTTCAACTGCTATTGTAACAATAGATCAGGAGCCTTGAATTAAATTTTCACCCTTTTATACCCAACAAATAAAATTTGATTGATATTTATAGAAAAAAAAAACTAAAAAAATTGAAAACTGACAATATCCGTAACGGCTCAAAAATAGATAATTATTTTCAAAACTTTATGGTGTATAGAAAATGCTAATACAAACATTCAGTGAAATTTTCAAGTATCTACAGTCATTTGGTTTTTAATTACAACAAAAATATTAAAATCGTTACACGAGAAATCGAGTGAATATCAAATGTTGTAAAAATATAAATTTCAAATGCTCATAAAATTTAATTTGACTTTCTTGTAGAATGATTCTAAAATATTAATAAATAATTCTACTATGTAAGTTTCAAATATAGTTTAGTACCCATTATAGTATATATTATGCATTAACCAGAATTTAATTTAAAAATATATACCTATAATAATAAAAATAATACCTATAGCCCTGTTCAGTATAAAAGAAAACATTTTAAATTTTTTTAAAAAAAATCACTAAAATTATTAGGCTTACGATGTATAGTAATACAGTTTACGATGTATTAAACTTATATTAACTTATACTAACTAGTATTAAACCTATTTAACTATATAGTTAAGAATATATTATAGTATAAATATATAATTATTATATACAATAAGGTATTAATATGTACAAGAGGGGCGTAACACGATTGCGCACTTTTTACCTTTTTACCTGAAAAAACACAACACGATTGCGCACCTTTTACCTTTAATATTTGAGCAAATGCAACAATGATTGTGCAAAACAAATATTTTGTTTTTTTGGAATAAATTAGAGAAATTAACAATAATTGTCCTATAATATCTTTAATGATTTACTTACTATATTAAAACTTAGTATAGTATAATATACAAATAATACGCAATAAAAATTCAAAAATTTTCCCAACATTAAACAAAAATAAATAATTATAATATAATACATCACAATTACTTCCGGATCAACGAATAAAAAAAGAATAGAAAATATAACAAAAATCAAGTTTTTATAACTTTTTAGCACAAAAACGTGGTCCTAATGTCAGTAAATAATCATTTAATGATATCTCATTATTTTTATATTTTTTCCACGTATTAATTAGATATATAATATTTTCTTCTTGTTCTTTACGAGGCTTGTTAATATTTTGTTGTTTCATACTATATATTTTTTAAAATAAGATTCACTTTGAATATCTAATAAAATATGTATAACTTGGTGAATAGATGGGTGAGATTTATAAAACTGAGCATTATAGTGGCTATGGAAAGATTCTGGCCCATTGGTCGTTCTTGCCTCTGTTGAAGGTTCAGTTGTCCATAAAATCGGTGGAAAAGCGGAATCAGATGATATGTAATTGTTCAGTATATAATCGGCAAATTCAAAATTATCAGCAGGGCTATTTTCAATTAAATAAGCAAAACCTTCTTCTACATCTTCGGAGGGTAAAAATGCAAGTGCAAAAAATTGTTTCAACCAAATACCTAGTTCAGATTTTGAATTATAGTTTTTTAATAAATTATTGTCACTTTGAATTTTCCTGAACCAAGATTGGGCTAAATGAAATCTGCAGGTCATAATTTTGCAGTTTGGGAAAAAATATCTACAGTCAACTCACGATATAACGAATTTCAAGGGACTGAGAAAAAAGTTCGGTATATCGAAAGTTCGTTACACCGAAATTAATTGTTATATCAAAAGCATATATATCAACAAAATTCGTTTAAACGAGATTTAAAAGAAAATAAATCTAGGTTTTATTAGATTTGTATAATTACATACATACATATTATTTATTAATTAATTACAATTTATTTTTAGTTTATTACATATATAGACATATTTTTTTTTTTTAAATCGGTTATTTTTTTTTGTTTGTCGTTACTTGCGCTTATGCAGTCAATAGTGTTCTCCAAATTTGACACAACAACGAAACTAAACTAAAACGTTAACGACATAACGTAGAGGTTACAATAACGTTGTAGAGTCATTTATTTTATCGCATGATAATCGCTGAAATAAACTCTGTTATAGCTTAATTTATATTGACGTGTATCTTATAAGCAACGACATGAACATTATCTTATCGCATAATAAATAATAATAGTCGAAACAAACTCGTATAATTTGTAACATCAATCTCCAAAATTATAACAATTCGTTACATTGCGAGAACTTTTGCCTAAAAAATCTTCGTTATCTAGAGGGGACCAAAAATACATTTAATTGTTCGTTATATCACGAGATTTTCAAGGGAACGACAGTTGTATTCGTTATACCGAGATTTTCGTTATACCGCGAGTTGACTGTATTAGCATTGTGAGCACTTTTTTCAAAATCAAAATGAAAATTTGAATGATTTAATGAACTTTTCAAATCTATGTCAACCAATTTCAAACATAAATTAATAATTGTGTGCCACATTTGTACATAAGTTTCAGTTGATATTGAATTTAAAAAAGAGTAAACTATAGGAACATAATAACCATTTTGTAATATATGTATTGTATACAATTGCTCAAAATATTTGGGTGCATATAAAAATGTTCCGTCTGCAAAAATATGGGATGATAGACTTAATAGTTCAAGATTAGTCTTGCAAGTAAATATAACTGGGCTTGAAGTTTCTTCCATGCGACATAATAGTTCACCTGTATTAGTTGTAATATTTTCACGACTATCAAATAACTGAGTTATCGATTCCTCTAAAGACTTTGGAAGTTTTGGAATATTTTTTCTACGTTTATCATACATACATTTTCTCCACAAACTTTGTATCAGAATAAACCGGCTGGATATCTTTTTCGGTTTTTCTAAGTTCTTGCCTAATTATTTTATTCGGCCTTGTGAGATAATCATTTTCGCATTTTCTTTTTAAACGAGAACTCACAATTTGCATCAACACCAACAATATTTTCTGGAATCTCGTCATGTTTATGTTCATTTAACATACTCAACACTTTGGTTACATCCTTGTCAACTAATACACTGGTAGAACAATTTTTGTTTGTACAGCGATACCGAATATTTCCACACTATTTCAGTACTTTAAATTCACTAAATTTATACCCATCAACTAAAATGCATGGCTTACCTTTTTCGGTTTCAAATTTTTTTTGTATTTGTACCTCCATTTTCCCAAAAAAAAATTGCACAACAAAAAAACGGAAATATACACGTTGCGCGGTATGAGACTGCCACAATATAATATCACGTTTCGATATGTGAGTATGTGACTGGCGACTGTAAAATAAATATTATCTAACTTTACTATCGGATATTATCGGATGTGAACACGTTAGAAAAGTAATATGTTTGAAAACACATTCACTAACACTTATCAGTTATTGGTAATAAAATATTATTTACAGATCCGTAGCTGCCATAATATAGTATCCGTAATTATTGTATATAGGTACAAAGTACTATTGGCGGGTAGTGTGTTTCTTAAAGCTTAAACTATAATAAATAAGCCAGCAATATAAAATAAAGGAATATGTTTTTTCAAATATAAAATGGTAAAAAGTGCGCAATCGTGTTATGATTTCTCAAATATAAAAAGGTAAAAAGTGCGCAATCGTGTTATGTTTTCTCAAATATAAAAAGGTAAAAAGTGCGCAATCGTGTTGTGTTTTTTTCAGGTAAAAAGGTAAAAAGTGCGCAATCGTGTTGCACCGGTACAAGTGGTATTGTTTGTGCCAAATGACCCGCCGTCGTCACACTCGTCGATTCCAGTAGCAGATGTGATATGCTAATGAGCCCGACAATGCGGCTGTTATTATCGTTCCACCCTCTCCTCTTCCTACCGTTATTCCTTGTGTATTATTGTTATTGTTGTATTTTTCATATTTATTCTCTTTGTGTTTTTGTCATATAAATTATCTGTCGGCCTGTTGCCGCAGATAGTTTTATATTATCGTTCTTAAAACGTTGTATTGTTTACTTTCTGTGGCCAACGCCATTTTATTATCACTATTATTTTTATTATTATTATTATTGGCTTTTATATTGTCTACTAACATCGACAAGTATGTCGCCTGTTGTATTCACTTATTTTTGTTGGTCCGCTATTAAAGTGACCCCAATTGTTATTTTTTGTATTCGCAAACTAAACGATTCTGTTTTCGTATGTGTATCCGCTAATAAAGCGATCACATTATATCACTTTTATTGTGCACACGGTTGCGTTATAGCATATTATTATCTGTTATTATTGTGCTTAAAGTAGACAAATAAAGTCAATGCAATCGTAAGTCTTTACTTTATTTCTATTATTATTCTCAACATCAAACTTGGCGGTCGGTTATTGTCAACGTTGGTGCCATCAGTAGTTGCGTAAATCCGCCAGCAACGTACATACGTTGTGTGAGAGCCTCCCAGGTCATTCAGATCGACTTCTACCTACAGCATCACACCACCATATCTCAAGACGTCAGTAGTGTTAAGTTAGTTTAAGTATTATCCCATGTTTTTGTGAGCTCTTTGGTCATTGCACCAAACCGAGTCGACCACATAACTAGTCTGCACCATCATCATTCCTTCGGTAGGTCTTTCCCATCCTCGCTGTTGTCGTCGTCGTGCGTAGAATTGCCTTCCCGTCAAGCATCAGGCGAGGGCACATATGGTTGCCTATCCAGTGCAATATTAGGCGTTATTGGTGACATAGCCCATAGTCAAAAACATATATCGTTCTCTGGCATTACTGAGTGGTCCTTCGGGTATTCCCTACTTAGGGCGATAACAGGTATATATATAACTGCAAAGTATAAAATTAATTTGAATGTATAGTTGGCATTTCAATATTTCTATTTTCAAAAATAACAACTATTGCTTTGTACATTATACTATCAATTTTCCAACATTTTAGTTCATCTGACATTTCTTCAACAATCGAAACATCTAGCTTGGTTGATTGTATTGGGTTGATGTATAATGGCACTTGTTTAAGAAATGCATGTCCAATAATTAAAGGTTCCTTAGTTATAGCTGATTGTGCAATATTGATAACTTTGACAACTTGCTTTTGATTTTTAAGCACAAAATTGTCAGTCAATTTACATGAAAAAAATATTAAATTATATATCTCATTATTTGTTAATACAAAATGTTCGTCGTGAATTGTCTTTATATTAAGTTGCTCAATAGCTTCGTGGACAGAGTTCATATTTTTTGGTAAAGGAGGTAAAATATTACGGCGTGCATTGTATGCGTTTCTTTTAACATATTTTAAATTAGTAATTTCTGATTTACTAGTTGACTGGTCATTTAAACATTGAATTAAAACTTTACTTGGTTTATCGTGTGGATTATCAGTTGCTTTTCTTTTTACTGATGCAGACAGCTGTTGACGATTTATTCACTGCAAGATTCGTGTTTATGATCTTCATTACTTGAATATATTATAGTTGGAGGTTCTAATTTTTTTATAGAAGCTGGACATTTCAGGCCCTATCATTTGTAAAATTTCGGACTGCACATTTCATTTTATTTTCGATACCGTCTTAGAAGAAAGAATGTATTCCATATATATATATATATGTATTATATGCATATATAGTGACAGTTCGTGGTTTGAACGACGGGACGATTGCAACCCGTACTAAAATTAATTAAATAAAGAAAATTAATTTTATAATATTCTTAATTTTACATTTTTAAATAGTAAAATAGTTATAAATTACCTACTAGTTACTACCTACTTTACATTTGTCTATTACATTAATTGTCGTGTGCGAACTGGTTATTTCTCTCAGATAGTCAGATACCAGGAGCATATGGGTATATGGGTACGCCGTACGCATGTATAAGCGATGTGCTGCAATCATGTGCGTGCGGGTACGTTTAAGCTGCGTTCTTATATTATACGGATATTGGACAAACGGCAGCGTCGAACAAGCAATATTCAGAATTCGTATATAATAACTTATAAGCAACGCGTGCAATCGTGCGCGTGCGGGTACGTTTATTGTTGCTGCGATGTTATATACGAGTTTGGACAACGGGTACACAGTGGGATGAAAGTAATTTTAGCACGCCAAAATTATTTTAATACACATTTTATATTATTGTTCATTATTTTAACAAAAATCCAAATACAAAATCATCTACATGCTTAGACTGCTTATATCTAACTCTAAATCACTATTTTCACCGGTTTCATCGGTATCACTGTTTGAACAATTTCCCTCATCTTCGGATTCAAAATCTAACAAAGATTTTACTTCTGGAGAAAGCTCATATATTTTCTTTTTACATGTCTTCCGGAGGGATGAAATTAGTGGGTCGGATGACACTAACATCATTTGGAAAATATCAGTATTACTATTTATGCGGGATGCTTTTCGAGTGTGATGAAGTCTTAGTCTTTTATATTCTTTGTTACATGTTTCAGCAGCTTCTTCAGATAATTGATCTATTACCAAAAAATAGGTTATAATGTATTTAAATTTTTAAATTTTAGTATAATTATATTTTTTAGTAAAATTTTGATATTATCCACCTATTGGTAACAGAGCAGCACGAATAATATCTCCTCCGTGAATTAACACTTTGTGTATACTTGCTGGTAAATAAAACCACGGATATAGATGCACAAACAATCTTGCCGTTTCTTTAGCGTAATTTAAATTTAATTAAAATTTTCCGTATTAATCTTTCGCTTGAAAACTTGATCAAAATTATTAATTTGTGACGGTTTACATCCTCATATATAACATGTTTTACATGATGTTACTGCACTACAAACTCGAGGATACAAATATTATTTAAAAATAGGCTACATTAATAAAATAAATTAACATTACCTTGCCATCAATCATTGAAAAAATTAGAGCATGATTTATGCTTATAATTGATGTATCATTAATATAAATTATTGTATTAGTTAATCTAGATATTTCATCTTCAATTTCTGTATACATTTCGATTGTTTTATCATTATTTTCTTTCATAAAAATACATTTTAATGGCCGACAAAAACGAGTGGAAGAATATCTAGGATTAGACCAAAGTACAATTTTTTTGTTGTTGTTCACACATTGAAGTTGGAGAGGAACTAGCGAAACTGTAAGCATACTTGTATCACTTATGTCTGTAGTTTGAAAAGGAATAACTTTTTTAGTTTTTAAACTAACTAACTTGGTTTTGAATTATTTTGCTCGATATTGATAATTTAATGTACGTATAGACACATATTATGTTACACGATCGCACTTGGTTGTTCAAATGAATAAAAACAGATAACGAAAAATCCTTTTATTATTTGACTTGGTTAACGAGCTCATTACAACGATAATGGGAACAATTAGAGATAGTGTTGATATGAAAATAAAATATCGAACAACTATACTATATAATTGTGTCATAAGAATTTACTTTATAAGCCATTTAAATTCGGACTTTTGGCGTGCTAAAATTACTTTTATCCCACTGTGCGTCCTAAGCTACTCGAGATTAATATATGTTTTAAATTTCAAAAGTTTATCTTGAGAGGAAACAGAGATATATGGGTTAGAAAAACTGGGCGAATTGGTTCGTGTAAAGATACACTGGGATTGCTGGAACTTGGCCTGGCGCACTACCGTGCGCTCAGATTTGCAGTGTATTGTAGTAATATAACGTACATTACAAATCACTGTAACAACATTTTTTTTTTTTGTATCGCTGTATACATTCAATCATATTTTATTTTAATTAACTCAATTGTAACAAATTTTATGTTTTAAAGTAATTTACCTAACACTGGTTATTTTACTGACAATTCTGCAAAAAAAAAAAAAACAGAGATAGTAGGTACCTACTTATTTAAAATATACAAATTATCAGGAACATTATTTAATATTTTCGATTGTTAAAAGTATCCTGGCGTTACTGGATATTAATGATGGTATGCTTTTAAAATTAATTACCCATTAAGCCCGATTCACACTAGTACGACACGACACGTCACGTCACGGCACGACACGACACGACAAAATATTATAAACATTGTCTATAATGGCGTAATTCACATATGTAAGGACCGACCACGACAGACACGGACCGTACCGACAAGACATCCTCGACAAGAATGTTTTGCCGTGTCGTGTCGCTGCCTGTCCATGTCTGTCCGTACAATGTGAATACAAAAACAATTTCTGTCCGACAATATCCGTCAATTGATGTCAATTTGTTTTCGGATGCCACTGGGTCCACAACATACTTTCAAATTTTTTTATTGCAATTTTAAAAAAAAAAACAATGGATTTAGAGATGCTTATTGAGTTGGTTAGAGAAAGAAAATGTTTGTATGATATGAGTGAAAAAAATTATAGTGACCACATGCTAAAAGAAAATTTATGGAGAGAAATTGCAAGCTCATTAAAACAACCAGATAAATAAATTATTTTTTAATAATATTACTTATTAGTAGGGCTCGGATGTTGTTGCACTAAAAATGTTATAAAATTGATTGCATTATTGCTGTGAAAAAAACCCAAAATTGCACTTAAAAATTGCAATAAAACAATATTTTGTACCAAAAAAATTTAAAAAATATATTAAAAAATTATTTTATGAAATGGATTAAGTCATTTTATTAAGTAATATTAAAAAGTTTTATTAGGTAGGTTTTAAACGAGTAGATAATAAAAAGATTCAAATTCAAATTCTCGTCAGTTGTCATTAAAAATCTGGTAAATTGTCCGGTCTTCTTATTTTGTCAGAGACCTATAAATAATTTTATCAAAATTTAAAACTTTTTATTTAAACTATTTTTATTTTTTTTTTTAAAAAACTTTACCTTACCTTAAAAATTATTGCACTGTACTATAAACGACTTCTTCAGGTTCTCAAACTCGAAAGACCTTCGATTAGAAGACAACAAATTCTTGTAGATTGAAAAACTGCGCTCGACGTCGACCGAGGTTATTGGTGCATATTTAAAATAAATGAAGTCTTGAATAGATAATTCTTCTGGTAATCCTTCTATTACAGTTGTTTCATCGATCAATATATTAGATATTTGTTGAATAAATTCAAAACCTTTATTTTTCGCCAGGACGTTTTTAAACTTTTCATTAATTAACATGCCGGTGTTTCCTGATACTGAATTTAATTTTTCACTAACATTTCTGACTATTTCAATGCTTGTTGCTAATGGAAGTCCTTGATTTTCCAATTTTCCTATTGTGTCAGGTAAATATCCAAAGTTTGTATGAATATATACTAAATCCGTTTCCAACGACGGATTATTCAATATTTTTTGAGCTTCTTTAATTGAAATAGCATCGTTTTGATTGAGCTCTAGTACGATATTTTTTATTTCTTGAAAATAGGTACAGTAATAAGAGGCAGCTCTTAGCCATGTACCCCAACGAGTAATAATAGGCTCGGGAGGTAATGGTACATTCGGGGCTCTATTTTAAAAAAAAAATACACGAGCCGGGCATTTCAAAAATATTTGTTTTACCTTAGAAATTAATTTGTCAACTTTGGTAAATCGTCCTCTTATTTCTTCAGCAACTCTATGTACACCATGTGCTAGGCATGTAACATGGACCATTTTAGAATAAAGCGCGCCAATTGTTTTTCCTGCTTTGACCATGTACGGCGCCGCATCACTAAGGAATAACAATACATCATCATGGCGTATACCATCAGGCCAAAGAAGAAACATGGATTGATCAAAGACTTTTGTGATTGTCGAATAATTTGTCTTCTCGAGCATTTCTGAGTTTAAAAGATAAACTTGACCAGGTTTGTTGACTTCCAATGTACCTATAATGACGTTGGCTATGTATCTACCTTGAACGTCGGTTGTTTCATCCACTGAAACCCATATTTTGTGTCCGACAATATTAGATCTGATTTTGTTCATAGTTTCTACATAAATATCATTCACGTAATTTTTACGCAAAGTGCTTTCATCGGGAATTTCTTTGTTGGTATATTTTTCCATAAACAAACGGAAATCCTTGTTGTTAACTTTATTTAAAGGAATATTTGCAGATAACAATGCCTTGCAAAGATCTTTCGAAAATGTACATTTTTTTGAGTATAACGTTACTTGTTGCTGTATTTTTGAGGTTGTTGCGTTTCGATGACGATTTACGGAACGGGTGTGTTTATCGGTTTTTAAGTGTTGTGTAACTATGTATCTTCTTTCAGCAGATACTCGAGTTTCACATAACTTGCAAAATAAAACTGAACCGTCACTCGAAAATATGTTTTCCCCAAACTCATCGACATATTTGTTTAATACGTTCTTCATCGATGGCTTACTTTTCGGCATTTTGACGAACAAATTAGAAAAAAAAATACAAAATAGTGTGTGCTGTGCGGTGTTAGCGAAATACAGTGCGATACTGAACTATTATAAATTGAAACATGCATTTGTCCCAACATTTTATCATTGTATAACAGTCAAGTCGTTATTCTTATCTTGTTATTGACTGCAAGCCTAAAAATACTTCCCGTAGTCATGTTATAGCGTAAGACCGCGCTATCTACTAATTAAATGGGTTTTCCAGTTACCGCCGACGACGACGGTCAAATAAGCCGTCACGAGTCACAACCAACAAAGCCCGACATAACCATACAGAAAGAAAATGTTTGTATGATATGAGTGAAAAAAATTATAGTGACCACATGCTAAAAGAAAATTTATGGAGAGAAATTGCAAGCTCATTAAAACAACCAGATAAATAAATTATTTTTTAATAATATTACTTATTAGCAATACTATACATATTTATTGATACATACTATTTCCAATAGTTTTTAAAACGCCGGGCGGAAATAAATAAGAAAAACGGGAATTTTAACCCGAAAAATCGGTTTTTGACAAAATTAATTTTGGTTTTTGGTGTAACTCATATTGAAATTTTCCATAGATAGGTTACACCAGCTAGTGTTGTACATTTTTCGTTGTACCTGAACAATTTCGTGAAAATTTTCAAAAAGTTAAAAATTATTCATAATTTTTAATGTCTTATTAATTTCTTGATATCACCTATTTAGTTATAAATTTTTAATTTATAATAAATTTAACCTACTTAAAACTGTGCACTTGTATTACAGCCAATTACCCATTTTAATAGTATACCTACGTAAAGGTACATTAAATATAATATAGAAAATCCAAAATCTAATAAATAAATAAATTTATCTCGGTTAAAAATTTGCATTTCATTCAAATTTTATTCGTTGGGTCAAAAAACTTGAAAATTTAATACAAGGTACCCCATAAGTTAATATAATAGCAGTTGAAAAATACATAGGTACGTTTTTTTTATGACCATTTAAAGTTCAAATTTTGACAAAATGTGTTAAATTGAAAATTTACAAATTCTTTAGTTGTTAAAAATTTAAAAAAAGGTTTAACTTTTATAGCTAAGGATTGAAAATTTGAAGCAAAGTTCCACGTAACATAATGAATCTAATTTGATTAATTTGGATTTTTTTTTATAGGTACCTACATTTTTTTTTACATTATATAATATAATTAATATTGTATAAAATATCCTAGACTTACAACTCGTCTCCGATCAGAATTGTTTTTCGTATACAATGATATTATATCATTGAATTCAAATTTAATACCATACATTACAGTAACTCACTTATAACCTATAGTACAGCAGTGTGACACTTGCCCACTTTTTAAATTTTTAAGTTAAAAATTTTCGTGATTTGTACGTATTTTGTCAAGATTTGAACTTTGAATGCTTATAAAAAAAATCGTGACTAATTTTTAATATAATATTTAGAGAAAACTTAAAAAAAAATATTTCAGTTGAAAACTGTAAAAAATCGTGGACAAACCTAAGGGACGCATTTAGACGGGCTGCTAAAAAATCAGTTACCAAGTCTGGACAAAAAGCCAATAATATAAAAAAATGGAAATTTGAAGACGAGATGGGTTTTTTAAGACCACATATGAAGGAAAGAGACTCAATAAGTAACATTGAATCCATGGTAAATGATGATGACGATTCTGATGATAATGAAGGTCAGTGTGAAGAATCGGAAAATTTGAATTCTTCGTCCGAAGATAGTCATGAAGTACAATCAATACAGAGTCAAAATTCATGAACTTCAACATCACAACCGTTTCGTAAGCCAGTATCAAAAAACAGCTCTGTATCCAAAAAAAAAATTAAATTATCAGATAACTATCCTGAATCCGCATCTAAAACATTAATGCAATATATAATACAACAAAAAGAAAATGAAACGAAATCTAAAGAAGATGAAAAAAATTTAGATGTAAATGATAAATTTTTTTCAAGTATGTGTTCCATGGTCAAACAATTTTCATCATACCACCAACATGTAGCGAGATCCAAAATTTTTTCAATTGTCTCAGAACTAGAATTACAGCACATTACCCAACAATCATGTAATCGACCACAAAATACACCAAATCCACAGTCTGTATCTCATACACCAATACATAACCAACAAGACACTTATCAGTACCCGATCCCAAGTAACAGTCAATACCATTTTGCATCATCTACACCACATCTTCCACACGGTCAACAATATAATTACGAGTCTGAAACATCATCTGACAACAGTTATTTTAATACAGTACATACACAAGGTAAACAATAATATTCCTCTCTCATAATATTGTGCCAGTCAGAAGATTTTGATTTAATATATTTAAGATTTATATAATTTAAGTAGTAATATTTTCTTTGAAATTTTTAAATTTAACTATAATAAGGTTTATAAAAGTTGTTATTTTTATTCTATATGCATTTAGAGGCTAAATAGCTAAACATTTTGGGTTTTTTTTTCTATTATTTGTATTTTATGTACATTGTACAATGTTTTTTAGTTTCTGCTAACATAGTAATATAGTATGCAAGGACTGCAATAATTAAATATTTATTTATTAATGCTATATTATTTTATTAAAAATTATGCTTTTTAAAGTTTAATATTATAATTATTTTATACTGTTCATTATAATTAAATTTATCGTATTAACTATACTAACCATATAGTATTTTTTTATTTTTTATTACCTACATTGTTTTATGAATACAAGTGTCTTATTTTAAGTGTTAATATTTTCTTTGACATTTCTAAATTTTAACTATAATAAGGTTTATAAAAGTTACTATTTTTATTTTACATGCATTTAGAGGTTAAATAGCTAAACATTTTGGGTTTTTTTTCTATTATTTGTATTTTATGTATAATGTTTTTTAGTTTCTACTAACACAATATGTAATGGACTGCTATAGTTTAATAAATCAATTTATGTATTAATGTTATATTATTTTATTTAACATTATGCTTTTTAAAGTTTAATTTTGTAATTTTGTATTGTTCAATTTTTTATATCAAATATTTATATCAGACTGATCATTCTAATTCGATTTATCATAGGTACTAGGTATATTATGATTTTAAACATCATTTTATATAATAATAACACAACTATTTAGGTATTGATGAATAATCATATAATATTAACTTTTTCACTTATAATATTATGAAGAATACATTGTTAAACTAACTAATATTAATAATATAATTATGAGATTACGTACTTTATGAAACGAAACAATAAAATTACAGTATAAATTTATAAAAACATTATTTCCAATGAAGTTGTCCAGCTGGAGAACAAAAAAATGTTTTATATTTATCTCGGTATTCGAATGCGCGTTTTTGTGCACTGCCTCCTTGTCGAGGGAATGACCTTATGTGACTAGGTAAACTTGTCGAATTTAATGGCAGTTCATGATTTTGAGTTTCTGGTCCATCTTTTTTTATAAAGTTATGAAGAATGCAAGTAGTCATAACAATTTTGTCTGCGTTTTGAGGTAACGCTTTAAGACGTCTACAGTAAATACGGAACTTGGCAGTAATTTGTCCAAAAGCATCTTCAACTACTTTTCTCGCCCTTGAAAGCCGTTCGTTGAAAACTTTTTTTTGCTCGTCATCGTATATTTGGGGACTTGGGTAAGGTCTTAATAAATAATTTTTTAGTGGAAATGCCTCATCTCCTATAATGACATATGGAAGTTTCTCATTTGTCCCAGGAAGTTCACGATCACTTGGTATATTAATTTTGTTTTTTTCGAGAGCTTTTCCAATATTCGAATGCGACAAAATACCACCGTCGCTATTTTTCCCATAGGCTCCAATATCCACAGCAATGAACTTATACTGGGCATCTACTAGTGCAAGTAATACAATGGAAAATGTTTTTTTATAGTTGAAGTACAATGATCCGCTGTTAGGGGGTGCTTCAATTACCACATGCTTGCCATCCAGTGCGCCAATGCAATTCTGAAAATTCCATATTTCCCAAAATTCATTCGCTATTCGTTCCCAATCTTCTTTTTTAGGGGTGGGCATAGTTTCTTCTTTCATATTTGAAATAATAGCTTCACAAACTTCTAACACAATAGATTGAACAGTAGAATGACCTAATCGGAAACTGAAGGAAATTGTTTGGTAAGAATCACCTGTTGCTAAAAACCTAAAAAAAATCATTTACCAAAATTATTTTTTTATATTATGTTGTTTTCTCTATTTAAGAATCCCAAACCATGTACTACGGCCAGTCTTGTAAAGTACTTGAGTAAAAGTATTCAAATACTTTTTAAGTACTCAAATACGTATTCTAAATAGGTACATTTGAAAACATTTCTTGAGCGCAGTATTTGAATACTTTTTTGAAAGTATCTGTATTTAAAATCAAATACTATTTTTAAATACTTTTTCTGTCTTACTTTATTTACAGGTACGCCAAATTTAAATAAAATAATACAAATCTGAAATTGTACAATGTTTTTATTTTTAGATCGTTCATCGTTGTGTTTTAATAGGTAGGTATATTGTAAAATTTTTAGTGGCCTATACTAGGAATCCATATAGGATATGGCTAAGGTCATTAGGCCAAGGTAAAGTGTAAAACACGTAAAAAAAAAGTAAAAAGTATTTGAAACTTTGTAAGTATCTGATCTGTACTTGAATACTTTTTAAAAGTATCTTTTATAAGACTGACTACGGCGCCTGGTGCCAATGTAATTTTTTACACAAAAATAAACTTTACGGAAATAATGATCTTATTCGGTAGAATCAACCTAATACTTTGATATATATATTTTTTAACTTATATAAGGTAATATTCTATAGTCCTCATCGAGCTCTGTTTTCCAATATTTTAACCTCAACATTTATAATATGTATTCAAAAATATTACAACTTTATGCTTTATTTTTTTTATAAATTATATTATAACATTATTTGAAATAAAATAAAAAATCAAAGTTCGATGCGCCCTGTAGGAAGTCTTTTTCTTTAAGATAAGAAAACTGTTATCAAAGTCTGACAATTTTACAAGTTTTGGGAATTATTCCCGTGAAGTCATTTTTTCGAAATAATACAACCTATAACCCTCACTCCCCCCTAAATAGGTATCAGTAGTAGACTTGTGAAAAAGTATTATAATTAAGGTGGCAACTAAAATATAAAATTTGAAAAAATTGGCACAAGGTCCCTTAAATATAATATTGAAACCTCTGTACATATTCTGGCATGCAATCGCCAATCGCAAAACTTTTGATTTGAAAATAGCTATATAAAAATACAATTTTGAATCTAATATATTTTCTAAATATATAGCTCTTTTTACCTTATTTTATTAACAATTATATAGTAATATAGAAAGTTATCACCTACTAATAGTAACTATTTAAGTATAAAATACAAATTAGTTAAAAAATATATTAAAATGTACCAACCTTAAGCACACTGCCAGTTTTTCCTCAGGTGGAATTGATTCCCTAAATGGTGTATTCTGTTTAGTGATCTTGTCCTTGATTTTCAAAAATAAAACATTAAACTGAAATTTCGTCATGCGAAAATATTTAAAAAATTTATCTTCGTGGTCTTCCAGCTGTTTACATAATGTTGGATATTCTCCTTCAATTTTTCGTTTTTTTAATATATCGTGGACCCATATTGATCTTTTTTTTTGCTTTTTTTTAGCCATTTCTACTTCTTGAGCTTCCTCTTCATCTAACAATATAGCCACCATTGCCAAATCAGAATTGGAAAAATTTTTGAACATTGTGAAAACTGGAAACACAACCTCTCGGTAACAAAAACGCGAGTGGAATGAATATTTTATAAGTTTTGCCGAGTCAAATTTGGTCGTATACGTCGTAACGTGTCTGAGGTTGCAGGTTTGATGTGAATTCATAGTGTCGTTCCCGTGTCGTGTCGCGCCGTAACGTGACGTGTCGTGTCGTACTAATGTGAATCGGGCTTTATGGTTATCGATTGGCAGTTTTAGATTTTGGGGAAAAAAGTAAGTCTTGAACGTAAATCAGATTTATATGAGAAATTAACTTTTAAAACCAATGCAAATAAAAAATATAAGTAAGTAAATGGTACCTATACCATAGTTATTACTCATTAGGCACCTATTTAATATTTTGTTTGCTATACATTATAAATTATAATAATAACACTATAATTATACAAATTTATCTGTAATCCCGTCTCTAATATCTTAAATAAATATCTTTAATAAAGTTTAGTCGTTGATTGAGTAAGCGTGGTTACTGTTATACCAAGTAGAGTAGCAGATAGTCAAATATATAATTATATAGGCGCGACGTTAGGATAAGTGTCATGCACGTCTACGCCCGGAAATCAAATATTGCGTCGTTGTTGTGCCTTATCGCGTGATATAAGAAGGATATTACCATACAACCAGTATAATATTAACGATTTTATTAGCGATTAACTGGCACGTGTGTACGGATTTGTATTTTAAGTTTCCACACTTCCGTAAATATTTTATTAACCTTTAGAAATATCGACATTTTTTAAATTATTTATTTTAAAGTAAATTAAATTTTCTAAAACTTTAATAATGTGACATTTTAAAATATCTTCAATGGTTTACGAAGTATATTGACTTGACTGTAAAAAAACATGATATCGATTGGAAATACGTGTAATATAGTAACGATTAGTAATAATTAATAATATTATAGGATATAATAAAAACAAAAAAATTAAAATAAATCTTTGAACACTGAATATTATTTTTATAACTTACCCATTGAGCAAAAATAAACACCAAATAAAATAGATACAATTAGATTTAAATTGAACTAAAACATATTTATAATGTATTACATTTAAGGTTGATGATTTTTTACCAGTTGAATAGCAACATTCACCTTACAAAAACAAGAGTAACTCTAGGAAATTTGAATGGTATATGGTGGATATGTACTAATGAATTGAGATCTAATGGTACTATACTAGCGAAACAAATATTAAAGTACCTATATGAAAGAACGTCAAAAACTGTTACTGTAGTACAAAACAATGTCTTGATGTGGTTTTTATGATGTCATTCATGAACTGAAGAAATAATTTCAAGATACCAAAGTATTTTTTCGGCCAATATCATTATCCAGGCATCAACAATATTTTATTAGATGGACACATTAGGTCTAAACTGTGTTGGGTTTTCAAGAGTGAAAACCTCTAGTATAAAAATAATTAATATAGTGTATTGATATAATTCTAGATATAGAAATTCATTGCATTAATTTTTTTTCATTCATTCATTTTTTCACTTTCTTTTTAAGGTTTACATTGACTTTAAACTTTATAAGGATACCAATAACGTGTTAAGCGCTTATGACAAATCAGTCACATAATTAAAATATTAGATGACCGTGTGAAAGATCATAATTGCCGTAATATGCTAGATGATATGAAGAAAGATGCAACATAAAGTAAGTTCAATATTTTAATAGATACACGGTTACATACAGTAGTATATATGTATATTTTACTATTTAGTATTCCTATTATATTAGGTACAGGCCCTTAGGCAATATCTAAATTGTGATATGCGAGGCCCCATAATTTATTGTAGAATAAAACCATTAAGATTTCCCATCAATAATAGTAATAATACTATGAAAATCAAAAGCGTGGATAGCGTTTAAGATTTAGGGAACATACAGCCCTCTGACTTACCTACGTCTATATGACCAAAAACGTGTAATAATTATACCTAATATATTTGTACAATTAAATCCTATAGATAGTTACGCAAAGCTAACCGAGTTTACTCCGTCCAATAAATATTGAACATCAAGAGACGGTGTAAGATTATGAACAATTTGCAACCCAGTAATATTTTCATTAACATTAGATTCTTCCCGAACTTCACAATCCATATCTGTGTTCCATACTCAGACAACCCATTAAGGCAGCCGAAAAGTTATCAATTACATTAAGGTGAGATGTCAATTTTTTTCTTTTTAGAAAATTAAAAAACATTCATATAATGACAATGCATTACAGAACTTTTTCATGTAATAATTTAAACAAAGTCTATAACTGTCTATGATAAATAAACAAAAAAAATATGGTTATATCGTGGTGTACTGTTTCACATTCATCAAAATATAAAAACATAAAATCATAAAAATATAATCCGTAATACTAGACTTTAAAACTGTATAAAAAAATCTTGGTTAGCGATTATAATAATGATAAAATAATAAAATAAATCAATAAAAAACAGATGCTAAAATGTCTTATAAATTTATACCATACTTTTTTTCCTGCTCTGATATAAAAAAATCTAATGACGAACTGTAATACATGTTAAGAAATATTTTAATTTTATTAAAAAAAAATGATTGTGTAATATTAATAGTATACATACAGTCCATAAAAATAAGTCGGGTTCAGTATATTTTGTTTTGAACATGCTTGTGTTTTTCTGTCCACTGAACTTAAATGCATGATCGTATTTTTTTTTTATCAATTTTTTTTTTTTTATTGTTATATCCATTTTCGTATTTTGCTGTTATAAAAACTCATTATATGTTGTACGTCTATATGGAAATTTCTCTTTATAACATTATATTATATTGCAGTTTCTATTATATAAACTTTTTGTTTCAGCAAGTTGTTTCCAATACGAGGGGTTTTGCTGAACTTGTATTTTTATATTTAAATTAAACGCAAGTATTTATCTGAGGATTGGAAAGTTATTAATATTATTAAATATATAGTACATTGTTTAATATATTTACTTTATATATATGGGAATTTATTTGAACCTAGTCTCTTGTCAAATTGTATATTTTGTTTATTTTGTTTATTGTGATGTCTGACCGCAAATCAAAATTCCAAATCACAGATTTGGTGAGCTGGTTTGATAAATTAATTTTATAATAATTTGAGGAATGATTCCAAATCGTATGTATCATAATAATTTTTTTTCCTATCGATTTGTCAATTGTTCTAGAGATGAACATTTTTGAATTATTTTATGTGTCAGTATTTGTGACAATTTTTATCACTAGAACAAATGAACAATAAATCTTGTGCATCTGTAATTAAACGTATGTTAAATTTAAACAATGTGCAATGCTAAAATATTATTTAAATTATGAATTATTACTGTAGAATGACTCATTGCAGTGTTTGTTATGTACACATATAAACAAGTTAAGAAGAGAGCATCACTGTATGAAAACTGGTTAGAATGAAATTGTATAGCTTTCGGTAATGTAAATAACATTCTGTCACATTCTATGAACTCATATTTTGTATATACCTACTCTGTAAAATTGTATGTTTGAATTGTATTGTGTTGATTGTAAGTATACATTTCAGGTGGTTATTTGAATAACTTACAGATTCACTTGTTGATTTAAAATTAAATTTTATTCATAATGTTTAAATTTCCGTTTGAATTCAATGAAATTTTTTATAATAATTCTGTATTAAAGAATACCGTCACTACAAATCACATTTTGTTTGTATTTATTTAATACCGTCGGAAAATTCAAAATATGTTGAATGTTGCAACACTCAACATATTGCAATACAACATTCTTCATGTAGTGTATACTATTTTCTATGCTATAAAGAAATATTTTAATTGTAAATAAATGTGTGTTTAATTGTTATTACTTTCAAACTAAATACTCACGATTCAATGCTTGCAACCATGTTTAATTTATCGTAATCTAAATTCTGAAATATATATTTTTGGATTGTGATCAATGTAATTATCACATAGATAATCACAGAATTTTTTTAACTTCGCGTCATCAGGAACGACTGACATAAAATCTTCAATAAAGCTTTCGCTTACCTCTTCTGCATTTAATAATGGCAAACCGAATATCCATTTTAACCACTGTCCAATTTCACTGTTGACATCCTTGTATTCAATTGATAAACATATAATATAGTTTATGTATATACTATATAATATATAATATGTAATAATGTAATAATTAGTAATTACCAACGTTTTGTGTATGCAGCCACCAACTTTGAGTCAGATGAAATATACATCCAATGATCTTCTTTTGTGGCCATACAAACTTTGCTCCGACATGTATAGCTTCTTGAAAATCAAGCATTCAGTATCAAACATTTTTATTTAAAATTCAATATTCATGATATTTTATATTTTTTAAATTTTAATTTCTCATGCTAAGTGTTGCTAATGGGAGACTTCTTACCCCCGTATTATCCTGCTTGTTTACTCTCTTCAAATACGCTTATTGTGCTCTTAGTATTAATTGTGAATTTCTACAAAAATTTAAAAAAAAAAAATTTTAATTTAAATAAGAACACAAAATATAAATTGTTTACATTTATAAAGTTGTGTATGAATAAACAAATGTAAAAACAATTTCAAATTCTTTTTTTAAATTTAAATAATAATAAATACCTAATCAGGGCCGTCGTTAAGGGTAGGCAGTGCTGGCTTTGCCTAGCTTGTAGGGACCTCGAAATTCGCACTTAAATTTGATACCAAAATATTGTTCAAAATTATTGCATTTTTTAGTTTTGTATTGATATTATTTGTTTAATCGAATGATTGGGTATAAAATGTACATTTGTATTTTGTATGGTGACAAATATTATGCTGTTAATTTTTAATTTATATTGGGTATTGTAGTTTAATTTAAATTTAATGCAGTACCGCCAGTATCTAAACATTATTTTTAGTATATTATTGTCGTTGTAGACGTTTTGTAGCCCACACTCTTACCAGTGGCACGTCAAGAATCGAGATAACATAATAATATTATCGCTATAGTACGGCAATACACCGTGCTGTACAGCTTGTGGATATTAATAGCTATTTGATTTATCTATTATATATATATATATTATATTTGTTTACTATAGTATAAATAGTATAATATAATATTAAGTCAATAGCATTCGATGAGTTGTTTTACATTTCTATTTCGTCAGTCGCCACAAATGGATCCGGTCTCATTATGTAAGTGCATATTATTATTTGTATAACCGACGTTTATTAATATAGGTAGTTAAGCAACGCGTATTTATTAAAAAATTAATTTTATCATAATATAAGTACTAAAGTACCTTATGTATTGAAGAAAAATAGGTATGTTTAATTAACTTTCAATAAATCGCGTTTTGTCCCGTCTCCCGTGTTTTTTTTTTAAATATTCTATTTAAATTTCTCAACTATTTTAGAATCAGTCATCCTAGATAACACAAGGGTGGCCAAACCTCGGATCGCATTGACTCATGCGGCTCGGGTTTTAACATTTTCACTAATATAATAATAGCTAGGTACCGATTATTCCTTTTTCTACGTAACCCGTAACATGCACTTCTACAGTTCTACAATTATTCTTAAAAGGAGCATGCAACACAAAAAAAAAATTCCTTTAAATTTTTTTTAAATGTTAAATTATTGTAGCTATCGCTGTATGGAATGATTTGGTGAAAATCCGGTGTAAAAAAAATTATTACTTTTATGAGAAATTAAGTAATGTAGAATAGCTACGTGACGCCATTGGGCCGGCCCGGCTGCGTATTTGGCAAATGTAAGGGTGTATTCCCAGTTCGCCGACACCCAATTTGAAGAAATACAGTTTAGTTAAAAAAATTAAAAGTATAAAATGTAATTTTTAAATTTAGGTATGTATAATAGTAATATTACATAGTCGTTATAATAATAAAAAGTATAAATAAAAGTAAAAATAGTTAACGCGAATATGATATTTTATGGTATCAATATATTCAATTAAAGTAATTTCGTTTTCTCTTAACCTGAAATAGAAAAATATAATTATTTAAAATATAGATAGATATAAATATGGTATCCACAAATAGTATGTTACATAAAATAAATATTTTGCGTACCTTTCTTTAACATTTTTCAACTGTTCCTCGAGCTTACGAAATTTCAAACTTGGTTTGGGTATTGGATTTCCCCTACTTTGCGATGAAATATCCAATTCAAAGTTCTGCCGTTGGTTTTTGATCTCTTTATATTATAAATTTAGGTATAATAGTAATAGTCCTATGGAATCGCACCTTAAATCTTAAATCTAATTTTAATAAATAAATCGGTCGAATTGTATGCGATTTACTCCCCGGGAAATTCAAGCAAATTTTAGTAGTAATCAAATAACAAAAATTACAAGAATATCCCAAGGAAAAAAAACACATTTTTTGAACCTTATATTACATATCTAATGAGGAATGACTAATCATAATATTATACAATATTATGGAAAGTCAAATGGAACAGAAACATTTTGCAAACCGACTATGATAAAATGTTAAATCTTATAGTTTTAAATATAACTTCAATAAATTATATGCAAGTTTCTCTACAATCAATGATAAAGTTTTTTTTAAGTAATTAATTATGCAATATAACTTTTGGTATCTCAGTATTTGAAAATCACATTTTTATTTTATATTTTATATATTAAACAATTAAACGTTTAAACTTATAAAGGTATAATTTAAAAAAATAAATTGGAAGAATCGTATGCGATTTTCTCACCGAAATACTCTTTTGTTATTAAATTAACCTTAGTGAAAACAACATATTGTTTTAACCTTATTACCTATGTACTTAACAATTAACAATTTATAAATATTCATTATGAAATATGCCAAATTGAATCATATATCATACCCATATGATAATATATATAGTTATTGATGTATAAAAGTAAATATAATGAGATAGACTTTACAAATGTTTAAGTTATTTGAATCAATCAGTTAATAAAAATCATTTAAATGCATTTACGACAATACAAAGCTATCCGCTAATTCGATTGTATATAATCGATATAATTATCGCATCGGACTTATCATGAATTATTATAATTACAATCAATTTTCCTATTATAATTATTTGCAACGTTCTCCATAATGAATGTACATGGTTTTCAGTAATTGTTTAACACAAAATTCGAAAACTGATTTTTGAACAAGCCACATTTCCATGGAATAGTTTATATTTTAAACAATCTACGTTTTAAATAGGTATTAAATTAAAATATCACAATGAATGATATTATATAAAATTACCTATACAATATCTTGAAAATTCTACTTTAAATATTAACCGACTTATATCTAATTTAAATAAATAAAATAATGAAATTGTATGTGATTTTATCATCAGGATACTTTCAGTTATAATCAAGAAATAAAAACACAGAAATACCTTTATCTTAATAGAAAAACACATTTTTTGGACTGAATATAGTAATAGGGAGACTTAATCTAACAAAAAGGTTTTCTATTTACTCAATGATAAATTAAATTTTATTGTTAACCACAAAAATTAGTTAAATTAAATGGTAATTTCAACATATTTTATTTCATGATGGATTTGTATGGTTAACCTGGAGTTATTAGGTTACAAAAACAAAAAAATTCATTCTCCGCCAAAGGCCGTGATTTCTGCCGATTAAAATAATACGCTTAGTTAATAATAATAATTTATGTAATTTTTTCATTGTGAATCTTATATACTACATTATACATAGCCTGTATTAAAAGTACAAAAAAATGTACACGAGCTAACAAAATTTTGATCGAATGGTGCTTTATATTTAAAACGGATGCCAATGAACAGCAAAGTTGCAAAATAAGTGGAACGACGCTGTTGGTAAGAAAAGGCAAGAAAATAGCAATTCAAATCAACATCAACATATTGATAATACATTATAAAATAGTTTTTTTATTTATTGTTTATAACTGATGTTCATTTGCCTAGGCGTGTAGACATAGGTCCATAAACATAAATCATACCGCTACCATTAATATGATGTCAGTGCACAATTTGTATACTCTCCCTGACATACGTGCAACATACAAAATTGACGTTTTGCAAACCAATCCTGTGTTGTTACTTTTAAAATTATCACTTTTAGAGTGAATTCGTCTATTAACAAACGTTAAATGAACGTTATGCAACAGGGCTACGTGAGTTCGGGCCACGATCGGGCGGGCGTCGCCCAAGTGTGTCCTATATCAACTTTATCGTATATTTTTATTGGGCCAAGTGCGTCCACAACGGTATCTCTAATATTTTTGGTATATCCCAATAGGCGAATGTCAGTGTTTGGAAGGAACGAGTTCCAAAAGGAACGGATTCCTGGGACAAATTCCATTTTAAAGCACGTTGATCAAATTCCTTTTTATAAAAAAAGAACGAGAAAATGAACGAGTTCTTTTTTTCAAGGGAAAATAACAATTTTTTTTTGTTCCTTTCTAGTTTCAATAATTTACAGATATATAAATAATTGAAATTAGTATAATATATTTTTTTTAATGTGTATAATGTATATTGCCAATTAGTGATCGTTATCGAGCATCGACTATCGACGTTAATCGTTACTTATTAGTCATTAGTATCTTTATTAATATTTCTTATAGTTATAAGTTATAATTCATATAGAATTGAGTACCATACGTCGGCCAAAAATTTAATTTTGAAGAGAATTTCAAAGTAGAATTGTAAAATATGTACCTACTTTTAGGTAATTATTATAATTAAAAATTAAAGAAGTATGCATATAAAAAAAAATATATTAATGATTAAATAAGAATTTTTATTTTATTTGGAACTAAAAAAGAAACTCGTTGATTTTCCAAAGGAACGACAGAGGAACGAATTTTTTTTATCAGGAACAAGGAACGGAACGAATTCCTTTTTATAAGGAACTTGCCAAACATTGGCGAATGTATGAACATACACGAAAGCTGGCAGGTTTACACATAGGATAGTTCCTACATTGTTGAAAAATTATATTCGTAATTATTTGTAAGATCCTCCACTGTAAAAAAATAAATTATATGAATCTATTATAATATTTTTAATCTTTTTATAACCTTTCACTTATTAACCGTAAATGAGTAAGTTTTAGCCATCTTTAATGACTATCGAAGTGAAAATAAAATGCCGTTTCCGCTGGTGGTTTGGGTGCGACTTTAAATATAATAGCGGTAGTCATAGGTATAACAAATTATTTAAATATACAAAAATATGCATCTTACCATACCAAAATAGATCTATGCATCTTACTTTTTATATAGTCGCACTGTCGCGGGTAGCAGTAGAAAATGGAAATTAAAATAATAATAATAGCGATTTGCAACCGACAACGCTGTTAATTTTAAGAAAAAATTACCCAATATAGTAATATATAAATATTTTACTGTAAGGACGACGCTGCCGGTCATCCAAACCCGTATATAACAATATAACATCGCAGCAACAATAAACGTACCCGCACGCACACGATTGCGAGCGTCGCTTATAAGTTATTATATACGAATTCTGAATATTGTTCAGACGACGCTCCCGGTCGTCCAAACACTGCTCGTGTGTACATGCGTACGGCGTACATATTTGCTCCTGGTATCTGAGAGATATAACCAGATTAAATGTTCGCACACGACAATATTAATGTAATAGACAAATTTAAGGTAAGTAGTAACTACTAACTAGTAGGTACTTTATAACTATTTTACTATTTAAAAATTTGCAATATTTTTTAAAAATGTAAAATTTAGGATGTTAAACAATTAATTTTCTTCATTACATTAATTTTAGTTGTCCAGTCGTCCAAACCACGAGCCGCCACCGATAGCAACATAACTGACGCGATACCGTAAATACGTTATACATTATTTTGATGCGTCACGCAAATTTTTTTTTATAAGTAATTCCTAAAATACAATGCGTTACCGTTTCGAGTATCGAAAATGAAAAAAAAAACAGTTAACTAGGTAAAAAAAAATTATACCTATTATAAAAATAATAAGATAAATAGTTAGTAATAATTATTGTTATTAAATAAGTATATTTTATAGGGGGAGGTGGGTATTTACTATTGATGATGTACCTATATATAAATAACTAAAAATGTTAACTCACGAACATTTTTCAGTTTTCAATGTTTTACACGACGTATAAATATATAATTTACTTATATTAATAATTAATATTTATTGAATAGGTACTAATATTACTTAATATTTAATTAACTCTTCTCTAATTCTCTAAATATAATTTTTGTTTTTGTATTTTATTAAAACAAATAAAACAAATATCATTTTTTAAAACCTACTTACCCAGCAATGCAGCGACTGTCCGAAGTTGCGAATATCGTAGGTATTCCGGATCTGTGGTCGCCGTCCGAGCCGTCTGCGCACGGCTTCCGATCTCAAGTCACCGCTGAGTTAATCTGATGTAGTCGTTGTTGGCGGTATCTGCTCAATTCTCGGGCTTCCATGAATCACAATCCAAACATACATTGTCACAACAATAACAATACATTTTAACAACCATTCGATTATCAATGCGTAAGTTTTTAAGCGACAGAAAGCACGATACGTACTCATATAATACGTCGAAGACCACAAAGACGATGATATTTGGAGTTGGCGCTGTGTTCCGAAAAATTAACAACTGTGGTACCAGTCTTAATCCTATGTGTATACCATAGTATACTATACAGCAGGGCATCTCGTCAGCTGCAGTCGTATTTATATGGTGTTCGTATCCTCCCCACCGGCCGCCCAACAATTATCGGTTTAGTCCCTATTTTATATTGTTGGTGTATAAGCGTATTATAATATGATGTCATAAAGTACTTGCGGCCGCCGTTCGAACCTAAAAACCACGACATCTGTAGTCAGGCATATAAATTCAATGTAAATAATCGTTGTTAGATAAGATAATAAATTATAACATTATAGTCGTCAGCTGGAAGCACTATTTTCTGTGTTGTACCTTGTGACCCTATAGTGTGTATAATAAACTTGATATCATTATATTATTATTATAATCAAGTTTATAAATGATTAAGAAAATACTTATATTGAACTCACCAAATTACACTATTTGGACTGCGATTGAAAACCTTAAGAATATACCGTTCAGATAAATAGAGTGTAAATAATATGACAAAATATTTTCCACCAAATGTTCTGTCATCGTGTTGAACCAGTTTGTACCTAACAATTAAATTCAAAATAAATATAAGCCCAATTTAATCATCTATTGTTTAATAATGAATCATGTCTCTTGGAGTCATAAAGGAGTATTAAAAAAGTTAGGTACCTACTATGAATTTAAATATTTATAGTTTTGTCTTTATAAAAAATAAAATTGTATGCCAATAATCATAAATATTATCTCCAGACATTGAAAAGCATTCTAATATTATTACAACCATTAGCCACTGTTTAGTACAAAGGTAAAGCAGTACCTACTGTCTAATTACATCACATTTCTATGAACGTATGACAAAACTATAGTAGGTAATACAATTTTTTTATTCCTAGCACATATTTTGTGCAAACGATGAAGAATAAATAAGTAATTAATAAAAAGATAATAAATTACAATTGTATGGTTACAGTAAGTCACGTGATGCGTATTAAATCTCTAAAATTCAGTTTTCATATTATTAATAAATATATATTATTATTAGTTAGGTATTCGATATAAACCACTCCAAACACAAATGTTAGCTCAACGTATCAAAGCTTTTTAATTTGTTTTCATGTTTAGTTATAGGTTGAAATTATAATATTTTTAAATATTCCCACGAATTAGTAAGAAATAAAAAAAACTGAAATCAAAAAAAATTATTAATAGTAATAATACGATAAACATAAGACTAGGTTATTGGTTTTTAGTGTGATATTGTAATAATTACTAGAAAACATTAGGAAAAAATTATCGTTATAATACAGAATTTGTTTTATAGAAATATTCCTATTCGTATTCGGATTACTTTAAAATAAAAGTATTTTCAAATGTATTCGGAATACACTAGTACAGTATCCGAAGTCATTTATTCGTAATACTACCCGTGTCCATATAGGCGGATCCACGGTGCGTGATGCTAATCACCAAAATAAATTGATTTAGTTTAGGTTTCAATTTTCAAGGGACACCATTGAATTATTGGAAGATTTTGCAGTTTTTAGTAATTATTCGGCTGTAAATTATATCGTAGGTAAATATAATATGAATAATTGTTTTTGGAATTTATATGATAAAAATAAATATCACTAGTTTTATTAGTTGTATGTAACCCAGATCCAGGTGTATTTTATACACTGCGAATGTAAGTCAACATTTATGACAATATTTTTGAATATATTATTACCTATATAATAAAATAGCAAAATAAATAACAGCCGGCGCTAAAATACGATAAAAAAGACTCTTACCAACAAACACTATACAGTATACATTCAATGATTATGTTCCAAATTTCCAATTGTCTATAAATTATCAGAATCATTGATATTAGATATTTATTAAGGGAACGCGTAAAACAACAGAAAAAGTTTCAGCCGAAATATAATAACGTAGACAAGTATATTAGCAGAACCATAAATCATCCGACACGTAATTTATTCGAACGGTATTTGAGCCGACAAATATTTTTACAAAACCGTATTTTAGCCGATAAGTATTTTGTCCGAACTGTTTTTTAGCGGACACGTAATTTTTCATAACCGTATTTGAGCCGACAGTAATACAATGGAGTAGGTACTATGTAATACAATACAGTTCGGACGAAATATGTGTCGGCTAATACAGTTCGGATAAAATATTTTCGACTGAAATAATGTCGGGTACAACATTTCCGGCTATTTTATACCTCCTCTTTATTAATCAATAATTACGCAACACTGTTTTTAACATACTGTCTTTTCGTGCTTTACTAAGTTAATATAATTAGTCATTTTTGTACTTCATATTTTTTAATAACAATAGGTAATTACACAAAATATTGTTATTTAGTATATAAAATATTCATGTAATTGTAATTTATTGTTTTTTTTTTCATTGAACTTTGAGCCCGGCAACTATGGCCATAAGCTATTTTATTGTTTATAATATTATTAACAACTTGAAAACCATCAAATTATGAAATAGAAATAAAAATATAAAATAAGGAAATAGACAAAAGTAGGTACCTACCTTATAGGCTATATTAAAAATGTATAGTACCTACCTACCTAAATGAAAAAATGTCGTATAATTAAATAGATTTTACCTATATGTGTCTAATTTATATTATTTTAATTTCTATATTTAGGTATTTTATTAATTAATTTCAAAGAAAAAATATTACATCTAATATTATGACATTATAATATAACTAATAAAAAACTAATAAACTAATTGAAAGACATTTTTCCAGGGATTAATTATCCTACAGGCAGGGTTTTGTCCGGGTCTTTTTTTAGAATACCTTTTATAAGATCCTTAAATTGAATTTTAAAATTCATAATACCTATAATATTACTCATTAAAAAAATTTAGTGATGATATTTGAGATTTACTTATACAGAAATATAGTTGTGTAGTAAGATAATTTCGTAAAAGTTTTAAAAAAATTCACATTTAGTGTAAAAATTAATGTCGCCTTCGAAACCACTTCAACAGAAAATTCAGAAAATTCCCAAAACACAAAAATTCTACAGACCAATCAAGAAAAACTATTAGACTGGTCTTCAAGCGACACAGTTGAATCGACAAACCAAGGAATTAAGCTTTTTGTAAATCAAAAACCATTGGAAATAATGGGAGATAAAGATCAACCAACAGAGAGTGGTGCACTAGGACCACAGTTGAACACAGACATTTCAAATAATCCAGATTTAAGCCAATTAATTGATTTAAAGATTCAGGAAATCATGAAGACAAGAGATAGCACCAGTTCGAGACATGGAGAATCGATATCAAATAATCAAATAGGACTTCAAGATGCGATTAGGCTACTACCAAAATCATTTGATGGAAAAGACACCGAAAATTTAGAGATTTTCCTTGAAAAATGCGAATTTGTTGTGTCATGTGTAGTGGAACCGGCAATTCCACGACTGCTTCAGGCAATCCAAACCAGGTTAACCGGGAAAGCGAGGCAGGTAACAAAGTTTAAAACATTCGACACATGGGAAGAATTACGAGAAACACTTAAAACAAGTCTAGAACCCCAGCGAACCACACAACATCTATTTTTAGAATTGTACGCCATCAAACAAAAAAATGGTGAAGATATTCTGACCTACTCCATGAGAGTAGAAGCTTCACAAAATCTTATCATTGAACAGGAAACTGCAGACTTTTCACCAGAAATTGCTCAAGCGATGGAAATTTCTATTAAGAGACAGGTAATTCAAGTCTTTATGGAAGGCTTGGGGAACCTAAAGGACTACATTAAGGCGAGAAACCCGCTTACTTTAGATAAGGCAATACAAGCCGCCCGAGAGGAAGAACGGATTAGGATGTCATCCGAAGAATCCAAGAAACTGTACAAAGGAAACTCGGTGGCAACGAAAAAGCCAAATGGTTCTTGCAACATTTGCAATAAACCAGGACATTGGGCCCGCGATTGTAGATCCAACCGAGGTAACAACACAAATCAATCAAAAAATTCCAGCACGCCACACGGAACCTCCAAAGCTACCGTGAACACTATCACGTGCCAGTACTGCAAAAAACCGGGGCACACAAAAGATGTATGCCGGAAATTAAAATATGTTACCGGGAAAAGGAATGAAACAGCTCAAGCAGAGGCTTCGGAAAACCAAAATCAACCGGGCGCTTCCGGCGGACGTCCGGTAGGGAGCATAAAAAGCGCCGCCATATCATTTCCAGAATCTTCACATTAAAGTCAAATTTAACAGATAATACTTTTACATGCAGAACCTCTCAGAATATAAACCCCAATGCTAAATTTTTACTGGATTCAGGAAGTGATCTCAATCTAATTAGAATTTGTTCACTTTTGGATCAGGTAATGGTATACGAAGATACCATTTACTATTTAAAGGGCATCAACGAACAGTTAGTCCCAACATTAGGACGGACAACTATAAGTATTCAAATTGGCGAGCGTATGATGCAAGTAGAATTTCAATTAGTACATTCCAACTTTCCCATTACACAAGATGGAATTTTAGGAAAACCCTTTATAATAGGGAACCATACGATTATTAATTATCAAACTAACGAATTAATAGTACCAGATACCGATAACATGAAAATCCAAGCTCGAACAGAAACTTTAATCGCAATACCTATCACAGAATATCAAGAGGGTGAAACACTTTTAATCCCAGCTCAAAAGGTTTCAGAGAATATCCTATGTAGTAATACGATTAACCAAGTGCACCAGAATCAGATACTCATAGCGGTGATTAATCCCACGGAATCTTCAGTGGAACTTACCCAAGCACAAACGAAATCAATTACTATCTATAAGTTTGATGAAGTTAATGTTTATGCAACTCAGAACATACCAGAAAAGATCAGCGGACAAGGCCGTTTAGGAACCCTAAGGGAAAAATTAAATTTGGATCATCTAAACCAAGAAGAAAGAGAATCTCTTATGCCAATATGTGAGGAATACTCAAATATCTTCCATCTAGACGGAGATAAACTATCTTGCACTGACCAGATTTATCATGAGATCAAAACAAGTGAGGCTGCACAACCGATTAATGTACGTCCATATCGGTTGCCTTTTAAGCATAGACAAGAAATTGACAGACAAATTCAGAAACTTGAGGAGGACAACATTATTGCCCCGAGCTAAAGCCCTTGGAATGCGCCATTACTCGTAGTTCCCAAGAAGCCTGATGAAAACGGAGTCGTGAAGTATCGCGTGTGCGTGGACTTCAGAAAGTTAAACCAGATATCAACAGGAGACGCGTATCCTCTACCGAACATTACAGAAATTCTGGACCAATTGGGAAAATCCAAGTACTACACTACGTTGGATTTGGCCCAAGGGTACCATCAAGTCAAAATGCACCCAGATCATTGCAATAAAACCGCCTTTTCTACGGACAAAGGTCATTTCGAATTTTTAAGAGTTCCATTCGGGTTGAAGGGAGCTCCAGCCACTTTCCAACGTCTAATGAATTCCGTATTAACGGGATTGAATGGGATCAAAGCATTTGTGTATTTGGACGACATCATTATTTATGCCCTAGACCTTGAAGATCATTCAAGGAAATTAAAAGAAGTATTCGCCAGATTACGAGAAGCAAACCTCAAACTCCAACCGTCAAAATGTTCATTCATGCGAAAAGAAGTGAACTATTTAGGACATGTTATAACCGACAAAGGAGTAAGGCCTAACCCACAAAAGATTGATTGCGTAGTAAAATTTCCAACGCCAACAAGTGCTAAGGAAATCAAATCATTCTTGGGTCTGTCAGGCTATTACCGACGTTTCGTTCCGAATTATGGACAAATTGCAAAACCGCTCACGTCGTTATTAAAGAAGGATGTTCCATTTTATTGGTCGGATCTTTGCCAAGAATCGTTTGACAAATTAAAAGCTATTCTCACCAAAGAACCTCTCCTACAATACCCTGATTTTGAACAACCATTCAATCTCACATGTGACGCCAGCAATTTTGCAATTGGCTGCATATTATCTCAAGGACCAATTGGGAAAGATCTACCAATTGCATATGCATCGCGCACTCTAAACAAAGCAGAGCAAAATTATAATACAACGGAGAAGGAACTTTGTGCAATAGTATGGGGAGTCAAACAATACCGACCGTATCTATATGGTCAGAAATTCAAAATTATTACAGATCATCGAGCGTTAAGCTGGCTTTTCAACGTAAAGGACCCGGGGTCCCGATTAATCCGATGGAGGTTGAAACTAGAAGAATATGAGTATGAAATCCACTATAAGCCAGGTGTTGCTAACACCAACGCTTATGCATTAAGTCGAATCAGAACTGTCACGACTAGATCCAAAATCAAGTCAGAACCTTCAAGACTAGAAGATAGGGTAACGTCTACAAATGGTTCCGACAGAATAAACATTGTAGATTTACTGGAAGTCTCGAACACTTCAGAACCTCTATACAATACAGAGCCTTCTGATGAATACCAATTTTTTTTAAATACCGAAGCTAAACCTACTACCAATGTAATTGAGTTACCAGGTAATATTTTCGACTCAGAACCTACTACATCAATAGCACATTGCGTTTCCGCTGATTTTAATATGTCTCGAGGTATCGCCCTTCAAATGAGACGGAAATTCGGGCAGGTGGACCAATTGCGAAAAGAACAAAAATCAGTTACTGATGTAGCCGTTATTCAGTCAGAACAACGAACAATATTTTATTTATTGACAAAAGAGCATCACTGGCAAAAGTCGACGTATCAAGCAATCTATAGTTGTTTACAGAAACTTAAAGAATTGTGTTTGCAATTAAAAATAATCAGTCTAGCTTGTCCAAGGATTGGAAGTGAAGCAGATGGACTACAATGGGAAATCATCCGAAACATGTTTCGAAACACCTTTGGAAATTCGAACATCAAAGTCTGTATCTACACCAGAGATGAATTAACAGAAGATCAGAAAATACAGAAAATAATAGAATTGCATGAAAACCCGCTAGGAGGACATCAATAAGATGTATGAAGAAAATAACTGGAAGGGCATGAGAAAACAAATCAAACAATTCATAAAAAAATGTCCAGATTGTCAAAAGAATAAAACAGCGACAAGAACACCAAAAGAGCCTATGGTGATTACCAGCACAGCTACCAGAGCCTTCGAAAAGATATTCCTAGATGTCGTAGGACCACTACCTCGTTCACATAGTGGAAATTCTTTCATCTTAACTTTACAAGATGACCTCACTAAATTCGCATGGGCTTCCCCCATGGAGAATCATGAAGCGAATACGGTAGCACAACATTTTGTGACCAAATTCGTGTGCTTACACGGAATACCACAAAGTCTGGTGACAGACTGTGGTACGGAATTTTTAAGCAACGTTTTTAAAGAGGTGTGTAAACTCCTTAAAATTCGACAGACGTCGACCACGCCTTATCACCCTCAAAGCAATGGCAGTCTCGAAAGAAGTCATCGTTCTTTAGCAGAATATTTACGAAATTTTATCGGAAAAGATCAACTAAACTGGGATACCAAAATTCCCTATGCGATGTTTTGCCATAACTCCACTGTTCATTCAGCTACGAAATTCCAGCCATACCATTTGGTTTATGGAAATTCTGTAAAAATCCCCACATCTTTCACTAACGAACCAGAACCTCAGTACAATTATAATGACTACCAATTCGAAGTCAAAAGACAAATGCAAGAAGCTCAGGCTTTTGCAAGAAGCAATTTGCTGGAAGCAAAGAGTAAGTCAAAGGAACAGTACGACAAAACAGCAAAACATCAAATTTTTGAAGTTGGTCAGAAGGTTTTACTACAAGAAAAAGCCGCGAAAAACAAACTGGCCCCGAAGTGGTTGGGTCCGTATGAAATTTTAGATGTAAATCCGACAAATAAAAATGTAACCATAAAAAAAAGTAACAAGAAGAATCAGACCATACACCAAAATTTACTAAAGTTATTTCACGAAAAATGAAACAAGAAAAATTAATTTGTTCCAGGAAACTCATCATGGCATTCTTTGGAATTTCCGAGAAAAATCCGTCATTCCCGAAAATGGTAATCCTGATAATGTGGATATGGGATAGTACAGCAGAAGCTCAAGAGAATTATAATATTACTACCTTCCCGGATCACAAAGGATTCTATTATGAATCTCACGGAGTGATCAAAACTTCTCACACTAAATGGAACTTGGTAACGTATGTGGATATTGGAATCTTGACCACAAAATATGAAAAGTTGATGACCCAGTATAGCGAAATGGAGACAATTTGTAAGCAAATGATAGCAAACTTTGGTAATGCAGAAATAGAAAATATTTGTAATCAATTCGTAAACCAATTTTCTACTACAACCCGTCCATATTTATATGAAATTCAGTTAAATCGTCGTAACGCGATGTTATCGATAGAGTATAACTCAAATAATGAAATTCGAAATCGCCGAGGATTGGGAGGTACCTTTAAGCGCCTGATCAACGTTTTGTATGGTGCATACTCGAAAATCGACACCGAATTCATATTTAAACAGATCGTAGAATTAACCAAAAACAAAATTCAGAATATTAATTTAGTCAAAGAAAAAACAAGAGTTGTACAAGCAGAAATATTGGATGCAAATCATACTTCACAGGAAGTCACAGAACATCATCAGAAACTCGAAAATAACTTGCAGTATTTACAAAGACTGACCAAAGAAAGTATCGTTAAAATCAACAAATTAGAATTTAAAAATAAACTGTTAGAGCAAGCCTTTTTATTCGAGGTAACTCTCAATCAGTATGCTTACGAAACACAAAACCTTGTTGCCATTATAAATGCAGCACTGGATGGTCAGATCCACACCAGCGTAATCACCCCCAGAAAATTATTACGGGAGTTAAAAGAAATTAAAATCAACTTACCCATGGGAAACGACCTCCCTATAGAAGTAATACCCGAGTCCATGTCAAACCTTTTCAAAATCTCTGAAATAACGATTTTCGTGCAAAACGAGTACTTAATATTTTCTATTGAAATACCCTTGATTTCAAGTAAAGTATTAAATGTGTATCGAGTTGTTTCATTACCAATGATATATTCTACCAATACATTAATTTTAATTGAACCCGAAGTCGAATATTTGGTAATTAACAATGATAATGAGGAATTTTTCACTATGACAGGGAAACAGTGGGAATCATGTGTAAATTTAGGAACTTACAAATTATGTAAAGGTGGTCAAACATTTCACCACCGCTCGAGATCGAACGTTTGCGAAGTAGTACTTCTAACATATCAACCAATCCCAGAAACTTGCAAAATAAAACTGGTAACATTAACAACATCCATTTGGGATAAGTTAGTGGATTCCAATGCATGGTTATTTTACACACAACCAACTTTAGTGACCATCAAATGTGCGGAACCTCCACAAATAGTAACATTTCAGATCTCAGGCGTAGAAAGGTTGACCACCTCCCAAGATTGTGAAATCCATACAGAAAATTCCATTATATTTCCGACAAGTAGATCTAATAGAGGTATCTCTACTGATTTAATTCCAGAAAGCAAAAAACATGAATCAGTATTATCAGAGAGTCTTAAAAATATAATTCCCCAGAACCTAAAAGACATAAGTATCGTACACGATTTTAATTCTTTATCCAAAAGGCTAATAGAAATTAGTAAGTTACCAAAGGTAACAACAGATTCTCTAATAATATTTCAAATGGAATTTCATATGGTACTTGTGTATATCTTAATGTTAACTGTAATATCCGTAGTTAGTGGATTAGCTATTAAGTTTAGAAATAGCATAATTAGAATGTACTCTCCGGATTTACCGGATATTTTATCACTAAATAATCGATAAGTAAACATTATAATCATAAATTTAGTTGTGAAAACATATTGTACGGAACATTAGGGAACCATTGGGTCCCTAAGTTCCATTTAAGTTGGGGGGTGTTAAGAACCCCTGGCTATATTAGTTAGTATATATATATAATAGTGTATAATATAATATTGTACGACGGCGACTGTCTGGAATTGCTGCGACAGCAATTCCAGGCAAGCGCTGGCTACAGGCACGGCTCGTATAGCAAGCCGTGCCAGTGGCATTTCAGAGCAGTAGACGGAACATTGTGATTCGCACCAGAACATTATATTTGTCAGACCATTTTTTATAAAACATTAAATAATTCATTAAGTGCAATTGTAAGTTTTTCTTTTCAAGTTAAATATAGAGAGTAGTAATTAGTTCGAAAGTGTTCGTTGTTTTTATTTGTGCACGGACCTCCAGGAAGATCCGTAACAGAACCTACACACTTTTAGTTCAATTAATAACAATGATAGATTTCGATAGGTACCTAAAACACTTGTGTTAGGCCCTATTAATAAATATTTGCCCTGAATGTCTGAATTTTTTTTAATTATAATTGGTTAGGTATTATAATATGTTGATAATTTTTTATTCAAATAGGTACATATTTATTTGAATAATTATCAAGATATAATTTTGCCCGACTGCGTATTATTATATAATAATATGTATTATTATAAATTTACTGTTATAGTTTAAACATTCACATTTCATGGAAAAAGTCAAAGCAGCTAAAACTGTTAAGAAAAATGTACAATCCATAAAAAAACAATAAACCTTGCCGTTATCGCATACAAATAAAATATCAAAACAAAAAGTGAGTATTTATTTTATATGTATGATTTACACTAAACTATTTGATTTTACTTAATGATAATTTGTGTACCTTTCAAGTCACTTGGTAGTTCCATAATTGTTTTAATACCTATTTATTGATATTTTAATTTATACATTCTTATACAGAGTAATTTGAAATAGAAATTGTTCAAATTTTATTTGTGTTTAATAATGTAATGAAAAAAGATTTTTAAATATTAAAAAATAGTTAACAGTTTTTATAACCGCGCCACCGCGGTGTTGAAAATTGAAAGATAATTGAGATTTTTCTCCAAATATGTGGTACATTTTCTTATCGAGTAGTGTAAAAAAATATAAATATAGATTAATATATTACTGTTCAGTAAATATTTTGAAATTATAGATGTATATTAATGGTTAAATACTCTGACACAAATAATTAATTCATGGTAAAAACCTAAAGATAATAATATATAGTATATCATGTTGTATGACTGAAAAGTAGATCAAATTGTGGTAAATTAATACCTACAGTTATTATAGATTTATTTTTTTTAAATATAAATATTATACTTTATACAGAACAATTAGGTTTACCTATATTTTGCTTTTTTTAAAATTTTTTTTGTATTGTTTGTAACTTTGTAAGTAATTTAATATTTCATTTTTCAGATTACTGACTTAACCTTTGCATATATTGTGGAAGAAATGAGGCCATTAGTGACTTGCGAAAAACCAGCATTCAAACGCCTCATAAAAGGATTATGCGGCCTTGGCGATAATAGCGATTTAACTTCATTACCAGATCGTAGAGTCATGTCTAATGAGTTAAATAATAAGTACACATCATACATAACCATGTTAACTGATTTAATAGCTAAACAAAATTTTATATGTACAACGGCTGATATTTGGTCTTGCAATAACAAAAGTTATTTGGGTATGATTGGTCATTTTATTGATGAGCATACCTACATTAGACATTCATACATTCTTGGTTGTAGAAGGATTAAAGGAAGTCATACATTTTTAAATATAACAGAGATAATGAATGAAATAAATCATACATATAATATCCAGAACTCTAAAATATCACATACCGTAACAGATATCGCTAGCAATTTTAGCAAGGCATTCAGAACATACTCTTTAAAATCTATTAGTGTGGAGTTTTCAAACATTGGTAATGATAACTGGTTTGCTGATGAATCTATATGTGATGATCCTAATACTGGGGTAGAAATTGATAATTCCAGTACAGATTTTGATACTGTAGATTTCTCCACATTGTTTTTGAATTCTGAAGATATGGAAAGTGATGAAATATGCTTACCAGATCATATAACATGTTCTGCACATACTCTTAGCTTGATTGCAACTGTTGATGTAGACAACATTTCTGATCAGTCTTATAAATTAACTTCTAAAAATGCTTTTAATAAATTATGTAGTTTTTGGAATCTTTTAAGTTGTAGTACAGTGACCTCAGACAAGGTATATGATATCTGCGATTGCAAATGTCCTATACCTATTGTAACTAGGTGGAATTCCTCATTTGACGCTGTAAAAAAAATAATTGCACATAAAGAAACAGTAAAATCTTCATTTACTGAATTGAAACTTGAACAACTAACAAAAAAAAATTGGGTATTTTTAGAAGAATACTGTGCAGTTTATGGAACCGCTTGCCATTGCACTTGACAAATTACAAGCTAAAAAATCTTGTTTTCTAGGATATGTCGCACCTACTATAATATCGTTAAGACTTTTATTAATTCAACAGACAAATTTAATATATTGCAGACATTTAGCGTTATCAATTATTAAAAGCCTAGAAAAAAGATTTTATTTTATATTTGATTTAGAAAACATAAAAGGTAAGCCATATATCATTGCTTCAATATCTCATCCTAGGTTTAAACTTTCATGGATACCTGGTCGATATTTAACTTTCTGTAAAAATTTATTTTTGTCTGAATGCAATTTCATAAACTCATTAACCAATTCAGATTCTAATTCCGTTGAAAATGATTCTGCTGGTAGTGATGAAGAATTTTATGGTATTTTAACACAAAGTAAATATTCACTTGATCGTTCGGCTTCTGATAGTGTACAGTTAAATTTAAATAGTACTAATGAAGTAACTGTACAAGCACTATCTTATTTAGATTCTAAAAATAAAGACCTTGACATGTTAAACACATTCCCAGTTGTCAAAAAGGTCTTTTTTAAATATAATACAACTCTCCCGTCTTCAGCACCAGTAGAAAGGCTATTTGGTAGTGGATCTCAAATCTTAACCCCGAGAAGAAACAGGCTTCAGGATAAGACTTTTGAAATGTTATTGTGTTGTAGGTGCTTAATGCTTAATGAAAGAATTTAATAATTGTTAACAATGTTAATATGTAAAATATATCATGATTTTTTTATATTTCATGAAGTTTATGTTTTTTTTTCCAATATTTTACTATCATATGTATTAACTATATAGTATTATTTCAATTGTAATGTTATGTTTTAAAAAAATATAATATAACTACAAAGATAATGTACTTAATTAAAACTAATTACTTATTAGGTAATTATTACTTATTTCCCATTCATAAATGTAGTGTTTTTTCATTTTATACTGAAGGTACAATGTTTTTTTTTCAATATTTTATTATGATGTATATTTACTATTTTATATATTTTAGAATATAATTATGTGTTAACCATTATTTGTATAACAAATTACATTTTTATGTTTAATAATTAATTACTATTATTTTAAAATATATTAATGAATTGTTTTATAAAATTATAATAAACCTAGGTACAAAGAATGTATTTTTTTTAAAACTAAGTACTTATTATTTATTACTTATTTTCTATACATAAATGTACACAATGGTCAATGGCAGATCTAGGATTTTTTTTTTGGAGGGGGACGGGTATATTAAAATAATTTTATCTTTTTTTTTATCCAGATAAATAGTGTTTTATCTTTTATCTTTATCTAGATAATTTAGATTTTAGCTATCTTCTATCTTTATCTAGATAAATTGTATCCAATTATCTTTTATCTTTATCTAGATAAATTTTTAGTTATCTTTGCACAACACTGTTGGCTATTCTCATAGAGAATGGGCGAATCTGTGCCTATTGCTGGCTAGTTCTCTGATTAATGCGGGGTTTCGTTGTGGTGGTCGTTGACAAAAGTGTAGACTGGTCGCTGCGGTACCTGTACTTTGTACTGGTTGCCGCTGCGTGCCGTGTCAAACTAGAAAGCTACTAAGAGTCTATGCTATGTTGCTGCTATTATACTACTATAGTACTATAAGCAGCACCTGAAGGCGTCCGTGTAAAAAACCAGACAGCTCCATTTTTAGTAATTGTTCAGGAGCTATAAAAAACCATTTTAAAAATATTCTGATATCTTCATATTTTGATGCTAAGATTTGAACATCAGTATACTTTGCTGACTTTATTCCTAACACTGCATTGTATAATTTTGGTAAATTCTATGGTAATTTTACTTCTTGTCCTTTTTTTTCAAGTACAAATTTTTCTTTCGCAGTAGAATGCCTGATATACTACAATATAGACCTTCTGAGTTATACTCCATATATCTGTAAGCCATAATGGAAAATTTGCTATTTTTGTCAACACCAGTTACATTTTTTTTAAATATAGATTTTAAATTGTCAGAAAAGTTAAAAATGATATCTTGTGTAACTTTAATCACTTTAAAGTTTTTTGATGTATTGCGAACTAGTTCATGATATGTTTCAGGCAAATAAACTCGTTCTAAACGTTTTCTTTTTTTTCCTATTCGTCCGAAGCATCGATCATTAGGTAAAAACTGTGCCCTGGCTCCGGGTACCTATGTATTATCTGCTTTATCCCATAAACATTTGATTTCGCAACAGTATATAAATATTGAAACAATGCATTGTTCTTATTCTGACCACAGCAGGTGTCGGAAAAAAGGTATATTTCTTTAACATTAGGTGATATGAGATTTTTCAAAAAATAGTTTATAAAACTAATGACATCAATTTTCCCTTTTTTGCAATTGTTTCGTCGTACATAAAGTGATACGATTTTCCTGTTTTACCTGAGAATATACAGAAATTGTATGACCACAGTTGGCGTTTATAATACGCATCGCCATTCGCCACTCGCGATATGTGGGAGTGGAAAATTTTGCTCAAAATCAAAAGTTAATGTTTCTAAAAATTCATCTGCTTTGGCCTTTTCACAATATAACTTTAAATTAGTGTAAAAAACCTCTGCTTTACGTAAGTGAACCTCTTTTTCAACTTCCAACTTTTGTTTTATTTCTGGGTCGATTTCATGCTCAACGAGGACTTTCAACCTATCAAACGTTTGGCAAGTATCTGTCCTAGGATAGCCGAAGGATAAATTAAAGTTTTCTTTCCTATATTTTTCATAATATTTATATTTTACGACAGGTTTGCATATTAAATCACAATTTTCTAATTTATCATATGTATCTTTATCATGCAATTGCAAAAACAATTTGTACATTTTAGAAATATTAAGATCAGATGACAAGTATTGTGTGATTGTATTTTAAAAATTTAATCTTCGGGTATCTTATTTGGACCGTTCACGTATTTTCCGATTAGTTTGAAACTAAAATTCAAAAATAAAACACTACATTCCTATTAGTCCCAAGGAAAAACTAATGGTCTGCTTAAGGTAAGAAATAAAAAAATTATTATTTTATATTTTACATTTTTTGTATTTAAACAAAATAATTAATATTTTTATTAACAAACTTATTCCTTTAACTGTGTTAAAAGTTATTTGGCTGAACATTTTCAAAATAAGATTGTGCAGATGACCTTCCGGAACTTACAGGTGAAGGTGTTTGAGTTTGACTAGACATAAATGAATCATTTGGAGTAGATGAGTTTGACGCACGTGAAATTTCATAAATTTGTTGTTATGGATGGACTGTTTAATGGATGTTTTGAGTTTGAAAAAATGGTATTGGGTGTGTATTTTACCTGTTGTCTGGAGCTGGAAAATTAATTGATGTTGGCACTTGGTAATTTGTATTCTTACTTTGTAAATGTGCCCACTCTAGTTCGGATACAACATTGAAATGTTTTGACTTTGCCATATGCTGGTACTCGGGTGAAAAAGTTTTTACAGTAGCGGCTAGACTATTAAAAAATATGTCTATTGGATGATCATTAGCAGTGGCTTTTGTTTCTTGCTTATCACTTTCTACTAAATATTTCATTAGTACACATTAAGCTGTCTCTGTTTTTTCAAATTTTCTTTTATTTAGCGAATACCTAGATGAATTTTTTTTTGGAGATGCTGTACATTTTTGATTTATGTTGTTATTAGAATTTTTTTCTGAAGTATCCCCAGTAATAACAATGCTCTCCATACCTTCATGTTTATCATTTGATCCATCACTCAAGCTATTAGGTTCTGCTATGTTGCTTTGTGTTTCTCTTTCTTTGAAAAATGGAATTACAAATGACATTGAATCTTCATGCTTCCACTTTTTTTTTATGTTCAGCAGCTTGCCCACTTTTTGTAATATTTTTTCTTATTGCTTTTCTCAGCTGGTCACGTAATGAGATCCTTTTATTCTTGCAGACTGGGCCTTAGCTATAAAAACTAAAAAAATTATAAATTTTTAAAAAAAACGTGCCTATGTATCTCTATTTTTTTAAAACTGTTATTATAACATTTTACGAGGCACCTTGTATTTCATTTTCAAAGACTTTTGGCAAAAAAAAAAAAAATTTTTATTGGCAATATTAAAGAAAAAAAAGGTAGGTAAGTGGATGTCGCTCCGCTGTACAGTAGGTTACAAGTGGGTCACTGTATAATGGATGGTATTAAATTTGAATGCAATGATATAATATCATTGTATAAGAAAAACGATTCTGAGTGGAGACCGTATGTCAGTCTAGGTTTAGGACATATTATATACGTATCGATGGTATTAGAAATTGGTAAAAAAAATTGACCTATAATAAATTCCAAATTAATCTTATCACAATATCCATTAGGTACTTATAACGCGTTATACATCAACAACAAACCGTGATACTATCATAGATATATAATAGTACAAATTAGAAGTTTCAAGTGCCCACGAATAATATTATACAATCACAACAAAATAACTAAAATAGTTATTTTAGGTTTTTATGTAATTTCGTTCAAATTTGAAATTAAAATGACTGTAAAAATAAACTGTGCTTGTGTATTTTTTAGATTTTTTGATAACAGAATTAATTACTTAGGTACATGGAATCTTGTTTTACATTTTTAATCCTTAGCTATAAAAACTGAACATTTTATAATTTATTAATTACAATTTTCGTATTTTCGAGATTTTGATAAATTCTGTCAAAATTTGATCTTTAAATGAAATGCTTGTAAAAAAAAATTGTGCATATGTATTTTTAATATTTTTCAACTGATATAGTAACAATATACCAGGAACCTTGTATTAAATGTTTACACTTTTTGGCCCAACAGATAACACTTTATTGATATTTGAGGCGTGTAGAACCATATCGGCCCAATCCACAAAAAATCAAATTGCGTTTTATTTCAAAATATGCTGCAGAATTATATTTTATTTCAGTGCAAAATTGGCCCAACCCTAAAAAAAAAATTTATTCCCTAGATAGCAGCACATACTTCGTTTTGTTATCAACATTTTAATAATAACTTTGGGGCAAAAATGGCCCAACCCAATGATAGATGAATAGGCCGTTTTGATTTCTAAATTTAACTCAGTGATTGTGGAATAAGTTATTATTGTATTTAATTTTATTTTTATGATAGTGTTGGCTGATAATAAAAAAACTATTTACTATCAATAATGTTGTTTTACGCACTAATTACTACTACATTAGTCTTAAATTAACAAAATTCAACAGTATTATAATATTAATTATTACCAAATATGAACACAGAAGAAATTAATGATGTTCTCCAAACTGGTAAGTGAAATTTATATACCTATATAAATAAATAAATTACTTTAATGACTTATTGTAAACAGACTCTGAAATGGAATTTTCCGAGGATTCTGGTTCAGATTATGTACCACCCAACATTGCTAATCGATCATATGCCAGTGATTCAAGTTTATATGATATTTTACCACCCAACTCTCCTAATCGATCACATGTCAGTGATTCAAATTCAGATGATAATAATATACCATGTGTTCCAAAAAAGCGTTCAAGAAATGTATATCTTTGGAAAAAAAATGTTAGAAAAGCTAAGAAGATTCGTGGAGAAGCTCATATTGGTGCTACAGGAAAAGTAAATAATGCAAAAACGTTTGAACCAATAATTTGTAAGTGTTCTAAAAAATGCCACAACTTTATATCAAATAATAAACAAAAAGAAATCCACAATACATTTTATGATTTGAGTAATTATGATTTACAAACTTCTTTTTTATTTGGTCTTATTAAAGTAATTAATAAAAAGAGAACATATAAAGGAACTGTGAATAGCGAAAAAAGGTCATTTTCTAGAGAATACTATTTACCCATGGGTGATGGCATTGAATTAAAAGTGTGCAAGATGTTTTTTAAAGAGTTATTTTCAATATCTGATGGTAGAATTACAAGACTTTTGATACCCAAACTTGTTGGAGGTACTCCACCCCTAGACAAAAGAGGTAAACACTCTGGCAACAGAACAAATTACATACAAATTAATAAAGTTAAAGATTTTATAAATAAATTTCCTAGCTATGAGTCACACTATTCAAGGCTAAAAAATTTAAATAGGAAATATTTGTCCCCAAATTTAAATTTGAAAATAATTTATAATCTTTATAAAAGTGAAGTCTCAGAGCCAGTTTCTTTTTATGTTTTCCAAGATGTGTTTAACAAACAGTTTAACTTACATTTTCATGCGCCAGTATCAGATAGTTGCAAAAAGTGTGATTCTTTTAATATGAAACTTAAATTTTTAACTAATGATGATGAAAAATCTATTATTGAAAATGAAAAACAGTTACATCACAGGAAGGCTGAAAAAGCCAGAGAAGGTATGAAATTAGATGCTTCAGAAGCCAAACTAAACAATAATATTACATGCATTGCATTTGATTTAATGAAGACATTAGCGACTCCCATTGTTTCCACTGGAATTTGTTATTACAAAAGACAGTTATGGACTTATTGTCTTGGTATCCATGATCTTGCAACTGATAATGCAACCATGTATGTTTGGGATGAATCTATAGGTTCCAGAGGTCCTCAAGAAATTGGTTCTTGCATTTTACATTATGTAAAAAATTTTGTAACTTCGACTAAACTTGTAATGTATTCAGATCAATGTGGCGGTAAAAACCGCAACATAAAAATGGCTACTTTATGTAATTATATTGTTGCTAGTACATCATTTAATGTAGAGGAAATTGACCACAAGTTCTTACTTAGTGGTCATTCATATTTGCCCTGTGATCAAGATTTCGGATTAATTGAAAAAGAAAAGAAATTCCACCCAGATGTACATTTACCGAATGACTGGATAACAGTCATACTATCTGCAAGAAAAAAAAACCATTTAAAGTTGTCAACATGACTTCAAATGATTTATATTCAACAAAGTCATTAGAGAGACAGATAACCAATAGAAAAACTGATCTAAATAAGGAGAAAGTGCAATGGCTAAAAATTCAATGGTTAAATTACAAAAAAGAACAACCGTTTAACTTTAATTACAAGTATTCTAATGATACAGATTACCCTTTTTATTGCAATTATATTGGAAAAAGAAACTCTAACGTTCAAAAATACACAGAAAATTTAGATCTTTTATACCCAAATGGTCATACTATAAGTCAATTAAAAAAAAAAAGATTTGATTGAACTTCTCCCATTTATCCCACCCATAAAACACCAGTTTTATTTTGATCTCAAAACAGATAGAAATGATGATGACGGTTATCCATTTATTGAAAATGAAGATGTAGAAAGTGAAGAACTATAAGTAACAAATTGAAATGTTAATGTTATTACTTTTGAAGTTGATATTGTTTTTTTTATTATTTTTTATTAATTTCAGACCCAAAAAAAAAGGCTGATTAGTGATTATTTTCTTGTATTATTAATTTATTACTAAACCTAGGATATGGTTTTGATTGTTTTTGTTTCTTAAAGATATTTTTATTATGTTTGATTATTAATAAGTAACAAATTTAAATAATGTTTATGTTATTACTTTTGAAGTTGATATTTTTTTTTATTATTTTTTATTAATTTCAGACCAAAAAAATAAGGCTGATTAGTGATTATTTTCTTGTATTATTAATTTATTACTAAACCTAGGATATGGTTTTGAACAGTTTTTGATTTTTGCAGTTGTCTTATTATGTTTAATTAATAATGTTTATTAAACTATCAATTAGTAAGCAATTTATGTTAATGTTATAATTTTGAAATTAAAATTCTACCTACCTACCTATTTTATTTTAACACAAATAAAATGGCTGATTATTTGTTGTGTATTATATAGGTATGCATTATTAAACCTATTAGATTATCTAGATTATCAATATAATATATCATTTTGGATTATGCAGTTAGTGTAATTGAGTTTATATTATATTTCAAATAATTTAGATTTTAGAAAATTATAATTTTATGTTTTATGAAATGGGCCACTCCACAAATTTATAATTTATTCAATATTTTCTAAAATAAAAAGTGGCCCAACCCACATTAAATCTTAAAAAAATTGAAGATTATGATGGTTCTATACATGGTTGAAAAGGCATTAATTAACTTATATTTATGTAACTACATAAGTTTTATTTGAGTTAATAATAAAAAAAAAAAAAATATATTAAAAAAAAAAAAAACTTTGATTGCCTATGTTGTATAATTTCACTTTTGAGGGTTAGGCCGATATAGTTCTACACGCCTCATTTATAAAAAAAAAAATTAAAAAAATTGAAAACTGAAATTGTCCGTAAACAGCTCAAAAAGAGTCAAAATATTTTCAAAATTGTATGGTGTATAGGAAATGTTAATATAAACATTCAGTGAAATTTTCATGTATCTACAGTTATTCGTTTTTGAATTACAACAAAATAAGGAAATCGCTACATGAGAAATCGAATGAATATCTAATATTGTAAAATTATGAACTTTAAACGCTTAAAAAAATTCAATTTGAATTTCCGGTAGAGATTTTTTTATTGATAAAGGTAGACAAACTTATGAGTAACCTTGTATTACATTTTCAAATCTTAGATTTAAAAAGAAAAATTTTCACGAATTCTTAACTCAAAATAAATTTGCTATTTTTCGTGATTTTCCCATATTTTGTCAATTTTTGAACTTTAAATGCTTATAAAAAAAAACTTTGGAATAAAATTAAAACATTAAAAGGAGTCCCTTTTACGCAAATAAAAACACTGTTGGTAGGGCAAACCGTTTTTACCGATCCCAAAGAGATAACCAACCAAATAGGACAGTTTTTTTACTCTAACAGTAGTAACTCTAGTTTGAATCCAAATTTTTTGAAATTTAAAGAAACGCAAGAATTGATTACCTTACCGAGTCCCACAACAACAACAAGTCAAGGTTCAATTACAGATAAATTAACTAAAAACGAAACAGCAATTTTAAAAATCTATAGAATATTGTGATCGGTGATGTGTTGTGGGCCCCGGGAGGGATAAGGATAACGTCACAACGATGACATTTTTATTTTTATACCCTATTTATAACTGTCTATTTTTATATGTATGTATAGTATTTTTGTATAAAATGAACATTTAGTTACTCCAAACTAATTACATTTTTTTATCTTAATATTAAAAAAAATTATTCAAATCAGCTTGTTTCAAGTTTACGACTTTACTATATTATACATTTAAAATGTGTGTAAAATACCGTGGTGATTCAGAATACAAATCATAAAAAAAAACAGTATTCATCACCGATATACTTTATTACGTGTTATAACATTGGGTTGAGTAAATTTGATAAAACCGTTTGCGGTTGCGATGAGAAAACTGGTTTTGACCTTTGCTTCGGTACTTTTGCTATCATGCGCTGTATAGACATTGTAGAAAAGTCATAAAATATAATATTATCGAATAATCTATCATGACTCATGAATCGTGACGAATTGTAGTTTATTTACTTTTATTGTTTTATTATTATCGAAATAATTGTAATACAAATATCAAAAGTTGGGATTGTTAATAGTTATATGAGTCTACTCTAGATAAATTAACTATCATCTAAAATGTTGGTAATAGGTTTTTAATCGTATTCTTGGAACGAGTAAAACGGTTATATGCCATATTTTTATTTTTATTTATAGCATTTTCATTAAAATACTTAAATAGTGGCTTTGCATTTCCAAATAAGGAAGAAATGAATTTGTTTTAATTCTGTGCTAAGTTTCATAAACCTCTTGAGATTAGAAGGGTATTAAAACACAATTTATTTCATGTTCTCAATTTCTCATTCATTTTCTTACCCGTAAGCCGTAAAAGAAATAATGAAACGGAATAATCTACTATTTATCAAAATATTTAATAAAAACATTAAAATATTTTGATATCTGTTTTAGTTAATTAGTTGTAGGTAATAAAAATACAAATAATAATAATCCTAGAAACCAAAAATACTATAAAATATTATAATATTTATATAATCAATTAATGTACCTATATAGCCATAATATAGGTGATTCTAATACAATTATTTTTTTCGTACATTAATTTTTACACTAAATGTGAATTTTTTTAAAACTTTTACGAAATTATCTTACTACACAACTATATTTCTGTATAAGTAAATCTCAAATATCATCACTAAATTTTTTTAATGAGTAATATTATAGGTATTATGAATTTTAAAATTCAATTTAAGGATCTTATAAAAGGTATTCTAAAAAAAGACCCGGACAAAACCCTGCCTGTAGGATAATTAATCCCTGGAAAAATGTCTTTCAATTAGTTTATTAGTTTTTTATTAGTTATATTATAATGTCATAATATTAGATGTAATATTTTTTCTTTGAAATTAATTAATAAAATACCTAAATATAGAAATTAAAATAATATAAATTAGACACATATAGGTAAAATCTATTTAATTATACGACATTTTTTCATTTAGGTAGGTAGGTACTATACATTTTTAATATAGCCTATAAGGTAGGTACCTACTTTTGTCTATTTCCTTATTTTATATTTTTATTTCTATTTCATAATTTGATGGTTTTCAAGTTGTTAATAATATTATAAACAATAAAATAGCTTATGGCCATAGTTGCCGGGCTCAAAGTTCAATGAAAAAAAAAACAATAAATTACAATTACATGAATATTTTATATACTAAATAACAATATTTTGTGTAATTACCTATTGTTATTAAAAAATATGAAGTACAAAAATGACTAATTATATTAACTTAGTAAAGCACGAAAAGACAGTATGTTAAAAACAGTGTTGCGTAATTATTGATTAATAAAGAGGAGGTATAAAATAGCCGGAAATGTTGTACCCGACATTATTTCAGTCGAAAATATTTTATCCGAACTGTATTAGCCGACACATATTTCGTCCGAACTGTATTGTATTACATAGTACCTACTCCATTGTATTACTGTCGGCTCAAATACGGTTATGAAAAATTACGTGTCCGCTAAAAAACAGTTCGGACAAAATACTTATCGGCTAAAATACGGTTTTGTAAAAATATTTGTCGGCTCAAATACCGTTCGAATAAATTACGTGTCGGATGATTTATGGTTCTGCTAATATACTTGTCTACGTTATTATATTTCGGCTGAAACTTTTTCTGTTGTTTTACGCGTTCCCTTAATAAATATCTAATATCAATGATTCTGATAATTTATAGACAATTGGAAATTTGGAACATAATCATTGAATGTATACTGTATAGTGTTTGTTGGTAAGAGTCTTTTTTATCGTATTTTAGCGCCGGCTGTTATTTATTTTGCTATTTTATTATATAGGTAATAATATATTCAAAAATATTGTCATAAATGTTGACTTACATTCGCAGTGTATAAAATACACCTGGATCTGGGTTACATACAACTAATAAAACTAGTGATATTTATTTTTATCATATAAATTCCAAAAACAATTATTCATATTATATTTACCTACGATATAATTTACAGCCGAATAATTACTAAAAACTGCAAAATCTTCCAATAATTCAATGGTGTCCCTTGAAAATTGAAACCTAAACTAAATCAATTTATTTTGGTGATTAGCATCACGCACCGTGGATCCGCCTATATGGACACGGGTAGTATTACGAATAAATGACTTCGGATACTGTACTAGTGTATTCCGAATACATTTGAAAATACTTTTATTTTAAAGTAATCCGAATACGAATAGGAATATTTCTATAAAACAAATTCTGTATTATAACGATAATTTTTTCCTAATGTTTTCTAGTAATTATTACAATATCACACTAAAAACCAATAACCTAGTCTTATGTTTATCGTATTATTACTATTAATAATTTTTTTTGATTTCAGTTTTTTTTATTTCTTACTAATTCGTGGGAATATTTTAAAATATTATAATTTCAACCTATAACTAAACATGAAAACAAATTAAAAAGCTTTGATACGTTGAGCTAACATTTGTGTTTGGAGTGGTTTATATCGAATACCTAACTAATAATAATATATATTTATTAATAATATGAAAACTGAATTTTAGAGATTTAATACGCATCACGTGACTTATTGTAACCATACAATTTTAATTTATTATCTTTTTATTAATTACTTATTTATTCTTCATCGTTTGCACAAAATATGTGCTAGGAATAAAAAAATTGTATTACCTACTATAGTTTTGTCATACGTTCATAGAAATGTGATGTAATTAGACAGTAGGTACTGCTTTACCTTTGTACTAAACAGTGGCTAATGGTTGTAATAATATTAGAATGCTTTTCAATGTCTGGAGATAATATTTATGATTATTGGCATACAATTTTATTTTTTATAAAGACAAAACTATAAATATTTAAATTCATAGTAGGTACCTAACTTTTTTAATACTCCTTTATGACTCCAAGAGACATGATTCATTATTAAACAATAGATGATTAAATTGGGCTTATATTTATTTTGAATTTAATTGTTAGGTACAAACTGGTTCAACACGATGACAGAACATTTGGTGGAAAATATTTTGTCATATTATTTACACTCTATTTATCTGAACGGTATATTCTTAAGGTTTTCAATCGCAGTCCAAATAGTGTAATTTGGTGAGTTCAATATAAGTATTTTCTTAATCATTTATAAACTTGATTATAATAATAATATAATGATATCAAGTTTATTATACACACTATAGGGTCACAAGGTACAACACAGAAAATAGTGCTTCCAGCTGACGACTATAATGTTATAATTTATTATCTTATCTAACAACGATTATTTACATTGAATTTATATGCCTGACTACAGATGTCGTGGTTTTTAGGTTCGAACGGCGGCCGCAAGTACTTTATGACATCATATTATAATACGCTTATACACCAACAATATAAAATAGGGACTAAACCGATAATTGTTGGGCGGCCGGTGGGGAGGATACGAACACCATATAAATACGACTGCAGCTGACGAGATGCCCTGTTGTATAGTTTACTATGGTATACACATAGGATTAAGACTGGTACCACAGTTGTTAATTTTTCGGAACACAGCGCCAACTCCAAATATCATCGTCTTTGTGGTCTTCGACGTATTATATGAGTACGTATCGTGCTTTCTGTCGCTTAAAAACTTACGCATTGATAATCGAATGGTTGTTAAAATGTATTGTTATTGTTGTGACAATGTATGTTTGGATTGTGATTCATGGAAGCCCGAGAATTGAGCAGATACCGCCAACAACGACTACATCAGATTAACTCAGCGGTGACTTGAGATCGGAAGCCGTGCGCAGACGGCTCGGACGGCGACCACAGATCCGGAATACCTACGATATTCGCAACTTCGGGCAGTCGCTGCATTGCTGGGTAAGTAGGTTTTAAAAAATGATATTTGTTTTATTTGTTTTAATAAAATACAAAAAAAAAAATTATATTTAGAGAATTAGAGAAGAGTTAATTAAATATTAAGTAATATTAGTACCTATTCAATAAATATTAATTATTAATATAAGTAAATTATATATTTATACGTCGTGTAAAACATTGAAAACTGAAAAATGTTCGTGAGTTAACATTTTTAGTTATTTATATATAGGTACATCATCAATAGTAAATACCCACCTCACCCTATAAAATATACTTATTTAATAACAATAATTATTACTAACTATTTATCTTATTATTTTTATAATAGGTATAATTTTTTTTTACCTAGTTAACTGTTTTTTTTTTCATTTTCGATACTCGAAACGGTAACGCATTGTATTTTAGGAATTACTTATAAAAAAAAATTTGCGTGACGCATCAAAATAATGTATAACGTATTTACGGTATCGCGTCAGTTATGTTGCTATCGGTGGCGGCTCGTGGTTTGGACGACTGGACAACTAAAATTAATGTAATGAAGAAAATTAATTGTTTAACATCCTAAATTTTACATTTTTAAAAAATATTGCAAATTTTTAAATAGTAAAATAGTTATAAAGTACCTACTAGTTAGTAGTTACTACTTACCTTAAATTTGTCTATTACATTAATATTGTCGTGTGCGAACATTTAATCTGGTTATATCTCTCAGATACCAGGAGCAAATATGTACGCCGTACGCATGTACACACGAGCAGTGTTTGGACGACCGGGAGCGTCGTCTGAACAATATTCAGAATTCGTATATAATAACTTATAAGCGACGCTCGCAATCGTGTGCGTGCGGGTACGTTTATTGTTGCTGCGATGTTATATTGTTATATACGGGTTTGGATGACCGGCAGCGTCGTCCTTACAGTAAAATATTTATATATTACTATATTGGGTAATTTTTTCTTAAAATTAACAGCGTTGTCGGTTGCAAATCGCTATTATTATTATTTTAATTTCCATTTTCTACTGCTACCCGCGACAGTGCGACTATATAAAAAGTAAGATGCATAGATCTATTTTGGTATGGTAAGATGCATATTTTTGTATATTTAAATAATTTGTTATACCTATGACTACCGCTATTATATTTAAAGTCGCACCCAAACCACCAGCGGAAACGGCATTTTATTTTCACTTCGATAGTCATTAAAGATGGCTAAAACTTACTCATTTACGGTTAATAAGTGAAAGGTTATAAAAAGATTAAAAATATTATAATAGATTCATATAATTTATTTTTTTACAGTGGAGGATCTTACAAATAATTACGAATATAATTTTTCAACAATGTAGGAACTATCCTATGTGTAAACCTGCCAGCTTTCGTGTATGTTCATACATTCGCCAATGTTTGGCAAGTTCCTTATAAAAAGGAATTCGTTCCGTTCCTTGTTCCTGATAAAAAAAATTCGTTCCTCTGTCGTTCCTTTGGAAAATCAACGAGTTTCTTTTTTAGTTCCAAATAAAATAAAAATTCTTATTTAATCATTAATATATTTTTTTTTATATGCATACTTCTTTAATTTTTAATTATAATAATTACCTAAAAGTAGGTACATATTTTACAATTCTACTTTGAAATTCTCTTCAAAATTAAATTTTTGGCCGACGTATGGTACTCAATTCTATATGAATTATAACTTATAACTATAAGAAATATTAATAAAGATACTAATGACTAATAAGTAACGATTAACGTCGATAGTCGATGCTCGATAACGATCACTAATTGGCAATATACATTATACACATTAAAAAAAATATATTATACTAATTTCAATTATTTATATATCTGTAAATTATTGAAACTAGAAAGGAACAAAAAAAAATTGTTATTTTCCCTTGAAAAAAAGAACTCGTTCATTTTCTCGTTCTTTTTTTATAAAAAGGAATTTGATCAACGTGCTTTAAAATGGAATTTGTCCCAGGAATCCGTTCCTTTTGGAACTCGTTCCTTCCAAACACTGACATTCGCCTATTGGGATATACCAAAAATATTAGAGATACCGTTGTGGACGCACTTGGCCCAATAAAAATATACGATAAAGTTGATATAGGACACACTTGGGCGACGCCCGCCCGATCGTGGCCCGAACTCACGTAGCCCTGTTGCATAACGTTCATTTAACGTTTGTTAATAGACGAATTCACTCTAAAAGTGATAATTTTAAAAGTAACAACACAGGATTGGTTTGCAAAACGTCAATTTTGTATGTTGCACGTATGTCAGGGAGAGTATACAAATTGTGCACTGACATCATATTAATGGTAGCGGTATGATTTATGTTTATGGACCTATGTCTACACGCCTAGGCAAATGAACATCAGTTATAAACAATAAATAAAAAAACTATTTTATAATGTATTATCAATATGTTGATGTTGATTTGAATTGCTATTTTCTTGCCTTTTCTTACCAACAGCGTCGTTCCACTTATTTTGCAACTTTGCTGTTCATTGGCATCCGTTTTAAATATAAAGCACCATTCGATCAAAATTTTGTTAGCTCGTGTACATTTTTTTGTACTTTTAATACAGGCTATGTATAATGTAGGATATAAGATTCACAATGAAAAAATTACATAAATTATTATTATTAACTAAGCGTATTATTTTAATCGGCAGAAATCACGGCCTTTGGCGGAGAATGAATTTTTTTGTTTTTGTAACCTAATAACTCCAGGTTAACCATACAAATCCATCATGAAATAAAATATGTTGAAATTACCATTTAATTTAACTAATTTTTGTGGTTAACAATAAAATTTAATTTATCATTGAGTAAATAGAAAACCTTTTTGTTAGATTAAGTCTCCCTATTACTATATTCAGTCCAAAAAATGTGTTTTTCTATTAAGATAAAGGTATTTCTGTGTTTTTATTTCTTGATTATAACTGAAAGTATCCTGATGATAAAATCACATACAATTTCATTATTTTATTTATTTAAATTAGATATAAGTCGGTTAATATTTAAAGTAGAATTTTCAAGATATTGTATAGGTAATTTTATATAATATCATTCATTGTGATATTTTAATTTAATACCTATTTAAAACGTAGATTGTTTAAAATATAAACTATTCCATGGAAATGTGGCTTGTTCAAAAATCAGTTTTCGAATTTTGTGTTAAACAATTACTGAAAACCATGTACATTCATTATGGAGAACGTTGCAAATAATTATAATAGGAAAATTGATTGTAATTATAATAATTCATGATAAGTCCGATGCGATAATTATATCGATTATATACAATCGAATTAGCGGATAGCTTTGTATTGTCGTAAATGCATTTAAATGATTTTTATTAACTGATTGATTCAAATAACTTAAACATTTGTAAAGTCTATCTCATTATATTTACTTTTATACATCAATAACTATATATATTATCATATGGGTATGATATATGATTCAATTTGGCATATTTCATAATGAATATTTATAAATTGTTAATTGTTAAGTACATAGGTAATAAGGTTAAAACAATATGTTGTTTTCACTAAGGTTAATTTAATAACAAAAGAGTATTTCGGTGAGAAAATCGCATACGATTCTTCCAATTTATTTTTTTAAATTATACCTTTATAAGTTTAAACGTTTAATTGTTTAATATATAAAATATAAAATAAAAATGTGATTTTCAAATACTGAGATACCAAAAGTTATATTGCATAATTAATTACTTAAAAAAAACTTTATCATTGATTGTAGAGAAACTTGCATATAATTTATTGAAGTTATATTTAAAACTATAAGATTTAACATTTTATCATAGTCGGTTTGCAAAATGTTTCTGTTCCATTTGACTTTCCATAATATTGTATAATATTATGATTAGTCATTCCTCATTAGATATGTAATATAAGGTTCAAAAAATGTGTTTTTTTTCCTTGGGATATTCTTGTAATTTTTGTTATTTGATTACTACTAAAATTTGCTTGAATTTCCCGGGGAGTAAATCGCATACAATTCGACCGATTTATTTATTAAAATTAGATTTAAGATTTAAGGTGCGATTCCATAGGACGCGTCTGTAGACGCACGACCGGTGCCGGTGCGGCTGACGCAACGCGGCTCTATTTTTGCCGCACGAGTCGCACGGCTCAATGACGAATTCCCTACAAACAAAATTCAACGCCAGAGACGCGCGGCGATTTTTGTCATTCGTTTGAGCGCGTTTGAACTGTTTGCAAGTGGGTCGTGTTTATAAAGATTTGTTTTTATAATAATACTGTGATTTGTATTTGTATTATAACAACCATGTTGAGAAGTCAGAAGAAAAAAATATGCAACACAGAGAAAATTCACAATTTGTTTCTTACTAGAAAAATTGAAGGATTTTACAGCATATTAATAGAAAAACATTTATTTGAAGATGAACAAAAATTTAGTGAATTTTTTAGATTGAGTTGGGATCAATTTGATTACGTATTAAATATTGTTGAAGAACATATCAAAACTAATCCTTATCTACAATCGAGTCGGACTAATCCTTCATTTTCACTAACCGAGTTTACTCCATCCAATAAATCTTCATTTTTTTTACTGACAAACTTTTCAAAACATCCACGTTTTTTTTGCACGAATGCTTCAACTTTAGCTTTTTTCAACCGTTTTTGATGACCTGAAGGATGTGATCTAAATTTATCATGATCACGACTAGCCATAATTATCAATAATTGAATAATTAATAAATAACTTCCTGTGTTTCTGTAAATTATAATATGTACCTAAGTATCAATTTTTTATCTAATTGGATCACTTAATAATAATAAAATATTAACCTTCAGTTATACATTTAAGTATTGAGTTTAAAATATGAATACTAGGAACGAATTTAGACTTCTGGATTCCCGGAGCAAAAGTTTTTTTGATGCCCCTAGAAGTCAAACAATTAAAAATACCCAATTCGTTTAAATATAGCAATAATATTAAAATAATTGTATTAAAGGAGCACACAACACAAAAAATAAGTTTTTTTTTATTTGAAAGAATGATTAATTCTAAGAATAATGGTATAGGTTTTACATTTCTACTCACATTATTCAATATGTTATGAGTAAAGACCGGATTTATATTCTCATAAAAGACGTAAATTATGATGCTAATATTCCCTAAAAAAACCTTCAAATATTCTCATAATATTCTCTTAAAAATTTAAAAATATGATAAAATATGCAAAATTAATCAATAAACATTCATCTTTTGCTTTAATATACATTTAAAATTTTTTTTTTTCAATTTTATTTTAATAGTGAGGTATTAATTAGGTATTAAAAATTGCGTATTCTAATGGAATATTATTGCTTCACACAACGATTTACCAACCTAAACATTTTATTTTTTAAATTAAATTTACGTATAAATGTGTGGTTTTATGTGTTTAAGACGATACACGTATCAGAATTTCAATATAACGTTTAATTTTTTAATATTAAAAATCTTAAAAGAGATATTTTTGAATTTTTATTTCGTATTTAAATCGCCATGGCGCGACGTTTAACAAAAATATCACTTTTAAGATTTTTAATCTTAATAAACGTTATATTGAAATTCTGATATGTACTTACATTGGTTTATGCCCAGTTCGCCGACACCCGGCTTTTTGATAAAAAAACCAGTTTTTAATGGGTTTTAAAAAAAGCCCAATTTGCCGACAGATGATAATATTGACGACATGCTTTGCTGTATTGCAATAAAACTATAATAGGTACTATCATAATCTGTAAATTTATTTTATCGTGAATAAGAACTGCAGGTACCTATCGGCTATGATATCTATATTGCAAAGTTATGATATCTGTAAACTTATTTAATGGTGAGTATAAGATAGTATTATAGGTACCTATCACATGATGATTGACATCCATTGATATATTATAAATATATTTATATAACATATTATTATAAGTCCATTGTGGTTTTCAAATAATGAATATGATTTTAGTTAGTAGTTTTATTTCACTGCGCGAGGTAGGTACCTATTGCAATAATTTTTTTTTTTCCCATTATGGAGTGGTTTAAATTAAAGTCGGAAAAGAATCAGGACTTACTTGTAGTGGACAAATATTTACATAGAATAGACCGGATACGTGGCGACAACGAATATTATAAATGTGTGCATAAGTGCGGCGGCCGTGCAATATTAAGACGTCCAGACGTCGTAGTTATGTCTAAGACACATAATCACGGATGACATGGTCTTGAATTGGCACAACGAGGTTTCCGAAATAAATTAAAGGTAAATAATTGTATTAAATATTATCATATAAAGCATTCATATTTTTATAAGCAATTACCTACATGGAGTAAATGGATTTTAGACTTTGAGCTTTGAACTTAAGAATCAATTTTTCGAAGTATTTCACAAAATTAAAAACTAAGAATATTTTTGTTATAGGATGTTGTTACACTAAATCCAACGAAACCAATTCCTCAAGCTTTTAACGAAGTCAGAAGATCTGTTATAAGTTCAGGATTGCAAGGATCATCACAAAATGAAGTATATCATTCCATCCCTACGTTAAATAGTGTTCGAAGTTCAGCGTACCGTAAAAAAATGAAACTTATTCCTACATTACCTAACAACTTACGTGACTTAATAATTAATGGTGAATGGCGATCTACTAATGACGGGAGAGACTTTTTATTAGGTATAAAGAAATAATTAGTTATGTATACTAATATAATAAATAAATGTAATTTAAATACAAAATATAAGTGTCATAATATTATTCTTATTTCTTAGGGTCGGACGGAGATGATGACAAAATAGTTATATTTGGTACTGAAGGCTTCTTAAGAAGACTCTGCGCGGCTGAAGTTATTTTTATGGATGGTACCTTTAAATCAGCTCCTAAGTTATTTCTTCAGATTTACACGTTACATTGTTTTGTGCAAGGAATTATGGTACCAATGGTAATTATTTAAGTATTTTTATATACAATTATAAAATTTAATTTTCAAAAACGTTATTTTTTGCAAAATTATGTTCGTTGATAAAATAATAACCTTGCATAATTATAATAATTTATATAAAATAAAATGTACAGGGAGGTATTGTTGATCACACTACTTCTCCCCCGGCTTTAAGTTAATAGCTACTATCTAGGTACCTAACAAACAGTATATTTAACTTTTAACCTTCTTATTTAGGCGTATGCACTCTTACCAAACAAGACTTCCGCAACATACAAACGAATGTTTAAGCTAATTAAAGAAGCCGCAATTAGAATAGATTTAATATTCCATCCTAAATGTTTTCAAATTGACTTTGAAATTGGAACGATTATAGCAATTAAAGAAATATTTGGGCACCAAACTAAAATAAAAGGATGTTTGTTTCATTTTGGACAATCTATATGGCGCAAAGTACAGAACGTAGGATTATCCGAGGAGTATCAAAACAATGCCGAAGTTCAACTAACTGTCCGTAAAATATGTGCATTAGCATTAGTCCCTATAGATAACATTGATGAATGTTGGACCATAATTCACGCGGAAGCTCCAAATAATGAAAGTAAGAAAGTTATTAATGAATAAATAAAAATAGACTAATTATTGAATTTGGTTATATAGATCTAATTAAACTCATGGATTACTTTGTTGATACTTATTTAAATTATGATATATGCCACTTTCACCGAAAAATGTGGAACCATTTTGAAACAGAAGGCAGTCGAACGATTAATCATTTAGAAGGATGGCACGCGGGTTTAAATCGAGTAGTTAACCGTCACAGGCCTAATATTTATACACTTATAAATGAGATCAAAAACCAACAGCAGAACTTTGAATTGGATATTTCATCGCAAAGTAGGGGAAATTCGTAAGCTCGAGGAACAGTTGAAAAATGTTAAAGAAAGGTACGCAAAATATTTATTTTATGTAACATACTATTTGTGGATACCATATTTATATCTATCTATATTTTAAATAATTATATTTTTCTATTTCAGGTTAAGAGAAAACGAAATTACTTTAATTGAATATATTGATACCATAAAATATCATATTCGCGTTAACTATTTTTACTTTTATTTATACTTTTTATTATTATAACGACTATGTAATATTACTATTATACATACCTAAATTTAAAAATTACATTTTATACTTTTTATTTTTTTAACTAAACTGTATTTCTTCAAATTGGGTGTCGGCGAACTGGGAATACACCCTTACATTTGCCAAATACGCAGCCGGGCCGGCACGTAGCTATTCTACATTACTTAATTTCTCATAAAAGTAATAATTTTTTTTACACCGGATTTTCACCAAATCATTCCATACAGAGATAGCTACAATAATTTAACATTTAAAAAAAATTTAAAGGAATTTTTTTTTTTTGTGTTGCATGCTCCTTTTAAGAATAATTGTAGAACTGTAGAAGTGCATGTTACGGGTTACGTAGAAAAAGGAATAATCGGTACCTAGCTATTATTATATTAGTGAAAATGTTAAAACCCGAGCCGCATGAGTCAATGCGATCCGAGGTTTGGCCACCCTTGTGTTATCTAGGATGACTGATTCTAAAATAGTTGAGAAATTTAAATAGAATATTTAAAAAAAAAACACGGGAGACGGGACAAAACGCGATTTATTGAAAGTTAATTAAACATACCTATTTTTCTTCAATACATAAGGTACTTTAGTACTTATATTATGATAAAATTAATTTTTTTAATAAATACGCGTTGCTTAACTACCTATATTAATAAACGTCGGTTATACAAATAATAATATGCACTTACATAATGAGACCGGATCCATTTGTGGCGACTGACGAAATAGAAATGTAAAACAACTCATCGAATGCTATTGACTTAATATTATATTATACTATTTATACTATAGTAAACAAATATAATATATATATATATATATATATATATATATATATAATAGATAAATCAAATAGCTATTAATATCCACAAGCTGTACAGCACGGTGTATTGCCGTACTATAGCGATAATATTATTATGTTATCTCGATTCTTGACGTGCCACTGGTAAGAGTGTGGGCTACAAAACGTCTACAACGACAATAATATACTAAAAATAATGTTTAGATAGTGGCGGTACTGCATTAAATTTAAATTAAACTACAATACCCAATATAAATTAAAAATTAACAGCATAATATTTGTCACCATACAAAATACAAATGTACATTTTATACCCAATCATTCGATTAAACAAATAATATCAATACAAAACTAAAAAATGCAATAATTTTGAACAATATTTTGGTATCAAATTTAAGTGCGAATTTCGAGGTCCCTACAAGCTAGGCAAAGCCAGCACTGCCTACCCTTAACGACGGCCCTGATTAGGTATTTATTATTATTTAAATTTAAAAAAAGAATTTGAAATTGTTTTTACATTTGTTTATTCATACACAACTTTATAAATGTAAACAATTTATATTTTGTGTTCTTATTTAAATTAAAATTTTTTTTTTTTAAATTTTTGTAGAAATTCACAATTAATACTAAGAGCACAATAAGCGTATTTGAAGAGAGTAAACAAGCAGGATAATACGGGGGTAAGAAGTCTCCCATTAGCAACACTTAGCATGAGAAATTAAAATTTAAAAAATATAAAATATCATGAATATTGAATTTTAAATAAAAATGTTTGATACTGAATGCTTGATTTTCAAGAAGCTATACATGTAGGAGCAAAGTTTGTATGGCCACAAAAGAAGATCATTGGATGTATATTTCATCTGACTCAAAGTTGGTGGCTGCATACACAAAACGTTGGTAATTACTAATTATTACATTATTACATATTATATATTATATAGTATATACATAAACTATATTATATGTTTATCAATTGAATACAAGGATGTCAACAGTGAAATTGGACAGTGGTTAAAATGGATATTCGGTTTGCCATTATTAAATGCAGAAGAGGTAAGCGAAAGCTTTATTGAAGATTTTATGTCAGTCGTTCCTGATGACGCGAAGTTAAAAAAATTCTGTGATTATCTATGTGATAATTACATTGATCACAATCCAAAAATATATATTTCAGAATTTAGATTACGATAAATTAAACATGGTTGCAAGCATTGAATCGTGAGTATTTAGTTTGAAAGTAATAACAATTAAACACACATTTATTTACAATTAAAATATTTCTTTATAGCATAGAAAATAGTATACACTACATGAAGAATGTTGTATTGCAATATGTTGAGTGTTGCAACATTCAACATATTTTGAATTTTCCGACGGTATTAAATAAATACAAACAAAATGTGATTTGTAGTGACGGTATTCTTTAATACAGAATTATTATAAAAAATTTCATTGAATTCAAACGGAAATTTAAACATTATGAATAAAATTTAATTTTAAATCAACAAGTGAATCTGTAAGTTATTCAAATAACCACCTGAAATGTATACTTACAATCAACACAATACAATTCAAACATACAATTTTACAGAGTAGGTATATACAAAATATGAGTTCATAGAATGTGACAGAATGTTATTTACATTACCGAAAGCTATACAATTTCATTCTAACCAGTTTTCATACAGTGATGCTCTCTTCTTAACTTGTTTATATGTGTACATAACAAACACTGCAATGAGTCATTCTACAGTAATAATTCATAATTTAAATAATATTTTAGCATTGCACATTGTTTAAATTTAACATACGTTTAATTACAGATGCACAAGATTTATTGTTCATTTGTTCTAGTGATAAAAATTGTCACAAATACTGACACATAAAATAATTCAAAAATGTTCATCTCTAGAACAATTGACAAATCGATAGGAAAAAAAATTATTATGATACATACGATTTGGAATCATTCCTCAAATTATTATAAAATTAATTTATCAAACCAGCTCACCAAATCTGTGATTTGGAATTTTGATTTGCGGTCAGACATCACAATAAACAAAATAAACAAAATATACAATTTGACAAGAGACTAGGTTCAAATAAATTCCCATATATATAAAGTAAATATATTAAACAATGTACTATATATTTAATAATATTAATAACTTTCCAATCCTCAGATAAATACTTGCGTTTAATTTAAATATAAAAATACAAGTTCAGCAAAACCCCTCGTATTGGAAACAACTTGCTGAAACAAAAAGTTTATATAATAGAAACTGCAATATAATATAATGTTATAAAGAGAAATTTCCATATAGACGTACAACATATAATGAGTTTTTATAACAGCAAAATACGAAAATGGATATAACAATAAAAAAAAAAAATTGATAAAAAAAAAATACGATCATGCATTTAAGTTCAGTGGACAGAAAAACACAAGCATGTTCAAAACAAAATATACTGAACCCGACTTATTTTTATGGACTGTATGTATACTATTAATATTACACAATCATTTTTTTTTAATAAAATTAAAATATTTCTTAACATGTATTACAGTTCGTCATTAGATTTTTTTATATCAGAGCAGGAAAAAAAGTATGGTATAAATTTATAAGACATTTTAGCATCTGTTTTTTATTGATTTATTTTATTATTTTATCATTATTATAATCGCTAACCAAGATTTTTTTATACAGTTTTAAAGTCTAGTATTACGGATTATATTTTTATGATTTTATGTTTTTATATTTTGATGAATGTGAAACAGTACACCACGATATAACCATATTTTTTTTGTTTATTTATCATAGACAGTTATAGACTTTGTTTAAATTATTACATGAAAAAGTTCTGTAATGCATTGTCATTATATGAATGTTTTTTAATTTTCTAAAAAGAAAAAAATTGACATCTCACCTTAATGTAATTGATAACTTTTCGGCTGCCTTAATGGGTTGTCTGAGTATGGAATAGAAAACACAGATATGGATTGTGAAGTTCGGGAAGAATCTAATGTTAATGAAAATATTACTGGGTTGCAAATTGTTCATAATCTTACACCGTCTCTTGATGTTCAATATTTATTGGACGGAGTAAACTCGGTTAGCTTTGCGTAACTATCTATAGGATTTAATTGTACAAATATATTAGGTATAATTATTACACGTTTTTGGTCATATAGACGTAGGTAAGTCAGAGGGCTGTATGTTCCCTAAATCTTAAACGCTATCCACGCTTTTGATTTTCATAGTATTATTACTATTATTGATGGGAAATCTTAATGGTTTTATTCTACAATAAATTATGGGGCCTCGCATATCACAATTTAGATATTGCCTAAGGGCCTGTACCTAATATAATAGGAATACTAAATAGTAAAATATACATATATACTACTGTATGTAACCGTGTATCTATTAAAATATTGAACTTACTTTATGTTGCATCTTTCTTCATATCATCTAGCATATTACGGCAATTATGATCTTTCACACGGTCATCTAATATTTTAATTATGTGACTGATTTGTCATAAGCGCTTAACACGTTATTGGTATCCTTATAAAGTTTAAAGTCAATGTAAACCTTAAAAAGAAAGTGAAAAAATGAATGAATGAAAAAAAATTAATGCAATGAATTTCTATATCTAGAATTATATCAATACACTATATTAATTATTTTTATACTAGAGGTTTTCACTCTTGAAAACCCAACACAGTTTAGACCTAATGTGTCCATCTAATAAAATATTGTTGATGCCTGGATAATGATATTGGCCGAAAAAATACTTTGGTATCTTGAAATTATTTCTTCAGTTCATGAATGACATCATAAAAACCACATCAAGACATTGTTTTGTACTACAGTAACAGTTTTTGACGTTCTTTCATATAGGTACTTTAATATTTGTTTCGCTAGTATAGTACCATTAGATCTCAATTCATTAGTACATATCCACCATATACCATTCAAATTTCCTAGAGTTACTCTTGTTTTTGTAAGGTGAATGTTGCTATTCAACTGGTAAAAAATCATCAACCTTAAATGTAATACATTATAAATATGTTTTAGTTCAATTTAAATCTAATTGTATCTATTTTATTTGGTGTTTATTTTTGCTCAATGGGTAAGTTATAAAAATAATATTCAGTGTTCAAAGATTTATTTTAATTTTTTTGTTTTTATTATATCCTATAATATTATTAATTATTACTAATCGTTACTATATTACACGTATTTCCAATCGATATCATGTTTTTTTACAGTCAAGTCAATATACTTCGTAAACCATTGAAGATATTTTAAAATGTCACATTATTAAAGTTTTAGAAAATTTAATTTACTTTAAAATAAATAATTTAAAAAATGTCGATATTTCTAAAGGTTAATAAAATATTTACGGAAGTGTGGAAACTTAAAATACAAATCCGTACACACGTGCCAGTTAATCGCTAATAAAATCGTTAATATTATACTGGTTGTATGGTAATATCCTTCTTATATCACGCGATAAGGCACAACAACGACGCAATATTTGATTTCCGGGCGTAGACGTGCACGACACTTATCCTAACGTCGCGCCTATATAATTATATATTTGACTATCTGCTACTCTACTTGGTATAACAGTAACCACGCTTACTCAATCAACGACTAAACTTTATTAAAGATATTTATTTAAGATATTAGAGACGGGATTACAGATAAATTTGTATAATTATAGTGTTATTATTATAATTTATAATGTATAGCAAACAAAATATTAAATAGGTGCCTAATGAGTAATAACTATGGTATAGGTACCATTTACTTACTTATATTTTTTATTTGCATTGGTTTTAAAAGTTAATTTCTCATATAAATCTGATTTACGTTCAAGACTTACTTTTTTCCCCAAAATCTAAAACTGCCAATCGATAACCATAAAGCCCGATTCACATTAGTACGACACGACACGTCACGTTACGGCGCGACACGACACGGGAACGACACTATGAATTCACATCAAACCTGCAACCTCAGACACGTTACGACGTATACGACCAAATTTGACTCGGCAAAACTTATAAAATATTCATTCCACTCGCGTTTTTGTTACCGAGAGGTTGTGTTTCCAGTTTTCACAATGTTCAAAAATTTTTCCAATTCTGATTTGGCAATGGTGGCTATATTGTTAGATGAAGAGGAAGCTCAAGAAGTAGAAATGGCTAAAAAAAAGCAAAAAAAAAGATCAATATGGGTCCACGATATATTAAAAAAACGAAAAATTGAAGGAGAATATCCAACATTATGTAAACAGCTGGAAGACCACGAAGATAAATTTTTTAAATATTTTCGCATGACGAAATTTCAGTTTAATGTTTTATTTTTGAAAATCAAGGACAAGATCACTAAACAGAATACACCATTTAGGGAATCAATTCCACCTGAGGAAAAACTGGCAGTGTGCTTAAGGTTGGTACATTTTAATATATTTTTTAACTAATTTGTATTTTATACTTAAATAGTTACTATTAGTAGGTGATAACTTTCTATATTACTATATAATTGTTAATAAAATAAGGTAAAAAGAGCTATATATTTAGAAAATATATTAGATTCAAAATTGTATTTTTATATAGCTATTTTCAAATCAAAAGTTTTGCGATTGGCGATTGCATGCCAGAATATGTACAGAGGTTTCAATATTATATTTAAGGGACCTTGTGCCAATTTTTTCAAATTTTATATTTTAGTTGCCACCTTAATTATAATACTTTTTCACAAGTCTACTACTGATACCTATTTAGGGGGGAGTGAGGGTTATAGGTTGTATTATTTCGAAAAAATGACTTCACGGGAATAATTCCCAAAACTTGTAAAATTGTCAGACTTTGATAACAGTTTTCTTATCTTAAAGAAAAAGACTTCCTACAGGGCGCATCGAACTTTGATTTTTTATTTTATTTCAAATAATGTTATAATATAATTTATAAAAAAAATAAAGCATAAAGTTGTAATATTTTTGAATACATATTATAAATGTTGAGGTTAAAATATTGGAAAACAGAGCTCGATGAGGACTATAGAATATTACCTTATATAAGTTAAAAAATATATATATCAAAGTATTAGGTTGATTCTACCGAATAGGATCATTATTTCCGTAAAGTTTATTTTTGTGTAAAAAATTACATTGGCACCAGGCGCCGTAGTCAGTCTTGTAAAAGATACTTTTAAAAAGTATTCAAGTACAGATCAGATATTTACAAAGTTTCAAATACTTTTTACTTTTTTTTTACGTGTTTTACACTTTACCTTGGCCTAATGACCTTAGCCATATCCTATATGGATTCCTAGTATAGGCCACTAAAAATTTTACAATATACCTACCTATTAAAACACAACGATGAACGATCTAAAAATAAAAACATTGTACAATTTCAGATTTGTATTATTTTATTTAAATTTGGCGTACCTGTAAATAAAGTAAGACAGAAAAAGTATTTAAAAATAGTATTTGATTTTAAATACAGATACTTTCAAAAAAGTATTCAAATACTGCGCTCAATAAATTTTTTCAAATGTACCTATTTAGAATACGTATTTGAGTACTTAAAAAGTATTTGAATACTTTTACTCAAGTACTTTACAAGACTGGCCGTAGTACATGGTTTGGGATTCTTAATTAGAGAAAACAACATAATATAAAAAAATAATTTTGGTAAATGATTTTTTTTAGGTTTTTAGCAACAGGTGATTCTTACCAAACAATTTCCTTCAGTTTCCGATTAGGTCATTCTACTGTTCAATCTATTGTGTTAGAAGTTTGTGAAGCTATTATTTCAAATATGAAAGAAGAAACTATGCCCACCCCTAAAAAAGAAGATTGGAAACGAATAGTGAATGAATTTTGGGAAATATGGAATTTTCCGAATTGCATTGGCGCACTGGATGGCAAGCATGTGGTAATTGAAGCACCCCCTAACAGCGGATCATTGTACTTCAACTATAAAAAAACATTTTCCATTGTATTACTTGCACTAGTAGATGCCCAGTATAAGTTCATCGCTGTGGATATTGGAGCCTATGGGAAAAATAGCGACGGTGGTATTTTGTCGCATTCGAATATTGGAAAAGCTCTCGAAAAAAACAAAATGAATATACCAAGTGATCGTGAACTTCCTGGGACAAATGAGAAACTTCCATATGTCATTATAGGAGATGAGGCATTTCCACTAAAAAATTATTTATTAAGACCTTACCCAAGTCCCCAAATATACGATGACGAGCAAAAAAAAGTTTTCAACGAACGGCTTTCAAGGGCGAGAAAAGTAGTTGAAGATGCTTTTGGACAAATTACTGCCAAGTTCCGTATTTACTGTAGACGTCTTAAAGCGTTACCTCAAAACGCAGACAAAATTGTTATAACTACTTGCATTCTTCATAACTTTATAAAAAAAGATGGACCAGAAACTCAAAATCATGAACTGCCATTAAATTCGACAAGTTTACCTAGTCACATAAGGTCATTCCCTCGACAAGGAGGCAGTGCACAAAAACGCGCATTCGAATACCGAGATAAATATAAAACATTTTTTTGTTCTCCAGCTGGACAACTTCATTGGAAATAATGTTTTTATAAATTTATACTGTAATTTTATTGTTTCGTTTCATAAAGTACGTAATCTCATAATTATATTATTAACATTAGTTAGTTTAACAATGTATTCTACATAATATTATAAGTGAAAAAGTTAATATTATATGATTATTCATCAATACCTAAATAGTTGTGTTATTATTATATAAAATGATGTTTAAAATCATAATATACCTAGTACCTATGATAAATCGAATTAGAATGATCAGTCTGATATAAATATTTGATATAAAAAATTGAACAATACAAAATTACAAAATTAAACTTTAAAAAGCATAATGTTAAATAAAATAATATAACATTAATACATACATTGATTTATTAAACTATAGCAGTCCATTACATATTGTGTTAGTAGAAACTAAAAAACATTATACATAAAATACAAATAATAGAAAAAAACCCAAAATGTTTAGCTATTTAACCTCTAAATGCATGTAAAATAAAAATAGTAACTTTTATAAACCTTATTATAGTTAAAATTTAGAAATGTCAAAGAAAATATTAACACTTAAAATAAGACACTTGTATTCATAAAACAATGTAGGTAATAAAAAATAAAAAATACTATATGGTTAGTATAGTTAATACGATAAATTTAATTATAATGAACAGTATAAAATAATTATAATATTAAACTTTAAAAAGCATAATTTTTAATAAAATAATATAACATTAATAAATAAATATTTAATTATTGCAGTCCTTGCATACTATATTACTATGTTAGCAGAAACTAAAAAACATTGTACAATGTACATAAAATACAAATAATAGAAAAAAAAACTAAAATATTTAGCTATTTAGCCTCTAAATGCATATGGAATAAAAATAACAACTTTTATAAACCTTATTATAGTTAAATTTAAAAATTTCAAAGAAAATATTACTACTTAAATTATATAAATCTTAAATATATTAAATCAAAATCTTCTGACTGGCACAATATTATGAGAGAGGAATATTATTGTTTACCTTGTGTATGTACTGTATTAAAATAACTGTTGTCAGATGATGTTTCAGACTCGTAATTATATTGTTGACCGTGTGGAAGATGTGGTGTAGATGATGCAAAATGGTATTGACTGTTACTTGGGATCGGGTACTGATAAGTGTCTTGTTGGTTATGTATTGGTGTATGAGATACAGACTGTGGATTTGGTGTATTTTGTGGTCGATTACATGATTGTTGGGTAATGTGCTGTAATTCTAGTTCTGAGACAATTGAAAACATTTTGGATCTCGCTACATGTTGGTGGTATGATGAAAATTGTTTGACCATGGAACACATACTTGAAAAAAATTTATCATTTACATCTAAATTTTTTTCATCTTCTTTAGATTTCGTTTCATTTTCTTTTTGTTGTATTATATATTGCATTAATGTTTTAGATGCGGATTCAGGATAGTTATCTGATAATTTAATTTTTTTTTTGGATACAGAGCTGTTTTTTGATACTGGCTTACGAAACGGTTGTGATGTTGAAGTTCATGAATTTTGACTCTGTATTGATTGTACTTCATGACTATCTTCGGACGAAGAATTCAAATTTTCCGATTCTTCACACTGACCTTCATTATCATCAGAATCGTCATCATCATTTACCATGGATTCAATGTTACTTATTGAGTCTCTTTCCTTCATATGTGGTCTTAAAAAACCCATCTCGTCTTCAAATTTCCATTTTTTTATATTATTGGCTTTTTGTCCAGACTTGGTAACTGATTTTTTAGCAGCCCGTCTAAATGCGTCCCTTAGGTTTGTCCACGATTTTTTACAGTTTTCAACTGAAATATTTTTTTTTAAGTTTTCTCTAAATATTATATTAAAAATTAGTCACGATTTTTTTTATAAGCATTCAAAGTTCAAATCTTGACAAAATACGTACAAATCACGAAAATTTTTAACTTAAAAATTTAAAAAGTGGGCAAGTGTCACACTGCTGTACAATAGGTTATAAGTGAGTTACTGTAATGTATGGTATTAAATTTGAATTCAATGATATAATATCATTGTATACGAAAAACAATTCTGATCGGAGACGAGTTGTAAGTCTAGGATATTTTATACAATATTAATTATATTATATAATGTAAAAAAAAATGTAGGTACCTATAAAAAAAAATCCAAATTAATCAAATTAGATTCATTATGTTACGTGGAACTTTGCTTCAAATTTTCAATCCTTAGCTATAAAAGTTAAACCTTTTTTTAAATTTTTAACAACTAAAGAATTTGTAAATTTTCAATTTAACACATTTTGTCAAAATTTGAACTTTAAATGGTCATAAAAAAAACGTGCCTATGTATTTTTCAACTGCTATTATATTAACTTATGGGGTACCTTGTATTAAATTTTCAAGTTTTTTGACCCAACGAATAAAATTTGAATGAAATGCAAATTTTTAACCGAGATAAATTTATTTATTAATTAGATTTTGGATTTTCTATATAATATTTAATGTACCTTTACGTAGGTATACTATTAAAATGGGTAATTGGCTGTAATACAAGTGCACAGTTTTAAGTAGGTTAAATTTATTATAAATTAAAAATGTATAACTAAATAGGTGATATCAAGAAATTAATAAGACATTAAAAATTATGAATAATTTTTAACTTTTTGAAAATTTTCACGAAATTGTTCAGGTACAACGAAAAATGTACAACACTAGCTCGTGTAACCTATCTATGGAAAATTTCAATATGAGTTACACCAAAAACCAAAATTAATTTTGTCAAAAACCGATTTTTCGGGTTAAAATTCCCGTTTTTCTTATTTATTTCCGCCCGGCGTTTTAAAAACTATTGGAAATAGTATGTATCAATAAATATGTATAGTATTGCTAATAAGTAATATTATTAAAAAATAATTTATTTATCTGGTTGTTTTAATGAGCTTGCAATTTCTCTCCATAAATTTTCTTTTAGCATGTGGTCACTATAATTTTTTTCACTCATATCATACAAACATTTTCTTTCTCTAACCAACTCAATAAGCATCTCTAAATCCATTGTTTTTTTTTTTAAAATTGCAATAAAAAAATTTGAAAGTATGTTGTGGACCCAGTGGCATTGACGGATATTGTCGGACAGAAATTGTTTTTGTATTCACATTGTACGGACAGACATGGACAGGCAGCGACACGACACGGCAAAACATTCTTGTCGAGGATGTCTTGTCGGTACGGTCCGTGTCTGTCGTGCTCGGTCCTTACATATGTGAATTACGTCATTACAGACAATGTTTATAATATTTTGTCGTGTCGTGTCGTGCCGTGACGTGACGTGTCGTGTCGTACTAGTGTGAATCGGGCTTAATGGGTAATTAATTTTAAAAGCATACCATCATTAATATCCAGTAACGCCAGGATACTTTTAACAATCGAAAATATTAAATAATGTTCCTGATAATTTGTATATTTTAAATAAGTAGGTACCTACTATCTCTGTTTTTTTTTTTTTGCAGAATTGTCAGTAAAATAACCAGTGTTAGGTAAATTACTTTAAAACATAAAATTTGTTACAATTGAGTTAATTAAAATAAAATATGATTGAATGTATACAGCGATACAAAAAAAAAAAATGTTGTTACAGTGATTTGTAATGTACGTTATATTACTACAATACACTGCAAATCTGAGCGCACGGTAGTGCGCCAGGCCAAGTTCCATCAATCCCAGTGTATCTTTACACGAACCAATTCGCCCAGTTTTTCTAACCCATATATTTTGAAATTTAAAACATATATTAATCTCGAGTAGCTTAGGACGCACAGTGGGATAAAAGTAATTTTAGCACGCCAAAAGTCCGAATTTAAATGGCTTATAAAGTAAATTCTTATGACACAATTATATAGTATAGTTGTTCGATATTTTATTTTCATATCAACACTATCTCTAATTGTTCCCATTATCGTTGTAATGAGCTCGTTAACCAAGTCAAATAATAAAAGGATTTTTCGTTATCTGTTTTTATTCATTTGAACAACCAAGTGCGATCGTGTAACATAATATGTGTCTATACGTACATTAAATTATCAATATCGAGCAAAATAATTCAAAACCAAGTTAGTTAGTTTAAAAACTAAAAAAGTTATTCCTTTTCAAACTACAGACATAAGTGATACAAGTATGCTTACAGTTTCGCTAGTTCCTCTCCAACTTCAATGTGTGAACAACAACAAAAAAATTGTACTTTGGTCTAATCCTAGATATTCTTCCACTCGTTTTTGTCGGCCATTAAAATGTATTTTTATGAAAGAAAATAATGATAAAACAATCGAAATGTATACAGAAATTGAAGATGAAATATCTAGATTAACTAATACAATAATTTATATTAATGATACATCAATTATAAGCATAAATCATGCTCTAATTTTTTCAATGATTGATGGCAAGGTAATGTTAATTTATTTTATTAATGTAGCCTATTTTTAAATAATATTTGTATCCTCGAGTTTGTAGTGCAGTAACATCATGTCAAACATGTTATATATGAGGATGTAAACCGTCACAAATTAATAATTTTGATCAAGTTTTCAAGCGAAAGATTAATACGGAAAATTTTAATTAAATTTAAATTACGCTAAAGAAGCGGCAAGATTGTTTGTGCATCTATATCCGTGGTTTTATTTACCAGCAAGTATACACAAAGTGTTAATTCACGGAGGAGATATTATTCGTGCTGCTCTGTTACCAATAGGTGGATAATATCAAAATTTTACTAAAAAATATAATTATACTAAAATTTAAAAATTTAAATACATTATAACCTATTTTTTGGTAATAGATCAATTATCTGAAGAAGCTGCTGAAACATGTAACAAAGAATATAAAAGACTAAGACTTCATCACACTCGAAAAGCATCCCGCATAAATAGTAATACTGATATTTTCCAAATGATGTTAGTGTCATCCGACCCACTAATTTCATCCCTCCGGAAGACATGTAAAAAGAAAATATATGAGCTTTCTCCAGAAGTAAAATCTTTGTTAGATTTTGAATCCGAAGATGAGGGAAATTGTTCAAACAGTGATACCGATGAAACCGGTGAAAATAGTGATTTAGAGTTAGATATAAGCAGTCTAAGCATGTAGATGATTTTGTATTTGGATTTTTGTTAAAATAATGAACAATAATATAAAATGTGTATTAAAATAATTTTGGCGTGCTAAAATTACTTTCATCCCACTGTGTACCCGTTGTCCAAACTCGTATATAACATCGCAGCAACAATAAACGTACCCGCACGCGCACGATTGCACGCGTTGCTTATAAGTTATTATATACGAATTCTGAATATTGCTTGTTCGACGCTGCCGTTTGTCCAATATCCGTATAATATAAGAACGCAGCTTAAACGTACCCGCACGCACATGATTGCAGCACATCGCTTATACATGCGTACGGCGTACCCATATACCCATATGCTCCTGGTATCTGACTATCTGAGAGAAATAACCAGTTCGCACACGACAATTAATGTAATAGACAAATGTAAAGTAGGTAGTAACTAGTAGGTAATTTATAACTATTTTACTATTTAAAAATGTAAAATTAAGAATATTATAAAATTAATTTTCTTTATTTAATTAATTTTAGTACGGGTTGCAATCGTCCCGTCGTTCAAACCACGAACTGTCACTATATATGCATATAATACATATATATATATATATGGAATACATTCTTTCTTCTAAGACGGTATCGAAAATAAAATGAAATGTGCAGTCCGAAATTTTACAAATGATAGGGCCTGAAATGTCCAGCTTCTATAAAAAAATTAGAACCTCCAACTATAATATATTCAAGTAATGAAGATCATAAACACGAATCTTGCAGTGAATAAATCGTCAACAGCTGTCTGCATCAGTAAAAAGAAAAGCAACTGATAATCCACACGATAAACCAAGTAAAGTTTTAATTCAATGTTTAAATGACCAGTCAACTAGTAAATCAGAAATTACTAATTTAAAATATGTTAAAAGAAACGCATACAATGCACGCCGTAATATTTTACCTCCTTTACCAAAAAATATGAACTCTGTCCACGAAGCTATTGAGCAACTTAATATAAAGACAATTCACGACGAACATTTTGTATTAACAAATAATGAGATATATAATTTAATATTTTTTTCATGTAAATTGACTGACAATTTTGTGCTTAAAAATCAAAAGCAAGTTGTCAAAGTTATCAATATTGCACAATCAGCTATAACTAAGGAACCTTTAATTATTGGACATGCATTTCTTAAACAAGTGCCATTATACATCAACCCAATACAATCAACCAAGCTAGATGTTTCGATTGTTGAAGAAATGTCAGATGAACTAAAATGTTGGAAAATTGATAGTATAATGTACAAAGCAATAGTTGTTATTTTTGAAAATAGAAATATTGAAATGCCAACTATACATTCAAATTAATTTTATACTTTGCAGTTATATATATACCTGTTATCGCCCTAAGTAGGGAATACCCGAAGGACCACTCAGTAATGCCAGAGAACGATATATGTTTTTGACTATGGGCTATGTCACCAATAACGCCTAATATTGCACTGGATAGGCAACCATATGTGCCCTCGCCTGATGCTTGACGGGAAGGCAATTCTACGCACGACGACGACAACAGCGAGGATGGGAAAGACCTACCGAAGGAATGATGATGGTGCAGACTAGTTATGTGGTCGACTCGGTTTGGTGCAATGACCAAAGAGCTCACAAAAACATGGGATAATACTTAAACTAACTTAACACTACTGACGTCTTGAGATATGGTGGTGTGATGCTGTAGGTAGAAGTCGATCTGAATGACCTGGGAGGCTCTCACACAACGTATGTACGTTGCTGGCGGATTTACGCAACTACTGATGGCACCAACGTTGACAATAACCGACCGCCAAGTTTGATGTTGAGAATAATAATAGAAATAAAGTAAAGACTTACGATTGCAGTGACTTTATTTGTCTACTTTAAGCACAATAATAACAGATAATAATATGCTATAACGCAACCGTGTGCACAATAAAAGTGATATAATGTGATCGCTTTATTAGCGGATACACATACGAAAACAGAATCGTTTAGTTTGCGAATACAAAAAATAACAATTGGGGTCACTTTAATAGCGGACCAACAAAAATAAGTGAATACAACAGGCGACATACTTGTCGATGTTAGTAGACAATATAAAAGCCAATAATAATAATAATAAAAATAATAGTGATAATAAAATGGCGTTGGCCACAGAAAGTAAACAATACAACGTTTTAAGAACGATAATATAAAACTATCTGCGGCAACAGGCCGACAGATAATTTATATGACAAAAACACAAAGAGAATAAATATGAAAAATACAACAATAACAATAATACACAAGGAATAACGGTAGGAAGAGGAGAGGGTGGAACGATAATAACAGCCGCATTGTCGGGCTCATTAGCATATCACATCTGCTACTGGAATCGACGAGTGTGACGACGGCGGGTCATTTGGCACAAACAATACCACTTGTACCGGTGCAACACGATTGCGCACTTTTTACCTTTTTACCTGAAAAAAACACAACACGATTGCGCACTTTTTACCTTTTTATATTTGAGAAAACATAACACGATTGCGCACTTTTTACCTTTTTATATTTGAGAAATCATAACACGATTGCGCACTTTTTACCATTTTATATTTGAAAAAACATATTCCTTTATTTTATATTGCTGGCTTATTTATTATAGTTTAAGCTTTAAGAAACACACTACCCGCCAATAGTACTTTGTACCTATATACAATAATTACGGATACTATATTATGGCAGCTACGGATCTGTAAATAATATTTTATTACCAATAACTGATAAGTGTTAGTGAATGTGTTTTCAAACATATTACTTTTCTAACGTGTTCACATCCGATAATATCCGATAGTAAAGTTAGATAATATTTATTTTACAGTCGCCAGTCACATACTCACATATCGAAACGTGATATTATATTGTGGCAGTCTCATACCGCGCAACGTGTATATTTCCGTTTTTTTGTTGTGCAATTTTTTTTTGGGAAAATGGAGGTACAAATACAAAAAAAATTTGAAACCGAAAAAGGTAAGCCATGCATTTTAGTTGATGGGTATAAATTTAGTGAATTTAAAGTACTGAAATAGTGTGGAAATATTCGGTATCGCTGTACAAACAAAAATTGTTCTACCAGTGTATTAGTTGACAAGGATGTAACCAAAGTGTTGAGTATGTTAAATGAACATAAACATGACGAGATTCCAGAAAATATTGTTGGTGTTGATGCAAATTGTGAGTTCTCGTTTAAAAAGAAAATGCGAAAATGATTATCTCACAAGGCCGAATAAAATAATTAGGCAAGAACTTAGAAAAACCGAAAAAGATATCCAGCCGGTTTATTCTGATACAAAGTTTGTGGAGAAAATGTATGTATGATAAACGTAGAAAAAATATTCCAAAACTTCCAAAGTCTTTAGAGGAATCGATAACTCAGTTATTTGATAGTCGTGAAAATATTACAACTAATACAGGTGAACTATTATGTCGCATGGAAGAAACTTCAAGCCCAGTTATATTTACTTGCAAGACTAATCTTGAACTATTAAGTCTATCATCCCATATTTTTGCAGACGGAACATTTTTATATGCACCCAAATATTTTGAGCAATTGTATACAATACATATATTACAAAATGGTTATTATGTTCCTATAGTTTACTCTTTTTTAAATTCAATATCAACTGAAACTTATGTACAAATGTGGCACACAATTATTAATTTATGTTTGAAATTGGTTGACATAGATTTGAAAAGTTCATTAAATCATTCAAATTTTCATTTTGATTTTGAAAAAAGTGCTCACAATGCTAATACAGTCAACTCGCGGTATAACGAAAATCTCGGTATAACGAATACAACTGTCGTTCCCTTGAAAATCTCGTGATATAACGAACAATTAAATGTATTTTTGGTCCCCTCTAGATAACGAAGATTTTTTAGGCAAAAGTTCTCGCAATGTAACGAATTGTTATAATTTTGGAGATTGATGTTACAAATTATACGAGTTTGTTTCGACTATTATTATTTATTATGCGATAAGATAATGTTCATGTCGTTGCTTATAAGATACACGTCAATATAAATTAAGCTATAACAGAGTTTATTTCAGCGATTATCATGCGATAAAATAAATGACTCTACAACGTTATTGTAACCTCTACGTTATGTCGTTAACGTTTTAGTTTAGTTTCGTTGTTGTGTCAAATTTGGAGAACACTATTGACTGCATAAGCGCAAGTAACGACAAACAAAAAAAAATAACCGATTTAAAAAAAAAAAATATGTCTATATATGTAATAAACTAAAAATAAATTGTAATTAATTAATAAATAATATGTATGTATGTAATTATACAAATCTAATAAAACCTAGATTTATTTTCTTTTAAATCTCGTTTAAACGAATTTTGTTGATATATATGCTTTTGATATAACAATTAATTTCGGTGTAACGAACTTTCGATATACCGAACTTTTTTCTCAGTCCCTTGAAATTCGTTATATCGTGAGTTGACTGTAGATATTTTTTCCCAAACTGCAAAATTATGACCTGCAGATTTCATTTAGCCCAATCTTGGTTCAGGAAAATTCAAAGTGACAATAATTTATTAAAAAACTATAATTCAAAATCTGAACTAGGTATTTGGTTGAAACAATTTTTTGCACTTGCATTTTTACCCTCCGAAGATGTAGAAGAAGGTTCTGCTTATTTAATTGAAAATAGCCCTGCTGATAATTTTGAATTTGCCGATTATATACTGAACAATTACATATCATCTGATTCCGCTTTTCCACCGATTTTATGGACAACTGAACCTTCAACAGAGGCAAGAACGACCAATGGGCCAGAATCTTTCCATAGCCACTATAATGCTCAGTTTTATAAATCTCACCCATCTATTCACCAAGTTATACATATTTTATTAGATATTCAAAGTGAATCTTATTTTAAAAAATATATAGTATGAAACAACAAAATATTAACAAGCCTCGTAAAGAACAAGAAGAAAATATTATATATCTAATTAATACGTGGAAAAAATATAAAAATAATGAGATATCATTAAATGATTATTTACTGACATTAGGACCACGTTTTTGTGCTAAAAAGTTATAAAAACTTGATTTTTGTTATATTTTCTATTTTTTTTTTATTCGTTGATCCGGAAGTAATTGTGATGTATTATATTATAATTATTTATTTTTGTTTAATGTTGGGAAAATTTTTGAATTTTTATTGCGTATTATTTGTATATTATACTATACTAAGTTTTAATATAGTAAGTAAATCATTAAAGATATTATAGGACAATTATTGTTAATTTCTCTAATTTATTCCAAAAAAACAAAATATTTGTTTTGCACAATCATTGTTGCATTTGCTCAAATATTAAAGGTAAAAGGTGCGCAATCGTGTTGGGTTTTCCCAAAGATAAAAAGGTAAAAAGTGCGCAATCGTGTTGTGTTTTTTCAGGTAAAAAGGTAAAAAGTGCGCAATCGTGTTACGCCCCTCTTGTACATATTAATACCTTATTGTATATAATAATTATATATTTATACTATAATATATTCTTAACTATATAGTTAAATAGGTTTAATACTAGTTAGTATAAGTTAATATAAGTTTAATACATCGTAAACTGTATTACTATACATCGTAAGCCTAATAATTTTAGTGATTTTTTTTAAAAAAATTTAAAATGTTTTCTTTTATACTGAACAGGGCTATAGGTATTATTTTTATTATTATAGGTATATATTTTTAAATTAAATTCTGGTTAATGCATAATATATACTATAATGGGTACTAAACTATATTTGAAACTTACATAGTAGAATTATTTATTAATATTTTAGAATCATTCTACAAGAAAGTCAAATTAAATTTTATGAGCATTTGAAATTTATATTTTTACAACATTTGATATTCACTCGATTTCTCGTGTAACGATTTTAATATTTTTGTTGTAATTAAAAACCAAATGACTGTAGATACTTGAAAATTTCACTGAATGTTTGTATTAGCATTTTCTATACACCATAAAGTTTTGAAAATAATTATCTATTTTTGAGCCGTTACGGATATTGTCAGTTTTCAATTTTTTTAGTTTTTTTTTCTATAAATATCAATCAAATTTTATTTGTTGGGTATAAAAGGGTGAAAATTTAATTCAAGGCTCCTGATCTATTGTTACAATAGCAGTTGAAAAATATAAAAAAATATATAGGCACTATTTTTTTTATAAACATTTAAAGTTTGAATTTTGACAAAATTTATTAATTATTTTATAGTTATAAATGTATAAAATGTTCAACTTTTGTAGCTAAGGATTGAAAATTTAAAACAAGGTTCCACGTAAATAGTTGAATACATAAATTACTTTATTCACAATCATATCAACAAATATATTATTAGTAATATCATAGGCTGATTGACCGTTTTCGTTCAGAATCGTTTTTCTTATACAATTGTGGTAATCTGACAATCGGGTTGATTGTGTGGTTTGCCGGGTGCAACGAATCCGGACCTTTCGGCGTGGCCATCTCGGCGTGGGTCTATTTCGGCGTGGTCATTTTTTCATAAAATGATTTTAATCGCGTTTAGATTATATAATGTTAGCATTGATTATATTGTACCGATATAATTTATCAGTTTTTATCTCACTTTCGTCGGTTGGATGGAGGTATGCCGTATGAACTGTATATAATAATAATTATATATATATATATACTATGGGATTATACTGTCATACAACATAATCTATATTACGGTCTAAGTTAATAAAGATATAGGTTTAGGTATAGTTAACCTATACGCTGTGTCGATAGACGATCATTGAGTAGATCATCAAGTAGTCAGTACCTAGTTAGTAGTCACCATGGCACAAGCAATTGAAACTTTTCGTGGACGTGAAATATTTGTACATGATGGGTACATGTATATTTTTATGGTACAGTTGTAAGAAATCGTCGTCGAATCCCACTTTCCCCCCCTATAATCTGGAACGTTTATGATCGAGTACTTAATAAAGAAGATCGAACAAATAATCATGCAGAAGCGGCAAATCGTAGGCTTAATCTACAAATGGCAGTTGACCACCCGACACTATGGGCATTTATATCATGTTTAAGGAGAATACAAAGTGGCCGAGACACCTTCTTTTGCCAATTAGAAACAGGCAAAAGTCCACCAAAAAAGAAAAAAAATACATCGACGTCGATAAACGTATTTTAAAATTAGTCAGTGATTATGATAATCGTAATATTATGAGTTTTTTAAGAGGAATAGCACATAATTTAAGTATGATGACCTGAATATTTTTATTCATAATTTTAATAGCAATTCTAATTTTAATACTAATTTTTGTATACAGTTTTTATACAAAAATTTTTTATTCATTTATATTTTATACCTAATTTCTGAGTGACCTGAATATTTTTATTCATAATTTTAATAGCAATTCTAATTTTTATACACAGTTTTTTATACAAAAATTATTTATTTATTTATATTTTATACCTAATTCTGTAATGGCCTTACGCCGAAATGTCCTAGACCGGGGTTGCAAGTAGCAAGACCATGGAGAAAAGATTTCTTCTTTTTGATTGAAATAAAACTTGTTGAAGATGTACTCTGGTTAGGTTAGGTTAGGTTTCATTTTGGTGAAAATTATTAAAAGCCAAATAATATAATTCTGGTGCTGAGTGTCGTGAAGATGCTTGTGATGGCAATGGGTGTACACGTCTGATTACAGACCGTTTTAGGTCTGCTTTTATAAGGGTCTCCTACTCCCCTACCTTCCGCCTTGCCAATCGACTTATCCGTATTGCCAACAGAGTGCTATCTATATCCTGCACGCTTAGTTGTGCAAAAAGTCCTATCACTGTGTCCATCATGTTGTCAATCATTTATTAGAGACTACTTTCCTGTTTCTATTTATGTACGTTATATATATATATATATACCCAATTCCCATTGTTTTATATATGATTGACGATTCGCATATAATATGATGTGGTCCTTTCAAATATTATTCATGAATTAACGTGATTGACTGTTTACGATAACGCTATTGACAGTTGACACCCTTCGTCATCTTAGTCGTGTATTTGGGTATTTGGCAATTGATATACATATACATATACGTAACATTATTTCTTATTCGTTTAAATTTATTATATCTGTCTGTAAACTATCTAAGCTTTATTATTTGATATGCGTAGGAGTAAACGGATGTCATCCGTTACACAATGATATTAAATCATTGCATTCAAATTTAACACCATCCATTATATAATGACCCACTTGTAACCTACTTTACAGCAGAGCCACTTGCCCACTTTTTTTAATTTGCCAGTTCAATATTACCATGACGTAATGGCTATAACCAATAATTGTATGGTTGACATTATAAATAAATTATATGGCATATGATACTATTTTAAAATACACGTTACATATTATAATTGGTACTTAGTTCCGTATATTTGTTAGGTATTAATATTTTAAGCAACCGGAGATGCGTATTTAAGGTTAGTTTTTTTCTTATGTATGGTGTTCAAGTGACATGCTGGTCAATAGTTAACCCTAGTCCCTAGATGAGATATTATAATATAGGTACAAAACTAGTTTCCTGTTGCCACAAAATATGTTTGGCATATCCCAATACCTACAATAAGACGTATGACGAAACATTTATACTGCAAATAAGTAATATATTTGTTTATTGTTCGACGGTGGGTGGGATTGCGAGACACGGTGGATAGTTGCGTGCAGTAACTCCGCCTTGTGAACAATTATATATCCCGCCCAGAAATCCTATACGTCAAACAATAGCGTTTGGTGAGGTAATTTTTTACTATCGATGTTGTTTTTTACATTTTGTAGTTAAAAATGTATTAAATGTTTAACTTTTATAGATAATGATTGAACATTTAAAACAAGGTTTACGGAAATAGGTTATTCTGAAACCAAAAAATATAAAAACAGTTTTTATTATAGTTATTTTATGTTCAAATGGATTCAATTTAGTTGTGTTTGTTGCCTGGCCATTTTTAGTTTATCTTTTTATCGACGCTTTGCAATTGCAATCTCGTAAAGATGTCCACCTAATTTTTAAAACATTGACTGAAATTACATTATTATTAATAAATAATTTGTACTATAATACAAAATATATATATTATAGTTTTTATACAAATTAAAAAAAAATGATATATGGTATAATACTTGTATAATAAGTATATAAATATAAAATTTAAATACTTTTTTTTATAAAAAAACTTAATATTTTTTTTATTCCAAAATAATTTTAATATTTTTTAAAATAATAGAAAGACGTGAGTATAACATTTTACATCAATATTATTTGTATTTAATGGACTTAAGCAAACCTGTGATACCCCGCTACACTAGTAATGGACTTCCACTATAGGTTTAACCTGGTAGCCGTTTTTCCCGAACTACTTTTTCCCGACAAATATTATTCCGGAAATAAAAAATTTAAAAATATTGTTATTTTTCTATAATATAATATTATATTTTATATCTATAAGTAAAATACAGCTATTGCTTTACATTCTAATTCATAAACAATTATTTTTTCCATGCGATAAAGATAGTATTTACGAAAAAGACCCGTACTTTTCTTCGTATCTTGCCTTTATTGCACTTAACCGTAGTTACAACGACATGTGCATATATAACTTCGCAACACGAACATTTAACATTTATTTTACATCGATATCACCACACTATAGTAATCGTAGAGTCGCGTATTATTCGCTTGCTATCAGCCTTCGTTATACTTCCATTTTCAAATATCTATAAAAGTAGTGTGTTTTATTGTAAATTGTATAGACAAATTATTTTTTTTATTGAGTCATTAAACTATTGGTTACCAGTTAATTAAACTAATGATCCGATTTCGGTTGAATAAAAATTTATTCGTTCATTAAACAGTAGTACAGTTCGTCAGTAACCACGAGCGTGCTCAGAATTTCTGGCAGGGTAGTCATACACAAGTACATAACACATTAACACACACACATATTACGTATATATTATATTCATATTCACACCTAAGTTATAAATACGAATTTGGATAGGGTAAACTCATTTAACTACATTTACCATAGTAAAAATATTTTATGATTGACTATTAATTATTATCATAATAATAATATTGAATATTGAAGGGGGGGGGGGGAGTTCGCAGAGTAGTCAAGTGCCTACCATGACTACCCCGTGCGCACGTTTATGTCAGTAACTACCTATGCGTCTGTTCAATGCGTTACACCACTTACACACTCTTACATATAACATTTTTGCATTTTTACTTGCTTACCACGTATATAATTAATTAATTATTAATATTTAATACATCACAAAGTAGGTAATTAAATACACTTTAAAAATAACTGATTCCGAATCATCATCTAATTCTGATGATGAAATGGTGTTAGATGTATTATTTTATTTACCCAGACCAAAATACTTTCGGGATAGGTCAAACTCATTGGAGGATTTCAACGATTTTGACTTTAAATGTAGGTTTAGGTAAGTAACTAATAGGGAATAGCTATAATAACTAATAAGTTATATAAAATGTAAAATCGTACCTAATTTGATACACAATATATTTTTACAATAGACTATCAAAGGAAACTTTTGTATTTTTATTACATTTAATTGGAAACGATTTGCGACGTTCTACAAATAGAAGCTTCGCCATTTCTCCAGAAATACAAATTTTGGTGACTTTAAGATACTATGCTACAGGTACCTTTCAATTTTGTATAGTGTAACCTACATCAAAATGTACTGTACCTATATTTTTATTTGTTTTTCTAAATTTAATGTTATATATTATGGTAAAGTTACTGTTGAACTGAACACATGTGTTGATGCATACAGGCGGCTGCTCGGATCTATTATAGTGGTAATTTGGAATTTTGTCGCTGCCACCCAAGGCACGTATAAGTCGTAAATGATTATAAGTCTATGTCTGGTTTTAGACAGGAACGGCATACGTGCATAACAGCAACGACGACCAAAATTTAAAACTATATGGTTTAGAAATAGAATTTTAAAAATCTAAATTCAAAACGCCCCGTAAGAAGTTTCTTTTACACAAAAAAAATTTCCGAAATCAGTTCACTACGCGGCGGTGCTAGGTGTGTTTTGAGCAAAAAAACCAGTCACGTGCAGTCCTTAAGAGTAGGTCGCACACTCGCAACCTCATATTATGCTGTCGCCGTCTTATACAGTGGCGTAGCCAGAAATTTTGTATGGGGGGGGGGGGGGGGGGGCTAAGTATACAAATACAAATACTACGATAGTATAATAGAACAAACTAATACACAAGGGTATTGTTCATCTAAAATGTTGTTGTAGGTGGTTCCAGGTTCTGTTCATGACAGTACAATTTTTGATAATAGTATGTGTAGGGCTAAGTTTGAAAATTGAGAATATGGAAATAGTTTGTTACTCGGAGACGGGGGCTATCCATGTCGCGATTACACGATGACTCCTCTTCTTCGTCCTGTTACTGAAGCTGAGAAGAAATATCAGGTATTAGTATATTATTTATTATTAGGAAACATTTAATACTACCATTAATAGAAATTACATTTCTCTCTTTTCACTCTTAATTTTCCACAATCTGGTTCGAATACAATTTTTAGTTATAAGGAATTAAAATTAAATTAATCGAATACATTTTTTTTTTATAATTTTTGCTTCATTAAAATATCTCCGACCGCCATCATTAAAATAACTTCCAGAGAAATTAAATTTAGTTTAAAAACTATGCATTTAAAAATATCATTTTTTATCATATAAAGCTCATAAGAATCGTTGTAGAAAGGTGTGTGGAAAAGGAGATTTCCGGTGATAGCTGTAGGAATACGGACATAGCTTAACACGGCTATGACGACCATTGTTGCCACAGCTGTTTTATACAACATTTTAAAAGAACAATGTGATGAAATGCCAGCTGACGAAAATGCCGTTGATAATGACTTACTTCTGGAAATTGATATGAACCCTGTAAGACAAACAGGCAATTTAGTCAGAGGACAGTTAATTTACCTGATATTTACATAAAAACCATGTTATAGTGGTAACTATTAGTTAGTAATATAATGTATGTATATTATTATTTGTAAATTTTTTGTATTATTCATTAGATTATATATTTATTATTCAAGTATAATAAATAAATTAATATTATAAAGTTATAAAGTTATAAAAATGAAAATAAATATTATGTAAAAAAAATTAACTTATTTTATTATATCATTTTAATATTATACTAAATGCTTAAATTATGAACAGTAAGTTAAATATTGCTCATAGTTTAATTATTTGTATGATCATACCTGCACATATGTATTTACTCAAATCCAAACATTTTTTTTCGTGCTTGAGTTCCAATAATAATATTTCTTCTTTAAATTTGTTTTGACGAGATTCACTTTCCAATCTTTCCACTTCAAATTGTATTTTTTGTGTCATAAGTGTTTTTTCTAGTTCACTTACTTCAAGGTCAACATTTGCTTTTTTTAACATAATACTGTGTAGTTCGGGTCTGGTACGAAACATCGACAGTCAATATATCGACAAGTTAAAAGGTCGACGGTCGAAACTTCGACCAGTACAAAATGTCGACGGATCCTTATATCGATAAGTACAAAATGTCGACAGGTCAATATATCGACAAGTACAAATTATCGAAAAAAAAAATACTACATTTTATAGTTTAACGTCGAGATAAAGTGAACGGTATTCTTTTGGATACTGAATACTCTGTAATAGCTTTATATACACAGATAACGATAAAATAAATAGTATTTCCCGTGCGAGAGAGATATGAAATCATTTCGATTTAGTATGTATGTGCTGTTAATATTAAAAAATCAGTCGGGATTTTAAAACGGGTCAACAAGCTGAATTTTTATAATGTAATTATTTTTATAATAATATATCAGTATTTATTAAATAATTATTTTGAAATATATAATTTTATCTTGAGTATTTCATGAATTACAAAAATATGTAAACATCAACTTGAAAAGTTGAAACACTATCTTTTTAATATAACTGTTAATAATTATAGGTATAATAATTTATGAAGAACTTAAATCGAATTAAAATATAATATTTCATTAGGTATAAATAGTCACCTATATAAGTGACAGTTACCGAAAAAAATGCTATCTACTATGCGTACAGTATATAGTATAATTATCCAAACTTATAGGCACGAATTCACGACGATGCACAAAACTGTGTGCGAGTCCTATTTTTATTGCGGTCTTATCGTTACCATCGTTGTCATCCGATATATATGTAATACCTAATCCGTCATAATGTTTTATTCTTATGAGATAGGTAATTGATGATATACAAATAATATATTAAACTTAATAATATTAATAATCATGTTTATTTTTTTTTAAGTTTAAAAGTACCTACTTAGCTAGTTTATTTTTTTGCAAACATATGTCTTTACTGATTTTTGCTTAAATTACGTAGGTACAACAAATTTCAAGTATCGAACCACAAGCATTTTTATATTTTATTTTTTATAGAAAAATGGAAATTTGGAACTAATACCGTCACAAAAAGGAAAATATATCCGTGAACATTCAGTTTATATCAAAATCAACGCCGTAAAAATAAATTGTATTGGAGATGCGATCAACGTATTTCCATTGGTTGTAAAATTTAATTTGTAAAAATAATTCTAAAATATTTTTTTTTATTTACATTATTTGTGTACTTATTTTAATTTAAATTGTAGGCATTTATTGACTTGTCGACGTTGTACTTGTCGATATAATGATCCGTCGACATTTTAACTTGTCGATATATTGACTGTCGACGTTTTAACCGGCTCCCGTGTAATTCATCTTCAAATTTTGTGGTATTTTCTGTTTTTGCTAATCGTTTGTTATTCAAAATAGATTAACCTTCGTACACTTTCTTGGAACTTATCTGCTTAGATTCATTAACATTAATAATATTTTTAGATTTAGCGGAGATTACATTTTCAGACAAATTGGATTTAGGAGTACAGGATGATGAAGGAACGGATTCATTTAATTATCTGGATTCTGGTTCAAGGGTATCACATATCCCTTCATAATATTTTGTAAGACATATGCTAAAGCAAAAAAATCAAAAAATTAAAAGCAAGCAACAAACCAATCATATTTTTAAATAATCATCAATAATTAATAAAAAAATATATATACAAACCATCAGTGTTGGGAAGTAACTTAAGTTACAGGTAGCTATAGCACAATTACTTTTTATGTAATTTGATTGTAATTTAATTACATTTTATTGTTAGTAATTTATATGTGATTTAAATTACTTTTTGTACTTACATAATTACATATCTAAATTACTCGTTACTTTTTTTTTCGCAACACCAACATTTGTTATTTGGGCGTAATATAGCAACTAAGGTATTCCGTACTTCCGCGATTACTAGGTACTCTCTAGGTCGGTTTAGAGCAAAAGGATCTATTATAAGTTGTATACAGAAAGAAAACCATTCAGCCAATAAACATAATATACTTCTTTAGAAAACATATATTAGTTCCTTTACCCTGTACTGAATCAGAGAGTCACCATTGTGAAAGTAAGGAATACCTTTGTTGCTATATTACATTCAAATAACAAATGTTGATGTTTCAGATTCTCATTCACATGGGCGCAACTAGAGTAAAATTAATGACGTGCTAAAACCTAAAGCACAACATGAAAACCACCCTTCCTTATTTATGATTATTACACACTAAAATGTTTTTATTTAAGAAGATGTCAGCGGCCACTCAGCATACCATTTGTTTTCTCTCTCTGGTCCACGCGCGACATATACACAACGCATTTACGCAGAATATTTTTTTATATCTAGGAAATATTAAACCTACTGATTCTACTTATTTGTGTACACAGTGCAATTAATACAACAATAAACCAAATGTAATAAACGCTGATGTTTCCATTGACCATTACAAATTAAAATAACTTAGAAAAAAAAATATATTTTGATAATTTATCATAAATTATTATTTATAAAATCAGAAGTTTTACTATTACCAATATTGTAAGAAACCGGCACAGACGATTTGGAACTCCCAAGCACCCTCCCCCTCCATAGTTAGTAGTTGCGCCCATGCTCATTCATTATTTATTCATGCCTGAATCACGATTACACAAATTGTTTGATGTTCCATCATCTACAATATCTTCCACATCTACATTTTAATTAATAAAATGATAATATTTATATATTTAATATTGTTACAAATTAATTTATGTATTATAAACTGACATTAATAACATATTTGTATGACATGCTAATTGACATTATGCACCATGGAATACCAATATAATAAATATATTTACCTACCTGTATTGTAGTCACCATCACAATCTACTACATTGTTTAGATGATCCAATGGTTTTCCCAGTAAACCAAAAATTTTTTCCGTAGATTTTGAAATACTTGGAATGTGAGTACCTCCACCTGTTATATACATTTGTACCTATATAGAATATGAATAAAATAAATATGTTTTTCAATCAGTTCTCAATAAACAGATAAGTTGAATTATATAATTATAAACAGTAAATACAGTTTAAAATTATTATATAAAATAAAATTTGAAATTTGAATATAATACAACATTTAACTTCAATATAATATAAAAAAAAAACTTTAACTAATAGCTTTTGCAGCAGGTGTAATTTAAGATCAATAAAAAAAATAAAAATAACTTCAATATAAAATAACCCATAAAGTAAAAATTACATGTTATTTTAGCAATATTAAATTATAAAACAGCAAAATAATAAATTTACCTTATCGTGACTTTTTTCTTTCCTAGCATCTTTTTTCAGTCCATCGTACAAAGTTTTAATTGTACATCAATTCTGATGCCTGATTGTTGTTGCATACTATACAAACAAGTGATCTCAGACCAGGCCTCAGTTTTTTTTTTGGTTCCAAACCGCATCAGTCTGAATAAAATATTTTAAAAACAATTAAACTTAAAAATAAAAAGATATTTAATAATTATTATTCACATGGCTAAATTAGTTTGATATATTTTATTATTAGGACTGCGGACTACTATACTCTTATTACTACCACTAAAAACTGTGACTAAGGATTTTTAATATTTTTCAAATATCATTGTAATTATATAGTAGGAGCCTTGTATTAAATTTTCAAGCTTTTTTACCCAACAAATAAAGTTTCATTCATAGAAAAAAAAACTAAAAAAATTGAGAACTGATAATGTCCGTAAACAGCTCAAAAAGAGTCATATTATTTTCAACATTTTATTGTGTATAGAAAATGCCAATACAAACATTCAGTGAAATTTTCAAATATCTACAGTCATACGTTTTTTAATTACAACAAAATAAGAAAATCGTTACAAAAGAAATCGAGACGTGGCGGCTATCCTCAAAATAATATGTGTTGCTGAAAATATTTCAGAGGAAACAACCACCTACCCACCCACCATAACATAATTATTAGAAAATACGAATTACCAATATTTAATCAGTGACTACTGGTTCACATATTTTTCTAATTGTTATCAAAATATAACAGTAAATTAATTTAAAAAAATATATTTATAACACCCTATTTTATAAATTGAAAAATATATATTGTATATTACTATACTTATACAATATTGTATATAATATTATGTATTTTATAATATAATGTCAAAAATGATAGTATATTTTATTTTCATAAGGCATAACATAAGTTTATAATTGAGATAAAATGTAAAATGATGAAATATATATATTTTTAATTTTGTTTTGTCTCACTTTACATGATGAAGTATGGCGTGTCCAATTTGTAGAATTCATACTACCTACCTACCTTTTTTTTAACACATATGCAAACGTTATCATCATCATCAAACATTATTAAATATTAAAAAGTATACAACGTGTAGTATGTACCGAGTACCGATAACCGATTACTAATGTTTTTATAATTTGTAAATTTGTAATCCAATAAAGACATTAAGATTACCTCCTAAGTATTGTAAACTAGATATTATTATATTTAAAATTCAAATTATGTGACTATTTTGAATAATGACATAATGGTAATGAGTAATGACTAATAAAATTATTAAATAATAATTGATTAGGTATCTACCAAGTATCCAATATTCAATAATATTATATTTTTAGCATAATATCGGTAGCAAATGGTCAAGAGAGTGGAGTGGAGGTATAGCAGGTGGTAAGTAGACGGAATATCAATAAACAAACTATTTTTATTTATAGACATACCAACTACCGAAATATAAATACTAGTCCGTTGTCCGTACATATAGGTATTATTTTTATTATAGTTTACTAGTTGAATAATTAATATAAATAACATTCTACAGGAAACGGTTTCTTCTGAAAATGATTTATTCCAGAACTTGTATTTATTTTAGTATTGTTTCGTTTTTAATTATAAGTCATAGTATTATAAATAATTACACAAATACCCAACATCCATCCAACCACTCACCTTGGTACCCACCCACCCACCCACCAAATGTTGTATGTGTTGCTCAAGCAACACTTGCACCATAGGATAGCCGCCACTGGAATTTCGAGTGAATATCAAATGTTGTAAAAATGTGAATTTGAATTTCAAACGCTCATAAAAATTTAATTTGACTTTCTTGTAGACATTTTGTTTTTGATAAAGGTAGAAAAACTTATGGACAATCTTGTATTACATTTTCAAATCTGATTTGAACTTTAAATGCTTATAAATGAAAACTGTGACTAAGGATTTTTAATTTTTTTCATCTGCCTTTGAAACAATAACCTAGGAGCCTTTCAAGGTTTTTTACCCAACAAATAAAATTTTATCGATATTTGTAGACAAAAAAACTAAAAAAAATGGAAACTGAAAATGACCGTAAACAACTCAAAATAAGTCAAAATATTTTTAAAATGTTATGGTGTATAGAAATTGCTAATATAAATATTCAGTCAAAATGTCATATACGGTCATTAGTTTTAGAGTTGCACCAAAAACCAAAATCGATTTTCTCGAATACAGATTTTGTGTAAAAATTCTCGTTTTTCCTTAATTTTTCTTTTATTTTTCATGTCGCTTTTGAAAACTACTGAGAAGTTTTTACTTTTGACCCCCCAAAGTACCAACTAGATTTCCTTTTCTATTAGAAAAGTTAATGTCGAAGAAAATCCAAGCACTTTTACTGTCCTAAAAGGTGATGACAGACACAAAAAAAACACACATCATTGTAAAATCAATACATTTATCGCTTCGCTCAGAATCTAAAATGTAATTCATTTGTACCAAACTACCGATTAGGTTTTCAAATTAAAACAGCTGATTAGTTGTTATCAATTTTCTGTGATAAGCTTAAGACTTCAACATAAACCTTGGTATCATGTTTGAAACCAATACATTTTTACTCAACTGTTTGTGCAACCCAAATCGCTTCATTAAATTATTTAATGATTCAATAAAACTATTCATTAAATAAAATTAAGGAACGGTTTCATGCAACCCGGCATAAGTATATTAATTTACCTAAATACTTAAAAACGCTCATAAAGCTATTATAAAAATTAGAAATATTTAATGAATTCTAAAAAAAAAATAATTTAATTTATAAACATTATATAATATAATATATTATGTTTATAAAAATACACTATATTTTATGTCCTATAATGTTCACGAGCTCCTTCATATTAGTGACGATTATGAACATTTTGGAGCATAATAATATTAGTGCTTTTCCTTTTGAAAACTATTTGAAGAACGTAAAAAAAAATGGTACGTAAACATGAAAACCCACTACACCAAATTGTTAAACGTTTTAATGAAAGAAATCAAATTCAAGGAAATATCTCAAAAACTAAAAAACAATTTCCATATCTTAAAAGTATACACACAAATGGCACTTTATTACAACATGTAAATGGGTTGCAATATAAAAAGTTGTATCTAAAAAATATAACAATAAAAGTTGATATAATAGCCGACTCATTTTTTTTTTCCAAAAAATTTGATGTAGTTAATAATAGTAGTTTATAATATACTACTCTAAATAGTACTAATAATCATTGTAGGAAAAGTATTTGAAATTTTAAGAGCTTTTTATGACAGTCCTATAAGTACCTATTATAACTGTTTTTAATATTTATGAAGTTGATGATTTATCATCTTCTTATTTGTACTGATAATTTGATAATATTAAAAACAAAGTTATGAAAATTGAGTGCGATGGTAAAAACATTACTATCCCAATAAACATTCACTTATAGTAGAATATTAATGTTTAAGGTAAACATCACTGTTATTGTCTAATTCTAAATTTTAATACTTCAAACATTGCCGTTGACCATTTTATTTTATTTTACCTATTTGTATATATTTCAGTGATCTAAAATTGTAAAATATATGGACAATTATTGTATGTTTCATTGAAGAAAACTATGTTGAAGTTGTACTGGAACGCATAGGTAAATCCATAATTGAATTTAGTTATTATAAAACTAGAGCTCTGTCTAAAGATATTGGTAAATGTATTTCTATTTTATGTATAATATTATAGTTATTTAATTCATACATAAATACATTTATAGAAAATTTACAAGTGGCACGGTCTAGACTAGTTCGTGCTGAAAATACTTCAGAACTTTTATCTTTCGATAACTTTGATAAATGAACTAGAAGTACACGTCATAAATTACACGTATCAGATGAAGAATCAGAGTATGATTATTAGATGAAAAACTTTAACAGTAAAACTAAAAAAAAAAATCGATTCAAAATATGGAAATTCTTCACAGTTCGTTCATAATATGCTCCCGTATTTCAGAATAATTATGGTGAATTTATATTAGGTTAATAATAGAAACTGTACAGCATAGCAAAATTTGTGTCCGGCAGTTAAGAAGATGTTATGTAGTTGGCAATTTGGTTATGTTGATACTATAGTACCTATATATTCGGTGTTGGTTAAGCAATAAGCCTATAATTTTCAATATTACTTTAGATATGTGGATTTTATAGCAAGTTTGTAGTCTTTTAGTTTTTAATTATGGACCTATTATAATAAAAGACATTGTACTTACGCCGACATCTTCATGATGACACCCAGTACCCACTACTACTGTGCTTACAAATCAATAGTATTAATAGTAAATTATATTGTAGACAATTATTTGTTCTATATTGTATATTATTTTTAGTGGACATAACTACATAAGTCATCACTCATCACGAAGAAATCATTGAAGATGATAATTATAATAAAGATAATAATTATGTTCCAAGTACTCAACTGCATCCATATAATAATATAAGTAATAAGTATGTATGACTATTTTTAAATAATTACACTTTATAGAAATTGATTTTTTAAATACTCCCAAGTGTAGTTATATAATATTATAATATGTGTGTATAAAGCCTAGATAATAATCTTAATCTTAAATTTTATAAAAAGTTAATTAACCAGTGGTGAATATAGAAATACATTTTGGGGTGGATTATATTATAATATGATTGACTATTAAATTATGCTTTAACTTTAATATGATATTATTTAATTTCAGTATAATATTTGTCAAATTGAGATTCAACTTACTGTACTTTTAATTTGTATTACCAATCGGTATACCTAACCGTTTATAAATAAATAAATAAATATTTATATAGCAATATCATATAATTTAATATGTACCTATTTATCAATATTATAGTAATATAATAATTATCATTCAAATTTTATATATTTTTATTATTGTTAGTTATTATTATTTTTAACAGCCGCACCCAACAGTACGGTTAGGTATAGCCTTAGGGGTTTTTATTCCTGGGATTTTATTTCCAGGGATTTTTTCCAAGATTCGGCTACTGATAACAATACCAAACTGTCATCTGTTAGTCATCATCGGTCACAATCTACATTCTTGTCACCACTAAACAACCAGAATACTAATTTTGGATTAAAATATAGTAAGTGAAGTATAATAATTAAAATATTAATATAATAATATTTTTGTGATGGTTTAAAGTTGATTCAAATGAATAGTTTTATTTTATTAATTAATTTTTAAATGTATCATGTGGTTTCCAATTTAAAACATCTATTTTGATATTTTTGTATTTTTTAATATGTTTATATATGAAGGTACCTTTTATCGTTGCATAACAAGTTTATTTGGAGGGGTTTATTTAAAGATCTGTGTAAAATAGCGGTAAAAAATACCGCTGCATATTCAATTATATTGGTAGTACCTATACATATGTATACACAGATAGGCACGTTCCATTGAAAGCAGTCGATGCCATTTCGTATATATACCTACTATTTTGGGAATACGCGACCTCCCATTGTTTTGAAGGGTTCTGCGGGTATTCGTTTTTTTTCCGTTAACTACCTACCTAGCTATTGTATTTTAACGCCTATATCGTATAAATATATGTATACATTTAAACTCAACAGTGAATCTCTCTGTGCACGTAGGTAGAGGTACCGTCAATATAATATACCCACACAAGGGTAGTGCATTTAGATATGACACATTATTATTAATGCCCAATGGTTATCTTTTTCACCGGTATTTGTAGTAAGACTGACATCTTCCGTTCCCAAGTTCGGTGTTTGTATTCGAACATTATATTTATAAACAACAATATAAATTATAATGAAGTCTTTTTAAAGTAATTCTGGACATTTCCGTGGGAAAGGATATAGGTAGGTAGCGGATACCGCTGTCACGAAGTGTCTACAAATTCAATAACTAAGACACGTTTTACAAATTCAAAAAGAGAAAACCGTGATCCGAATGGCGCCATATATTTATATATAATATCATAATGCGTCTGAATTTTGCGAAATATTGAATTTGTCAGTTAATTGAACCAAATATATCTTTATGCGAAGTACTAGTCTGTAATGCACACTTTACAATGGACATACTTACCTACCCATATTTTGTTATTTAGACCATAAATAATTTGTACTCAGCGGCCAATTCGTCGTTTTATTTTTAATCGTATTTAAAACACATACCTACATATCGCATATTATAACAATATGTAATACAATCATAAACCCGACACTTAGCATTATAATTTATAATATCTTGTATTTTATATTTTATATAATTAAGTGTGCCCGTTCTATAAATTTTCGATATTTTTTTTTTTTTAAACGATTATTATAAAAGATTTTTATTCTTCTATCATGGCAAATGAATAAATGTTTGTAAGTTTGTAGACCTTATACCAGGATTTGATTATCGATATTCATTTTTTTTCGATTTCGTTGTCTTAGTTTATGCCCCCCCCCCTCTTAAAAACTGAAATGACGCCACTGTATTTACAACCCGGATCGGGTTGTATCGGCCCTGCAAGAAATACTTTTTTACTGGCCCATAATTTTCGATAATGACATAATTTAATATTAATAATTTCCTAATCTATATTTTTGACGAAAAATATTATTATAACTTGGTATTCGAATATTAAATATTTTAATTACCGAATATTAAAATACTAATCTACCGAAAGTGACGATTTTAAGATATTTTATTTAAATATCAAAAGATCAACATTTAAAGTTTATTACATTTAAAATATTTAAACAAAATGTATATAGGAATTTAAAGGGACATTTTTAAAAAGTGGCCTTATCAATATCAAGTTTTTAGACATACTAACGAATTCAAAAATATTTTCAGAAGTCTTTTCGCGTAATCTGTTTAATTGGTATGATTGACAAATTATTAGTACATTTTCGTTGAAATAAATGACCTTTTGCAATCCCCTTAATGATATATTTTAACTTAGTTTGCGTTATGCGATTTATCTGTTGTGTAGTAATATCCTACGATCGCCCATTTTGGTTTCGATAAATCGATCAAATGGTTATTGTTTTCATAATTTATTCGAATATAAAAATCAGACAGTTACATTTAATATTCGTAGAAACATTTGATTTTGAATAATCAGAATATGTACACATTAAAATCGCATTCGTATCGGTTACTACGGTTCGACTGATCGTTAAGGGGATATAGTTAAGTGAAGTTTATTTTGAGTGCTAACTGCTAAGAATCGGATACCAAAAAATTATTCACAAGAGTTCCGTCTGTCTTGATATAGTATAGCATAATCTCATAGCATAATATTATTCGCATTGCATTGTTGTTTATTGCGTTTATTTTTCCCATTTAACTTAAGGTAAGAGTCCGTTATAGTATCCAGTATTTATCATAATTTGTTGAACTTTTATTTAAAAATATTAACCTAGTATTTTGTCTTATTTTTTTATTGCACAAATTAATTCATCAAAGTATCTATTTTAGGCGTGTAAACATCTGATTCCAAGTAACAAAATATAATAAATTATAAATCTAATTATATAATGGCATGATACAACTAAAGGCACCTATAACCTTTAAGAGGCCGTCGTGGAAAAGGTGAAACGTAACCACGCCCATCGTGTTCGCGGGAGAGGTACATTATTATTTCACGAACGGTCGTTTTGAACGTTTCGCGTCAAATTTCAATGCAGTTGACCATTACGTACTTGCGTGCGTAAATTATATTACATATATTTTCGCATGTACTGGCACGCGGCGCGCTTGTTTCTAACCCACAATTCGCAATCTATTTATTAATTAAAGCAAACAAAGCTTAGTGCCTACAAACCTGACTCATAACTCGATTTACATTAATTATAACCTAATTACTTTTTGAAATAGGTACATGTAAAATAATAAATTCATAACGATTTACGATTAAATAGATTTTTTAGTAAATTTATTGCATCGTTTAAGTAATAACTTATAGGTGACCTGAAGTACTTATCATACAAAGTATATTATAAGTACTTATTTATTTTTAAACATATAATAATATAGGAAGTTGGGTATTGTACATAATATATATTAAATGAAGAATATGGGGAGTTATTCATATTATTATTTAATCATTATTAAAATTTGCAATTTTACTTATCGTCGGCTTAATTCGCAATTATCGTAACTCTAAAATGACGATTTTGAGATTATGATTTATTGTTTTAAGAAAAAAATTAACGCATCGTTTAAAACCATTCTCACTCTGATTAGACAATTTCTCTTCCATGAATCAGCTGTTAAAGCTCCGAAGAAATTATCTTAACTCCATGTAGCCTCCAACCAAGGGAAATTGTCGTATCTCCATAACATGTGATAAAATATTATTAATCCAAAATTAGACGTTACAAATTACAATATTTTTAGTTTTTGATATTATATTATAATATTGAAGTATAATGACGTCCAGATCAAGAACAAAAAAACTGTTAAGTTTAGTTCCAAATAACTATACAAATACTGGTAAAGCATCAATAATTTAATAATACTTTATTGTCTACTTAAAATTTAACCACTATTATTATGAGGACAACATATTTTTTTTATAAAATATAAAATAAAACTATAATATTATTGTAGATACTGACACTTCTGCAGCTGTTAATAATAATGTTGAAGTTGTATTGAACAATGATCTTGTATTAGGTAACCATTCAGAGGAGCAACCTATTATATTCAATGCAGTCAATGCACCTTATTACGACATAGGTACCTATCTATAATCTATATTATAATATAATATTAAGAATAAATGTATAATATTAAGTAAGTACTATTATTTTTGTAACATATCTACCTAATGTATTTTAGGTACTGAAACTGTAGTTGACCTGGTAGTTAATGATAATAATGAAGTTGTGCTAGACAATAATCTTGTATTAGGAAACCACTCAGAGGAGCAACCATTTATATTCAATGCAGTCAATGCACCTTATTATGACATAGGTACCTATCTATTATCTATATTATAATATAATATTAAGAATAAATGTATAATATAAAGTTAACACTATTGTTTTTACCTCACCTTATGGTTCAGATATAGAAGCAAGTTTAAATACTAATAACACTGAAGATGAAGAAGATTTGTTAAACACTACTTATAATGTTAACGTGCAAGAATCAGATACTGTTGAACTGCCTGAGTCATTTTTAAAAAAAAGAAAGAAACGTGGAAAACCACAAGATTGAACAAGAATTTTCAATTTTTAAATCAATTCGCCCTGGAAACAAGAAAGGTGATCCAGTGGTCACTGAAATAAAGGCTTTAAAGTATGAAGGTAATAAAAATGTAAGTTATAAACTAAGATTTTCAGAAGACTGGAGCAATCTTCTTTTATCAAGGAATAGCTCTACACAAACCCCATTAAGTATTGAGACACTACCACCATTACACACTCATAGAATCAATATAAAAAAAGAAAAATATGAACACTTACAACAGTTAAAAGCATCAATGGAAAAAGATTATCACTCTTTTTATGACAATTTGCCCAAAGAATAAATATTAATTATGGTATTTTTAATCTTATTCTTAATGATATAATTTTATAATAATAAATTACTTAAATTAATTAAAAATGTATTTGTTATAGATGTACAATATTTACCATTTTGTTACTTAAAAATACTATACTTAAAAAGTTATTTTATTCTTAATGTAATAACTAATAATCAAAGCTGATAATGTATTTTATTTCTTTTTATTATTACTTATATTTTGTTACTGAAAAATTCAGTTATTTCATTCTTTATGTTATAATCAAGGCTGATAACGTTTTATATTTCTATTAATTATTATTTTATATTTTGTTACTGAAAAATTCAGTTATTTCATTCTTTATATTATAATCAAGGCTGATAACATTTTATATTTCTATTAATTATTATTTTATATTTTGTTTCTGAAAAATTAAGTTATTTTATTACAAATAAATAATAAAAAGAGAAAAAACCATAACTCCTGAAAATGTGTGTTTTTTTTTAGAAAAAGTCGTAACTCCTTTCACAAGTTCAATTATTCTAATAAATATATAAATTATTCAAAAAGATCAACAAAATAATAAATAATAAATTTTAACAAATACAGTTATCTGTTAACAATGTTTTTAAATTAATGAGATATTTTTTATTCTTCCTGAAAAGTAGTCATTTTGGAGTTACGATAATTGCGAATTAAGCCGACGTTATGTAAAAACAAAAATCTATGAAAACTAAACATTTAAATATAGTTCTAACTTTAAACGTTTATAGAAAATATTGTATGTGCGTATATGTATTATATTATATATTCAAATAATTGCTCTTTTTAATTCGTTTGACATTGACAATATTTATTTTTTTTTTTGCGTTTATCATATTATAAAACGATTGCCTAATTAAAAAAATAATTCAAATAATATTTAAGACGTCACCATATCGCACCCCTGGAACCAGACTGCCATAACTCAAAATTTGGCTATTTTTAGATTGATATATCATCAGAACCGCAAAATTTTTTAACACAAAATGATAGACCGCCACAAACGATATCATGATTACATTCAGTGTCACAGATTTGTGTCAGTATAACATTTTTTGTTTTTTTCGTTTTAATGAATGTAATATTGCCACATTTCTAATACACGTGTATTACTTTGAGTTAAATAAAAATTTAAACATGTTTTTAAAATTTAAAACTGCCATAATTATGTTTGTGGCGGTTTATATTTTTTATTTTTATTACCAGTGACCTTAAAAGTAATATTGAAGACTGCCATAGTTAGGTATATGGCAGTTTTTCATTTGTATCATAATAATTTTAAATACAATAACTCAAACCATGGCAGTGTAGTATTACATTTTTCTTGATTAAATGGTTTTATCACGGTTTTATTTTCTCATAATCAACAATGACAACGTTACAATAATGATTTTAGAAACTAACTGGTTGGCGGTTGCACTGAAATTGTTGTTTGTTGTGTTATGATTCTATTAATATAATAATATTAATATAATATTTAAAAATAAAATGTTTATTGATAAGTCCCTCTCTAGCTTCGGCGCATTTATCTTGATAATAATATTGTAATCGTCGATCGTCGATATAATATTCTACGAGTAGTATTGTCATTTATATTATTAAATAATCTTATGCGATTATTATAACGTTTAAATTTATTATTATTATTTATATAATATCTAACCTGCGTCATTGTTTACACGCTACAACTAGCGTGCAGTGTATTTTGCATTTCTGCTTAATGTGTTTACTCATTACTCGTGATTTAGGACGTGGTACGTGGACACGTCTTATGTTTTGTTTCTTTTTTTATTAAATTAGTATTTTAACTTAATAATTTATTTCATTAAAAAAAATGACTTCATTATTCCTAAGAAGTAAGAAAATGATAAAACTTACTAATTCTAATCAGGAATTCAAGAAAAACAGCGGTGTTAATAACACAAATTCGGAAGGTATGTTATTGTCTTATACCTATTATTTAAAACAATTTTTCTAAATTACATATTATATTTTTCATTTCACATTTCAACATTATCACATTATGTTTTTTTTTTTAGAGTATGCTATTATTGATGATTCTGAAATTGATTGCGTTCACAAAGTTCATTATTGGCTTAACAATAAACAGAATGTACCACCACAATGCACAGACGACACTATCATTATGAATACAGCAACAGAATTTGTACCATTATTAAAATCTACTGTGTCGAATGATTTACTTGAAATATCAGCTATAAGTGGTAATAAAGATTTATTAATATTTTAATAATAATTTTTATTTATTTATTTGATTATTTTAATTTTATTAGAATCCATTAGTTCTGAATTTGATGATACTGACAAAGATGTAGATTGGGTCCAACCAAATAAGTCATCTCCGTCAATAATACCACCTTCAGATGATGATATTATGTATGATGATAATATTTGTATTGATATATTAACTCAAAATGTTGAAAATGAAAAAAACACTAATATTGCTAGTATCCAAAATAATATTGAACTTTGTGAAAGTGATACAGCAGGTGTAGCTATTAAAGAAAAAATAGTTACACGTAAAAGAATTAAATGTGTTGATCAATGGAAAAGAAATATTAGAAAAATCAAAAGGAATTCAGGTCAATCTTATACTACTAGTACAGGGCGTAATTTTGATAAAAAACAACTACAACCACCATGTACTGATAAATGTAAGTATAAATGTACTATACATTTTACAAACACCATGAGGGAAAAATTGTTAGAATTATTTTGGCTAATGGCAGATGTTTCTAAGCAAAGGGCTTTTATAGTAAAATGTACAACTGTTGTAATGCCTAAATACAAATATCAAAAAGAAGGATCTACTCGTTTATCCAATAGCAGTTTTTTTTTGCCCATTGATGATGTAAATAAAAGAGTATGTAAAAAATTTTTCATGGCAACCTTAAATATTGGAGACAGGTTTGTAAGAACAGCATTGTTAAAAGGAGGTAGAACAACTAATTTTGTAGAGGGTGATTTGAGAGGAAAACATGGAAACAACAAAAAGTTAGCTCTAGAAATAGTAAATCAAATTTGTGATCATATTAATTCATTTGCACGCATTGAATCACATTATTTGAGAAATCAAACATCTAGGGAGTTCATTGATGGATCACTAACTATTGCTGAGATGTGGAGATTATTTGATGCAAAATGTCAAGCTAATAAAGTTCCATCTTGTAAATTTTCTACATATTCATATATTTTCAATACTAAATTTAATATTGGATTTTTTATTCCTAAAAAGGACCAGTGTGGATTTTGTGAAAAATTTAATAATAGTAATGACTGTGAAAAGGTTAGGTTAGGTTATCCAGAGTTGAAAAAAATAATGATAAAGAGCTAGCATTTAAGAACAAAAATAGTACCATAGTAGCATGTTATGATCTTCAAAGTGTTTTAACAACACCATCAGCCAAAGTATCAAATTTTTACTATTCAAGAAAATTTGCCACTTATAACTTAACAGTTTATAATATGGGGGAGGTGGAGGCCAACTGCTACTTGTGGAATGAAGATCAAGCCAAAAGGGGAGCAAATGAAATAAGTACCTGTATTTATATGTTTTTAACTGAATTTTGTACCAATAAACACACCATATTTTACTCAGATAATTGTTGTGGACAGCAAAAGAACAAATTTATGATTAGTCTTTATTTATATGCAGTTACTCATTTGAACATACCATCTATAACTCATAAATACCTCATAGTTGGCCATACTCAGAACGAAGGGGACAATATTCATTCTGTTATTGAAAAACAAAAAAGTAGATTACTAAGGGGTGGTTCAATATTTAGTCCTCAACAATGGACTACAGTTATTCAATCTGCTAAAAAAACTGGTAAGCCATTTAAAGTCAATGAGTTAATTTACAAAGACTTTTTTGATTTTAAAAATATGAGTAAGAGTATTGGAAACAACTTTTACAAAAATACAAATGGACAAAAAGTTACTTGGAATGACATTAAAATTATAAAAGTATCTAAAGATTTACCAGATAGAATACAATACAAAACATCCTATGATCAAAATGATTTTTTGGAAATTATTGTTTCAAGAAAAACAAGAAAGTCAAAACAAAATAATATTGAATTGGAACTAAGTCCTTTGTATCAAACGCCACCTGGTAAATCTAAAAAAAAAAAAAGAGATCTTGTTAATTTATGTGATGCTAAATTCATACCAGGTACATATCATTATTTTTTTAAGCAGTTGAACACAATTTCAAATACATCACCTGTAACTACTGATGATGAAGATTTTAATTAAGTTGTTAAATGTGTTTATTTTGTTACTTAGTATTTTAATTTTTTTTTAAGGAAAGGAATAAGTATTATGTTAAATATATTTTTTCATTACCTATAAAACATAATTTTTATAATTTAGACTTTAAAATTAGGTAACTGTTACCGGATATTTTTTTATTTTTTATTTTATTTTAGTTTATGTTGTACAATTTGAAGTATAAAGAATATTATTATTATTATTTAAATATAATACATTATTTTAAAAATATAAAATGTAAGATGTTTATTTTAAATAATTTTTTATGATATTATTATAATAATAAACATAACATTATAAGGTTATATTTTGTTGGTTGTATTTTGTGAGCATCTAATTGATTAAATTATTTATTTATTCATTTCAAAAGTAATAAGACAAAAAATTTAGTGTGACTAGGTACCATTTCTATGCATAAAGTTGGAACTCAACATTCTAATATGCAACCTCACCTAATGCAAGACTGACTGAAATCAAAATGTGGCATTATTATGTACAAAGCCACAAAATAAGACTGCCATATTAGTGTTTATGGCTTATACTCATTTAAAAACGTAATGTAATACTGCACTATATCAAAATGTGGCACTATTGTATAATTAAATATAATTTAAAACCGCCATAAAGTTAAATTCTATTAATAGCAATAATATTAATATATATTAATATCGTAATCTACACTAGTTCAAAGTACAGATAATAATGTTAAATATAAGGTTTAAATCATTGAAATAACTTAAAAATTACGTTCTTAATTAAAATTAGAAACTTAAAAATGATTTTTCTCAAAACAACGGATCTAAAGAAGAGGCGGTCTTGCTCCAAGGGTGCGATATCTGATCCATAAATTTATTATAATAAGATAATAGTAATATACTAATATAGCCCTAACTCATAAAGGTAATAATCATAAAATATGATATAGTAGAAATCATAGTTGGTGCAGCTTTGGGGGATCAAAAGTAAACAATTTCTATTAATTTTAAAAAAGCGTTAAGAAAAATGAACAAAAAATTAAGGAAAACTGAGATTTTAACGCAAAACCAGTTTTAAAAAAAATAAATTTTGTGTTTTAGTGTATAAAAAATAACCATATAGACATAGATGACATTTTTACTGAATGTTTATATTAGCAATTTCCATGCACCATAACATTTTCGAAATATTACGACATTTTTTGAGCTATTATTATAGACAAGACAATTTAGAGTTGTATAAGTTTTTTTAATATTATTATCGATACAAATTGTTCACTTTGTTAAAAAACTTTAAAATAAGTTGTTGTTAGTGTAAATTAAAAAAAAAAAACATTTGAGAAAATCCAAACGTGGAGTAAATAATAATAATTAAAATAATTTTTTTGTAAGCGTCTGAAGTAAAATGTTGACAAAATTCATCAAAACCACGAAAGTTAACAAATTATTTCGTGGTTGAAATTCATAATAAATGTTCAATTTATATCTAAGCTTTAAAATGTAATACACTGCTCTTAAGTTTGCCTACATATAACAAAAAAAAGTTTACTTGAAAGTCAAATTAAATTTTTACGAACGTTTGAATTTATATTTTTGATTTTCACCCGTAAACTAACAAACTCTCATACAAAGGGTACTTGAAATATTCATTAAATATTTATTTAATACATAATGATAAAATATAATGATAAAATTTTTTAGATTTTTCTACTCGTTTTTGGTAATTGACGTTTAAATTTTAAATTTTTTTTAGTTTTATATTCTCTAAATGTCAATAAAATTTTATTCGTAGGTTCAATATGCTTGAAAATGTTAAAATACAAGGTTCCTTATAAGTTGTTATAATAACAATTGAGACATATTAAATAATCATATGCACGATTTTTTTTTATAAGTAGGTATTTTAAGTTAATATTTTGACAAAATGTACGAAATTCTTGAAAATTTTAAAATTATTTCGTAGTTAAAAAATTATGAAATGTTACATTTATATAGTTAAGGATTGAAAATTTAAAATAACGATTCTCATAAATCTAAAAAAAAATATAAACATTAAACAATGTTATTTTTACAGACATTTTTAAGCTCAAATTTAAATGAAATCAAATATTAAAACCAAAAATAACAATTTTAGTTATTTTGTCGTAATTTAAAAATATTATTCGTGGGTGCCTCATTGAGACTTTTAGAATACATTATTATATTTAATGCAGACATTAACATTTTCAAATGTAATTTTTTTGGCTAAAATAAATGTATCCTACTGTTATACTAATGCCTATAATAGTAAAATAAACTACTTTAATCACAATAATTCGTAATAAATCTGTAATGAATGCTTACAAAAGAAATGTATTCAAGTCAAGTGGTTATTTTTGTAATTTTTTAAAATGTCAAAATCTTCTATTAATCATTTTATTTTTCATTAATTTAAAAAGTAGGTTACCATTAAAAAAATATTTACTTTTTGAATTTAAATAGATTACTTTTTTCGACTGATTAAACTTTATTTAACAAAAATAAGGGGATTTCTAAAACCCACTTTTGCAGATTGTCAATTTAGAATTTTTCAAAAAAAAATTGCATCAAATTTAAAATTTGTATAATAAGTACTAAAAAATAAAAATAAAAAAGGTGGGTAAGTGGATGTCGCTCCGCTGTACAGTAGGTTACAAGTGAATCACTCTATAATGGATGGTGTTAAATTTGAATTCAATGATTTAATATCATTGTATAATAAAAACGATTCTGAGCGAAAACGGTCAGTCAGCCTATCGCCTATGATATTACCAAGTATATTTGATGATATTATTGTGAATAAAGTAATTTATATATAACCTATTTAAGTGGAGCCTTGTTTTAAATTTTCAATCCTTAGCTATACAAGTTAAACATTTTATACATTTTTAACTACAAAATAAATAATAAATTATAAATTTGATAAATGTTGTCAAAATTTGAACTTTAAATGTTTATAAAAAAAAATTGTGCATATGTTTTTTACTATTTTTCAACTGCTATCGTAAAATAATATCAGGAGCCTTGCATTAAATTTTCACGCTTTTCTACCCAACGAATAAAATTTTATTGATATTTATAGAAAAAAAAAACTAAAATATTTGAGAACTGACAATGTACGGACAACAGCTCAAAAAGAGTCATATTATTTTCAAAATTTGATGGTGTATAGAAAATGCTAATATAAACATTCAGTGAAATTTTCAAGTATCTATAGTCATTCGTTTATTAATTACAATAAAATAAGAAAATTGTTACATGAGAAATCGAGTGAATATCAAATATTGTAAAAATATAAATTTCAGACGCTCATAAAAATTTAATTTAAGTTTCTTGTAGACATTTTTTTTTGATAAAAGTAGACAAACGTCTTATGAGTAATCTTATATTACATTTTTAAATCTTAGATTTACAAAGAAAAATGTTTATGAATTCTCAACTCAAAATAATTTGCTAATTATCGTGATTTTTCTGTATTTTGTCAAAATTTGAACTTTAAATGCTTATATTTAAAAACTGTGACTATGAATATTTAATTTTTTTCATCTGCGTTTGAAACAGAAACCTAGGAGCCTTCTATTAAATTTTCAAGCTTTTTTACTCAACAGATAAAATTTTATTGATATTTATAGAAAAAAAAACTAAAAAAAATGGAAATTGACAATGTCCGTAAACAGCTCAAAATAAGCCAAAATAATTATAAACATGCGTTCAAAGTGACGAGCGTTGCTATTACGGCGTGCCGGCAGCGATTGACCGACAATAATAGGTATAAATCATGTAAGATGATTTAATTTGTAATTATTTTATTACTAACGGGATTTCGCATATAGAGTATAATATATAATAATAATATATAATATACCACTCCATGGTGTTAACGTTTTCAAGGTGGGTACGGCGCTACATTTTTACTAAACCGGGAAGTTTGTGTGGTGAGGTGGTTGCCGCCGAGTACGCGAGAAAATAATTCACTTTTTTTCCGCTAGAAGGAGCACACGAGATAAATTGTATAAAATACGATTCTTAATACAGTAAAATAGTTTTGCGGGTATCAAATTTACTCGCTTTGTATTTATGGCAGAGTTACCAAATTTTCACAGCGCATTGCGAAGAACTTTATCTGTGCTGTAGCATTTTCATTTTTTTTAATATCATTACTCAATGATTTTTTATAAGCTAATGAAAAACAACAAAAAAAGCAAATGTTTGATAAAATAAAATCTGAAATTGTATTTATGTTACAAAAAAAAAGAAAAACGCTACGGCATAGATAAATTTCTTCTTTATGCATCTTGAAATTTTGGTACTTTTATCATAAATACGGTGAAAGAAATGTTGATACTCGCAAAACAGTTTTTACACCCAAATATGCGGCGGTAGGACGGCCTCTCAATCTTAACAAGTGAGTGTAGACGCGTTAGCCGTTTGTATGAGAGACAGTGCTAATAATTTCAATTGTTGGTCGACGCCCAGCTAATTTAATAACGTTGAAAGTAAAACGGGTGCGGTGGCCGGTGGCGTACACAAAATGCGAAAACCATGAGCTGATGGCGAATACCGGATGCGACCGCCCCCCCACTACCACCTACAGTGTACGAATAAGTGAGAATATTTTTGCGACCTGTGACTAAGGGTTGTTTGCCGATCACGGGACGGGGGAGTAGGTGGTCCAAATATCACTGCAGCTCAGTCACGCCTTCGGGACATACCTATATATATAATAATAATAATAATCGTGCGGTGCGCTCTCGATACTCAGTCAGATTCGCATCGCCTTAAGACGGACTCTGCAGACACTAAATCATTCTTTATATGATATCTTGTCTACACTATTATTATTCTGGCATTAACAGCTGAACAAATTGTCACCTGACCAATTTTTACTGAAGGATATATAATATTAAAACATTAAAAAATGGATTTAAACGAAAATTGTAACATTTTCAGCGACAACTCCAAAATCGAAGGTAAATATATTATTCCTATTTTTATTTTATATTTATTCTATGATTTTAAATCTTAAAATAAATATAAAAAAAAATTTTCTCACGGTTTATTATTTAACTTTAAATGTATGTTACTGTTTTTATTTTTAAAAACAATAAAATCACAATATATTTAATGTCTATACTGCGTGAATACTAGTTATTTTTTAAGTGGCTTACAATCATATTTATAAGTATCAAAAAAAATCTAAGTGGTATTTTTTTCTAGCTGATATTCTGGACTTTATGTTAATATATATTGATAAGTAAAGCGATTGGCAATTTTTTGTTAGCTACTTATATTTAGAAACATTATTTTCGGACGATCGGAATGAATTGTTTTTAGCGTAACTGTAGTTGCGGGGTATCAAATGGGATGTGTTTTATCGTGGTGGCAATAGACAAGAAAGCCAAATTTGAATAGGTATCTATATGTTTTGAAATTTTTCCAGACTTGCAATTCTCTACGGAAATGATTGCCGACAATGTGCTCTTCGCTACGACTACTCACGATGACGATGCGCTGCTGGCAGAGAATCGTTTACAGCAACCTGACATTGACCAGCTTGAGCACTCATTGGTGCCATTTCGTACAGATAACATCTGGCAGGACCATCAGCGGTTACAGTTTCTGCAGCAAGTAAATACATGGAATATGATGAGCTATAAGATGTGGGGAATGCAACACCAACAGCATGTGATACCGATGTACGGGAATGCTTGGGGTATGGCAAATAATATGTCACTCGGAGTCAATTGCAGAGCGCCCACCGAAAACGTATTTCTTCTTTGTCCCTGTCCTCATGTCCATTTACTGGAAAATCAAGGTTTTCCTTTTTCTCTACAAACATTCACTATGACCCACACGCTCTCCACAACACCGAAGTCTTCCTCAAAGTCGTCGAGTAAGTTCATATTATTAATATATTATATATTTATAATCGTAATTAACATTTTAAAATACTTTTAAAAATTGTATGAATATGAATAAGTAATAACGCTCGCAGTAATTTTCACTAAAAAAACGTTATAATCTATAATTTTAAATTTCAAAGCTTTTAAAATGTATAGTTATTACATAAGATTCATACACGAGACAATGACACCACATTTTCGTATCCGGGGTTGAACAGACAGTAATCTGTTACACACGCATTGTTAATTAATTATTAACCTACCTAATGAAAATTATTATACGGTTTTTAAAATTATTGTAGGTATCGAAATATAATATATATTATAGTCTGTACATAAATCATTTTAGTAGGGGAACGTGGGGAATGGCGGCTATTTTTTTCCTCTACATTAATGGTTTTATTTACCTTTAAATAATATGAGGATTGCAGTTATTTGCTCCTAATTCATCTAATTATTATGGTTTTTAATTAAATGCATTTATTTAAAAAAACTGTGAAAGGGCCAAATCTGATGGGGTAATGACAGCCTTGTATTTGTATACTATAATAATAATAATATTGTTTATAAATGCAACAAACTAACATTTCTTATACGCTTTTGTATTACGGTATCTCTATACCGACAACATATTTATTTGATCATTATTTGTATAATTTTTAGAAATTTATATTTTATCCTATACTTTAACATGTATTTTTGTGTGACTGGTAATATTACCCACTATATGGGTAATGCCGGTCATTTGCGTTTTTTTTTTTTTAAAATACTGCACTTTACTTTAAAAATTTGAAACTTATATTAGTAGTAGCTAACAACTTTATAGTTGTAATGTAAGCAACAGTAAAATATTTGGATTTTTATTACCGAAGATACGTGAACTGCCGCTGAGGTGGCCGCCATTCCCCCATGTTCCCCTACATATTACCTACATTTTGTTAATTTTATTTCGGGTAAATAAAAACCAGCGGAATTTACATGAAAAAAGGTTTAAAAAGGTAGCAATCGGTAGAATTTACATGATGAATACATTATATACTCGTGTGAACATGTGCAAATGTGTCATCAATATTTTGTGTTGACGGAATGTAGATAAATATATAATGTATAGTTTGATATTGGGTGTTTAGGGTTATATTTTATTTATGTAATACTCTAGAATCATATATATTATTTATTAGTTTATTCAATTTTGTAATATTCTGTAACTATAATGTTTTAATAATTTTTATATTTTGTTATTACTTTTGTAATACATTTTTCTCTTGAACTCTTCTTAAAAACAAAAATTAATTAGTCTTAATATCTATGTTTTATTAAAAAAATAAACATAAATATTTCGTTATAACACGTAACTTTAAATGTTTCTATATTATTTTAGTCTGTAGATAGTGGAATCTTACCTTAAAAAATACTTCAGCAATATACTGCATAAACATTAAGATAATCATTTTAAAACTTTAACATCCATATTCATACATTTTAATACTTTATAAACTTTTATTTAGATACCAAGAAACAAAAAAGAGCACGAATCCAGTACACCAACGATCAAATTTTCATCTTGGAAAGCACATTTCAAAACAATAAGTATGTGAACAGAATGATGCGAGAACGGTTAGCGAATGAACTGGGCATTACTGAAAAGCACGTAAAGACCTGGTTTCAAAACCGACGGTTAAAGAAGATGAGCATCTAGATATTAGGGTGAGTGATCGATTATATTTAGAATACCTACATATAAACAAAACTAATATTTTTACAAACACTTGTATAGTCGTAATATTTCATGGTGTCACACGTAGGTACTTATATCTTATCGATGATATTTTATAATTGATATTCCCAATCTCTTCAGAAAACCACCGTGTAATATTATTAGTGACCGAAAATGTGCAGTGGCTATAAATCTATAGTTATGAATAATGAATATAGATACGATTATAGGCATAGGCGCAAATCACCCAAAAATATCAGGGGCGCTTAAGCACCAAAATTTTTTGAATTTGTTTTTGAATTTTTAATAAATTTAGTTGTAATGGAAATATTATGGTGGTAGTACTATAAGTTATAATCTTAGGATTTGGGGTGCTAACATAAAATTCAGGATGCTAAGCACCCTTAGCACCCCTGCGATTTGCGCCAATGATTATAGGTGTTACGAAATAAAATAATAATAATAATATTTATTTAGCAAATAAACAAGATAAAACAATATATTCAAACGAATTATAGTAGGTTTGCAAGCTCATCCAATAAGCATAGATATGCTTGTAGACGGATGAGCTGGGTTCATGTTATGTGTATTATAAAAGTATACAAATAAAATAAAAAAGAAAGAAAAAAGTTCAACATTAAGAGTAGTTACTTAAAATTATCATTGAATTAAAAAGTGGACATTTAAAACCAAGATAAAATAGTGTTAATATGTTTCTTATACTTATTGAAATTATCAAAATTAGTTAAATTAATATTATATTTACGAAGCAACAGAATTCCTTTAATCATTGTACTTTGTGTTCCAAAATTAGTATTATTTCGTGGAATAATTAAATTACAATTGATTTTTGTTCTAGTATTATAACAATGCAAAGGCTGAAATGGACCTATATTTACTTTAAATATATACAATAAAATCGCCCGTTCATAAACTTGAAAAATAGTTCTAACTTTCAACTCTGAGTAAATTGAACAAGTTGGATACAATTTTGGTTTTCCAAGTATAGTTTTAATCATTAAATTAATTGTAATAGATAAAACATTTATATGTGTGGAGTTTGTACATCCCCATATTGAAATACCGTACGAGAAAACAGATTGTACAAGAGCTAAATAGATAATTCTAAGAGTTTTAATATCTAACATATTTTTGAGCAATTGGATCTTATATAATAATTTTCTAAGAATACTATTTACATGATAAATATGTTCAATAAATTTTAGTCTATGGTCTAATTTTACTCCAAGATATTTAATACAATAAACTCTATCCAAAGGTAAACACTCACAAGGGTTATCTAGATATTTACATTTATAAGAGTGTATACACAGAGAAAAATCAGTATTTTTAATATGTGAACTATTTGTAATATTAAAGACAATATATTTAGATTTAGATAAATTTAGCTGTAAATTATTATTATCACACCAGTCTTTTACTACAGATAGACAGTTATTAGCTGTTTTATATAAATTTTCATAGTCATGACTTTTAATCAGAATAACTGTATCGTCTGCATAACAAAAAATTTCAGCATTAAGCTTTATATTTAAAAGTCCGTTTATGTATATGATGAATAAGACAGGGCCAAGGAATTATACATTTACAAATTAAATGTTGTCCATCTTTCCGTTCACAATCAACCCATATAGCGCTCTACGTTTTTTTAAAAATTAATCTCAGTCAAATGTTTCAATTAATCATATAATAACTCAATAGTATTCGTAATTGTTCCAACCTGAAAAACACTTACTAATAAATACAAAAAAACCAAGCACGGCACTAGAGGGTAAGCTAATTTGGTGGTGAAAATATTGCTGATATTTAAGTAAGTTTCATAAACATTACTGTGATATTTATTACCAGGGGCCAGACGAATAATTTCCTTAATCTATTTAATACCATAAAATAAGAGTAAATGCCGATCTTACATATTGTACATATATATCGGATTCGTTTGCGCGTACAGTCAGTATCGTTAGATTAGTAATATTAGAATGTGACCGAAAACTGTCATTCATTGTGGTAATGTGGTATTAATTATTATGTTATTTAACCACGGAGAATTCATTAAAATGTATACTATCAGAACCTAAGAAAGAATAAGCTGTAGTTTATTTACATAAATTATCATTTCATAAAAAAAATCAAAAATTCAATGTTAAAATGGTTGTGTTCTAACATAGGTTCGTAGCCAGCTAGTGGCGTATTTGATTAAGTTTTAAGGGGAGGCGACACTAAAATCATTAATTGTTGGTGGGGCTAACTTTATTAGGTAACATACAATAAATTATGCTCTCTCTGTATTTATAGTAGAATTACCAAACTTTCACAACGCAAAAGATCTTTATCTGTGTTGTAGCTATTTTATTATTTGGATAACGTTATGCGTTCTGTAATGTTGATAATTCTACTGTAAATACAGTGGAATGTTCAATACTTATGTTTAGAAACTAAAAATCTAATAGGATTAGTAGTATTGACGTGCTAATCGTAATAAAATGTATTATTATTATTCACGCAGATTGTATACAATCATTCTCAATGCGGCGGAGGTTATTATGACGACACCGTGGACCTATGATGTAACAAGATGGCAACGTGGAGAAGGCTGGTGGATTCCAATTTGTATTTCTGTTTTTTATTCTATTTAGTTTTAACCGGGTGTGGCTTAAACGCCCGATATTGTTAATAGTTCTGTAAATTATCTATATATATTAAAAATAAATTTATGTATGCAGGGTTGTAAAATATTAAGTAGTTATCTACTTGGTATACATATACTTACATTCATAGGTGTCAATATGTCATACAGAGACGACTGATTCTGTAAAAAAACTATGATTTAAAATATAATCGATTATGATTTTTAATTACCTATTTTATTACTGGGTCCATATTGTAATTTTCCTTTTCGAGGGTATCACTCGTGTCGTTACACAATACTACTATAGTCGATAAGTACACTGTACTCAAACACGGTGATCAGTGATTCAGAATGTAGAGGTGAGACTTGTGAGACATAAAACGAATGTGTAACAACATAATATTCTGAAACGCAACTACACAAGTACGCACCGTGTTAACAAGTAACAACAATAATATTATATTATTATTACCAAATAAGTCGAATAAAAACAACCGAATATAGCGGTAATGATAAACGATAATATATTAATAATACTTATAAATATCCTCTCTTATAAATATCATGCTGTTAGTATTGTACTGCGATAATATGATGTATATGTGACTTCCAAAATAAGTTGGAGACTTAATATTAATTATAATTAGTTTTTTATAAATATAATTTACTATTTTTATTATTTAAAAATACCCAAGTACAATATATAACAAGATTTGCGACAACCTGGAGACGTTGTATTATAAATCTTATTACAACTAACTAGTATGCGAGTTTCATTTTGAAACTTGTTATAGATTATGTTTATGTGATATTAATGAGATGTTATGTTGTGAACTTCGAATAATTAAACCTCTCTATAACTTTAAAATTTAAAATAATATGAAACTTTTATTTTGCACACAATATTGACTTCCTGGAGAAGTTAAATTCAAATTAATTTCAAAATTTGTACTTCTATGCCAGATAAATTTTAGGACTTCCCAGTTCCCATAGTCAACATAATTATTACATCTCTTATATACAACATCATTAATAATTATTTTAAAATGTATCGTTAATTAACTATATAAGTAAAATTGTGAGGTTACAATTAAGACTTAAAATCACTGTCGCCGAGAACTAATGTTCATCATATCGTAAAATGTGATCTCTAACAAATGACATCGTTAAACACTTAAACAGTTTAAACTGTTAATTAGTTAATGTAAACTGCAAAAGTAATAATGTACAATGTACATTTGTTAGAACGTGAATTCAAATTTAGAGCGATTTATAACCTAACTTTCAATTAATATTGGTTTGTCATAAACATAATGTAATGATGACAATAATATGTTCGGTATAATTATCGTGGTAATGACGCCAATAGAATTTAATATTTATTTATATACTTTTAAAACAAATAATTATTAAGTGACATAGGGTGACATCTACTTTATAGTTTCGATGCAATCGAACCTAAACTAATAAGTTTAGCACCCTTGAAATTTAAAGAATGCAACCCAACGTACAAGGTTCTTTTCACTAGCCCCCCGAAAAATAGTCACCCAACTTCACACACTTAAATCAACAGACTAAATGCATCAGTTCAATTCCAATATACAAAAATTTTTAAAAAAAAATTATTAAAAAGAACACTTACTGATATTTCCTTATTTTATATTTTCTGAGTGAATACGTAAAACACGTCATGGCTTTTTACTTAAAAAAATAAATTTATATTATAACCTATTATTAGTTATTACACTACAGTTTCATTTATATATTTACACTCACAATTTTACATTAATACATTTTACTTATATTTTTTAATATTGAAACATATTACTTAAATTTTTACACAATTTTACATTTATATAACGAATTTCATACTATACATAATAATATGAAAAAGAAAATAATTTATGGAGGCTAATGAGAATCGCCTCCTCGTGGTGTCCTCTGGGTCATGCTAAATCATGGGGCCGACCTTTGTCTATATTGTGCCAAACAATAAATACAAAATTGAGAATGTGCCTTAATATATATTTATTTATTTCGATAAAATATAAATTTTAATTTATAGATTTTTTTCATAGGTATATTTCGTATCGTATACTAACAATTCTCGTATCAGAATAATAATCGGTAAATTCCATTGCGATAGTAAAAATCTAATTCAATAACATTTTTTTTTAGACATATTTAAAATCATATATTATTTAATCTGACGTTAGTGTGCCATTCAATAACAACAAATGTGCCACAAATGGCACGCGTGCCGCAGTTTGGCCACCCCTAATGTAATAAGTTTTATGAAAAATATTTTAATTATTATTAATGCAATAAGTTTTATGAAAAATATTTTAATTATTAATGCATTTCGAAAAATGATGTATATATTAAGAAATTTAAATAAAGTTCTAAACTACGTCAGATATTTTTAGCGTTAGTGGAATCAATTATCTCATATGGTATAGTAGTCTGGGGTGGTGCCTTCAAAAATACTATAAATCGCCTACAAATCTGTCAAAATCAAATTATTAGATTATTGCTCAATAAAAACCGTATGTATCCAACAAAAAATTGATATACTGAACTAAACGTACTTCCTGTTAAGAAATATATTTAAAAATAACTGCTACATTTTTAAAAAGCCATAATTTATTGCAATCAATAACGCATAGAGTCTGCACAAAATACGCTAAAAACCAATTTTTTCATAAAAAAAACCAAAAATACCACTACTTATTTATTTGAAATAATTGGTACCAAACTATGTAATAAAATACCATCTTATATAACAAACCTCCCATTAAATTTATTTAAAAAAAATATTCTACAGTGGCAATTAGATTTATTAATTTATTTTTTATTTATTTATTTATTAATTTATTTATTATTCTCCTTATGAATTAAATTTATAATAATATGATTGTACTTATTTCATTTGTTTAACTATTATAAACTAACACAAATTGAATACACCTTAGATTCTTCATAAGTTAATTTGAATCTTGTAATTTTTTTTTTTTTTCAGACTGTTATTGTAATTTATGTGTAATTGTATTTCTAAACTCCTGGACCCTTCCACACGAGTCATCTCGGTGGAGCCCAGTATTCATATATATATGAAATTAAATTTAAAAAAAAAAAAAAATAAATTTCAATTTTATGGTCTATTTGTGATAAATAAAGACCGGATTCTCGTGCAATTGCAACTTTTTTTCCTTTGCTTTAAAACATATAAAAACAAATTATAAATCCGAATCATGAGAAGTAGATTAATTTAAACGTAGTTTTATTTTGCACGAAATTGCACGTTTTGCACTTTTTATTCTAAATTGCACGATTTTGATTTTCATTGCATGAAATTGCATATTCTGCATTTTTACAATTAAACTAGATAATACTTCAGTTTTCAACTATACAAAAGGAAAAATTGAACTCAAGCTGATAATATATTCTTAGAATAACATCAATTTATTAGTGTTTCGTGGTAAAAATAAATGACAGCAAATACTAGTTAGATAATAATTTGGAATCCCCGGCCATTAGCACTTTAGTTCTGTCTGACTTAGTGTTTGATTGAGTGTTTCTTGAATCGGTTAGTGTAATTCACGTCGGTGTCGTGATTGTTTCATTACAAATAGTTTACGTAAAGAAGTATACACAAATTTTTAAAATGCCAAAAATTGGGTCAAGTCTGTCATCAAAAATTAAAACCTGGATATTAAATTACCCAGAGTTGAAATTTGATGGGAAATCCGTCTTCTGCGCTTCTTGTGAAAAATCAGTCGGATGCGAAAGGAAATCTCAAATTGATGCTCATTGTAACACAGGTAAGAAACAATATTTTTATTTAACCTGTCAGTAGGCGCGTGTATATTTGTAACACAATTAAGCGCGTATGAGCGCGGCACTCGGTCATTATAACGCGAAATAATATTTTATTTATATTTATTTTAATTAAACCAGTGGTTGCTAAAATACAAATCGCGCCTGCTGATGGGTTAAGATTTAGGCATCAATTCTTTATTATTATTTTTTCGTTAGCTATTCACGAGAATCAATTAAAACTAAAAAAAAACAAACCGATGCAACAGCAAATTACACATTCTTTTGAAACATCAAACAGCCAAAACCAATTTCATATTGATTTGTGCCAGGCTTTAGTAGGAGCAAATATACCATTTTTCAAACTGCAGTCCCTACCGTTTAGATCCTTTTTACAAAAATATACCAATAAAAGTATACCTGACGAGAGCACACTCAGAAAAAAGTATCTGCAAGTTTGTTTCGACTCGACTATGGTAAAAATTCGCCAAGAAATTGGAGAACATTATATATACATCATGGTCGATGAGACCACTGATGCTAGAGGACTTTATATATGTAACCTTTTGGTTGGAATTCTTCACCAAGAAATTGATCCCACACCATTTTTAATTGCTTGTAAGGTTCTCCCTAAAACAAATTATGACACTGTCTCTCGATTTATTAACGACAATCTGATGAATTTTTTTTTACAAAATTCAGAGTATCAGTATAAAGTGCTTCTCCTTGTAACAGATGCCGCACCTTATATGATAAAAACTGGACAAGCTTTGAAAACATTCTACCCAAACATGATCCATGTAACCTGTGTAGCCCACGGGTTAAATAGAGTATTAGAAAAAGTCCGCGAAATTTTTCCAGAAGTTAACAAGCTAGTAAATAATGGTAAAAAAATATTGCTTAAATCACCGCACCGAGTAGAGATATATAAAAATATTATGGAATGTGAACTACCACCGGAGCCTGTGATCACAAGGTGGGGAACATGGCTGGAAGCAGCTTTATTTTATGCGGAAAATTTTAATAAATTTAAAATGTTTATTAATGCATTGGATGAAGACGTACAGACTATCAAAAATTTGAAGAGAGTCATAACTTCAGCGTCAATAATTTCTGATTTGACTTTCATAAAATCACATTTGTCAACTTTTCCCCCCCAGGCATTAACCCAGTTAGAAACCCGAAATTTATGCCTCAATAAACAAATTGAAATATTTGAAACTATAGGAGAAAGTCTTAAAAAAATAAATAACGAGAAAGGACAAATTATGGCTCACAAATTTAACTCCGTTGTGAAAAAAAACACAGGTTACGCTCTCATAAAAAAATACAACGACTGCATAAATGGTACGAAAAATATGAATGTTGAACAACAGCCTGCAATCGTCGCTTGCTACAAAATGAGTCCTATCACTTCTGTTGAAGTAGAACGAATTAAAAGACATATTGAGTGATAGAAGGCACAATTTTTCTGTAAACAATTTTGAAATGTATAATATTGTAAATTTTAACTCAATAAAAATATAAATTTTTTGATGTATGTTTAAAAATAAAAATGTTTGAAAATATGTATGTATAATAGTTAGAATTAAAATTAAATAGCTTAACTCTGTTGGTATGGTTTTTTTAAAATGTATAACATTGTAAATTTTAACTCAATAAAATTTTTTTTATGTATGTATAATAGTTAAAATTAAAATTAAATAGCTTAACTCTGTTGTTATGTTTTTTTTACACAATGAGTACTTATATTCTTATCAATATTTTAATTATTTTTTAAATTTTTATTTTTTAATTATTTATTGATAATACTGTAATAGAGTAAAAAAAACTGGATAAATATAGTATAATTTAAGGGTTTAAATCAATGTACTTTGAATGTTTACAAAATGTTGGTAATAATTAAGCGAATTTAGGCCAAAAATACATTTTTGCACTATTTAGGCACTTAATTGCATGTTTTTGCAATTTTTAAGTTATTAACTGCACATTTTTTTGATTTTTACTGCATGAAAATCCGGTCTCTAGTGATAAATATGAAAAGGTGGTTGTTTGTGAACTTTTTCTGATGAAGTCAGTTTTGAGATCTTTTTGCACATTGTTTTCATTGTGGTATTTTACTGATCTGAAATGCGCCAGGAATAGTTCATGTATACTATAGTATTACATTGTATAATGATAAATACTAAATTCTTCTGACAATGATTGATGTTGTCATCAAATAATGATTAGGGCTAAATTCAACTTAATAATATTAACCATTTTTAAATTTTACTATTTAAGTCTGAGGTGATTGGAATGTTTGTTGTAATTTTTTGAATACATGTTATATCTTTACTCATATTTTACATAACTACAAAACGAACATTTTGATTTAACTGTATCATCATTTTGATAATAAAAGTGAAATTGTTTAATGGTTTTTAATGATATTATTACAAAATGTTAGGAATTCTGTCGTGAACAGCAGGGATCAGGGATAAAAAGAACCTTAAATTAATCATTTAATTGTTTGTTTATTTTTATTTATTTTATTTACTCTCATTTCATTAAAGACTAATTTTAGAAAATTTTTAAGAGTTTCGAGTTAAAATAAAATTACCATTAGAACTATTTGATGTTATATCAGTAAGTGTAGTAAAAATATATTATTGTAACATGCAATTTTTCGATGAAATGGAAATGTTGTTACACATTGTTGATGTTGAAAAACTTGAAAATTTCATACTTTAAATCTGATATCTACCAGATTTTAATGTAAGCACTGTTCGCGGCATTGAAAATATGAGTTTTTACTTTTTACATAAAATATAGTTATTTAAGTTTATCAGTGTTTAATATATTTTTACATAAATTATTATTATTTAAATATTGATTAACCCTGCGTGGGTCGCGTGCATTGATAGTACGCTGTACGCCTGTAGTACGCCTGTAGTCGCGCGGATTACAGTTGTAATCCATTTTTTTTTTTTTTTTTTTTTATAGGTTCTAAGTATATTGAAAATGTAAATTATTGTTATATACTAAGTACATATTTACAAATATATTGCGATAAAGAAAAAATTAAAATTTTTATTTTTTACTTTAGAATATACATTTTAACTTAAATGAGAATAAATAATAATTTATTAGAATTTGTTTTCTTAAATTGTAATGATACTCAATGTAATTAAATTTTTATAATATTTCTGTACAAACATATTAATATTTTAGTATTTTACATATATTTTAGCTCTCTATATTTATAATTACAAAAAAAACAAGAGTACTTTATACATTTTTACATATTCTAACTTTTAATTATAAAAAAAAAATACATTTTTATTGATTTGAAATAATTTAAGATGATTCTTCACTCTGTTCTTCATCACAACACCCAATACAAATATATTTTAAATGATCTGGACACACCCATTTGTAACAACGTTCACATGATTTTCTCGTACTTTTGTTTCTTGCTCTTCCGCACAAATAACATCGACCAATTCCCTTAGGACGTTCAGGCAAAATTGGTGTATCTTCAACGAGGCCTACAATTTTCATACCACGACTCCTAATATGTTTTGGTAATTTTGAATTTTTAATACGTCTTTCAATATTCGGTTTCATCAGTTGTAAAGCTAATGCTTCTAAAAAAAAACGTCAATAAACGGAAAAAAAAACGGGCGTGAAAGATCGCGCGGCATACACTGGTAATCCAACACACTTTGAATTCCGATGACAACGAGAACTTATGCGACCAGTAATCGGAAACAAACTAATTATATTAAGCAACATGTTATTCGAAGGTACTGAAAAGATAAGATAACTTTATTGGTTTTCAATATACGAAAAAACCATTTATTTTTAGATGGATTACAATAGTAATCCGCGCGACCTACGCAGGGTTAAATTTATGTGATTGCCGATCGGCCAATAAGACCTAGGTAGTCCGACGAAGTATATTACAACTATTGAAGCGACTTATGGCAAATTATTTATATTATACAAAAATTTGATTTGAAATTGCAAAAGTCAAAAAATTAAATTGTTTATACCTAGTATTAAATTAGTTCACTGCTAATATATTTATTATTATGTAATATTAACCTGTTAACTCAAATGTATGTTGGTATTGTATATCAAGATTTGTAATAAATTGTAAATGATGATGAAAAACAGTGGGGTCATTAAAAGTTGTGAATGACATAGCAGAGCAAGGAGTGTCTTTAATTTCATCTTTTAATTCAGTTCTGACCAATCAAGAGGAACAAAAACAGTTTTTACTGCAAGTCGTTGAAAAACATCGTCAACAGTATCCTGACCCAAACAAAAAAACACTTCAAAATCTCTAAATGCCTTATATTTTTTGTTTATATTATTAATTTTATAACTATTTTGTATCTGACATAATGCAAAAGTATTAAAAGTATTCACATTTATGTATAGAGTTGACGGAAAATAATAAATTATTAATTTTCAATATTTATATATTTATTACTATTCATATATTTTTAAATGCATTGAGCGACCAGTAAAACTTGATTCAGAATTCTAAAACTTCATCGAAATAGTTTTTATGGTAAATAGAACCTGATAGTAAGGAAAGAAATGTAAAAAAAAAAAAAATTTAAGTGGCACCCTAAGGTACATATTCTAAAAAAAAACTATTAAATCATATAAAATAGTAATCAAGTAAAACGATATTGAAATGGAACTGACCCAGCGTTTACAAAATAATCAGCGAAATATTCTCGTACATCAATCCCTTCATGACGAGCTCCGGAGTTTCCATAATTTTGAATATCGTCCAAATTATTAAAAAATGTATCCTCAAATTGATATCCGTCTCTCCTTCGTACATAATTATGTAAAGTGCAGCATGCTTTCACGATACAGTCGGTAAAATCTGATTCGACTAATATCGGGGTGTGTAAAACTCTTCATTTATTCGCTAGAATTCCAAAAGCACATTCCACATACCGCCTAGCCCTCGACAACCTGTAGTTGAAAATTTTTCTTTTATCATTAAGTCCACGTCCTGGGTACGGTCTCAATACATTTTTATGTAGGCCAAACGCTTCGTCTGCTACTATAACGAAGGGTTGGGGGGAATCTGTGGTATTAGGTAGGCACACCGGTTCGGGAAGATTTAGTTCTTCGGAATACAGTTTTCTACGGGCATTCTTTAAAAACGGTAGAATCACCCTCTCTACCATAAGCACCGACGTCAATGGTCGTAAAACAATATTCTGCATCTACTACACCTATTAAAATAATAGAGAAATATTTTTTATAATTAAAAAACATAGATCCCTCATTTCTTGGATTCACACATCTGATGTGTTTTCCATCTACTGCTCCAATACAATTTGGAAAGTTAGTCTTTTGGTAAAACTTATTTGCAATATCTATCCATTGCTCTTGGCTAGTTAGTTCTGGCATCTCTGTAGGCTGTAAGGTGGTCCATATAACTTTGCACGTTTCTTGGACGATTGTTCCAATTGTACTTCGTCCCAATAAGAACTCGTATTGCAACGCCACAAAATTCGATCCAGTAGATAAATATCTAAAATTTATTTGTTAATTTATATATATTTTGTTTAAAATGTATATTTTTTAGATTCTGAGTGGAACGAAGAATGTATTGATTTTACAATGATGTGTGTTTTTTTATTTTTTTTTTGTGTCTGTCATCACGTTTTAGGACAGTAAAATATGAAATATTGACTGAATGTTTATATTAGCATATTCTATACACCATAAAATTTTCAAAATATTTTGATTTATTTTGGGCTATTTATGGACATTTTCATTTTCTTCTTTTATTAGTTTTTTTTTCTATAAATATCAATAAAATTTTATCTGTTGGTTAAAAAAGCTTAAAAATTTAATAGAAAGCTCCTAGTATATTGTTTTAAAGGTAGAAGAGAAAAATTAAAAATCCCTAGTCACAATTTTTTTTTATAAGCATTTAAAGTTATAAAATATTGACAAAATACGTAAAAATGACGAAAATTTGCAAATTATTTTAAGTTAGAAATTCATAAAAAATTTTCTTTTTAATTCTAAGGTTTATATTTTTAGGGTTATATTTTTAAGTTCACATTTCTTTTAAAAATATAATAAATACTTCTGTATAAAAATTGTACATTTCATAAATTGTTAACTAGAAAATAATCATTAAATTTTCGATTTTAAAAATGTTGTCAACATTTGAACTTCAAATGCCTATAAAAAAAATTTGTGTCTATATATTTTTAATATTTTACGATTGTTATTATAACAATATATCAGGAGCCTTGTATTAAATTTTCAAGCTTTTTCGCCCAACAGATAACATTTTATTGATATTTATAGAAAAAAAAAACTAAAAAAAGTAGAAAATGAAAATGTCCGTACATAGCTCAAAATAAGTCAAAATATTTTGAAAATTTTATGGTATATAGAATATGCTAATATAAACATTCAGTCAAAATTTCATGTACCTACGGTAATTTTTTTAAGAGTTACACCGAAAACAAAAATCGATATTTCCAAAAACACATTTTGTGTAAAAATTCACGTTTTTCCTCAAATTTTATTTTGTTTTTCACGGCGCTTTTGAAACTACTGGAAAATGTTTGATTTTAAAATTTAAATAATATTTACTAATAATAATTTATATTAGTTGAAGAATTTAAGAAAAAATGGAAGCATTGTAGAGATAACTACGCAAGAGTAGTTAATGAAACTAGAAAAACTGCAAGTGGTTCGGAAGTCAAAAACTCTACAAAAAAGTATGCATACTTTGATGTACTATCCTTCCTGCAACCCGTAGTTAAGAAAAGGAAGTATGTATTTATATTGTATATAGGTAGTTTATACATTTTAAGTTAATATCAAATAATAGTTGTATAAAATTATAATATATTTACTATATGTTTATTTACAATAGGTACGAATTTTTTTTAATCTTACAAAAAATAAATAATTATGTGCAGCTTAACATACATATTTTTCTATAATAATTATCAATATACATTATACATTATACAATAGATAATAGTTATTATTTATTAATAATATAACGTTTTATTTTAGAACTACTGGAAATGTTGGTGTTTCTATGAGTTCCATCGACGCATCAATTATAGCTGATGAAAGTTGTGAAGAAGATTGTCCAGTTCAAAAAGATGATACTACAGGTCATAGAGAAAATCCAACCCATGAGAGATATAAAAAAGAAACAAGAATAACAATCTTCCAGTCAAATCTACTTAATTTGATGAAAAACCCTCCAATTCTACAAAAGCCTGAAGAAAACGACCCTGATAAACAGTTTCTTCTTTCATTTCTACCTGAGTTTAAGAAAATGGATGAAAATCAAAAATTAGATTTTAAAATTGAATTTTTGCAACTAGTTAAACGGATTTTGAATCCCACTCAGCTTCCAGTGGTGGAATCTCATCCCTTTCATCAAAATTTTCAAAATCCCTTTTACAACCAAAACTCTGTCCCGAACTTTCAAACTGGTCTTCCTCAAACGGCACAAATATATAATTCTTCTTCTTCACTTCTCCCAACTTATAAACCACCTTCCAATACATATCATCAACAATTTATTCCGAATAATCAAATTGATATTGATATTCCACAAACATCTAACTCTTCATATTTTGGTGAAAATTCACATTAATTTAGTATACTAATAATTATTCATAAGAATATTTTTACTTTTTAATTCAGGTATAATTTTTTATTTTTTTTTTTTAAATTTTTAATTATCCTATAAATAATTAGTTTTTTAATCTTATGTTTATAAAATTTTAAAATGTATAATAATAATTCATACGAATATTTTTATTATTTAATGTAGATAATATGAATTCTTATTTCTAATTTATTTCTTATTTCTAATTCTTATCTATGAATTCTTGTTTTACATTTTTAATCCTTAGCTATAAAAACTGAACATTTTATAATTTATTAATTACAATTTTCGTATTTTCGAGATTTTGATAAATTCTGTCAAAATTTGATCTTTAAATGAAATGCTTGTAAAAAAAAAATTGTGCATATGTCTTTTTAATATTTTTCAACTGATATAGTAACAATATACCAGGAACCTTGTATTAAATGTTTACACTTTTTGGCCCAACAGATAAAACTTTATTGATATTTATAAAAAAAAAATTAAAAAAATTGAAAACTGAAATTGTCCGTAAACAGCTCAAAAAGAGTCAAAATATTTTCAAAATTGTATGGTGTATAGGAAATGTTAATATAAACATTCAGTGAAATTTCCATGTATCTACAGTTATTCGTTTTTGAATTACAACAAAATAAGGAAATCGCTACATGAGAAATCAAGTGAATATCTAATATTGTAAAATTATGAACTTTAAACGCTTAAAAAAATTCAATTTGAATTTCCGGTAGAGATTTTTTTATTGATAAAGGTAGACAAACTTATGAGTAACCTTGTATTACATTTTCAAATCTTAGATTTAAAAAGAAAAATTTTCACGAATTCTTAACTCAAAATAAATTTGCTATTTTTCGTGATTTTCCCATATTTTGTCAATTTTTGAACTTTAAATGCTTATAAAAAAAAACTTTGGAATAAAATTAAAACATTAAAAGGAGTCCCTTTTACGCAAATAAAAACACTGTTGGTAGGGCAAACCGTTTTTACCGATCCCAAAGAGATAACCAACCAAATAGGACAGTTTTTTTACTCTAACAGTAGTAACTCTAGTTTGAATCCAGATTTTTTGAAATTTAAAGAAACGCAAGAATTGATTACCTTACCGAGCCCCACAACAACAACAAGTCAAGGTTCAATTACAGATAAATTAACTAAAAACGAAACAGCAATTTTAAAAATCTATAGAATATTGTGATCGGTGATGTGTTGTGGGCCCCGGGAGGGATAAGGATAACGTCACAACGATGACATTTTTATTTTTATACCTTATTTATAACTGTCTATTTTTATATGTATGTATAGTATTTTTGTATAAAATGAACATTTAGTTACTCCAAACTAATTTCATTTTTTTATCTTAATATTAAAAAAAATTATTCAAATCAGCTTGTTTCAAGTTTACGACTTTACTATATTATACATTTAAAATGTGTGTAAAATACCGTGGTGATTCAGAATACAAATCATAAAAAAAAACAGTATTCATCACCGATATACTTTATTACGTGTTATAACATTGGGTTGAGTAAATTTGATAAAACCGTTTGCGGTTGCGATGAGAAAACTGGTTTTGACCTTTGCTTCGGTACTTTTGCTATCATGCGCTGTATAGACATTGTAGAAAAGTCATAAAATATAATATTATCGAATAATCTATCATGACTCATGAATCGTGACGAATTGTAGTTTATTTACTTTTATTGTTTTATTATTATCGAAATAATTGTAATACAAATATCAAAAGTTGGGATTGTTAATAGTTATATGAGTCTACTCTAGATAAATTAACTATCATCTAAAATGTTGGTAATAGGTTTTTAATCGTATTCTTGGAACGAGTAAAACGGTTATATGCCATATTTTTATTTTTATTTATAGCATTTTCATTAAAATACTTAAATAGTGGCTTTGCATTTCCAAATAAGGAAGAAATGAATTTGTTTTAATTCTGTGCTAAGTTTCATAAACCTCTTGAGATTAGAAGGGTATTAAAACACAATTTATTTCATGTTCTCAATTTCTCATTCATTTTCTTACCCGTAAGCCGTAAAAGAAATAATGAAACGGAATAATCTACTATTTATCAAAATATTTAATAAAAACATTAAAATATTTTGATATCTGTTTTAGTTAATTAGTTGTAGGTAATAAAAATACAAATAATAATAATCCTAGAAACCAAAAATACTATAAAATATTATAATATTTATATAATCAATTAATGTACCTATATAGCCATAATATAGGTGATTCTAATACAATTATTTTTTTCGTACATTAATTTTTACACTAAATGTGAATTTTTTTAAAACTTTTACGAAATTATCTTACTACACAACTATATTTCTGTATAAGTAAATCTCAAATATCATCACTAAATTTTTTTAATGAGTAATATTATAGGTATTATGAATTTTAAAATTCAATTTAAGGATCTTATAAAAGGTATTCTAAAAAAAGACCCGGACAAAACCCTGCCTGTAGGATAATTAATCCCTGGAAAAATGTCTTTCAATTAGTTTATTAGTTTTTTATTAGTTATATTATAATGTCATAATATTAGATGTAATATTTTTTCTTTGAAATTAATTAATAAAATACCTAAATATAGAAATTAAAATAATATAAATTAGACACATATAGGTAAAATCTATTTAATTATACGACATTTTTTCATTTAGGTAGGTAGGTACTATACATTTTTAATATAGCCTATAAGGTAGGTACCTACTTTTGTCTATTTCCTTATTTTATATTTTTATTTCTATTTCATAATTTGATGGTTTTCAAGTTGTTAATAATATTATAAACAATAAAATAGCTTATGGCCATAGTTGCCGGGCTCAAAGTTCAATGAAAAAAAAAACAATAAATTACAATTACATGAATATTTTATATACTAAATAACAATATTTTGTGTAATTACCTATTGTTATTAAAAAATATGAAGTACAAAAATGACTAATTATATTAACTTAGTAAAGCACGAAAAGACAGTATGTTAAAAACAGTGTTGCGTAATTATTGATTAATAAAGAGGAGGTATAAAATAGCCGGAAATGTTGTACCCGACATTATTTCAGTCGAAAATATTTTATCCGAACTGTATTAGCCGACACATATTTCGTCCGAACTGTATTGTATTACATAGTACCTACTCCATTGTATTACTGTCGGCTCAAATACGGTTATGAAAAATTACGTGTCCGCTAAAAAACAGTTCGGACAAAATACTTATCGGCTAAAATACGGTTTTGTAAAAATATTTGTCGGCTCAAATACCGTTCGAATAAATTACGTGTCGGATGATTTATGGTTCTGCTAATATACTTGTCTACGTTATTATATTTCGGCTGAAACTTTTTCTGTTGTTTTACGCGTTCCCTTAATAAATATCTAATATCAATGATTCTGATAATTTATAGACAATTGGAAATTTGGAACATAATCATTGAATGTATACTGTATAGTGTTTGTTGGTAAGAGTCTTTTTTATCGTATTTTAGCGCCGGCTGTTATTTATTTTGCTATTTTATTATATAGGTAATAATATATTCAAAAATATTGTCATAAATGTTGACTTACATTCGCAGTGTATAAAATACACCTGGATCTGGGTTACATACAACTAATAAAACTAGTGATATTTATTTTTATCATATAAATTCCAAAAACAATTATTCATATTATATTTACCTACGATATAATTTACAGCCGAATAATTACTAAAAACTGCAAAATCTTCCAATAATTCAATGGTGTCCCTTGAAAATTGAAACCTAAACTAAATCAATTTATTTTGGTGATTAGCATCACGCACCGTGGATCCGCCTATATGGACACGGGTAGTATTACGAATAAATGACTTCGGATACTGTACTAGTGTATTCCGAATACATTTGAAAATACTTTTATTTTAAAGTAATCCGAATACGAATAGGAATATTTCTATAAAACAAATTCTGTATTATAACGATAATTTTTTCCTAATGTTTTCTAGTAATTATTACAATATCACACTAAAAACCAATAACCTAGTCTTATGTTTATCGTATTATTACTATTAATAATTTTTTTTTGATTTCAGTTTTTTTTATTTCTTACTAATTCGTGGGAATATTTAAAAATATTATAATTTCAACCTATAACTAAACATGAAAACAAATTAAAAAGCTTTGATACGTTGAGCTAACATTTGTGTTTGGAGTGGTTTATATCGAATACCTAACTAATAATAATATATATTTATTAATAATATGAAAACTGAATTTTAGAGATTTAATACGCATCACGTGACTTACTGTAACCATACAATTTTAATTTATTATCTTTTTATTAATTACTTATTTATTCTTCATCGTTTGCACAAAATATGTGCTAGGAATAAAAAAATTGTATTACCTACTATAGTTTTGTCATACGTTCATAGAAATGTGATGTAATTAGACAGTAGGTACTGCTTTACCTTTGTACTAAACAGTGGCTAATGGTTGTAATAATATTAGAATGCTTTTCAATGTCTGGAGATAATATTTATGATTATTGGCATACAATTTTATTTTTTATAAAGACAAAACTATAAATATTTAAATTCATAGTAGGTACCTAACTTTTTTAATACTCCTTTATGACTCCAAGAGACATGATTCATTATTAAACAATAGATGATTAAATTGGGCTTATATTTATTTTGAATTTAATTGTTAGGTACAAACTGGTTCAACACGATGACAGAACATTTGGTGGAAAATATTTTGTCATATTATTTACACTCTATTTATCTGAACGGTATATTCTTAAGGTTTTCAATCGCAGTCCAAATAGTGTAATTTGGTGAGTTCAATATAAGTATTTTCTTAATCATTTATAAACTTGATTATAATAATAATATAATGATATCAAGTTTATTATACACACTATAGGGTCACAAGGTACAACACAGAAAATAGTGCTTCCAGCTGACGACTATAATAGTATAATGTTATAATTTATTATCTTATCTAACAACGATTATTTACATTGCATTTATATGCCTGACTACAGATGTCGTGGTTTTTAGGTTCGAACGGCGGCCGCAAGTACTTTATGACATCATATTATAATACGCTTATACACCAACAATATAAAATAGGGACTAAACCGATAATTGTTGGGCGGCCGGTGGGGAGGATACGAACACCATATAAATACGACTGCAGCTGACGCGATGCCCTGCTGTATAGTATACTATGGTATACACATAGGATTAAGACTGGTACCACAGTTGTTAATTTTTCGGAACACAGCGCCAACTCCAAATATCATCGTCTTTGTGGTCTTCGACGTATTATATGAGTACGTATCGTGCTTTCTGTCGCTTAAAAACTTACGCATTGATAATCGAATGGTTGTTAAAATGTATTGTTATTGTTGTGACAATGTATGTTTGGATTGTGATTCATGGAAGCCCGAGAATTGAGCAGATACCGCCAACAACGACTACATCAGATTAACTCAGCGGTGACTTGAGATCGGAAGCCGTGCGCAGACGGCTCGGACGGCGACCACAGATCCGGAATACCTACGATATTCGCAACTTCGGGCAGTCGCTGCATTGCTGGGTAAGTAGGTTTTAAAAAATGATATTTGTTTTATTTGTTTTAATAAAATACAAAAAAAAAAATTATATTTAGAGAATTAGAGAAGAGTTAATTAAATATTAAGTAATATTAGTACCTATTCAATAAATATTAATTATTAATATAAGTAAATTATATATTTATACGTCGTGTAAAACATTGAAAACTGAAAAATGTTCGTGAGTTAACATTTTTAGTTATTTATATATAGGTACATCATCAATAGTAAATACCCACCTCCCCCTATAAAATATACTTATTTAATAACAATAATTATTACTAACTATTTATCTTATTATTTTTATAATAGGTATAATTTTTTTTTACCTAGTTAACTGTTTTTTTTTTCATTTTCGATACTCGAAACGGTAACGCATTGTATTTTAGGAATTACTTATAAAAAAAAATTTGCATGACGCATCAAAATAATGTATAACATATTTACGGTATCGCGTCAGTTATGTTGCTATCGGTGGCGGCTCGTGGTTTGGACGACTGGACAATCGCACCCCCAACTAAAATTAATTTAATGAAGAAAATTAATTGTTTAATATCCTAAATTTTACATTTTTAAAAAATATTGCAAATTTTTAAGTAGTAAAATAGTTATAAAGTACCTACTAGTTAGTAGTTACTACTTACCTTACATTTGTCTATTACATTAATATTATCGTGTGCGAACATTTAATCTGGTTATATCTCTCAGATCCCAGGAGCAAATATGTACGCCGTACGCATGTACACACGAGCAGTGTTTGGACGACCGGGAGCGTCGTCTGAACAATATTCAGAATTCGTATATAATAACTTATAAGCGACGCTCGCAATCGTGTGCGTGCGGGTACGTTTATTGTTGCTGCGATGTTATATTGTTATATACGGGTTTGGATGACCGGCAGCGTCGTCCTTACAGTAAAATATTTATATATTACTATATTGGGTAATTTTTTTTTTTAAATTAACAGCGTTGTCGCTTGCAAATCGCTATTATTATTATTTTAATTTCCATTTTCTACTGCGACCCGCGAAAGTGCGACTATATAAAAAGTAAGATGCATAGATCTATTTTGGTATGGTAAGATGCATATTTTTGTATATTTAAATAATTTGTTATACCTATGACTACCGCTATTATATTTAAAGTCGCACCACAACCACCAGCGGAAACGGCATTTTATTTTCATTTCGATAGTCATTAAAGATGGCTAAAACTTACTAATTTACGGTTAATAAGTGAAAGGTTATAAAAAGATTAAAAATATTATAATAGATTCATATAATTTATTTTTTTACAGTGGAGGATCTTACAAATAATTACGAATATAATTTTTCAACAATGTAGGAACTATCCTATGTGTAAACCTGCCAGCTTTCGTGTATGTTCATACATTCGCCAGTGTTTGGCAAGTTCCTTATAAAAAGGAATTCGTTCCGTTCCTTGTTCCTGATAAAAAAAATTCGTTCCTCTGTCGTTCCTTTGGAAAATCAACGAGTTTCTTTTTTAGTTCCAAATAAAATAGAAAATTCTTATTTAATCATTATTATATTTTTTTTTATATGCATACTTCTTTAATTTTTAATTATAATAATTACCTAAAAGTAGGTACATATTTTACAATTCTACTTTGAAATTCTCTTCAAAATTAAATTTTTGGCCGACGTATGGTACTCAATTCTATATGAATTATAACTTATAACTATAAGAAATATTAATAAAGATACTAATGACTAATAAGTAACGATTAACGTCGATAGTCGATGCTCGATAACGATCACTAATTGGCAATATACATTATACACATTAAAAAAAATATATTATACTAATTTCAATTATTTATATATCTGTAAATTATTGGAACTAGAAAGGAACAAAAAAAAATTGTTATTTTCCCTTGAAAAAAAGAACTCGTTCATTTTCTCGTTCTTTTTTTATAAAAAGGAATTTGATCAACGTGCTTTAAAATGGAATTTGTCCCAGGAATCCGTTCCTTCCAAACACTGACATTCGCCTATTGGGATATACCAAAAATATTAGAGATACCGTTGTGGACGCACTTGGCCCAATAAAAATATACGATAAAGTTGATATAGGATACACTTGGGCGACGGCCGCCCGATCGTGGCCCGAACTCACGTAGCCCTGTTGCATAACGTTCACTTAACGTTTGTTAATAGACGAATTCACTCTAAAAGTGATAATTTTAAAAGTAACAACACAGGATTGGTTTGCAAAACGTCAATTTTGTATGTTGCACGTATGTCAGGGAGAGTATACAAATTGTGCACTGACATCATATTAATGGTAGCGGTATGATTTATGTTTATGGACCTATGTCTACACGCCTAGGCAAATGAACATCAATTATAAACAATAAATAAAAAAACTATTTTATAATGTATTATCAATATGTTGATGTTGATTTGAATTGCTATTTTCTTGCCTTTTCTTACCAACAGCGTCGTTCCACTTATTTTGCAACTTTGCGGTTCATTGGCATCCGTTTTAAATATAAAGCACCATTCGATCAAAATTTTGTTAGCTCGTGTACATTTTTTTGTACTTTTAATACAGGCTATGTATAATGTAGGATATAAGATTCACAATGAAAAAATTACATAAATTATTATTATTAACTAAGCGTATTATTTTAATCGGCAGAAATCACGGCCTTTGGCGGAGAATGAATTTTTTTGTTTTTGTAACCTAATAACTCCAGGTTAACCATACAAATCCATCATGAAATAAAATATGTTGAAATTACCATTTAATTTAACTAATTTTTGTGGTTAACAATAAAATTTAATTTATCATTGAGTAAATAGAAAACCTTTTTGTTAGATTAAGTCTCCCTATTACTATATTCAGTCCAAAAAATGTGTTTTTCTATTAAGATAAAGGTATTTCTGTGTTTTTATTTCTTGATTATAACTGAAAGTATCCTGATGATAAAATCACATACAATTTCATTATTTTATTTATTTAAATTAGATATAAGTCGGTTAATATTTAAAGTAGAATTTTCAAGATATTGTATAGGTAATTTTATATAATATCATTCATTGTGATATTTTAATTTAATACCTATTTAAAACGTAGATTGTTTAAAATATAAACTATTCCATGGAAATGTGGCTTGTTCAAAAATCAGTTTTCGAATTTTGTGTTAAACAATTACTGAAAACCATGTACATTCATTATGGAGAACGTTGCAAATAATTATAATAGGAAAATTGATTGTAATTATAATAATTCATGATAAGTCCGATGCGATAATTATATCGATTATATACAATCGAATTAGCGGATAGCTTTGTATTGTCGTAAATGCATTTAAATGATTTTTATTAACTGATTGATTCAAATAACTTAAACATTTGTAAAGTCTATCTGATTATATTTACTTTTATACATCAATAACTATATATATTATCATATGGGTATGATATATGATTCAATTTGGCATATTTCATAATGAATATTTATAAATTGTTAATTGTTAAGTACATAGGTAATAAGGTTAAAACAATATCTTGTATTAATAACTATACGAGAGTAACTGATGTATCAAACTCGTGTATAGACCATATTTTTATAAATGATATCTCAGATTTGTCCTCGTATATTGTTAAAACTGATATAACAGATCACTATAGTTTAGCTATTAGCATCAACAATGATAATTTTATTGAAAAAAGTAATATTAATAATGATACACTTAAAAATGTTAACAAACTTAATTGTAATTTTTCTTACCTAAATAATTTATTATTTTCATTTAATTGGTATAACTTTCTTTTAGACTGTGATGTTGATATTTTAATAGATAAATTTAATAGTAAAATAAATGAATTTATTGTCAGTTCTTCTAAAAAATGTATTATATCCAAAAATAAATTTAAAAAATCACAAAAATATAAAGCTTGGATTACTAACGGACTTCTGGTCTCAATTAATAATAGACATAAATTATATTTAAAAAAACAAAAAGCTCCTTTTGATATTACTCTAAAAAAACATTACATTAAATATAGGAATTTATTAAATTCATTAATCAGAAAATCTCGTATTTTATATTACAAAAACCAATTTTATTTATCTAATAACAATATTAAAAATACATGGAAATTAATAAATGAAGCAACGTATTCAACGAAAAATGAGGAAACTCGTATACATTGTATTGAAAATAGTTCTACTAAATCTTTTTTAACTGATAAAATTGACATTTTAAATGAACTAAATGATTATTATGCTAATGTCGGTAAAAATATTTTTGACGATATTCAAATAAATAATTTTGAAAAACTAAATTGGAATGATATGAATAAAAACTGCCATATTAATAATTCAATTCTCTTGGATCAGATTGATCCTTCAGAAATTTCTAGGTTTATAAAGAAAATACCAGATAAATCCTCATTTTATAATAACGGTTTATCAAACTTTATTTTAAAGAAAACAGCTGATTCTATCTCACTTCCATTGTCAATTATTTTTAATAAATCGTTTAGTACAGGTAAATTTCCTTCTAGCTACAAAAAAACTATAATTATACCACTTTTTAAATCTGGTGATAGAAAACAATGTGGAAATTACAGACCTATTGCTTTAACTTTAACAGTTTCAAAAATATTTGAGAAATGTATAAAATCAAGACTAATGTCGTTTTTGGACAAACATAATTTTTTTTCACCAAATCAATTTGGTTTTCGCTCAAATATGTCAACTACTGATCCTTTATCTAAAACTTCTAATTTTATTCATAATAATTTAGATAACAAATTTAAAGTTCTTGGAATTTTTCTCGATTTTAAAAAAGCTTTTGACTCCGTAAGTCATAATTTGTTACTTAAAAAATTAGAATATAATGGTATAAGAGGCAATGCTCTCAATTTAATTAAATCATTTATCTCTGGCAGACCTCAACAAGTAAGAATAAACGGATTACTTAGTGATGTAAAGACAAATTGTTTCTCAGTACCTCAAGGTACAGTACTTGGCCCTGTCTTATTCATCATATACATAAATGGACTTTTAAATATAAAGCTTAATGCTGAAATTTTTTGTTATGCTGACGATACAGTTATTCTGATTAAAAGTCATGACTATGAAAATTTATATAAAACAGCTAATAACTGTCTATCTGTAGTAAAAGACTGGTGTGATAATAATAATTTACAACTAAATTTATCTAAATCTAAATATATTGTCTTTAATATTACAAATAGTTCACATATTAAAAATACTGATTTTTCTCTGTGTGTACACTCTTATAAATGTAAATATCTAGATAACCCTTGTGAGTGTTTACCTTTGGATAGAGTTTATTGTATTAAATATCTTGGAGTAAAATTAGACCATAGACTAAAATTTATTGAACATATTTATCATGTAAATAGTATTATTAGAAAATTATTATATAAGTTCCGATTGCTCAAAAATATGTTAGATATTAAAACTCTTAGAATTATCTATTTAGCTCTTGTACAATCTATTTTCTCGTACGGTATTTCAATATGGGGATGTACATACTCCACACATATAAATGTTTTATCTATTACAATTAATTTAATGATTAAAACTATACTTGGAAAACCAAAATTGTATCCAACTTGTTCAATTTACTCAGAGTTGAAAGTTAGAACTATCTTTCAAGTTTATGAACGGGCGATTTTATTGTATATATTTAAAGTAAATATAGGTCCATTTCAGCCTTTGCATTGTTATAATACTAGAACAAAAATCAATTGTAATTTAATTATTCCACGAAATAATACTAATTTTGGAACACAAAGTCCAATGATTAAAGGAATTCTGTTGCTTCGTAAATATAATATTAATTTAACTAATTTTGATAATTTTAATAAGTATAAGAAACATATTAACACTATTTTATCTTGGTTGTAAATGTCCACTTTTTAGTTCAATGATAATTTTAAGTAACTACTCTTAATGTTGAACTTTTTTTTCTTTCTTTTTTATTTTATTTGTATACTTTTATAATACACATAACATGAACCCAGCTCATCCGTCTACAAGCATATCTATGCTTATTGGATGAGCTTGCAAACCTACTATAATTTGTTTGTATATTTTGTTTTATCTTGTTTGTTTGCTAAATAAATATTATTATTATTATTATTATTTATTATTATTATTAATGGGTTTTAAAAAAAGCCCAATTTGCCGACAGATGATAATATTGACGACATGCTTTGCTGTATTGCAATAAAACTATAATAGGTACTATCATAATCTGTAAATTTATTTTATCGTGAATAAGAACTGCAGGTACCTATCGGCTATGATATCTATATTGCAAAGTTATGATATCTGTAAACTTATTTAATGGTGAGTATAAGATAGTATTATAGGTACCTATCACATGATGATTGACATCCATTGATATATTATAAATATATTTATATAACATATTATTATAAGTCCATTGTGGTTTTCAAATAATGAATATGATTTTAGTTAGTAGTTTTATTTCACTGCGCGAGGTAGGTACCTATTGCAATAATTTTTTTTTTTCCCATTATGGAGTGGTTTAAATTAAAGTCGGAAAAGAATCAGGACTTACTTGTAGTGGACAAATATTTACATAGAATAGACCGGATACGTGGCGACAACGAATATTATAAATGTGTGCATAAGTGCGGCGGCCGTGCAATATTAAGACGTCCAGACGTCGTAGTTATGTCTAAGACACATAATCACGGATGACATGGTCTTGAATTGGCACAACGAGGTTTCCGAAATAAATTAAAGGTAAATAATTGTATTAAATATTATCATATAAAGCATTCATATTTTTATAAGCAATTACCTACATGGAGTAAATGGATTTTAGACTTTGAGCTTTGAACTTAAGAATCAATTTTTCGAAGTATTTCACAAAATTAAAAACTAAGAATATTTTTGTTATAGGATGTTGTTACACTAAATCCAACGAAACCAATTCCTCAAGCTTTTAACGAAGTCAGAAGATCTGTTATAAGTTCAGGATTGCAAGGATCATCACAAAATGAAGTATATCATTCCATCCCTACGTTAAATAGTGTTCGAAGTTCAGCGTACCGTAAAAAAATGAAACTTATTCCTACATTACCTAACAACTTACGTGACTTAATAATTAATGGTGAATGGCGATCTACTAATGACGGGAGAGACTTTTTATTAGGTATAAAGAAATAATTAGTTATGTATACTAATATAATAAATAAATGTAATTTAAATACAAAATATAAGTGTCATAATATTATTCTTATTTCTTAGGGTCGGACGGAGATGATGACAAAATAGTTATATTTGGTACTGAAGGCTTCTTAAGAAGACTCTGCGCGGCTGAAGTTATTTTTATGGATGGTACCTTTAAATCAGCTCCTAAGTTATTTCTTCAGATTTACACGTTACATTGTTTTGTGCAAGGAATTATGGTACCAATGGTAATTATTTAAGTATTTTTATATACAATTATAAAATTTAATTTTCAAAAACGTTATTTTTTGCAAAATTATGTTCGTTGATAAAATAATAACCTTGCATAATTATAATAATTTATATAAAATAAAATGTACAGGGAGGTATTGTTGATCACACTACTTCTCCCCCGGCTTTAAGTTAATAGCTACTATCTAGGTACCTAACAAACAGTATATTTAACTTTTAACCTTCTTATTTAGGCGTATGCACTCTTACCAAACAAGACTTCCGCAACATACAAACGAATGTTTAAGCTAATTAAAGAAGCCGCAATTAGAATAGATTTAATATTCCATCCTAAATGTTTTCAAATTGACTTTGAAATTGGAACGATTATAGCAATTAAAGAAATATTTGGGCACCAAACTAAAATAAAAGGATGTTTGTTTCATTTTGGACAATCTATATGGCGCAAAGTACAGAACGTAGGATTATCCGAGGAGTATCAAAACAATGCCGAAGTTCAACTAACTGTCCGTAAAATATGTGCATTAGCATTAGTCCCTATAGATAACATTGATGAATGTTGGACCATAATTCACGCGGAAGCTCCAAATAATGAAAGTAAGAAAGTTATTAATGAATAAATAAAAATAGACTAATTATTGAATTTGGTTATATAGATCTAATTAAACTCATGGATTACTTTGTTGATACTTATTTAAATTATGATATATGCCACTTTCACCGAAAAATGTGGAACCATTTTGAAACAGAAGGCAGTCGAACGATTAATCATTTAGAAGGATGGCACGCGGGTTTAAATCGAGTAGTTAACCGTCACAGGCCTAATATTTATACACTTATAAATGAGATCAAAAACCAACAGCAGAACTTTGAATTGGATATTTCATCGCAAAGTAGGGGAAATTCGTAAGCTCGAGGAACAGTTGAAAAATGTTAAAGAAAGGTACGCAAAATATTTATTTTATGTAACATACTATTTGTGGATACCATATTTATATCTATCTATATTTTAAATAATTATATTTTTCTATTTCAGGTTAAGAGAAAACGAAATTACTTTAATTGAATATATTGATACCATAAAATATCATATTCGCGTTAACTATTTTTACTTTTATTTATACTTTTTATTATTATAACGACTATGTAATATTACTATTATACATACCTAAATTTAAAAATTACATTTTATACTTTTTATTTTTTTAACTAAACTGTATTTCTTCAAATTGGGTGTCGGCGAACTGGGAATACACCCTTACATTTGCCAAATACGCAGCCGGGCCGGCCCAATGGCGTCACGTAGCTATTCTACATTACTTAATTTCTCATAAAAGTAATAATTTTTTTTACACCGGATTTTCACCAAATCATTCCATACAGCGATAGCTACAATAATTTAACATTTAAAAAAAATTTAAAGGAATTTTTTTTTTTGTGTTGCATGCTCCTTTTAAGAATAATTGTAGAACTGTAGAAGTGCATGTTACGGGTTACGTAGAAAAAGGAATAATCGGTACCTAGCTATTATTATATTAGTGAAAATGTTAAAACCCGAGCCGCATGAGTCAATGCGATCCGAGGTTTGGCCACCCTTGTGTTATCTAGGATGACTGATTCTAAAATAGTTGAGAAATTTAAATAGAATATTTAAAAAAAAAACACGGGAGACGGGACAAAACGCGATTTATTGAAAGTTAATTAAACATACCTATTTTTCTTCAATACATAAGGTACTTTAGTACTTATATTATGATAAAATTAATTTTTTTAATAAATACGCGTTGCTTAACTACCTATATTAATAAACGTCGGTTATACAAATAATAATATGCACTTACATAATGAGACCGGATCCATTTGTGGCGACTGACGAAATAGAAATGTAAAACAACTCATCGAATGCTATTGACTTAATATTATATTATACTATTTATACTATAGTAAACAAATATAATATATATATATATAATAGATAAATCAAATAGCTATTAATATCCACAAGCTGTACAGCACGGTGTATTGCCGTACTATAGCGATAATATTATTATGTTATCTCGATTCTTGACGTGCCACTGGTAAGAGTGTGGGCTACAAAACGTCTACAACGACAATAATATACTAAAAATAATGTTTAGATACTGGCGGTACTGCATTAAATTTAAATTAAACTACAATACCCAATATAAATTAAAAATTAACAGCATAATATTTGTCACCATACAAAATACAAATGTACATTTTATACCCAATCATTCGATTAAACAAATAATATCAATACAAAACTAAAAAATGCAATAATTTTGAACAATATTTTGGTATCAAATTTAAGTGCGAATTTCGAGGTCCCTACAAGCTAGGCAAAGCCAGCACTGCCTACCCTTAACGACGGCCCTGATTAGGTATTTATTATTATTTAAATTTAAAAAAAGAATTTGAAATTGTTTTTACATTTGTTTATTCATACACAACTTTATAAATGTAAACAATTTATATTTTGTGTTCTTATTTAAATTAAAATTTTTTTTTTTTAAATTTTTGTAGAAATTCACAATTAATACTAAGAGCACAATAAGCGTATTTGAAGAGAGTAAACAAGCAGGATAATACGGGGGTAAGAAGTCTCCCATTAGCAACACTTAGCATGAGAAATTAAAATTTAAAAAATATAAAATATCATGAATATTGAATTTTAAATAAAAATGTTTGATACTGAATGCTTGATTTTCAAGAAGCTATACATGTCGGAGCAAAGTTTGTATGGCCACAAAAGAAGATCATTGGATGTATATTTCATCTGACTCAAAGTTGGTGGCTGCATACACAAAACGTTGGTAATTACTAATTATTACATTATTACATATTATATATTATATAGTATATACATAAACTATATTATATGTTTATCAATTGAATACAAGGATGTCAACAGTGAAATTGGACAGTGGTTAAAATGGATATTCGGTTTGCCATTATTAAATGCAGAAGAGGTAAGCGAAAGCTTTATTGAAGATTTTATGTCGGTCGTTCCTGATGACGCGAAGTTAAAAAAATTCTGTGATTATCTATGTGATAATTACATTGATCACAATCCAAAAATATATATTTCAGAATTTAGATTACGATAAATTAAACATGGTTGCAAGCATTGAATCGTGAGTATTTAGTTTGAAAGTAATAACAATTAAACACACATTTATTTACAATTAAAATATTTCTTTATAGCATAGAAAATAGTATACACTACATGAAGAATGTTGTATTGCAATATGTTGAGTGTTGCAACATTCAACATATTTTGAATTTTCCGACGGTATTAAATAAATACAAACAAAATGTGATTTGTAGTGACGGTATTCTTTAATACAGAATTATTATAAAAAATTTCATTGAATTCAAACGGATATTTAAACATTATGAATAAAATTTAATTTTAAATCAACAAGTGAATCTGTAAGTTATTCAAATAACCACCTGAAATGTATACTTACAATCAACACAATACAATTCAAACATACAATTTTACAGAGTAGGTATATACAAAATATGAGTTCATAGAATGTGACAGAATGTTATTTACATTACCGAAAGCTATACAATTTCATTCTAACCAGTTTTCATACAGTGATGCTCTCTTCTTAACTTGTTTATATGTGTACATAACAAACACTGCAATGAGTCATTCTACAGTAATAATTCATAATTTAAATAATATTTTAGCATTGCACATTGTTTAAATTTAACATACGTTTAATTACAGATGCACAAGATTTATTGTTCATTTGTTCTAGTGATAAAAATTGTCACAAATACTGACACATAAAATAATTCAAAAATGTTCATCTCTAGAACAATTGACAAATCGATAGGAAAAAAAATTATTATGATACATACGATTTGGAATCATTCCTCAAATTATTATAAAATTAATTTATCAAACCAGCTCACCAAATCTGTGATTTGGAATTTTGATTTGCGGTCAGACATCACAATAAACAAAATAAACAAAATATACAATTTGACAAGAGACTAGGTTCAAATAAATTCCCATATATATAAAGTAAATATATTAAACAATGTACTATATATTTAATAATATTAATAACTTTCCAATCCTCAGATAAATACTTGCGTTTAATTTAAATATAAAAATACAAGTTCAGCAAAACCCCTCGTATTGGAAACAACTTGCTGAAACAAAAAGTTTATATAATAGAAACTGCAATATAATATAATGTTATAAAGAGAAATTTCCATATAGACGTACAACATATAATGAGTTTTTATAACAGCAAAATACGAAAATGGATATAACAATAAAAAAAAAAAATTGATAAAAAAAAAATACGATCATGCATTTAAGTTCAGTGGACAGAAAAACACAAGCATGTTCAAAACAAAATATACTGAACCCGACTTCTTTTTATGGACTGTATGTATACTATTAATATTACACAATCATTTTTTTTTAATAAAATTAAAATATTTCTTAACATGTATTACAGTTCGTCATTAGATTTTTTTATATCAGAGCAGGAAAAAAAGTATGGTATAAATTTATAAGACATTTTAGCATCTGTTTTTTATTGATTTATTTTATTATTTTATCATTTTTTTTTTTTTTTTATTGATCTCAAAAAAAATTAACATCGACAGCAAAGGCCATTAGTTTACAAATAAACATTAATTAAATACAAAATAATAACATTTTTTTTTTTTTTTATATAAGATTAAACAATTTGGTTTGTTTTATAAACTTTATTAAATCAATGTTTTTTTCATGATTGGGTCCGAGTGAAGAGTCTAGGTTGTTGGATATCTGATGTGTGGTCCGCTCTTGGTTGAACATTAAACAGTCTGATATTATATGTTTACGGTTAACAAGGTTCCGCAGGTTTGACATATGGGAGCTTCCTCTCTTGCCATCAGGAAGCCGTGAGTCATTCTGGTGTGACCAGAACGTAGTCTATTGAGAACCGTATCTTCTTTACGGTTGAAGTTAGGGTTTGTCCAACGATGTATGTCTCTTTTTATTTCGTTTAATTTGGTGTTTTGTAAGTTCCAAATTTTTTGCCATTTATATTTTGTGCGCTCATTTATGATTTTTTTTGCGTCATCATATGACATTTTATTAATTAAGACGGTATCTTTGTTGTTGATGGCTGTTGAGGCGTGTTCGTCGGCTACTTCATTACCTATTATTCCCGAGTGACCAGGTATCCACATGATGACTATGTTTTTACCTAGACCGGACGCTAAGGTGAGGTTGTTCAGAATTTTGGATGCAATATCACCGGGATTGAAAGGGTTCTGCAGGCTTCTTATCGTGCTTAATGAATCGCTGAGAATGATGAAATTCGAATGAGCTTCTTGTAATATTGTCTCAATGGCCATGAGGATGGCTAAAGCTTCAGCTGTGAATATGGAGCAATAAGGAGGTAGTTTGTGTAAAAATATTTTATTTGGGAATATTATTGAGAAACCTACTCCTTCTTGAGTTTTAGATCCGTCAGTGTATACTTCCTGGAAGTCATTGTAGTTACTTATTATGCTTTTAAAGAAGCTTTTGATATTTTATCATTATTATAATCGCTAACCAAGATTTTTTTATACAGTTTTAAAGTCTAGTATTACGGATTATTTTTGTATGATTTTATGTTTTTATATTTTGATGAATGTGAAACAGTACACCATGATATAACCATATTTTTTTTGTTTATTTATCATAGACAGTTATAGACTTTGTTTAAATTATTACATGAAAAAGTTCTGTAATGCATTGTCATTATATGAATGTTTTTTAATTTTCTAAAAAGAAAAAAATTGACATCTCACCTTAATGTAATTGATAACTTTTCGGCTGGCGTAATGGGTTGTCTGAGTATGGAATAGAAAACACAGATATGGATTGTGAAGTTCAGGAAGAATCTAATGTAAATGAAAATATTACTGGGTTGCAAATTGTTCATAATCTTACACCGTCTCTTGATGTTCAATATTTATTGGACGGAGTAAACTCGGTTAGCTTTGCGTAACTATCTATAGGATTTAATTGTACAAATATATTAGGTATAATTATTACACATTTTTGGTCATATAGACGAAGGTAAGTCAGAGGGCTGTATGTTCCCTAAATCTTAAACGCTATCCACGCTTTTGATTTTCATAGTATTATTACTATTATTGATGGGAAATCTTAATGGTTTTATTCTACAATAAATTATGGGGCCTCGTATATCACAATTTAGATATTGCCTAAGGCCCTGTACCTTATATAATAGGAATACTAAATAATAAAATATACATATATACTACTGTATGTAACCGTGTATCTATTAAAATATTGAACTTACTTTATGTTGCATCTTTCTTCATATCATCTAGCATATTACGGCAATTATGATCTTTCACACGGTCATCTAATATTTTAATTATGTGACTGATTTGTCATAAGCGCTTAACACGTTATTGGTATCCTTATAAAGTTTAAAGTCAATGTGAACGTTAAAAAGAAAGTGAAAAAATGAATGAAAGAAAAAAAATTAATGCAATGAATTTCTATATCTAGAATTATATCAATACACTATATTAATTATTTTTATACTAGAGGTTTTCACTCTTGAAAACCCAACACAGTTTAGACCTAATGTGTCCATCTAATAAAATATTGTTGATGCCTGGCTAATGATATTGGCCGAAAAAATACTTTGGTATCTTGAAATTATTTCTTCAGTTCATGAATGACATCATAAAAACCACATCAAGACATTGTTTTGTACTACAGTAACAGTTTTTGACGTTCTTTCATATAGGTACTTTCATATTTGTTTCGCTAGTATAGTACCATTAGATCTCAATTCATTAGTACATATCCACCATATACCATTCAAATTTCCTAGAGTTACTCTTGTTTTTGTAAGGTGAATGTTGCTATTCAACTGGTAAAAAATCATCAACCTTAAATGTAATACATCAGTGGCGTGGCGTGGAGTCAACAGTGGTGTAAGCAATAACACAAGTCAACAGTGGTGTAGGTCCTTCTGTGGATTTAATGGATATACTATTGTTGACTAAAATCAAAATAATTGCATACAGGAAATTAAATTCAATAATCATTCGACAATATAATAACTAATAAGGGTACATTCTGTCATTCTAATGCATTAATAATAGTTTCAGGAAAATAATGCATTTAAATATGAATTAAAAGCAATACACACCAGATAATCCAGGTCTTGGAGAAATCTTTATTGGACTGTTTGAAAATAAACTTGTCTTAGCTCCTTAAAAAAAAATAATATAACAAACTACGTAAATATAAGTTTAAAACATTTTCAAAGAAATAAAAAAATTTGTATATGTATAATGTAGTGTTAACTGTCCAAAAACTGTTGTGGAGACAAAGTTTTTTTTTCAGCCATCGAACAAGTGTTATCTGTTTATAGTTAATTAATAATGTTAATACTTTATACTCCAGACTAGAATATTAAATAATAATTAATTAATAATAGAAGATTCTAAGAAAATGTCATCATTTTTTAAATTTGATATGACACTGGAAGCTGCTATCAAAAATAACAAATAAATACTTGCTGCTAGTACATGCCTATTTAGATTTTATGCGTTTTACGTAGTACCGCGGAAACAATTGTAGGTGCTGGATAAAGGTGTACACAAATTAGACAAAAAATGACAACCTTATAATAATTGATAAAGATGACAAAGCTATTTGAATTACACAAGTATTAATTTTGTTTGTTGAATGTATAAAAATTAAAAGGAATAAAATGAATGGATATATTAGTATTATTTTAAACTTTGTTCATCATTTTTTTATTTAATGCATAATTTAAAAATGTTAGGACATATTTTCGAACTTATTATTAGTGCATATTATAATGCATATTTTGCCAATTTTTAGTGCATGAATGCATGCTTATTTATGCATTTTTTAGTGCATGAACTTATGAGCCCTAATTATTACTATTACTAGGTTATGATCACTATTATTATTACTATTATTTCTCACTTATGTTAGAGGTTAAATTTTTATTTTTCTGTTATACTGTGAACTTGAAACGTCATCTTTCTATTTAATGTTATGTTATGTTGCAAGTTATTGAAAGTAATTATATTAAAAGCTGAAAGTGATTATACTGAGAGACAGAGTTATTTCTTACAAACAAATAAAACTATATTTGTGAATACTAAAAATTAAAATTATAATTACCATTAATAATAGAATTGTTTGGCGTACAGGCAGTTAAACTTGAATCACTCCTATTTGGACTTTTATTAATATCATCAAATAGGCTCCTTTTTACACCTTAAATTGTAGATATTTGATTATAAAACATGAAATATAGTCTAATGCAAATTAAACTTTTATTTTACATTACCGTGTGACTGAGATGAAGATGTATATTTGGATGTTTTTAATGGAGACATAATAACACTGCCGTTATCAGATTTGTTTCCTAAAAAAAATAAAAATTACATGATATAAATTAAATTAAGTTATAGTAACAAATTATAATTATAATTTTGAATTTATTAATAGAAATTTTAAATACCACTTATCAGCATTTTTGGAATCGACTTGTTCATAGTTTTTAAAGGTGTGACATTATAAATATGAGTTACTGCTTTAGAGGATGTAGTAATATCATCATTCAATGTAGCTGCAGGGCTCATTTTGTCTATAATATATAAAATATTTAACTTTATCAATGTTATTTATGGATAAAATGTAATTTATTTACCAACCTGGTACAATATTATTATTTTTAGAGACTTTTAATGGCGACCAACCATCAGGTCGACGTTCAAGAACAATATCCTGTCTTAAAAATTTTATGTTTTGGTTGTCGGTTACAATAATATTTTTATTAGTACTAGAATCTGAATAAAACATGAAAAAAAAAATGCTATAATAATACACTACGAATCTAAAAAATATAAAAAACTACTTGCCTGCAGAATGATAACATGGTATTGAATTTTGGTTCATGTCAGATAATGTGTCAGATTGTTCACTATCTATAAACAAAAATACTTGATAAGACTATAATATACGATGGTAGCATTATAAATTAATATCGATAAATAAAGATTAAATACATATTATATTATAGAAATAAAATCGTTAAATATGCCTATTTTTTGAAAATTATACCAACTGTATCTAGACTAAACATACCAGATTGTAAACAAACTCTATTTTGTCTTCTAATTTTTTTCTTTTTTAATTTATCTTCTTCTGTCGAAGAAAGGTCAGATTTACCCTTTGCCATCTCACATTTTTTTTGGGCCTTTGAAAAACTGTCTAAAACATATAAAACAACAATGTTTTTAAAATAATTTGTAATTCTAATAAAATATTAAATATAAAAATACCTATAAAATATTCATTGAGTTATGATAAACATTATATTTAGAACAAACAGTGTAATTTAAAAACGGCCTTAATTATGAAAGGGTTTTATCAAATAATTATATTAATGAATCAATGTATTAAATAAAGAAATTATAAATTGATATATGTTAAACTAACCAAAAAATTGAAAATAAACTACCCACTTCATTCGCTCAAAATTATTTTTTCAATTTCAATGATTTATCATTAATTCAAATTGAATACATTATAGTTATATCTAATCCTAACTTACTGCACAACAGAGTAACTAACTTACCTACATTTTGTAAATAAAATTGTTAAATTTTAATAAAAATTGGTGATTATAGAAACAATGATTATAGAAAAAAATTGATGTAATAAATTCAGCGTGACAAAACACAATGTACTTAGAAAATAAACTTTTAGATTATGTTTAATCTGTCTAACTGAAAGAACGAAATTAAATTTTCAAAATTGCATTTATTTTAATGAGTTAAACAAATATGACATTTAAACAATGAAACAAGACAAGACTATAAAAATGTTAGACACATTATAGCTACTGTAAGTAGAGTAATGTTTTCTATAATTCTATAATATATGGAACAGTAATGTATAAGTATAGATACCTACATAAAATGTTATATTATTACAGCCTGTTTTATTAAAAACAACTTCCTACGTGTAATAATCAAAAATAAAATTTTTCTAAAATAGGAAACGAATATATTTGATTAGTGACGAGGGGAAACATTTTATCATATACAGATACTTATTATATTTAATTTAAAATACAAAATATACTTATAGTTTTCCATAATGCTTACCGATATTACTGCTCAAACAACGTGCTTCAAAAAACGAAAAATCAAGCTTATTTGGTCGTACTTGATTGAATATTGCTTTTTTTATGTCTTTAGTTTTGGACGATCTTGGCCAAGCACAATTCCCTTTTGCATACCAGAATCCAGGAACTACTTCCACAGTGTTGTCCAAAACAAAATGTACAACACACCACACCATTTTATGTATTTGTATTTTCGTAAAGAATAAAACCGTTCAAGAAACGCGTGCGAAGGACGGACGCCGTCGCCGAACACGATTATAATATAGACGTGATAGCGAAGGCGCGAGGTGAGTCGTGACCGTTGATCGTTGACGAATGACAAGCTTATTATCGTATTATTATATCGTCGCACTCACACATCGTCGCCGTAGTATTAAAATATTGATAAACTTATGGAATTCCCAATGATTACTATATTTCCATCATTAAATTATTTATTTTAGTCTTAGAATTAGAACGACTTTATTTACATCTCATAAAATACGCTGTAATTGTAATGAACTATGAAATGTTGGTACTTCGGGGATATAACTAAATAATAATAAATATATTAAACAAGCCAGCTTTATCAAGTAAAATCAAAATAATGCTGACAATATGGTTTTTCGACGTACCTAGTGTTGATCACCAGACTTAACATTTTGAATATAGCTCACTTGATTTAAAAGGTTGGCAACCCCTTCCGATGAGAATAATACATTGAGTAATTTTACTCTATGGAATAATATAATCATAGAACAATCGACCATATAATATGTGCTAATAGACCATTTAAACACACGCTAATATAGTACATAGTCGTAAAAAAATAGTTTCGAGTAGTTTTGACATGGTTACATTTATTTAATAAATCCCTACGCGGCTTCCATAATATAAACTCAAATGAGTCAAATTTGTATACGACTAGTCAAAGACATGCGTATAATATTACTCTGCTGAATAAAATAATATTACACATAATATATATACCTATGTATATATTATCATTGTTGTTACCCACAAATGTTGTTAACATTATAATTTATATACATAAATACTTTTTTTTAAATTTGCAAGTTGTATAGAAATATTTTTTTTTTACTCGTGACTGGTATTCGGTAAGTTTTATATTATAAAGTACAGTAGTTTTAATTACGTTTTAAAAAAATCCTATTATTGTTATTTGTAATTATGATTTATAGGTAGCTTACAATTTTTATTTCTCAAGGTATAATTCACTATGAGTCATCACAATAGTCATTACAGTAAGTCAACAAAAAGGAGACGGATCATTCAAGAAATTGAGTGTAATATGTCATTACATTTTGACATAGACGATGAAGAAGGATTGGAATTTGAAGAAGAAACTGTAGAAGTGTCCCACGAAAAGTCAGATTTTCATGAGCAGAATCAAATGGATGGTACCTACCTTTTTATTTATTTTGATGTTAAGTCGAAACTATAATTGAAATCTTTTTAGTTACATACTTACTTACGTAATTCTTCGCTACTAGCTATAGTACTATAATATAGTATATACTGTCTATTCAAAACTCATTTATATAAAATGTAAATAATAATTAAATAAATATACCGTCAACGAAAAATTTGAACTAACTAATTACTAATTATATTATATTATATAGTTTATTAAATAATAACAAATTATTTTTTTTCATCTATAATGAATATTCGCTACGAAGGTAGGTAATTATAATATTTGTTAAGTCACTATAAAAAAAAAAAATGTACGTAGGTAATCGTTTACTATAATAATATTATACACAATAAAACCAAACAGGAATTGAGACTCCATCCAGTCTTGCAGTGCCCGCTGCCCAGGTTGCTATATTAAAATATAGATAATAGACACATAATATTATGTAGGGCGTAGGCATATAGCTGCAGAAATGCGTACCTAGTTCTTCGGAGCATTTTGCTATTTTGATAATATAATCATTTTACAATTGTTGTTGACATAATGAAATCATTTCCGATTAATGGTTTTCTATAGAATATTAGTATAATAATATGTATACTATATTGCAAGCAATGGTGGTAATAATTTTTACTCTTATCATATTTTTTTGTCTATACCTATAATATAATAATAGATAAAATTTCACTTCACTCCTATAATTTCTTATGAATGGTCAAATTGATGGAATTTATAATATCATTTATTCATAATAATGCATCAAATATATTACGTAATAACAAGATTGAGAAAGTTCATAAAATTAAACACAAAATATTAATTTTAGTCTTTAAAATATAAATATAAAATAGTATTAAATTAGTATTTCTGACTACCCTAGTATTTCTTACTTAGAAATTATTGTACTATATAAACTTTTTAAAATACTTTTTTATTTACGTACGCCTATTTATTTTCTATTTGTATTTTGTAATGTATGGATGTATATGAACATTATCCTGTATGATTATAGGTTCATTTGTTACGTGTAATAACATTGATACTTCGAGTTGTTTGACCGCGATGAACACTAATAAATCAGTTCATGATGACGTTTTAGACGTTAACGTTGATAGCATGGCTGAACCAGATAGTTCTGATGAAGATAATATTGATAATGAATTATCTACAAGTTCTCCTAGAACTCAACTAGCACAGTGGGCTATTAAGCATAACATTTCTAATGTTGCAGTATCTGACTTACTAAAAATTGTTAATTCGTGTTATGATACTTCAGTACCGATTGACGCCAGGACTTTACTTAAAACTGATATTTCCGGTACTAATATTCCTTTAAGAGATGTTTTACCTGGTAAATATTACCATTTTGGAATCGCAAACGGAATTAGAAATCATTTAATTATTGAAAACCGAAATGATCAATTGATCAAATTAGTAATAGGTATTGATGGATTACCTCTAACTAAGAGTTCAAGAAGCACGTTTTGGCCAATTTTGTGTTATATTAGACCGCATTCAAATATTGTGTTTCCTATTGGAATTTATTGGGGTTATGACAAACCAAGCGATTCAAATGATTTTTTACACGATTTTTATGAAGAGGTAGTACATTTAATACATAACGGTATAGACATTAAAAATATGTCGGGAGTACTCAAAAATAACCAAATTTGTATTGATACATTCTGTTGCGACGTACCGGCAAAGGCCTATGTTTTAAAGACTAAGGGTCATAGTGGTTTTTCTTCGTGTTTTCGGTGTTGCACAGAAGGAGAGTATTTAAATAGAAGAGTTTGTTTCCCAGATATTAATTGTAATAAACGGACTCACGAAACTTTTATAAACCAACAGCAAGAAGACCACCATGTTGGCTCTAGTTTGTCAATTTTAATCAACATTCCAAAAATAAATATTATTAATGTATTCTCACTAGATTATATGCATTTAATATGTTTAGGTGTAACAAAGAAATTAATTAATTTATGGTTGAAGGGTCCCTTGAAAACCCGTTTGAATGGTACTAAAAGTAAATGTCTAAATAATAGTTTAATAGAGCTCAAACATTTTGCCTCCATTGACTTTCAGCGGAAACCTCGTGGTATTGATGAAATATCTAGGTGGAAAGCTGTAGAATTTCGAAGTTTTTTATTATACCTTGGACCTGTGGTACTTAAAAATGTTATTCATAAAAAATGCTATTTAAACTTTTTATGTTTACACGTAAGTATTTTTATACTACTTAAATCAAACATTGACAATAATTTCTTAGATTTTTGTAAACGATTATTAGATTATTTTATGCATAATTTTATTTCCATTTATGGTCGTGAATGGGTATCTCATAATGTGCACGCACTACAACACTTAACTGATGATTATAAAAACTTTGGTTCATTAGAAAACGGTAGCGCGTTTCCATTTGAAAATCACATGAAAACCCTTAAAAAATATGTGCGAAAAAGCAAACAACCATTACAGCAGGCAGTTAAACGTTATACCGAGACTATACACTACAAAAATATGTCATTAAAAGCTTTACCTCATACAACTGATTTTATTTTTAAAAATAAACATACAAAAGGCCCATTACTTACAGAATTAAACGATGAATACATTGATTTTCAATTTAAAACTCTAATTTTCAGCAACACCGAGATTAGAATTCACCAAGAATCTGATAATTGTCTATTGATGACTGATGGCAGTATTGTTAAGGTTAAAAATATTGTTTGCCTAAATGAAACATCCAATCAAGGTTTTATCTTAGGACACAGTTTTGACATGAAAGAACCATTTTATCTAAAACCTATTGACAGTTCTAAGTTAGATATTTTCACAATTGATAATTTAAATAATAATTTAAAATGTTGGCCACTTGGTAGTATTAAGTGCAAATGTATGATTTTAAAATTGAATTTTACTAATAAAAGCGTAGCTTTTCCACTCATTCATACATATAAAATTTAAAATGACTAAAACAATATATCTATCCATTAAAAATATATTATGTATTATAATACCTAAATTTATAACACGTATAATAATAATATATATCATATTATAATAAATTAATGTACCTACCTATCATAACTAAAAATCAACAAATGACTGATGTTGAAAATGTATCTATATCATTTCTATAGTATTATATTATAATTAATTATTTAAATAAGTATCTAATCATCACTGGATTAGACTAAATGAGTTTATCTGTGATTTACAAAAATTAAAAACTATCCAATATGTATACATTTCTTTTTCAATTTTTATTTGTTAATTAATATAGTATATCATCACTTTTTTGAAATATTTTGTTTTAGTTTTAATTAATTATTCTGTGTTGTAGCTACACTTATTATTATATTTTACAATTTCACTTAAGTATTCTTTAATGTTTATATTCTAATATAATGTTTTAAATTGTTAATAATATCTAATAATAGTTTTTAATTTGATTAACAAATTTTTTGATGTTACCTACAATAAAATATGCATTGTTTTTATTTATATTAAACTATTCTTTTATACTTATACCTTACTAATTATTTCTATAAATTATAATATAGTATTGATAATACTGTATTAGATATTTTATTTTATCCATAATATACATATATGTATGATACACCTACCTACTAGTATAATTAAATCAAGAATTGGATTTATTATGGTACCTACACTTTTAATACCTACATTTATTAATTATTATGGTATATTTTTAATACAAGTGAATAATTTCTTATCTCATGACTCATAGCAATGTTTTATGAGTTTATGACCAATGACAGTATAATATAGACTAACCTATAAAATAAGCTATACTTACAATATTACAATAATATCAAAGAATAGACTAAATTGACTATATTATTATGAAATATCTTGTTGTCTGTAGAATGAAGATTATTGTAAATTACCTATGTCACTTGATGGACACATAAATTACCTAGCTATAATATTATGTTATTATATGTGTATAAACTGAGGTACACATTACTTTTATTAAAACTCAATTAAATATGTTTGCTGTTTAACAGGGCAATAATATTACTCCCAGAGTGATAACGACATAACGTGATTACTTTAGTTTTCGTCATAAAACGTATTACAATTTTTAAAAAGCTGAGATTCGAATAGATTGTACCTAATCAGAAAGTTTATTATTTACAAGTCACAAATTAGTTAATGAGCATTATTATAATACAATTAAAATTATAAAATATAATAATAAATCATGATAAATATTAAATTATTATTCGTGTTCGGAGTAATTACCACAATGACGTAGGTATATACTAGAGATCAGCCCGGTCCCGGGTCAACCCGGACCGGACCGGAATAACCCGGACCGGATCCGGGTTAGGTCCGGTCTGGGTCAAAATATTTTATATTCTTGGTTTAAGTGTTCGGTTCGGGGCACAGTCATATTATAATGGGTTAGGTTTGGTTATATGTTTTTTTAATATAACTGTTTTTTAATATAACTGGGTATGGTCCAGTCCGGTCTTTTTTATATTATAATGGATATTTTTTGGTCTGGGTTAATCAATTTATATACTTGGAAAAATGGTATTATTTGTCAATTTATTTATAATGATTTATAAATAGCATTTGTTTGTATTTCTTAAAATATGGCCATTCGCTCGTCATGCCCTTATCGGTTATTAAATAATAATAATAATAATAATAATAATAAAATTATTATGTTAAATATGTTCCATCAATACGGGAAATTTTAAAAATAAACGTTGTTTCTTGTTTACTGTCGAATGTCGAATATAGTACCAGTGTCTAATAGGTACTTAGTAGTCACAGTCACTAGTCAGTACGATACTACGATGCGTGGATAACACTGTGCCACCAACATAAAGGTAAGCAGTAAGCATAATAACCATTTTGAGTACCACTAACTATTAAGTATTAGTTATAAATGTTATAAATTGTTAGGAATAATAAATTAAATATTAATTACACACATAACACATTGATAATGAATAACTTATCAGTTGTCAACCAAAGTTTACGGATTACTAAAATATAATGTTATAATAGGTAGTTATAAACTTATAAATTAAGTTTGTATTTGTAACTGTAAAATATGGTGTACCTATTCAGTACTGGTATTAATATAGAATTATAATTTATAAATCATATCAGAAAAACTAGAATCTTACTTCTTAATTCTTAGGTGATCAAAAATCAACAATCTTATACAATAAACTATAAACTATATAGTAATACCTAATATAACTTATATTGTTATATAAATATATACTTCTTAATTCTTAATTATTTATAAGATTATAAATTTATAATACTTTTCAATTAGCAGCATGCACATCTAAAACAAAATGTTTAACTTTTTTTATTTATTACTTATTAATTTAGGTAGGTACTTATTACTTAATATTGTAAATTGTTTCAGAATTAAATTTTAATTTATCTCATAATTTTAAGTGTGAGATTTTGAAAATCTATAGTTTTAATATAGTTTAAATATTATTATATGATTGTTATCAAAAGAATGTAAATTAATTTTTAAGGTAGTACACATTTTTCAAAACAAATAATATAATGAATTTAAATTGTGAAGATTATAATCTTTGTAGTTACTATAATATATTATGAATTTATGACTACCTATTGACTAGCCTTGGCTTGAAAAATACAAAATTAAATATAGAATTTATAGTATTTAGCTTATTTTTATTTACATTGTAAGAACTAAGAAGTAAGAACCGCCCCAAAACAGTAGACCATAAGTAATAATGGACTGCGCCTAGCTAATGTATGTTATGACTAAAGACCGGATTTAATTGCATTAAAAACACTCAAAAATTGCATAATAAAATTGTATAATTGCACCAAAAATCACATAAAAATTGCAAAATAAATTGCACTATAAAAATGCAAGTTGTACCTTTTTATATATTTATAAATATTAATATTACATTTTTGAATTAAAAAATTGATGATTAAATACATTTCCAAATTATTTTCATTAAAATTAAATCTTCTATTACTTAAAATATGTTTGTACAACAAAAAACTACGTTCTACGTCAACACTCGTTATTGGTGCATATTTAAAACAATTTAATAAAGTAGGCGTTATATTTAAATTAACATTTGCTTTACATGACATGACTTCATAGTAACACTTTAGAGTTTTATACCCTTCATTTTTTTCAATTATGTACATAATTTTTTCCTTAATTTTTTTCCCATTTGGACCAGGAATATTTGTTAAAATATCTTCAATTTTTCTAAAAATATCCATACTTTTCAGTAGTTCACAATTAGATTCTTCCAAATTTTTTAAATTCATGGATAACTCAGATAAGTGTAATTTTATGAATGCTAAACCACATTTGACTGCATTATCTTGTACAATCTGTTTCAGCTTTTCGACACTTCATCTGTTAAACTTTCAATCATGTTTTTAAACTTTTCAAAATTATTTGCGATAAACAACATAGATAATACACCTTTATACTTCTAAGAAATATTGATTTGTACATTTGATTACGTGAAGTATACAAAATTGCAAAAATTGCAAAAACATTAAAAATTGCAATAAATTGCAACATAAAATTAAACAGAAAGACAATAATTAATACAAATCGTTTACATATTTGATCAAATTTGATTTATCTTAACTACAAAAAAAGTTGCAATATCAATTAAATCCGGTCTTTAGTTATGACTCTTAAATAAGTTGATAAGATTTTTCTCAATCTTCAGAATACTAAAAATATTTAAAAATTGTTGAGTAACATTGTTTATATAATTAATATGAATGTTCACTTTTTAGTTGATTGTCAATGTAAAGTTCAAGATATTTTATAGAACTAACTTAATTCAAAATAAATTTCTTATTTATAAGTTATAACAATATTATATTCAGTATTATCCAAAGTTAAATTATTAAAGTGTAAATAGCAGGAGTTTTCAATATTTAATTGTAATGAGTTATTATCTAACCAATGCTATATATTATTTTAATTAATTTTCAGTTAAGATTCAATTTTTAAAAATGGGAGATAAGTCTGAATCTAATTCTGAATGTGAAGCAGATATAATTCCTCAAGTTGAAACAAAAATAACAGTAAAAAAAAAAATTATTGAGTGGTGAATGTATTTTAATTGACAAAAAAGGTACAAGTGCCGTATGGGAATTATTTAAAAATGTGGTATATAATAATGATGAAAATATATTCACGGGTTTTGTAGCTTGTATTAAATGTAAGCAACCATTTAAGTACAGTCATAGTAGTGGCACATCAACATTGAGCAGACATAAATGTGTAATTGTTAATACCAAGGACGATGCTCAAACCAGTTTGGATTCTTTTGTGTCTAAAAAATTAAAAACAATTCCCGATAAATTAAAAACCGAATGCATAGAAAAATCAGTGAAGTTTTGTAGTGTGGACATTAGACCATTGTCTATAATAGATGGATCTGGTTTTAAAGAACTTGGACAATTTTTAATAAAAGTTGGTCGTCAATATGGTGATATAGATATAAATGATTTAATGCCACATCCAACTACTGTGTCAAAAAATACAATAAAAATGGCTGAAAATCATAGAAATACACTTTTTGAAAATATTGTACCGTATATAAAAGACAATTGCTGTTCTATGACTACGGATATGTGGTCTGATAAATATAAAAAACGACACTACATAACTATTACTGTTCATTATATTGATATAAATTGGATTTTGCAAAAAAATGTACTACATACTGGTCAATGGCCAATATCAGAGAAAAAAACGGCTGAAAATATTAAGAATTCAATCGGTACTTTTTTAACAAGCTTTGAATGTACAAAGTCTCTGAATGCTAATGAATTAATGAAAAAAATCACATTTGTCACTGACCAAGGACCAAACATGACAAGTTCAAGTGGATTAGGCGCATACAACAGATTAAATTGTTGTGCTCATATGCTTAATACCGTATTAAGACATGTTTTTGATAATAAGTTTTTAGATGCTGAAGATGAAAACAATAGGAAATTGTTGGAACCCGTTACCAAACTTTTATCAGGAGCTAAAAGCTTTGTGAAATTCATGAAAACTTCTGGAGAAGTAAATAAATTATCAAAAGGTTTAATTCAAGAAGTGGAAACAAGATGGAACACAAGGTTGGCAATGCTACTATCAATACATGAGCAATGGGATGACATTCTTAATGAGTATGGTGAAGATTTTTGGCGACTTCAAAATATAGATATTGAATTACTCAAACAAATTACTGAATTTCTCAAACCATTTAAGACTGCTTCTGATGAATTGGAAGGAGATATTTATCCTACTATACACAAAGTTCTTTTATACAAAGTTGTTCTTGAAAAACATATTAACAAGTATTGTGACTTGGAAGAAGATATATATGATTCATCTGGAGAATTAAATTCAACATCCATAGTCAAAAAACTAGGAATCCGCGCTAGAGAAATATTTAATAAAAAATTCATTATAAACAGGACACATGAAATGGCATGTTTTCTTTGGCCAAATTTTAAAAAATTGAAAATGGTGTCTGACGAGAATGAAAAGAAAAGGATTCTAAACAATATCAAGTTAGAGCTTCTGAAAATTGAAATAGCACAAGCACAAAATGACCAAAATGTAGAAAGTGAATCAATCGAAGATACTGCAGCTCTGAATATATCACAGTTTTCTGAATGGGAAGATGATGCACCAAAACCAAAACAGTCATATGAGCAAGAAATGGATAATTATTTAACATGTTTTGTAGGTAAAAATGTAGATACTGACATACTCAATTTTTGGAAAAGTCAAAATGAGAAATTTCCATTACTCTCTCAGTTAGCTCGCCAAACTCTCTGTATACCAGCATCTAGTGCAAGTAGTGAACGAGTTTTCAGTGTTTCAGGGAGAATAATTGAAGAACGTAGAAGTCGTCTAAAAGGAGAAACAGCCGACTCACTTGTATTTCTACATGACTTCTTTAAAAACATAACAGTACCTACTACCTAACAAGTAACATATTTTATAATATTATTTGTTTTTAAAAATAAAAATTAATAAAGCCACTAGGAGTTTCTAGTGAGTAGGTACTGAGTAGTATTTATTTTGTTAATTGTTAATTTATAAAATAATATAAACTGTTGGTATTCTTAATTAATTTCATGATTTTTTTTATTTAATTCTTAATTCTTTTACCTACTGGCTACTACCTACCTATCAATCAAAAAAAAAAAACTAAATAACTATAAACATGAAATCATATTAATGAAGTTAACAATTCAACAATTAATAATAGTGATTGTACAATTGTAATAGTGTTTAAATTATTGTAAATAGTTATTTATAGGCTCAAGTAGTAATATTTTAACTTTTAAAACTAGGTATATAATATGTGCATTGTGCAATATGCACTGAGTAGACATTAGATAATATAGCTACACGATACAGCTATATAGGTAAAATAAATATCACTGCTGGCAGTAATATGAAAGTAAAACTCAACAAGTGTCATAGTTGAACAAAAAAAAAAAGGTAAAAAATAATTATTAAAATATATACCTAATTTATTTATTATTTATTTATTTATGTATATTAAAGGGGTTTAAACCCTTAAGCAAAAATACAAATAATTTTGAGTATAGTTTCAGCTTAATTTGATGATTAGGTACTAGGTAGTTAATAATTGCAATTATTTAAGTGACATTTTATTTAGTTTCTAATAAATTTAGTTTATATGGATGATCCGGTTTAGGTACTCAATAAGCATATTTGTCCTGGTCCGGGGTTTTATTAAAAACTTATGATCCCGGGTTGGGCGGTTTGGTTTAAAAAAAAAAAATAAAAATCCGAGCTGGGCTGGTCCGGGCTTATAAAAAGTTTGTAAGCATGGTTCAAAATTGGTCTGGGTTGAAAAATATATTTTTGGAATTGGTCTGATCCGGTTTAACAAATTGTCTTAAATATTTGGTCTGGGCCGATCCGATTTTTATAGGACCGGGCTGTACTCTAGTATATACCGTATACGTATCCATACACTTGCATAAATATCAGGGCCTGCTATACGGATTACGGATATAATCAATGGCGTATTCAGAATTTTTTTAGGGTGGGGCACACACGCGACTGTCTGAAATTTAGAAAAATAGCCAAAAATAAAAATAATATATATAAAACACTGCAATAAAAATCAAATACCTACGGCCAATGAGGAGGGGGGCATGTCCCCTGTGCCCCCCCTGGATACGCCACTGGATATAATATATGAAAGGGATATATTATATTCTTGCGATGAAGCATTTTTAAAAACAATTTTTTAATTGTTATTTTAATTGTTGTATTACACAAGTGCGTATATTGTTTTATAACATAGAGACCTGTGCAGTGTGCATCATTCATAATCATTTATTTTTTGGCAACGCGTCGTCGCCCGGCGGCCACGACGTTCTTATCTTATCTCCGTGGTAGCTGACCTTTATAAGATCATAATATCATAGACATATAAATTAAATTATATGTCTATGGATCATATACTAGTAATTAGTATAATATAATCTAAACTCTAAAGGTCTATCCTAACCTGGAAGTTCGTACAATAAAGAGTTGTAAATTAGCGACGATTATACAATGTTGTGTTGTTTCAATAAAGTTAATTTTCATAATGTATAATATTCCGACAAGTTAATGCGGAAATTAAATAGCTTATGTTGCTTTATGAGAGCATGTTAAAACGTACCGAAAACCATACGGAGCGCGACATGTAATGAGTTCACATCAGGGACAACCAAAAATTTTTTTTGCGCTTTTTTAATTGTTTTTATGATAACTGATACAACAGTTAGTAACTTAGTAATTACCTGTGACCTACTTGAGGTGGTGTTGCATAGCAAGTCGAGGGATATATCCGATTAGCGGAGCGGAGCGACGGCGCCGAGGAGTGCATATCGACGAATGCCGTTTGCACAGCATCACTGACCACTGACGCATATCATGCGCATAAATCAGCCGGGTATCTAATATATACACGGATGGTTCCGTGAACGCTTTAACTACACGGGCACCCGGGTATCTTGACACAGCGTATAATATATTATATTATTATAAAGGGCTCTGAAGTCTGAGTGATAATTGATTTATCAATGTATCATGCACGAATAAAAATATACCTACTAGATACGCATTACTCAATGAATAAATTATATTATTTAATTATTTATAGTAAAAAGCGACGCCCCCATGGCCCCATATGATATATATATATATAAAATATACATAATTTAACGCTATTTATTTATACCGCAATAATAATGTGGACGAAATTGTATTAAGCATTCAATAAATACTTGAACGGATACATTAACAATGTAATTCTAATTTAATGTGTGAATAGTGTTAACCTTCTAACCTATTATTGATGTTTATAGATATAGGCTTAATAAGCATTATTTATGATACTCTATTTAAATGTTAGTCATAGTAGGTTTATTCAGCATTTGATATAAATTAACTTATAAATATTTAAAATCTAACCTAAATCAAATGTTTATATAGCACTAAGAACTTACTTTAATATAAAGGTTTAAAAATAAACACTTTTACTAGTATTATTGAATCTTATTTTTTGAAACTTTAAAATTCAACTCAACTTCAACATTTATAGAAGTTTTAACATTGGAAAATGTTATGTGGGTACCTTAATTTTTTTTTTTTTACCACCACTAAAAAGCAGTTTCAGTTTAAAATACTGATTTTACCTTGCTATAATTAAATAGTTGCATACTTACAAATTTTACCTCTAAAAATGTGTCTCAACAACTTTTGGTTATAATATAACAAAATTAACAAAAACATATATATTTTTAATACATTAGCTATTTATTTTTAAATATATTTTAATAACAAACGAAACAATTTTTTTAAGTTATACCATTCTAATGTAGGGATAATAGTGTTAATAAATAATAAAAATAATAATAATAACAGTCCTGTTTTTTTTCTTAAATCTAATTTTTAGTTCCAAATTCTATTAGTTTACAAGTTCACTTATAAGACAACTCTATCCTTCTATTTTGTTTTATAAAGTCTTTAATTACATCATTATGAAAATTAGGTTCACACTTTGTAGTCATTAAAACTTCTTTTTCTATGGAAAGTAAAGATAAATTTGAAAGTCTATTTTGAGTTTGATTATTTCTTAAATAAGTTTTTAACCTTTTTAAAGCGGAAAAAGATCTTTCAGCAGAAGCACTTGTTGCAGGAATGGTTAAAATTAATGCACATAATTTAGTAACTTGAGGTAGAACAGTTGTTAAATCTGTTTCCCTCAAATATTCTAAAAGTTTATAAATATGTGTTTGATGAAACTGATCAGATGAATATATCGTCGTCGTCATGCAAAAACTGACCAAGTGTATTTTTATAGTTTTAGGTTATATCAATTTTACTTTTAGATATGCTATGAAAAATTCAATTTTTATCCATTTTTTTCAAAATTGATATCATATAAACTGTAATAATGTGTATAATTAATATGTTCAATAATTTTTTTTCAATTTCTTTTGTTTTAAGCTTAAATTGAAAAAATTTGAAATTTAATATGGGTAAAAAATGACTAAGTGGCATTTTAAGCACTTGGTCATTTTTTCCATTTATATTTTAATTTAAATTATAATGTAATATAAAATGCACAATGTACATCAGCATGTTATTATTATTAACAATGGTCTAAACATACAGTATTGGAACTTGGAAGGTAACATGTGTTATTTCCAAATTCTGTTATTAGGTATTATTATATAAATAACATTAATAACTATTTTAATCCTATTGAAACTGTATAATTACTAAAACCAAATCTTAGTTTTAACAGTAAATAATATTATTCATTATAAATAATATAACAAAAAATAAAAATAAAAATAAAAAGATAACTTTGTTTTACAATAAAATAACAAAAAAATAAAAAATAACTTTCGACCTTGTTTACAAATAAAAAAAAAATAGTTAATTCATAATAACTAAAATATGGTATGGTATTCAGAATTTGATTCAGAATCTGAAATTTGTATTGTATCTTTCTTCTTTGAGCTGAATGGAATATTTTGATACCAATTATGGAAGTCTTTTGGTATTGCTTCAGACTTACACAACTTCATGAGATCTTTTTTTTTGTTTTCTGATATTTTTAATTGTTTGTCGTACAACATTTTTAAATTTTCAGGAAGTTTAGAAGGCCTACCTTTTCCACCCACGTGTATACTTCTATATTCATTGTCTGAGTAATTGTATTTGAACTGTATTATCCCTTTTTTATTTTTTTCATATTTCATAACTTTAATTTTTAACCAAGAAACTTGATCACCATAGTTATCAATAGTTCTATTTTTTATTAAAATACTTGCTAGACTTTTTAGATCATAAATATCTGTATATAATAATTCATGAACAGAGTACCCAGAACATTTTTTATTGTTTCTTTGAGAACGAGCTAGGCGACAGATATTCAACCAATCGTGCATGGTATAGACTGGTACGTTTTTTTTAGCTGACTCAATAGCACTGTGCATGCTATCTACCTCCATATATGAGTGACCACTCTCCATAAAATTGTGATGGAGTACTTCAATGTTTGTATGAATTACAACAAATAAAAATAATGCAGCAACATATTGATTTCTGTTTTGCCCACTACATGTATCAGAATACAGGGAAATCTCTTTAATACGTTCAGGGAGTTGATATATCCACTTTAATAATGCTGATCCAATCTCAGAGCTTCCTTTTTGACCATTAACTTCGGTCCATAAAAAGCAAAATGCATTATTTGGTGCAGCAGCCTCGTATAATGTTAAATTATATACACAAAGTTTCCTACTGTAGTACATGGCTGATACTTCAGAACTTGGAATTTGGAGGACACTTTGAAGGTCGAATGTAGCACTACAAAAAGATTGGTCACTTGTAGCTCGTTCTTTATCTAATTTTTTTTGCAGCAAAAGATTCATCACGTCTCCGGATGTGATTTTCATAATTTATAACCATGTCTTTGGATTGAGGTTTTGCAGATTTGTTATACTTTTCACAAGTTAAACATTGATCTTTCTTTGGTTTGAAGAATGATAAATTATGATTTTCACAAAATATTTTTTTATACAATGATAAACTTACTTGTTTTTGACCTGTTTCATTACATTCTTTCACATACAGCTCATACATCTTTGATATAGATAAATTTGGATCTAAATATTGACGTTTAGATGTAGATCTACAGTAGTGGGATTCAACTGTAGGAAATTTTTCTATGTGTGAATTAATATTAGCTATAATTTCATCAGAAGATTTATTCACCGATGGTGCTTTGCCTCTTTTATCATGGTCCATGAATAATCCAGTGTCTGTGCCTAATCCTTCAAATGCTTTATCTACAGGCCCATGGCTAATACATAATGTTTTCAAGAAAAATTGTTTACAAACTTGAATATTATGTTCTGTATTATTATTAAAACTATATACTTTTGAGTTTTCCTTAGCTTTTCTAATATTTGTTATTGGGACATGGCGTTTGACAGATTTTATATTTACATTGGCTAAAATAAAATCTTTTTGGCGGTTATAATCTAAAGCCCAAAATTTATTACAAACTTCATTTCTATAACTTTCATCAAAATTAATAGAGCATTTAAATTTACAGTGGGAACAATCAATAGCCTTAGGTTTTTTAAGTTTTTTTTTTTCTTTAGAAATAACATTTTTTTTCCATTTACTTGCATCACCCCTTACTCTTCTAACCAATTTTTTACTTTGACTATTCACGGTTTCATCTAATGCTTCAAGTAATGTGTCTTTACTTTGATTGCAAATTTCATCAATAATATAATTTATCACTGATTTAATTATATTCTGTTCTCCTGTTTTCTTATTTTCTGTATTTTCTGTAACGTTTATCACACCAAAAATATTTTCATCATTGCAGGTCCCTATCACACCATCACTATCAGAGTCAATTGCATTATTTTTATTATTATAGGGTTGCCATTCATCACCACTATCATCACATTCATCACTACTATCTATAAAATGAATAATATTAATTATTTGAAAATAGTTTAACAAATATTATTAAAAATTACATACCTAATAATATCTTATTATTATGTACATTTTGATCAGTAGAATATTGTTTATTTAATTGAAATCTAGTATTATAATTTGAACCTGCTAACATGATAGTATAAAAACAAAAACAAATATTATTTAGCTGAAAATAAATTAATAAATAATGTTATAAAACATTTTCAACATTTTATATTTAAATATAAATAATATAATAGGTAGTTAGTATTTTTATCTTACGTGTATTACTGTTAATTAATGTATCAGTTTCTTTATTATTGTTTTCTGTGAGATTATTATTAGGTAGATCTATCTGAGATGGTCCAGTTACTGATTGTGTATTAATATCAGTTGATTCTAGTATGTTCAGGTCTTGATCATTGTATGAGGTAATATTGTTACTATAGTTTTGATAATCAATGTCAATTGATTTTGGTACTGTAATTACATCATTCAGAACTATAAAAGTGTAAAAAAGTTATAATATTATAAGTACAAAAATAGTGATTATATTAAAGCTTAATTAATTATAAAGTTATGAGTTTGTTACCTGCTTATTTTAACAACATATTACTTACATTTTTTCATAATAAAGTTCTGTGAACTTGAGACTTGGATATTATTTTCTAAATGCACTATCTTTGATTCATTGATTACATTCAGAGATTGAATTGTTTGAGGATTAGCATTATTTGATTCTATATTTTATTTAAAAGGACAATTAATTATAACATTATGATTTTATTATAATATTAATGCTATGAAAAAATGGCAATACTTCATAGGTAGCAGGAAATTAAAATATTACTTACTGTTATTACTTTTGCACAATGCAACAAGCTTTTTACTTCGATTATTCATTTTAAATAGCTGTACTTCAGTGAACTAAATTTTTATTTTGATGAATAAAATATAAAAACAACTAACAACTATGACAAGTAAATAATTAAATAAGTTTATAATATTATCAATAATATTTTGGGTGATAATAATATCCATGTCACGTGAATTATTACCATAGATTTGTTATTTATAAAATATAGATATTTATAATTTCCTATTTTTATACGTCAATCATTATCAATATTTTTTACTTTTATGATTATTATTTATTAATAATTTAATGACCAAGTACCAACTGTACAAATCAAACGTTTTTGGTACACATGTAATAAATGACTAAATAGCTTGGTCACTTTTTGCTTAAACAATATTTTTATATATATTTAATATTGACATGCGAAAAGTGACTAAATAACTTGATCACTTTTTGCTAGAAAAATACTTACGAAATCTGCAGTTAGTCAAAACTGCTTTTTTATATCTCGTAAAATATTAATCATATCACTTGGTCAATTTTTCCATACAATAATATGGTTGAAATAACCCATTTTATAATGTTATTTCACTTGGTCACTTTATGCATGTAGTCAGTTTTTGCATGACGACGACGATATAATTGACAATTCACTCTTTAGCTTTGGAAATTCAAAATACTGACCATATGTTTGTTTAAGTGAACTAAATTTATCCTGAGGAAAATTATCTTTGTAATGGGAAAATTTTTCAAAATCAAGTAACCCTATAAATTTTAAGTTATATACTTCAGAAAATCGTTCATCAATTTTAACTAAAATAGTATCTATTATTTCATAAAATAAACTTTTATAGTTAATTTTTCTATCTTCTGATACTTGAACCATTCGACACCTTTTATTTCTGGATGGGATTATTTTATTTTTTTCTAAGTCATTTACTTCATTCCAAACTAAATTAAATTTCTGCCTATACTCATTTAATTGTTTCTTAAATTCATTTATTTTTTGAGTACAATATGAAATATCAAACACTTTTTTTTGTAATACATCAAAAAGGTACCTAGCTAAAGGAAGTATTTTTCCAAAAATGATTAAATTAAAATTAAAATCAAAATCTTCTAATGTCAAACAAAAGCCTCTAGCACATATAATTGATTCGCCATCCCATTTGTCAGCGTTTTCTACAATAGACTGCATTAATTGATTAATTTCTTTTTTATGTTCAACCATAATATTAATTAATCTACTATTATAATTCCACCTTGTTGGTGCAATAGTTGGAAACCGTTTTTTAACAATTAAATCTAACTCATTTATTCTTTTTGTACTATTAGAGAAAAAAACCGCAAACCCGTTTAGATTTGTAAAAAATATTTTACATTCCTTAATATGAGACACTGACTGCTTAAGAACTAAATCAAGTTTATGTGCATAGCAATGAATATACATTGCATTTTTATATTTCTGTTTTATCAAAGTCTGCAAACCATTATGAGAACCAGACATAACAGCAGCTCCATCATATGTCTGAGCAACTAATTTGTTCTCATCACATATATACTCTGGAAGTATTGAAAAAAAATGATCAGCCAAAGATTTAGCTGACCTATCAGCACTAACATCAGAAAACCCAATAAATCTCTCTTGAACACCTTTGTCATTAACATATCTAAATACTGTTGTGAGTTGTGATATTTTTGTAATATCAGTTGTTTCATCCGTGATTACTGCTAAGAAGTCAGCATCTTTAATTTCATTTTTAATTTTTGTAATTATAACATTTTTTATAGAATTAATTAAATCATTTTGTATGTCATTTGAAAGGCCTGTAAAAACAGTAGAATTTGAAATATGGAATTTTAGTTTATCATCAACAGAAGAGAGTAAATTAAATGTTTCAACAAAATTACCTTTATTTAAAGAACTTGATTTTTCATCATGACCTCTAAAAGATAATTCTTGTTTGGCAAGGAAACAAGTGATATCAATTAATTTACTTATAACATACCTATTATTATCTACTTTTTCATTATGTTTATTTATGTTTTTTTTTAAATTTTCACTTAAACAAATATCTATCCTATTATTCCCAAAAGTTTTTAAATTTACCAAGGCTTGAATGTGTAGCTGACTTGATTCGTGTCTAGTTTTTAACCCATGAAAATTAGACATATCAGTAAACCCATATTTTGACCAAATATTCGATTCACTATGTGAAAAGAGCAAACAGGGCCAACAGTACAATTTATCCGAACAACCACAAAGCCAGTCACATGTTTTATAAAAACATTCATTAAAATATCGGTAACAATTTTTAGTTTTAGATTTCAAATTAGGTAATTTAGGAGTAGGCCTCCCTCTCAAAACAATATCCATTTTGTCTTCATAAGTATGCGCGCCAAATGATTTTACCAGTAACCTATCTATATCACAGTGGAAGTTGGACAAATTGTCTTGTTGAGGTGAAAATTGAGTTGTTGGTGGTGATTCATTGTTTGAAACTGATGATAATTTTGTATCATTTGGTTGATAGCTAGTAAATGTTTTTGGTGTGTTAAAAAACAATGGAAGTCCTTGATTTATTGAAACTAAATTTCCTCCTAAAACGTAAATTAGAAAATATATAGGTAATACATTTATACAAATTATGTTTTGAAACATAAGAAATTTTATTTAACTAATAAACTGTTATGTAGTATTTAACTTTATTTATATCATTTGAAATAATTGATTAAAAAAAATAACTATATATTATTTCTAGTAATAATAAAATAATTGTTCTAATACATTGTATTAGATTTGGATCAATATATTTTTATATAAATACATTTCTGAAGAAATAATTCATCTCATGGGTAAAAAAAAGTAATATTTTATGAATAAAAAAATATAACATACACTAGTCTAGTTTAATTTATAATAGAAATATTTTAATAAAAGCACCGGATTTAGACACATTGTATACACTTTTTTTAATTTGAGCTCCCGTACTCATGTCTCATGTGTACTACAGAAATACTTAAACTATAGATGTTGTTAGATTGTATGAGTAGGTAATTGATAATAAAATTACTTTATAACTTATTTTATTATTGACATACTTTTTGATCCAATATCAGTATTTTGTGATGAAGTTGTGGATTCTGAAATTGGTGCAACAGCAACACTAATTTCGTTTGACCCAACATTTTTATTGATTGCTGCAATGATGACAAACACTTAATATTAGCGGTTAAATAATTATTATCATATAATATGTAATATGTTTGATGTTTAAGTCATTTCAATATACCTACATAGTACCTACATATTAACTTTTACAGTCATTAACAACTAGAAGACATTTAGAACATATGAAGTTATTACTTGGCGTTTTTGAGAAATAGTTGCTTATATTTTTATTTGTAAGTTTTGACTTTCGCACTACACAAGAAGCTATATGCAATAGCCAATTATAACTGCTCATATTATTTTCTTGTTTGCCACACTCACAAGTAATAAAATTAACATCTTTAACATGATCACTCATCATAAAATAATTAAACATATAAATATTATACAATAACCTAACATTAATTGAAGTTAAAAAATAAATTAACTGTACTATTCTGTAAGTCGTAACTATTAAATAAAGTCAAATAGTCATAACAGACAATAGTGGCAGTGCGGCACTGTTTGTCATACCATTATACCAACGCAATTGGTAAAAATAAAATAAAGTGAAATGTCGATTAAAATCACGATGATTGCTGATTCGTCGTGTATCATATTTGAAAATCGCTTATATGTCAGTACCACCACCGCGTATACTATTCCGCATGATAATTTCAACACAAACAATTTATACTATAAACTGTAATAGTCTAATGTATAAAATAGGAAAGGGAATTGAAATCGCTTACACACACATCGCATTTCTCATGTTTATAGAAAATGCATAGATGAGCCGAACGTGCGTGCGCGGACTGCGGAAGTTCGGGGGACATTTTACCGAGTATTCTTGGCTTGTAATGAACTGACGCGACGACCGAAACGTTCAAAAACAACGAATAACGATGTTATTTTTAGACTAACAACAAATAACAATTTATAAATATAAAATTATAAAATCAATGAAAAAATATTATAATAAACAATAATATTATTTCACATTGATCATGGCTAAAATTGAATTTAATTTGGTCATTTAAAAATAATACACCCAAAAACGTTTAACAATAAAAAGTGTAAGCAACGCTTACACTGCTTATATACACGCCACGCCACTGTAATACATTATAAATATGTTTTAGTTTAATTTAAATCTAATTGTATCTATTTTATTTGGTGTTTATTTTTGCTCAATGGGTAAGTTATAAAAATAATATTCAGTGTTCAAAGATTTATTTTAATTTTTTTGTTTTTATTATATCCTATAATATTATTAATTATTACTAATCGTTACTATATTACACGTATTTCCAATCGATATCATGTTTTTTTACAGTCAAGTCAATATACTTCGTAAACCATTGAAGATATTTTAAAATGTCACATTATTAAAGTTTTAGAAAATTTAATTTACTTTAAAATAAATAATTTAAAAAATGTCGATATTTCTAAAGGTTAATAAAATATTTACGGAAGTGTGGAAACTTAAAATACAAATCCGTACACACGTGCCAGTTAATCGCTAGTAAAATCGTTAATATTATACTGGTTTTATGGTAATATCCTTCTTATATCACGCGATAAGGCACAACAACAACGCAAGATTTGATTTCCGGGCGTAGACGTGCATGACACTTAGCCTAACGTCGCGCCTATATAATTATATATTTGACTATATGCTACTCTACTTGGTATAACAGTAACCACGCTTACTCAATCAACGACTAAACTTTATTAAAGATATTTATTTAAGATATTAGAGACGGGATTACAGATAAATTTGTATAATTATAGTGTTATTATTATAATTTATAATGTATAGCAAACAAAATATTAAATAGGTGCCTAATGAGTAATAACTATGGTATAGGTACCATTTACTTACTTATATTTTTTATTTGCATTGGTTTTAAAAGTTAATTTCTCATATAAATCTGATTTACGTTCAAGACTTACTTTTTTCCCCAAAATCTAAAACTGCCAATCGATAACCATAAAGCCCGATTCACATTAGTACGACACGACACGTCACGTTACGGCGCGACACGACACGGGAACGACACTATGAATTCACATCAAACCTGCAACCTCAGACACGTTACGACGTATACGACCAAATTTGACTCGGCAAAACTTATAAAATATTCATTCCACTCGCGTTTTTGTTACCGAGAGGTTGTGTTTCCAGTTTTCACAATGTTCAAAAATTTTTCCAATTCTGATTTGGCAATGGTGGCTATATTGTTAGATGAAGAGGAAGCTCAAGAAGTAGAAATGGCTAAAAAAAGCAAAAAAAAAGATCAATATGGGTCCACGATATATTAAAAAAACGAAAAATTGAAGGAGAATATCCAACATTATGTAAACAGCTGGAAGACCACGAAGATAAATTTTTTAAATATTTTCGCATGACGAAATTTCAGTTTAATGTTTTATTTTTGAAAATCAAGGACAAGATCACTAAACAGAATACACCATTTAGGGAATCAATTCCACCTAAGGAAAAACTGGCAGTGTGCTTAAGGTTGGTACATTTTAATATATTTTTTAATTAATTTGTATTTTATACTTAAATAGTTACTATTAGTAGGTGATAACTTTCTATATTACTATATAATTGTTAATAAAATAAGATAAAAAGAGCTATATATTTAGAAAATATATTAGATTCAAAATTGTATTTTTATATAGCTATTTTCAAATCAAAAGTTTTGCGATTGGCGATTGCATGCCAGAATATGTACAGAGGTTTCAATATTATATTTAAGGGACCTTGTGCCAATTTTTTCAAATTTTATATTTTAGTTGCCACCTTAATTATAATACTTTTTCACAAGTCTACTACTGATACCTATTTAGGGGGAGTGAGGGTTTTAGGTTGTATTATTTCGAAAAAATGACTTCACGGGAATAATTCCCAAAACTTGTAAAATTGTCAGACTTTGATAACAGTTTTCTTATCTTAAAGAAAAAGACTTCCTACAGGGCGCATCGAACTTTGATTTTTTATTTTATTTCAAATAATGTTATAATATAATTTATAAAAAAAATAAAGCATAAAGTTGTAATATTTTTGAATACATATTATAAATGTTGAGGTTAAAATATTGGAAAACAGAGCTCGATGAGGACTATAGAATATTACCTTATATAAGTTAAAAAATATATATATCAAAGTATTAGGTTGATTCTACCGAATAGGATCATTATTTCCGTAAAGTTTATTTTTGTGTAAAAAATTACATTGGCACCAGGCGCCGTAGTCAGTCTTGTAAAAGATACTTTTAAAAAGTATTCAAGTACAGATCAGATACTTACAAAGTTTCAAATACTTTTTACTTTTTTTTTACGTGTTTTACACTTTACCTTGGCCTAATCACCTTAGCCATATCCTATATGGATTCCTAGTATAGGCCACTAAAAATTTTACAATATACCTACCTATTAAAACACAACGATGAACGATCTAAAAATAAAAACATTGTACAATTTCAGATTTGTATTATTTTATTTAAATTTGGCGTACATGTAAATAAAGTAAGACAGAAAAAGTATTTAAAAATAGTATTTGATTTTAAATACAGATACTTTCAAAAAAGTATTCAAATACTGCGCTCAAGAAATTTTTTCAAATGTACCTATTTAGAATACGTATTTGAGTACTTAAAAAGTATTTGAATACTTTTACTCAAGTACTTTACAAGACTGGCCGTAGTACATGGTTTGGGATTCTTAAATAGAGAAAACAACATAATATAAAAAAATAATTTTGGTAAATGATTTTTTTTAGGTTTTTAGCAACAGGTGATTCTTACCAAACAATTTCCTTCAGTTTCCGATTAGGTCATTCTACTGTTCAATCTATTGTGTTAGAAGTTTGTGAAGCTATTATTTCAAATATGAAAGAAGAAACTATGCCCACCCCTAAAAAAGAAGATTGGGAACGAATAGCGAATGAATTTTGGGAAATATGGAATTTTCCGAATTGCATTGGCGCACTGGATGGCAAGCATGTGGTAATTGAAGCACCCCCTAACAGCGGATCATTGTACTTCAACTATAAAAAAACATTTTCCATTGTATTACTTGCACTAGTAGATGCCCAGTATAAGTTCATTGCTGTGGATATTGGAGCCTATGGGAAAAATAGCGACGGTGGTATTTTGTCGCATTCGAATATTGGAAAAGCTCTCGAAAAAAACAAAATTAATATACCAAGTGATCGTGAACTTCCTGGGACAAATGAGAAACTTCCATATGTCATTATAGGAGATGAGGCATTTCCACTAAAAAATTATTTATTAAGACCTTACCCAAGTCCCCAAATATACGATGACGAGCAAAAAAAAGTTTTCAACGAACGGCTTTCAAGGGCGAGAAAAGTAGTTGAAGATGCTTTTGGACAAATTACTGCCAAGTTCCGTATTTACTGTAGACGTCTTAAAGCGTTACCTCAAAACGCAGACAAAATTGTTATGACTACTTGCATTCTTCATAACTTTATAAAAAAAGATGGACCAGAAACTCAAAATCATGAACTGCCATTAAATTCGACAAGTTTACCTAGTCACATAAGGTCATTCCCTCGACAAGGAGGCAGTGCACAAAAACGCGCATTCGAATACCGAGATAAATATAAAACATTTTTTTGTTCTCCAGCTGGACAACTTCATTGGAAATAATGTTTTTATAAATTTATACTGTAATTTTATTGTTTCGTTTCATAAAGTACGTAATCTCATAATTATATTATTAACATTAGTTAGTTTAACAATGTATTCTTCATAATATTATAAGTGAAAAAGTTAATATTATATGATTATTCATCAATACCTAAATAGTTGTGTTATTATTATATAAAATGATGTTTAAAATCATAATATACCTAGTACCTATGATAAATCGAATTAGAATGATCAGTCTGATATAAATATTTGATATAAAAAATTGAACAATACAAAATTACAAAATTAAACTTTATAAAGCATAATGTTAAATAAAATAATATAACATTAATACATAAATTGATTTATTAAACTATAGCAGTCCATTACATATTGTGTTAGTAGAAACTAAAAAACATTATACATAAAATACAAATAATAGAAAAAAAACCCAAAATGTTTAGCTATTTAACCTCTAAATGCATGTAAAATAAAAATAGTAACTTTTATAAACCTTATTATAGTTAAAATTTAGAAATGTCAAAGAAAATATTAACACTTAAAATAAGACACTTGTATTCATAAAACAATGTAGGTAATAAAAAATAAAAATACTATATGGTTAGTATAGTTAATACGATAAATTTAATTATAATGAACAGTATAAAATAATTATAATATTAAACTTTAAAAAGCATAATTTTTAATAAATAAATATTTAATTATTGCAGTCCTTGCATACTATATTACTATGTTAGCAGAAACTAAAAAACATTGTACAATGTACATAAAATACAAATAATAGAAAAAAAAACTAAAATATTTAGCTATTTAGCCTCTAAATGCATATGGAATAAAAATAACAACTTTTATAAACCTTATTATAGTTAAATTTAAAAATTTCAAAGAAAATATTACTACTTAAATTATATAAATCTTAAATATATTAAATCAAAATCTTCTGACTGGCACAATATTATGAGAGAGGAATATTATTGTTTACCTTGTGTATGTACTGTATTAAAATAACTGTTGTCAGATGATGTTTCAGACTCGTAATTATATTGTTGACCGTGTGGAAGATGTGGTGTAGATGATGCAAAATGGTATTGACTGTTACTTGGGATCGGGTACTGATAAGTGTCTTGTTGGTTATGTATTGGTGTATGAGATACAGACTGTGGATTTGGTGTATTTTGTGGTCGATTACATGATTGTTGGGTAATGTGCTGTAATTCTAGTTCTGAGACAATTGAAAAAATTTTGGATCTCGCTACATGTTGGTGGTATGATGAAAATTGTTTGACCATGGAACACATACTTGAAAAAAATTTATCATTTACATCTAAATTTTTTTCATCTTCTTTAGATTTCGTTTCATTTTCTTTTTGTTGTATTATATATTGCATTAATGTTTTAGATGCGGATTCAGGATAGTTATCTGATAATTTAATTTTTTTTTTGGATACAGAGCTGTTTTTTGATACTGGCTTACGAAACGGTTGTGATGTTGAAGTTAATGAATTTTGACTCTGTATTGATTGTACTTCATGACTATCTTCGGACGAAGAATTCAAATTTTCCGATTCTTCACACTGACCTTCATTATCATCAGAATCGTCATCATCATTTACCATGGATTCAATGTTACTTATTGAGTCTCTTTCCTTCATATGTGGTCTTAAAAAACCCATCTCGTCTTCAAATTTCCATTTTTTTATATTATTGGCTTTTTGTCCAGACTTGGTAACTGATTTTTTAGCAGCCCGTCTAAATGCGTCCCTTAGGTTTGTCCACGATTTTTTACAGTTTTCAACTGAAATATTTTTTTTTAAGTTTTCTCTAAATATTATATTAAAAATTAGTCACGATTTTTTTTATAAGCATTCAAAGTTCAAATCTTGACAAAATACGTACAAATCACGAAAATTTTTAACTTAAAAATTTAAAAAGTGGGCAAGTGTCACACTGCTGTACTATAGGTTATAAGTGAGTTACTGTAATGTATGGTATTAAATTTGAATTCAATGATATAATATCATTGTATACGAAAAACAATTCTGATCGGAGACGAGTTGTAAGTCTAGGATATTTTATACAATATTAATTATATTATATAATGTAAAAAAAAATGTAGGTACCTATAAAAAAAAATCCAAATTAATCAAATTAGATTCATTATGTTACGTGGAACTTTGCTTCAAATTTTCAATCCTTAGCTATAAAAGTTAAACCTTTTTTTAAATTTTTAACAACTAAAGAATTTGTAAATTTTCAATTTAACACATTTTGTCAAAATTTGAACTTTAAATGGTCATAAAAAAAAACGTACCTATGTATTTTTCAACTGCTATTATATTAACTTATGGGGTACCTTGTATTAAATTTTCAAGTTTTTTGACCCAACGAATAAAATTTGAATGAAATGCAAATTTTTAACCGAGATAAATTTATTTATTTATTAGATTTTGGATTTTCTATATTATATTTAATGTACCTTTACGTAGGTATACTATTAAAATGGGTAATTGGCTGTAATACAAGTGCACAGTTTTAAGTAGGTTAAATTTATTATAAATTAAAAATTTATAACTAAATAGGTGATATCAAGAAATTAATAAGACATTAAAAATTATGAATAATTTTTAACTTTTTGAAAATTTTCACGAAATTGTTCAGGTACAACGAAAAATGTACAACACTAGCTGGTGTAACCTATCTATGGAAAATTTCAATATGAGTTACACCAAAAACCAAAATTAATTTTGTCAAAAACCGATTTTTCGGGTTAAAATTCCCGTTTTTCTTATTTATTTCCGCCCGGCGTTTTAAAAACTATTGGAAATAGTATGTATCAATAAATATGTATAGTATTGCTAATAAGTAATATTATTAAAAAATAATTTATTTATCTGGTTGTTTTAATGAGCTTGCAATTTCTCTCCATAAATTTTCTTTTAGCATGTGGTCACTATAATTTTTTTCACTCATATCATACAAACATTTTCTTTCTCTATGGTTATGTCGGGCTTTGTTGGTTGTGACTCGTGACGGCTTATTTGACCGTCGTCGTCGGCGGTAACTGGAAAACCCATTTAATTAGTAGATAGCGCGGTCTTACGCTATAACATGACTACGGGAAGTATTTTTAGGCTTGCAGTCAATAACAAGATAAGAATAACGACTTGACTGTTATACAATGATAAAATGTTGGGACAAATGCATGTTTCAATTTATAATAGTTCAGTATCGCACTGTATTTCGCTAACACCGCACAGTACACACTATTTTGTATTTTTTTTTCTAATTTGTTCGTCAAAATGCCGAAAAGTAAGCCATCGATGAAGAACGTATTAAACAAATATGTCGATGAGTTTGGGGAAAACATATTTTCGAGTGACGGTTCAGTTTTATTTTGCAAGTTATGTGAAACTCGAGTATCTGCTGAAAGAAGATACATAGTTACACAACACTTAAAAACCGATAAACACACCCGTTCCGTAAATCGTCATCGAAACGCAACAACCTCAAAAATACAGCAACAAGTAACGTTATACTCAAAAAAATGTACATTTTCGAAAGATCTTTGCAAGGCATTGTTATCTGCAAATATTCCTTTAAATAAAGTTAACAACAAGGATTTCCGTTTGTTTATGGAAAAATATACCAACAAAGAAATTCCCGATGAAAGCACTTTGCGTAAAAATTACGTGAATGATATTTATGTAGAAACTATGAACAAAATCAGATCTAATATTGTCGGACACAAAATATGGGTTTCAGTGGATGAAACAACCGACGTTCAAGGTAGATACATAGCCAACGTCATTATAGGTACATTGGAAGTCAACAAACCTGGTCAAGTTTATCTTTTAAACTCAGAAATGCTCGAGAAGACAAATTATTCGACAATCACAAAAGTCTTTGATCAATCCATGTTTCTTCTTTGGCCTGATGGTATACGCCATGATGATGTATTGTTATTCCTTAGTGATGCGGCGCCGTACATGGTCAAAGCAGGAAAAACAATTGGCGCGCTTTATTTTAAAATGGTCCATGTTACATGCCTAGCACATGGTGTACATAGAGTTGCTGAAGAAATAAGAGGACGATTTACCAAAGTTGACAAATTAATTTCTAAGGTAAAACAAATATTTTTGAAATGCCCGGCTCGTGTATTTTTTTTTAAAAATAGAGCCCCGAATGTACCATTACCTCCCGAGCCTATTATTACTCGTTGGGGTACATGGCTAAGAGCTGCCTCTTATTACTGTACCTATTTTCAAGAAATAAAAAATATCGTACTAGAGCTCAATCAAAACGATGCTATTTCAATTAAAGAAGCTCAAAAAATATTGAATAATCCGTCGTTGGAAACGGATTTAGTATATATTCATACAAACTTTGGATATTTACCTGACACAATAGGAAAATTGGAAAATCAAGGACTTCCATTAGCAACAAGCATTGAAATAGTCAGAAATGTTAGTGAAAAATTAAATTCAGTATCAGGAAACACCGGCATGTTAATTAATGAAAAGTTTAAAAACGTCCTGGCGAAAAATAAAGGTTTTGAATTTATTCAACAAATATCTAATATATTGATCGATGAAACAACTGTAATAGAAGGATTACCAGAAGAATTATCTATTCAAGACTTCATTTATTTTAAATATGCACCAATAACCTCGGTCGACGTCGAGCGCAGTTTTTCAATCTACAAGAATTTGTTGTCTTCTAATCGAAGGTCTTTCGAGTTTGAGAACCTGAAGAAGTCGTTTATAGTACAGTGCAATAATTTTTAAGGTAAGGTAAAGTTTTTTAAAAAAAAAAATAAAAATAGTTTAAATAAAAAGTTTTAAATTTTGATAAAATTATTTATAGGTCTCTGACAAAATAAGAAGACCGGACAATTTACCAGATTTTTAATGACAACTGACGAGAATTTGAATTTGAATCTTTTTATTATCTACTCGTTTAAAACCTACCTAATAAAACTTTTTAATATTACTTAATAAAATGACTTAATCCATTTCATAAAATAATTTTTTAATATATTTTTTAAATTTTTTTGGTACAAAATATTTTTTTATTGCAATTTTTAAGTGCAATTTTGGGTTTTTTTCACAGCAATAATGCAATCAATTTTATAACATTTTTAGTGCAACAACATCCGAGCCCTACTAATAAGTAATATTATTAAAAAATAATTTATTTATCTGGTTGTTTTAATGAGCTTGCAATTTCTCTCCATAAATTTTCTTTTAGCATGTGGTCACTATAATTTTTTTCACTCATATCATACAAACATTTTCTTTCTCTAACCAACTCAATAAGCATCTCTAAATCCATTGTTTTTTTTTTTAAAATTGCAATAAAAAAATTTGAAAGTATGTTGTGGACCCAGTGGCATCCGAAAACAAATTGACATCAATTGACGGATATTGTCGGACAGAAATTGTTTTTGTATTCACATTGTACGGACAGACATGGACAGGCAGCGACACGACACGGCAAAACATTCTTGTCGAGGATGTCTTGTCGGTACGGTCCGTGTCTGTCGTGGTCAGTCCTTACATATGTGAATTACGCCATTACAGACAATGTTTATAATATTTTGTCGTGTCGTGTCGTGCCGTGACGTGACGTGTCGTGTCGTACTAGTGTGAATCGGGCTTAATGGGTAATTAATTTTAAAAGCATACCATCATTAATATCCAGTAACGCCAGGATACTTTTAACAATCGAAATTATTAAATAATGTTCCTGATAATATGTATATTTTAAATAAGTAGGTACCTACTATCTCTGTTTTTTTTTTTTGCAGAATTGTCAGTAAAATAACCAGTGTTAGGTAAATTACTTTAAAACATAAAATTTGTTACAATTGAGTTAATTAAAATAAAATATGATTGAATGTATACAGCGATACAAAAAAAAAAAATGTTGTTACAGTGATTTGTAATGTACGTTATATTACTACAATACACTGCAAATCTGAGCGCACGGTAGTGCGCCAGGCCAAGTTCCAGCAATCCCAGTGTATCTTTACACGAACCAATTCGCCCAGTTTTTCTAACCCATATATCTCTGTTTCCTCTTAAGATAAACTTTTGAAATTTAAAACATATATTAATCTCGAGTAGCTTAGGACGCACAGTGGGATAAAAGTAATTTTAGCACGCCAAAAGTCCGAATTTAAATGGCTTATAAAGTAAATTCTTATGACACAATTATATAGTATAGTTGTTCGATATTTTATTTTCATATCAACACTATCTCTAATTGTTCCCATTATCGTTGTAATGAGCTCGTTAACCAAGTCAAATAATAAAAGGATTTTTCGTTATCTGTTTTTATTCATTTGAACAACCAAGTGCGATCGTGTAACATAATATGTGTCTATACGTACATTAAATTATCAATATTGAGCAAAATAATTCAAAACCAAGTTAGTTAGTTTAAAAACTAAAAAGTTATTCCTTTTCAAACTACAGACATAAGTGATACAAGTATGTTTACAGTTTCGCTAGTTCCTCTCCAACTTCAATGTGTGAACAACAACAAAAAAATTGTACTTTGGTCTAATCCTAGATATTCTTCCACTCGTTTTTGTCGGCCATTAAAATGTATTTTTATGAAAGAAAATAATGATAAAACAATCGAAATGTATACAGAAATTGAAGATGAAATATCTAGATTAACTAATACAATAATTTATATTAATGATACATCAATTATAAGCATAAATCATGCTCTAATTTTTTCAATGATTGATGGCAAGGTAATGTTAATTTATTTTATTAATGTAGCCTATTTTTAAATAATATTTGTATCCTCGAGTTTGTAGTGCAGTAACATCATGTCAAACATGTTATATATGAGGATGTAAACCGTCACAAATTAATAATTTTGATCAAGTTTTCAAGCGAAAGATTAATACGGAAAATTTTAATTAAATTTAAATTACGCTAAAGAAACGGCAAGATTGTTTGTGCATCTATATCCGTGGTTTTATTTACCAGCAAGTATACTCAAAGTGTTAATTCACGGAGGAGATATTATTCGTGCTGCTCTGTTACCAATAGGTGGATAATATCAAAATTTTACTAAAAAATATAATTATACTAAAATTTAAAAATTTAAATACATTATAACCTATTTTTTGGTAATAGATCAATTATCTGAAGAAGCTGCTGAAGCATGTAACAAAGAATATAAAAGACTAAGACTTCATCACACTCGAAAAGCATCCCGCATAAATAGTAATACTGATATTTTCCAAATGATGTTAGTGTCATCCGACCCACTAATTTCATCCCTTCGGAAGGCATGTAAAAAGAAAATATATGAGCTTTCTCCAGAAGTAAAATCTTTGTTAGATTTTGAATCCGAAGATGAGGGAAATTGTTCAAACAGTGATACCGATGAAACCGGTGAAAATAGTGATTTAGAGTTAGATATAAGCAGTCTAAGCATGTAGATGATTTTGTATTTGGATTTTTGTTAAAATAATGAACAATAATATAAAATGTGTATTAAAATAATTTTGGCGTGCTAAAATTACTTTCATCCCACTGTGTACCCGTTGTCCAAACTCGTATATAACATCGCAGCAACAATAAACGTACCCGCACGCGCACGATTGCACGCGTTGCTTATAAGTTATTATATACGAATTCTGAATATTGCTTGTTCGACGCTGCCGTTTGTCCAATATCCGTATAATATAAGAACGCAGCTTAAACGTACCCGCACGCACATGATTGCAGCACATCGCTTATACATGCGTACGGCGTACCCATATACCCATATGCTCCTGGTATCTGACTATCTGAGAGAAATAACCAGTTCGCACACGACAATTAATGTAATAGACAAATGTAAAGTAGGTAGTAACTAGTAGGTAATTTATAACTATTTTACTATTTAAAAATGTAAAATTAAGAATATTATAAAATTAATTTTCTTTATTTAATTAATTTTAGTACGGGTTGCAATCGTCCCGTCGTTCAAACCACGAACCGTCACTATATATGCATATAATACATATATATATATATATATATGGAATACATTCTTTCTTCTAAGACGGTATCGAAAATAAAATGAAATGTGCAGTCCGAAATTTTACAAATGATAGGGCCTGAAATGTCCAGCTTCTATAAAAAAATTAGAACCTCCAACTATAATATATTCAAGTAATGAAGATCATAAACACGAATCTTGCAGTGAATAAATCGTCAACAGCTGTCTGCATCAGTAAAAAGAAAAGCAACTGATAATCCACACGATAAACCAAGTAAAGTTTTAATTCAATGTTTAAATGACCAGTCAACTAGTAAATTAGAAATTACTAATTTAAAATATGTTAAAAGAAACGCATACAATGCACGCCGTAATATTTTACCTCCTTTACCAAAAAATATGAACTCTGTCCACGAAGCTATTGAGCAACTTAATATAAAGACAATTCACGACGAACATTTTGTATTAACAAATAATGAGATATATAATTTAATATTTTTTTCATGTAAATTGACTGACAATTTTGTGCTTAAAAATCAAAAGCAAGTTGTCAAAGTTATCAATATTGCACAATCAGCTATAACTAAGGAACCTTTAATTATTGGACATGCATTTCTTAAACAATTATACATTATACATCAACCCAATACAATCAACCAAGCTAGATGTTTCGATTGTTGAAGAAATGTCAGATGAACTAAAATGTTGGAAAATTGATAGTATAATGTACAAAGCAATAGTTGTTATTTTTGAAAATAGAAATATTGAAATGCCAATTATACATTCAAATTAATTTTATACTTTGCAGTTATATATATACATGTTATCGCCCTAAGTAGGGAATACCCGAAGGACCACTCAGTAATGCCAGAGAACGATATATGTTTTTGACTATGGGCTATGTCACCATTAACGCCTAATATTGCACTGGATAGGCAACTATATGTGCCCTCGCCTGATGCTTGACGGGAAGGCAATTCTACGCACGACTACGACAACAGCGAGGATGGGAAAGACCTACCGAAGGAATGATGATGGTGCAGACTAGTTATGTGGTCGACTCGGTTTGGTGCAATGACCAAAGAGCTCACAAAAACATGGGATAATACTTGAACTAACTTAACACTACTGACGTCTTGAGATGTGGTGGTGTGATGCTGTAGGCAGAAGTCGATCTGAATGACCTGGGAGGCCTCTCACACAACGTATGTACGTTGCTGGCGGATTTACGCAACTACTGATGGCACCAACGTTGACAATAACCGACCGCCAAGTTTGATGTTGAGAATAATAATAGAAATAAAGTAAAGACTTACGATTGTAGTGACTTTATTTGTCTACTTTAAGCACAATAATAACAGATAATAATATGCTATAACGCAACCGTGTGCACAATAAAAGTGATATAATGTGATCGCTTTATTAGCGGATACACATACGAAAACAGAATCGTTTAGTTTGCGAATACAAAAAATAATAATTGGGGTCACTTTAATAGCGGACCAACAAAAATAAGTGAATACAACAGGCGACATACTTGTCGATGTTAGTAGACAATATAAAAGCCAATAATAATAATAATAAAAATAATAGTGATAATAAAATGGCGTTGGCCACAGAAAGTAAACAATACAACATTTTAAGAACGATAATATAAAACTATCTGCGGCAACAGGCCGACAGATAATTTATATGACAAAAACACAAAGAGAATAAATATGAAAAATACAACAATAACAATAATACACAAGGAATAACGGTAGGAAGAGGAGAGGGTGGAACGATAATAACAGCCGCATTGTCGGGCTCATTAGCATATCACATCTGCTACTGGAATCGACGAGTGTGACGACGGCGGGTCATTTGGCACAAACAATACCACTTGTACCGGTGCAACACGATTGCGCACTTTTTACCTTTTTATATTTGAGAAAACATAACACGATTGCGCACTTTTTACCATTTTATATTTGAAAAAACATATTCCTTTATTTTATATTGCTGGCTTATTTATTATAGTTTAAGCTTTAAGAAACACACTACCCGCTAATAGTACTTTGTACCTATATACAATAATTACGGATACTATATTATGGCAGCTACGGATCTGTAAATAATATTTTATTACCAATAACTGATAAGTGTTAGTGAATGTGTTTTCAAACATATTACTTTTCTAACGTGTTCACATCCGATAATATCCGATAGTAAAGTTAGATAATATTTATTTTACAGTCGCCAGTCACATACTCACATATCGAAACGTGATATTATATTGTGGCAGTCTCATACCGCGCAACGTGTATATTTCCGTTTTTTTTGTTGTGCAATTTTTTTTTGGGAAAATGGAGGTACAAATACAAAAAAAATTTGAAACCGAAAAAGGTAAGCCATGCATTTTAGTTGATGGGTATAAATTTAGTGAATTTAAAGTACTGAAATAGTGTGGAAATATTCGGTATCGCTGTACAAACAAAAATTGTTCTACCAGTGTATTAGTTGACAAGGATGTAACCAAAGTGTTGAGTATGTTAAATGAACATAAACATGACGAGATTCCAGAAAATATTGTTGGTGTTGATGCAAATTGTGAGTTCTCGTTTAAAAAGAAAATGCGAAAATGATTATCTCACAAGGCCGAATAAAATAATTAGGCAAGAACTTAGAAATACCGAAAAAGATATCCAGCCGGTTTATTCTGATATAAAGTTTGTGGAGAAAATGTATGTATGATAAACGTAGAAAAAATATTCCAAAACTTCCAAAATCTTTAGAGCAGCGGTTCCCAACCTGTGCACCGCGGTGCCCAAAGGGCACCGCCAGCTTATTTCAGGGGCACCGCGGCTCGAGAGTGAAAGAGTGAAAAAAAATATTAAATATGATATAATATAATAAAAAAAATATTTACAATTTATTGTAGTTAAAAAAAAAATGTTTTACGTATGAAATTACTTAGTACACTCGATATATTTAATACAGTGTTTCTAATCGGTGCTATCGAATCGGTAAATTCAGATAACATTATATACAATATACACGCACGACTTCTTCGAATTTCCGACGTTCATTAAATTGAATTGTATCACTCGTATATTTTCGGAATTATTATTATACCAAACCAGTTGAGCATTTACTTTCAGTCTGTGATCGACATTTTACGCGTTAACACGTATTTTCGTAAACTATTTTTTTCTGTACATACGTTTGTTTTTGTTTTAAACATGGACAGTTGGTTGAAAAGTGGGTCTATTAATAAGACGCCTGCTACGGAGTCATCTTGTTCTAATATAGAAGAAAGCATAACCAACGAAAACGGAGTTAATGATAATAGTCCTACTTCTCAAGGTATGAGTAGTACACTACCGCCCAATACTGGTGACTCTGCCCCAAGAACGTCCAAAAAACGTAAATACGATGAAAGTTATTTGGAGATGGGGTTCATAGAAACAAACGATGGCCAGCCACAGTGCGTAATTTGTTTAAAAGTTTTTCCTAACAGTTCTATGTATCCCGGAAAATTACGTCGTCATTATGAAAAGGTCCACACAGATCATAATGGGAAACCACTCGATTTTTTCAAACGAAAGCGCTCTGAACTATTGGCTGTTAAAAAAAAAATAAAAAAGCACGTTCTAACCGATAATGAAAACGCATTGAAAGCTTCCTACATGGTGAGTTACCGTATAGCTCAAAAAGGCGAAGCTCATACCATTGCGGAGACCCTCATAAAACCATGTGTTATTGATATAGTAACTTGTATGCTTGATGACAAATCTGCCAAACATTTATCCATAATTCCTTTGTCAAATAATACTGTTGCACGGCGAATTAAAGATTTGGCTAGCAACGTATCAGAAACACTTGTCTCTCGTATTAAATACACAAAATTCGCACTACAAATGGACGAATCAACAGATATTGCTGGTCTTGCTGTACTATTGGTGTTCGTTCGTTACGTAAACATTAACTCTTTTGAAGAAGATCTTTTATTTTGTAAACCACTTCTATCTAATACGACAGGGGTTCAAATTTTCGGTTTATTGGATGATTTCTTAACAGAAAATCAGATTCCATGGACAAACTGTATCGATGTGTGTACTGATGGTGCTAGGGCCATGACAGGTGCAACAGCTGGAGCAATCGCTAAAATAAAGGAGAAATCAAATGAAACTACTAGTAGTCATTGCATACTTCATAGACATGCTCTAGCAATGAAAAATATTCCTCTTTGTCTAAAAAACGTATTGGATGAAGCCATAAAAATAGTCAACTTCATCAAGTCACGTCCTCTGAAATCTAGACTTTTTAAAATCTTGTGTGACGACTTGGGAAGTATTCATAATACGTTACTTTTCCATACAGAAATCAGGTGGTTATCTCGAGGTAAAGTATTAACACGGTTAATGGAATTAAGGGCTGAAGTTTCTTCATTTCTAATGGACCACAACGTTACATTAGCTGAAACTATGAATGACGTGACTTGGCTTTGTCGGTTATCGTACTTGGCAGACATTTTTAACAAAATGAACGAGTTGAGTCTTTCTTTACAAGGAAGAACTTTGACAATTTTTGATGCGAGCTCCAGAGTATGTGCATTGAAAAGAAAAATTGATTATTGGTCAGAGTGCTTATTTAAAAGAGAGCTGGAATGTTTTCCAATAATGCAGGCCTTTTTGGAGGAAAACGAATTGCAAGCTCCCATTAGCATTATTAACGAGATTGCTGAACATCTCAAACAACTGAAAAATTCATTTAATAAATATTTTCCTACAGATCGAGAGGTGTTTTTAAAAGACCGTGAATGGGTAGTTAATCCATTTTCAGTCTGTGGAAAACCCTCAAGCTTGTCTTCAATCGAATATGAGAGTTTGATCGATATTACTTCAGATTCAACATTTCAATCCACCTTCAGTAGCAATTCTTATGTTGAATTTTGGCTAAATTTGAAAAATACAAGTTTTGATAATTTGAGTCAAAAAGCAATAACAATACTCTTACCTTTTGCTACCACATATTTATGCGAGACAGGATTTTCAGCCTATGCGGCTACTAAAACCAAATACCGGAACCGTCTTAATGTAGAACCTGACCTTCGTATCCAACTGTCAAAAATTGAACCAGATATTGCCAAACTTTCAAAAAATAAGCAGACACAAAACTCTCATTAATTTTTAACTTTTAAAGCAGTATTTTTTTTCTTTATTTTCAACCATAATATTGTAATTTGTTTTTAATATGTACAATAAAATTATTTAAATCGGTCAACAATGAAAACAAGTGTTCATTTTTATCATGTTTTTCATAATATTCACAGAGGGGCACCTAACTAAATTTGGAACAACAAAAGGGCACCGCCGACTAAAAAGGTTGGGAACCGCTGCTTTAGAGGAATCGATAACTCAGTTATTTGATAGTCGTGAAAATATTACAACTAATACAGGTGAACTATTATGTCGCATGGAAGAAACTTCAAGCCCAGTTATATTTACTTGCAAGACTAATCTTGAACTATTAAGTCTATCATCTCATATTTTTGCAGACGGAACATTTTTATATGCACCCAAATATTTTGAGCAATTGTATACAATACATATATTACAAAATGGTTATTATGTTCCTATAGTTTACTCTTTTTTAAATTCAATATCAACTGAAACTTATGTACAAATGTGGCACACAATTATTAATTTATGTTTGAAATTGGTTGACATAGATTTGAAAAGTTCATTAAATCATTCAAATTTTCATTTTGATTTTGAAAAAAGTGCTCACAATGCTAATACAGTCAACTCGCGGTATAACGAAAATCTCGGTATAACGAATACAACTGTCGTTCCCTTGAAAATCTCGTGATATAACGAACAATTAAATGTATTTTTGGTCCCCTCTAGATAACGAAGATTTTTTAGGCAAAAGTTCTCGCAATGTAACGAATTGTTATAATTTTGGAGATTGATGTTACAAATTATACGAGTTTGTTTCGACTATTATTATTTATTATGCGATAAGATAATGTTCATGTCGTTGCTTATAAGATACACGTCAATATAAATTAAGCTATAACAGAGTTTATTTCAGCGATTATCATGCGATAAAATAAATGACTCTACAACGTTATTGTAACCTCTACGTTATGTCGTTAACGTTTTAGTTTAGTTTCGTTGTTGTGTCAAATTTGGAGAACACTATTGACTGCATAAGCGCAAGTAACGACAAACAAAAAAAAATAACCGATTTAAAAAAAAAAAATATGTCTATATATGTAATAAACTAAAAATAAATTGTAATTAATTAATAAATAATATGTATGTATGTAATTATACAAATCTAATAAAACCTAGATTTATTTTCTTTTAAATCTCGTTTAAACGAATTTTGTTGATATATATGCTTTTGATATAACAATTAATTTCGGTGTAACGAACTTTCGATATACCGAACTTTTTTCTCAGTCCCTTGAAATTCGTTATATCGTGAGTTGACTGTAGATATTTTTTCCCAAACTGCAAAATTATGACCTGCAGATTTCATTTAGCCCAATCTTGGTTCAGGAAAATTCAAAGTGACAATAATTTATTAAAAAACTATAATTCAAAATCTGAACTAGGTATTTGGTTGAAACAATTTTTTGCACTTGCATTTTTACCCTCCGAAGATGTAGAAGAAGGTTTTGCTTATTTAATTGAAAATAGCCCTGCTGATAATTTTGAATTTGCCGATTATATACTGAACAATTACATATCATCTGATTCCGCTTTTCCACCGATTTTATGGACAACTGAACCTTCAACAGAGGCAAGAACGACCAATGGGCCAGAATCTTTCCATAGCCACTATAATGCTCAGTTTTATAAATCTCATCCATCTATTCACCAAGTTATACATATTTTATTAGATATTCAAAGTGAATCTTATTTTAAAAAATATATAGTATAAAACAACAAAATATTAACAAGCCTCGTAAAGAACAAGAAGAAAATATTATATATCTAATTAATACGTGGAAAAAATATAAAAATAATGAGATATCATTAAATGATTATTTACTGACATTAGTACCACGTTTTTGTGCTAAAAAGTTATAAAAACTTGATTTTTGTTATATTTTCTATTTTTTTTTTATTCGTTGATCCGGAAGTAATTGTGATGTATTATATTATAATTATTTATTTTTGTTTAATGTTGGGAAATTTTTTGAATTTTTATTTCGTATTATTTGTATATTATATTATACTAAGTTTTAATATAGTAAGTAAATCATTAAAGATATTATAGGACAATTATTGTTAATTTCTCTAATTTATTCCAAAAAAACAAAATATTTGTTTTGCACAATCATTGTTGCATTTGCTCAAATATTAAAGGTAAAAGGTGCGCAATCGTGTTGGGTTTTCCCAAAGATAAAAAGGTAAAAAGTGCGCAATCGTGTTGTGTTTTTTACAGGTAAAAAGGTAAAAAGTGCGCAATCGTGTTACGCCCCTCTTGTACATATTAATACCTTATTGTATATAATAATTATATATTTATACTATAATATATTCTTAACTATATAGTTAAATAGGTTTAATACTAGTTAGTATAAGTTAATATAAGTTTAATACATCGTAAACTTTATGGCCTAATAATTTTAGTGATTTTTTTTAAAAAAATTTTAAATTTTTTCTTTTATACTGAACAGGGCTATAGGTATTATTTTTATTATTATAGGTATATATTTTTAAATTAAATTCTGGATAATGCATAATATATACTATAATGGGTACTAAACTATATTTGAAACTTACATATTAGAATTATTTATTAATATTTTAGAATCATTCTACAAGAAAGTCAAATTAAATTTTATGAGCATTTGAAATTTATATTTTTACAACATTTGATATTCACTCGATTTCTCGTGTAACGATTTTAATATTTTCGTTGTAATTAAAAACCAAATGACTGTAGATACTTGAAAATTTCACTGAATGTTTGTATTAGCATTTTCTATACACCATAAAGTTTTGAAAATAATTATCTATTTTTGAGCCGTTACGGATATTGTCAGTTTTCAATTTTTTTAGTTTTTTTTTTCTATAAATATCAATCAAATTTTATTTGTTGGGTATAAAAGGGTGAAAATTTAATTCAAGGCTCCTGATCTATTGTTACAATAGCAATTGAAAAATATAGAAAAATACATAGGCACTATTTTTTTTATAAGCATTTAAAGTTTGAATTTTGACAAAATTTATTAATTATTTTATAGTTAAAAATGTATAAAATGTTCAACTTTTGTAGCTAAGGATTGAAAATTTAAAACAAGGTTCCACGTAAATAGTTAAATATATAAATTACTTTATTCACAATCATATCAACAAATATATTATTAGTAATATCATAGGCTGATTGACCGTTTTCGTTCAGAATCGTTTTTCTTATACAATTGTGGTAATCTGACAATCGGGTTGATTGTGTGGTTTGCCGGGTGCAACGAATCCGGACCTTTCGGCGTGGCCATCTCGGCGTGGGTCTATTTCGGCGTGGTCATTTTTTCATAAAATGATTTTAATCGCGTTTAGATTATATAATGTTAGCATTGATTATATTGTACCGATATAATTTATCAGTTTTTATCTCACTTTCGTCGGTTGGATGGAGGTATGCCGTATGAACTGTATATAATAATAATTATATATATATATATACTATGGGATTATACTGTCATACAACATAATCTATATTACGGTCTAAGTTAATAAAGATATAGGTTTAGGTATAGTTAACCTATACGCTGTGTCGATAGACGATCATTGAGTAGATCATCAAGTAGTCAGTACCTAGTTAGTAGTCACCATGGCACAAGCAATTGAAACTTTTCGTGGACGTGAAATATTTGTACATGATGGGTACATGTATATTTTTATGGTACAGTTGTAAGAAATCGTCGTCGAATCCCACTTTCCCCCCCTATAATCTGGAACGTTTATGATCGAGTACTTAATAAAGAAGATCGAACAAATAATCATGCAGAAGCGGCAAATCGTAGGCTTAATCTACAAATGGCAGTTGACCACCCGACACTATGGGCATTTATATCATGTTTAAGGAGAATACAAAGTGGCCGAGACACCTTCTTTTGCCAATTAGAAACAGGCAAAAGTCCACCAAAAAAGAAAAAAAATACATCGACGTCGATAAACGTATTTTAAAATTAGTCAGTGATTATGATAATCGTAATATTATGAGTTTTTTAAGAGGAATAGCACATAATTTAAGTATGATGACCTGAATATTTTTATTCATAATTTTAATAGCAATTCTAATTTTAATACTAATTTTTGCATACAGTTTTTTATACAAACATTTTTTATTCATTTATATTTTATACCTAATTTCTGAGTGACCTGAATATTTTTATTCATAATTTTAATAGCAATTATAATTTTTATACACAGTTTTTTATACAAAAATTATTTATTTATTTATTTTTTATACCTAATTCTGTAATGGCCTTACGCCGAAATGTCTTAGACCGGGGTTGCAAGTAGCAAGACCATGGAGAAAAGATTTCTTCTTGTTGATTGAAATAAAACTTGTTGAAGATGTACTCTGGTTAGGTTAGGTTAGGTTTCATTTTGGTGAAAATTATTAAAAGCCAAATAATATAATTCTGGTGCTGAGTGTCGTGAAGATGCTTGTGATGGCAATGGGTGTACACGTCTGATTACAGGCCGTTTTAGGTCTGCTTTTATAAGGGTCTCCTACTCCCCTACCTTCCGCCTTGCCTATCGACTTGTCCGTATTGCTAACAGAGTGCTATCTATATCCTGCACGCTTAGTTGTGCAAAAAGTCCTATCACTGTGTCCATCATGTTGTCAATCATTTATTAGAGACTACTTTCCTGTTTCTATTTATGTACGTTATATATATATATATACCCAATTCCCATTGTTTTATATATGATTGACGATTCGCATATAATATGATGTGGTCCTTTCAAATATTATTCATGAATTAACGTGATTGACTGTTTACGATAACGCTATTGACAGTTGACTCCCTTCGTCATCTTAGTCGTGTATTTGGGTATTTGGCAATTGATATACATATACATATACGTAACATTATTTCTTATTCGTTTAAATTTATTATATCTGTCTGTAAACTATCTAAGCTTTATTATTTGATATGCGTAGGAGTAAACGGATGTCATCCGTTACACAATGATATTACATCATTGCATTCAAATTTAACACCATCCATTATATAATGACCCACTTGTAACCTACTTTACAGCAGAGCCACTTGCCCACTTTTTTTAATTTGCCAGTTCAATATTACCATGACGTAATGGCTATAACCAATAATTGTATGGTTGACATTATAAATAAATTATATGGCATATGATACTATTTTAAAATACACGTTACATATTATAATTGGTACTTAGTTCCGTATATTTGTTAGGTATTAATATTTTAAGCAACCGGAGATGCGTATTTAAGGTTAGTTTTTTTCTTATGTATGGTGTTCAAGTGACATGCTGGTCAATAGTTAACCCTAGTCCCTAGATAGGTACTTAACCGAACGGGAAGATGAGATATTATAATATAGGTACAAAACTAGTTTCCTGTTGCCACAAAATATGTTTGGCATATCCCAATACCTACAATAAGACGAATGACGAAACATTTATACTGCAAATAAGTAATATATTTGTTTATTGTTCGACGGTGGGTGGGATTGCGAGACACGGTGGATAGTTGCGTGCAGTAACTCCGCCTTGTGAACAATTATATATCCCGCCCAGAAATCCTATACGTCAAACAATAGCGTTTGGTGAGGTAATTTTTTACTATCGATGTTGTTTTTTACATTTTGTAGTTAAAAATGTATTAAATGTTTAACTTTTATAGATAATGATTGAACATTTAAAACAAGGTTTACGGAAATAGGTTATTCTGAAACCAAAAAATATAAAAACAGTTTTTATTATAGTTATTTTATGTTCAAATGGATTCAATTTAGTTGTGTTTGTTGCCTGGCCATTTTTAGTTTATCTTTTTATCGACGCTTTGCAATTGCAATCTCGTAAAGATGTCCACCTAATTTTTAAAACATTGACTGAAATTACATTATTATTAATAAATAATTTGTACTATAATACAAAATATATATATTATAGTTTTTATACAAATTAAAAAAAAATGATATATGGTATAATACTTGTATAATAAGTATATAAATATAAAATTTAAATACTTTTTTTTATAAAAAAAACTTAATATTTTTTTTATTCCAAAATAATTTTAATATTTTTTAAAATAATAGAAAGACGTGAGTATAACATTTTACATCAATATTATTTGTATTTAATGGACTTAAGCAAACCTGTGATACCCCGCTACACTAGTAATGGACTTCCACTATAGGTTTAACCTGGTAGCCGTTTTTCCCGAACTACTTTTTCCCGACAAATATTATTCCGGAAATAAAAAAATTTAAAAATATTGTTATTTTTCTATAATATAATATTATATTTTATATCTATAAGTAAAATACAGCTATTGCTTTACATTCTAATTCATAAACAATTATTTTTTCCATGCGATAAAGATAGTATTTACGAAAAAGACCCGTACTTTTCTTCGTATCTTGCCTTTATTGCACTTAACCGTAGTTACAACGACATGTGCATATATAACTTCGCAACACGAACATTTAACATTTATTTTACATCGATATCACCACACTATAGTAATCGTAGAGTCGCGTATTATTCGCTTGCTATCAGCCTTCGTTATACTTCCATTTTCAAATATCTATAAAAGTAGTGTGTTTTATTGTAAATTGTATAGACAAATTATTTTTTTTATTGAGTCATTAAACTATTGGTTACCAGTTAATTAAACTAATGATCCGATTTCGGTTGAATAAAAATTTATTCGTTCATTAAACAGTAGTACAGTTCGTCAGTAACCACGAGCGTGCTCAGAATTTCTGGCAGGGTAGTCATACACAAGTACATAACACATTAACACACACACATATTACGTATATATTATATTCATATTCACACCTAAGTTATAAATACGAATTTGGATAGGGTAAACTCATTTAACTACATTTACCATAGTAAAAATATTTTATGATTGACTATTAATTATTATCATAATAATAATATTGAATATTGAAGGGGGGGGGGGGGAGTTCGCAGAGTAGTCAAGTGCCTACCATGACTACCTCGTGCGCACGTTTATGTCAGTAACTACCTATGCGTCTCTTCAATGCGTTACACCACTTACACACTCTTACATATAACATTTTTGCATTTTTACTTGCTTACCACGTATATAATTAATTAATTATTAATATTTAATACATCACAAAGTAGGTAATTAAATACACTTTAAAAATAACTGATTCCGAATCATCATCTAATTCTGATGATGAAATGGTGTTAGATGTATTATTTTATTTACCCAGACCAAAATACTTTCGGGATAGGTCAAACTCATTGGAGGATTTCAACGATTTTGACTTTAAATGTAGGTTTAGGTAAGTAACTAATAGGGAATAGCTATAATAACTAATAAGTTATATAAAATGTAAAATCGTACCTAATTTGATACACAATATATTTTTACAATAGACTATCAAAGGAAACTTTTGTATTTTTATTACATTTAATTGGAAACGATTTGCGACGTTCTACAAATAGAAGCTTCGCCATTTCTCCAGAAATACAAATTTTGGTGACTTTAAGATACTATGCTACAGGTACCTTTCAATTTTGTATAGTGTAACCTACATCAAAATGTACTGTACCTATATTTTTATTTGTTTTTCTAAATTTAATGTTATATATTATGGTAAAGTTACTGTTGAACTGAACACATGTGTTGATGCATACAGGCGGCTGCTCGGATCTATTATAGTGGTAATTTGGAATTTTGTCGCTGCCACCCAAGGCACGTATAAGTCGTAAATGATTATAAGTCTATGTCTGGTTTTAGACGGGAACGGCACACGTGCATAACGGCAACGACGACCAAAATTTAAAACTATATGGTTTAGAAATAGAATTTTAAAAATCTAAATTCAAAACGCCCCGTAAGAAGTTTCTTTTACACAAAAAAAATTTCCGAAATCAGTTCACTACGCGGCGGTGCTAGGTGTGTTTTTGAGCAAAAAAACCAGTCACGTGCAGTCCTTAAGAGGAGGTCGCACACTCGCACCCTCATATTATGCTGTCTCCGTCTTATAAAGTGGCGTAGCCAGGAATTTTGTATGGGAGGGGGGGGCTAAGTATACAAATACAAATACTACGATAGTATAATAGAACAAACTAATACACAAGGGTATTGTTCATCTAAAATGTTGTTGTAGGTGGTTCCAGGTTCTGTTCATGACAGTACAATTTTTGATAATAGTATGTGTAGGGCTAAGTTTGAAAATTGAGAATATGGAAATAGTTTGTTACTCGGAGACGGGGGCTATCCATGTCGCGATTACACGATGACTCCTCTTCTTCGTCCTGTTACTGAAGCTGAGAAGAAATATCAGGTATTAGTATATTATTTATTATTAGGAAACATTTAATACTACCATTAATAGAAATTACATTTCTCTCTTTTCACTCTTAATTTTCCACAATCTGGTTCGAATACAATTTTTAGTTATAAGGAATTAAAATTAAATTAATCGAATACATTTTTTTTTTATAATTTTTGCTTCATTAAAATATCTCCGACCGCCATCATTAAAATAACTTCCAGAGAAATTAAATTTAGTTTAAAAATTATGCATTTAAAAATATCCTTTTTTATCATATAAAGCTCATAAGAATCGTTGTAGAAAGGTGTGTGGAAAAGGAGATTTCCGGTGATAGCTGTAGGAATACGGACATAGCTTAACACGGCTATGACGACCATTGTTGCCACAGCTGTTTTATACAACATTTTAAAAGAACAATGTGATGAAATGCCAGCTGACGAAAATGCCGTTGATAATGACTTACTTCTGGAAATTGATATGAACCCTGTAAGACAAACAGGCAATTTAGTCAGAGGACAGTTAATTGACCTGATATTTACATAAAAACCATGTTATAGTGGTAACTATTAGTTAGTAATATAATGTATGTATATTATTATTTGTAAATTTTTTGTATTATTCATTAGATTATATATTTATTATTCAAGTATAATAAATAAATTAATATTATAAAGTTATAAAGTTATAAAAATGAAAATAAATATTATGTAAAAAAAATTAACTTATTTTATTATATAATTTTAATATTATACTAAATGCTTAAATTATGAACAGTAAGTTAAATATTGCTCATAGTTTAATTATTTGTATGATTATACCTGCACATATGTATTTACTCAAATCCAAACATTTTTTTTTCGTGCTTGAGTTCCAATAATAATATTTCTTCTTTAAATTTGTTTTGACGAGATTCACTTTCCAATCTTTCCACTTCAAATTGTATTTTTTGTGTCATAAGTGTTTTTTCTAGTTCACTTACTTCAAGGTCAACTTTTGCTTTTTTTAACCTAATACTGTGTAGTTCGGGTCTGGTACGAAACATCGACAGTCAATATATCGACAAGTTAAAAGGTCGACGGTCGAAACTTCGACCAGTACAAAATGTCGACGGATCCTTATATCGATAAGTACAAAATGTCGACAGGTCAATATATCGACAAGTACAAATTATCGAAAAAAAAATACTACATTTTATAGTTTAACGTCGAGATAAAGTGAACGGTATTCTTTTGGATACTGAATACTCAGTAATAGCTTTATATACACAGATAACGATAAAATAAATAGTATTTCTCGTGCGAGAGAGATATGAAATCATTTCGATTTAGTATGTATGTGCTGTTAATATTAAAAAATCAGTCGAGATTTTAAAACGGGTCAACAAGCTGAATTTTTATAATGTAATTATTTTTATAATAATATATCAGTATTTATTAAATAATTATTTTGAAATATATAATTTTATCTTGAGTATTTCATGAATTACAAAAATATGTATACATCAACTTGAAAAGTTGAAACACTATCTTTTTAATATAACTGTTAATAATTATAGGTATAATAATTTATGAAGAACTTAAATCGAATTAAAATATAATATTTCATTAGGTATAAATAGTCACCTATATAAGTGACAGTTACCGAAAAAAATGCTATCTACTATGCGTACAGTATATAGTATAATTATCCAAACTTATAGGCACGAATTCACGACGATGCACAAAACTGTGTGCGAGTCCTATTTTTATTGCGGTCTTATCGTTACCATCGTTGTCATCCGTTATATATGTAATACCTAATCCGTCATAATGTTTTATTATTATGAGATAGGTAATTGATGATATACGAATAATATATTAAACTTAATAATATTAATATTTATTTTTTTTTAAGTTTTAAAAGTACTTAGCTAGTTTATTTTTTTGCAAACATATGCCTTTACTGATTTTTGCTTAAATTACGTAGGTACAACAAATTTCAAGTATCGAACCACAAGCATTTTTATATTTTATTTTTTATAGAAAAATGGAAATTTGGAACTAATACCGTCACAAAAAGGAAAATATATCCTTGAACATTCAGTTTATATCAAAATCAACGCCGTAAAAATAAATTGTATTGGAGATGCGATCAACGAATTTCCATTAGTTGTAAAATTTAATTTGTAAAAATAATTCTAAAATATTTTTTTTTATTTACATTATTTGTGTTTATTTTAATTTTAATTATTATAATTTAAATTGTAGGCATTTATTGACTTGTCGACGTTGTACTTGTCGATATAATGATCCGTCGACATTTTAACTTGTCGATATATTGACTGTCGACGTTTTAACCGGCTCCCGTGTAATTCATCTTCAAATTTTGTGGTATTTTCTGTTTTTGCTAATCGTTTGTTATTCAAAATAGATTAACCTTCGTACACTTTCTTGGAACTTATCTGCTTAGATTCATTAACATTAATAATATTTTTAGATTTAGCGGAGATTACATTTTCAGACAAATTGGATTTAGGAGTACAGGATGATGAAGGAACGGATTCATTTAATTATCTGGATTCTGGTTCAAGGGTATCACATATCCCTTCATAATATTTTGTAAGACATATGCTAAAGCAAAAAAATCAAAAAATTAAAAGCAAGCAACAAACCAATCATATTTTTAAATAATCATCAATAATTAATAAAAAAATATATATACAAACCATCAGTGTTGGGAAGTAACTTAAGTTACAGGTAGCTATAGCACAATTACTTTTTATGTAATTTGATTGTAATTTAATTACATTTTATTGTTAGTAATTTATATGTGATTTAAATTACTTTTTGTACTTACATAATTACATATCTAAATTACTCGTTACTTTTTTTTTCGCAACACCAACATTTGTTATTTGGGCGTAATATAGCAACTAAGGTATTCCGTACTTCCGCGATTACTAGGTACTCTCTAGGTCGGTTTAGAGCAAAAGGATCTATTATAAGTTGTATACAGAAAGAAAACCATTCAGCCAATAAACATAATATACTTCTTTAGAAAACATATATTAGTTCCTTTACCCTGTACTGAATCAGAGAGTCACCATTGTGAAAGTAAGGAATACCTTTGTTGCTATATTACATTCAAATAACAAATGTTGATGTTTCAGATTCTCATTCACATGGGCGCAACTAGAGTAAAATTAATGACGTGCTAAAACCTAAAGCACAACATGAAAACCACCCTTCCTTATTTATGATTATTACACACTAAAATGTTTTTATTTAAGAAGATGTCAGCGGCCACTCAGCATACCATTTGTTTTCTCTCTCTGGTCCACGCGCGACATATACACAACGCATTTACGCAGAATATTTTTTTATATCTAGGAAATATTAAACCTACTGATTCTACTTATTTGTGTACACAGTGCAATTAATACAACAATAAACCAAATGTAATAAACGCTGATGTTTCCATTGACCATTACAAATTAAAATAACTTAGAAAAAAAATATATTTTGATAATTTATCATAAATTATTATTTATAAAATCAGAAGTTTTACTATTACCAATATTGTAAGAAACCGGCACAGACGATTTGGAACTCCCAAGCACCCTCCCCCTCCATAGTTAGTAGTTGCGCCCATGCTCATTCATTATTTATTCATGCCTGAATCACGATTACACAAATTGTTTGATGTTCCATCATCTACAATATCTTCCACATCTACATTTTAATTAATAAAATGATAATATTTATATATTTAATATTGTTACAAATTAATTTATGTATTATAAATTGACATTAATAACATATTTGTATGACATGCTAATTGACATTATGCACCATGGAATACCAATATAATAAATATATTTACCTACCTGTATTGTAGTCACCATCACAATCTACTACATTGTTTAGATGATCCAATGGTTTTCCCAGTAAACCAAAAATTTTTTCCGTAGATTTTGAAATACTTGGAATGTGAGTACCTCCACCTGTTATATACATTTGTACCTATATAGAATATGAATAAAATAAATATGTTTTTCAATCAGTTCTCAATAAACAGATAAGTTGAATTATATAATTGTAAATACAGTTTAAAATTATTATATAAAATAAAATTTGAAATTTGAATATAATACAACATTTAACTTCAATATAATATAAAAAAAAACTTTAAATAATAGCTTTTGCAGCAGGTGTAATTTAAGATCAATAAAAAAAATAAAAAATAACTTCAATATAAAATAACCCATAAAGTAAAAATTACATGTTATTTTAGCAATATTAAATTATAATACAGCAAAATAATAAATTTACCTTATCATGACTTTTTTCTTTCCTAGCATCTCTTTTCAGTCCATCGTACAAAGTTTTAATTGTACATCAATTCTGATGCCTGATTGTTGTTGCATACTGTACAAACAAGTGATCTCAGACCAGGCCTCAGTTTTTTTTTTGGTTCCAAACCGCATCAGTCTGAATAAAATATTTTAAAAACAATTAAACTTAAAAATAAAAAGATATTTAATAATTATTATTCACATGGCTAAATTAGTTTGATATATTTTATTATTAGGACTGCGGACTACTATACTCTTATTACTACCACTAAAAACTGTGACTAAGGATTTTTAATATTTTTCAAATATCATTGTAATTATATAGTAGGAGCCTTGTATTAAATTTTCAAGCTTTTTTACCCAACAAATAAAGTTTCATTCATAGAAAAAAAAACTAAAAAAATTGAGAACTGATAATGTCCGTAAACAGCTCAAAAAGAGTCATATTATTTTCAACATTTTATTGTGTATAGAAAATGCCAATACAAACATTCAGTGAAATTTTCAAATATCTACAGTCATACGTTTTTTAATTACAACAAAATAAGAAAATCGTTACAAAAGAAATCGAGACGTGGCGGCTATCCTCAAAATAATATGTGTTGCTGAAAATATTTCAGAGGAAACAACCACCTACCCACCCACCATAACATAATTATTAGAAAATACGAATTACCAATATTTAATCAGTGACTACTGGTTCACATATTTTTCTAATTGTTATCAAAATATAACAGTAAATTAATTTAAAAAAATATATTTATAACACTCTATTTTATAAATTGAAAAATATATATTGTATATTACTATACTTATACAATATTGTATATAATATTATGTATTTTATAATATAATGTCAAAAATGATAGTATATTTTATTTTCATAAGGCATAACATAAGTTTATAATTAAAATAAAATGTAAAATGATGAAATATCTATATTTTTAATTTTGTTTTGTCTCACTTTACATGATGTAGTATGGCGTGTCCAATTTGTAGAATTCATACTACCTACCTACCTTTTTTTTAACACATATGCAAACGTTATCATCATCATCAAACATTATTAAATATTAAAAAGTATACAACGTGTAGTATGTACCGAGTACCGATAACCGATTACTAATGTTTTTATAATTTGTAAATTTGTAATCCAATAAAGACATTAAGATTACCTCCTAAGTATTGTAAACTAGATATTATTATATTTAAAATTCAAATTATGTGACTATTTTGAATAATGCCATAATGGTAATGAGTAATGACCAATAAAATTATTAAATAATAATTGATTAGGTATCTACCAAGTATCCAATATTCAATAATATTATATTTTTAGCATAATATCGGTAGCAAATGGTCAAGAGAGTGGAGTGGAGGTATAGCAGGTGGTAAGTAGACGGAATATCAATAAACAAACTATTTTTATTTATAGACATACCAAATACCGAAATATAAATACTAGTCCGTTGTCCGTACATATAGGTATTATTTTTATTATAGTTTACTAGTTGAATAATTAATATAAATAACATTCTACAGGAAACGGTTTCTTCTGAAAATGATTTATTCCAGAACTTGTATTTATTTTAGTATTGTTTCGTTTTTAATTATAAGTCATAGTATTATAAATAATTACACAAATTCCCAACATCCATCCAACCACTCACCTTGGTACCCACCCACCCACCAAATGTTGTATGTGTTGCTGAAGCAACACTTGCACCATAGGATAGCCGCCACTGGAATTTCGAGTGAATATCAAATGTTGTAAAAATGTGAATTTGAATTTCAAACGCTCATAAAAATTTAATTTGACTTTCTTGTAGACATTTTGTTTTTGATAAAGGTAGAAAAACTTATGGACAATCTTGTATTACATTTTCAAATCTTAGATTTAAAAAGAAAAATCTTAATGAATTCTCAACTCAAAATAATTTGCTAATTTTCGTGATTTTTCAGTATTTTGTCAAGATTTGAACTTTAAATGCTTATAAATGAAAACTGTGACTAAGGATTTTTAATTTTTTTCATCTGCCTTTGAAACAATAACCTAGGAGCCTTTCAAGGTTTTTTACCCAACAAATAAAATTTTATCGATATTTGTAGACAAAAAAACTAAAAAAAATGGAAACTGAAAATGACCGTAAACAACTCAAAATAAGTCAAAATATTTTTAAAATGTTATGGTGTATAGAAATTGCTAATATAAATATTCAGTCAAAATGTCATATACCTACGGTCATTAGTTTTAGAGTTGCACCAAAAACCAAAATCGATTTTCTCGAATACAGATTTTGTGTAAAAATTCACGTTTTTCCTTAATTTTTCTTTTATTTTTCATGTCGCTTTTGAAAACTACTGAGAAGTTTTTACTGTTGACCCCCCAAAGTACCAACTAGATTTCCTTTTCTATTAGAAAAGTTAATGTCGAAGAAAATCCAAGCTCCTGTCCTAAAAGGTGATGACAGACACAAAAAAAAACACACATCATTGTAAAATCAATACATTTATCGCTTCGCTCAGAATCTAAAATGTAATTCATTTGTACCAAACTACCGATTAGGTTTTCAAATTAAAACAGCTGATTAGTTGTTATCAATTTTCTGTGATAAGCTTTAGACTTCAACATAAACCTTGGTATCATGTTTGAAACCAATACATTTTTACTCAACTGTTTGTGCAACCCAAATCGCTTCATTAAATTATTTAATGATTCAATAAAACTATTCATTAAATAAAATTAAGGAACGGTTTCATGCAACTCGGCATAAGTATATTAATTTACCTAAATACTTAAAAACGCTCATAAAGGTATTATAAAAATTAGAAATATTTAATGAATTCTAAAAAAAAAATAATTTAATTTATAAACATTATATAATATAATATATTATGTTTATAAAAATACACTATATTTTATGTCCTATAATGTTCACGAGCTCCTTCATATTAGTGACGATTATGAACATTTTGGAGCATAATAATATTAGTGCTTTTCCTTTTGAAAACTATTTGAAGAACGTAAAAAAAAAATGGTACGTAAACATGAAAACCCACTACACCAAATTGTTAAACGTTTTAATGAAAGAAATCAAATTCAAGGAAATACCTATCTCAAAAACTAAAAAACAATTTCCATATCTTAAAAGTATACACACAAATGGCACTTTATTACAACATGTAAATGGGTTGCAATATAAAAAGTTGTATCTAAAAAATATAACAATAAAAGTTGATATAATAGCCGACTCATTTTTTTTTTCCAAAAAATTTGATGTAGTTAATAATAGTAGTTTATAATATACTACTCTAAATAGTACTAATAATCATTGTAGGAAAAGTATTTGAAATTTTAAGAGCTTTTTATGACAGTCCTATAAGTACCTATTATAACTGTTTTTAATATTTATGAAGTTGATGATTTATCATCTTCTTATTTGTACTGGTAATTTGATAATATTAAAAACAAAGTTATGAAAATTGAGTGCGATGGTAAAAACATTACTATCCCAATAAACATTCACTTATAGTAGAATATTAATGTTTAAGGTAAACATCACTGTTATTGTCTAATTCTAAATTTTAATACTTCAAACATTGCCGTTGACCATTTTATTTTATTTTACCTATTTGTATATATTTCAGTGATCTAAAATTGTAAAATATATGGACAATTATTGTATGTTTCATTGAAGAAAACTATGTTGAAGTTGTACTGGAACGCATAGGTAAATCCATAATTGAATTTAATTATTATAAAACTAGAGCTCTGTCTAAAGATATTGGTAAATGTATTTCTATTTTATGTATAATATTATAGTTATTTAATTCATACATAAATACATTTATAGAAAATTTACAAGTGGCACGGTCTAGACTAGTTCGTGCTGAAAATACTTCAGAACTTTTATCTTTCGATAACTTTGATAAATGAACTAGAAGTACACGTCATAAATTACACGTATCAGATGAAGAATCAGAGTATGATTATTAGATGAAAAACTTTAACAGTAAAACTAAAAAAAAAAATCGATTCAAAATATGGAAATTCTTCACAGTTTGTTCATAATATGCTCCCGTATTTCAGAATAATTATGGTGAATTTATATTAGGTTAATAATAGAAACTGTACAGCATAGCAAAATTTGTGTCCGGCAGTTAAGAAGATGTTATGTAGTTGGCAATTTGGTTATGTTGATACTATAGTACCTATATATTCGGTGTTGGTTAAGCAATAAGCCTATAATTTTCAATATTACTTTAGATATGTGGATTTTATAGCAAGTTTGTAGTCTTTTAGTTTTTAATTATGGACCTATTATAATAAAAGACATTGTACTTACGCCGACATCTTCATGATGACACCCAGTACCCACTACTACTGTGCTTACAAATCAATAGTATTAATAGTAAATTATATTGTAGACAATTATTTGTTCTATATTGTATATTATTTTTAGTGGACATAACTACATAAGTCATCACTCATCACGAAGAAATCATTGAAGATGATAATTATAATAAAGATAATAATTTTGTTCCAAGTACTCAACTGCATCCATATAATAATATAAGTATGTATGACTATTTTTAAATAATTACACTTTATAGAAATTGATTTTTTAAATACTCCCAAGTGTAGTTATATAATATTATAATATGTGTGTATAAAGCCTAGATAATAATCTTAATTTTAAATTTTATAAAAAGTTAATTCACCAGTGGTGAATATAGAAATACATTTTGGGGTGGATTATATTATAATATGATTGACTATTAAATTATGCTTTAACTTTAATATGATATTATTTAATTTCAGTATTTTAATATTTGTCAAATTGAGATTCAACTTACTGTACTTTTAATTTGTATTACCAATCGGTATACCTAACCATTTATAAATAAATAAATAAATATTTATATAGCAATATCATATAATTTAATATGTACCTATTTATCAATATTATAGTAATATAATAATTATCATTCAAATTTTATATATTTTTATTATTGTTAGTTATTATTATTTTTAACAGCTGCATCCAACAGTACGGTTAGGTATAGCCTTAGGGGTTTTTATCCGAGCGTTTTTATTCCGGGGATTTTATTTCCAGGGATTTTTTCCAAGATTCGGCTACTGATAGCAATACCAAACTGTCATCTGTTAGTCATCATCGGTCACAATCTACATTCTTGTCACCACTAAACAACCAGAATACTAATTTTGGATTAAAATATAGTAAGTGAAGTATAATAATTAAAATATTAATATAATAATATTTTTGTGATGGTTTAAAGTTGATTCAAATGAATAGTTTTATTTTATTAATTAATTTTTAAATGTAACATGTGGTTTCCAATTTAAAACATCTATTTTGATATTTTTGTATTATTTAATATGTTTATATATGAAGGTACCTTTTATCGTTGCATAACAAGTTTATTTGGAGGGGTTTATTTAAAGATCTGTGTAAAATAGCGGTAAAAAATACCGCTGCATATTCAATTATATTGGTAGTACCTATACATATGTATACACAGATAGGCACGTTCCATTGAAAGCAGTCGATGCCATTTCGTATATATACCTACTATTTTGGGAATACGCGACCTCCCATTGTTTTGAAGGGTTCTGCGGGTATTCGTTTTTTTTCCGTTAACTACCTACCTAGCTATTGTATTTTAACGCCTATATCGTATAAATATATGTATACATTTAAACTCAACAGTGAATCTCTCTGTGCACGTAGGTAGAGGTACCGTCAATATAATATACCCACACAAGGGTAGTGCATTTAGATATGACACATTATTATTAATGCCCAATGGTTATCTTTTTCACCGGTATTTGTAGTAAGACTGACATCTTCCGTTCCCAAGTTCGGTGTTTGTATTCGAACATTATATTTATAAACAACAATATAAATTATAATGAAGTCTTTTTAAAGTAATTCTGGACATTTCCGTGGGAAAGGATATAGGTAGGTAGCGGATACCGCTGTCACGAAGTGTCTACAAATTCAATAACTAAGACACGTTTTACAAATTCAAAAAGAGAAAACCGTGATCCGAATGGCGCCATATATTTATATATAATATCATAATGCGTCTGAATTTTGCGAAATATTGAATTTGTCAGTTAATTGAACCAAATATATCTTTATGCGAAGTACTAGTCTGTAATGCACACTTTACAATGGACATACTTACCTACCCATATTTTGTTATTTAGACCATAAATAATTTGTACTCAGCGGCCAATTCGTCGTTTTATTTTTAATCGTATTTAAAACACATACCTACATATCGCATATTATAACAATATGTAATACAATCATAAACCCGACACTTAGCATTATAATTTATAATATCTTGTATTTTATATTTTATATAATTAAGTGTGCCCGTTCTATAAATTTTCGATATTTTTTTTTTTTTAAACGATTATTATAAAAGATTTTTATTCTTCTATCATGGCAAATGAATAAATGTTTGTAAGTTTGTAGACCTTATACCAGGATTTGATTATCGATATTCATTTTTTTTCGATTTCGTTGTCTTAGTTTATGCCCCCCCCCCTCTTAAAAACTGAAATGACGCCACTGTATTTACAACCCGGATCGGGTTGTATCGGCCCTGCAAGAAATACTTTTTTACTGGCCCATAATTTTCGATAATGACATAATTTAATATTAATAATTTCCTAATCTATATTTTTGACGAAAAATATTATTATAACTTGGTATTCGAATATTAAATATTTTAATTACCGAATATTAAAATACTAATCTACCGAAAGTGACGATTTTAAGATATTTTATTTAAATATCAAAAGATCAACATTTAAAGTTTATTACATTTAAAATATTTAAACAAAATGTATATAGGAATTTAAAGGGACATTTTTAAAAAGTGGCCTTATCAATATCAAGTTTTTAGACATACTAACGAATTCAAAAATATTTTCAGAAGTCTTTTCGCGTAATCTGTTTAATTGGTATGATTGACAAATTATTAGTACATTTTCGTTGAAATAAATGACCTTTTGCAATCCCCTTAATGATATATTTTAACTTAGTTTGCGTTATGCGATTTATCTGTTGTGTAGTAATATCCTACGATCGCCCATTTTGGTTTCGATAAATCGATCAAATGGTTATTGTTTTCATAATTTATTCGAATATAAAAATCAGACAGTTACATTTAAAATTCGTAGAAACATTTGATTTTGAATAATCAGAATATGTACACATTAAAATCGCATTCGTATCGGTTACTACGGTTCGACTGATCGTTATCGAAATAATAATCATTGTAACGGACACAAATCAGATAATTTTTTTTTGTAGGTAAGTACCTACGTATTTGTCAATCTTTTCACCTTTCACGCTACAATGTACAAAAATTACTGATTCCTATAGTGACTAATTATAATAATCTTATTTAATTATTTAAAAATTCTAACCAACATAGGAATAACTTTCAAAAATGTATTATTTTTACTTTGATCATAAATCAATAAATTGTTTCGCCGATATATCCGTCCGCCGAGATGTCCTAGAACGACCATTTGTAATATAAGTCCCGGAAGAATGAAGTTGATAGTTAAGGGGATATAGTTAAGTGAAGTTTATTTTGAGTGCTAACTGCTAAGAATCGGATACCAAAAAATTATTCACAAGAGTTCCGTCTGTCTTGATATAGTATAGCATAATCTCATAGCATAATATTATTCGCATTGCATTGTTGTTTATTGCGTTTATTTTTCCCATTTAACTTAAGGTAAGAGTCTGTTATAGTATCCAGTATTTATCATAATTTGTTGAACTTTTATTTAAAAATATTAACCTAGTATTTTGTCTTATTTTTTTATTGCACAAATTAATTCATCATAGTATCTATTTTAGGCGTGTAAACATCTGATTCCAAGTAACAAAATATAATAAATTATAAATCTAATTGTATAATGTCATGATACAACTAAAGGCACCTATAACCTTTAAGAGGCCGTCGTGGAAAAGGTGAAACGTAACCACGCCCATCGTGTTCGCGGGAGAGGTACATTATTATTTCACGAACGGTCGTTTTGAACGTTTCGCGTCAAATGTCAATGCAGTTGACCGTTACGTACTTGCGTGCGTAAATTATATTACATATATTTTCGCATGTACTGGCACGCGGCGCGCTTGTTTCTAACCCACAATTCGCAATCTATTTATTAATTAAAGCAAACAAAGCTTAGTGCCTACAAACCTGACTCATAACTCGATTTACATTAATTATAACCTAATTACTTTTTGAAATAGGTACATGTAAAATAATAAATTCATAACGATTTACGATTAAATAGATTTTTTAGTAAATTTATTGCATCGTTTAAGTAATAACTTATAGGTGACCTGAAATACTTATCATACAAAGTATATAGGTACTTATTTATTTTTAAACATATAATAATATAGGAAGTTGGGTATTATACATAATATATATTAAATGAAGAATATGGGGAGTTATTCATATTATTATTTAATCATTATTAAAATTTGCAATTTTACTTATGTAAAAACAAAAATCTATGAAAACTAAACATTTAAATATAGTTCTAACTTTAAACGTTTATAGAAAATACTGTATGTGCGTATATGTATTATATTATATATTCAAATAATTGCTCTTTTTAATTCGTTTGACATTGACAATATTTATTTTTTTTTTTGCGTTTATCATATTATAAAACGATTGCCTAATTAAAAAAATAATTCTAATAATATTTAAGACGTCACCATATCTGATCCATAAATTTATTATAATAAGATAATAGTAATATACTAATATAGCCCTAACTCATAAAGGTAATAATCATAAAATATGATGTAGTAGAAATCATAGTTGGTGCAGCTTTGGGGGATCAAAAGTAAACAATTTCCATTAATTTTAAAAAAGCGTTAAGAAAAATGAACAAAAAATTAAGGAAAACTGAGATTTTAACGCAAAACCAGTTTTTAAAAAAATAAATTTTGTGTTTTAGTGTATAAAAAATAACCATATAGACATAGATGACATTTTTACTGAATGTTTATATTAGCAATTTCCATGCACCATAACATTTTCGAAATATTACGACATTTTTTGAGCTATTATTATAGACAAGACAATTTAGAGTTGTATAAGTTTTTTTAAAATTATTATCGATACAAATTGTTAACTTTGTTAAAAAACTTTAAAATAAGTCGTTGTTAGTGTAAATTAAAAAAAAAAAAACATTTGAGAAAATCCAAACGTGGAGTAAATAATAATAATTAAAATAATTTTTTTGTAAGCGTCTGAAGTAAAATGTTGACAAAATTCATCAAAACCACGAAAGTTAACAAATTATTTCGTGGTTGAAATTCATAATAAATGTTCAATTTATATCTAAGCTTTAAAATGTAATACACCGCTCTTAAGTTTGCCTACATATAACAAAAAGAAAAGTTTACTTGAAAGTCAAATTAAATTTTTACGAACGTTTGAATTTATATTTTTGATTTTCACCCGTAAACTAACAAACTCTCATACAAAGGGTACTTGAAATATTCATCAAATATTTATTTAATACATAATAATAAAATATAATGATAAAATTTTTGAGATTTTTCTACTCGTTTTTGGTAATTGACGTTTAAATTTTAAATTTTTTTAGTTTTATATTCTCTAAATGTAAAACCGGGAAGTTTGTGTGGAGAGGTGGTTGCCGCCGAGTACGCGAGAAAATAATTCACTTTTTTTCCGCTAGAAGGAGCACACGAGATAAATTGTATAAAATACGATTCTTAATACAGTACAATAGTTTTGCGGGTATCAAATTTACTCGCTTTGTATTTATGGCAGAGTTACCAAATTTTCACAGCGCATTGCGAAGAACTTTATCTGTGCTGTAGCGTTTTCATTTTTTTTAATATCATTACTCAATGATTTTTTATAAGCTAATGAAAAACAACAAAAAAAGCAAATGTTTGATAAAATAAAATCTGAAATTGTATTTATGTTACAAAAAAAAGAAAAACGCTACGGCATAGATAAATTTCTTCTTTATGCATCTTGAAATTTTGGTACTTTTATCATAAATACGGTGAAAGAAATGTTGATACTCGCAAAACAGTTTTTACACCCAAATATGCGGCGGTAGGACGGCCTCTCAATCTTAACAAGTGAGTGTAGACGCGTTAGCCGTTTGTATGAGAGACAGTGCTAATAATTTCAATTGTTGGTCGACGCCCAGCTAATTTAATAACGTTGAAAGTAAAACGGGTGCGGTGGCCGGTGGCGTACACAAAATGCGAAAACCATGAGCTGATGGCGAATACCGGATGCGACCGCCCCCCCCCCCCACTACCACCTACAGTGTACGAATAAGTGAGAATATTTTTGCGACCTGTGACTAAGGGTTGTTTGCCGATCACGGGACGGGGGAGTAGGTGGTCCAAATATCACTGCAGCTCAGTCACGCCTTCGGGACATACCTATATATATAATAATAATAATAATCGTGCGGTGCGCTCTCGATACTCAGTCAGATTCGCATCGCCTTAAGACGGACTCTGCAGACACTAAATCATTCTTTATATGATATCTTGTCTACACTATTATTATTCTGGCATTAACAGCTGAACAAATTGTCACCTGACCAATTTTTACTGAAGTATATATAATATTAAAACATTAAAAAATGGATTTAAACGAAAATTGTAACATTTTCAGCGACGACTCCAAAATCGAAGGTAAATATATTATTGCTATTTTTATTTTATATTTATTCTATGATTTTAAATCTTAAAATAAATATAAAAAAAAATTTTCTCACGGTTTATTATTTAACTTTAAAAGTATGTTACTGTTTTTATTTTTAAAAACAATAAAATCACAATATATTTAATGTCTATACTGCGTGAATACTAGTTATTTTTAAGTGGCTTACAATCATATTTATAAGTATCAAAAAAAATTTAAGTGGTATTTTTTTCTAGCTGATATTCTGGACTTTATGTTAATATATATTGATAAGTAAAGCGATTGGCAATTTTTTGTTAGCTACTTATATTTAGAAACATTATTTTCGGACGATCGGAATGAATTGTTTTTAGCGTAACTGTAGTTGCGGGGTATCAAATGGGATGTGTTTTATCGTGGTGGCAATAGACAAGAAAGCCAAATTTGAATAGGTATCTATATGTTTTGAAATTTTTCCAGACTTGCAATTCTCTACGGAAATGATTGCCGACAATGTGCTCTTCGCTACGACTACTCACGATGACGATGCGCTGCTGGCAGAGAATCGTGTACAGCAACCTGACATTGACCAGCTTGAGCACTCATTGGTGCCATTTCGTACAGATAACATCTGGCAGGACCATCAGCGGTTACAGTTTCTGCAGCAAGTAAATACATGGAATATGATGAGCTATAAGATGTGGGGAATGCAACACCAACAGCATGTGATACCAATGTACGGGAATGCTTGGGGTATGGCAAATAATATGTCACTCGGAGTCAATTGCAGAGCGCCCACCGAAAACGTATTTCTTCTTTGTCCCTGTCCTCATGTTCATTTACTGGAAAATCAAGGTTTTCCTTTTTCTCTACAAACATTCACTATGACCCACACGCTTTCCACAACACCGAAGTCTTCCTCAAAGTCGTCGAGTAAGTTCATATTATTAATATATTATATATTTATAATCGTAATTAACATTTTAAAATACTTTTAAAAATTGTATGAATATGAATAAGTAATAACGCTTGCAGTAATTTTCACTAAAAAAACGTTATAATCTATAATTTTAAATTTCAAAGCTTTTAAAATGTATAGTTATTACATAAGATTCATACACGAGACAATGACACCACATTTTCGTATCCGGGGTTGAACAGACAGTAATCTGTTACACACGCATTGTTAATTAATTATTAACCTACCTAATGAAAATTATTATACGGTTTTTAAAATTATTGTAGGTATCGAAATATAATATATATTATAGTCTGTACATAAATCATTTTAGTAGGGGAACGTGGGGAATGGCGGCTATTTTTTTCCTCTACATTAATGGTTTTATTTACCTTTAAATAATATGAGGATTGCAGTTATTTGCTCCTAATTCATCTAAATATTATGGTTTTTAATTAAATGCATTTATTTAAAAAAACTGTGAAAGGGCCAAATCTGATGGGGTAATGACAGCCTTGTATTTGTATACTATAATAATAATAATATTGTTTATAAATGCAACAAACTAACATTTCTTATACGCTTTTGTATTACAGTATCTCTATACCGACAACATATTTATTTGATCATTATTTGTATAATTTTTAGAAATTTATATTTTATCCTATACTTTAACATGTATTTTTGTGTGACTGGTAATATTACCCACTATATGGGTAATGCAGGTCATTTGCGTTTTTTCTTTTTTAAATACTGCACTTTACTTTAAAAATTTGAAACTTATATTAGTAGTAGCTAACAACTTTATAGTTGTAATGTAAGCAACAGTAAAATATTTGGATTTTTATTACCGAAGATACGTGAACTCCCGCTGAGGTGGCCGCCATTCCCCCATGTTGGTAATATGTAGGGGACATATTACCTACATTTTGTTAATTTAATTTCGGGTAAATAAAAACCAGCGGATTTACATGAAAAAAGGTTTAAAAAGGTAGCAATCGGTGGAATTTACATGATGAATATATTATATACTCGTGTGAACATGTGCAAATGTGTCATCAATATTTTGTGTTGACGGAATGTAGATAAATATATAATATATAGTTTGATATTGGGTGTTTAGGGTTATATTTTATTTATGTAATACTCTAGAATCATACATATTATTTATTAGTTTATTAAATTTTGTAATATTCTGTAACTATAATGTTTTAATAATTTTTATATTTTGTTATTACTTTTGTAATACATTTTTCTCTTGAACTCTTCTTAAAAACAAAAATTAATTAGTCTTAATATCTATGTTTTATTAAAAAAATAAACATAAATATTTCGTTATAACACGTAACTTTAAATGTTTCTATATTATTTTAGTCTGTAGATAGTGGAATCTTACCTTAAAAAATACTTCAGCAATATACTGCATAAACATTAAGATAATCATTTTAAAACTTTAACATCCATATTCATACATTTTAATACTTTATAAACTTTTATTTAGATACCAAGAAACAAAAAAGAGCACGAATCCAGTACACCAACGATCAAATTTTCATCTTGGAAAGCACATTTCAAAACAATAAGTATTTGAACAGAATGATGCGAGAACGGTTAGCGAATGAACTGGGCATTACTGAAAAGCACGTAAAGACCTGGTTTCAAAACCGACGTAGAAGATGAGCATCTAGATATTAGGGTGAGTGATCGATTATATTTAGAATACCTACATATAAACAAAACTAATATTTTTACAAACACTTGTATAGTCGTAATATTTCATGGTGTCACACGTAGGTACTTATATCTTATCGATGATATTTTATAATTGATATTCCCAATCTCTTCAGAAAACCACCGTGTAATATTATTAGTGACCGAAAATGTGCAGTGGCTATAAATCTATAGTTATGAATAATGAATATAGATACGATTATAGGCATAGGCGCAAATCACCCAAAAATATCAGGGGGGCTTAAGCACCAAAATTTTTTGAATTTGTTTTTGAATTTTTAATAAATTTAGTTGTAATGGAAATATTATGGTGGTAGTACTATAAGTTATAATCTTAGGATTTGGGGTGCTAACATAAAATTCAGGATGCTAAACACCCTTAGCACCCCTGCGATTTGCGCCAATGATTATAGGTGTTACGAAATAAAATAATAATAATAATATTTATTTAGCAAATAAACAAGATAAAACAATATATTCAAACAAATTATAGTAGGTTTGCAAGCTCATCCAATAAGCATAGATATGCTTGTAGACGGATGAGCTGGGTTCATGTTATGTGTATTATAAAAGTATACAAATAAAATAAAAAAGAAAGAAAAAAGTTCAACATTAAGAGTAGTTACTTAAAATTATCATTGAATTAAAAAGTGGACATTTAAAACCAAGATAAAATAGTGTTAATATGTTTCTTATACTTATTGAAATTATCAAAATTAGTTAAATTAATATTATATTTACGAAGCAACAGAATTCCTTTAATCATTGTACTTTGTGTTCCAAAATTAGTATTATTTCGTGGAATAATTAAATTACAATTGATTTTTGTTCTAGTATTATAACAATGCAAAGGCTGAAATGGACCTATATTTACTTTAAATATATACAATAAAATCGCCCGTTCATAAACTTGAAAAATAGTTCTAACTTTCAACTCTGAGTAAATTGAACAAGTTGGATACAATTTTGGTTTTCCAAGTATAGTTTTAATCATTAAATTAATTGTAATAGATAAAACATTTATATGTGTGGAGTTTGTACATCCCCATATTGAAATACCGTACGAGAAAACAGATTGTACAAGAGCTAAATAGATAATTCTAAGAGTTTTAATATCTAACATATTTTTGAGCAATTGGAGCTTATATAATAATTTTCTAAGAATACTATTTACATGATAAATATGTTCAATAAATTTTAGTCTATGGTCTAATTTTACTCCAGGATATTTAATACAATAAACTCTATCCAAAGGTAAACACTCACAAGGGTTATCTAGATATTTACATTTATAAGAGTGTACACACAGAGAAAAATCAGTATTTTTAATATGTGAACTATTTGTAATATTGAAGACAATATATTTAGATTTAGATAAATTTAGCTGTAAATTATTATTATCACACCAGTCTTTTACTACAGATAGACAGTTATTAGCTGTTTTATATAAATTTTCATAGTCATGACTTTTAATCAGAATAACTGTATCGTCTGCATAACAAAAAATTTCAGCATTAAGCTTTATATTTAAAAGTCCGTTTATGTATATGATGAATAAGACAGGGCCAAGGAATAATACATTTACAAATTAAATGTTGTCCATCTTTCCGTTCACAATCAACCCATATAGCGCTCTACGTTTTTTTAAAAATTAATCTCAGTCAAATGTTTCAATTAATCATATAATAACTCAATAGTATTCGTAATTGTTCCAACCTGAAAAACACTTACTAATAAATACAAAAAAACCAAGCACGGCACTAGAGGGTAAGCTAATTTGGTGGTGAAAATATTGCTGATATTTAAGTAAGTTTCATAAACATTACTGTGATTATTATTACCAGGCGGGCCAGACGAATAATTTCCTTAATCTATTTAATACCATAAAATAAGAGTAAATGCCAGTTAGTATCGTTAGATTAGTAATATTAGAATATGACCGAAAACTGTCATTCATTGTGGTAATGTGGTATTAATTATTATGTTATTTAACCACGGAGAATTCATTAAAATGTATACTATCAGAACCTAAGAAAGAATAAGCTGTAGTTTATTTACATAAATTATCATTTCATAAAAAAAATCAAAAATTCAATGTTAAAATGGTTGTGTTCTAACATAGGTTCGTAGCCAGCTAGTGGCGTATTTGATTAAGTTTTAAGGGGAGGCGACACTAAAATCATTAATTGTTGGTGGGGCTAACTTTATTAGGTAACATACAATAAATTATGCTCTCTCTGTATTTATAGTAGAATTACCAAACTTTCACAACGCAAAAGATCTTTATCTGTGTTGTAGCTATTTTATTATTTGGATAATGTTATGCGTTCTGTAATGTTGATAATTCTACTGTAAATACAGTGGGATGTTCAATACTTATGTTTAGAAACTAAAAATCTAATAGGATTAGTAGTATTGACGTGCTAATCGTAATAAAATGTATTATTATTATTCACGCAGATTGTATACAATTATTCTCAATGCGGCGGAGGTTATTATGACGACACCGTGGACCTATGATGTAACAAGATGGCAACGTGGAGAAGGCTGGTGGATTCCAATTTGTATTTCTGTTTTTTATTCTATTTAGTTTTAACCGGGTGTGGCTTAAACGCCCGATATTGTTAATAGTTCTGTAAATTATCTATATATATTAAAAATAAATTTATGTATGCAGGGTTGTAAAATATTAAGTAGTTATCTACTTGGTATACATATACTTACATTCATAGGTGTCAATATGTCATACAGAGACGACTGATTCTGTAAAAAAACTATGATTTAAAATATAATCGATTATGATTTTTAATTACCTATTTTATTACTGGGTCCATATTGTAATTTTCCTTTTCGAGGGTATCACTCGTGTCGTTACACAATACTACTATAGTCGATAAGTACACTGTACTCAAACGCGGTGATCAGTGATTCAGAATGTAGAGGTGAGACTTGTGAGACATAAAACGAATGTGTAACAACATAATATTCTGAAACGCAACTACACAAGTACGCACCGTGTTAACAAGTAACAACAATAATATTATATTATTATTACCAAATAAGTCGAATAAAAACAACCGAATATAGCGGTAATGATAAACGATAATATATTAATAATACTTATAAATATCCTCTCTTATAAATATCATGCTGTTAGTATTGTACTGCGATAATATGATGTATATGTGACTTCCAAAATAAGTTGGAGACTTAATATTAATTATAATTAGTTTTTTATAAATATAATTTACTATTTTTATTATTTAAAAATACCCAAGTACAATATATAACAAGATTTGCGACAACCTGGAGACGTTGTATTATAAATCTTATTACAACTAACTAGTATGCGAGTTTCATTTTGAAAATTGTTATAGATTATGTTTATGTGATATTAATGAGATGTTATGTTATGAACTTCGAATAATTAAACCTCTCTATAACTTTAAAATTTAAAAGAATATGAAACTTTTATTTTGCACACAATATTGACTTCCTGGAGAAGTTAAATTCAAATTAATTTCAAAATGTGTACTTCTATGCCAGATAAATTTTAGGACTTCCCAGTTCCCATAGTCAACATAATTATTACATCTCTTATATACAACATCATTAATAATTATTTTAAAATGTATCGTTAATTAACTATATAAGTAAAATTGTGAGGTTACAATTAAGACTTAAAATCACTGTCGCCGAGAACTAATGTTCATCATATCGTAAAATGTGATCTCTAACAAATGACATCGTTAAACACTTAAACAGTTTAAACTGTTAATTAGTTAATGTAAACTGCAAAAGTAATAATGTACAATGTACATTTGTTAGAACGTGAATTCAAATTTAGAGCGATTTATAAACTAACTTTCAATTAATATTGGTTTGTCATAAACATAATGTAATGATGACAATAATATGTTCGGTATAATTATCGTGGTAATGACGCCAATAGAATTTAATATTTATTTATATACTTTTAAAACAAATAATTATTAAGTGACATAGGGTGACATCTACTTTATAGTTTCGATGCAATCGAACCTAAACTAATAAGTTTAGCACCCTTGAAATTTAAAGAATGCAACCCAACGTACAAGGTTCTTTTCACTAGCCACCCGAAAAATAGTCACCCAACTTCACACACTTAAATCAACAGACTAAATGCATCAGTTCAATTCCAAAATACAAAAATTTTTAAAAAAAAATTATTAAAAAGAACACTTATTGATATTTCCTTATTTTATATTTTCTGAGTGAATACGTAAAACACGTCATGGCTTTTTACTTAAAAAAATTAATTTATATTATAACCTATTATTAGTTATTACACTACAGTTTCATTTATATATTTACACTCACAATTTTACATTAATACATTTTACTTATATTTTTTAATATTGAAACATATTACTTAAATTTTTACACAATTTTACATTTATATAACGAATTTCATACTATACATAATAATATGAAAAAGAAAATAATTTATGGAGGCTAATGAGAATTGCCTCCTCGTGGTGTCCTCTGGGTCATGCTAAATCATGGGGCCGACCTTTGTCTATATTGTGCCAAACAATAAATACAAAATTGAGAATGTGCCTTAATATATATTTATTTATTTCGATAAAATATAAATTTTAATTTATAGATTTTTTTCATAGGTATATTTCGTATCGTATACTAACAATTCTCGTATCAGAATAATAATTGTAAATTCCATTGCGATAGTAAAAATCTAATTCAATAACATTTTTTTTTAGACATATTTAAAATCATATATTAGTTAGTGTGCCATTCAATAACAACAAATGTGCCACAAATGGCACGCGTGCCGCAGTTTGGCCACCCCTGATGTAATAAGTTTTATGAAAAATATTTTAATTATTAATGCAATTCAATTTTGTGAAAAATATTTTAATTATTATTAATGCAATAAGTTTTATGAAAAATATTTTAATTATTAATGCATTTCGAAAAATGATGTATATATTAAGAAATTTAAATAAAGTTCTAAACTACGTCAGATATTTTTAGCGTTAGTGGAATCAATTATCTCATATGGTATAGTAGTCCGGGGTGGTGCCTTCAAAAATACTATAAATCGCCTACAAATCTGTCAAAATCAAATTATTAGATTATTGCTCAATAAAAACCGTATGTATCCAACAAAAAATTGATATACTGAACTAAACGTACTTCCTGTTAAGAAATATATTTAAAAATAACTGCTACATTTTTAAAAAGCCATAATTTATTGCAATCAATAACGCATAGAGTCTGCACAAAATACGCTAAAAACCAATTTTTTCATAAAAAAAACCAAAAATACCACTACTTATTTATTTGAAATAATTGGTACCAAACTATGTAATAAAATACCATCTTATATAACAAACCTCCCATTAAATTTATTTAAAAAAAATATTCTACAGTGGCAATTAGATTTATTAATTTATTTTTTATTTATTTATTTATTTATTTATTTATTTATTATTCTCCTTATGAATTAAATTTATAATAATATGATTGTACTTATTTCATTTGTTTAACTATTATAAACTAACACAAATTGAATACACCTTAGATTCTTCATAAGTTAATTTGAATCTTGTAATTTTTTTTTTTTTTTCAGACTGTTATTGTAATTTATGTGTAATTGTATTTCTAAACTCCTGGACCCTTCCACACGAGTCATCTCGGTGGAGCCCAGTATTCATATATATATGAAATTAAATTTAAAAAAAAAAAAAAATAAATTTCAATTTTATGGTCTATTTGTGATAAATAAAGACCGGATTCTCGTGCAATTGCAACTTTTTTTCCTTTGCTTTAAAACATATAAAAACAAATTATAAATCCGAATCATGAGAAGTAGATTAATTTAAACGTAGTTTTATTTTGCACGAAATTGCACGTTTTGCACTTTTTATTCTAAATTGCACGATTTTGATTTTCATTGCATGAAATTGCATATTCTGCATTTTTACAATTAAACTAGATAATACTTCAGTTTTCAACTATACAAAAGGAAAAATTGAACTCAAGCTGATAATATATTCTTAGAATAACATCAATTTATTAGTGTTTCGTGGTAAAAATAAATGACAGCAAATACTAGTTAGATAATAATTTGGAATCCCCGGCCATTAGCACTTTAGTTCTGTCTGACTTAGTGTTTGATTGAGTGTTTCTTGAATCGGTTAGTGTAATTCACGTCGGTGTCGTGATTGTTTCATTACAAATAGTTTACGTAAAGAAGTATACACAAATTTTTAAAATGCCAAAAATTGGGTCAAGTCTGTCATCAAAAATTAAAACCTGGATATTAAATTACCCAGAGTTGAAATTTGATGGGAAATCCGTCTTCTGCGCTTCTTGTGAAAAATCAGTCGGATGCGAAAGGAAATCTCAAATTGATGCTCATTGTAACACAGGTAAGAAACAATATTTTTATTTAATCTGTCAGTAGGCGCGTGTATATTTGTAACACAATTAAGCGCGTATGAGCGCGGCACTCGGTCATTATAACGCGAAATAATATTTTATTTATATTTATTTTAATTAAACCAGTGGTTGCTAAAATACAAATCGCGCCTGCTGATGGGTTAAGATTTAGGCATCAATTCTTTATTATTATTTTTTCGTTAGCTATTCACGAGAATCAATTAAAACTAAAAAAAAACAAACCGATGCAACAGCAAATTACACATTCTTTTGAAACATCAAACAGCCAAAACCAATTTCATATTGATTTGTGCCAGGCTTTAGTAGGAGCAAATATACCATTTTTCAAACTGCAGTCCCTACCGTTTAGATCCTTTTTACAAAAATATACCAATAAAAGTATACCTGACGAGAGCACACTCAGAAAAAAGTATCTGCAAGTTTGTTTCGACTCGACTATGGTAAAAATTCGCCAAGAAATTGGAGAACATTATATATACATCATGGTCGACGAGACCACTGATGCTAGAGGACTTTATATATGTAACCTTTTGGTTGGAATTCTTCACCAAGAAATTGATCCCACACCATTTTTAATTGCTTGTAAGGTTCTCCCTAAAACAAATTATGACACTGTCTCTCGATTTATTAACGACAATCTGATGAATTTTTTTTTACAAAATTCAGAGTATCAGTATAAAGTGCTTCTCCTTGTAACAGATGCCGCACCTTATATGATAAAAACTGGACAAGCTTTGAAAACATTCTACCCAAACATGATCCATGTAACCTGTGTAGCCCACGGGTTAAATAGAGTATTAGAAAAAGTCCGCGAAATTTTTCCAGAAGTTAACAAGCTAGTAAATAATGGTAAAAAAATATTGCTTAAATCACCGCACCGAGTAGAGATATATAAAAATATTATGGAATGTGAACTACCACCGGAGCCTGTGATCACAAGGTGGGGAACATGGCTGGAAGCAGCTTTATTTTATGCGGAAAATTTTAATAAATTTTAAATTGTTTATTAATGCATTGGATGAAGACGTACAGACTATCAAAAATTTGAAGAGAGTCATAACTTCAGCGTCAATAATTTCTGATTTGACTTTCATAAAATCACATTTGTCAACTTTTCCCCCCCAGGCATTAACCCAGTTAGAAACCCGAAATTTATGCCTCAATAAACAAATTGAAATATTTGAAACTATAGGAGAAAGTCTTAAAAAAATAAATAACGAGAAAGGACAAATTATGGCTCACAAATTTAACTCCGTTGTGAAAAAAAACACAGGTTACGCTCTCATAAAAAAATACAACGACTGCATAAATGGTACGAAAAATATGAATGTTGAACAACAGCCTGCAATCGTCGCTTGCTACAAAATGAGTCCTATCACTTCTGTTGAAGTAGAACGAACATTTTCCAAATTAAAAGACATATTGAGTGATAGAAGGCACAATTTTTCTGTAAACAATTTTGAAATGTATAATATTGTAAATTTTAACTCAATAAAAATATAAATTTTTTGATGTATGTTTAAAAATAAAAATGTTTGAAAATATGTATGTATAATAGTTAGAATTAAAATTAAATAGCTTAACTCTGTTGGTATGGTTTTTTTAAAATGTATAACATTGTAAATTTTAACTCAATAAAATTTTTTTTATGTATGTATAATAGTTAAAATTAAAATTAAATAGCTTAACTCTGTTGTTATGTTTTTTTTACACAATGAGTACTTATATTCTTATCAATATTTTAATTATTTTTTAAATTTTTATTTTTTAATTATTTATTGATAATACTGTAATAGAGTAAAAAAAACTGGATAAATATAGTATAATTTAAGGGTTTAAATCAATGTACTTTGAATGTTTACAAAATGTTGGTAATAATTAAGCGAATTTAGGCCAAAAATACATTTTTGCACTATTTAGGCACTTAATTGCATGTTTTTGCAATTTTTAAGTTATTAACTGCACATTTTTTTGATTTTTACTGCATGAAAATCCGGTCTCTAGTGATAAATATGAAAAGGTGGTTGTTTGTGAACTTTTTCTGATGAAGTCAGTTTTGAGATCTTTTTGCACATTGTTTTCATTGTGGTATTTTACTGATCTGAAATGCGCCAGGAATAGTTCATGTATACTACTTATAGTATTACATTGTATAATGATAAATACTAAATTCTTCTGACAATGGTTGATGTTGTCATCAAATAATGATTAGGGCTAAATTCAACTTAATAATATTAACCATTTTTAAATTTTACTATTTAAGTCTGAGGTGATTGGAATGTTTGTTGTAATTTTTTGAATACATGTTATATCTTTACTCATATTTTACATAACTACAAAACAAACATTTTGATTTAACTGTATCATCATTTTGATAATAAAAGTGAAATTGTTTAATGGTTTTTAATGATATTATTACAAAATGTTAGGAATTCTGTCGTGAACAGCAGGGATCAGGGATAAAAAGAACCTTAAATTAATCATTTAATTGTTTGTTTATTTTTATTTATTTTATTTACTCTCATTTCATTAAAGACTAATTTTAGAAAATTTTTAAGAGTTTCGAGTTAAAATAAAATTACCATTAGAACTATTTGATGTTATATCAGTAAGTGTAGTAAAAATATATTATTGTAACATGCAATTTTACGATGAAATGGAAATGTTGTTACACATTGTTGATGTTGAAAAACTTGAAAATTTCATACTTTAAATCTGATATCTACCAGATTTTAATGTACCTAAGCACTGTTCGCGGCATTGAAAATATGAGTTTTTACTTTTTACATAAAATATAGTTATTTAAGTTTATCAGTGTTTAATATATTTTTACATAAATTATTATTATTTAAATATTGATTAACCCTGCGTGGGTCGCGTGCATTGATAGTACGCTGTACGCCTGTAGTACGCCTGTAGTCGCGCGGATTACAGTTGTAATCCATTTTTTTTTTTTTTTTTTTTATAGGTTCTAAGTATATTGAAAATGTAAATTATTGTTATATACTAAGTACATATTTACAAATATATTGCGATAAAGAAAAAATTAAAATTTTTATTTTTTACTTTAGAATATACATTTTAACTTAAATGAGAATAAATAATAATTTATTAGAATTTGTTTTCTTAAATTGTAATGATACTCAATGTAATTAAATTTTTATAATATTTCTGTACAAACATATTAATATTTTAGTATTTTACATATATTTTAGCTCTCTATATTTATAATTACAAAAAAAACAAGAGTACTTTATACATTTTTACATATTCTAACTTTTAATTATAAAAAAAAAATACATTTTTATTGATTTGAAATAATTTAAGATGATTCTTCACTCTGTTCTTCATCACAACACCCAATACAAATATATTTTAAATGATCTGGACACACCCATTTGTAACAACGTTCACATGATTTTCTCGTACTTTTGTTTCTTGCTCTTCCGCACAAATAACATCGACCAATTCCCTTAGGACGTTCAGGCAAAATTGGTGTATCTTCAACGAGGCCTACAATTTTCATACCACGACTCCTAATATGTTTTGGTAATTTTGAATTTTTAATACGTCTTTCAATATTCGGTTTCATCAGTTGTAAAGCTAATGCTTCTAAAAAAAAACGTCAATAAACGGAAAAAAAACGGGCGTGAAAGATCGCGCGGCATACACTGGTAATCCAACACACTTTGAATTCCGATGACAACGAGAACTTATGCGACCAGTAATCGGAAACAAACTAATTATATTAAGCAACATGTTATTCGAAGGTACTGAAAAGATAAGATAACTTTATTGGTTTTCAATATACGAAAAAACCATTTATTTTTAGATGGATTACAATAGTAATACGCGCGACCTACGCAGGGTTAAATTTATGTGATTGCCGATCGGCCAATAAGACCTAGGTAGTCCGACGAAGTATATTACAACTATTGAAGCGACTTATGGCAAATTATTTATATTATACAAAAATTTGATTTGAAATTGCAAAAGTCAAAAAATTAAATTGTTTATACCTAGTATTAAATTAGTTCACTGCTAATATATTTATTATTATGTAATATTAACCTGTTAACTCAAATGTATGTTGGTATTGTATATCAAGATTTGTAATAAATTGTAAATGATGATGAAAAACAGTGGGGTCATTAAAAGTTGTGAATGACATAGCAGAGCAAGGAGTGTCTTTAATTTCATCTTTTAATTCAGTTCTGACCAATCAAGAGGAACAAAAACAGTTTTTACTGCAAGTCGTTGAAAAACATCGTCAACAGTATCCTGACCCAAACAAAAAAACACTTCAAAATCTCTAAATGCCTTATATTTTTTGTTTATATTATTAATTTTATAACTATTTTGTATCTGACATAATGCAAAAGTATTAAAAGTATTCACATTTATGTATAGAGTTGACGGAAAATAATAAATTATTAATTTTCAATATTTATATATTTATTACTATTCATATATTTTTAAATGCATTGAGCGACCAGTAAAACTTGATTCAGAATTCTAAAACTTCATCGAAATAGTTTTTATGGTAAATAGAACCTGATAGTAAGGAAAGAAATGTAAAAAAAAAAAAATTTAAGTGGCACCCTAAGGTACATATTCTAAAAAAAAACTATTAAATCATATAAAATAGTAATCAAGTAAAACGATATTGAAATGGAACTGACCCAGCGTTTACAAAATAATCAGCGAAATATTCTCGTACATCAATCCCTTCATGACGAGCTCCGGAGTTTCCATAATTTTGAATATCGTCCAAATTATTAAAAAATGTATCCTCAAATTAATATCCGTCTATCCTTCGTACATAATTATGTAAAATGCAGCATGCTTTCACGATACAGTCGGTAAAATCTGATTCGACTAATATCGGGGTGTGTAAAACTCTTCATTTATTCGCTAGAATTCCAAAAGCACATTCCACATACCGCCTAGCCCTCGACAACCTGTAGTTGAAAATTTTTCTTTTATCATTAAGTCCACGTCCTGGGTACGGTCTCAATACATTTTTATGTAGGCCAAACGCTTCGTCTGCTACTATAACGAAGGGTTGGGGGGAATCTGTGGTATTAGGTAGGCACACCGGTTCGGGAAGATTTAGTTCTTCGGAATACAGTTTTCTACGGGCATTCTTTAAAAACGGTAGAATCACCCTCTCTACCATAAGCACCGACGTCAATGGTCGTAAAACAATATTCTGCATCTACTACACCTATTAAAATAATAGAGAAATATTTTTTATAATTAAAAAACATAGATCCCTCATTTCTTGGATTCACACATCTGATGTGTTTTCCATCTACTGCTCCAATACAATTTGGAAAGTTAGTCTTTTGGTAAAACTTATTTGCAATATCTATCCATTGCTCTTGGCTAGTTAGTTCTGGCATCTCTGTAGGCTGTAAGGTGGTCCATATAACTTTGCACGTTTCTTGGACGATTGTTCCAATTGTACTTCGTCCCAATAAGAACTCGTATTGCAACGCCACAAAATTCGATCCAGTAGATAAATATCTAAAATTTATTTGTTAATTTATATATATTTTGTTTAAAATGTATATTTTTTAGATTCTGAGTGGAACGAAGAATGTATTGATTTTACAATGATGTGTGTTTTTTTATTTTTTTTTTGTGTCTGTCATCACGTTTTAGGACAGTAAAAGTGCTTGGATTTTCTTAAATAGTATCTTTTCTGATAGGAAAGTGAATCTAGTTGGTACTTTGGGGGATCAAAAGTAAACATTTTCCAGTAGTTTTCAAAAGCGCCGGGAAAAACAAAAGAAAAATTAAGGAAAAACGGGAATTTTTACACAAAATCTGTTTTTGGAAATATCAATTTTGGTTTTTGGTGTAACTCTTAAAAAAATGACCGTAGGTACATGAAATATTGACTGAATGTTTATATTAGCATATTCTATACACCATAAAATTTTCAAAATATTTTGACTTATTTTGGGCTATTTATGGACATTTTCATTTTCTACTTTTATTAGTTTTTTTTTCTATAAATATCAATAAAATTTTATCTGTTGGTTAAAAAAGCTTAAAAATGTAATAAAAAGCTCCTAGTATATTGTTTTAAAGGTAGAAGAGAAAAATTAAAAATCCCTAGTCACAATTTTTTTTTATAAGCACTTAAAGTTATAAAATATTGACAAAATACGTAAAAATGACGAAAATTTGCAAATTATTTATGTTAGAAATTCATAAAAAATTTTCTTTTTAATTCTAAGGTTTATATTTTTAGGGTTATATTTTTAAGTTCACATTTCTTTTAAAAATATAATAAATACTTCTGTATAAAAATTGTACATTTCATAAATTGTTAACTAGAAAATAATCATTAAATTTTCGATTTTAAAAATGTTGTCAACATTTGAACTTCAAATTCCTATAAAAAAAATTTGTGTCTATATATTTTTAATATTTTACGATTGTTATTATAACAATATATCAGGAGCCTTGTATTAAATTTTCAAGCTTTTTCGCCCAACAGATAACATTTTATTGATATTTATAGAAAAAAAAAACTAAAAAAAGTAGAAAATGAAAATGTCCGTTCATAGCTCAAAATAAGTCAAAATATTTTGAAAATTTTATGGTATATAGAATATGCTAATATAAACATTCAGTCAAAATTTCATGTACCTACGGTAATTTTTTTAAGAGTTACACCGAAAACAAAAATCGATATTTCCAAAAACAGATTTTGTGTAAAAATTCACGTTTTTCCTCAAATTTTATTTTGTTTTTCACGGCGCTTTTGAAACTACTGGAAAATGTTTGATTTTAAAATTTAAATAATATTTACTAATAATAATTTATATTAGTTGAAGAATTGAAGAAAAAATGGAAGCATTGTAGAGATAACTACGCAAGAGTAGTTAATGAAACTAGAAAAACTGCAAGTGGTTCGGAAGTCAAAAACTCTACAAAAAAGTATGCATACTTTGATGTACTATCCTTCCTGCAACCCGTAGTTAAGAAAAGGAAGTATGTATTTATATTGTATATAGGTAGTTTATACATTTTAAGTTAATATCAAATAATAGTTGTATAAAATTATAATATATTTACTATATGTTTATTTACAATAGGTACGAATTTTTTTTAATCTTACAAAAAAATAAATAATTATGTGCAGCTTAACATACATATTTTTCTATAATAATTATCAATATACATTATACATTATACAATAGATAATAGTTATTATTTATTAATAATATAACGTTTTATTTTAGAACTACTGGAAATGTTGGTGTTTCTATGAGTTCCATCGACGCATCAATTATAGCTGATGAAAGTTGTGAAGAAGATTGTCCAGTTCAAAAAGATGATACTACAGGTCATAGAGAAAATCCAACCCATGAGAGATATAAAAAAGAAACAAGAATAACAAGCTTCCAGTCAAATCTACTTAATTTGATGAAAAACCCTCCAATTCTACAAAAGCCTGAAGAAAACGACCCTGATAAACAGTTTCTTCTTTCATTTCTACCTGAGTTTAAGAAAATGGATGAAAATCAAAAATTAGATTTTAAAATTGAATTTTTGCAACTAGTTAAACGGATTTTGAATCCCACTCAGCTTCCAGTGGTGGAATCTCATCCCTTTCATCAAAATTTTCAAAATCCCTTTTACAACCAAAACTCTGTCCCGAACTTTCAAACTGGTCTTCCTCAAACGGCACAAATATATAATTCTTCTTCTTCACTTCTCCCAACTTATAAACCACCTTCCAATACATATCATCAACAATTTATTCCGAATAATCAAATTGATATTGATATTCCACAAACATCTAACTCTTCATATTTTGGTGAAAATTCACATTAATTTAGTATACTAATAATTATTCATAAGAATATTTTTACTTTTTAATTCAGGTATAATTTTTTATTTTTTTTTTTTAAATTTTTAATTATCCTATAAATAATTAGTTTTTTAATCTTATGTTTATAAAATTTTAAAATTTATAATAATAATTCATACGAATATTTTTATTATTTAATGTAGATAAAATCTTTAATTTTATCTTCATTTTTAAATATACTGTAAACTATTCATTTTTTAACCTTATATAATCATAACATTTTAAAATGTATAATGATAATAATTCAAATTTAAATTAAATTTTTTATTTTTTTATTTTATTTTACCTTTACCTTATTGTAAGAGTCAGTCTTTCCTCCGCTGAAACTGGATACCGGAATGTTGAAACTTTTTTCGTAATATGTGGACGCACCTGTACCAAAACTTCATCGAATGAAGTTATCGACATTCTATAGTACTCAAAAAATTTGAGTGGGTATTGTCTGATGTCTGCATAAAAATTAATGAAGCGTGCTTTTTCGTATCTACTTTTATTAAAAGGATGAACCCAAAATGCTCATTCTCTCCTAGGGGGATTTAAATATCCAAACGATTCTGCCACTGCTATTACTTTCATAGCATTCATGTAATAGTTATAATCCATTCTAAACACAAGCAAATATAAAATTTAATATAGTATATTTAATTATTAAATATTAATAAGGGTTAGTTAGGGTTAGTTGGGGATGAGTAAATAATTATAGACATTAAAAATATATTAAAAAATTAACTATCTATCTATTAAAATAATTGTCCTCATATTATATATTTTTAAATATTAATTAACGTAATTCAAATACTTACTTGAGAACCTTTATTAGGAAAATCGATATTAAATTAACGTTTTAAAATTAAGTGTTTAAGTTACTTGTATTTTTCAAATTTTATAACGAATGTTGAACAGTGATCAGCACATATTTTTAAGCACAACACATCTATTCTGATGACCAACAAATGTGCAAATGATCGCGTTTTTACCGCATAGTGTGACAGTAACTAACCGCGCGTCAAATCTAAGGGTCGCGACACACTACAGCGGTTTTGACGCGCGGTGAAAACGCGCGAGCACCGCGAGTCGAAAACGCGGGATGGAAATGCATACATGTAAATGAAGTGCGACAGACTAGCGCGGTTTTGACGCGCGTTGCCGCGTGACACCGCTGCCTGTCGCGGTTTTGCGTTTTGAACGCGTTGACGCTTGGAACCGTAACACGTTGTTTTATATGGCATGCGACATACCAAAGCGGTTACGACGCGTTTTAAAACCAGTTTTTTTACCTGTTCTTACCAGATTTTAGTTTTTAAATTGACTAATTGATTTTTTGTCGAGTTAATTTATTTAACAAAAAATATATCAATATGATTGATATTGATATTTTAATCCACGAAGTGGAGAAAGAAGAATGCCTGTGGAATATTAATAGTAGTGAATATATGGACAAACACTCCAAAACAAAGGCCTGGAGAAATGTGGCCAGTGCTGTATTAAAATATTGGAATACATTTTCTGACAAGGAGCAAGAATCTTACGGTAAGCTTAATTAATTTTTATGTTTCTATGCAATTTATAATAAAATTATATATTATATAAAGAAAATAATAATAATACTTACTTTTAAAATAATTAAATAAAACAAAACATAAGTATAGGTACGTAATTTTTGAATGGCTAACACAAATATTTTAAATTTGTACGATCTATGAAATGTAAATGTAAATTTATAAATAGTGAAGTACGAGCAGGTTGCTGCATGTCGACAACGTGTTGATACCGGCGTCGAACGTGTATTAACAATAGTTTAAAAATTACTTATTTTTGTAAAATATGATCGCCTGAATTTATTTTATATTATATTAAATATATAATTATATTATATAAAATTATAATTTTGATATTATATTAAAAAAAAAACTTAGAAGTAAAAAAAAATCAAACAAATTGATATTAAAACGGAACTGCTCCTGCATCCATAAAATATTCGGCAAAATATTCTCGAACATCTAATCCTTGTTGACGAGCTCCAGAATTATTTTCATTTTGAATGTCTTCCAAAGAGTTTGAGAGGGTGTCTTCGAAATTATAACCATCCCTTCGTCTAACATAATTATGTAAAATACAGCATGCTTTTATAACGTCGTCTGCAAAATCGGGTTTAACTAGAATAGCACTATGTAGAAAACGCCATTTATTTGCTAGTATTCCAAAAGCGCATTCTACGTACCTTCGAGCTCTTGATAGACGATAGTTAAAAATTTTTCTTTTTTGTGTGAGACCTCGTCCAGGGTATGGTCTTAAAAGATTTTTGTATAGTCCGAAAGCTTCATCACCAATTACCACGAAAGGCTGAGGAAAATTGTCTGTATTTGGGAGAACAACAGGTGCTGGTAGATTCAATAGTTCAGAATATAGTTTTTTTCCGAATGGACAATTTTTGAAAATTGTAGAATCACCCTCCTTACCATATGCACCGACATCGATTGAAATAAAACTATAGTCTGCGTCCACTACAGCCATTAATGCAATGGAAAAATACTTTTTATAATTGTAGAACATTGATCCGGAATTAATGGGTTTAATACAACGAATATGTTTGCCATCGACTGCCCCTACACAATTTGGAAAGTTGGTTTTTAAATAAAATTTATTGGCTATTTCTGTCCATTGGTCTGGATTAGGTTCTGGCATTTCTTCAGGCTGTAGAGTGTTCCATAAGACCTGACAGGTTTCTCGAACAATATTTCCTATTGTGCTTCGTCCCAACAAAAACTCATATTGCAACGCCACAAAATTTGTTCCAACTGACAGATATCTGAAATAATTTATGACTTTCCATATTATACAATATAATATAAATAATATACTAAATTATATTATATTATATAGGTAATATCATATAATTTTAAGTTTTTTTCTCAAAATCAAATATTATGTTTAGAGTTTTTAGAGTAGGTAGTACCTAATAATATTTTCTAAAAAATATTTCATTAGGGGTGTTTTTCATGATGTTTGGATTATATATTTTTTTAATACGCGTCTAAAGTTTTAACTTTAACAAAATGCATTAAAATTGAGAAAATTTAAATATTTTTGTCTGCCTACCAAAGAAAAGTTAACCAGAAAGTCACATTCATTTTGTATAATCATTTTAAATTTAATTTCTTACGATGGATATTCAACCACTAATTAATAGTTTCTCCTCTAACGATTTTTGATATTTTGTTGTACTTCAAAAATTAACTATAAATAGATACTTCAAATTTCCACCAAATAATTATAATAAAATATTATAATTGTCTGTAGGTAGGTACCTACATGATAAAATGTTCAAAATATTTCGACTATTTTTGACCTATTTATAGACATTTGAAATTTTGAAAAAAAAAATACATTATGTACCTACGATTATTTTTTTTAAATACAGATTTTTACAAAATAATTATTATAGTCAATATATCGCGAACATTTGCAAATCTTTTTTTGGTTAAAAATGTATACAATTTTCAAATTGTAGAGCTAAGGATTGGAAATTTAAAAAGAGGTTTCTCTTAAGTGGGTAATACTATTGTATATATTGTATTATACAAGTATTAGTATATTCTAGTAAGTTACAGAAGTTATTTTTATTATTTTTTTTTTAAAGTTTTTGAAGTTAAGTTAATACATATTACGTTTAATATTTACGTTTTATATTATACTAGCTGATCCCGCTGGCACTTCGTTGCCCGTTAAATGCACCAATTCTATAAGACTCAAACTTTGTTCAATTCGTTATTTAATATTCGGTGTATAGTGTATAGTGTTCACAATTTATTCTAACTTTTCTGTTGCCCGGAATAAATTCTGATTCGCAGCAGTATTTTATCAGGTAGGCAATCTACCTGCGGTAGATCGCGGACCCCGTGCTGTTTGTACGTAAGTGTAACTCTAAAGTATAAAAATTGTACCAAGTTTGTAATTTTTACTTAATTCCACCCACGGAGAATTACTATAATCAATTAATACAAAAGCCTAACGCAACCGTACTAAAATCCGATAAATAAAAAAAAACAAATTTAACACTTTTTAAATTAGCCTATCTTCTTCTCAGAGGTCTAATCTACACACATCCATTCATTTTTATCTATACAACTCTCAGCATCCCTACCCCCACTACTACTCCTGTTGGAAAAGCCTGTGTGCGTCGTCGATTATGGCAAGCGTTATAATAGAATCATAAATGACACATGCCACCGTGTTATTTTAAAATCGAAATTAATAATATAATGTGATATCGATAAAGTGTTTAGTATCAGAGACATATTTATACATATGCTCGTCGTTCGGTTTATTTTCGGTTCGGTATTAAGCAGGTTGGTGACGCGGTGGTGCGCGGTGTCGGCGGCGGTGACACGGAAGGGGAAATTTGGGCGGCCACGTCTAACCACCGCGGGTCGACGGCTGCCGTTAGGCACCGCGAACCTCACCCACCATTAATTAAAAATTAACTATTTTATGCTCTTTTTACCCTTTAAAATGCGAATTTAGAAAAATCCTTTCTTAGTGCGCCTATACATAGTAATAAGTACATTTACTGAAAATTGCATATCCATAGCTTCAGCAGTTCCGGCTAGGCGATGATGAATCTGGGTGATGACAAGTCTTTTTATATATACAGATTTTATAATTTATTATTATTATGTTTTTTTTGTTTACGAACAAAACAATATGTTGTATATTGACGTGTGTGAAGTTGGGGGACCAAAGCTAGGGGACTAATTCTCGGACGACTAAGTGATAAGACACCTTGTACGTTTTGTTGCATTTCATATAAGTTCAGGGGTGCCATAGTATTGCACCGAAACCGTCAAATAGATGTCGCCCTATGTCACACAGTAATTGTAAATTGTTTTAAAAGTTATTTTAAAATAATGGAAAGTTAGGTTATAAATTCAAAATTCCTCTAAAGACTATACAATCTAACACACATTGTTCTGTTTATCTTTACATTAGCTAATAAGAGTTTAAACATGTCATTTATCTTGAATTATTTAAAACATCACTTTTTGCGGAAACAGGTATGTATAAACTACTGTCTATTGTACCGAATAGTTTAACCATTGTTTGGAAATGTAAGTCTTTTATTCATTATGTGATGAGTAGTTACCTGAGGCACTAATTACTGTATTATTATTTTTCCGTCGTATGTTTACATCACAGTTTATAGAACCATATTTATTGTAAATACATTAATACATGGTATTAATACATTTATTTGTAATTTAATATAAGAATGTAATGCTTAAGAACTATTCAACTATGTACAGTGACGCATTTAGACATGTTGCACCCCTGTGCAAAACAAATTAAGAGGCCTAAACCACGGGAAATATGGGAGACATACCTCTTAAATTGTTTTTCCTCAAAAAACAACACATCCTTAATAGTTTTATACAATTTTGTATGTATCAGTAAGTATTATATTACCAAGATGTTTTTTGCATACTACATGAAGATCATTTATCCATTGTACATTAATATTTCATTGAATAATTACTAATAACAGTTACTTTTTAAATGATTATTGGATACTGTAAAATATGATGAGTAACTTTATAGCTTATAGAAATGTATATGTTTTAATTGAGTTTCAGCATGAATAGCGGATTAAAATGCATATGCTGTTACAAAATTAATTTGATGACAAGAATAATTCATTTATCCATACATTTACTGTCAAAGCATTATGATCTATGACAAGAAATCATCGTTGAATCTGTTATTAAACACAATACTGTTGTATCCTTTTCACATTTTAGATTTAATACATACGATTATAAAATCATGAATCAAATTTATATTGTTCAAGGCAACACATTTTATAAAATGTTATTATTAAAGCATATTACTTAGAATGGTAATTACTAGGGCTCAGATTTTTATGTATTTATATAACCAAAGTAGGTATTTATACAACAAAAATATGTGCTAAAGAATTCAAAATATGTATTATCAAAAAAAATAATTATAATTAATAATGTAACCAAACTAGTCTAAAGTAACCTAACCAGACGAGTGTTGTAGACTGGAATTTAGTATGGAGGGAGAGGTTTCATAATAGTTCAATTTTACTTGATAAATAAATAAATACATTTATATACTTATTTATATGTTTGAATAAGTGTTACTTGTCAGTACAGACGTGGTTATTTTTTTAGAATGAATAAATTATGAAATTAACTTAGATTATGTTTGTTTGAAAATATGAACTAATTATCATAGCATACTGATCTACACTTAATATATTTGACATTATTGTATCTGTTTGTAATAATTAGGGTTAGGATGTTGTAGCATTTTGCATATTTTTTTAGTGAGTCCAAAAGATAGCTTAGTAAGATAAAAATCTGTTTCATATACTGGGAATTAAAAATGTGCTATTATTATTTTGCATATTTTTGCATATTTTGAAGATTTTTTAAAAGTCATGATTATTTTAGCATTTTGGATTTTTAATGCATATTTTTGAGTTTATTTGTAAAAATTTTGGTTTTCAATCGCCGTAAATGTTCACCCAATGTTAAACGCGCGTGATATAGCGGACAAGAACAATTTTCATCTTATCTGTTTTCAGATATGCATTGCCAGATATGGCAAGATATTAATTGTTTGTGTTTATCGTAACTTGTCTTTATGTCTAAATAATCTATCGCTCATTGTTAGGACCGTTAGGTAACACTATACAAATTATGGCGTGACTGTGTGAGTGGAACATAAAATCGATAAGATAAATCGTATTTTATTGAACTAAATGTTTAAAATGTTTTTGTCATATTAGTACAACTGTGGTCTGTGGTTCGCGTATAACGAGTTAGTCGACCAACGCGTGTTAAAGTCTTGTTTATTTTTTCTATAAATTTTATAAATTTTATCAATATGCCTAAACTTCCAGCATCTAATTCTGCACGTTTAAAAATATACGTTTCCGAAAACGAGGGTGTTTTTTCTACCGATAACCAGATTCTTTTTTGTAAATTATGTGACCTACGAGTAAACTCGCAAAAAAGATTCACGGTAAATCAACATTTAAAAACCGCCAAACATTTACGCGCTGTAAATCGTTTAAAAACAAATGCGATTAAAACTAACCAAAATTTAGTGTCAAATGCAATTTGTGAAAAGCATTCAGTTTTTAACGAAGATCTGTGTAAAATGATGTTATCTGCAAATATTCCATTGAGCAAATTAAATAATAAATTTTTGTCTGAATTTTTAATAAAATATACTAACAAAGATATCCCGAATGAATCAACATTAAGAAAAAATTACGTCACGGATATTTATAAAAAAAAAATCGGAAGTATTAAAAGGTACGTAAATAATAAAAATATCTGGATTTGCATTGATGAAACTACTGATGTAGAAGGTCGTTATGTGGCAAACGTTATCATTGGAACATTAGAAATTGATGCACCAGGCAAAACTTTTCTTTTTAATTCGGAAGTTCTTGATCAAACTAACCATAAAACAATTTGTAAATTATTTGATGAAACACTTTTTTTATTATGGCCAGAAGGAATAAAACGAGATAATGTATTGCTATTTGTTTCTGATGCAGCGCCGTACATGGTGAAAGCGGGAAAAGCATTGTCAGCTTTATACACAAAAATGATTCATATCACATGTCTCGCTCATGCAGTGCATAGAGTTTGCGAAGAAATTCGAAAAAATTTCCCAAAAATTGATCACTGATTTCAAATGGAAAAAAAATATTTTTAAAAGCACCTTCAAGGGTATTGATTTTTAAAAATAATGCTCCTGGAATACCATTACCTCCTCAACCTATAATTACCAGATGGGGTACATGGTTAGAAGCTGCGACATATTACTGTGACAATTACAAAGCATTTTGCGAAGTTATAAATATGTTAAATGAAGAAGATGCAGTATCCATTGAACACGTAAAAAAACTTATTCAAGAACCAACATTAGAAGGTAATTTAATTTTTATAAAAACTCATTTTAGTTTTATCCCAAACAAAATTACGTTTTTGGAAAAACAAGACGTCTTATTGGCCGATTCTATTTCGTCTTTTGAAGAAATTGTAAAAAAAATATCTGAGACACCTGGGAGTATAGGAAAATTAATCAATAATAAATTAAACACAATTCTCAAGAAAAATACTGCATATGGATTATTGAAAAATATAAAAGATATTATTTCCGGTACACGTGAATCAATTCCCAATATGGACCAAAATATAACAGTGACAGATATTCCATATTTCAAGTATGCTCCCGTGTCTTCAGTGGACGTCGAAAGAAGTTTTTCGACGTATAAAACTGTTTTAGCTGACAATCGACGAAGATTTACCTTCGAAAACTTGAAAAAGACGTTGATTATCCAATGCAATTCACATTTTAAGGTAAGTCAATTGAAAAAATTAATTTTAAAATAAAATAAATATCTAAAGTAAATAATTTATTCAATTTTGTTACAGAAAATGAATGAAATGTTTTTTCTTCAATTTTTTATTCATCGACATTTTTAAGATTGAATTCAATTTAATTTGGTTGGTAAGTCAGTTAAATTAAAAATGATGTTTTAAACGTTGTAAATATATTTTTTATTTTGTTCTGTTACAGAAAAAGAACAAAATCGACTATCAAAACCATCAAAAATTTAATATATATAAATACTATTTTATTATTTTACTTATAATTTAAATATTTAGCACTTTAAAATTTTTTTAACCTCTAATTTTTTGAATAAACGTTTTTACATAATTTTTTTTTATAAATGCATATACCAACTTTTTTTGGAGCATATTTAAGTAATTTTTACAACATATCAGCATATTTTTTAGGGAATATTTAATAGTTTTTTAGAGCATATAAATCCTAACCCTAGTAATAATTAATAATCAACTTTATTTAATATTTGTATGCTTAAATTATTTTAATTGTAATAACTATGTCTGCTATTGTCACAGTATTCACAAGCTGAATGGCGAATTAAAATAGGAGTGTATAATTTTTGAATATAATATATTATTTGTAATTTTAAAAATTAAAACCTATCTATATTATATTTTTCAGGTGTTGTGATCCTGCTTTTTCCAAACGATTTCCGCACAGCAGCCTTACCTTATTTACAGCAGCATCACATCAACTCTCATAATAGTTGTAGTTAGTATTAGTGGTAGTTTTAGTTTTAGCTATAGTTGTAATAAAAAAAAAAAAAACGGGGTTCTCCCACCCCCCCTAAAAAAAAAAAAAAAATAGTTGCAGCTGTAGTTTAAAAGAAAATAGTTGTTTTAGTTTTAGCTGTAGTTTAAAAAAAAGAAAATAACCCAAAAAAAGTAGTGGTAGTCGTAGTCTTAATTAAAAATAAAAATAAATTGTAGTTTTAGTTTTAGCTGTAGTTGAAAAAAAACCCAAAAAAAAGTAGAAAAAAAAAATCCAAAAAAAAGTATTTTCAGTGGTAGTTGTAGTTAACAAAAAAAAAAGTAGTTCTAAGTATAGTTGTAGTTGTAGTTTTAGTTATAATATTAGTTGTCGAAGAGGGTAAACTCAGACAACAAAAAGTGCCGACGAATTGTTGTTAATTCCGACACGAAATAGTCGAAGAGGGTAAACTCAGACAGCAAAAAGTGCCGACGAATTGTTGTTAATTCCGACACGAAATAGTCGAAGAGGGTAAACTCAGACAGCAAAAAGTGCCGACGAATTGTTGTTAATTCCGACACAAAATAGTCGAAGAGAGTAAACTCAGACAGCAAAAAGTCGTAGAGGTCTTACTCAGGCAGATAAAAGTGGGAATAAATTTGTAATTCAGACACAAAAAAAAATTATTTATAAGCTTTAAAATGAGTTTAGAAAAAAAATTGGATGAGGTAGCTCATTATATTAAGACTCAATATCCAAATTTAAATTTTGGAAATGTCTCAGTTTCTGACAGTTGTGTAATTAATATTTGCAATATCATCTTTAATAAAGAAAATGATAATAGTTTAAAAAAATCAATTGCAAATGCTATCAATAGAAAAACTTTATCTCTTCATAAACGTATTGAAAGTAAGAACAATGTTGATTTATGTGATGGGTCAGAAATGAATAGTACAATAATAAAATGTATTGAAAATTGTAACTATACGTCTAGTGATTTCTTAAATTACAATAGTATAATTCTAAATGCCATATGTAAACACATTAAAGTAGCTGCAAATCATGTCAACCGTACTAAAGTGTATAGGAAATTTAAAAAACACTTTGATAATATGTCTTTGTGTAATCCATCAGATAACACAAACAATATAAATTCAAATAGTGTTTATTTTAATGAAAATTCTAGTATTGAAAATTGCATTTCATATTCTGATCACACAGAGCCTGAACTTGTGCATAAAGACCACGTTTCACTTGAATACACAAGTGTATCGCCCCAAAGTGATTGCAGTTGGATGATAAGAAATCCACTAATACCTTGTAGTACTCCAATTTTACCACAAAGCATAAGGGTTGAATCTGATTTTGTCACACCGAGTAAATTGGAATGCAGAAAAAATGTTGGACTTGTGCCAAGTCCCCTTAAAAATGCCTATTTTAAGAAAACCCCAGTTAAGGCTGGTGTTGTGCTGCCTTTGGAAACAAAAAATTGTTTTCCAAAACCATACGATAGCGACAAATGTCCGTTTTTTGAAGGAATTTTCACATTTTCGTGTGAAGAGTGGTCTCTTTTGTTATATACACATATTAATGGTAAAAAACTTTTGGAAAAGACTAAATATCCTATTATGTTTAGGAAGCGCATAAGAACTGTGAACAATACATGCGTTGTTAATGCAAAAAGGGTTAGATATTTTAAAAATCATTGCAATGTGTACATGTATTGTAGCCATGAGGGTTGTAAACTTTTTAGAATTAAAGTCCAGCCTCAAAACGGAAAGTTTGTGGCGAAAGTATATAGTTCTGGTTTAAATTACCATCACAATCCAGATGACAATGGTCTCACGAACCACGTAAAAGGATTTCAGCGAGACTTGTACATAGAAGCGCTGAAAAAGACTAAAGCGTTTTCTTTCAGGTCGGACGCTGTTGACATGGCATCACCCACTCAGTTGAATTGTGGTAATTTGCAAGGCATTAAATCAGATGACGTCGTCAGAAAAATCAGATCAGAGGCCTTAAGTGCTTATGATTATGATAAAGATGATTTTCATGACATTGTATTGATGTGTAATGACAAAGAAAACAACTTTGTAAAACATGTCGGCATACCGTCTGTTCACTGTTATAGTAACGAGCAGTTGGACATACTAAAAAATCTGATTAAAAAACAAAAACCAGTAACTGGGTATTTGGATGCAACTGGTACAGTGGTCAGGAAAATTGACAAGAACAGCAAAAGGGTTCTGTACTATGTTCTAGTTGTTAATGTCCCATTACCTAGAAACTCAAGTGTCACGTGTCCCGTTGTTGAAATGATTAGTTCAGCCCACGACATTGTTGCGATTTCACAATGGCTGAACGCTTTTAAAGCATTCGTTTTGAAACACAAACTGACTTGGCCAGTATTCACAAATATAGTGACAGATTTCAGTTATGCCCAAATGAATGCTTTGTGTATAGGATGGAATGGTTTTACTTCCATATTCGACTACCTTAACTGGTGTTACAGAGTATTGGTTGATAACCACGACGGATCTAATGTCACCATCATAAATATATGTGCAAATCATTACACAAAAATTATAGTAAACCATGTCTACACATATTTTCAATCTGAGAAAAACCATTGTAAGACTGTAGAAAAAACCAAAAGAAATCATGTTATTGATTGGATATGTATACTTTTTAACACAACCAGTTTGACAGATGTTGAACAATGGTTCAAAATATTTTCAGTAATACTGTTGTCACCTTATGGCACAGCAGACACAAAAAATGCCATTACTACAATGAGAGCCAAGTGTAATGATATATACCAATTCCCAAATGAATCGAACAACGAAGGTGAGGATCACTTGGAGGAAATAAATAAATTTCTATGCGAATCCAACACGAGTAATTCCATGATGTTCTGTAGATTTCAGTCAATCAAAGGACAGGTTAAATCTGAAGTCTTAAATTGGTCTGTAAATATTGAAAATATAAGCATTAATGAATATTATGATGAATCATATTTACACGAGTTTATTGCAAAGTGTGTACCTTTCTTAGCACTGTGGACACCTATTATGAATAATAAAATCAACAATGGCATTGAAATCCGCCAGAGTAATGCTATTGTTGAATCTTGGTTTAAAACAGTCAAACAAGACATACTAGAAGGCGACCGTAGGTTTAAATGCGGCCGGTTTTTAAAACTTATGAGACAACGTGTGACGAATGTACACAAACAAATGAAATACAATATTAGAAAAGGAAATTGCACTCGTGCGCTTGATTTTGACAGTAAGTCTAAACAGAGTACAACTAAAGAAAATGGAAAAAGAAAAATTTCAGAATTGTCTAGCCTTAACCATTTAGACGAAACAGAAAGTTGGGGAAAAAAAGAAAAACAACACAAATATCTCCAACACACCAACTACCGTCCTTTCAAAGCACTGTCGTTAAAAATCCCAAAGTCTTCGACCATTACGGCAGATAAAAATAACATTTCGCCCAAAATGGTCGATGGTATCAAAAGCGTTGTGGTTATAGAATGTGACAATGAAACTAGGTTCACTGTTGATGAGCCAATTAACAACGACATGGTTGTACATGATTTGAGTAAGCCATTGGACGATATTTTTTTAATGAAATCAGTTTCGACACCTGGCAGTCATAAATCTCCATTTCAACGATCAGTGCAATCTATAGATTTACACAAAAATATGCTACCTAAAGATTTGACATACTACAAACGAATGGCAGAGAATAATAATTATATAGTTGGAACTTATAGTTACATATTTGATAAAGAACAAAATTGTGACATCTTAACCGACCTTTACTTCCAAGATTTTGATACATTGTCCGGGGAAGAATGGTTGTGTAACGAACCAACTACTTCAGCTCAAATAATGGAAGTGTTTTGAAATAAATTAACAAGTTGACTGTATGAGATATGTATATTTATTTGTAATTTAAACGTAAATATTCTAAGTCCAAAATAATTAACTAATAACTTGGTAAACGAGATGTGACTTAATAATTGACTTGGTGGTTTCTCTGCTGGTGCTCGTCTGATGGACACTTGTCCATCGACGTACCTCGTCGGTTATTCCTAATAGCTCCCTCCTATGGCATTTTTAGTATAAAAACGGTATATATCTGCGTACTCCTGAGGTCACCTTTAGACGTCATTCGTATAATTATGTTATTTTAGGAGTATATATTTTGTACAAAGTCATGATCTTTTACGCTTATTATAATATTCGTTTTTCCTAGAATATGGATAATGCGTGCATATACTTATCACGTGTTGTGCGGTACCGTTGATGTTATTACTATTAGGCTTTCCGGGATTACTGATATTACTACTATTAGTTTTATCGATGTATGCCGCCCGGGGTTACGTGCTCCCTGCAGCATTTATGTCTATTATTGAATATATCATTATTATTATTATATACGTAGTCACAGCTCGTTACACCTCATCGCCCTTTCAAAGGTTTTTGTAGGGCTACAATTTGTAGAACTACAAAAATCTTTAAATGTGTACATGAAAGAAAGTTTACATAAAACAATGGACAACATACATAATTACATAGTTCATAAGTTTACAATAATATTATATATAAATTATTAATTATTGTCATAACGACAATTTACATAATTTCTTTTCATGACGTAATGGTTTTTCATTTTACATAAATTTCTTTTTTTTTTTTTACATATTACATTTTCATTACATAACAATATTTTGTTTTTCATAACATAACAGTATTCTTGTTTTCATAACATAACAATTTTCAATTACATAACAATATATATTTTTCATCTTATATAATATAACTGTTTCATTTATATAATATAGTTATGTTCATTTTTCATAGTATAATAATTTTCATTATATATAATAAAAAAATTTCTTTAATACATTTTTTTTTTTTTTTTTTTTTTTTTAATTTAATACAATAATATATGATTAGTAAATTGTTTATGATTAGATACTCATTAATTACAATAATGTTTGATAATCATAATATTTCACAAATGATATAATATTTAAAATCTCCTGTAGCATTATAGACCAATATAATAATAAGTGTGTTAACTATAACAACAATAAGTAATTTCCATTTTTATGTCACATGGTTACCGTTTTACTAAAGGTCGAGTAACCATGCTTCAATCAAACTTCAATTGTACTTATTGTAAATTTAATAATATTTAACTTGTTATACTTGTTCAAATCGATAATTTCAATTATTTATTATTGACGGCAATTTAGTACCTGCATTTAATTTACTTGTACTTGCCATTTCTTTACATAGCATAATTTTGTTTTCAATTATCTCGTTATCTTCATACGACTTACATTGTATTACTGGTCCTTGTAACTCGTATGAATGTGGGTTATCTTTGTTTATTGTTTCATACATTTGTTGTGTATAAAATTTACTTTTACTAATAGGTTCACTTATTTGTATTGCCCTACTAGTACGGGGTTTCTTCAACACATTAGTGTAACGATACATTATATATATTACTAGTATTAAAATTAATATAAATAAAATCAATCCTAACAAAACATAAGACATATAATATTTAGTGTCTTCTACATTTCCATTCTGCCTATCCGTTTCCTTATCTATCATTGATTGGATGTCACTCAAAGAATGGGCTAACTCATGTACATTATCTAATTTTAGTACATCATGTTTCTGTGTGTATTTTGGTATTGTTATGGCTTCGAGTTGTGGAATTCTTAATGTCAAGCTTCCTATTCCTAATTTGGGTATGAAATTTACATAATATTTTGACTTAACCTCTCTGGTGGGATTTAAAACTATATCGTTGGCGTAAGCTCTACACTCCTGCTTTAAATTGATTAACCCTTGATTTTGTAATTTTACTATGTATGGTTCTTGTTCGCCCTGACACGTTATAGTTAATGTGTCACTAGTAGTGGTATAAATCCATGTATTGGCATACTTTAGTTTATGATAAATATTTTTGGTAATTACTATAATTCCTGCTTCGCAGTTACTGGGTAGCTCATCCGGATTTTTGAATAATGAAACTTCACAAGGTTGCATAATTGATTCATGTTGTATGGGTTGAAATTCTGGACATATATTGAAAATTTCAGTCTCTGTACAACTTAGTAATTGGGTTTCAGTGAAAGTTGTAAACTGTTTTCTATTTCTGGTTATTCCTACATATTGGAACTCTGGTTTTAAAATTATACTATGATGGAAGTCAAATTTGTGTGGAATAGGTATTATTTTGAATAATGTTAGCTCTAGTTCGATTACTAAAGGTATTTTAATTATGAAAACGATTTGGTTTCTACTATAATATACGGCCATTTTAGTTATCTTACTTAATTCATAAATTTCATTTGGTTTTGACCCCATGGGTAAATTTAGATTAACGGGTAAATTCAATTTGATTTGGGTTAATTGTCTAGCCAGTTCTCTAGGAGTTACTAAACTCGGGTGTAATATCCCTGTTCTAGCAGCTGTTATTATGGCACTTATAGTCGTAGTTTCATAAGAAAATTGTGTGATTAGTGCAGTAAAAATGTTATGTATCCTATTACTAAGTATCATTGTTTCCATAGTATATGTATGATTAACTGCTGCCTTTAAATTCTTATAAATTTCACCTTGTTTTTCTACTAATTCCTCATGTAGTTTATTCATTTCAGTGGTCGTGTTCCCTATTCCTTGTACTGCTGCTTTTACAACAGTGGTCTGACTTTTTAAAATGTGTAACATATTTTCATTACTATTTTCAATTTTTTCAATATTATTATTAGTTTCTTTGGTGCAATCATCGTCGCATACTCCAAATAGTGTTTTCATAGCACTACCTATAATGTTTATGAGCCCTCTCCTATTTCTGTCAACTGCAGACATTTTGTTGTCAGTACCTACATATCTACCAATGGATTCATACATTTGTTCTCGTTGTGTCGCTATTTATTTAAACACAGTTTTTACTACATGTGCGAGTCTAGTGCATACTTCGTATTCAGACATTATATCCTTACAATGGTGGGACATATTAGTAATTTCATTTGATAATTGATCATAACGTATATCGTAATTAATTAAAGGTACATAAGTTACAAGTTCCCAATGTGCTCCTACAATTCTTAATTCGCCCTGATTTTTGAAAAATATAGCTGTCTCTTTTTTAAATTCTTCATTAATGTACGGTAGTTGCCCTTGAATGATAGGGATGCTTAACAACCTATATAAGAAAATAATTCAAATTCATCATAACAATATATTGTTATGAACTTTCTATAATTATGTTAAATGTTTGTTTTTAATTTCCGTTTTCATGCTACATGATTACAGTCTTACTAAAGGTCATGTAACCATGTTTCATGTCAACTTCAATGTATCAAATCAATAATAATAAATCGTAATATCTATTGCTAATATATTTTTATGTTCCAATAATTGTTGATATACTTAATTCAATATCTCTATCTTAATTAGCTACATCAATTACTGCCTTATTTTTCATTAAAAATTGTTGTCCTAAAATACCATCCTTAGGTATAGGAAACGAATTACGTACTACTTGAAATTCTGTTTCTATATTAACATTATTAAATCTTAAAGTTATCTTAATTTGTCCTATTGTTGACACTATCTTATCATTAATTCCTTTTAAATATATTTTTCTGTTTTCTTGTACTAATGTGTCACCTGTCAAAGCACTAAATTTTATTAAGTTAACATCGCTTCCAGTATCTATGAGTAATTCTATAAATTCTTTTCTTATATTGACAGACTGACAAGTGACGTGATTGTTGTTTAAGACTGATACGATGTGTAAACATCGTCGAAATCTTCTTCGACTGTGGCTATTAAATTTATCGGGCGAGCGCCACTCATGTCTCCCGATCTTTGCGAGTTTCCCGAATCATTATTATACCTATCATTATTTTGTTTCCTGAAATACTTAGAGACGTCATGTCCAGATTTTTTACAATACGTGCATATAATGTTTACCGGAGCGTTGTAATTAGTAGGCTGTCGCGTGAAATTGTTGTTAGTTGGACGCGTGTTACTATTGTTATTAGTATGACGATTTTGAACACAGTCTCGAGCGAAATGATTTCCTCCGCATTGGTAACATTGTATAGTGGCCATTGCGTGGTTATTATTCTGATAATTACGTGTATAATTATTATTGCGATTAAAGTTATTATTACCTCGAGGCTGATATTGATTACTACTATTAACATTATTCCTATTACCGTGATTTATATCAGGTCTATTAAAATTCGTATTTCGATTATATTGTGATCGATTAAAATTTGGATTTGGATTAAAATTTCCTCTCGGATTGTAATTTTGTCTAGATAAATTATAATTAGGTCTATTATTATTCGGAGCATTGTAATTATTATTTTGCCCGTTAGAATTTCTGGTATTCGCGGTGGAGTTGTTTACTTGTCTACCTGAACTATTGCCTCCATAATATTGATATGCATCGGTCTCAGACTTAATCTCGGTCTCTTCGTCCTTAGCAACCTGGATTGCTAACTCCAAAGTGGGTGGTTTTTGGGATTTTACGATGGTCTTTAAGCTAGGTATTAACCCTTTAATAAAAACTACCAGCGTCTGTTCTTTTAATTGATCGCGAATTGTATCAGCTTGGTCTGTAGTTTTTCCCTTAGTGCTTGCTACACATAGATTGAAATATAATTGTTCTACTCTACGCGCGTATGCACCTACGTCCTCATTGTTTCTCATTCGTACGGAATTTAATGCTACTTGCAATGAAGATGTCGATTGTTGTGGTTCAAATGCATCTAACAGAATTAACTTAATACCCTCCCAATCACTGGTGTCCCTATATCGACATACATTTAACGCCTGATCGAATAACTTGGTGTTAATAAATTTCATAAGTATGGGTAGGTCATCTTTTTCCACGGCTGAACAAGCCAAATCGCAAGCCTTAATAAATTGGTACACGTCCCTTTCACCGGTACAGGTGGGGATCATAAGGGTGGCTTTGTCTAACGGAATTTTGGTAGGCATTTTGATTTTTCTAGTTCGTTTAACTGGTTCTAACTGTGTGTGTATAATTCCTTTCTGAGTACGAATACCTATTTGTCTTAGTTCAGTTTCACTGACTATTATCGGTCATATACTTGTATTCAATAAATTATTTTCCCTGATAGCCCCTAAATATTTTTCCCTATCAAAATCTATGGAATATTGATAACCTTCTTCTGTATACTTAAGTCAATTAATAGTTCCTTATTATCAGCTATAATAGTTATATCGTTATTTGTATCGTTCTTAGTTCCTTCGTTCCTTAGGGCTAGATGTTGCTTTACTATGTTGCTTTAATTCACTATCTTTATCTCAGAACTCGTTGATTTAATTAATACGACCTTCCTGATTTATTAATTGTACACTTTCAGTTTCACTATTAGTTAAAGTAGTATTATTATCCTTTTGACTCATTAATCAATAGTCATAATCATTTAATTGAACAAACGTAAACGAAAACAGAATTAAAATGTAATTGACACGCTAGTATAAAATTATTTAAATCGTACGTAATAATTAATTCGCTAATGAAATTCAATCAAATAAATAAAATCTACAGAACGTATAATAACAATTAAGTTATTAAATAAATCAGCAAACGATCAACTATAGATAATTAACAACAATTGTTATTAGTTATCCACAATCAATCCGACCGCTTCAATAATTCAATTCAAATATTACTTATTTAATAATTTATTTAAATTTTAAAGTAAACTAATTAATAATAAGAATTTTGACTTAACTTGTCTAACTTAGAATTAATTTAATTTAATTAATTAATACGATTTAAAATTAACTTTAATTTAAATAGTTACTCTTAATTTTTTTTTTTTGCATTAATTCAGATTAATCAGCCAATACGACATCTATTCAAAAATAGTAACTCTTATTAACTGTACTAATTGAATTAATTATATATTTTTTTTTTTATAATTTAACCTACTCTTTTCAACACGTAAGGACTTATTTCGGCCTTGTAAAATAAAATTCAAAATATAGACTCACTGTCTTCAAATAATTCAAAAATATCAGGACTTACTGCACGGCCTATAAAATTCAATAATATCGACTTCAATTGTCGTAATAACTTAAAAACACGTAAGGACTTACAACACGGCCTATATAAAATCAACAAAATAACTCGACATCAACTGTCGTAAAATTCAAATAACACAAAGGACTTACAACACGGCCTATATAAAATCAATAAAATAACTCGACATCAATTGTCGTAAAAATCAAATAACACAAAAGGACTTACAACACGGCCTATATAAAATCAATAAAATAACTCGACATCAATTGTCGTAAAATTCAAATAACACAGAAGGACTTACAACACGGCCTATATAAAATCAATAAAATAACTCGACATCAATTGTCGTAAAAATCAAATAACACAAAAGGACTTACAACACGGCCTATATAAAATCAACAAAATAACTCGACATCAATTGTCGTAAAAATCAAATAACACAAAAGGACTTACAACACGGCCTATATAAAATCAATAAAATCTCAACACAGACAACAATTGTCTAAATAAATTCACAAAATACAAGGACTTACTTCACGGCCTTTAAATAAAATTTCCAGTTACAGACATCAATTGTCTCAATAAAATCACAAATATAAGGACTTACTTCACGGCCTTTAAATAACATTTCCAAATACAGACATCAATTGTCTTAATAAAATCACAAATATAAGGACTTACTTCACGGCCTTTAAATAAAACTTCCAAATAAATTCTCAATATATTCCCCAATATATTCAGCAATAATACTTAACCCCCTTTTATTAAAATAAAATTTAATAATAATTCCTAAGTTATTATAATGACTAGCACGAATTATTTCAATTAATTACCTCTAAATTAGAAATTGTTACCTAATAACTTCTTAAATAAATTCAACTATTTATTCATAAACATTAATTAATTAATATAGTAAAATAAAAATAAAAATGTTTCTCAAAATAATTATTCTCTGAAATAATTAATAAAATAAAACAATTGTTTTCTTTATTTGTTCACTAAATAATTAATTTGAATTTCCGTTGTACTTCAATATCTATTTTTTTTTTTAAAAAGTATTTCATTTAATCTATAAAATTATTATTTAACTCAAATTATTATAATGCACAACACAATTGAATTCGATTAATTGATACGTAAAATAGAAATTGTTCAGCTTAAATAATTTTAACTATTTGGTATAAATGTTCAATAATTAATCGATCAGAAAAATTTGTATTTGAATATGAAATTAAAATTCCGAACAGTTAAACTGTTTGAATTAAATCGATTGAAATTCTATTGTAAATTTAAATTATTATATTAATTTACTTAAATGATTAAAATGATTAAAATGAAATTATTAATTTAATTTATTCAAATGATTGAAAATTTATTTTAAAATCAAGGTACTATTTTAATTTAATTAAATATCTGACATTAAATTGAAATTTAAATTATTATGTTAAGTTTAAAATTAAATTATTATTTTAATTTTATTTAACTGTTGAATAATTTTATTGTAAAATTAAAATTTTATTTTATTTTATTAAAATGAAAAATATTGAGTTAAATTAAATTATTAATTAAATTATTTAAATGATTGAATAATTGTATTGTAAAATAAAAATTTTATTTTATTCTATTAGAATGAAAAAATATTGAGTTAAATTAATTTATTAATTTAAATTATTTAAATGATTGAATAATTTTATTGTAAAATTTTATTTTATTTAATGATTTGAAATTCTAAGTTAAAACAATTTATTATTTTAAATTATTTAAATGATTGAATAATTTTATTGTAAAATAAAGTTATTATTTTATTTTATTTAATGATTGAAAATTCTAAGTTAAATTAATTTATTATTTTAAATTATTTAAATGATTGAATAATTTTATTGTAAAATAAAATTATTATTTTATTTTATTTAATGATTGAAAATTCTAATTTAAATCAATTTATTATTTTGAATTATTTAAATGATTGAATAATTTTATTGTAAAATTTTATTTTATTTTAATGATTAAAATTCTAAGTTAAATTAATTTATTAATTTAAATTATTTAAATGATTGAATAATTTTATTGTAAAATTTTATTTTATTTAATGATTTAAAATTCTAAGTTAAAACAATTTATTATTTTAAATTATTTAAATGATTGAATAATTTTATTGTAAAATAAAGTTATTATTTTATTTTATTTAATGATTGAAAATTCTAAGTTAAATTAATTTATTATTTTAAATTATTTAAATGATCGAATAATTTTATTGTAAAATAAAACTATTATTTTATTTTATTTAATGATTAAAAATTCTAAGTTAAATTAATTTATTATTTTAAATTATTTAAATGATTGAATAATTTATTGTAAAATTTTATTTTATTTAATGATTTAAAATTCTAAGTTAAAACAATTTATTATTTTAAATTATTTAAATGATTGAATAATTTTATTGTAAAATAAAGTTATTATTTTATTTTATTTAATGATTGAAAATTCTAAGTTAAATTAATTTATTATTTTAAATTATTTAAATGATCGAATAATTTTATTGTAAAATAAAACTATTATTTTATTTTATTTAATGATTAAAAATTCTAAGTTAAATTAATTTATTATTTTAAATTATTTAAATGATTGAATAATTTATTGTAAAATAAAATTATTATTTTATTTTATTTGAATTAACTTAAAGTACTGAACAATATCTAGCTTACTCTATTAAAACTAATTGAAACATAAAATTCCTGAAAATAAAATAATTATTTTATTTTATTTAAAGGTTTGAATAACTTTTAATTTATTTAAAATAATTATTTACGTTATTTCAAAATAAATTATTATTTTATTCAAAAGTAATTTTAATTTAATCTTCGAAAAACTATTGATTTATTTTATTTAAACAATTGTAAAATTTCACACAATTTGTTTTATTGAAACGAAAATTCAAATTCCTAAAATTTCCTATATAATATAACACGACTAATTTTTATTCACTTATTATTATATACTATGGTCAAGTACTATACCATAGGAGACGAACACCGATATTAATTATATTGCAGTATACTGCATATACTCACAACAACGCAGCTGGTACAGCGGGTGCTTCCATTTGGTTACTGTTGATTGTAGTTGGCTATATTACGTAGTTGTACAGGATTCTTTCTCGGAGTTGCTGGAAGGTGATCAATTCTCCCAACGGTGATCCAGTGAAGAATTTTCCTCCTTGATTGAATTAAGAAGATTGGAAAAATTTTCAAAATTTTCGAAAAATTTCAAAATGTTGTAATTGTTTTTCTTTTCTTCTTAGTATCTTTTGAGACACCCTGTCCACAGCGCCAATTTTGTAACGAACCAACTACTTCAGCTCAAATAATGGAAGTGTTTTGAAATAAATTAACAAGTTGACTGTATGAGATATGTATATTTATTTGTAATTTAAACGTAAATATTCTAAGTCCAAAATAATTAACTAATAACTTGGTAAACGAGATGTGACTTAATAATTGACTTGGTGGTTTCTCTGCTGGTGCTCGTCTGATGGACACTTGTCCATCGACGTACCTCGTCGGTTATTCCTAATAGCTCCCTCCTATGGCATTTTTAGTATAAAAACGGTATATATCTGCGTACTCCTGAGGTCACCTTTAGACGTCATTCGTATAATTATGTTATTTTAGGAGTATATATTTTGTACAAAGTCATGATCTTTTACGCTTATTATAATATTCGTTTTTCCTAGAATATGGATAATGCGTGCATATACTTATCACGTGTTGTGCGGTACCGTTGATGTTATTACTATTAGGCTTTCCGGGATTACTGATATTACTACTATTAGTTTTATCGATGTATGCCGCCCGGGGTTACGTGCTCCCTGCAGCATTTATGTCTATTATTGAATATATCATTATTATTATTATATACGTAGTCACAGCTCGTTACAGTTGTGTAACTTTGTTGTAGACATCTGTTTGATGTCATATGCTAAAAAGCTGGATTTAAAAAACACACACATTTTATCAGTCAACCGTGCAAGATCGCTGTTGGAAAAAAGAGAAATTGGTGAAGTGCATAACAAAATTACTTTTACTCAGGACAGTACGGTTATTCTACCATGGTTACTTAATACTCGTCACTTTATAGTAGTTATTATAAATTTCAAAACCAAAGAGTGTTACATCATGGATCCATTTAATCCATATGACACAGAAAGTCGATTAGCAATAGCTCGTTTCAAACAGGTATATAAAATGTTGAAATCAGATGTAATGTACGGTTGCGACAGACAACAATGTCCACCGTTATCACATATTCTATGCCCTTTAAAAAACGTTCCACAACAAAAAGATTCATTTAATTGTGGAATTTATTTAATATACTACGCATTTAAAATCATGGACAGTTCTGAGTTCAGTTTAGACTTTAATCCTCAAACGTACAGAGAATATTTAAAAAATTATCTCTTAAAAAATTCTGAAGACATGAGAAACGTATGCTTATACTGTAGCCGACATTCAAATAAGCACCGATGTCTCCCCGAAGATGACTGTGTAGAATGGGTGTCATGTTCTGTGTGTTGCCGCTGGATAGCGATAAATTGCATCCCTAAAAAAGACAGAATTGATAATTATGAAATCAATGATTTCTACTGTTTTTTCTGTCAGAAATGAAGAAATGAAAATATATAGAAATTATTAGACTATAGAGTAAAGCACGCTACAAATTGCATATCAAAATTATAATTAAATTATTTGAGTTACTTTTTTATGAACATTTTCATTACATCTTAATTATTGAGATGTTAAAAACATTACCCAAGTCACAATAAGATAAATAATAGATAATGACAAATGTCTGGTACAGTATGTCTCAATATGTTATATAAGTAGGTATGTGTAAATTACTTTACACAGAAAGGTTAGGTAACAAAAGATAAGTTAAACCTAGTGGTAACAGTAATTTCATCACAATCATCTGACATAGTTTAAACACAATTTGTAACCACACCAGTAATGCATTTAATATATTATCTGACTTTTAATTCAATTTATTCATGCATAACTGACAGTCCACAGTCTGGTTCAAAGTGGGACGGCATTTAGTGTTTTACTTAGTAATCTATTATAACAAATGTCTTTTGTGTGTGAATGTAAAATAAAAACACTTAAGAAATTATGAAATATTCAAACAATATCTATAAAAAGAAGTTATTTGTATGTAATAATATATTTAAAACAACAGGTAATGCACCTATCTAATAAGATTATTATCACAGATTTTGGATAACTTTATATTTCTTGCATTCTAAGAAAATGTTCTACACAACACATAGGTACCAAGTGTAGTATTATAATATGTAAAAAAAAATTTACACGGTTTTGTCAAAATGCTATTGAGATTGTTTCTAGGAATTAATGAAAAAATATATATATACAGAGTAAATTAAGAAATAACCACAAAAAGATACCAGATTTAATTAATTTTATTAGCTGTTTCAAACTAGTCTTGTTACAGTAACTTGTAAAATAAGTTAATTCCAACACTCATTTACATAAGTATGCAAATCACTAGACATAATTTTAAAACACAATTTGTAACCACACCAGTTCGTGCTTTAATTTAATTTATTCATGCATAAATGACAGTCCGCAGTCTGATATTTCAAGTGGGACGGCAATAAGTGTTTTGATTTGTTTGATTTATATTGAATGTTTAAAAATATACTCACTAGACATTTCAACAACGATCAATCCAATATAAAAGGTACAATCAATATGGTAATCATAATTGTTGACATCTCCAAAATACATTTTTGATGAAGTTACAATTCTGAAATAAAAATGTGATTAGAACAATTTGTGGAAATTTGTTAAATAGATAATCCTAATCAGCAATTAAAAAGATAAATTTAGTTACCTTAGGTATCTGTCTATTAAGACCTAAAGTCAGTCTTGTAAAGAATACTTTAATTTTGTATTCTGAATACATATTCGAATAAATGAGAATTAAAATATTCAGAATAAGTATTCAAATAGTTCTTAAAAAATATATTCAGAATACATATTCGAATACTTTTTTTCAGTACTAGTTTTTGTCAGTTTTTGAATGGTTGGTAACATTTATTAATTAATAATTAAAAATACATTGTAATCATAAGTTTTGACTGCAAAATAGACTCACATTTTATCCTTGATTTATGAGAAGTAGATTGTTAACGCTAATTGTTAACCTAACCTAACCTAACCTAACCTAACCTAACCTAACCTAACCTAACCGCAGTTATACTATTGTACGTTGGTTTTTGGTTGCTAAGCTCCTTGGTAATTAAATAGTAAATAAATCGATTATTTTCTTGCAAATATGCTACGCTCCCAACATCTTGTCTTTGGTCCATCAGTTCCCCAACTCTCTTATAAATGCTCCTATATTATATTTCAATACATAAATTAAAAACATTAACGATATGTTATCAATAAAACTATGTTATTCACTAACTTGAAATATATGGCAATACCAGCACTCATACGCATATCTTTGGGCACACAATGTGCTAGAGCAAAGTCTCCCGGCATATTCATGATTGAGATATTTATCTCTTCCACGGTGCCTTGGTTAAGCGCCCTGCAAAAAAAACCAAAACAATTAATTTACAAAAAATAGCTTTTATCTTGTTAATAAAAGTATTTACAAATTCCCTTTAAGAAATCTTATTTTCAAGCTATTCATAGGCATTTGAAATATCACTGTTGATAAAAAATTGTTTGCCGATTTAAAATACTTGGGAACTGAATACAAATTTTCTTATAAGTTGGTCTAATAGCAATTCAAAAATGATCAACGGAAATATATAGGTACAATTTTTTCTTAGTATTAACATTTGAAGTTAAAATATTGCAAAATAAAGATGGGGTACGTGTGTAACATTTTTTTTTTTTATGAAATTTTATGGAATTACTGTGAAAGTCAATGTCTAATATATACATATTTATAAAGATTATAAGTTATTTAAAATGAGTGCAATATCTTTTTTTTTTTATTTTTATTTACAATAAGGTACTCCTAGCTTATCGAAAATGTTACAATTGTTCCCAAACTCAGTAGGGGAGTACCTTTGCTGTATTAATTTAATATAATACATAATTAATAAGTATTTACATTATACATTTGTTTCAGTAACTGTAAGAAATAATAAAAATTCTATTGATCAAGATATATGAAATTGTATATGACTAATGCCAAGTTTTGTGAATAAAAATATATTAATTCTAATTAATTTGTATCAGTAGTATATATGTACCAGTCCTGGGACAGTCCATATTATATCAATAAAAGATCACAAAGAAAACAATGTACAAAAAGATCAGAAAATCGAAATGCAATAATAATTAAAATATTTTTTGTCAAAACTTATGAAATGCAAAAACCCCCAAAATATTTTTCATAATACTTATGATATTAATAATGAAAATCGAAATGAAAAATAGTTCTAATCTTTTTGATTTTGATTTCTAATCAATGTATTGAGATGGTTTACAAAATCATTTCTGTCTATATTTGTTTTATAATGTCCCCAAGCTAATGTATCAATACTATTTTCCAAAATAAATCTTTTATCATCATAAACACTTAAAGCTTTTTTGTTTTGTTCTACAGTAAAAATATCATGTTTCTTAGTTCTAAATAAATTTTGTTTAACATATTTTGATTCTTTTGTTAGTAAGCAATTTTCAAAATCATTAAAACATATTTTATTTTCTACAACATTTTTTTTAACACCTTTAGCTTTTTTAACTTCTTTTTCACTATCTAATATTCGATGTGAATATAATTTTGATCTTAAACCTATAAATTCAGTCATAATTGTTCCATTCAATTCATCTTTAAACTTGCCTAAAACTTTTTTGTTAACTAAAGGTAAACCATAAATATTATCTTTTGGATAATCTGAAGTGTCAAAATGATCTAACATAATTTTCATATCTTGATAAAAATCATTAGTTTTTATTTCTAATATAAGTGAATCTGTATCTGTATATAACAATCTAACTTTATTTCCATATTTTTTCTTTATAATATTATAATAAAAATCATACATTAACATTTTAGATAAATCTAAAATACACATTCCTACATATATTGGTTGATTGAAAGTGATTTGTGTTCTTTTCATATGTACTGCAGCTAAATTTTCTGTAAAAATTGTCCTTTGATCAAAATTTGGTTTTGAAATTAATTTTTCTAATTGTTTTGCATTAGAACATAATCTTATATCAACATGATTTCGAACATTCATCATACTACGTCCATAAACACTATTATTCATTAATTTGAAAAATTCTTTTTCAAACTCATTCTTAGCTTCTGATCTAAGATTAGTATTAAAATCAATATACACTTTTAACCAAGGAGATTGGCTAAATTCTAACACTCTATGAATTTTCTCTATTTTTAAACCTAAATTAATATATAATTTTAGTGTTTCATAATGTATTATATATTTTTTCTTGTCATACAAAGTTGTTAATAATTTTGGGAGTTGTTTACCATCAAAATGTCTTTCCGGTGCTAAAGGGAAATCTGAATGTAGATCATGAAGTTCTTTAGGGTAAGTTAAATCGACTTCTAAAATATAACCTTTACGTGATTTATCAGAAATATTCATTACATCAAAATCATTCAGATTATCAATCCATTTAAAATCTCCAGTAGGTAAATATTTACTCATTGCCCAACCATAAAGATTATTTGCATCTAAGCATTGTAAAAATATTGACTCATCCTCTTTTTTAAATTTATTCCCCATATGTTTATTGTTTGCTTTTGAATACCTTTGACTACATTGAGACAAACCACCTCTGATTCCATTTTCAAACATCAACATTTGATCAACATCTGTTAATAAATCTAATTTTACTTTTGTCATTCTTAACATACAATCCCATGCAAATGATGGTGTTGTGTAATACCACATAGGATCTAATTTATAATTTTTTAAAGAAATGTCTCTAAAATTTTCTATTATATCTGTTAACAATAAAGTATCGATTTCGTTATATAAATTAGTGAATTCACACATATTTTTTACATTAAACGCTTTCCAAATTTTCTGTGAGTTTTCATATTCCTCTTTAGTTATATTTTTATCAGTGAGAGAACTATAAAATTTTTCAATAGGAGGTAAACATGTTTCATTAAATTTTTCTTCACAATCCATATACTCATAAGGATAAGCTAACTTTCTAGTAACTAAATCTAAATGTTCTTCGGGAAAATATTTACTAAGTTCTTTAAATTTATTTTTAAATTTGATTTTGAATCATTTCTTAAATTATTTGTTAACTTTTCTATAGAACTAGGTAAAAATTTGAATGAATCTATAAATCTTAATTCTGTACATATTTTTATGTTTTTACCATTCCTAGTTACTACACGTGACATCATTTTTGAAAAAGAAATATATTTTTCCTCAGTATTTGCGAGCAATTTTATTCTTTCATTATCGTTCCCAAATTCTTTTATAAATAGATGGGCATCATAACCTGAAAGATTATGAAAAACAATTGGAATAAAACATGGATTTTGATAATTAAGATTACAGATTGAATGTGCTGCTCCTCTATATTCTCCAGTTAAGTGGTCATGATCCCGAACTTTTCGCATATTTTTATTTTTATTTTCTATTTCGTTTTTAAGTTTATCTTCATACAATTTAAATTTTTTAACATCATCAGTATTTTTATAATATTCAATAGTGTCCTTAATTATTTTAATTTTTTTCTCTACCAGTGGAGGTAAATCAGATAAATATCTTTCACAAATATGACATTTATCAGATTTATTATAATTATTTAATTGTTTTGTATTCAATGTTTTCATAGGAACTATTTTATCATATAATTCAGAAATACTAATTTCTTCATTTTTCATACATTCATAAAATACTTGAGCTACGTTTGGACTAGAATATGTTACAGGAGGTTTATAATCACCATTACTATATTTAATATAATAACAAAAATTATTAGGTATATGTTTCTGATAACAATTAGTAAAAGCCTCTTTATCACTTGGTTTACATGTGTAGATTGGTTGAAGTGTAGCTTCAAAGTCAGCCATAATTATAAAAGGGACTCTTAAAGAATTATTATAATTTTTAAATTCTAAAGTTTTATTATAGGGTTCTGGTAGAACTATTTTAGCAGCTTTATTATTAGCACAATAATATTTATGGTCATTTAACTTATTTTCTGTATCAAAACTATTTAAACACATTTTACATATAAGTCTTTTATGACCATCTTTTGTCATTTGACTTCCACAAAGTTTCCATAAATCCTTAATCCAACAATAATGACCTTTATTCTCTTTATTCACTTTATCCTCACTTAAATACAACAAATCTATATGATTTGTTTTTTCGTTTGGAGTTACTTCCAATGGATCAATTATGTGACCATCAATAAGACAGTAAATATTAATAGAAATATCTTTTGTTCTTTTAACAAATTTCGGAACGTCTGTGGTTTTTACTGGAAATTCAATATCTTTAAATTCTTTATCAAATTCATTTTTAAAGGGAATATATTTTGTTACTCTTTCTCCATGTTCTTCAGCAGGATGTAAAGCAGAGAGTATTGCCCAAAGAAAACATTTATCATCTTTATTTTGAACATTTATAATAGCTTTTTTATTTCCAATATGTTTAGGTAATGGAATATATGAAGAACCCCTAAAAGGAACATATTTATTTATATTTATTCCCAAACTTAAAATTTGATGAAGTCTCCATTGAGAACCTCTCAATATAAAATCTTCTTCTTCTTGTACAATTTTAATTTTTACTTCTGTATAAAAATCATTTAAGTTAGAATTTTTTGTTAACATTATATTTTGTGTTTTAAAATTTTTTTCCTCATATTCCATATTTTTTTTCACTATTACCTCTCTTATATATAGTAAATAACCAAATATTAACTTTTAAATTTTTCTTTTTTAATTCATGTTTAACTCGTCCTATTACTGGATTATCTAAACGATTTAAAAATGTTTGTATATCTTTAATACCCATATTATTTTTAATAATATAAGTTTTTAATCTACTTTGAAATGCTGTTTCTTCATTTTGTAAAATAGGTCGAATCGTGTTGTTTTTTTCAAACATTTTTTCAGTAAAATTAAAAACTCTATGTGCTTTGGGCTCTCTTGATATTCTTGGTCTTATACCATTATTTTGATGACGAATAGACTGCAAATGTTTAGACCAACTGTTGTATTTAACAGTTATCTTACAAATATCACAAGTTTTATCTGCAGGTCTTTGTATGCTCTCTTGTCTTGTTCTTACACTTGTTGTTGTTGTACCTCTGTATGTTCGTCTAAATCGAGGTATAATTGTTTGATCTGGATCATTGTTTTGATGTCGAATAGATTTCAAATGTCTAGACCGATTTTTGTAACTAACTGTTAAGTTACATTTTTCACAAGTTTTGTTAACCATTTTATTATTGTTAACATTTCCATTAACACTTGTTTCAATTTTTTTATTATCCATTATTTATTATAGATAATATTATTGTTTTTTTAACTTCAATTTTTTAATAAAAATAATTTTTATTAAAAATAATATTTAAATAATATTAAGATCTCATATTAAATTCACACATTTTAATATTTCCTAAATCTTGAATAAACTTAATATCATCTAGAAAATGGTGAGTATAATCACCTGTTGCAATAATTTGATCATTGGCTATATGACAAAGTTCTAACCAAGTTGGTGAATGTAATAGTTTAGAAACATAAGGCTTTCCATTTCCAAAACCATCATCTCCTTGACTAATAATGAAAATATTTCCATCAATTGGAATTTTATTTAGATTATATTTAATACTCTCAGAATATTCATAGTATTCAAAAGCACAAAATTTCACATAACATTTATTATTTTTTTTTTGTATACTTTTTTTTATTTCATTTTGCATTACTTTCAAAAAATTAAAATTTTTTAGTCTATATTGATTAATTGGTACACCATTATATTTTGTATTAACTCTACAAGGTAAAATTGTTTGATCTATATCATTTTTTTGATGACGAATAGATTTCAAATGAGCAGACCAACTTTTGGAACCAATTGTTAAATTACATTTATCACAAGTTTTAGCAGGATATATTTTTTTATTTAATACATCCATTTTATTATTGATATCAATTTCTTTAACTAAAGGTTCAATTTTATTTAATCCATCCATTCTTTATTATATAAAATATTATTTTTTTTACATTCAATTTTTTAATAGAATAATTTCTATTAAAAAATATCATTTAAAATTTTGTTTTTTGTAACTCTTGGTTATAAAAACTCCCTATAATCTCTTCATTGTTTAAATCTATAATTTTATAAGTAATAGGATTTGTGTATAAAATTTCATTAACTATAAATATTTCTTTTGTCCAATTATTACTATATTTATTACCAAATGTTTTTTTAGAAGCTGTTATTCTTACTCTATCACCTACACTAAATTTAATTTTTGGTTTAAGTTTGTTTTTTGTAGAAAATAATTTATGAAAAACATCATCTTCGTTAGATTTATTTACTTCACAAGGTCTCATACCAATAGATCAATGTATGTCTTTGAAATTATATTCATATATTAAACTTTTTAAAATTTTAATCCATTTTTTAGAATTTGTAACTTCAAAATGTAATCTCATTTTACTGTTTAATGTTCTGTTAAATCTTTCAATAATTGACGATTTTTCTTCATTTTGGGTGTGATACATTTTAATTCCATATTCTTGCAAAACTTTTTTAAAATGTTTATTTTCAAATTCCAAACCTTTATCTGCGTGGAGTAATTTTGGTGCTTGATGATTTTGTGATATAGCTTGTTTTATTATTTTTTGAAATGTTTCTGAAACATTAATTCCATCTTTCTTTTTGAGTTCTAAAGCCCAAGAAAATTTTGAAAACGTATCTATAACAGTTATTATATAAGAATAACCCTCATTTTCATCAGAATAATTTCTCATTATAACTAAATTAGCAGCCCATAAATCATCAATACCATTAGTAATTATTCTTCGTTTAGGAAATTTTTTTCTAACTGGTTTATGAAGTTCTTTAGCTAATATCATTTTATCTGTGTCATTTAATTTTTTATTGGAAATATCATGTCCAATTGTAGGATTTTTTATAAATTTACTTTTATTTGTGTTACATTTAAAACATATTGATGAAATTCTCCATCTACCATTAACTGTTTGAATTTTATTTGCATTAATATTTTTTGTTTGAATTTTACATTTAAGACAATATATAGTTTCGTTCATTTTTTATATTTATATTGAAAAAAATTTTTTAAATAGAAAATTTTTAAAAAAATTATTGAAAATAAAAAAAATTTATATTTTCTAATATAAATAAGAAATGGAAATGGAAAAATTTAAAGATGCTTTAAATAAAATGAACAATGGATATACATTTATAAAATTTAATGATTTGGAACAAGGAAAACCATACAAAGTAAATAAGTTCATAATGATTTATACAAAGTTTGGAAAAAGAATAAGTGTTGTATTAAACGATGAATATATGTTAAATTTACCAGAAAGATATACAAATGAATTTTCAAAAAACAAAATAACATGGTATAATACATGTTCGGAAACAAAATTGAATCTTATTTATAATTGTGAAAAAATTTTAAAGAATGGGAAAACAAGACATGATTTTGATTTTAAATAAAAAAATAAATTTACTTTTATAAATGGTATTTATAAAAGTTAAAAAGGGTTGTATTCATTTAAACAAACCTATTCACAATAATGATAGTGATCATTTTTTAGGTCTCTATTCATTAGTTTTGAAAGGCAACAATTTTATTAATATTGAATCAGAGTGTTGTATAACAATTAAACAGAATATAATAGATATAAAAACAGGTAGATATAGTATTGAACAATTGAACAAAGAAATAGAACCACTTATTATATCATTCTCTGATGAAACTAATAGAATTACAATTAAATCTCCTTGTTATTATAATTTAGATGAAAAATTAAAAAAATATTTAGGTTTCGAAAACAGTGAATTTGATTTTTCAATGGTTAGTAGTAAACCAATAATTTATCATCCTAATTCTAATGAAAATTATATAAATATAGAACAAGATTGTAGATTTAGATTAGGTAGAAATGGTGAAATACCAATGGACACAATTTTTAAAGGAATATACACAATAAATGAAATTGAAAATTTAATGAATTGTTACGATTTTCCTAAAATAACTCTTGAATTAATTGATGGTTTTATAAATATTTCAGCCTCAATCGGTCTATGTTTTGATGAATATTTATCAAAATGTTTAGGTATTGATTATATTGGAGATTTTATAACAAATGCAATCCCTATAAATAAAAGATGGCCTGCTTCATTCGAAGTAGCACCAGATATTTTTTATAAAATAATAGGTACAAAGAAAGTAATGATTTATACACAAGGTTTTATAAAAAATATTAAAGGTATTATTTCTACTAAAAATAGTAAAACTGAATTAAAAGGAAATTATTCAATTGAGCATTTAAATATCTTATTCAATTTGATTATGAAGTTGGAAAATAATGGTGATTACATTAAAATAACAACAAAAGATTATTTTTCATTTGATAAAGATTTAAATTTAAGTTTAGGAGGGATTGATACAATATATACACATTATGGAGAAAATTCATCATTAAATAATAACAACAAAATATTAGAAGTACATTGTAATATAATTGAGAATCTATTACACATGATATTGATGAGCTATCTCATTATGATGAAGTTTTATTTTTATTTCAATATAATTCTAAAAGTGTTTTGATTAAACCTCATAAAATGATATATAGACCAGTGAGTAAAAATCGGTTTCAAAAAATAGAAATTTATATTTTAGATTTGAAAGGTAATATTGTTAATTTTGATGAAGAATTTATTGGTGTTCTTGATCTAATAAAAAAAAAATAAATATGAAAAGTTTTTTTTCAAGATAAAATATCTTGAAAAAATAAAGTATGGAACGATTTTTTTTATAAAACTTCCTCAACTATTCCTCTTTCAATATCAAACGTATACACTGCACTAGAAATTAAACAAACATAACAAATTGTGTTCTCAGGTAAATTTTTACTGAAATCTACGTTTAAAATTAGTGTACAGTTGGTGACCGCAATTTGACTTTGGTGTCTACTCATGTTAACAACAAAAAATGGTCTCTTTTTAAACATTTGTTTATCTAAATACATTAATGGATTTTCTTCATGTGATTTATAATAGGTTTTTTTATAACTCATATGATCTTCATATGCTTGACAAATTTTCAAATCATTAAAATCAAGATTTTGCAATTCATTAGGATATTTTTTTCCATTAACTTTAAAAGAATAATTTACAACATTACAATCATCAAAAAAAGCAGCATTACTATCTTGATTGTCTAGTTTATTTTTTTGAAAATAAACAACACCAAAAAATGGATGTTTATTATTTCGATAATTAGATGATAAATCGTATCTTATATTTTTTCCAGTAAGATTTCTGATTTCAATACATTGCCATTTTTTAAAATCTAAAATAAACGGTTTCTTAATTAATTCATCAACTATTTGAATTTTTGTTATTTCATCATATTCGATATTTTGCATTTGAACTTTTAATTCTAAAATATTAACTTTACCACGTTTTGCTTTAACATTTTTTGACTCTGCTGTAGCTTCAGTGTTTGTTTCTAGAATCAATGCATCATCATCAGTATTTCTTGTAAAAATTATTTCAAATCTAGCATTGTAAATTTGTTTTATATCTTTCATTGACCCTAAACCTAAGTGTGATAAAGGAATGATGAGCTCAACACTTCCTCCTCCTTCAGATGTAGATTGAAATCCTGAATTTTGTGTAGGACCATTTCCATCAACAGTATAACTCATATAACCTTTTACTGTACTTAGTCTTCCAGTATTCTCACTTTCATCTATAATTTTATTATTTAATTTAATTGTAATTTTTTGAAACGAAAATGCTCCACTATTATCAGATAACATAACATTAGATTTTGCTGGATATTTAGTACCATCTTCTTGTACATATTCAAGTAATAAATAAAGTTTTGAATTTTTAACATTCAGAAATTTATCTTTACCATCTACTATAACTATTGTATTTCGGTTAGGTTTATTTAATTCTGTTGTGATTTGAGGTATATAACTTTCATATTGGCTATTTATTATATAATTATCATATTTATTTAAAATATTATCCATTTCTTATTTATATTACCAAATATATATTTTTTTTTAAATAAATGGATAAAGTAAAAGTAAAATTTTTTATTGAAGATGAAAATAAAAAAAAATCTTTATTTGAATTACCTTCACGTGTTTTAATTATAGGACCATCTGGTTGTGGTAAAACAACCTTGTTGTATAATCTGATTATAAATTATTGGATTCCTTATTTAAATCTATATATTTTTACAAAAAATATTGAGCAACCAGTCTATAAAAAAATAAAAAAAATATTTGATGATATACCTTCTATAAACACACATTTTTCTAATGATGAAATAATATCTGTAGATGATTGTGAACCAAATAGTTTAGTGATTTTTGATGATTTTCTAAAAGAAAAACAAGACATGATAATTGAATATTTTATAAGATCAAGATCAAAGAATATTAGTGTTATTTATTTAACACAAAGTTATACTTCAGTAGATATAAAAACAATAAGAAATAATTTGAATGTTTTAATTGTTTTTAATCAATCAAATTATTATATTGAAAAAATATGGTCCGATTTGATTAGTGAAGATGTACCTTTAGAAAAATTTAAAGAAATTAATAGAACTTATTGTAAAAAATATGATAAAAAAAGTAAAATAAAAACATATGGTTTCATAACAATAGACTTGATAAAAAATTTAATCTATGACAATAAAGGTAATAAGATTTTATATATCGATGAATGATTATGTTTTAATTTAATTTTGTATAATAAATGGATATCAAACAAATTCAAAAAGAATTAAAAAAAAAAATTAAAAAAAATGTTACATTTGAAGATCAAACACAAAACAATTCCAAGGTAGGAAATAATTTAAAAAACACATCAGATGTAAAGATTCAGACAATAATTAATAAGAAAAAAAAATTACAAAATAGGTTTAAAGATGTATTATTAAAACCTAATGAAAAAGAGACTGTTATTATAAAAAAAGATGATGAAGGTGAAGATGAAGATAATATTAAAAAAGAAAAAAAACAATTAAAATCTACAGATGTAAATAAAATAATTAATCTTAAAAAAGATTTACAGGGTAGATTTAGAAATAGAGTTGTAAAACAAAAACATGTAATTGAAGAACAACAAAAAAAGTTTGGACCAATAATAAACGCATTAACAAATGTTAATACAACAATGAATGCAGTTAAAGATGTTGCTATTAAAACTGAAGGAGACATTCAAAAATTAAATAAACCCTATTATTATCAACCTAGAAATCCAGAATTAAAAAGATTAACAAGTTCAGAAGAGACTTTTGGAACTCCAAAATATTCTAGTCAAAAATCAACAAGTAATTCTCCATTACCTAAAAATGTTATAAACTTAGGTGCTATTTCGACAAGATATTTACCAACTGTAAAAGATACTAATTCTTTTGGAATATATTATAATAAAGAAGATGATATTCATATGATTGGAAAAGATAAAATAAATTTTGCAAATGATAATATAATTTTAAATGGAAAAACATATACAGGAACTCTAGGTTTGTGGAGATTATTAACTCATGTAGATACTACCAATCCGAAATTTTATACAGATGATGATTTTAATATTTATAAAAATATATTAATTGAAACTAATTCTATATATCAAAACAATGATCCTTCAACGAAAAGAGCTAAATCAAGTCGTGGTGAAAAATATAATAATATGATTAAAAACATTTGGAGAGAAATGAATGGAATTAAAACGAATGAAAATAATGAAGAAACTATGGATAATAAAAAGAAAGAAAATACTGATAATAAAAAAAATAATAAAAAAATTAATAAAAAGAAAGAAAATAATGAAGATAATGAAATTATGGAAAAGAAAGAAAATAATGAAATATTAGCTGAAGATAATCAAATAGGGGAGGGTTTAAAGAAATACACAGAAAATCGAATTGAATATCGTTATATTAGTAATGTAAACCAAGTGATAGATAATTTACAGTTTATTTCTGCAGAGGAAAGAGCTGGAAATAATAATTTTAAAAACGAAAAACTTGGTATTCTTCATTTGTTTAAAATAATTATGGAAAACCATATTGATACTCCTGAAGGTATTGAATATTTACTAAAATATGTAACTTGTTTACCAAATGGTGTGAAAAATATATCAAAAGAAAAAATAATTAAACGTATACATTATATATCAATTGAAGAAAGTACAGGAAATAATATTTACCATGATGAAAAACTTGATATTCTTAATATTTGTATTAGAGAAATGGAAAAATTAATTGATATACCTATTATTGGTGCAGATTATTTATCATCATATGTTTCATGTTTACCAAAGAAAATTATTACAGGTTCAGGAATTGTTAATTTTCTTTTGAATTGTTCAAGTTTACCTCAAATACATTGGCCTGGTTATAATTATTTAGGACCGGGAACAAAGTTAGAAAAAAATAAAAAACCTATAAACAAATTAGATGAAGCTGCGAGAGAACATGATTATTTTTATAAAGATAATAAAGATACTAAAACAAGACATATTGCTGATAAAATTTTAGAACAAAAAGCAATGGAAAGATTTTATGATCCTCATAGTTCTATAGGTGAAAAAACTGCAGCCATTTTTACAGCAAATGTAATGAATGTTAAAAGACGATTTGGAATGAATTTAATTTAATTTATTTTTTTTTGTATTATAAAATGAATCTAAATTTAAATAAAAAACAATTTAATAAAATATTGGAAGCTCATAAAAATAATAAAGATGTATCAATTCTAATTGAAAATAATCAAATTGATAGTGGAAAAAATAAATTTATTCTTGAGCCAGAACAAATATGAAAATTAAAAAACGCTAAAAAAAATAATACCAGATCAAGATTAGAACTTAAACATGTTCAAATTAAAAAAGGTGGATTTTTACCAATAGCTATTGCTGTGATTGAAGGCGTAAGTGCTTTGGCTGCAGGTGCAAGTGCAGTTTATACAGCAATAACTGATGCTAAACATAAAAAAAAATTGGAAGAAGAAACAATTCGACATAATAAAGAGATGGAAAAAATTAGATCACAAGGTTCTGGTTTGAAAAAAAAAAAAAAATATTGAAAAAAAAATTAAAAAAATGAATAAATTTGAAATAAAAACATTTAGAAATAATATTGAAAAATTTGAAGGTATTTATACACGGTTTTGGATTAAAGAAAATAATATAAAAATTGACTCATTGAGTAATATAGATATAAATTACTTTGGAAATAAAATAAAAAATTATAGAGGGTGTTTTATGTTAAATGAATTACCTACAACACCATGGGAAAATGAATGTGGAGTATTTAATTTAAATGATTCTACTCAAAATGGTTCTCATTGGGTTGCATGGAAAAAAATAAACAATACATTTAAAATATATTTTGACCCATTTGGTCATATAGTTGGTGAGCCACCACCAAAAGAACTTTTAAAATATTTGGGTAAAGATAATCTTTTTTGTACTGTTTCCCAATTTCAATACTATAATGATCCACCTATATGTGGTCATTTATGTTTAGAATTTATTGAAAATTATAAAAAATTTATTTAAATATCATAATTTTTTTTAATAGAAATATTTCTATTAAAAAATAACGAGTTAACGAGTCGTTTTTTTATGTTAACGAGTCGTTTTTTTACGTTAACGAGTCGTTTTTGTATGTTAACGAGTCGTTTTTTTTACGTTAACGAGTCGTTGATGTACTCATATGTATGTTTTAATAAAAACTTAGTTTTATTAAAAACTTATATTATAATGAAATTAAACTTTCACTAAACAAACTACGTAAATTAATACAAGAGGAATTACATGATTCGAATAATAATAATTAAAGTGTAATGACCTAGTTTTAATAATAATATGTAACTCGACTGATTATTTTTTAACATCCTGTTGTGGAATGTTATCTGCTGACTACTATACAATGTGAAGTATACAGTGTGATGTATACAGTGTGAAGTATACAGCGTGGTATAATTATACTAGTTTAATTTTATTTAAATAGTGTTACATAGTATACATTACATGCCTAAGCATTGTGGCGCGGTGGGTTAAGGCGTGTGTTTTGAGACTGAACATATTAGGTTCGAATCTGACTGCAGCAGATTTGTTCCTACTGTGTTTGTTCTCGTAGTAGGATTTTAAATTAGGTGGGGGGCATTATAAAGCCGGCAATTGTAGCGCTTCGGGTGATTGGTGATTTACATGCGAATGTAGGTTGTCACGTGGTGCGGCCTACGTTGTCACCTTGATTTGTATCTACCTCAGTCTTGTTCCAAGGCTGACGTATATAATGTCCACCTCTGACTTTAAATTCTACAAATAAATACATGTCTAACCCACCACGTCACAGTGCTTAGGTAAAAAAAAAAATATCTCTGTTGTACAGACAACCAGTTAAAAAAAATAAAAAATAAAAAAAAAAAAAAAAGTGAGAGGTGGCCACCATTCTGGATGTCTGTACAACACAGATATTTTGCAATTAATTGTTTGCATTTTTTTTATTAATAATGAGTTCGTATAATTATACAGAGTTAAATATTACAAATCCTATATTTCATTTAATATTTTATAAAATCAAAGCGGATCAACACAGATATGTGTTATATGCTTATCTACACTACATATTAAAAGTTTACCCCCCGCTTCATATTTTTCATTTAAGTATAACTCCGTTGCTATTTATGTTGGAATGTTTATTTTTACATCAAACATTTTTGTTTTTAATTCTTTATAAGTCCCCCTCATAGTATCATAGTGTAAAATCGTTTTCAAAGATTTTTAGATTTTAATTAATTAATTTCATAAGTTTTACGAAAAATATTCTTGAAGGATTAATATAAGTGAATAAACTCCTGATCCACTTATATGAATATCCACTTATATTGGAATTTAATAACACGTGCCCCATTTGGGCACGTGTTAAATATTGAACATTTTTTTAATAGAACAATTCTATTAAAAATTTAATTAATTATATTATTATATTCTAAGCATTTTGTGATCGGAATCTGTACCTCCCATGCTAAGACAACATATTTTAATATTTCCGAAATGTTGAACAACACAAATATCATGGAGATATTTGAAAAAATAAGTACCGGTTGTATTTATTAAATCATTAGCTATTTTACAAATTTCAAGCCATGTTGGCGATTCTAGTATTTTAGAAGCATAAGGTTTTCCATTTCCAGAAATATTGTGTCCATGATCGACAATTAAAATATTTCCTTTAATTGGAATTTTATTTAGATTATATTTCATAATTTTAATATTTTTATTATTATTAGTATTATAGTATTCGTATTTACAAAACTTAACAAAGATTTCATTATTTAATATTGAGTTCTCTATTTCGTTTTGCATTTCTTTTTCTTGTAATTTATTAAAATCTTTGATAGTTGTTTCCATTATTTTATTATTTATTATATTTTTAATTTTTAAATTAATTTTTTCAATTTCTTTTTTATACATTTTTGCATTTAGATTTTTATTTTAAATAGAACAATTCTATTAAAAAATATTTTAATTATTATTGCATTTAGATTTTCTTAAAAAATATTTTAAGAAATATTTCATTTGGAATTTAATTAATTAATTTCATAAGTTTTGCGAAAAATATTTTAATTATTATTGCATTTAGATTTTCTGATCTTTTTGCACATTGCTTTCTTTGTGATCTTTTATTGATATAATATGGACTGTCCCAGGACTGGTACATATATACTACTTGTATCTTATAAAGTATTGATGTATTTAATTTTATTTTACATAGCTAATTATTATTATTTGATCGTTTGATTATTTATCTAATAATGTCAAATATTACATTAAAAATATTAAAGCTACCATCTAATATCGATGAACTTATGTACTATTTTCAATTTTAAACATCGTAATCATTAAATATTATTTAATATTTAAATATTTTTATTTGTATTTTTTATTCATAAAAAAAATACTTTTTACTGATCCAGAAAAATAGTTTTAAATTTGTGACAAGACATATTATAAATCATGAACATTCAAATACTTATTCAAAAACTAACAAAAACTAGTTGTGAAAGTATTCTAATAGTATTCAAATACTTTTTAAAGTATTCGAATACGTATTCTTAATACATTTATTCGAATATGTATTCCGAATACAAAATAAAAGTATTCTTTTCAAGACTGCAAGACACCTACAAATTAGTAACTCCAATTAATACACTATAATGATGACCAGGAAATGAAAATACACTGAATACATTTTTTTTTTATATTTTATAATATATTACATCATATCTTCTTGTTCTTGCTGTTGTTGTGGTGGCTGTTGTTCTCCCTGCTGTTGTTGTGGTGGTGGTGGTGGTGGCTGACTTCTCTGCTGCTCCCGAGCAGCCAGGGCAGCTTCTTCTTGCAATTTTTTGGCGTACGCGATAGCTGCTTCGGCAGCAGAAGCTGCCCTGGCTGCTCGAGCGGCAGCCTCAGCGACCGGGTCTCTGGTGGCGGCGGCATCCACGGCACGACATTGAGCGGCGGTATGGCCCCGCTTGAAACAAACGGGGCATTCTAGAAAATCAAAGGAATCGAAATTAAAACATATTATCCATGATAAAATATTAATTTGTTTTTTTAATTTAGACAATTTCAGAAACATTAATCATTTCATTCCTTTAGATTGGGAGACATAAAACATATTTTAAACAAAATGTTATAATGTACGAAGATCAATGTAACTAGATAATTAAATAACATCACTGTTTAATTTATAATAATAAACATGAAATAAAAAATCAATATTTTAACTTTGTGTGAAACCAAAACAAAGTTAATGCAACCAAAGTACATACAGGAACATTTTGAATAAGTTATTTTGTATAGGTCTACTAAAAAAATGGATAGTTAACAGATAGATAAAACCTCCTTTCCCCGAATACAGTGATACGTATAAATTATATAAAAGATTATGGTTATTAGTTCAAAATTCAAATCAATTAATTAGCTACTTAGTAAATATTGAATACCTAAGTATTAAAGAAAAAATTATTTACACATGTTTTAGGCATTGTGAAGGTGGCGTATTACATGTAAAATTGACGTATTGATGCATCTCAATATAAATTTTCCGTACATAGAACTAGACTATAAAAAGGTGGATAAGTGGATGTCGCTCTGCTGTACAGTAGGTTACAAGTGGGTCACTGTAATGGATGGTGTTAAATTTGAATTCAATGATATAATATCATTGTATAAAAAAAAACGTCAGCCTATGATATTACAAAGTATATTTAATGATATTATTGTGAATAAAGTAATTTATATATAACCTATTTACGCGGAGCCTTGTTTTAAATTTTAAATCCTTAGCCATAAAAGTTAAACATTTTATACATTTTTAACTAACTACAAAATAATTAATAAATTATAAATTTGATAAAAAAATATTGTGCCTATGTATTTTCAATATTTTTCAACTGCTATTAGAATGATATATCAGGAGCCTTATATTAAAATTTCACGCTTTTTTACCCAACAAATAAAATTTTATTGGTATTTATAGAAAAAAAAACTAAAAAAATTGAAAACTGACAATGTCCGTAAACATTTAAAAAAGTTATATTTTCAAAATTTTTATCGTGTTTAGAAAATGCTAATATAAACATTCAGTCAAAATTTCATGTCCCTACGGTCATTTGTTTTAGAGTTACACCAAAAACCACAATCGATTTTCTCGAAAACAGATTTTGCGTAAAAATTCCCGTTTTCCTTAATTTTTCTTTTGTTTTTCACGTCACTTTTGAAAACTACTGGGAAATTTTTACTTTTGACCCCTCAAAGTACCAACTAGATTCACTTTCCTATCAGAAAAATTACTGTTGAAGAAAATCCAAGCACATTTACTGTCCTAAAAGGTGATGACAGACACAAAAATAAAAAATAAAAAAAAAAACACACATCATTGTAAAATCAATACATTTATCGCTTCGCTCAGAATCTAAAACTATTAGTTGGTATTATATGATAATATATTATATACTTACTATTCCTGTTGGGAGTCTTACCGCCGCCCGCGCCACCACGACCCGCCTCTGCCACCACCACCACGGCCGCCATAATTATATATATATGTTGTCATCTAAACATAAGTTAAATTATAGGCATAAAGTTTAAATAATAAATGAGACAAAATATTTCAATATTTATATACTTTTTATCAGGGCCTTGCACCCGAATCATTTATTCGGGTTTCGGGTGCTGGATGTATTTGGGTGTTCAAACACCCGAATAAAAATTTTAAACAAACATTTGGGTTTTCAAAACTGTTATTATTCGGGTTAATATTGGTTAATATGGGTGCTGAGAAATCTGGATAAAACAGAACTTTTGATGACCCCCCCCCCCCCCCCCCCAAAAAAAAAAAAAAAACAGAAAGTGTTCATGTTTATGTTATTTATAATAAAATATAAATGTTTTTACCCCAAATTCGCAACGTTTGTTTTTAACTAAACTAGGTTAATTAATGTACAGTGAGTTACCTTTTTTCTATGAACTATAAGAAATAAGACAATGGGAAAGTAATTATTTAACTACCTATTCGTTTTATTATAGGCATTAGAGTCCACGTAACTCATTTTTTTTTTACTATATAACATGTCTAAAATCTAAATAGGTACTGGAATTAAATAACATACTAGCATATTTTAAAAAAAAAAAATTGTAGGTACTTATTAAAAATATTCAGAAAAATTTTATTTGATAAGCAAACAAAAAAACAGTCATCAAAAATCAAAATGTTTACAAGGCTTTCTGTGGTCAAAAAATAGTTAACTTGCTAGAGCCTAATCCCATTTAAAAGTAAATACAAAAACATAATGAATAGGTATATTTTGCAAAATCAACAGTCACAACAGATTGATATTTTAATTTTGCATAATGTTACGTACCTATTATATAACAGAATAGGTATTGATTATTTTGTGATGACTTAAAAATTAAAAAAAAATAATCTTTATAAATATTATGAATAATATTATTATACTATAACTAAAAGGTAATATAAAAAAATATATAGGTATTCAAATGAAATAATAATAAAATTGAAAATTGAGTAGGTACCTACGTATAGTGAGAGGCACGTCGTAGACTCGTAAACCGAATGTGATACAAATTACAAATGTACAACTTCCCACATGCCAAGTCGATGGATATAATAAATAATAAAATATTAAAATGTTTAAAATAGATGGCCATACTGACTGTTGAGCCATAGACAAATAAAATAAAATATAAATTATGATTTCGTGATTTAACCTAACCTAACCGAAAAACTGGTGAATAATAAATATAGCCGCGTATTACGATATTCGAGTTACTAAATTAGATATTATAGGACATAGGTAATTCCGCTATGGAAGTTCGTCGCAAATAATGAAATAACACAAGTTATTATTATAGTTATTAGTGTTTGGTATTTTGGTCACTGCTGTCAATACTTTCAGTTTTGTTGAGACCACGTCTATTTTATATTGCTATTGGCTATATTTGGATTTATTTTAATAATAAAGTAATAAAGTAATAAATTATATCATATAATAGGTATGATAAATAATTAAATACTCAATATTTTAATCAGAATCAATTAAATTATTTAACATTTTAATGGATTTTATTTTCAAGAAATTACCTATGATTGTTTGTTAGATTGTCCCTGTTATTATTATTGTTGAATATTTAACTCCACAAAATCGAACTCACCACAAGAAATACATACGAAATGATATTATGTCGCATGAAGAATGAGAAAAAAAATTATTCGGGATTTCGGGTTAACCCGAATATTTATTCGGGTTTTGATTAACACGGGTGTTTTGAAAACACTGAAAACAGAATCATTCGGGTTATACGGGTTTCGGGTGTTTGATTTTTTAAAGGTGTTTAGGGGTGTTAGGGGTTCGGGTTAAATCGGGTGCAAGGCCCTGCTTTTTATACTTATAAAACAATAATTAATTGAGTAAACTTAAATAAAAAAAAAATGTTCCCATTAAAATTAAAAATTGTTTACATTATTCTTTATTATACTGTTGTTTTTTTTTTTTATATATATACTTAGTTACCCTATTTACAATTAATGTAATAAATTTGAATTTAAATTAACCAAGGAAAATTAAATTTAAAATACAACACTTGCCATAAATTGAAGGAATCTCGAAGCTACAAAATAAAATTATTGAATGCTTAAGAAATATATATATATATAATATTTTAATTTTTAGAAAATGTATTTCGTAAAATTGTATTCTTTTAAAAATCATTATATTTATTTAAAATTTAATCGGTGTATAAAGGTACGTAAAATATTAAATATATCATATTATTATACTAAAGTATTCATAAAATAGTTTTAATAGTTTTAATTATATTCAACATTGTACTTACGATTTGTGTGTTCAGTTGTGTTCAGCGAAGTGGCGAGTGCGTACTGCGTCGTGCTAAAACCAAATTGCAGAATGAATGATGTTCAGGCAAGGGTCAACCCCAACGGCTACGCGGCGGCGGCGGCGGCGGCGGCGGAGGCGGCGGCATAATATAATGTTTATTAATACCGCCTTGCCGCAGTTGAGTGTCTCCTAGTGGCCAACGATCGCACTTAATTTTGACAAATTCCCCATACATGTATTGACTGGTTTTGTGGTTTATCTAGCTATTTTTTTAATTATTTCCGGCCGTCGATCATCGCTTATTGTATATTTTAATATCATATTATATATAATACTAATTATATTTTTTAATTGAATTATTCTTTCTAACATAGGCATTAGCCAATTTCAACGTAAAAACCAAAGACTTTTTGACCGATTACCCTGTAAGCTTTATATTGTAGTTTGTTAATCGTTATGGTCACATAAATGGTACACATTTTATCATTATCTTAATATTACGGTTTTCCGTTCAATTATACCTGTACATTAATACAAGTTTGCGTTGTGAAGCAGTGAGTCGTACGCTTTTAAAAATTATTAACTAACTATACCTACATCTGTTATTGTGCTTTAAATAATTTAACTTCTAAATCAAAAAAAAAAATTATAACATGTCATTGGAGTTTGTAAAAAATCAACGGGGAAAAGATCTCCATGTTCATGGTGGATTTATTTATAAAAAAGATAGAGAAGGTAAAGAAAAAATGATATAGAGATGCAACGAAATTAAAAATTGTCCAGGACGAGCGCATACAATGCAAGGTACCTAACCTATATATTATTTCTTTATGTATTTATTTTTATTTTTCATATTTTGATGATGTCAGACACAAAATTACTATAAATAATTGATTATAAATATAACTTACTCGAATAGTTATGGTTTTTTTTATAAGAACCTACATATTGTAAATTATTAGTGACCATTTTTTTTAACACTCAATTGTACTTGTAGGCGATATAATAAAATCCATAGATCATAATCATGTACCAGACGTTGCAAAAATTGAAGCTAAGAAAGGAATACACTTGTTGTTGTGTAATCTAATAAAGGAATATGCAACAACAACAGTAACAACTACAAGAGCTATACTGGGAGAAACGTCAGCACAGGTTAGGTAATTTATAATTTTTATACATTTTAACTACAAAATAATTTAATATTGTTCGTTTAATATTGTTTTAGTTACCATGTGCAGTGGTAGGACAGCTACCGAATATTAAATGCTTGAAGAAAACAATACAGCGGTCTAGAAAAATGGTGGAAGCCAGTCCTGCAAACCCTCAATCATACAATTTTGAAATTCCAAATAAATTTCAAATTACGTTAAACAGTGAACAATTTTTATTATTTGACAGTGGCGATAATAGTAATTATGACGATCGGATTCTATTATTTTCAACAGAAAAAAGTTTAAACGTATTAAGAAATTCGGATCATTGGTTTTCGGATGGAACGTTTTCATCTTGTCCAAATTTATTTGGTCAATTATATACGATTCATGCAGTTTACTCTGGTGAAATGATACCGTTAGTGTATGTTTTGTTTCCCGATAAAAAAGAAGTAACGTATAATAAAATGTTTCAAGCATTAAAATCCATTAAGTTTGATTTATGTCCGAAATCATTTACAACAGATTTTGAAAAAGCAGCAATGAACTCTATCAAAAATGAATTACCAAGTACAGAAATACATGGCTGTTTTTTTCATTTTAGTCAAGCAGTTTGGCGAAAAATTCAAAACTGCGGATTGACAACAAAATATATAGAAGATGTAAATTTTGCATTACAAGTTCGAAAATTAATAGCGCTGGCTTTTATACCTATTGACAAAGTAGTTAATTATTTTGAAGTTTTGTTGGAGAGCGATTTTGATATGGAAAATGAAAATATGTTAACTCCACTAATCCTATTTCGAAACTACGTGGATCGGAATTTTGGACAGGAGAGGTCGACGTCGACAACCGCAATATCCTATCGAAATATGGAACTGTTCAGAGTGTCTTGAATCTGATCTACCGAGAACCAATAATAGTATTGAGGGCTGGCATAATGCATTTTCGGCATTTAATAAATTGTAAAAAACCAGTCATATGGAAGTTTATAAGTGCATTGCAAAGAGATGAAAGTTTGACAAAGGTAATAAAAGAACAATTAATTGCTGGGTATGCACCAACTAAAAAAAAGAAGTACAAAGACTCATCCAAAAGATTAATTCAAATATGTACAAATGCAAGTGACTTTACAATCGACGAAGTGCATCAAGGGATTGCGCATAATTTAAAATTTTATAAATAGTAAATTTAAAATTATATGTTTTTTTACTTTTAATTGTATTTTTATTTATATTAACTTATTATTCTATATATTTCTAATTAAATAGAATAAATAAAAATAATTTATTAAATTATATTTTTGTTTTGCGTCAAAATTGACTTGCACCTAAAAGTGGTGGCGTTCAAATTGCATGCGTCGAAATGACGTATGCGTCCAATTGTCGTTCGTCCAAATGGCTGCGTCCATTTGACGTGCGTCAAGATTGCTGCGTCGAAATGACGGGACACCTGATTTTACAGTGAAGTGTGCATTTTTAGATTCTGAGTGAAACGATGAATGTATTGATTTTACAATGATGTGTGTTTTTTTTTTTATTTTTTTTTTTATTTTTTTATTTTTGTGTCTGTGTACACGATAAGTAGTCGAAATAATGCTTCGATTTTCGACTTCAGTATCTTGTTCGATGGGAAAGTGAATATCGTTGGTGCATTGGGGAGGTCAAAATTTTAATTTCCCAGTAGTTTTCAAAAGCGATGTGAAAAACAAAAGAAAAATTAAGGAAAAACGGGAATTTTTACGCAAAATCGATTTTTAACAAAATCGATTTTGGTTATTGGTGTAACTCTAAAACAAATGACCGTAGATGCATGAAATTTTCACTGGTTGTTTATATTTGCATTTTCTATACACAATACAATTTTGAAAATAATTTGACTTTTTTTGAACTGTTTACGGACATTGTCAGTTTTCAGTTTTTTTAAATTTTTTTTCTATAAATATCAATAAAATTTTATTTGTTGGGTAAAAAAGCTTGAAAATTTAATAGAAGGCTCCTAGGTTATTGTTTCAAAGGCAGATGAAAAAAATTAAAAATCCTTAGTCACAGTTTTTTTTTATACACGTTTAAAGTTCAAATCTTGAAAAAATACGGAAAAATCACGAAAATTTGCAAATTATTTTGAGTTAGAAATTCATAAAAAATTTTCTTTTTAAATCTAAGATTTTAAAATCTAATACAAGATTCCTCATAAGTTTGTCTAACTTTATCAAAAAAAAAATTTCTACAAGAAAGTCAAATTAAATTTTTATGAGCGTTTTAAATTCATATTTTTACAACATTAGATATTCACTCGATTTCTCATGTACCGATTTCCTTATTTTCTTGTAATTCAAAAACGAATAACTGTAGATACATGAAAATTTCACTGAATGTTTATATTAGCATTTCCTATACACCATACAATTTTGAAAATATTTTGACACTTTTTGAGCTGTTTACGGGCATTTTCAGTTTTCAATTTTTTTAGTTTTTTTTTCTATAAATATCAATAAAGTTTTATCTGTTGGGCCAAAAAGTGTAAAAATTTAATACAAGACTCCTGATATATTTTTACAATAGCAGTTGAAAAATATTGAAAATACATAGGCACAGTTTTTTTTTATAAGCATTTAAAGATCAAATTTGGACAGAATTTATCAAATTTATAATTTAATAATTATTTTGTAGTTAAAAATTTATAAAATGTTCAACTTTTATAGCTAAGGATTGAAAATTGAAAACAAGGCTCCACGTAAATAGGTTATTTATAAATTACTTTATTCACAATAATATCATCAAATATACTTGGTAATATCATAGGCTGACTGACCGTTTTCGCTCAGAATCGTTTTTCTTATACAATGATATTATATCATTGAATTCAAATTTAACACCATCCATTACAGTGACCCACTTGTAACCTACTGTACAGCAGAGCGACATCCACTTATCCACCTTTTTTTTTATTGTTTTTTTGTCGCCAAAAGACACCAGACAATCGACAATTTTTTACCGATTGAAAGTTATATTATAGTTTATTCCTGTTGGTAAACAAATTCTTGTTTGTACTTTGGTTATAAGCTAATCAGTTTTCATCAAAATCAACTTTTTATGTAATTCAACATTTTTATATTAGTATTATCTGTACATTGTTAAACGTTAAAAATATTTTTGATAGTCAAAATATTTTTCATAAACTAGGTATACAAAAAAAATTATGTTGGCTTTTGAAAATTGACTACTACGTTAGATAGTTAGGCAAGTTGTACTTAACCCAATCAAAAATGAAATACATTCGTCACCACCTTTTTAAGAGCTTTTAAACTTCAAATATATACAAGATTTTAAAAAATAACGAACATTTTAAAATTAAAAATGCATAAATATTTAATTTTCTTGTTGTGCATTGAATGCTTGTATCATCATAATTTTGTAGTTCTCTATTAACCCTTTAACGGGCAAACCTAATTTTCAAATACGACAAATAAGACAACTGTGGCCTCCATATCAGCCACCATTGAAGAGACCCGTATGATCAAAATTATTTTTGTTAATTCTAGTTTAACGGAACTGTGGCATAGATAGTAGCCACTTTTTTATCAATATAAAAACCGCCATAAAAATAAATCAATTTTTGTTTTGCTTATCAATTACGATAGAATGATAACATAATAACATGTGTTCAATAATTATTTAATATTATAATGGTGATAACCGTATTGATAATCATTATTATCAAAAGTGGCTTGTGTACAAGCCACTAATCGTTAAAACTTGTTAACATTTCAAATTTTAAAATTATTTTACGAAATTAGTGTGACTACCATTTACTACAACGTATAATCAATCAAGTAAGTACATATTTTAATTCTTTATACAATTTGACATAGGTTATATATCATAAATTATCGATATCAATGGTTTTATAGTATTTTTACATTCGATAAAAGTATAAAAAAAATATTTTTCAAAAAAAGATTATTTTAGATTGTTAAGTATTATATTATAAATTAAAATTGTATTAGTAATTTATACACCATTGGAATCGTTACAATCTATTGTTTTTAATGGTATAATATTTTCTGAGGTTAATATTTGCGCAAAGAAGATATAGTGCAAATAGTTGACATTTATTGATAACAAAAATGTAGTTATACTCATATTTTTTTTTATTATAGTAGTTGTATTTTATATAGGTTATTATTTTTTGTTGTAGCTTCTGAATAAAAATGCCACATATGTCACAAATTGACATTTTGGAAATATTAAATGGTATTTCAGACCAGCAGGCATTTGATTTAGACTTTGGAGGCGACAGTGATGCCGAAGATGTGCTTTGTGTTTCAAGTGCAAGTAATACACCAACTAGTACAACCAGAGGTAGTAAAAGAAAAAATGCATTTAATGGTGGTCCTTCTACAAGCCCTCTCTCATCTTCCTCATGTAATATTAATTCACATGATGACTCTAATTTATCAACCATTTCTTCAGAAGTGCCTAAATTATCAAGACTTAGATCCAGGAAATTAAAATCTGCAATTAATAGCAATGCCCTACGAAGCTCATCTGGCTCTGAATTTGATGACAGTGATTTTGATCCTTCATATGAACCGATTTCACATATAGATACAAATGATAATATATTAGCAGAAAATAGTGACAATGAGAATAATATGTTAAATATATCTGAACCATTAAATATAGAAAATATGGACCTCTTAGTTGATTTTATTGAAAATTCAGATGATGATTCTAATTATATAGAAGATAACAATGAAAATAACATATTATTTAGTTTTTCAAAAGACCAACCTCTTACATCATTATCTTATGACTCATTTGATTTTAATGAATTTTATGGACCTAATGTGTTAGTAGACATTAAATCACCCATGCAAAACTTCGATATATATTTTTCTGATTTTTATCAATATATTGTTGACCAATCTAACTTGTACTCAAACCAATGTGGCAAAAATTTAAATTTGTCTATTATTGAATTTAAAGCTTTTTTGGGTATTCTTATAATAATGGGCTTTCATAGATTACCAAGTTTACGCCTTTATTGGAGTGCAAATGAAAATTTTTATAATCACCGGATATCAAAAATTATGACCCAAAAAAGATTGTTTATAATATTACGATATTTACACTTAAACGATTATAGTAAAATGCCTAAAAGGGAAAGTTCTACATTTGATAAATTGTACAAAATTCGTCCAATGATAGACCATTTAAATAATGTTTATTGTACAAGTTTTTCTCCTGATAGGAATTTAAGTTGTGATGAGAGTATGGTTGGATTTAAAGGGCGGTCTGGAATTAAGCAAATGCATATGCCAATGAAACCAGTAAAAAGAGGATTTAAGATATGGGCTATATGTTGTGCAATAACTGGTTACTTACTTAAATTTATTATATATGAAGGAAAAAAAGATTCTAAGGAAAAAGGATCTCTAGGTGAAAAGACAGTATTGGAAATGATTAATAACCAGGGTTCGGGACTTATAGTATTTGCATATCCATCATAGGTGATGTAAAACATAGCAGAGTGATCTACAAATACGTTTTGTAGTACAGAGAATTAAAATATGAAATTTTATTTTACATATTTTTGCATATTTTGGGGGTTTTTGCATATTTTAAAGGTTTTTGCATATTTTTTGCTTATTCGACGATTTGTAATGATTGGTGGTTAATATAATTGTTCAAAATGTATTAATTAAAATGTTGAACGATTAATTGCGAAAATTTGTTTTGTAGTAATACTATTTGTGTAGCTATCTGTCACAAAAATGTAGTACGTGCACTTGATTTATAAATACCTACTCAACAAATCGAAAACCATGTAGTTATCTGAGTTATGGTTAGTTTAAAAACGTCTGATATGTGTACTTATCTATAGGCTACATTCGTATCGCTCGGCAAGTGATTAAAATAATCTAATTTATTGAGATATCGATAAACTGCACCGGTACACCAGTACAATTACCTATTAGTTCGTTGTTTGTCATCGTGAGTTCGAGTTCGATTTATTGTGTGTCTGTGCGTTTCATAGCTTTAGTAAAATAATGCCAAAAGAAAAACAATCAGTATGTGGTCGTTTAAGAAGCTATGTAACAGAATTTGGTTCTGAGACTTTTTCGATAGTCGCGAACAGTTTATTTTGTAAAGTGTGTGAAATTCGAATAAGTTCAGAGAAAAAATTTAGTACTGTTAAACACCAAAAAGCTCTCAAACGACAAAAATACCAGGAACAGAAAAAAAAACAAACACTATTGACCAGTTTGCCAACAAAGTCAGAATTCAATACCGATTTATGCGAAGCTTTAATCGCGGCAAATATTCCTTTGAATAAACTTTCAAACAGTAAATTTCGAGAATTTTTAGAAAAATATACAGTTAAAAATATACCATTTGAACTCTGCGTAAGGGATATATTGATGATGTGTACAATAAAACTATTGAGAATATTAAAACTGAGATAGGTGAAAATAAAATTTGGGTCTCTATTGATGAGACGTGTGATGTCGAAGGACGTTTCATAGCAAACGTCGTTGTAGGAGTTCTCAAGACTGATAGTACTGGCAATATATTTTTACTACACTCGGAACAACTGGATAGAACTAATCATACAACAATTTGCAAACTATTTGATAAGGCAATGGGAATCTTATGGTCTGGAAGTATCAATTACGACAATGTTTTGTTATTTTTAACAGACGCCGCACCATACATGGTAAAAGCTGGATCTGTTTTAAAAAGTTTTTATACAAGAATGGTTCATACTACATGTGTTGCTCACGGGATTCATCGTGTAGCCGAAGAAATTCGAGGACAATTTGATGTGGTAGATAACTTAATATCAAATGTAAAAAAAAATTTTAGAAAAGCCCCTTCTAGAATTGTATTATTTAAAACTGAAGCACCTGGAATTAAATTGCCACCAGAACCCATAATAACTCGTTGGGGAACATGGTTGGATGCCGCAATTTACTATTGCGAAAATTTTGAAACGATTGTTCGCATTATACATTTATTAGACAAAAATGATGCAGTTAGTATTCAAAAGGCAAAACTATGTATATCACAACCGAACTTACAATGTAACTTGGCTTTTATCAAATCCAATTTTGAAGTGTTAACTGTAGCTATAAAACAACTACAGACACAATATGTTCCATTAACAGATTCGCTAAAACTTATAGAGGATATTGAATCGAAATTATGTAATTTACACGGACCATATGGAATTGCGGTGTCAAAAAAACTTGATCAAGTATTAATAAAAAACAAGGGTTTAAATAGTTTAAAACAAATATGTAAAATTATCACCGGAGGAGAGTCTATGGATCTTCGTTCAATAGCAGAAGATCTAACATGTAATGATCTGTCATTTTTCAAGTATGCTCCCATTACTTCCGTCGACGTGGAATGTTCATTTTCGGCATATAAGTGTATTCTAGCCGATCATAGAAGAGCCTTCCAGTTCGAAAATGTTCGAAAACATCTAATAGTTCAATGCAATCACAAAGGCACTAAGATTTAAATTACAAATTTTTTTATTTTTTTATTTTTTTAAATATAAAAAAATTAATATATTATATATACCTATTTATTAATACATATTATATCAAATAAATCTTTTTTGTTAATGATTTTTAATTTTTTTTTTAATTTTTTAGTGCATATTTTTAAGTTTATTGGGTCATATATAAGCGCATATTTTAGTGCTTTTTAGAGCTATAAGTCCCGAACCCTGCTAATAACTATCAAGATAAAGGATATTGTGTATTTTTTGACAGATTTTTTTCCAGCATAAATCTTGTTTCAGAATTACTAAAAAGAAAAATATTTGCTTGTGGAACTATGTTACAAAATAGAAAATATTTTCCTAAAACTTTATTAAAAGCAGATAAATCTCTTAGTATGGGTGATTATGATTTTGCTTCATCAGGAGAAATTTCAGTATATAAGTGGATGGACAGAGGGAAAAAACCTGTAGTTGTAGTATCATCTATTCATAAGGGAGAAGATATTACAGTGGTTAAGAGAAAAAATAATGTTGGTATTAGAGAAGATGTTAAATGTCCTAAAAGTATTGCTGACTATAATAAGTATATGGGCGGAGTTGATCATTTTGATCAACTACTAGAATGCTACAATATAACTTGGAAGTCTCGAAGATGGTGGATGAAGCTCTTTTATTATTTTTGTGATGCCACTATTGTTAATTCATATATAATGTACACTACAACTGTTAAACTAACCTCAAACAGAGAGAAACTTTTGACTCATTTAATGTATCGTTCTTTATTAGCTGATGAGTTAATTGGGCAATTTTGTAACAGAAAAGCTTTTTTACCTAAAAAAGTTATCCCTTCAACTAAAAGAAAGCCCACAGATGTTGGAAGGGGCCGTATTATATTAGCAGGAAATAATAGCAGACTCCAAAATGTAGGTAATCACATGCCTATTGCTGGAAAATATAATCGCTGTAGGCTCTGTAGTACTAAAAAAAAATGTCAAAAGATCAAAAATCCACTGCCAGAAATGTGAGGTTGCTCTTTGCTTGGATTGTTTTTTGCCTTTTCATTCACAATAAAATTTCTAGTTTCTACTCCAGTAAATTATGAATAAAAATTTGAATTTTTTTAGTATTATTTATTTTGTAAAAGTTTATAGAATGTAATTCTAAAAAGTATATAATTTTTATAAGTCTGAAAAATTGTTATAATGTTAATTTATTCAAGAAGTGATGTTTTTATTTTATATTTTTTTCAAGTCTGAAAAATTGTTATAATATTATTTGAATTTTTTTAGTATTATTTATTTTGTAAAAGTATATAGAATGTAATCCTAAAAAGTATATAATTTTTATAAGTCTGAAAAATTGTTATAATGTTATTTTATTCAAGAAGTGATGTTTTTATTTTATATTTTTTTCAAAAGTCTGAAAAATAGTTATAATGTTATTTTATTTAAGAAGTGATGTTTTTATTTTATATTTTTTTCAAGTCTGAAAAATTGTTATAATATTATTTGAATTTTTTTAGTATTATTTATTTTGTAAAAGTTTATAGAATGTAATCCTAAAAAGTATATAATTTTTATAAGTCTGAAAAATTGTTATAATGTTAATTTATTCAAGAAGTGATGTTTTTATTTTATATTTTTTTCAAGTCTGAAAAATTGTTATAATATTATTTGAATTTTTTTAGTATTATTTATTTTGTAAAAGTATATAGAATGTAATTCTAAAAAGTATATAATTTTTATAAGTCTGAAAAATTGTTATAATGTTATTTTATTCAAGAAGTGATGTTTTTATTTTATATTTTTTTCAAAAGTCTGAAAAATAGTTATAATGTTATTTTATTTAAGAAGTGATGTTTTTATTTTATATATTTTCAAAAGTCTGAAAAATTGTTATAATGTTATTTTATTCAAGAAGTAATGTATTTTTTTTTTTATATTTTTTCATAAGACAGAAATTTGATATTAGGTTATGTTGTTTTATTTGAATTTTTCAAAATGTTGTTTTAAAATCAAGTGATTTTTTTTTTTTTAAATATAATTTGGAATTATTTTATTATTATTTTTAATAGTTGAGTATTTTTCATGCAAAAACTGTGATTGAATTATATTTTATAGTAATTTAATTTTTCTAAATGTATGCTGCAGGTATGAAAAAAGTTAAAAGATCCTAATAATTCTAAGTCCAGTAAAGTTCATATTCCATTATAGTTTGGTGGCACATATTTCAGCCGCCACCCACAGGGCAAGATTTTGATGATACATCAATGTTCCCTTAAACAAAAATGTTACAAACAAGTAGTAGAATGGTAATAGTTAGCTAATTTGATGTTATCAAAAAAAAAATAGTTCTGCCCATGCACTGTCATTTTACAAGTGGCTTCTATAAATGCCACAGTTGCATTCATTTGTGATTCATTAATATTATGCTGCCCATTTACCGTACAAACATAAGTGGCTTCTAGAACAACCACTAACCTATAAAGGGTTAAATAAAATCCTATACAATATGTAAAATAACGTACACTTACATTTTTGATTCGTAAAAAATGTTATTTGGTCAAGTGGTACATCAACATTTTCAAAATGTGTAGGTAGTACGTGGGTATAAAAAGGTTGAGAACCGCTGATCTAGACTGATTGATACTCAGAATAATTTTTTTTATTTTAAACTACTAATTGTTCATGGCAGAGTTGATGGATTTCAGTACAGATGGTTTAGAAAATCGGAGTCTTTATTTGTGAAATATTTTCGTATTTCATGGAATACTTGATCAAATTTTAATTAAATTGTTAACTAATATTAGTTTGTATATTTCCAATTTTTTTTTTTTTTGAGTACCTATCTACGTTTAATTGTGTTTAATTTGAGGTTACAATGTACATTGTACAAGTTATTACAAATTAGTTAATAATATGATTTGTTTCCGAGAATAAACATCTAGATACCAGAACCAAAGAAATGATGAAAATAAAATAAAATAATTAAAAACATTTGTCTTTAGATGAATACGAAGAATTTAGTAGTGAAAATTATATTGATATGCCATCAAAAAATTTTATATTTACTTTACCGGCTGTCGAATGGCAAAAAATCCAACCAAAAGAAGTTGTTTATAAATTAATCATCAGAGTTCACGATCATACTTAGCTTTACAAAAAGGAAATTGGACACCAGTATTCGCCGAACATTTTGGGATACATATGGAATTGCTTTGTACTTTGACTTTCAAAAGGGCGAATGTTTATCCAATTGGACAAGTGTATGTAAAAGTTATAGGACGAAGCTCAGTATGCGGTTCAAATTTTGAAGGATCGGTAATACACAAACCAGCGGTAAGCACAAAGTAATAGTCATATTCTTACTATTTGAAAATTAACAATTTAATTCACTGATTCAATACACAAAATATTTAAATAAACATATATTTTAGAGTACTTATGGAATGTACAAACAGAGGTAATTTTCACGAAAAACACAACAATAAAAAAAGACGAATGGTTGGCCCAGCAAAAGAGAAAGAAACAAAACTTCTTTGTGAAAATGGAATTTCTTGTCAATCATATAAAGAATTAGAAGCTAATCGTATTGTAAAAATAGATAGGTAGATATTACAAAAATGTTCAGATTACAAATTCTTCAAAAATATTCTATTATATTTAATAAATATTAATATTTATTAATATTTTAACTCTGTGTAAATATAATTAAAATCATACATTCATAAATGTAAATAATAAATTAATTTGTTAAATATTTAGGAGCATCAGAACCTGCGATTTTACCTTTGGGAAATAACGTGATTCAGAAAAAATATGCGAGGGAATAAAAGAAATAAATTCAGATACATCCGAACTACATATTATAATTGATATTCTATATTAGGAAGGTAAATTAGGTTTTTAATCGTGAAGAATTTCTTATAAACATGAAACACATTTTTGATTTTAAAAATAATCTTATTTTGAATGTGTGATTATTCAAGGAAAGCGGTTATTTCATCGAATCATTCATCTGAGGCTGCAGCGCACGTAGAATTAGCAGAAATCCTTCAACTGTTGCTATATGGTTCAAGAACATATGAACTTAGAGGCGTTGAGTTACTAAGTATCAAGAAAGTATTTATAAATTCATTATTTTAATTATAAATAACAAAATTAATTTAGTTTAAATTAAAAAGATTAATTTCATAGGTACATAACTTTAGAAACCTTATTTTGATTCATTGATATAATATTGTGTTGTCTATGTTTTGTACATTTACATATTTAAATTTAATAAAACCTACCAACGATTTGAAAAAAAAAATCATATTTAAAATTATACCGAAAGTAATGTGATATTTTTTTCTAAACAAGCATGCAATCTATAAAAGTCTTATTTTAGATCTGAATACAATAAGTAATATTGGTGATAACTAGGGCTCGGATTTATATGTAAATACATATTTTCTCTGAGACATGATAAACTAATTTCGGCAAGTGATAAATTCGTTTCACAAGATTTTTGATAAAATGAGCTATATTTGATTTTACATATTTTTACATATTTTGCCATAAGTACATGTTTTTACATATTTTTCAATAATTCCATTTTTCCTACATATTTCGAAATTTTTTCATTTACGATTTATTATTTATTAATACAGACTTGCCCATGTTTCCAAAAGTACAAAATAGTAACAAAATAATACCAATTCTTAAACTTAATCTAATCTACTGTCGATATAATATGTTTGATATTTATGACCTCATAAAGATAACGATTTATTAAAACGTGTTCGCGTTTGAAGTCCTGACAGTTGACAGTGTACCTACAGTAACGAACGGGCCGTGTTTTAATTTCGTGGGTTTAATCTGTGTATTAAACAACGTCTTAATTTACGTGTAATTAATAATGCCGAAAGTACGATCATCTAAGACTTGCAAAGCAACAAAATATGTTGCTGAATTTCCGGATGAACAATTACAAAGTGACGGTCAAATTTTGTATTTTGCTGCATGTGAAAAATCAATAGCAATTGAACAACGATTTCAAGTAACACAACATTTACAAACTAATAAGCACAAAGAAAACAAAAATAGAAAGCTGACATCCAAACAAAATTTTTTGTCATCTACGTCTTCCTCAGTTTCTAATACATTCAACATCGATTTATGTCAAGCTTTTATTAAAGCTGATATTCCGCTATCAAAACTTCAAAATTCTAATTTAAAATCATTCTTGGAAAAATATACTGCACAATCGATTCCCGATGAAAGCACTTTAAGAAAAAATCATATTCAACCAATTTACAAAGAAACTCTTGTGTCTATTAGAAATTCAATTGGTGATGGACCCATATGGGTATCAATCGATGAAACAACCGATGTAGATGGTAGATTTATTGTAAATATTATTATTGGAAAATTAAATGACAGTAAATCCCAGCCTTTTTTGTTAAACTGTGAACAATTAGACAAATGCAACCACCAAACTGTTGCAAGATTTTTTAATAATTCTATGAGTATATTATGGCCCGATATAGTTATGCACGAGAATGTATTATTATTTGTATCTGATGCCGCGCCATACATGATAAAAGCCGGTAAAGCATTAAATGCTTTTTTCCCAAAAATGATTCACTTAACGTGTTTAGCACACGCATTTCACCGAATAGAAAAAACTATAAGATTACAATTTACAAAAGTTGACGAGTTAATATCTTCAGTCAAAAAGATATTTCTAAAAGCTCCTAGCCGTGTCGAAATATTTAAAAATATGTACCCAGATCTAAGCCTTCCTCCACAACCAATTGTAACTAGATGGGGCACTTGGTTAAATGCCGCTAATTATTATTGCCAAAACTTCCAAGAAATCAAAAATGTTGTTGCCGAACTCGATGCGACTACTTCAATGTATATTGAAAAAGCAGAAATTCTTTTAGAAAATAATGATTTAAAAAATGAATTAATAAACATTTCTGTTAATTATTATTTTTTGGTTGATGTCATTACGAAATTAGAAACTCGAGACTTAACTTTAGTAGAAAGTTTAAGTGTAGTAGAGGAAGCGGTAAAAAGAATTGAAAAAGTTTAAGGACCAATTGGCGATATTGTAAACGCTAAAGTTAAAAATGTACTACAAAAAAATTCCGGTCTAGCAGAAATGAAAGCTATTAAAAGTATTCTGACTGGTATTTTGTCTGAAGCTTCATTGGATGTTGAACTTTCTCCTTCAGACATAGTCAACATGCAGTATTGTCCTATAACATCACTCGAAGTTGAGAGATCTTTCAGTCGATATAAATCAATTTTACGACATAATCGGCGATCTTTCGAATTCGAAAATTTAAAAATGCATGTCATTATTAATTGTAGTCAAAATAATTAGATAGTTCGATAAATATTTTTTTTTATTAGTTTATTACATTTCATTCTATTATTAATTATTATTATTATTTTTTTTTTTTTTGATAATACATATTATACATTTTTTAGCACATATTTATGTACATATTTTTGTTGTATAAATACATATTTTGGTTAAATAAATACATATAAGCCCTAGTGATAACTGAAAATTAAAATTTTTGATTTTGATCCAATGTTAAAATTGAATATTTCAAATGCCCTGGAAGACGGCGAAAAAATGTATGGTGGTAAAATTGTAATTTTTTCTTTTAGGGGGCTGGGGAAATGTTAAAAATGGAAAAACGGTTTTTCCGAGTACAACGGGTGTCGCACAAATTCTGGTTGTAGTCGCACAAAATCACACTAATGGCGCACTAATGTTTGGAAAAAAAAAATGTCAACAATTATATTTAGGGGGGGGGGGGGGCTGGGAAACTGTACAACTAAAATACCTATATTTTTTTCCTATTCTGTATTAATGTTCCTAACAAGATATCTAACTTGGTGATATAGAAATGTATAATATTTTAATAATATTATTGACTAAAATTCAATGAGATATTTTTTTTTATAATTTTATATTTATTAGCTATTATTTTTGTTTTATCTGTTTTGTATTTAGTAGTTACCTATTATATGATTACATAATTATTAGATATTATCTTTAGAAAACAAACTATTTTCACCGAGACTTTTTTTCCTACCATAACATATGTCAGATTTCTACTTCAAAAGTGTCGTAGTAATTATATACTAATTTATTAAAACAGAAATAAAATTATTATTATCATTATTATAGGTGAATTTTACTAGCCATTTAACGATAATACATTGCATTAGCTATTTAAGTTTTCATACTATAAACTCAGTGGCGTGGCGACAAGATTTTTATGTAGGGGTGAATACATTTTTTTGGTACCCACCCACGTCCCATAGATTATAATACCCCCCTCCCCCCTTACCACTCCTTAATTTTTCTACACTCTTCTGTTCAAAAAAGTAAATTTTAATTTCTTATTATAAACCAATTATAAATAAAAGTTGTAAGCAAGAATTGTAAAATATTATACTGCAGTGTAATTACAAATGTCATAAGGGTAATTATAAATTATTAATATTATATAATATCATAGTAAAGTTACTATATAAAGTAGGTACATCTTCTTATTTTATACATAAAATTAATATATAATAAAATCTATTTTTTTTTTTATTTAAATAGCAATGCCTCCTTTAATATTTTTTAAGTGTTTGTATAATTGTTAACAGCTTCATCCTCGTTTATATAAATATTTCTTTCACATGATAGTAACATTAATGGTTCAAGTAAATTTTGTTTCATTGTAGATCTTAATCTAGTTTTAATCAACTTTAATTTAGAAAAAGACCGTTCACATGAAGCTGATGTTGCTGGTATTGTGCATGCATATTTATATGCTGTGTATAAATTTGGAAAGGCAGATATTAAATTATACGAATTTAATAATTTAATAATATCTAAAGCAGTAATTTTTGGTGCATCCGTGTTACTTTCAGTTTCAGTATCACTGCTAGAATCATGAAGTTCATCGTCATCATTTTCATCGCCTGGTTCTGATTTGTTATGTAACTTTTTAATGTTTATACCATTTTTAAGTTCCAAAAAGCATTTAGCAAATGTAATGTACTCCATTTTCAATTCATCAATTTCTATATTTGGAATCCAAGTCTTAAGATAAATAAAACAATCTTCAGGTAAAGAACATCCTTCATTTATTGAAATTAGTCGTTCATGTGAAAAAAATGATAGATCTGCCAAAATTTTTCTAGCCCCTTCAAATCTCGATGATATTGATGATATTATTTGATCCAAAACTGTGTTATATACTTCAATTTTATATCTATTATTTGGACTCAGGAATATTGTCTCATTTCCTTTCTTTTCTCCATCCATCACCTTTTTTATTATGTTTCGTTTATTTGGAAAACATGTCTGTTCTAATCCATTATCTTCAGCAAATTGTCTTGCATTGTCTAATAATTTATCTGCTGTATGATCTTCTCTCATATCAAATAGGTTTTTGGCACAGTTGTCTACCATTGTTAGAGCTTGAATAAAATCTATACTTGGTGACTGTAAGTAAAGAGATAATGGAGTGGTATACTCAAATACATTTTTCATTAATAGCAAATTAGTTACAAACATAAAAGAAGACATAACTGTTTGTAAATTTTTAGCAGTGGTAGAAGTTTCTCGATCAAGTGAAAGTGACAAATCTTTTAATGTCTTCATAACAGCTTTATATTTAGTACAAATAACACCTAATACTTGGTGATGTGATGTCCAACGAGTATTTGAGAAATTTTTAATTTTACAAATCCTTTCATTGGGATAATATATTTTCTGAGCTTCTATAAATAATGCTGTACGTTTTCGTGCTCTCATAAAAGATACTAATAATTGTAAATTACCAAAAAATATTCTAGTCACAGTATTTTTATCACACGTATCAACTACAACAAGATTGAGTACGTGTGCAAAGCACCAAACATATATAGCTCTTGGAATTTTTTCTTGGACCAATGTCTTAACACCAGAATAACAACCTTGCATACTAGCTGCACCATCATACGACTGTGCACATAAATTGTTTACCCAATCTATTTCAAAATGTTGACAAATATCACATAACAAATTGAACATTCCAAGTCCTGATGCATCAGAAGCAGTGTTGGGAAAGTTCCTTTTAAAAAGGAACTCGTTCCCGTTCCTCTTTCCTGTCCCGAAATAAGAACGCGTTCCCGTTCCTTCATGTTCCTTTTTTTGCAATTTGAGTGGTGGTCAATGGTGTATTTTGCGAACAATTTTTAAGTCAGAAATAATTGAACCGAGAGAGTTAACCGATTATTTCTGACTTAAAAATTTTTCGCAAAAAACACTATTGACCACCACTGAAATCGGTTAACTCACTCCTTTCTAGGAGCACCGATTTTTAACAAAAATGATTTGTCTTAGATTTTTTTTGTTATAATTCAAAAGTTGTATAGCGTAGACTTGAAACTTTATATATATACATTCATATTGCATAATTGCATAATATTATACATTTATATTACTATAGTAGTATAGTATACAGTGTATAGTGTGTACTATACACGATACACCACACATAGAGACATGCTATAGGTTATAGGCTTATAGCCCATAGGAGTATAGGACATAGTATGATACAACAATCTGTTTTTTTTTTAATTCAATTTATTTGAAAAAATATTTTTATACTGACATTTTGTTTTGTTTGAGAAGAACTAATTTGGCGCGCGGAACCGGAAACGACCCGGAACACGACACGTAGTCGACCGACGGCGTCGCGGCTCAGTTTTGGCGCGGAAACACACTATATGCGCTTCATAAAATATACTGTGGCACTCAACGTGTTAAAATTTTTTCATTATTTGAGGAACGGAAATTTTCGTTCAAGTTCCTTCAAAATAGGAACTCGTTCCCGTTCCTCGTTCCTATATTTTAAATGGAACGCGTTCCGAGCTTCGTTCCTATAAAAGAAACACGTTCCTCAAGGAACGCGTTCCTTCCCAACACTGATCAGAAGCTACCTTCATAGCTACCAACCTTTCTTCAACATCTCCATCTTCATTCAAAAACCGTACAATTAAAGAGAATTGTTCAAGGTTTGCTACATCAGTAGTTGTATCTATTATGAATGAATATACTCCAGATGTTTTGATTTTTTGTAAGATTTGACCACGGACCATTTCACCTAAGACGTTGAGTATTTTATTTTGACTAACATTTGATAAAAACGTCAACCGATTCTTTCCCTTTACATTCCTAATCTTCAATAAATGAGACGATAATACAGCATTATCTATTGATAATAATTTAATTAATTCGAACAATTGCCTTGGTTTTTTGATGTTTTACTTTCATCATGTCCTCTAAATGCCATATTTTGTCGTGACAAGTATAACAATGCTTTAATAATTTTTTTTATAATCTCTCGGTTTTCAACAACTTTAGAATTTAAACCTTGAAATTATGGAAGGTCAACTCTTTGATTGTTTACATGCCCGTCTTATTTCTGCTTGTAAATGGTCAGGAGTGGCTTCGTGATTTTTAAATGCATATGCCATGTGCTTCCAATCATCATAACCAGATTTAGCTAATTTGTAGCTTTTGCATTCTGTGGTTCCAAATAATTTGCATACTATACAGTATAGTCTATCAGTCGAAGGTGAATATGACACCCAAATCCTTTTAACAAATTGTCCAAACGCCATTTTTTTTAAATAATGTTCTTCATGAAATGAACGAGTGTATTTACCTTGTTTTTTCGTTGGAAACTTATGATATTTTAAATCGAATGGTGCAGGTTGACAAGGCGGTTGCAAAGCTACTTGAGCAAATAATTCTGGAGACATTGTAAAATTTGATATGAAAGCTGGATCATTTGGAAATTGAATAGCTAAAAAAAAGTTTTAATTAATTTCTGACTTCTGTACCATTTCAGTATTTATTATTTCATATTACCATATGGCAAAGATGCCACTGATTCAACTAAATCTTCTGGGGATTCGTTCTTCTCTAAGTCAATATCTACAGAATTTTTCTCTTTGCCATCATCATTTGCTTTTATGCTACTATTTTCAGCATTACAATTTTCAAAACTGGGCCACTCATCACTATATACACCTAAAAAAATACCATTTACTATATTTAAATTTATTTTATGCCATAAAAAATAATTGAACACTAATAACTCTTTACGCTATAATATTAGGTATTTAAGTATAGTTATTTTATGTATTTAATATTTTAAAGAAATTAATTCAAATATAAAATTAGTAGAAGAAAATATTATTTGCATATTTCTGAAAGAAATTCAGAAAAAATATAAAATTTGTTAATGCATCTATATGAAATTGAATATTATATCTATAATCTATATGAATTATAAAATTAAATAGTTTTTATTGAAATATATACCCTTATCCTGTAAACATGGGTCAAATACTGTCGTGTTTTCAAAATCACATTTAATTGAACCTTCATTTTCACATAACGATTCATCTTTTTTTGTATAATTTATAATTTTACAATCTTCTAAACTTGTCATATCACCTGCAATATTTTAATTAATTTCAGACTTCTGTAACTTTCAGTATTTATTATTATATTATGTTACCACTAGCACATGGCAAAAATGCCACTAATTCAACTACATCTTCTGGTGATTCATTCTTCTCTAAGTCAATATCTACTGACTCTTTCTCCTTGCCATCATCATTTGCTGGTATGCTACTATTTTCAGCATTACAATTTTCAAAACTGGGCCCCTCATCACTATTTACTCCTAAAACAATACCATTTACTATATTTTAATTTATTTTATTCCATAAAATATACTTGAGCACTTGTGACTGTGTAGAATGTAGATTATAATATTAGGATAGGTATAGATACCTAATTTAATATTTATAATACCTACATGAATTTTTTTTTATTATATATAGGTACATTCTATGCTAGCATAATTGAGTAGGTAGTTATTATAATTAGTTAGGTACTACAATATTTATATACCTATCTCCTGCAAACATTGATTAATTGCTGTGACTTTTTCAATATAACATTTAGTTGAACTTGCATTTTCAAACATTTCATTTTTCTTTAAATCATCTGTTATTTGACTATTTTCCAAAATATTCATATTACCTAAAAAAAATATAGAATTTAAGGATATACCTATTTAAACTTTAATTTGAAAGTAATATTGTAATAATATATCATTTATTTTGAAAAAACAATTAATATCATTTGGCAAACAACTGGGAATGATTATAACTTAAAATGTGCAAAACGATGTTCAATTTTTTTGTTAGGTACCTACCTACCTACATAATTAATGTAATATAATTTTACTGACGTCTGACATTGTACCTTTTAAATGTTCAGTTCTTTCAATCAAAAGTTACCTCTTTTATGACTTAAAAATAATTTATTTATAAATAAATGACTTGCCATGTTCTTCTCTTGTAGTTTGTTGTCCCAATTTAATTTTTTTTTTCGACTCCAATAAAAAATGATTGAATATCAGAAGTGTTTCTCTTCGATATTCGTATTTTACACGAATTTACGTGTCTATTCCAATTCACAGTATTCATTGAATTACTTAATTTTCCACAATCAAATTTAATAAAAGAACTCATACTTATTTTTTTATAAAAAAACAAAAAAACTTTAAGAAAAAATAACTATGTAAGCATGTAAACCAAAATTGAAAATAATGTGGCGCGCTAACTGGTAAGTAGCATTCGCAAATCACAACACACGAAAAACGCATACAAACAAAATGAAAAGATATTTGTTCACTTTTGTATCTTATTCTTAGTAGCACACTAGCCCGTACATCACTACAGGGAATGGTAAACAAGCCGACCCCGCGTAGCGTATCCCGCCTAAGTTCCGGTAAACGTTTACATAATATGGGTGACTTTGGGTCTAACATCATATTGGTGCGGTAAACGTTTCCATGTTTTTCGGAGGTTTAGACTTCTAGGTAAACAAGACCCCAATCAGCTGATCAAGTTTTGTTTCTATATTGTTCTATGCTACAGTGTAATCTGTAATCGTGAACAGACTGCATTTCTATCAAATCAATATTCCAAATTACAGTTATCTATTATCTTCTATTTCTTATGAAAATAATATAAATATATAATAATTCATTATGATGTAGACTTTGTTCGCCGATTAGGGATCAGCTGCGCATGTTTCGTTGGGAATTCCCACTAGCAACATAAATAGGATAGATTATGCCTGATAAGTGATAGAGTATGTTGCGGTGGGGAAAAGAAAAAATTAGCAACATTTTATTTTTATAATAACGATTTATACACACACACACAAATACACAATCTGCTGACCATACACTACCGTCATAACATGTGAATGATAATGCCTATATTACGTGCCTTAATAAATTGTACAACGTGTTAAAATACTAGGTAGTTCATAATTATATACATATTTTGTTCATGGTGTTTATACTGTTCAGTGTTCTTAGTGTTCATACCTATTCAATATCACCACTGGGTGACCCACCCACCCAACCACCCACCCACCCTTGAATTTTACTAGGGGCGGTTGCCCCAAAAAATATCCTTCGCCACGCCACTGCAGTATAAAGTTAACAATATTGGTCGGTAATATTTACAAATTAGTTTTTATTCTAGAATAATATATAAGTCTATTATAATAATTATGTTTTGGCTACAATTAATTATTATAAATAAACTACAAACTGTATTATTATTATAATAATCATATTATATTTTTTAATGTTATGTGTATATTTTTTTTCGTAGCTTATCGCATTACTTACATTATGCCCCTTTGTAGTGATGTAGTATCGTTAGAAGAATTAGCCAAGAGGGAAATCCACGAAATTCTTATGCTAAATGAAGAGAGTATAAAAGAAAAAGCATACAAATGGAGAATGTTCTTTATTGAACATCTACCAGGAAGTTTAAGAACAGATCTCTTATGCTATGGGTAATTTATGAAGCTATATTGTTAAAGTATTAAGTATAATAATTAATAAACAACAGTTAAAATCCACCAGGTTTTCGAAATATGATAGTAAAATATGCAGACCCATTTACCCACTTAGTTATTGGGTGCCATTTTCAGTCGCTCTTTTCGACAAGACAATCAAGTATGTGCCACCTATATGTATTAACGATTTGGAAAAAGATTTACCACTGTTGATGTCTTTCGTGTCATATCTTTGGACGTATCGTCCCAAAATTAATAAACTATTTATGAATCTCGTATACGTTTATGTGAGTATAATGCGTCAATGAAACGTTCAAGATAACTCTATGAACATAATAATATAAATAACAACTTAACAACTGGTTTTAGAAAAATTGCAGTAGATGGAATGTTTGTATGAATAGTATACAATGTTCAATGAATATTTTATGCAAGTGTTTTGAGGAAGGTTTAGCAAGTAATCTAGTGCAACTTCAGCTGACCTATCAATGTGACGATTCAATTTTAATTGCTATTGGCCGATATTCAAAATGTTTAAAAATGTTGGATGTTTCATGTTCATCAACTATAACAACTGATGGCATCAAAAGCTTTTTATTTAAAGTACATAAGTACAACATAGAACCTTGTTCTTTTCCATCATCAAAATATCTGTCATAAATCTTAATTTAATTTTAATTGTATTTTAAAATGTCTCTGCATACAATATTATAAGTTTAAAAGTTAATGAAAAATTTGATTTTTTAGGAGCTAAATACCTTTCAAAATGATATGCTGAATGGGTCAGAGATTCAAGTATACGCATTTTTAAAATGTATAGTTGAAAATCGAGAAATATTAAACACAGTTTGTTTTACACTAGAAGAAATACGATTACAGTACACTAAAGCTAATAATATAGGATGGATTTTTATTTTATCTTGTATCCAGAGCCTAAAACATCTCGGATGGCCCGGAAAATGGTATATCATCTATATTATGACGTATAACAAGTGTACAATGTACATTATATAACTTATAACTAATGTTTTTTTTAATGAGTTAAATTTATTAAAATAAAATACTAAGTAAAAAAAAAATTCAAGATCCGAATAAATATTTGAAATTTAATTAAATACATTATTGAATATGGTTTTGGTTTTCATTATAGGAATATAAAGAAAATAATTATGACCGTATGGAATGAAATAATTAAGCCGAAGAAATTTAATCTAGAATCGATTACTTTAATTGATTGGGATATTACTTGTGATGAAATAAACACTATGAGTGAATGTTTACCACATTTAAAAAATCTTAATACAACATTAACGCGAAGTTATGAACCATTAAATAATATAAACCACCAACTATTAATGGAGTTCTGGAATAAACTGAAATCATTGACATTATACATAGAAAATACAATTGAATACTTTAAATTTTTTTGTAGAAATGGATACATTCAAAATCTTTCTGAACTAACAATTAAAAGTGTAGTAAGTTAGCATTTAAGTACATCTTTATTTTGATAAATAAATATAAAGTATATATAATGTGTAATGTGTATTAATAGGCTGTGAATTTAATTAAGTATTTTACATACTGATGAATTATTTCATTATTTCAAATAAACAAGATAAAGTTCGATTCAAACATCACCTTTCTAAATACGAAGTTTTACTTTGTATAGTTTACCATATCTTAAATATTAGTGAGTAAGGATATAGTATATATTTGTAGCGGAAAAAATTATGGATTACGATACCCATATATTAGTAATTTAGTTTTAATAAAAGAATTGGATATTTTAATTTTATAAATATATTCCATAAATCTTTTCAAAAAATATAAATTGTTTTCATATGTAACCTATCTATTTATTTTTGTGTTCTCCTATAATACACAATTGCAATATTTTACGCAAATCATCTATTTGTATTTTTCAAGCCATTTAAATTTATTTTACATAGTATATTTTTCATAGTTTCTAAAATATAAATTATACAACTTATTATAAAAATAATTATATTTTATGTAACTAATAAGAGTTATTTATAGTCTTTAGATATCAGCTTTGATCTAGCATTATTACAAAGTGGTTGTCCAAATCTGATAATATTAGATATTGTCTCCATGTCACTTTATATAAATCTAAAACCAACTGGAAAATTTGAATATTTAAAAACAGTAAAGATGGAAGCACCATTTGAAGAAACCAAAACTTGGTTTTTATTTTACGGCTGTCCATCCTTAGAAGAGTTACAAGTATAAAATATTTATTTTATTAATTTACTATTGATTTGAAATAAATGTCATAATAACAATATTACAATTTTAAAAATATATAGATATTTAACGAAATGGATCCTGAATATTGGAAGAACATTTTTATCACTCCACCACCAATAATATGTCAACAGATGAAACGATTAGAAATTGTATTTGTACTTCCCAACGGAAATCCAACCTTTTTAATCCAACCGTACATCGTAAGTATGCTGTATTAGAAATTATCTACTCAACATTTTATACTATTTGAACATTTTAAAGTTAAACACCTGTTATATTAACAAAAGAAATCTAAAACCCAAAAGATATTACAATGAATAGTCTGTAAAGAATGAGTTAACTTTTGATAAATTGATAAATTAATTACTTACCTTAATACAATGAAAACGATTTTGAGCGGATATGGATAAGACGTGGTGCGACGTTCTGTCAGCCAATACATTTCTAAGGATATTTTATTATACATGATATTTTATATTACTATTAGTAATACGGTAGATTGAACTATTTTTTACCAAATTAAATCACATGTAATATATAACAATATTATTTCATAAAATATTACTATGGTCGTTACCTTGTATATTGGAGAAAATAGGTTTTTGGTATGAATTGCTTAAAATTAATTTTTATTACTTTGAAAGTTGTACTGTGTACCGTAATTAATAATATACAAAAAAAAGGTGTGTGTCATGTGTTATCAATATTTTGTTGATTTAAAAACAACTTTTGAGAAACTTTGAATTACCTACATTTTTAACTATAAAATAAATTTGAACTTCAGATGCTTATTATTAAAATGATGCGTATGTTTTCTCAATATTTTCGATGCTAACTTTTATGAGCAAGCAAAATACGCATTTTATAAGTACCTAGTTATTACCTAAATATGAAAAGATTCATACAAATTTCAAATCCCTGTTAATAACTTAATAACTATTCTAAATATTTTGAAGATTTCATTATTGTGTATGGAAAAATATGACTAAGATTAATATTTTTTGAATAATAACAAAATTACGAAACTCGTTTAAGGATAAATCACTATTAAATATACTTTTGAATATCAAATGTCGTCAACATTTAAACTTTAAAAGCTCATTAAAAATGAGCATAGATTTCAATCTATTTAATTTTGTAATTTCTGTAAGAACAATTTACGACGAACTTTTAATCAAGTTTTTCTCAATTCTTAAGAAAAGTGTACGGGAAATTTGTTTCCTTTGATCCCTGTTGTAGAAACCAAGTGACTTAGTAGATCAGTAAATAGTATAACCATACCGTATCGAAATATCGAAGTATTTGATAGTTATTTTTAGTTTTTATGGTTTATTTTTCAGATGAATTATTCAATAATAACAGAATTTATAAGGAAATGTTCAGTATTGAACACATTTGGTAGTATTTCAAATTTTGGTATGACTACACAAGATGTTGAAAATATACATAATTTTATACGTCTACATAACTATTCGATGACAATATATTAATATTTAAAAAAATGTTGGTTTTTTTATCTGTTACTGTAGGTATTTATTATTTTTAATTTTGAGTTATGACTTATGTAGTTACAGTAGATATTTGGACATATCACAAGACGAACAAACCTTTGTTTGTTCATACAATGTTTTAATTAAGCTAAAAATTGATTTGAAAAGCCAAACATGGAGTATTTTTTTGTTGTAAGTATATCTATGTAACGTCTAATTTTTTTTAGGTGTGGCAATGAGCAATAACTTATACCTACCTACCCCCATAGGATATTAGAACTAAGTCGTAGAGGCACCCCCCCCCCAACCCAGATTTCCACCCCATCGCTTCTCGGCCTATCGGCTAAGATCAAAGTGTTAACTTAATGCCAGCAAATGTGCCTCCCTGCACCTGTCCGGTAAGCGGCCCGTCGGTGTTCGGAACACCCAATTCCGGCTACTTGACTCCCCGCTTCGCCCGCTGGTCGAGGGCGAGGCGGCCACTTTTCTCGGTGCGCAGGTTGGGTTCAACATCGTGCCGCCCCTCTCCACACTCGCCGAGATAACGGAAATCGGCCTCAAAATATCCCACAGCAAGCTGGCCCCATGGCAGCGCTTTGACGCCCTTAAAACGTTTTTCTATCCGTCTACAGTCCACCTCCAGAGGATGGGAACGTTTCCTAAAGGTGACTGGGCGAGGGTGGACAAGGTGCTCCGCCCGGAGATCAAGGCCACCCTGTACCTGCCGCAGGAAGCTTCAGGAGAATACATTTACGGATCGACCAGGCGTGGGTGTTGCGGGATCAGGCTCTTGGCGGAGGACGCCGACATCGCCGCCGTGGACAGTGCCTTCAAGCTGGTGTCCTCCCCAGACCTGAGGGTGGCCGAAGATGCTGCGGAGCACGTGGAGGAGGTGACAAGGCGGCGTATTTGCAAGGTGCTGACCATCCATGAAGTTGCCTCCTACCTGTCGTGTGAGGACGAGGGGGTGTTCCGGGAGTCTCGGGGCACGGGGGTCAGCAGTGTGTGGTCGAGAGCGCGTAACGCCTCTAAGCGTCTGGGGGTAAAATGGTCGTTGGATGGGGCCCCGGCGATCACACACGGGGGAGCAGTGATGGGGAGGAAGCAGAGGCGGGCGGTCATGAGGACTGTTCGGGACACTTTGCGGCTCGGCCGAAGTGACGCCTTGATCGCCAAACCAGATCAAGGCAGGGCCGTCGAGTGTGCCGCCGCCCACGCGGCCTCATCGCACTTTTTGAAGGAGGGCGACTTCACGAGGTTCGCCGATTGGCGTTTTGTCCATCGCGCTAGGCTGAACCTCTAAATGGCTCTTCGTCATGGAGGGTCGGTGACCGCAGGTGTCGACGGTGTGGGTATACAAATGAAAGCCTAGCCCACGTCGTCGATCACTGTATGCGTTACACCGGCCTGTACATGGCGAGGCACAATAGCGTTGTCGCCCGAATCAAGAAGGCGGCGTCCGCGAGGTTTGAGGTCCTCTCCGAGAACCAAGCCCTGGGTGACCAGGGTTTGAGACCGGATTTAGTTCTGAAGAAGGGCCCAAACATCTATATCGTGGACGTAACAGTCCCCTTTGATAACCGCCTCGCTGCATTTGAAGTGGCGGCGGCGGAAAAACGAGCAAAATACGAGGAGCTTAGGGCTTGGCTCGCGGCGCGACATGGGTGCGAGGCGGTGGTAGTTCCTTTTATTGTGGGTGCCCTTGGCTCTTGGGACCCGGCCAATGACGCCTTCCTGAAGAAATTATGTAGTCGGTCGTATGGTACCCTGTTCCGGAAGTTGTGCGTCAGCGACGCCATTGCAGCTTCCAGAGACATTTATATTGAACATTTGTCCGGGGTCCGACAGGTCAGGGAGTTGCCCTCGTGACATTTGTATTTTTGTATTATTGTGTATTATTGTTTTTGTCGTTCTTAGCTGATTTTTATATACCATGTTTTTTACCACTATTTTTATACAGATTTAGATTTAGATTTTTTTCAGATTTAGATTAAAATATTTTTTAATCTAAAAAATATTTTTACAAGTTACAATCAGTACCGTGCGAGCAGCCGTACCTAACGCACGCCAGTTTCGTCGCTCCGTAAATATCGCTGAGTATTTTTCCTTTTATCTATAACGACCAAACGTCTACAATTCTCTATTATAATGTGAACGACTCTATTTGTAATAGTTTTTCAAGTGTCTTATTATGTATCTATTACCTGCTCGTTGCGTATCGACCGCGCCGCGCAACAGTGGACGACCTTTGTCCGCGAGATAAACATGCCTAAATTGTCAAATGTACAAACTAATAATACAAATAAAAGTATTACTATCAACAAAAACAAAACTAATAGACAGGAGGCTCGCAAAATCAGTACTTCAAATAAGCCCGATTCAAACAGCATGAATAATGATAACCGGTCAGCACAAACGAATAAACGGAATCTTTCCAGCTCCTCAAATTCAGCTTCCGAACCATCAACTCCAAATTCAAATAAGAATACTATATTAACAAACCGTAAAAGAAAGATTTTTGTTACACGTAATAGATTAGAAATATTGGCCCAAGACGATTCGCTTGAAACTACTGCTGAAAACATACCCAACTCTCATAAAACTAATACTAATACTGATGCTGAAACTTTCACTAAACCTCCCCCATCTATATTTGTCAAAGGCATCGAAGTAATCTATCTATCTAAAATAATTATCCCGAACTATGTAAGACCTTAATCGAGCTAATAGATGTAGATAATTTCATATGCAAGTCTACAACAAACTCATTGAAAATTCAAACCACGGACCCTAGTGCGTACAGAGCATTAATGCAATTCCTCAAAACTGAAAAAGCTGAATATCATACTTACCAATTGAAAGAGGACAAACTACTCCGAGTAGTTATTCACAACCTTCACTCATCCACGCCTCTTACTCTAATAAAAGAGGAGTTAGAAGTTCGGTTTTTTGAAGTAAGGCAAGTTACTAATGTGTTACACAAAGTCAGCAAAAACCTCCTTCCACTATTCTTCATCGATCGCTTCAGTCTAATAACATTTTCCAACTTTCTTCACTACTTCACTGTTAAATTAAAGTTGAAGAACCATATAAACCAAAAACAATCAGTCAATGTTTCAACTGCCAAAAATACGGACACATCAGTGGATACCATCCTCGTTGTGTTCGCTGTGTAGCGGATCATCAGTCATCTGCATGCCCGAATTCACGAGACGTCCCTCCGAAATGCGTCCACTGTTCCCAAAGCCACCCAGCCAAAGAATTTCAACGTCGAAAAATACCCAGCGCATCAAGTAACCGAATAGATAATATTTATAAAACTAAATCCACTAATGTACAAGGTGTACTAATGTACCCACCAAATTACACTTACTCTAATCCACAAACACAAACTTACGCTCAGGCTACGTCCAACACTCCAGTTAACGACACTTCACAGACCCCTATCAGTGAAACTCATCCTCCTGATTTAAACAAGTTATTGTTAAGCTTTTTAGACGAATTTAAAACACTACTTAATCCACTTTTAGCTCTATTAACTAAAGTAAATAATGGCCAATAATTATAATAATTCCGTCACTGACAACTTGCTCTTAATATTACAATTTAACGCCAATGGACTCAAAAACGACGTCCATGAACTCGAATCTGTTATTATCAACAAACGCATTAATATTGCCCTCATTTCCGAGACTCACTTCACAAAATACTCATTTATCCATATTCCTGGTTATACTTTAATTATAATAAATCACCCAGATAACACAGTGGTGCTGCTATTTTTGTTAAATCCACTATAGAATTTTATCCCTTGTCTAGTTTCTCCCAAGCTTTTCTCCATTCGTGTGCTATCAATTTAAAAATAAACAATACTCCACTCACTATTGCTGCTATATACTCACCCCCTAAACATATCGTTACTGACATACAATTATCTGACTACTTTAACACATTTAACTCGTTCACGACCAAGGGGTAAATTTGAGTGGTCTTTAAATAAACCATATCATAAAATGGCTTTTAATTAAACATGAACTCATTGTATCTCATAGTAATATATTTTATAATATTATTTATAAAGACGTATTTTCGGATATTAAGGACATGTCACATATGTGTGGCATCAGGTTTTTTCAATGATTATCCTTTACAGAAACCTGATGTCACACATATGTGACATAATTATTTTTCTATAGAAAAATCAGTAATTACCACCATCGCATAATATTATAATAGATATTTTTTTTGTGAAAAAGTTTTTAGACAAAAAAATTACACGAAAATCAACTCCAATAAATTAACGCAAATAAAAAATGATTCGAATATCATTACTTGTCAAGAAATCAACAGCTGGTACATCTCAAAATAAAATCAAAATTATATTTATAAAAAACACCAATATTAACAAATGTTAAACTTACTAAAAAAACTCAACTTCAGTGTATAAACAAAGTTTATAAAAAAATTAAACAAATTACTTCTTGTAAAATAATTAAACAACAGTTAACATTATTTGAAATAAAATCAAAGTAAAATAATAATAAAATTAACAAATTTTAGGTATGCATAAGACCATTTGTTATTAAAATCAAAAGTTATAAAAACATATTTTTACCAAACAAATTTTAAATATATATATGACAATAAAATGTAATAAAAACAAAATTATCACGAACGAATGACCAAAGTTATAAAATAAAACAACATTTTGTTTAAAAATAAAAATGAGTTAAAGATTTTAGTTCCAACGAACAATTATAGTAAAAAAATGTTCATCGGTTTTCATCGGTATTTTTTTTCCTGACAAAAAGTGGACCGATGTCATATAGATAATTTTTTATATCGTTGTAAACTTTGAATTTATTGTATTTTTTTAAATATACTCGACATTATCTGAATCCTCTTTTCTTGTACAATTTTTTATGTTTTTCTTAATACTGCATAACTTTAAATAAGTTTCTTCTTGAATTTCCATCAATGTATTGATTATATTAAGGCCCATTTGTTGTCCTAGGATCAGATGATGGACTTTCTGCCCACAAATATGGCTGAAAACAACTATTTTCCTCAACGTAAGTCTCTAGAATATAATCCGTAAATGTTTTTGCGTGGACAGGTGCAATCTGTCATTAGAGCTACAAAACCATTGCTTACCTCATTAGGTGATATACAACTAAGACCAAAAAAACTTTGAAGCCATTTGTATACATCGGTTTTTTCCATGTAATGCTTATATAATTCTTAGTCACTTTGTATCCGACGAAACCAGGCTTGACTCAAATGAAAACGACAACCTAATATTATACAGTTTTCATTACAGAAACCTACAGCAGGCTATAGAGAATGGTTTAATAGTTGAAAAGGTAAATATTTATATTTTATAAGATTTTAAAATATTTTTAACATTATTTTTTATATATAGGTACACAGAGATTTAGAGTTTGATCAGTCGGATTGGCTGTCAAAATATATTAACCTGAACACAGAGATGAGGAAGAAGGCAAAGAATGACTTTTTCAAATTAATGAATAACGCAGTATTTGGTATGTTACTTTGTTTATTTATTTAATTATTTTACTAACAGATTTTTAATTTTCTAGGGAAAACTATGCAATCGAAAAGGAAGGAAATGAAGATGGAGTTAGTGTCATGTGAGACGTGATTACAAAAAACTTATTAATAAAACGACATTTAAGCATACGACTAAGTATAGTGAAAACCTGAACGTGGTCGCACTGGAAAACAAGATCATTACTTTTGACAAACCTATATATATTGGTAAATATACTTTAAATTTAAGTATTATACAATTATTATATTAACACATTTATTTTTATTTAGGATTTGCTGTACTTGACATTTCCAAGACGATGATGTACGATTGTCATTATAATGTTATGAAGAAACATTATAATGATAATATCGAGCTTGTGTATACTGATACTGGTAAATATACTAAAACTAACCTCTTGTATGTATATAATATGTAATAATTTAATATCATTATTACAGATTCATTGATATACCTTATTAAAACTGATGACTATTATAAGGACTTACTTGATAAATCTAACTTGTTGAATAGAGTAGACACATCTGACTTGTCTCCTAGTCATCTGTGCTACACCGCAGTGAGGAGGAAGGTACCTGGGTTCTTCTCTGATGAATTTAATGGGCATATAATTACAGAGTTCTGCGGGTTAAGGGCTAAATCATATGCGTACGACATATATGCAGGAGAAGAGGATGCGGTGAGAGAGAAGGATGATAAGGATAAAGTTAGTGGTGAAAAGATCAAGGCTAAGGGGATAAGGCAACATGTGGTTAAAAACCATATGACGTTGGAGGAACATAAAAGGTGTTTGTTTGGAGAAGCTGGAGTGGAGGCATATCAAGAGAATGTATCAATCAGATCGTTCAAACACCAAATTATGACTATAAAAACTAAAAAGTTGACATACAACAATTACGATGATAAGCGAGTGGTATTGCTCGATAAAATCCATACCTTAGCTCATGGACATTACAGTATAGAGTAAGTTATTAAGACTATCTACTTTTCAAATTTTTTTTGCTTTTAATTTTTATAGGGAAGATGAACCTGGAGAGTGGTCAGAACTTGATTTTGAGGGTTGATGGCGAAGGACGTAAATGGTCAGATTTTGATAAAATTTTTATGATAGAGTTTCTTAAGTACAATACTAAATAATCCTACCAGTTATTTTTAAAATATTATATAATATATTCAATTTGTAAACAGCACTGTATATATTACTAGAATAATTTGTATTTACGTTGTAAGCATGTAATTGAGAAATTATTAAGAATGATTAATGGAAAAGCCATCTAGGTATATATATTTATATTTGTTTATTGTACACTTTTTTTTTCCCATATAAATGTTTCAGATAGGCATCGTTGTGTTTAATTAAAATATAAAAAAGCAATGTTAACGTATAATATTATTATGTTTATTATTTATAATGTATACAATCTCTTTTTACGAATTATTTATAATAACTAACCATTTTCTTATAGCAAATACTTTATAGAATGTACATTGTTTTGGATTAAATTCCATATGAAAAATACAGCAAGGTAGAGTTTCTTCATCACATATTTGATCTAAACGTGGACATCCAAGGTCTTCAATGTTGATGAGTGCGACGTGAGGTATAAACTCCATAAGAAGTTGTTTTTTCTGTTCGCCTTTGACATAAATACTGGTGAACTTTATTGAATTCAATATTCTACTTAGTTCTTCATATTCGACATCACCATATTCTATAGATAATTTATGAAAGTTACGTTCCAACCACTTATTAGTTTGTCGACTCTTGTTGTCCTGCATAGAATTTGAATTTTTGAAAATCCAGTGTTGAGTTGCCCATAGTAGTATAAAAAGGTATGTTGTTGTGCCTAGCACTCGCCCCTCGCCCTCGCCCTCGCCATTCACCCTCACCACCACCGCCGCACGATCGCGTACGTGCGCGACATATATTTTATTCGCCCCCCACCAAACAACCAACACCACCCTGCTTCATCCTTCGCACACAGACGCCGCCGCATTATTCAGTACGTAACCAACATATATTTTCCCGCGCATGCGCATTTATTGTTTCAATGTTTTTTCTATAAATAAATATTGAAAAAAGGCTCTGGAGAGATTCGAACTCTCGACCCCCGTCTTACATTCTAACGCTTTAACCCACTAAGCCACATAGCCGTATTCCTAATAGAATGATTCTCAACGTATATAGCTCCATGAATATTATTGTACACACCTAACTATTCTTCAACAAGGGTTGAGACTATACATGTACACCCCTTTGTATATTTAATACAGGCAACGACGTGTGTGTCCCGACATTCCCTATATATTGTTAACAATAACATTCTTCGACAAAGGTTGAGACTGAACATGTTCACCCCTTTGTATATTTTTAACCTTACATTTCTGTCGCCATAACGTTCTATAGCGAGACATGTGTTAGACATACCCTATCTATTGTTAACATTCTTCAACAAGGGTAGGAACTATACGTGTATACCCCCTTTGTATATTTTAAACCTTGTCCACCTACACCTTTTACGGCAGGTGTTGTTAATCAATTTCTCAGCTGTTGTGACTGAGGAATTTACTCTTACCTAATAATGTTTCCCCCCACCGAATAATGACTCAAATCGTCAGATTTGCAAGAGCCAACATTTATTCAGTGTGTTCAGAGTCTTATGCTATACGACACGTACATTTTTATTTCTTTTTAGTGTTCTTATTTTTACAAGTCTTAATAAATTTCCAGTGTTTATTTATATTTTTTATAAGTTCTAAAATCAATAATATCATGGCTGGTTCAATCGCTGACAACGCTGCCATCTACAAAAAGAAGCCGTTTACGTACGTTCCACCGTCAACTCCGGCTACCCTAATACATTCTACATCCTACACATTGGACTTTACCACTCGACAATTTTTACTTGTTGGACTAGATCCGACTGATGATTTCCAAACAGTCATCCATATATTGACTTCTTCACGTTACGTAAAGTTGTCAACAGATTTTCTAAGACGCATATTCTCGCTTATGGGTAACGTGCTATCATTTATACTAGATATACCTACATCATATAAACGAAATACATTTCTCGAGACAGATTTTTTCAAATTATCGAGTATGGTGTATATAGGAGTAAATGTTTTAGTAATAGAATCTAAAACTGAGGACGGGTGTAGAGTTCTTTTGAATCGTTCAGATCTAATTCAGCTTCAGAACTTGGAATAGAGTATTGCTGCGAGTATACGGGAAAAAGATATTTTCATCAAACCCAATATTATAAAACAAATGAACGAATATTCCGAGAATTTGATCGGGAAAATTCTTCAAGTGGATTCACCGCCTAATAATGTACGAGAAATGCAAATTTTCATTAACAACCAAGAAGTTAAGCAAACCAGTGAAAACCAATTCCTCAACCAAATCAAAATGTTTGCACCTACACAATTAGCCAAACTTTGTATGAATCGTCTGGTGACACCAAACACCCCGGAGGTAATTCAGAAATTTATTATTACATATTATATAAAATATTTAATACTTTTTATATTATTTTAGCCATATGACAAGAATTTTAGAAGCCCGTCATTAATGATACCAAGCTATTCACCTGTCAACGCTGGTAACTACAAATTGTACGAAGACTCCATTAGAAGTAATGGGATTTAATCTGACGGATGAGGATTATGATTTATCTAAGGTAATTTATTAAATAATTTTTAGTAAAAACAATTTAATGATTTTATATTAATTATAACCTTACATTTCTGTCGCCATAACGTTCTATAGCGAGACATGTGTTAGACATACCCTATCTATTGTTAATATTCTTCAACAAGGGTTGGAACTATACATGTATACCCCCTTTGTATATTTTAAACCTTGTCCACCTGCACCTTTTACGGCAGGTGTTGTAATTCAATTTCTCATATGTTGTCATTGAGGAATTTACTCCTACCTAATAATGTTTCCCCCCACCGAATAATGACTCAAATCATCAGACGCTTGACCCTGCAAGAGCGGACATTTATTCAGTGTGTTCAGAGTCTACATCAGATACATGATATTTTACCTGTTATTACGTTCATAAATAATTTTTTTTTGTTATTCCACACGCTTGGTTTGTATATGATATATATAAATAATATTTATATTGACAATATATCACTTCAAGCCACTGTAAAATGCAAGTATTTTATTTTGTAATTTTCACATATAATTTACGAATTTCACATAATCCCATTTTTTTAGATGTCTAATAGTTCATCACCAATTACACCCAGTTATGGTGGCGATGAATATAATAGAATTCTTGCCACAATACCTTTGGAAGAAGAATCTAGCTCAGATTTTTTTTCGCCTGCGAGACCGAGGAGAAATGTCGCCTTGGTATGTATATATATATATATATATATATATTTGATTTATATTATATTTAAATTATTTATAAAATTTGATTCATCTGGTTTTTAGGTGGTTATTAGCCCAGTACCAAGACCCATAACGCCTAGGTTGTTTCCAGTAGATTTAAGTCCGTGTGGTCAACCGTATGACTTCGAACAATGGAGCCCCCCTGCTATAGTATGGAACCCCCCTCCATTTGGTTATGCCGCAATGGTGAGTTTTAAATAAATAAATAAATAATAATAATTATTATTATTATTACATAGATTCAATATAAAATAAATTTGTTATTATTTAGACTCCGTCCGATGATAGTGGGTATTCGACTCACCGGGAGTCACAGATGGTTGATTGGCACCGTGTTTCGCCAGTCGAGCATATTTTTCATGCCTCCCCTGTTATACCCTCTCCCTCTACACCGACTTTACCCCCGCGACAATTATCTCCACGTCAACTTTTTCCACCTACAACGCCTTCTCAGGTCGCACTACGGAGAGCTTTACCCTACGGTAGTTTAAGCCCCACGGATATTTCACCCGATATGTTCGCACCGACCACCCCAAGAACTGCCTCACTGATGGTCAGAAATGACCTGTACGCCGTTTCAGAATCTCAGTCTACTATTTCACCTAGCATTCTGCAACTGGTACAGTACCGACCGACTTCGGCACATAATGTTTTAATTGAGGGTGAAATTCTGAATACGACAGAGTGTTCCGGACATGACCAATCAGATGCAATGGATTGGGCTGATGACGAAGAGTTGAACATGCATATGGACGTCTACGAAGGGTGGGGTAGTGATTACGGAGAAGCTAATGAATTAATCCTAAAAAATATTAAATAATATGCGAATATTATTATTTTTTAATACACTTTTTATTTTTACATTCTCATATATATTTATTTATATTTATTCTTTATTATTATATCGTAAGCTTGTAGTATTTACCGAAGAAACATATGGTCACATTTCTTGGTATGTTGGTAACTATTTTTGAGAGGATTCATCTTTACATAGAAGTATGTATCAGGTCAACATCCATTGTTTCCGGAACCTATTGTTAGTATCGAACATCTTCTAGTGTTAGAGGAACTAGCTGTACCGACCCGTCTATCGGTGGGTTATTGTTGTCCAGACAAGGGGTCATTTCATTATAAATGTAGCGACCCTCTCACCCAATAACATGTTTCCCGAGATAATCATTATGCTACCCTCTCCCAAAAATGATAAGATTTCTGGACACTTACTTAACCGTCCGCCGCTATACAGTCAGTGTGTCACAGTCTTCGTATTGTACACATACACATTTTGCCTTCGCTCTCTCCGTGTTTTTCAAAGTCATCACGCGTTTAATTCACCGTTCATTCAATATTATTTACACTTTGTGAGTTTTCCAGTTTTTATTTCGATTTTACATTAAACATTTTAATTATGTTTCAATGCGATAAGTGTCCATCGAAATTTAACAGGAAGGACAATTTAAACAGGCATATAAAAAAGCATGACGGCTTACGTTTTACATGCTCTGTATGTGCTAAAACATTAAGTGATAAATCTCATCTTAACAGACATTTGAAAAATATTGATGGTGTGTATATTTATTTTTATTATTTATTTTTCTAATCATTCAATATTAATTTATATCTTATATTTTTTCCAAGGTATCGTTAATGCACCACTGCATCTCAATACTCCGAAGATTATTCAACCCGTACAACAAGGCGTTATACAGATTGCTCCGCAAATGTTCGTGCCAGATACTCCAGCTGGCGCTTCGAATACATCGGTTGCTCCACAGATTTTCATACATGATACACCAACCGGTACTTCGAATACATCGGACGTAGATTCTCTATCCGATAATATTTGTATGGCTGTGTTGGATGAATACGAAAACCGAGACTTACTGGATGGTATAACAGGTTAGTTTATTTTTAATAATTTATGCAGTGTATAGTTTTTCAAATATCCATATAAATCATAAAATCTTAGTTTAAATCTTATCAAACAGCCTGTGAAGCGATCAATGGTATAATAGTTGGAGTATTCCGGCATTGTATCGATCGATTCACTCGTCTCATCATATAAGGTATTAGTTTATAAATCATAAAATCTTAGTGTAAATCTTATCAAACAGCCTGTGAAGCGATCAATGGTATAATAGTTGGAGTATTCTGGCATTGTATCGATCGATTCACTCGTCTCATCCTATAAGGTATTAGTTTCGGCATTGCACTGGTTGTCAGTCCGTTTTGTAGATTTTCTTTTTACAACGCTAATGTTATTATATGATAACATTTTTATAACATCGTAGTTATATTGTTAGATTTTTTTTCTATTTTTTAAGATTCTTATACAACTACGGGTATTCACGGTAAACGCGTCTCTACAGCCAACACAGTGTCGGCTACTAAGGCAAAGAAGGCGCGTATAAACTTGGTGCAGTCCCACGGGTTCAAAGAAATCTCATCATCGATGGGTAGGATAATTGTGTGGCATTATGCCAGAAATATTACCAATGTTCACAATTATAACGAATTTCTCCACTTACTTAAGCCCGATTTAATAGACTTATTGAAAATACGTATGCTACAAGGTCCGATTAAATTTAATTTAAAACTTGAGGCAACGTATAGCCACCCAAACGTCCCCAATTCGTCGGAGAATAGGGCTTTTAAAACATCGGCAGTTGAAATTTTTATGGAGTCGGATATTGCGGGTATTATAGAGAGAGCGTTTATAAAAATAATAGGGGAAGAGGAAACATATAGAAGTAGAGGAAGTGGATTTAAATTGGACACTATAGACGGGTTGTTGGTGAGTGTGTATAAATATACACCAATGAGTGGTTCATCGTACATAAAACTACCAGCGTTTATTGATGGCAAACGAGGCACCATCAATCCTCAAAACAGTGATCAGCAATGTTTTAAGTGGTCGATTCTTGCTAGACACGTGACGGGGGTGGCGGTATGTCGTGTTGGTAAAAATTACACTCAACACGAGGAAAAATATAATTTTGATGGCATTTCCTTCCCAACACCTCTGTCAGATATCGAAAAATTTGAAAAAAACAATAAAAAGGTGTCTGTTAATGTATACGGACTTGAAAAAAAGTTCCAGCCGCCTCGTAAGTACCCGACGTATGATGTGTACCCGTTACGTTTATCCGATGAGGAGAAGGTCACCCATTTTGATCTGTTGCTGGTGTCAGACGACAACGGGTCGCATTATACATATATATCAAATTTTTCCCGGCTATTACGTGCTCAGAAAACAGCGCATACGGAAAGAGTTGTGTTTTGTAAACGTTATTTTACCAGTTTTGATGATAGACGACACAAATACAAATTAAGTGGGCAGTCAGCGTTGAAGGAACACATTAAGATTTGCGGGGAGCATAAACCTATTTTACCTGAGATGCCGAAGGAGGGGGAGTGTGCTGAATTCAAGGCGTGGAGAAACACTCAGACACCCCCTTGTAATTTACGCAGATTTTGAAGCATTGTTAGTGAAGGCGGAGGAGAAAAAAGGGGAGAACACGATAATTATACAGAAACACCACCCTATGAGCTATGGATTTTTGGTGAAGGCGAGTGATAACGTACCGGTGGCACTTTTGGAGGAGTATGATATACCGTCAGGGCCGGTAATATACAGAGGGGATGAGGAGCATAAGGTCGTGGCGAGACATTTTGTAGAGGCGATAGTTGAAGTGAGTAGGAAAATTGAACGATTGATGAAGACGAACATGCCTATAACCATACCGGCGTTAATTTTGAAGAACTTAAGTTCATTACCGCAATCGCTCCCCAAACAATTGGAAAAATTATCATAGAAACATGTGAAGCTATAATAACTGTACTAAAAAATAATATAAAGGTAAGTAAATTTATTTATTTTTAATTCATTAAAAAAATGTTTTCAATTTGTTTAAATAGTTAAAAAATAATAAAAGTAATACATCTTAATTTGTATACTGAGTGTCGTTAAGAAGTTCACTGAAACCACTGTAAGCTGCCGTATTTGAAACGTGTGGGGTGGTCTCCCGTGTATAACCAGACAGTCATGAATTTGAATTTGAAGATAGATACACAGGTGCAGGTTGAATAAATGTAGATGGTGTTGAAGAGCGCGAGCATACACAATAATGATTAATTTTTACTGAGTTTCTATGGAGAGTTTTTAAGCGAGCTTCAAACAGGATATCGTTAATTGCTTTTTGAAAATCACTAAATGTAACCAATTCAAAAAATAATTCAACAGTAATTATAATATTATAATATCATGTTATATTGTTTGGAATGATTATCATAATTTTTTACATGAGTAAAATATAAACTAAATTTAAAATAAATAAAGAATAAAATACTTATAATATTATTAGTTATTACGTACTGTATTTTCATTTGTAACAATTATTTATATGCCTACGATAACACTTGAATGGGTAATATTTATTTTTGTATTGTTATTTATATGATCAGCATGTGTATTTTAAAAAGCCACGAACGTGTTTAAAAATAACTTAATTTAACCAATATTCTATAACAATAAATATCTATGCATGATAATATAATAATAATATGTCATCACATACCGAATTTTCCAATGTTACGTCTTGAGGATCATTACTTTCTTCATCCATTGTCGATGTTTCAGATATTTGCATTTCGTGATCCCGTAAAAACTCCAACTCGTCAAAATACCAAACCGATGGTAAGTATATATCGTCAGTACCTGCACCGGACTTTTGACTCGCCATAACATTTTTCAATTCACGACGATAATTTGATCTGAATGTGTTGATTTTTTTTTTGTAGTATTTATGTCAGCCATTGGATCGATTTCTTTTAATTTATTAGTTAACTGTACATAACATTCTTGTTTCAAAATTCTATTTTTGTACAAATCACTATTTATTTTCCACGTAGCAGGTAAACTACGGTATAAATGTATAAATTCGCGCCAAAATTCTTCATTCTTTACCTTATTTGCCATTTATGGACGAATATATAAAATTACGAAAAGACAATACGAAACACAAATAAGAAGACACGACTGATTCGCACAATTCGACTTGGTTGACTGATAAATTGTAGATTCATAGTCATACACGGTCAATCATGAATGTCAATCATCTTGACTGATAATAAAAATTCAAACATGTTTGAATTTCATCAGTCATAAAATTTGACTGTCAGTCATTATCAGTCATACACATACATGGTCAGTCATGAATGTCAATCACATTGATTGTCATTCAAAACTGCCCGTGTATGGGGGGCTTTATCTTATTACTCTCGCTTTAATTTTAATAACAGTGTTTAGCCGGCTAATAATATTAAATATTTATTATAATTAATCTCGTTTTCTTTTTAAACTGTTCTTCCGATTTACTTTACTATGGAAGACACCAATTTAACAAATTCTTCTGATAAACTGGATACAATTATTAAATCCATCAATGAAATGAAAGGTACACAAAACAAAATTATAACAGCAATTAATCAATTTCGGGAGGATAAGAAGGCCAATGATTCAAGGTTAAATGATCTTAGCGGTAAGTTAGACAATATATCCAAACAATTTAATAATTTTTGATTAAAAACAAATCAATGGAAACTAAAATGGAACAACTTGAAATAAAATTGTCTAAATTAGAACTCAATTATAACAGCTCAACCTCATTAAATCAAGAAAATATATTTTCCGAGATTAATGACCGTCAGTCTAGAAATTGCAACGTTATTATATTTAATCTACCTGAAACCCAGTCAAATGCGGACGACAAACTGTGTATTACTAATATCTTTCGGCGAATTGACGTCACTGTTGATCCTATTAATGTTCTACGTTTGGGTAAATCATCAAATAAAAATAGGCCTACCCGAGCTACTCTGCCTAGTCAGTATGATGTTTTCGAAATTCTTAAAAATAAACGTAAGCTTAAAAACATGGATGATTTTAAAAATATGGTGAAAATGATCTGTTTATTAAATATATTAATAATTTACCTATTGTGTCAAAAAAACTAATAAAACCCAATTTAAATTTTAATCACTTATCTATATATTATCAGAATGTCCGTGGTCTAAATACTAAATTGGACGTTTTTTCTCGTAATATTGCTTTAGCAAATTATGACATTATTGTACTAACGGAAACTTGGTTACGTCATGAGGTAAGCGACTGCGAACTTGGTCTTCTTCCAAATTATATCATCTTCCGTTGTGACAGATACAGTGTTTTCAACAATGTTACCAGAGGAGGTGGTGTACTAATTGCTGTTAAAAACAAATATCATTGCTGTCGTCCTACTATCCAAAATAATAATATTGAACAACTATTTGTAAAATTATATGTTGAGTCTTCTGTACTTTTAATTGGCGCTATCACATTCCACCTGATTCTAATATAAATATTTATAATGATGATACTGATACGGTTAATAGCTTGTTATGTAATTACAATAATGTCAAAATTATTATAATAGGTGATTTTAATTTACCGGCTATTAAATTGTCATTCCTCATAAATATGGTAACATAGAGTCGGACGCATTAGCTAATTTTTCTTATCTTAATCTAAAACAATTTAATACAATAATAAATAATAAAAATTCTATTTGAGACTTAATTTTATCAAATGCGTTAAATGTTGAAGTAGATTGTGAACAGTATTCGCTGGTTCCTATAGATTACTTGTATCACACTGTTTTACTAATTAAATTTAAAATTAATTTTAATATTAAACCTTTGCATTTTAATGAAACTATAAATGATTATTTACACTGTGATTATAATATTATTAGATCTTCATAAGCTTCTACTAATTGGGATCGCGTATTTCATAATTTACAAATTAATGATGCGGTTCATGTGTTTTATGATATTATTTTTGAGATTATAGATACTCATTGTACCAAAAAACATTATTTAATAATAAGCATCCTATATGGTTCAGCCCAATGTTGAAAGATTTAATTTATAAGAAAAAAATTGCTCACATGTTGTTCAAAAAGACTACTTCGCAAATTAATTACAATACATTTTCTCTATTACGTGCTAAGTGCAAATCTCAATCCAAAATCGATTATAATATTTATATTTTTAACATGCAGAATTCTATTAAAACAAATCCTAAATTATTTTGGAAATTCTTTAACCATAAAAAAATGTGTCCGACCCTTACGAACACCATGATATATGATAATGATTTATTTGTTGGAGGTAAGGATATTGTGGATTGCTTTGCTCATTACTTTTCCAGCGTCTATGAAAACCAAGTTTCTTCATCCTTAAAAACTCATCAGCCACCCATCAATAATAATTCAATTGAAGTAAATCTCAACTCATATACTTTAAGCATTACAGACGTCCTAAACAAATTAGAAAATATCACTAATAAAACGAGTCCTGGTCCTGACATGATTTCAAACTGTTTCTTTATTAATTGTAAATTCGTTTTAGCTATTCCTTTATTACGTTTATATAACTTATCCCTCTCTAGTGGTTGTTTTCCATCAAATTGGAAGATTAGTTTTGTTAAGCCTATCAATAAAGGAAGAGATTTAACTAATATAACTAACTATCGGCCAATTCTATTATTTCAATTATTCAAAAACTATTTGAATCCATTATTTATGATAAAATATATCCTTTACTTACTTCGCTACTTAATGATGACCAACATGGTTTTTTGAAAGGCAAGTCAACCATGACTAATCTTTTAATCTTTCAAAAATACGTACTAGATGCTTTTGCTTCCAGTTATCAAGTAGATGTAATTTTTACAGATTTTGCAAAGGCCTTTGACAAAATAAATCACAATATTCTCTCAATTAATCTGTATTCTATCGGTATTCGTGATCCTTTTTTGTCTTGGTTGGCTTCCTACTTAACCGACAGAATGCAAACTGTCAAACTAAAAAATTTTCACTCTGATCCTTTCAACATTCCATCAGGCTTTCCTCAAGGATCTCACTTAGCCCCATTGTTATTTTTATTATTCATAAATTATTTACATCTTCCCAATTCTAATAAATTACTTTTTGCCGATGATATGAAAATCTTTCGTTTAATTAAATCACATTCTGATTCAGCTCTCCTTCAAAATGATCTAAATACACTAACTGTTTGGTTTAATTTAAACAAATTACCGCTAAATATTGATAAGTGCAAAATAATGTCAGTTACTAGGTCTCGATCTCCAATTATTAATGATTATACCATAAATAATATTGTACTTAAACGCGTTTTTGAAATTTGCGATTTGGGGGTTACATTTGACTCAACATTTTCTTTCAATAAACATTATTTAAACATAACAAAAAAATCATCAACTATATTAGGTTTCATTAATAGAACTTGACAAGATTTTACAAATTCCGATGCCTTAAAAATTTTGTATTTTTCACTAGTGCGTTCTTCTCTGGAATACAACTAGGTCGTATGGTCACCCTCTAGTGTTGTTCATATACAGAGTGTAAAAGCTATTCAAAATTGTTTTATTCGTTTTATCTCTTACAAATGCAATATACCACGTAAACCACACTCTCAATATACACCGTTATTAAACCAATTAAATATGACCACTCTAGCTGAAAGGAGAAAAATCATCGATTTGAAATTTCTATATAAAATAGTAAATGGTTTTTTAAATTGTCCCGAATTACTCAGCTGCTTAAATTTTAATGTTCCTCATTGTCGAACTAGATCTGCAAATACTTTTTACATTCCATTTCAAAGAACTAATTACGCACTTTGTTCACCTATTAATAGATTAATGAAAATAACTAATGACGTCCAGATAGATCTATTTAGTTTTCTTTCTTTTGATTGGTTTTGTAACTATATTGCGCATCTTTAAATTATTTCTGCTACCTATATTATTATTGTCCATATTATATTTTTATTATACATATATTATTTACTGTATTTCTTAATAGAAAACATATAGTCTACAAAATTGTTATTAAATTATAAAAAATTGTAATTGGGTTCTACCCGTTTGAATTAATAATAAATAAATAAATAAATAAATAAATGATATATATAATTACCGATTGTAGCCTCTTTGTCGAAAAACAGCAAGCATATTTTCATAAAATGTACAGGTTTATTTTGACGGTGTTGTATTCTTGACATTATTAAATTTTTTTTCAATTTTGAAATTGTTACTCTTTTAAGAGCTATTGTTTTTTTCTGGCGAGCTACTGTTTGTTTCAATTTTAATATTAGATCTGCGTCTGACGTTGATTTTTGAAAAAGTTGTTTTGGTTTTAAAGCAGTAGTTAATGGCAAATTACTAACACTTTTAAAAAAAGAAGTAGTGTTTGGTGATATCTCTGGAGTAGAAACATTAGATTGTGATGTACTATACTTTGTAGATTTTACAGGTGTTATTAATCGAATTCTTTTAGTTGACTCACAAAATGAGGTTGTTGATGTAGACTGTACTCTTTTTGTTTCAAAAACTTGATGAGGACTTAATGACATTTTGATGCTGCAGAATATATTTTTATAGGTATATTAACAGGTATGTCACTGCTATCTATTTTTACAAACGGTTGAGGGAATGAATTTTTTTTTAGTCTGCATTTGTTGTAACTAGTAAAGCTTTCGTCAAGAAAATGATGACCACAAATGTGCCGTTTGTACAATTCATCTTGAGTGAGATCTGCCAAATCACTATTACCTAAATATAATATAAAAAAAAATATTGTATTATTACAATATACCTAATATGAAACTGAGACGTTTTCATCTATAAGTATCAGTTTTAGAAACTGTAAAGACATATTTAATGAGAACATACTTAACATTGCAATGGACAGGTCTGGATTAATATATTACTCATATTAATATATAATTAATGTTACTTTTAAAGTAACTTTCTAACTTAACTATTTGGTTTTAATTAATGATAACTCTCTATCTTTGAATTGAATGTGTAATATTTTGTTTTGATCTAGGGCTGCTAATTGGTACATTATACATTCATTGATATTTATTAATTAAGTACTTACCACAATTTAAAATCCATTGCCTCGACAAATGTATATCTTTTGGAAAACGGTATAATTTAAGACCCGGTTCTAAAAGATCACTTTTTCCACATCGTACATACGCACACTTATTTCCACTTCGTGACATGTAGAAAAGTGATTTTATAAGACAAACTTATAACATTTAACTTTTAACAGCAATGAGCGAAGTATAAACAAGTATAATACGTCATGGTGTAACATAGTATAACCATTGATTAAAATATATATATGTATATTTAATCAATGGTATAACGTATAACGGTTTATCAACATTGATTAATTTGATATCAATGATATTAGTAATAAGATAACAATTAATTGGAGATTATAAATGTTTATAATTTATATAGCACATCAGCGCATTCTGTTGTCAGGAATCCATTTCTACTATAATTCTGGCTCCATTTGAGACATTATATGCGTTTCCAATATTTATCATTGCGTGGGCTATCTATGTATATTTAATCAATGCTAATAGGTATTTTAATTTGTTGTTGTTAATATAATATCTAAGACTCTACGGGATAAATGTGTAATTGATAACTGATAAAATATATGTTGCTCACATAACGGATCGGAAGGTGGTGGGGAGGTGGGGGTTAATATACAAAATATGTTTTGGTCACGTGACGAGTAGACAGGTTCAGGTGGAGGGGTAAATTACGTCACACACGTACGCAATCAAGGATCAAGAGTCTCGGATCAAGACTCTTAGGATCAAGGGATCATACAGCAGAACATACTAATACACACTACTAGTGCCTGTATTTTTTATTGTGTTTTAATTTTTTTATTAATGGAAAACTTGTAAACCAGTTGTCAGCGGTAATATTTCTGTTACTTCCTTCTACTGGTTGTACAAGTCTAAGAACAATATCTTCACCAGAATTTTTACATTTATATGGCCCTTCAGGTTGAGTACCTACATAAGCTTTAAGATTAAATGTATAAGCTGTTTTGGCATTAACAAACTCAAACATTTTTAATCCATACTTGACCGGTTTGCTAGGAATGTATTGTTTGAATGAACAACAAACTCGAAACGCTAATAATTGTTCATCAACCGTTAGATATTCACTTGTGATGCGGACCTAGTGGGTGCCACGTGGGTGAGGTGATATTGAGGTAACCAAGTTTATACGACAAAAAAAGAGAAACACAACTTTTGAAATGCTATGGTTAACTTTATTGAATGGATAACAAAAAAAAAAACCGAAAAAAGAAAAGACGATTGGCCGGGGACGTGTAGGTGTCCGTCTCGTGCGGGTCGTCGATCATGAACCCCTCACATTACAATGCGGTTCACCCAACGGCCGGCCGACGGTTCACAGCGCGGGTGTCGCGCGCCGGCGTCGTCCGTCGTCGATTGGCGGTTTGTTTGAGAAGCGTAGCGCGGCTTTCCGCGTAAAAGGCTATTTGAATTCAAACAGCTATTACGCGGGACCGCGTCATACTCCCCCCCAAACCGCCAACGGCGGTGGTGTTCCGGCCGTTGCCGGTGTCGTCAAAGGGTGTGTGTGGAGGGTGGTTGTGGTAGACACCTGTCCGTGGGTACGCTTTTCCAGCTGTGTTCAGCGGGCGTGGCCCTGGTGGTGTCTAGGCATGTTGGGGGGACGTGGGGGGACTGAAGTACATGAGGCTGACCTCCATGTCTTCAGTTCCAGCCATGCCTGCGTCCGTCTCACCTAACAGGTCCGCCTCCTCTTCCGGGGATATTTCCATATCCGCGGTTTGAGGGTTCGCGGCTGTTAGTTTTTCCGCGGTTCCGGTTGCTCCGGAAGTGTTAGTCACTTCCGGTACCGTGACCACGGTGAGGTCTGGTGTCGCAGGCTCTGGCTGTGGCGGGACGGGGGCTGGTGTTGGCGCCGGTTTTTCCAGGCGGTGTTGCTGGGACGTCTGCTTTGCCTTGTATTCCCGCATCCGCTGTTTGTTCCGGCGCTGGCGGGCGTTGAGTGAGGCCGGTGGTGTTGTGTCGGTGGTGGTGTCCCTTATTGGCAGCGGGTTGACGGGCGTTCCCGATGGCGGGATGGTCGACGTCCTTGGCGCTGGTACCGGGCTCTTCATCAGTGGGTGGGGTGGCAGTCTCGCAGGCGCCCGACTTGTTGTCGTTGGTGGCGCCGGTCGTGTTCGGATCGCCGGTCGTGCTGCGGCTGCCGGTCGTGCCGTGACCGTCTTTCTTTTTTGCTAGGACGATGGGTGCGGCCCACGGGGATGTGCTCTGTTCTACCAGTCCCTGCTCTTCCATGTCCCGTATCATGGTGTCGATTGTGGCCTGTTTTACCGGTGGGTAGGGATATGGTTTGAGTGCTATGGGTGTTTGGTTTTTGAGGAGGATGTCGTGTTCAATTAACCTGGTGCGTCCTACCCTACCGTTGAATACGTCCGGATAGTTGCGTACTACTTCGGCGAGTTTCGCGCGTGTGTGGTGGTCACCGTTTATTGTTAATTTGTCGACATCTAGTGCTGGGGTTGGGGTGGGTGTCCGCCCTTTCCAGCACGCTGTTGTTCTCCTATCCGAACCTAAATGGATAGTGCTCGTTGTGTAGTCCCAGGTGACTTCTTTTTGTACGAGAAAGTCGTGACCTAGGAGCATGTCGCAGTACAAATTTTCCAGAATGGCTGCGTTGAAGGTGACCGTGAGGTCTCCGATTCTGGCTACGAATGTGGAGGTACCACTCGTCATTGTGGTATGTCCGTCCACCATTCGTACCTGAGTTGGTTGTCCATGTGGGGGTGTGCCATATTTATGTGCTATGTTCGGGCTTACATACGATTTTTGTGCTTGTGAGTCGAGTAGAGCTGTAACGGGGCCTGACCTAAATTCGAGTTCGACCGCGGGAGTCGGAATTTTGTCGGGGCATACACGTTTAGCGTTATTCGACGGTGGTTGTGATGTATAGCTGGGTAACCTCTGTGGTTACCTCTGTGCTATGGGTGTGTACCGTATGAGTACGTGTTAATTCCGTAGTAGGGGTCGTTGTGTGTGGTGATGATGACCTGCTACTTAACGGAATTTTAATGTTTTTGATGGGTGATATATCTGATGACGCCGAGTTTATCGATGCGCGTTTGATAGTTATATCCCCGTCTGTATTGCCGAACGTTGTGTGTGGTGGCGTGGTTGTATGTGTGTGTGTGTGTGTGTTTGAGGCGGCGGCGTGGACAATTGTCCGTCGACTCATTTCCCGTTTCCCGAACGCGGCGTGTTCCCGGGGCAGTCACTGTTCCAGTGAGGACCTCCACAGTACCTGCACGGGTTGGGCGGTTGCGTTTTACCTGCAGTACCGTCCCGTGTACGCGGTTGCGGCTTCGGTTGTGGCGGGCGGGTTTGGGAATGTGATTTGTACGCCGGTTTCTGCTGTTGTTGTGTGGGCGTTTCATATGGTGTGTATTCCAGGATTCCAGCTACCCGGCGGAGGTCTCCGAAAGTCGATGGGCTCTGCAATCGTATATGCGTGCGGTATTCGTTGCGCGTTAGACCGGCTATCGTACCGACTAGCTGTGTTTCAGATAGCCCGGTATTGACGCGGCGCGCGAGTTGATTTTTTTGTGTCACGAATTCCATAAGCGATTGCGTTTGTGTTTGTCGGACGGATACTATCTCGGCCCGCAGTCGTGATTGTATTTCCACGTTGTCGAATTTTTCTAAAAATTCGGCGCGGAACTCATCCCAGGTGAGGTCCAGTAGTCTGATGGTGTTCCACCATGTACTGGCTGCACCCTTCAGCTGCTGCGTGACAATATTAGTCCAGGCCGACCTATCTATACGCGTTTGGTACAATATCGATTCCGCCTTGTGTATGAATCGTACCGGGTCCTCGGGCGTTGTTCCGAGGAACTCCGGCAGCGAATGTTTCGCTGCACATACGTCGTCGTATGGTATCAGCATCGATTGTTGTGACGCATAGGTGTGTGTGGAGGAGGGGGCATGGTATAAGTTTGGCGTGTCATCGAAACTTCTTGTTCTACTTTTTCGAGTTGTAAATAGAATTGTTGATTTAAATGTTTGTCGTAACAACGCAAATTTAATAATGGAAATTCTGTTAATCCTAACCTTTTTAGTATGATTTTGTCCGAACTCCCGCCCCCTGCTACTATTATATTAATCTTGTTTTCTCGCATTATATAGTTCCTTATGTATGTTACATTTAGGCTATTTACTGGTGCTTTCAAACTTTGATTGAGTTGATCTAAACATACGTCTCTCATCTCCGTTTTTGTCCTAAAGATTCGTGCTAAGGCTGTTCGGGCCACTAATATTTCCTTGTCTCTCATTGGTCTTATTTCCTGGTCTTTTGGTAAATATAACGGTCTTCCTTCCAATTTTCTTATTTTAAAACGGTCCTGACTATTTGAGATAGCACCTGATATCAGTACCATACTGGTCTTGTGGATGTTGGTGAATTCGAAATCTATGATTACGAATTTGTGAGTATTTTTTCTATATATAACATGAACATTTTTATATTAATTACATTAATTAATTATTTACTAATTACATTATAACTTGTTATACTTGTTTCAAATCAATAATTTCAATTATTTATTATTGATGGTAATTTAGTACCTGTATTTAATTTACTTGTACCTGCTATTTCTTTACTAAGCATAATTTTGTTTTCAATTATCTCGTTATCTTCATACGACTTACATTGCATTACCGGTCCTTGTAACTCGTATGAATGTGGGTTATCTCTGTTTATTGTTTCATACATTTGTTGTGTATACAATTTACTTTTACCAATAGGTTCATTTATTTGTATCGCCCTACTAGTACGGGGACTTTTCAACACATTAGTGAAACGATACATTATATATATTACTAATATTAAAATTAATATAAATAAAATCAATCCTAATAAAACATAAGACATATAATATTTAGTATCTTCTGCATTTCCACTCTGCCTATCCGTTTCCTTGTCTATCATTGATTGGATGTCACTTAAAGAATGGGCTAACTCATGTACATTATCTAATTTTAATAAATCATGTTTCTGTGTATACTTTGGTATTGTTATGGCTTCGAGTCGTGGAATTCTTAATGTCAAGCTTCCTATTCCTAATTTGGGTGTGAAATTTACATAATATTTTGACTTCACCTTTCTGGTGGGACTTAAGACTATATCGTTGGCGTAAGCTCTACACTCCTGTTTTAAATTGATTAACCCTTGATTTTGTAATTTTACTTGATCGCCTTGACACATTATAGTTAATGTGTCACTAGTAGTGGTATAAATCCATGTATTGGCATACTTTAGTTTATGATAAATGTTTTTGGTAATTACTATAATTCCTGCTTCGCAGTTACTAGGTAGCTCATCCGGATTTTTGAATAATGAAACTTCACAAGGTTGCATAATTGATTCATGTTGTACGGGTTGAAGTTCTGGACATATATTGAAAATTTCAGTTTCTGTACAACTTAGTTATTGGGTTTCAGTGAATGTTGTAAACTTTTTCCTATTTCTGGTTACTCCTACATATTGGAATTCTGGTTTTAAAATTATACTGTGATGGCAATCAAATTTGTGTGGAATAGGTATTATTTTGAACAATGTCACCTCTAGTTCGATTACTAATGGTATTTTAATTAGGAAAACGATTTGGTTTTTACTATAATATACGGCCATTTTAGTTATCTTACTTAATTCATAAATTTCATTCGGTTTTGACCCCATGGGTAAATTTAGATTAACGGGTAAATTTAATTTGATTTGGGTTAATTGTCTAGCCAGCTCTCTAGGAGTTACTAAACTTGGGTGTAAGATCCCTGTTATAGCAGCTGTTATTATGGCACTTATAGTCGTAGATTCATAAGAAAATTGAGTGATTAATGCAGTAAAAATTTTATTTATCCTATTACTAAGTATCATTGTTTCTATAGTATATGTATGATTAACCGCTGCATTAAAGTTTTTATAAATTTCCCCTTGTTTTTCTATTAATTTATCTTGTAGTTTATTCATTTCGATGGTTGTGTTCCCTATTCCTTGTACTGCTGCCTTTACAACAGTGGTCTGACTTTTTAGAATGTGTAACATATTTTCATTACTATTTTCAATTTTTCAATATTATTATTAGTTTCTTTGGTGCAATCATCGTCGCATACTCCAAATAGCGTTTTCATAGCACTGCCTATAATGTTTATGAGCCCTCTCCTATTTCTGTCAACTGCAGACATTTTGTTATCCGTACCTACATACCTACCAATGGATTTATACATTTGTTCTCGTTGTGTCGCTATTTCCTTAAACATGGTTTTTACTACATGTGCGAATCTTTGCATACTTCGTATTCAGATATTATATCCTTACAATGGTGGGACATATTAGTAATTTCATTTGATAATTGATCATAACGTGTATCATAATTAATTAAAGGTACATCAGTTACAAGTTCCCAATGTGCTCCTACAATTCTTAATTCGCCCTGATTTTCGAAAAATATAGCTGTCTCATTTTTAAATTCTTCATTATAGTACGGTAGTTACCCTTGAATGATAGGGATGCATAACAACCTATATAAGAAAATAATTCAAAATCATCATAACAATATATTGTTATGAACTTCCTATAATTATGCTAAATGTTTGTATTAATCTCCATTTTCATGTTACATGATTACAGTCTTACTAAAGGTCATGTAACCATGTTTCATGTCAACTTCAATGTATCAAATCAATAATAATAAATCGTAATATCTATTGCTTATATATATATTTATGTTCCAATAATTGTTTGATATACTTAATTTAATAGCTTTATCTTAACTAGCTACATGTACCTCTGGTGAGTACGAATTTTACTATACTTATAATTATTCTCATACCTATACTTATGTTTTTGTTTTTTTTTTTTTTTTAGTTTAACTACTATGGTTTAAGCTGTTCATGGTGACTATTAAGTTAATTATTTCTTAATTCTAATTTCTTTTGGATAATTCTCATAATTCCTTAACTTGGATTTTCTTGATACTTTTTTACATCATTTTTGTGTACTGTAACCTTTCTTCTTCCTCTTTGAATAATAATGTTTTCAGTATCTAATATTTCTAAAAATTTCAAAAGGTCCCTTCCATAAAGGTGTTAGTTTGTAACCTAACCTATTATCTCGTAACAATATAGTATCCTTTACATGTAATTCTACACTATGCGCATTACTATCATAATTAGCTTTCGATTTGATTTTCTTTTTAATTAACCATTCCCTAGCAATTTTATGAGATTCCTACATTCTTTGCTTCAAATCATATAAATAATCATCATAATTGTACCTAGGTTCTGGATTACCTTTCAAATTTACTGGAATATTTAGTTCTTTTCCATACAACAATGTATATGGTTGATAGTTTGTAGACGAATGTTCTGTCGAATTGTAAACGAATAACGCATAAGGTAATAATTGATCCCAGGTGTTTAAATCTTTGTCTACGTAATGTCTAAGATATTCAGCTAAGGTTCTGTGCGATCTTTCCAATCCCACATTGGTTTGCGGGTGGTATGGACTAGTGTTTATCTTATTAATTTTTAGTAATTTGCATACTTTGGTAAATGTTTTACTTAGAAAATCTGTCCCTTGATCAGTAAGTATGGTCTCTGGTATTCCATGAATACAAAAAAAATGTACGACAAAAGCCTCAGCGACAGTATTGGCTGTGTGATTTGGTAATGGTACTCCCAAAGATAATTTAGTTAAATCATCCTACATTGTTAGAATATAAGTATTTCCAGAAGCAGTAGTGACTAATGGTCCTACTATATCTAAGAATATTTTTTCGAGTGGCTTTGAACTTGTAGTGGTTATGACCATGGGTTGCTTAACTTTCCTATTGGTGACCTTTTTCTTTTGGCAGGACTCACATTTCTTAATGTAATCCTTAACATCAGATTTGAGTCCTGGCCAATTAGACTGACGTTTTATCTTCCTAACGGTTTTGCTTTTTCCTGCATGTCCTCCAAGTATTGAGTCATGAAATTGTTTGAATATGGTTAACTTTTCTACCTCTGTATATTCCATTTTTGAACAAATTAGGATTTCTATTCCAGTGTTTCTGAATATATATCTAATCATAGTTCTGACTTTGTCCCATTCTAACCCATCCTTTCGGCCTAACTGTTTCATTATAAGCTTATTTAGAGAATGTTTCTCACTAAAATATTTTAAATTTAATAGAGTAATATATAAGTTTTCGTACGTAGTGACCTGTCTAGCCTTACTTTTAATTATTAGGAATATTATAAACCTATCTTCATGTTTAACTTTTGTTACTTCACCTACTTGTTTATTAGATTTCAAAATAACGGTGTCTCCGAATTTCTGCTTTATTTCGTAGTTAATTCCTGTCCTAAAGTTATAATACTTTTCTATCTTAGTAACTATGTGATATTCGGGAGGTGATTCTAACAATTCTCCATGTACTTCCTTAACGTTTCCATTGGTTATCAATGTGGTTTCGAATTTTACAAAAAAATTGTTATAGCCCTCCTCCTTTAATTCCTGTGTACTATACATTCGTGACAAGGCATCTACATTAGCATTCTGAATTCCAGGTTTGTATTTAATGACATATTCGTATTGTTCTAACTGTATTCGCCATCTAGCCAATTTTGATAAAGGGTCCTTTAAATTAAATAACCAAGTTAATGGTCTGTGATCGCTTAAGATAGTAAATTTTCTTCCATAAAGGTAAGGTCGAAATTGCTTAATTCCATAAACAATAGCTAAACATTCTAATTTTGTTGTGGAGTAATTAAATTCACTTGGACTTAAAGTCCTTGAGGCATATGCTATGGGCAAATCCTTTCCTATTTCTCCCTGCGATAATATGGCACCTAACGCTTTTCCACTAGCATCGGTTGTTAAGATAAACTCTTTCGTGAAATCTGGGTATTGTAATACGGGTTCAGTACAAAAAGCGTGTTTTAATTTTCCAAAAGCCCTATCACAGTCTTCACTCCAAATAAACGGTACATCTTTCTTTAATAAGTTTGTTATAGGCCTAGCTATTGAACTATAATTTTCAATAAACTTCCGATAGTATCCAGATAATCCTAGAAAAGATTTAATTTGTTTTACATTCTTTGGTTCAGGGAAATCAAGAACAGCTTGAATTTTCTTTGGATCTGGTCTTATTCCAGTTTCAGATATAACACGTCCTAAATATATACATTCTCGTTTGACAAATTCACATTTATCTGGCTGAATCTTTAAATTATGCGTTCATAATCGCTCGAATACATCTATTAACTTATTATTGTGGTCTATCAAATTTTTTCCATAGATAATTATGTCATCAAGATATACTAGACATTTAATTCCAATGATTCCAGTTATCCATAAGCCTCTGGAATGTCGAGGGACTAGTTTTCATCCCCATCGACATTCGTCTAAAGTGGTAGTGTGCATTTTAAGCAGAAAAAGCTGTAAGTTCTCGTGAAGATTCAGATAACGGAATTTGGTAAAAACCTGAGGCAAGGTCAATCACGCTGAACAATTGGCATTGTCCTAAATGATCGAGTATTTCCGTAATGATAGGTAAGGGATGAAATTCGTTTAAAGTTACTTGATTGAAAGCTCTGAAGTCTATTACGATACGAAACTTTTCCTTACCACTTGCATCTATATTTTTCTTAACTAGTAAGAGCGGGGCGTTCCAAGGTGAACTGGAAGGTTCTATAATTCCATCCTGTTCCATTTTATCTAACTGTTGTTTAATTTCAGCTTGTTGCGAATGTGGCAATCTATAGGGTCTTTGATAAATAGGTTGTTGGTTAACATTTAAATTAATAACATGCTCGGCTGCATTTGTAAAAGTGAGTCGATCGCCTTCTAAATGGAATATTTCAGAATATTGTTCGCATATTTCAAAGATGGATTGTTTCTCATCAATGCTCATATGGTCACTTCGTATTAAATTAAATATCCTATTTACACGATTATCGTTGTTAATTTCAGTATGTACCGTATGTATATCATAACTTGTCACGGTATCATATAATATTCGATTCATAACACTTTCATTTATTTCCTTGGTTACTTCAGAAACATTTAGTATACTAACTATAACATTTCCTGATTTTACTGTTCCTACCACATTGGCACAGTAAACATCCTTAAATAATTCCTGTTTATATACTATAATATTTTTATTCTCCATAGCCGGATCGGCAATTGGTACGGAGACCACTGTTTCCGTCCGTGGGTTCAACTTAAAACATAAATCATCCTTAATTACCTTATTGACTATTTTATTATTTATTATTAATGAATTATTAGCTGCATCAATTACTGCCTTATTTTCCATTAAAAATTGTTGTCCGAAAATACCATCCTTAGGTATAGGGAACGAATTACGTACTACTTGAAATTCTGTTTCTATATTAACATCATTAAATCTTAAAGTTATCTTAATTTGTCCTATTGTTGACACTATCTTATCATTAATTCCTTTTAAATATATTTTTCTGTTTTCTTGTACTAATGTGTCACCTGTCAAAGCACTAAATTTTATTAAGTTAACATCGCTTCCAGTATCTATGAGTAATTCTATAAATTCTTTTCTTATATTGACAGACTGACAAGTGACGTGATTGTTGTTTAAGACTGATACGATGTGTAAACATCGTCGAAATCTTCTTCGACTGTGGCTATTAAATTTATCGGGCGAGCGCCACTCATGTCTCCCGATCTTTGCGAGTTTCCCGAATCATTATTATACCTATCATTATTTTGTTTCCTGAAATACTTAGAGACGTCATGTCCAGATTTTTTACAATACGTGCATATAATGTTTACCGGAGCGTTGTAATTAGTAGGCTGTCGCGTGAAATTGTTGTTAGTTGGACGCGTGTTACTATTGTTATTAGTATGACGATTTTGAACACAGTCTCGAGCGAAATGATTTCCTCCGCATTGGTAACATTGTATAGTGGCCATTGCGTGGTTATTATTCTGATAATTACGTGTATAATTATTATTGCGATTAAAGTTATTATTACCTCGAGGCTGATATTGATTACTACTATTAACATTATTCCTATTACCGTGATTTATATCAGGTCTATTAAAATTCGTATTTCGATTATATTGTGATCGATTAAAATTTGGATTTGGATTAAAATTTCCTCTCGGATTGTAATTTTGTCTAGATAAATTATAATTAGGTCTATTATTATTCGGAGCATTGTAATTATTATTTTGCCCGTTAGAATTTCTGGTATTCGCGGTGGAGTTGTTTACTTGTCTACCTGAACTATTGCCTCCATAATATTGATATGCATCGGTCTCAGACTTAATCTCGGTCTCTTCGTCCTTAGCAACCTGGATTGCTAACTCCAAAGTGGGTGGTTTTTGGGATTTTACGATGGTCTTTAAGCTAGGTATTAACCCTTTAATAAAAACTACCAGCGTCTGTTCTTTTAATTGATCGCGAATTGTATCAGCTTGGTCTGTAGTTTTTCCCTTAGTGCTTGCTACACATAGATTGAAATATAATTGTTCTACTCTACGCGCGTATGCACCTACGTCCTCATTGTTTCTCATTCGTACGGAATTTAATGCTACTTGCAATGAAGATGTCGATTGTTGTGGTTCAAATGCATCTAACAGAATTAACTTAATACCCTCCCAATCACTGGTGTCCCTATATCGACATACATTTAACGCCTGATCGAATAACTTGGTGTTAATAAATTTCATAAGTATGGGTAGGTCATCTTTTTCCACGGCTGAAGAAGCCAAATCGCAAGCTTTAATGAATTGGTACACGTCCCTTTCACCGGTACAGGTGGGGATCATAAGGGTGGCTTTGTCTAACGGAATTTTGGTAGGCATTTCGGTTTTTCTAGTTCGTTTAACTGGTTCTAACTGTGTGTGTATAATTCCTTTCTGAGTACGAGTACCTATTTGTCTTAGTTCAGTTTCACTGACTATTATCGGTCGTATACTTGTATTCAATAAATTCTTTTCCCTGATAGCCCCTAAATATTTTCCCTATCAAAATCTATGGAATATTGATAATCTTCTTCTATACTTAAGTCAATTAATAGTTCCTTATTATCAGCTATAATAGTTATATCGTTATTTGTATCGTTCTTGGTTTCCTTAGGGCTAGATATTGGTTTACTTAATTCACTATCTTTATTATAGCGTAAGTGTCTAGCGTAAATGGCTCGACTAAATCTGTACAACTTATGATCAGTGCTTCACTTCCCACATGTAACAAGGTGTTTTTGTTTCGTAATTTATGGTATATGTTTCTTTGTAGATTAAACTTTTCGATTGCACAGTTCTGTTGGTTAGAAGTAATATCAGGACCTTTGAATAATTGTAATTCGCATGGTTTGCGTTCGCTGTTTTCTTGAATTAGTTGTGGTGTTCTACATATTCTATATATTGTAGTCTCTGTACAGTCGTCCAACTGTTTTTCTGTATATGTAGTAAATCGTTTTCTATTTTTAGTTATTGCAATATTGTTATAAGTAACTGTTGGAAGATACCACCTTTCAGTATTATTTTGAACATGGATTATTGGTATAGGTATTAAATGGTATAATGTAAGTTCAATGTCAATAACTAACGGTATTTTTGTAATGAATACTAAATTATCGTTTTCATAGTAAATAATCATTTTAGTAATTTTTTGATATTCATTTAATTCTGAAGCTTTTGTTCCCATAGGAATGCTATTTGTTTTTCAATTGTTAGTTCTATTGATTTTAAAGTTGATGCTAATTCTTGCGGTGTCATAAGACTTGGGTGTATTATTCCTTCTCTAGCGGCTGTTACTATTTGTCCTAACGTCTGAATTTGGTAGGCGTATTGATTTGTGATTATTGTGTATAAATTATGTACTTCTCCTGCCTTTAATAAGTCTAAAACATCGTCAGTTCTAGTTTGTATTTGTAACATTCTTACGTATAATTGTTGTTCTTTAGTTGAAATGTTTCTATATAATTGTTCGGTTTGATCTAACGTATTTCCTATATTTTTTACTATTGTTTTTACTACTGTTGTTTGAGCCTTCATTATGTGTAGTATATTAGCCCCCGATTTTTCTGTTTGCTTTATAGCTTCCCGTGTTTTCTTAGTGCATTTAGCACTATCATCGCATACGCCAAATAACGTGTACATAGCGTTACCGATTATGTTTACTAGCCCCCTTCTTTTCCGTTGCTTATTATCGAATTGATCCATACCACTTCCTAATGACAAATACATACGTTCTTTTTGTTTACTTATTTCGCTATATAAATCCGTTATTACTATCTGGCATTTCCCGCATAAATCAATATGTTTTTGATCGGTACATATTTTTGTAATATTTTTCATTTTTTCCCCCAATAAATCATATTTTGTATTGTACTCCTTTAACGAAAAATATGTTACAAGTTTATATTCAGCCCTTATAATCCTAGTAGGTCCTAAATTTTCGTAATATAATCCCTTGCTATTTCCATAAGGCGTATATTTAAAGTGTTCTGATGTATTTAGTTCGTCAGATTTGACTAGACAGCCAATCATCATCACCAATCTAAAAGTATAAAATTATATTTATATTAAACTAACTACCTTATTTTTTATTATCTTATATATATATATTTTTTTTAAACCGCCTATCATAATCTAGTATATCCCTTGGATCGTATAAAAGTTTCATATAATTTGTTAGTCGTTTACATAATGTATCTACTGACGTCACTGAATTTGGTGACAAATCATACATGATATTAGTAATAATTTCTATTATTTTAGTGATTTCGAGAGTTGTGAAAGGTTCTTCAACGTTATTATTTGCAGTATTGATATGACCTACAAAACACCTCGGTGTGTTCTCCGGCCCTATAGTATATGTTTCATGTAATTCTTGTTGGAGTGCGATTTCAAGTTTCAAAATGAATTCCCTTTGTCTGTCCCTAAAATTAAAATTTATCTATAATTTTTATTATTATATTTTTTTTAAAGAATATTTCGAAAAAGTGTTTAGTTCTACATTGCTTGTATTACGCTTCCTATTTAGTTTTATTCTTAAAATTAAATTAATAATTTACAAGTTATAATTAAATATATATTACTATATATATATATATATTATTTTTTTTCAATTGGATTGTGCATCATTATAATAATTTTTAACATTGTTTCTATGAACAGTGATGCTACACCGCCCACGCTGCATAACTACATTTTCATTTCCCACTATTGCTATGACTTCGTATGGCCCTAACCATAATGGATCGAGTTTTGTTCTATGATTATTATCCTTTAGGAGTACTAAATCCTTAACATGTATTTCTTGTGGGTTTTCGTTCCTATCGTATCTTTCCTTACTTTTTATTTTGTTTTTAACTAATTGTTCTCTAGCTATCTTATGTGACACTTGCATGTTTTCCTTTAAATCAAATAAATAATCGTCGTAATTGTATCGTGGTTCTGGTTCGGTTTTTAATTTAATCAGTACCTCCAATGTGCGTCCGTAAACTAGTGCGTATGGCTGGAAGTTAGTAGATGAATGTACTGTCGAATTATATACAAAAAATGCAAAGGGTAATAAATGATCCCAATTATTTAAATTCTTGTCTACGTAATGTCGTAAGTACTCAGCTAAGGTCCTATGAGCACGTTCAACAGGATTGCCCTGTGGTCTAGAAGGACTAGTGTTAACTTTTTCTATCTTTAATAACTTGCAAACTTCAGCAAACGTTTTACTAAGGAAATTGGTGCCCTGATCAGTTAATATCGTTCCCGGTATGCCATATACACAAACGAAGTGTATAACAAAAGCTTCCGCGACCGTGTTCGCTTTTTGGTCAGGAATTGGAACCCCCAAAGTGTAACGCGTTAAATCATCTTCCATAGTTAAAATATAAATATTATTAGATAATGTTGTCGGCAAAGGCCCTACTATATCCATAAATATCTTTTCAAATGGTTTTGAACTTGTAGACGTAATAGCTATTGGTTGTTTGATATGCCGATTTGATACCTTATTCACCTGACATGATGTACAATTCTTTATATATTTCTTAACGTCCCCCTTCATATTTCTCCATATAAACTGTTTTTGAATACGTTTAATAGTTTTGTTAACGCTTAAATGACCCCCGAGTTTTGAATCATGAAACTGTTTTAAAATAATCGCTTTTTCTTCCTCAGTATATTCTATACCTGCACATATAATGATTTCTATACCTGTTTTACGAAATATGTATTGTATCATTGACCTTATTTTTTCCCATTCTAAATCGTCATGTTCGCCTAATTTATTCATAACTAGTTTTTTTAATTCGTTTTCTTCACAAAGTAGTTTCAAATTTACTAATGATATATACATGTTTTCGTAAGTTGTTTTCTGCCGATCTCTATTTTTTGTTACTAGGAATATTATGAATCTATTTTCCTGTTTGTAATAAGGCGTGTCCCCTATTACTTAACTGAGCGGTAACATCGCACCGTTTCCAAATTGTTTTTTTAATTGGTAATTTGTTCCTGTCCAAAAGTTATACTGCCTTGCAATTTCTGACACTATATTATATTCTTTTGGTGATTCTATTAGTGTACCTATTGTTTCTTTCACGTTGTTATTCGTAACGAGTTGTGTTTCTATTTTCTCGAGGAATTGTTCGTATGATTCATTTTTTATTTCCTGAATTGAATACATTCGCGTAAGCGCGTCTACATTAGAATTAAGTACCCCGGCTTTGTAGCGTATTTCATATTCGTATTCTTCTAACTATATTTTCCATCGATCTAGTTTGGATTATGGATTTTTTAGATTAAAGAGCCATGTCAGTGGACGATGATCACTAAGTATTATAAACTTCCTACCATATAGGTATGGTCTAAATTGCTTAACCCCAAAAATTATTGCAAGACATTCTAATTCAGTTGCTGCATAATTGCTTTCACTTTTATTTAATGTGCGTGATGCATAACAAAGTGGCAAATCTTTACCTATTTCACCTTGAGATAATATGTCTCCGAGCGCCTTATTGCTCACGTCCGTAGTTAATAAGAAGGCCTTTGTGAAATCAGGATATTTAAGAACTGGTTCGGAGCATAACGCTGTTTTCAAGGTATCGAATGATTTTTGACACTCGTTACTCCATACGAATTTAGTGTCCTTTTTTAAAAGATTAGTTAATGGTTTTGCTATTGCGCTATACGAATTTATGAACTTCCTGTAATAACCGCTTAATCCTAAAAACGACTTTATGTTTTTTACTGTTGTTGGTTCTGGGAATTCTACTACTGCTTTTAATTTACGCTCATCTGGTTTTATCCCGTCTTTCGTAATGACATGACCTAAGTAACGCACTGAGGAAGGGTAGACCTTATAAGCACGTCAAAAGACCTCGACGTGGGTCCCCGAATAAGGACGACCGAGGTGATGGAGGGCACCTTCCTTTTCCGCACGGGAACAAACTATCCAAGTGGGGGAACCATACCACCTGCGACAAACCAGTGGGCTTGAGCGAGAGGCGCAAGAGCACGACGAGCGAAGCAGACGCGGACCTCTGCGAGCGTGCTTGCGCTTTTTGCATGAACCTGACTGAGAGCACACGGGCCCGACCAACTCGTGCGCGAATACGTGCAAGGTGGAAGTCCGGCTGGGGGACACCCACCGACAAGCACTCAAACCCGAGCATTCGGTACGGACACGGCACCCGGCAAAAGAAAACCGTACCACTCAAAAAAGGTCGCATCGCGTCAGCGTAAGAACTGTCCCGGTGCCGATGCTAGTGGGAAAAGAGTCGTTGTGAGTACTCTGGATAACGGATCCTTCAATCTCATCCCGCGGGCGACGAGGACAGCCCCACTGAAAACCCGACTTTGCTAACGCCCGAATGGTATCAGTGCCCGTCGAGCTATGTGGCGTGCGTCCGGCCGACGCGCGCGTGTACCTCGCGTGCTCGCGCTCGCCGGCCGCGCGTTCGCGACATATTATGTGGATGGCCTCGCGGGGGCTGTCGGGAGTAGTGCCTTAGTAGAAGGGGAGCTATTTGACTGGGTCGAATCCAGCGCTCACCGACGCGGTTATACGAAACCCACCGATCTATCTCGAACGAGAGCAGCCGGCGGGGAACCGTCAGCCTGGCGCCAGGGCGCCCTAAAGTAACCCGTCGGAGGGATGTGACCGCGTCATCCAAAGGCGTGAAGGAACCGCCCTCGCGACAGATGGCTAAAGGTGTAAAAACCCCCGAGGGAATGGCCTTATACTCCCCGTCACACAGTGGTTAGTAATGACATGGCCTAAGTATATACATTCTCTTTTTAAGAAATTGCACTTCTCTGGTTGTAATTTCAAATAGCTAGTTCTTAATCGCTCGAAAACGTCTATTAGCTTTTCGTTATGATCATAAAAATTTTTCCCGTATACTATTTTGTCGTCTAAATATACTAAGCATTTAATTCTTATTAAACCTGCTAAAGCTGAATTCATAATTCTTTGGAAAGTCCCGGGACTCGTATTCATTCCCTGAATCATTCGTTTAAAGTGCCAGTGACCTTGGTTAGTGGAAAAAGCTGTTAACTCCCGTGAGCCTTTGTCCATTTTTACTTGATAAAAGCCCAGAGAAAGGTCAAGACTACTGAATAACTGACTGTTTCCTAACTGATTTAGTATTTCTGTAATATTTGGCAAAGGGTGAAATTAATTTATGGTAACCTCATTAAGTGCCCTAAAATCTACCACTACTCTGAATTTTTGTTTGCCTGAATTATCCATTTTCTTTTGTACTAACAGCAAAGGGGAATTCCAGGGACTCCTAGAATTCTCAATAATTCCATTTTCTTCCATTTTTTTTAATTTGCGAGTTTATTTCGTCTTGTTGTGCGTGAGGTAATCTATAAGGTCTACGATATATGGGTGGTTGGTCCTGCTTTAATTTATTATAGTGTGTACCCGTGGTTGTAAAAGTTAAAATACCTCCTTCTATATGAAATATATCATTGTATCGTTCACATATCGCATAAATAGATTGTTTTTCAGTTATTATCATTTGTTTTAGTCTTGCTATACGTCCGTTGTGATTGTTTTTTGTTTCAACTGTATATATTTCGTACTCAGTATCGTAAAGTATTGTGTTTAAATCAGTTTTGGATAGAGTCTTTATTTCTTCTGATATGTTCATCATGCTAACTATTGCCCAACCATTGCTAACGATGGATACTGTATTGCTACAAAACACATCCTTTACTAATTGTTGTTTGTGTATTAGAATATTCTTGTTTTCGACTAATGGGTCGGCAATCAAAATTCCTATAATTGTTTCGGTTCGTGGTTTTAATTTGATAGAACTGGTTTCCTCTACGATCTCATTAATCACTGTTGGTGAATGGGAGGTCGTCTGGATAATAAACTTGTTATTCGCTACATCTACTATTATATTATTAGTTGAGAGAAACTCGTTTCCTAGAATATCGTCCTTGGGAATTGGAAATCGTGTTCCTACTATATGAAATTCTGCACTGATATTTTTTCCGTTTAATTCTATCGGTATTATTAATTTCCCTATGGTTTGAATGAGGTCCTCGTTTATCCCACGTAAATTTATTCTTTGAGTTTCGTTTACTTCTAAATCTTCGCGCAAGCAATTTATTTTGAGTATGTTTACCTGACTACCTGTATCTATCATTAAGTGTAATTTTTTTGTTTTAGCAGCGGACGAGTTAAATGTTATATGGTTATTTTCTATAGTTGTAACGATGTGGTAGCATCATGCATTGGTTGTTCTGCGATAATCTGGTTTATCGGACGAGTACCGCGTTGTTCGTTCGATACGTTGGCGTTTCCTGAGTTATTGTCGTGTCTACTTTCATCGTTTCGTTTTTTGTAACATGCATTAATATGATGGCCGTTTTGATTGCAATATGTACATGTTGCTACTTGTATATTATAGTTCGTTGGTGGTTGTGTAAAATTGTTTCTATTAGGTGGACGGTTGTTGCTACTGTTATTTGCATAGTTAGTTCTTGGATTGTTTCTACACTGCGATGCATAATGATTTCCATTACAATTATAGTATTTTATTACTGGCCTGTTAGTATTATTTGGTTGCGAAAAATTATCTGTTCGTTGGTCATTATTTGTTCGCGTAAAATTATTCGGTTTCGTAAAGTTATTTGATCGAAAATTTCCGTTGTTTCTGTTATTGTAATTCGTATTATTCGTTCTCTGATAATTATTACTATTGTTACGTGAAAAACTACTTCTGTTGTTTAAATTTTCATTTCTACGCCTATAATTATCCCTTTCCGTATGATATTTGACCTCTTCAGCTTTCAATAACTGTTTAGTTATTTCAAGGGTTTTCATTACGTGATTTTACTATTGTCCTAATCGGTTCTACTAATCCTTTAATAAAGTTTGCTAACGTTTGTTCTTTAAGTGTTTCATGTATAATTTTTGCTTCTGTATCTATTTTACCTAGTGTACTGGCGGTACTAGTTGGTAATATAATTTTTCTACTCTATGGCAATAATCATTTACGTCTTCGTTATTGTGCATCCTAATAGAATTTAGTTGTATTTGTAAGGTTGAAGCCGTAGCGGTGACCTTGAATGCGTCTGTTAAATAACTTTTTATATATGTCCACTTCGACACATTTTTATATTTAATCATTTCTAATGCTCTACCTGTTAACCTTGTAGTAATATATTTGACTAACGTTGGTGCATTTGCCTCCTCTACTAAGAATACTGCCATGTCGCATGCATTTATAAATTGATAAATATCGTCTATTCCTGTACATAGTGGTATTAATTTAAAAGCGTCTTCTAATCTTATAACCACCATTTTCTTTGCGCGATTTTTAGTTGTATAATCTAATGATTGAAATTCAAAACTCTCTGTAACTGTGCTACGCGTAGTGGGTTTAAGTGCTGGGCTTGGGTTATCTTTTAACTGGGCTTCTAACTGGGTTTTCAACTGGGCTAGGCTTCTAATCGGGCTTAATAATTCAATTTGTCTATTCGTTTCGTTTAATTCGTCTTCTACACTAGTGTTATACAATGAATTAGCTACGTTCAAGGGAGATGTACCTTCTTTGTCCATAAATCACTTCACCACTTATTTAATACGTTTCTCATAATAATAATAATTCAATAAATGCCCTTTAATATAATAATAATTCAATAATACCCTTTAATTCAATGAAACTTCAATAATAATTCAATAATACCCTTTAATTCAATAAAACGTCAATAATAATTCAATAATACCCTTTGATTCAATAAAACTTCAATAATAACTCGATAATACCCTTTAATTCAATAAAACTTCAATAATAATTAAAAAAACCTATAACAAAAACAAAAACAAAAATAAATAATTAATGCTATATTGTACATTTTATCAAAATATATTTCTTTTGTCTGAGTTGCTCATCAATATAACATACCGATAGTCTTTGTTCGCTTAATTGTTTTGTATTGTGCTTTTAACTGTTGTTTTTCCTGTAAAATATATTATAATATACTACATATTTTATAATAATATCTATTTTATTAACATTAATTTATACATTTTAATAATGGATATTGAGGGATTCCTATATAAATGTACCAAAACTACTGAAGATGGTAAACGGTATGATATAAGAAAATGGCATAGTTATATGAAATTATTAATAATAATAATAATTTTCAGTTATTATGCTTGTGCTACTCCAAATACTTATTGTAGTGGCACAGCAATTAAATTAGCAAATGGTACATTTGTAGTTAAAAAAGGCCATTCACATGATCCTTATGACAATAATTTTAATGTGAATCAAATGAAGAAAACATTTAGACGCATTTTGTTGGATAGTGCTAAATCGGAAACAAATCCGTTAAGAGTGATTTATGACGAGGAAGCCATCAGGTAAATTTCTAAATAATTTTAAACATTATAAATTTTAACTTGTACCTGCTTTATAAAACTTTTAACTCGGTTATTCCATAGAACAGTTTTTTTATTGATAAATTATAATATTAATAAATAATAGTCTTAAATCAAACATAATGATAAAACTTTATAGAAATCCACAAGCAGCTATGCTGTACTCTTGGCTAACAGCTGAATCTTTGATGCGCAAAGCTCGTAAACAAACAGTTTCACCTTTGCCATCAACATTACGAGAATTCGGTGAATATTTAGACCTAAATATTAACAGGTTAGGTTTTAATATTTAAATTAAATTATATTGATGCTTACTATTCTGTTTGGTTAAAATGGTCAATAGATATCAGTGTAATAATCAACCGTTCTACCAAGAATGGATTGTAGATAGTAATGGCAATTTTAGTGTCATGTTCGCTTGTCAAGAACTCATAGATGCAGTTGGTCAAGGGGCGACCGAATTACATGCAGACGGGACCTTTAAAGTAGTGCCATCTGTGCCAACGCGTAGACAGCTCTTTATTATTCACTTGATTCTGCAAAATCATGTGAGAAATATCAGTTGTTATTCTTTATTTTATATTGACATACCTGCTTATTACGTTTATCATTGTCATATTTTACTTTAGTCCACCCCCATTTGTTTCGTATTGATGGAAACTAAAACCGAGGTTGCATACAAAAAAGTGCTTGTGCAATATAAAACCAAATTCCCAAATGTAAGGCCCACATCAATAATGATTGATTTTGAAACCAGCCTTCATAACGCATTTCAACAGATTTATCCTGAAGCAACAATATTGTCGTGTTGGTTCCATTTTGTCTAGGTTAGAGAAATTTAAAAATATATAGTTTTGGTATTGAAATTATTTATACTAGATTTATCAGGTACATTACCAGTGTTGGAGTTCTTTAATTAAAAATTAAAATATTAACATATTTACTTCAAATAAAAACAAGTTTCTTATGAATTTAACTCAATGATTATTTTAGAATATTCATATTTTTTAATTTGTTACAAACTATCTTCCATAATATGTTTAAAAATAATACTACTACTACTACTACTACTAATAATAATAATAATAATAATACAAATTGTTTATTCAATGAATAGAACGGACAAATTACCCAATAGTACAAGAAAATAAATAAGTTATTACAATAAATTGATACAGAAATCGTACAATAACATAAATTCTTAATAATTATAGGCTAGAATATAAACTGAAACGATCGTAAAAGTAAAATATTACATATTGTTATTTAAGTAAATTTTAAGAATTAAGACTAGCGGAGTAGAGAAACAATCAATATTACACAAAGCCATGGCTTTAAGAATAGGAGAGTATTTTAAGTAATTTGTACTGTGTGATGGTAAGTAGAACGTAGGAGTGGTTCGATTATTATATGCTGGAATGATGAATATGTTCTAATAGGTAAGGGGCACATAGGCGTGATGATTTTTTTTTGGGGGACTATAGCCTTTTTGTTTGTGGTATCAACGACGCTGCCGCAACTGCTTGCAAATTACTTTTTATAAGGACTTTAATGGTTCAGGTACCTACAGAAAATATTATATTCTACACATATAACTATAGAAAAATATAAAGGAACAAAATATAAAAAAGACTAAAGAAGCACATTATTAAGTAAAATATAAATAAATAATATACCATACATCATATTATTATCAAATACATATTTTGTATTTGAATTAAATATTTTTAAAAAAAAAAACATTTTAAATAGGAAATTATTACTAATTACTATATTATAAGGTTTAAACGTCTACTTTTTTGAGCAAATATATTAAGAACCTCTTCAGATGTAATATTATTAGATAAGTCCCTTTCAATATGAAGTAACGATATATTTGAAAATCTATCGTTGGACATTGAATTTCGTAGCCATGTTTTAATTCACCGCATTACCGAAAACGATATTTCGCGAGAAGCAGAACTTACTGGAATTGTAAGTGCTACTTGCAAAAGCTTATAAAAATTTGGAAAAATTTTTTTGTTGATTTCTGATACAATAGCATCTATATCAAAATCATCTTTATTAATACAATGCTTCATAATTAGCATTTCAGCTTTAAGTTGGTCTTTATCAATGCATAAAGCATTCTAAAAACAAAAACCTTATATTAACATTAATATAATAATATATTTTCATGTATTTTACTAACCTTGTAATGTTCAATAAAATGTAAACTTTCATCATATTTTAACTTCATAAAGTTATCAATACTATGTCCAATTTTCAAGCTTTCTGTTGAAAATCTGCTTCTCAAACCTGATAAAACACAGTCAAGTATCCTAAAATAACCATTAATTTTCCAGTATTCAAACTGGGTATCTTCATCATTCATTCCTTCATTGAGATTAAGTTCATCTACATTAACATAAGAACATTCAGCACCAGTAGTATTACTAACATGATAGTTTCGTAAATGTGTTGTTTCTTTTCTTTTACGTTTGGAACCTGTGAAGTATCAAATTAAATATATAAAGATATATTATAACATAAAATACTTCAACATAAATTCTCTATTACGGTTGAAAACTATCTTTTCGTTCTAAAATAAAATATGATTTAAAAAATATTTTTAAATAATCTTTAGCTGGAATTTCTAATGAAATGTTGAACTCTTTAGCTAATGCTATAACTTCTGTCCACATATTTTCAAATGTTTTTAAAATACTATTGATTAAATTTACTGATTTTCCCAAAGTTGCTTTTTTCTCTTGCATTAGGTTACTATATTGATTTTTGTTAAAATATCTTCAAGTATAATTAAAAATACTATGAAATGTCCTTTTTTTATAATAGCTTCAATTCCTTTTTAATTAATAATAAAATATAATGTTAATAACATTTTATAATTAATTCATACAAAATTATAATGAAATATCAAACAGATCATATACCTATTGCTTGTGCTACATCTAGATTACTGTTATCATCGATTTCTTTTCTCAAAACCTCTAGTATCACTTAAAAATTATCTTTAACAGCTTTACAGTATTTATACCTGCAAACCCAGCGAGTATCAGAAATTTGAGTAATAGAAGATGCTTTAATGTCCATTTTTAATTGCATATCTTTTAGTTTTTATTTGTAGATGGTCGTGAGAAATATACGTAGACTTCTAGACTGTTAAAAAAACTTTTTGCATACTAAAAACAAAACAAAGAATTTTAGAGGAAATAATTAATTTATATTTTATATATTTCAACAAAATTACCTAATATTCTTGCACATGTCTACTACAACTAAATTTATTCTATGGGCCATGCAATGCGTATAAATAGCGCATGGGTATCGTTCAAGAAGCTTACTCTGGACACCATTTCTTTTACCACTCATAACACTCGCTCCATCGTAGGACTGTGCAAATATTGGTATATTTTCCAAATTTGATTGCTCAAGAAATTGAAAAATAGTATTAACAAGTGTCTGTGCATCTTGTTTTTCAGACACATCCATAAAACCAAGGAACCTTTCATAGACTTCTAAATCTTTTACATAACGTACACATATAGACATATATTCTACTTTATGACACCTGTTAAAATGGTAATAGTATAATACATGATTTAATAATATATGAACAAGTAGTGTCATGTACCTGGCATCGTCAACCATAATAGCAAAAAAAACCAACTGATTTTATTTGAGAAATAATATTAGTTTTTAAAACATCACTGCAAACATTTATCAACTCATTTTGAATGTCAGGACTTGTAAAATTAAACTTACTCTCTTGTTTAATTTTAAATTGTATATCATGCTTAGCCATTAACTGGCAGGCTTCTTTAAAATAACCTAATATTGAATAAAACAAATTATTAAATAAAACTTTTATAATAGCGCTAATAACAAAATTATAACAAGCAGACGGTTAAATATAAAATACTACATTCCACTCTTAGGTTTAATACCTTATTACCTTGGTTTAAAGAATCTTTTGTTTCATTGTGGCCTCTAAATGAAATCCCTTGACAAGTCAAGTATAAAACAATATCAATAATTTGTTTAAGATAGTTTCGGTTTTCTATAATTTATTTTTTATTTTGTGCTGAAACTTGTGTTACTATACTACCAATAGATTTCGCACTTAAATATCCAGACCAACTTGCCATGCATTTTAAATGGCATTTTGATTTTTCATGAATCATTAACTTGGAATCCTCACCACTTAGCTAAACATGAGAAATAAAAATGTATGAAATAAAAATTAATATTGTGTTACTTAAGTTAAATACAATATTATGTGCAAAAAAAAATACAATATTACTTTTTTCCAATTTCTGAATCCTGTTTTTGTAAAAGTATCATCAGCTATATAAATATTATTTGTATTGAAAATTCGGCAACAAAAACAAAACACAGCATCCATTTTAATGCTATACTCTAACCATAAATACTGATTAAAATAGCCGTCTGAAAATGACCGATTTTGCTTTCCAAAAAGAGTTTTTGGATAGTTCTGAAAAATAGTAATTGTAAAAAAAAAAAAATGTGAAAACTGAGTAGTTTTATTAATTAAGTACCTATAGTACCTTATAGTTATTAAATTTATGTAATTAAATTTAGTATTAATTTACTAATTAATTTTTTTAACGTAATACTAAATTATAGATACTATAATATGTTCTATGATTAATTTTTATATTTTTCAGACAATTAATTAAACATTTTAGATAACACAATTAAAAATATAATATCTTTAATATCTTGTATTATGGTATCTATGATTAATAAAAACTATAGTATAATATTTACTTTTAAAATCGGTTGTTTTGGTCCAGAGTCTAAAATTCAGAGTCTAAGATCTAATTTTAATGTTTTTACATCACCTGAGTCTATACAAGTGGATACAATTAGTTTTTCTCGACTGGATTCTTCCTCTGGATTTTTAACGGGTGGGTTATTAATCGTGGTCTTTACTTTATTAAATATACTAAACATCGTTTAATCGTTAAAAATTGAGGGTATTTAAAAAAAAAAAATTTGATGTTTAAATGCACTTTAACAAAAAAACTGAACGTGATATGAGAACACGGTGAAAACTTATTTTGCCATGAAATAATCAGCGTATTTAGTGTAGATTGTAGACTGTAGTTAATAGTTATATCATTATACTGTATAGTGTTTACAAGTTTGGCGGATTTATCATTAACGAATACTCTCGTATCGTCAACGCTGTGTTATTGCCGTCTATTTTTAACCTAAACAGTAAACATGATAATTGATAAGTATTTTTCCAGAAACATCGATGGACGGCGATAACGTCATTATAGTCTTCTGATGATTGTGATTTATTAATTTATAATATAGAAGATAGAACTAGGTATATAACAAAATATTATTATTGTTATTGATGTCGAATGTCGATATGAACTTGTAATGTATAAATAAAAGAATAATTTAAAATTTGAATTATCAAATAAAATATTCTTCGGATATCAAAATAAATAATAGAAAATGTTTTCAGTTCCCACATATGGACGTATAAGACAGTAAACTATTACACAAGAATTTCTGGGGGGGGGCTATAGCCCCCTTAGCCACCCCCATTCTACGCCTATGAAGGGGCATCAATATGATTATTGATTAGTTTATATAAAAAAGAAATGTCAATTAAATCCCACCTGAACGTTAGAGAGGGAAGGTTTAGAAGTGATCTTATTGATGTATTATCATGCTGGTTAATAGTTAAGTTGAATTTATATGCTGCGAACCTTAAAAATCGCTTCTGAACCCCTTCAATCATCTCAATGTTGGAATTAGTATAGGGACTTCATATAGGAGATCCATACTCTAGGATGGATCTAATTAAATTAATTAATTCAAGATCTATAGAAGTTTGCCACCTAAGTCAACCCTAACATTTATGAACATGTATGCGATACTCTTAGTTGTTTTATTTCATCAATACTATGGTGTTAAAATACTTGCGTGTCTAATAAAGTTAATTTTTAGACGGAACTCATGAATATCTTAAAACATCAAAAAATAATAACCCCAGCTTGCAATTTAACTAAGAAACGTATTAAAGAAATTCCTAAGAAAAATTAATAAGAAAATCTTTTAAAAAACAAAGTAAAAAAATAATGCTTTTACTTCTTCCATGTGTTTTTTTTCATTTCAATTCGCATATTATTATAATTAAGAATTGTACAAAACATTCTAGAGCTTACAGAGAAAAATAAAAAAATTGGGCTACACAAGTTATGATAAAAACAATTCGCATGCAAAAATGACGGCAGCTCTAGCACTATTACCGCATTATGAAATAGAGAGAGGGTTTCAGGAGGTAAATAACTATGCTCAAGCAAATGTAGTTCAGTTGCCAAGATTCTTTACGTACTTTTCCTGGTAAAATATAAAACTTATTAGAAAATAATATATTGTTCTAATATAAAATATTGAAATTCAAACAGCTTTTGGATCATAAGAAAGGGGCCTGAATGTTTTTTGGTGCACGGGCAACCCCACCGAACAAACAATAACATCGAGAGCTTCCATTCATCCTTGAAACAAACGTTTCAAGTGATGCATCCCAATTTATGGAAAATGCTAGGTGTCATTAAAAATTATTTTCATCAACAAGGTTAACAATTTCATACTATTTTTAAAACTATTCTGAATTAATAAAAACTAGCATTTCCAAATATCTTTAAAAAAATAAAAAAAATCTGTGGGAAATGTTTGCTTTTCAATATTTTAAAAAATTTAAGTATATTTTATTAAAATTGTATTTAATCTTCTAAATGTTTTCATTTATATTTTAAAGTTCTAATAACATTCAAAAATAGTTACCTAATGTAATGTGATGCCAATAGATTTACTTCATGAATTACATATTAATTTATTATAATACCTACTATAAATTTAAAAATTATTATTTGAACATTTTAAAACTTCTTTACATAGACATTTTTAAATCTATTAAATATAACTATCATAAAACAAGGTATCCATTAAAGTTAATACATGCATGTATTATAAATAGAATATTTAAAAATTAAATAATTTCACTTATGGCTTAAGTTTTTATTGAAAAAAGGTTATCTTATAAATTAGTTGAAAATAACTCGTTGGTCATAGAACACTTAAACAATATTTTGTTGAAACAACATATTGTTGTAAGTCAATTGGCTGGAGGGTAACAGACACCAAGAGGTATCAAAACAAAATACATTATGAATTCTGTTAGAATTAAAAATTCCACCGCACAATTGGCCACTGGTGCAATTAGTTTGACAATTTTTAATACAGTACTCTCACAGTACAGACAATTACATAGAAAGAGAGCTAGACTGGAGAGATGAAACTCAACGTACAAGACCATTTTATAAATCTTAGGGTAGCAATTTTAAACATTAATGATGAAAAATAACAACAAAAACTGAAGAACAGTATACCAACTCACCTTGTATAGCAGATGTTTTTGTTTTTTTAGATGAAGGGACTTATAACTCTTATTACATAATACCTTTTATTTTGCATAGTATATTAATATCATATAGGTACTTACTACTCTTCTTATCAATAACAATTTATTAATTTGTATATCATTATAATAATGCTAGGTTCTGATGAAGAACAGGAACTAAGGAGCATTCCTGATGTTCCATTACCAGCTGCTGAGGTCAATCTCCCAGGTGATATTCAAGCTGCTGAGGTTTATATTATACCAGTTGATATCTATGAAATAGCGGAGATTCCTGATGCTGGAGATGCTATAGTGGAACTACCCCGCTTTGATGCAGAACCAGAAGTCAACATTGTAGAAGGTAATACCTACGGAATAAAAGTTATTTTTTATCCAATTATCTCATAGGTACCATTGTTTTTTGATATTATAATAGTATTATATTATCATAATTATACTTATTTATTACATACCTAGGTACCTTAACAATTCTTTAACTAAAATCCAACGTTCTATATTATTATACTGTATTATTTCTAGATGAAAACGAAGCAGATTTTTTATAATACCCTAATACCCGAGGATGCCGAAATTACTTTTTGGCAACATTTTATGATTGAAGATGAGATAGAAGTTCCGTTTGTACCAGTACCACAAAATCTTTTGGAACTTTACCCACAAGGACAAGATGAAGATAATATTTGTGTGGTCTGCAGAGTGGCCCCCAGGACACACGCACTTGTTCCTTGTAGACATATAATTCTTTGCGTTGATTGTTTGTCACAATTACAAACACAAAAATGCCCGATGTGTACCAATGAGTATAGCATTGGTATACTCATTTGGTAACAGGAATATATACCTAGGTAGTTCAAATGTAATATTAATTTTAAATAATAATTATATACTAATACAGACTAAAAAAAAAAATTTGTATTTTCCAGAGAAAAAGCAATTATTAAAGTTCCTTAATTATTATTTTATTTGCGTTGTGTGAAGGTCAACACAAAAATCCAAAACTCATGCCTTGAGAATACAAAGTTCTATTAGTGAACTTTGGTTAATTTAAGCAATATTTACATAAAGTCATAAAGATACAATAGAAACCAGCTGCTTTATATACTTGTATCATTTTTTATTCAAGTTTGAATTATGATTAAAAAATATGTAAGTTGATACTGTTTTGCGGGTTGGTATTTTAATTTATCATTAAGTATCTACTTCCCAAAAATAAAACCATATATTATACTATATTATGCTATAAATATATATTATATATTATATAGGTACCTTATCTATTCTACACTATGTTGCAATATAGTAAATGAGGTACAGTTCAATTAGAAGCAGTGCCGTAAAAACCGGGTGTGGAGAGTGTGCACCGCACACAGGCCTCGGGCCTCATAATATATTGCAGGGCCTCAAAAGTCAAAACGACTAATTATTCATATTATTAAATTATTCAAATATCAAATATAAGTTATTAAATTGAAAATGGAACCAATGTTATTTTGTATCTATTTACTAATTTACTATTATCGTTGTCCTATTATTTTGATAGGGCCTATCGAATTTATGAAGTATAAATATAGATTTTCGTCTGTATGGCGTATTTCCATGTAGGTATTAATAGTTTTATGGTATCGTACGGCGTACACACGTCATTAATCGCTGTGGTACCCTTCCCCTTACCCTACAATACGTATTCACTATTCAAAATACAATTGCCTGCAATATGTGACTTTGCCGTGCTGTTAAAGTGCACACTGTAGTACCTACTGTACAATTGAAGGGATTGGAACAACAACCAGGTAAATCCACTTTTTGAAATTGTTCAGGGCTGATTAAAAACAGTTTTATTCCATGATAATCAATACTTAAGCTATTACATTTATATTTTTCTATAATTAACATGATGAAAAATAATACTGTGGACTTAGAATTTAGTTAACTTTTTTTTTTTTCTAGACAAAAGTTGTCCAAATTTAAGAAACCTATGGATTTATCTAGTTATTGCGCCAAACATATTGTTTTTTGAGGGTATACTAATAGAAATTTAAAAAAAAATTGAAATCTTAATTTTTTTACTTTGAAATATAATAAAACAGTGCCTTATGTTTTAAATTGAATTATAACAAAACAAGTGGCATAAAAACTGATTAAATTTACAACAACAAAACAAAATTTTATGTTTGTCAAAAGTAATGATAATAGTATAATAACAGGATTCCCTTTCCTTGTTATTTCTTAAAATACAATATTTATGTGTAACAAAAAATAATAAAAACTTTTAAACAAAATTAGTCATATAAATAATTTAACAAAATAATATCTTAACAATAAAACAAAATCTAATGTTTGTCAAAAGTAATAATAATAGTATAATAACCTTCCCTATTTATTTTTTTTTGTTTGAGTTACATAAAAATATTAATAAAAAATAATGTCATCAATATTCGTAATCAGATAGATCAGGATTATTATTTGTATTGTCTTCAAACTGTCTGTAGAACCACATAATATGTTCAGGTGGTACATATTTCATAGCTAGTTCCAGAACGTCTTTTAACTTAGCTGCTTTAATTTCAAGTGCTCTATGATACAGCATTGGAATATTTTCAAATGGGCTTTTATCGTCAATTTTATGAAGTATGTAATGTTCTTTACCAGTAGAATTTGCAGTAATACTACAAAATAATCCGTCTATTGAATAATCTATCTGGCGATAAGACATAATACAAAATTGATCTTTTTTTGAGTTTGTGATGTACTTTTTAAAAAATGGTATAAAATACTCGGAGAAATTCTAAATCATATTTTGAGTCACGTTGATGACGTAAAATTTGTTTGGGTTGGTTTCTTTTACTATGGTTTGATATGTTTGTGGCAAAAATACTCGTTCTATTATTCGTTTTTTCTGTTCTATTAATCCAAAACAACGATCGCACGGAAGGAAACTGTGTCCTGGGTCAGAATACCTTTGTGTTATAGTCTCTAAGCCAAACGCTTTATACCGTATTACAGAGTAGAGGTAATGAATTATTGCATTATTTTTATTTTGCGAAGAACAGTTATCAGAAAAAAAATAAAGGGTTTTCACTCCTTGTTGAAGTAGATTTTCTAAATAGTAATGAATAAAACTGATCACTTCATTTTGTCCCTTTTTTGCAATCGATTCGTCATACATGAAAAAATATGCTTGTTTTTTTTTGCTGAATATATACAAAAGCCTAAATTTACAAAGGTCTCATATAGTCCATTATAATCGTTTACGGATAGGACATTCATTATTACCTAGTCACTCATTTAAACTTGGACTAAACGACACGCCACTTTGTACACTTTGCTCACTTCATCCTAATGAGTATATATGTGACCTTCCTCATATTACTTAGAAGACTTAAAAGACTAATTCTTTTCAACACTCTTATGTCTCTTAATATTCCCATCAATCTTTTTTCCATCTTAAACTCTAATTCTGAAACAGCTATCAAAACAATAATTGCCTTCATACAGGAGGCTGGCTTTATTATATAGTATATATAAGTACTTAATTTTTTGTTAATCTCAATTTTATATTGTTTTATTCTTACTATGTAATTGTTAAGCTATCATAGTCTATACTAGCGGCTTTTAAATAAAAAAAAAAAAAAATAAACAAAAGTTATAGGACCAAATTTGTCTCTTGTAAAAAACGTCACCACATGGTACGTGAGGGAGTGGCATATTCTGCTGGTAGTCGAAAGATAATACATCCATTTTAGGATTTTCTTTTGTTTCCAGGGATAACTTTTTAAGATCAGAATAGAATATATCAGCTTTTTTTTATACATTTCTTTTTCTTCAATAAGCGATAATTTTATTTCTTGGTCGATTTCTGCGTTTATCAAATTCTGTAGACGATCACACGTCTGGCAGGTATCAGATTTTGGGTTACTAAATGACAAATTAAATTTCTTAATCTGAAAAAAAACTCGTATTTCACAATAGGTTTAACTTTTTCCCCGTTTTTTAATTTTTCTAAAATGGTTTGTTCGTGTTTTTCCAAATATAAATTGTACATTTTACTGATACTTATTGTTCAGGAGACAAATATCTCTTTTCATTGTTATCGTACCTACTATAGTGCGAAACAAGTCTTGGAAAGCTCTGAATATGTGTTTTAATTTGAAATAAAATTTGATCAGAGATTTTTGAAGGCCGGTTTGCGTGTTTTCCGCGTAGATCTTTAGGACTAGGATTATTGATTTTTTATATTTGAAGAAAGTCTTTCTACAACTACTTTACCCACATCAAATAACAAACAAAATGCATTTTTACAAACTACTATTTCGTTTGTACCGTCAATACGGACTTTATAGACGCCTGCGAAAGACCGATTAGGTTTTTCATTGGTTATAGGTCGACGTCTAACAATATTATTAACAGTAATCAATCCAGCTAAAAACGTATCCCGTTTTTCCTTGTTGCCAATATCATTAAACAAATTTAAAAGTAAGACTTTTTGTTCATATGTTACGTTTTTTTTTTATTTTTTTTAACCTAACCAATTATAAATAAAAAATCAGTCATTCAAAAAAAATGTTCAATCCTAATATACAAGCAACTTCTACTGCCAGTAATTACTTATGCTTGCCCAGTATGGGGGAACTGTTCGGCTACACACCTAAAAAAAAATCCAAATATTTCAAAATAATGTGCTAAGAATTATTACAAATGCTCCGTGGTTCATCCGGAATGAAAATATTCACTAAGACCTCCAAATTGTTAAAATCGAAGACCTTATACGCACACTTTCAAAACAATTCCATAGTTCATTACTCAACTCAACAGGCTCAGTTCACTACAATCTCCATATTCATCCACCACTCCAACGACGTCTAAAACACGGCCGCCCTCATGACCTCATTATTCAAAATCAACCTCCAGTCTAATCTGTATATATTGTAATAGTTTTGCTTTTATATAATAACTCAATCTGTAACTATACCGCATTCATATATTGTAAAATTTAAAATATTTATTTTATTTAGTCTTATAAGTTAAACTGCATACATCTGTCCATATTTATATTTATAATTATCCTCTTAAAATAGCTACAAACTAATATTGTCTTTTATCGATAAGTAACGGCTAGGAATGTCTTATTTTATTAAAATAATAAAAAAAAAAAAAAAATATTACTGGATTTGCTACTCTTTTTTTGCCTTTAATGGTAACATTTTCGTCAATTTCGATCTCATTATTTTCTACCTCAATACTTTAATTATTTTCACATTCGTTATTTACTGACAATAAATTATTTTCGGTTAAATTTTCATTATCGGTTGTTAATAAAATATTACCTCCTCCATTTTCAACCTCAGTACCATAATCATCAGAATAAATTTAAAGATCAAATCCGTCCAAAGTATTATCGGGTAAAATATTTTCACTTACTATGTAATCAGGGTCGAGATATTCACATTGGAGCAATAACCAGATAAATCCGGATTTATCTGATTGTTGTATCAAAAATAAAAACAAGATAAAACTATGTTTATATTTATCGGATTTAACTGGTTGTTGCACCAAAATGTAATACATTTTTTCCTGTACAATAATTCATGAAAAAGTGTATTTTCGAAAAAAGTGGATTTACCTGGTTGTTGTTCCAAGCCCTTCAATTATTCTAAATAGTCTATTGACTATTACATTTATGTAGGTAACTTACTAACTTAAAAATTTCAAGTACAAAGTTTACAATACAACGACACAGTGTGTAAGCTGTTTATTATTTTCTATTGAAACTTAAATTATGTCAAAAAGAACATATCAGAGTGGTTGCGAAAAGAGAAAAAAAAAGTTAGACAATTAGTAGAAAACGAAAAATTGTCAAATTGCATACTAAGTTGGGCTAAAGGTAAGTTATTTTATGTTCATAATTGATCAAATTAGATAAAAATATGTATAACTATTTACATTCAGTGTTATAAGTTGCGATATTTGCATGAATTAATATATTTTCACATAATTACATATATGTACTTTAGTACCTACTTAACTCAATAATTATTTTATTTTATTATATAATAAATATATATTTTAAATATGCTGCTGCTTAACACGAGGCAATAATAATTATAATTATATGCACAAATTAAAATAAACATTAATTTAATTTAATTTAATAAATATTATTTATTCAGTTTCTTTTATAAGCTTATATAATTTATAAATAAAAAACTAACATTTTAGGCTCTTCTGAATCACAAGACATGAATTCAACTAATTCAAGTGTTACAAAAAAAAAGATATTACCTGTACAACTTCCTTGGATACAACAATGTCAAGTTTGTCTTACTGTGTTTAGCTATTAGTGATTTCAATTTACATTATAGCTAACTGAAAATAAATCTTAAAATATTTATTTTTAATTTTAGATTTTTGTGAAATTTGTCAGGATGATGGACAAACGTTAACATCTAGCTGTAATATTGAATCTGAAGAAAACAAGGATACATGTATCTATTTTCATACTTATTTTAATGTTATAGATATTTATCAATCTAATTCCAGAAACAATTCATTATTTTTTCTCTCCTCTACTTCCTAAAATTATATGCTATATGCTTACGTCTGCTGGTAATTCAAATACAAATTTAGATTTATTTAATACTACATAATTGAATTAGTCAAATATTTGATTTAACTTTTGTTTTTAATTTTTTTTTTCTTATATTACCTACTCTATCTTTCTTTCTCTTACATATATTTATCACCTGTGGTATCACCCGTATTAGACAATACGCGGTAAACCAACTATACGCCTTACCCTCGTATTCAAAAACTAGCAGAATATATTATAAGTAATGATTTATCTATTATATTTCCAGATATTTTTACAAGTTGTTGTATATTTATGACTATTCCTGTAACATCGGCTTCAGCGGAGCGTTCATTTTCCAAACTTAAGCTTATTAAAAATTATCTTCGTAACATAACATCACAAGATCGGTTAACTAATATTGCTTTATTAAATATTGAAAGGCTTCATACTGTTAACTCGATGAGGTACGATGGTATGCGCTTGTCAATTCTTAGTTCGTTCCTATCTAGTTGAAATGACTCAAAGATTACATATACCTTGGCACTATTCAGTTTAATAAAACTTCATTGACACATAGTATTGTAGGTACGTATATCCCGGCGCTGTTCCTATAAAAAGTAAGAACGTAAGAATGACTAAAATAATGTTTAACTCGGGTTTTCAGGTCGGAAACACTTTTATTGTATTAAAACAAACATAGCAAATTCAGATCGCCTAGCCCGTACTACGATCGGCGTTTCACACACTCAGCAACAACTCAGCGTACGGCGGTGTTATATAGAAAATATCATCGTCGCCTCAGCACATATTGTTCGCTGGCCTGACCTATGTCAATAATTTACAATTTGAAATATTCCTACCTATGGCTATATCACATATATATTAAATAATATTATTTTGACGACTGTCTACATTATACGACAGCACCTACCGGGGGTGATCAATTCATTTTTTAAATTACCATATGACACACAAAGAATGTGGCTTTTGCTGAAAGAATTTTCGAAATCGGTTCAGTAGTTCCTGATATTACCTTCAACAACGGTAACCAGTGGCGCACAGAGGTTATATAATAAGTGGGGCTTAATGGCCTAAATATTTTTTAGCATACCCACCACCCCAAATAACACACCAATAACACGTTTGTTCTCTTTGAAAAAATATTTTTGCATTACATTGTTTTTATAGATATCATATTATATTTTAATAAATAGTAAATTCAAATTCAAATTATTTATTTTACAACATATTATTATTATGATACTATAAATAAATATACATTTAATGTACCTATTAAAAAATGTTTGATTATAATAGGCTATACTAGTCACAAAAATATTTATTCATATACTTAAATTTCAAATCTATAATATTTTAATAATTACCATAATATAATTAATATAATATATACATATATTAATATTATAATAATTGTAAATAATATTTTGAATGTAATATAATAGGTATAAAACAGGGTAAAAAAAAAATTGTAATTTATAATACTAATGCTTTTTGTAGATGAGGACTTTTAGATGCAAAGGCGTTAATAATATTTTCATAATTTATAGTTATATCTTTTTCACAAGTTATTCTCATTAAACCTTGTAATCTCTCTTGTCCCATAGTAGAACGAAGTCGATTCTTCACTATTTTCAGCTTAGAAAACGCCCTTTCAGGACTAGCACTAGTAACCGGTAACGTCAATCCTATCTTTAACATTGTATACACATTTGGGAATACAGATATTAAACCTTTATTTAAAAATATTTGAAAAATTGGTTGTAAGCTTCCCGAATTGTTTTTAATGTTTTTTGAATTATTATCTTCTTCGTCACTTTCATCGTCGCTTTCAGGTTCAGATTCACTCCCAAATATTTCTTCACATTTACTATGTAAGGTGTTTGGTAAAGCTTCCGACGTTATAAGAGTATGAAAAATTGAAGCAAATTGTAAGTACTCTGAACAAAGATATTTTTCATCAACAAACTTTCCATATATTTCTAAGAAGAACTTAAAACTATCTTTTGGTAAAAAATTAGGATTTTGATTTATTTTAAAAATGACTTTACTTGTAAGAAGTGATAGATCCTTAAGAACACCAATTGATTCATCACTGAAACGTTCAGATAGTTGTCTTTGTACTATGTCTAGTGCAGAAAAAAATGTGTTCACTTTTATGTTTTGAATAGGATTTGAAATAAGTTCATCATCTGAAAGTTCACCAGACATTTTTTTCTTCTTACGTAAAGGAGGAGTGGGCAATTGAATGAATTCTTCATTTTCATCTCCTTGTTCTAAAACAAAAGCATCTACTTCTTGAGATAAATGTTCAAAACTCTCATCAGATCGAAGTGTTGATATTTTTATTTTATTTTGTTCAATCATTGAAACAGCTAACATCAGATCTAGATCTTTGCTTTGCAATATTGAGCTGGTTGGTGATAGTATATCAAACAATTTTTTAAACGTCAATGCTGTCCATACAAAGCGATAAGACCTTAAATAATCAAGTATAGCTCCAGCTTCAAATCCAGTTTTTCTATCACCTGGTCCATCTTTACTTCGCATTATTTCTAATGTGTCCATTACAGCCAAATATGTACTCAAAACCACGTCCAGCGCACATGAAAATGACATCCAACGTGTAGTTGTCACACGTTTTATTCGACGAATTTGTTTCTTCTTATATCTTTCTTTTTGAAACTGTTCATAATACTTAACTCTAATTTTACTTGAATTAATTAGATCATATAATTTTTCTAAATTTCCAAACATATCCATTGCATTAACACCTGAACTTACAACATCAGTAATCACCAAGTTTAATCGGTGTGCCCAACACCATACATAAATAGCATGAGGATTAATTTCTTTGATCAAACTTTGAAGACCATTATAATTACCTCTCATATTGGCAGCGCCATCATACGATTGGCCAACAAGATGATTTTTCCAATCTAAGTTTAACAAATCACAAGTTTCTTTAAATACATTCATTAATTCATGACCTGTTGTTATAGGTGTTTCCAGGACAGCAATTAGGCGTTCATAAATATTACCCGATTTTTTATCAATGTAACGAACAATAAACGACAATTGTTCTTTTCGAGATACGTCAAATGTTGTGTCAAGTGAAACACTAAAGAAAGGAGAATCCTTTATACTTTTAGATATGATACCGACAATATCATCTGATATACATTCTACAAGTTCATTTTGTCTACGCCATGATATGAAAGACCACTGAGGTTTATTATTTTTATTTTTTAAATTTGAAATGTATGGTGCCATTGTAGGGGAATAGTTTGAAACAAGTTCTACTAAATCTTTGAAATTTCCTCGCAATGAATCTGACCATTTTTCACGATGACCACGAAAAGCTAAAGAATGGCGGCCTAAAAACAAAGTGATGTCAATGAGTTCTTTTACAATTCCACGATTACAGAGGACTTCGAATTTTCTTTTTTCAGTCAGTGATGGAAGAATGGGTAACACTTGATTTCTCAATTTAAATTTCAAAGACGCATCTATATGATTTGATGACGTTTCATGAACTAAAATTTTATGTAATGCATTTTTCCATTTACTTACACCATTAATGATCCAGTTGTCTCTTTTTGTTCTACCAAACATCTGACAATGAAAACAAAACATTTTGTCAGTGGAAATAGAATATGATAACCAATCTCTATTAACCAAAGTCCCATCATTTAATTTTTTTGTAAACCAGGACTCTTGAAAACTTCTGTGTTCCTCATTTTTTGGAAACTTAAAATTATTATTTGTAGGTTGACAAGGCCCTTTTCGTACTATCATATCAGTAAATTCTGGTGTAACATTGATAAATGTATGAAATTTAGCTGGATCATTTTCATATATCAAATTAGATTGTGTTGAAGTTGAAATACATAACGTTTCTGAAATCCAAAAAAAAGTATGTTTTAAATTTAAATTAATAAGCAAGCAACTGAATATTTGTATGATGTTTATAGTGTATTAATAAAGGTATAAATTAAAAACTATTCATAATAATTAATAATTTTAACAATACATGATACAAATTATGTCAGTTGTTTGTATTAATACATGTAAAATAATAAAATATAAATATACTAGTACCTAAGTAAAAATATTCAAATTTAAATTACAAAAATGTATCTCAATTTAACTATATGATAATCTTACCAGTTGACACAGATTGTTCATATTGATCATGAATTCTATTCAGAATAGAAGAACTGGGTTGACTATTTTCTACATTTTCAGTATCGTCATTACTATTTGTAGTACCTAAATAAAAATATTCAAATTTAAATTACAAAAATGTATCTCAATTTAACTATATGATAATCTTACCAGTTCTTGTAAATTGTTCTTTAAATTTATATTAATATACTAATACTATAGCTAATACTTTTTGCATAAAATACTATTAAAAAAAAAATTTTCTTGTAATATATTAATTTAATTTAATTTAATATTAGTTTTGCATTTTTTTAGGGCATTTTTGTGATTTTTTTAGGTCATTGAAATCTCAGCCCTACTTATAAGTAAAGTATGAATTTTAGAGGTACCTATTTAAAAATAAAAACACACTTGAATGTGATAAGAGAAAAAAAGCATAAAATACACCTATACCTAAAATAAAATAAATATATAAAATTCTAATGATGCACGTGAAACCATTAAAAGTTTTGCATGGTGTTATAAAATATTTAAATCAGAGTAAATTTTGTATAACATATTGGTATTTTAATTAATTAATAATACTCTCCAAATTACTATAAAATACTTAAATAATAAACTATAATATATTATGAACATAATAATAAATTTAAGCTTACCAATTCTTTCTAATTTTATTTTCTTGGTGAAGAATTCTTTTATTGAAGCATTATTTAAATTTCTTTTTAGTTTAGGTGTTACGGTAGTTTTGAACCTACAGCTTTTCACATGTCTATTCCAATTCGTAGGGTTCATGTCTCCTCTTTCACGTCCACAAATTTCGCAATTTTTCATTGTTCGCAAATCTACTTTAAAATATATAAAATTATGAAACAATACATAATTCATTAATATTTAATATTTGACACTTTGATTAATACATTTGGATATTAATGAATAATAACTTTTACTTACCGATCACCACTCACTGTTTTAAACAGTTAACACAGAAAATTCAAAATTGTTGTTTTTCAACTACACATTTTAACACGTTAAACAATTAAACTCTTATATCGTTAAATCCACATGATGAACACGGCACACATTTACTAAAATAAGCACCAGCGTTAAGTACTAAGTAGTAGTAAACCAGTAAATAATATAATGATAGTCTCAAGACTATGGACAATATCACAATAAAACAATACACATATTATTACACATTAGTCCGCACTCTACTATAGTCCCGCTGGACGTCTGGTTGACTGATTGCAAATAATATTATAATAATATAATTATAACAAAATCCCAATACGTTTTTAAAAATAACATTCAATACTGTTTTGTTATCTATATATAATTATCGATATTCGACATTCGACATTCACCGCCCAGCAAAAATCATAATAATGGTTAATGACTAATGAGTATTATAGGATGAGGGAAAATAGTTAGCCGATGTCTAATGTCTAAAAATAAATTATCACTAGATCTAGATGTATTAATAATATGTATTTAATATGTTATTATATATTGTTCACTTGTATCTTTATTCATTTCATTATTCTATATAATGTATTACAAACCAACAATTAGTTATTAGTTAATAGTTATACCTTATGGCTTATACTAGTTATACTAATTACAATTTACAATATTACGTATTTATATTATAAATTATTAAATCCACAAATTATTAAAGTGTTCCAACTTCCAAATGCCACCAGGCACCAGACACCCACCCCAAAAATAAGTGTGGCTTAAGCCACACCAGGTTTAACGTGTGGGCGCCACTGACGGTAACTAACAACTCCTCTTTATATAGAGTGCGTTCGTCTTGGACGCTTTTTACGTTATCAGCGCTTATCAGTGCTTCAGACCCGTTCAGCTTGGCAAATTGAAACGCTCTGACTGTAACCGTGACCTCATTTATACTGGAGCTACGTTATTGTTTCGCGCTCACAAACGATTTTACGAAATAGGTAGTGCGGCCAAAGCGTCAACGCTTTGGGGTGTTGACGAACAGATTAAAGCGTTTGTTAGTGATACCTAGGGCTCGGATTTCAATGCATTTGCATCTTTTTATTGGGATATTTTACGCGGTGCTTTCCAAACTACAAATATGTTTCAAGTACTTCGTGTTCCAACTACAAACATTTTTTGGGGCATTTTTTGACGTTTTTAATGCATTTTTAAATTTTTAGGAAATTTTATAGTACTACGTAATATTTTTTTTAGTTCATTTTGAACTATTTAAACTTATTTAACATCAGGTAATCCGGTTTTAAATTAGACAATCTTTATGTCACACCATCCAATTAGCCGATTTTATTGCATATAACTAAACTTTTATCGGAGTATTTTCTTATAGAGCGATAATATTATATCGGTGGTGCGCGTGGCCGATTGTCGGACGCTTTTAGAAGTGTTGCGTATTACGTCGAAGGTACTTACTGCAAGTGTAGTATGATTAAAATTGAAATGCCTAAAGTAAATATGCCATGTCCGGAAAGACTTCGTGGATACATAAGAGAATAATATGGTAGTGATGTGTTTTCTACCGATGGTCAAATTTTATTTTGTAAAATATGTGAGGTGAAAGTTGCCGCTGACAAAGAGTTTACAATTACTCAACGTGTATCACGAGATAAGCACAAACAAGGATTGAAACGCCAAATTGCAGGTACAAAAATTCAAAATTTATTAACAGTACAAAAATCACCATTCTTTGAAGACTTAACTAATGCATTTCTATCTGCGAATATACCACTGTATAAATTGAATCAACTTACTTTTCGCGAATTTTTAGAGAAATGTACAAATAAAAAAATACCAGACGAATCTACTTTAAGAAAAAATTACGTTTGTCAAATGTATGAAAACACACTTATAAAAATTAGACAGTATATACAAAATAAAAATATTTAATATACATATAGAATAAATTAATAACCAAGTCAAATTGGAAAAAACGTAAATTTAAAATTTGACAACGTTTAAATAAAAATAAAGTCTTTAACCAAATAAAAAAAATATGTCAAATATTAGAAGGAGAAGAAGATATTAAGAAAATATTATTCCATAAGACTTAACACCTAACGATCAGACATTTTTCAAGTTTGCTCCTATCACTTCTGTAACGAACCCAATAATACGCATGATATATTATTGTGATCGTCTCGTTTTCGGCTACATTAGACAACATAAAGACTAGCTAAATATTAGCACATAGAAATTCGGCTAAATAAACTACGCTGGAGAATTACCCTTTCGATTTCAAAGAGACAAAGACACACTAACATACATCACCAAAAGGAAAAGCACAACCAATCATATAGGATACAAGACCATCTTCGACAACCATGTTATATCTCCAATAAACACGGAACACAAAAAAAACCCCTCGGTACGAGATTTATACACAAAACTACAACAATCAATGGAAGTACACACCACAGTCGTAAACAGAATTACATTTCAAACTTTTCCTCCCTGGAAATGGGAACTAAAACTAAACACGGATCTCCTTAATTTTAGTAAAAATGAAACAAACCATGTCATAATTAAGTCTCAGTTCCAAGACATAATTCAGCACTCATTCCCTAATCATACCAAAATATACACAGATGCATCTAAATCCGAACATGGGGTAGGCTTTGCAGTAGTTCAGGATGACACAATCATCCAACACAAACTCCCGAAAATAACCAGCATATTCTCTGCCGAAAACTACGCCATATTTGAAGGGGTAAAACTTGCAAATACCCTAGAGACTAACGATATACTCATAATCAGTGACTCCCTCAGCACCCTACTAGCACTCAAAAACACATCATCAAGAAATGAAATAACATCAAACATCCAAGCATGCTTGGTCCAAACAAAAAAAAACATTATATTCATGTGGGTCCCATCTCACACCGGAATTATAGGGAATGAAAAAGCAGACAAACATGCCGAACAGGCAACGAAAACCATCCTTAATCCTACAATAAACAACATATCCAGCATCGACATCATAAACTCTATAAACCAGAAAATCCTCTCATCTTGGCAAAACTACTGAAACTCAATAACATTGTCTAACAAACTCAAAAATATTAAAAAAACAATTAAAAAATGGAACACCCCCCCAAATCTCAACCGACGCTAAGACACTGCAATCACCCGCACCAGAATCGGACACTCTTTCCTCACTCACTCATACCTAATCAGTAAAGAACCCCAACCAATATGTGAACTCTGTCACACCGCATTAACCATTAAGCATATAATGGAAGAGTGCCCTCAATACTCCCAAATCCGCACCGATCTCAACATGCCACCCACCATAGCAGAAGCACTTGGCGAAAATCAAACAGACAAAATACTAACCTTTCTAAACATTACAAATATTATAAAAAAATTGTAACAATAAAACATGTATATATTATGTAACAACTAATTTTAAGAAAAATATCATGTAATAATCTAATGTCAGGCTAATAACCTTAGTTGTTGAAGCCTTTTCCTTTAAATAAAAAAAAAAAAAAAAATCAAAGTCATATGACTTATCTTATCCGATTAGAAAACCTATGGGAATATAACGAGAGGGCAATGCGATCTTGAACCCGCATTTCAATAGGTCCTACAACCTCGCCTGAATCATAAATCATAAATGTATGAATATAATATTTAGATATTGCTTATGAAATATACATATATATATATATATATATATAATGCACAGTATCTAAATATTGACGGATGGCGTATAACATATATTGCAAACACGATTCTTGGAACAACGGTTGATACCGAGTTGCGGTCGAGATTAAAACAGGTAAAAAAAAAATCCGAGTTGCGGTCGGGATCAAAACAGGTTAAATATTAAAATAGGTAAAAATCCTAGTTGCGGTAAAAAAATATGATTAATAATTATTATGTTTTAAATATTGACACAGTTACATATTATTATGCTAAATACAAAAATGAAACGGTCAAAATACGTTACGTTAAAATACAAATTTATAGTTAGTTTATAGTTACACCAGTGGCGGTTCTGGTAGTATTTTTTTGGTGAGGCAACCTATGTATCACCCCCCCCCCCCCCCCCCCCATACAAAATTAGAATTCACAATAAATCTGATTTAAAAACATAAAAAAATCCACACAGACTTCATTTTACCCAACAACAAACATGGCCAACAAAACAATTTTTGTATATAATGACTCCCGCATAACCAAGAGTGTTGTTGATAAAAATTTGGATTAAATGACCTACAGAATACCTTACTTAGTTTCTTGTCAGGAGCCAAAGCTGACAAAATCGGAATAGGCTTACCCACTTTTAGTAAATCATTTTTACTATCAGAATTCCATCGTCGAAACGGCGTCTCCAACAACATAACTACCACGTCTGTCACTGGATACGTAATAACTCCAACAGTAATTAATTTAATAATGTTTATTACAAAAAACTGCAGCACTCGCACATATATTTTAACGTAGACGTTAAGACGAACCGGAATCACCGAAAAAGTGTAAGACACAAGCGACCATTCGTACAAGACGTCAAGACAGAAATCACTAATGATAAATATAAAATTATTATCAATAGATATTACAACGGACAACGGTTCAATTAGGACTGTTCCGAGCCTCGATTGTAACAATAACATCTTTACTGATAATGTGTTTTTACGTTGAAATGCCGGCTGACTATATATTCCTGTATACCGAGTCTATTTTTAGTAAATAAGGCGATATTAGTCGAGCCTCACAATGATCATTGCGCATGCGCAACTCTAGTTATTTAATAGTCGCGTGCATTCGCGTACATACGCTCGTGTGTGTAATTCATGTACACAATAGTACATACTCTGACGCGGAGTTAAACGGTGCTTACTGACGTCATCGGAACATTGCCGCCGGTTGAAACACTAGCGTTTGTTTACGTAATAATTATTTCATACATTTCTTATCGGTTTATCACTATTTTTGGTAATAAACACTAAATAATATAATGATTTACCATTTACAATATAATAAATAATAATTTATAATGTTAAACTTGGCAAAGAAGATTTTTTTCTCAAATAAAATCATAAAAACGTTAAAAATTAATATCAAAATATGTATATGCTATCGGTGGGCCAAAAAATACTTTAATAGTATTTTTTACTTAAAATTTTAGGTTAGGCGGCGCCTCACTTGCCTCACCCCCAAAACCGCCACTGAGTTACACTTACACATTCAATTATAATATAGTCACATTTTAAAATACAAAACACACATTCAACGAATAAAATTAATACATTTATAATATTAAACCGGTTCATATTTGTATGATACACATTTCACAAATGTCAGCGAGTCAATTTGTTTTTTTCAAATACTGTTGTATTTTATTTTTAATAAATTTCTGATTTATGCTCTCGCTTTTTTTATTAGTTTCCAAAACTACTGAATTGATTTTTGAATATGTCGATAAAGCTCGCGTCTCGTATCATAATAATTGATGTAATAATACGTAAAAATAATAAATTACAAAATTTTGGCAACATCACATATTATCGAAAATTGGATAAGAGCTCATCGGATAATCGATAACCGGATACTGCCCGCTTTTAAGACGTTAATTTTACCTTCAATATTATTAAGACCGCAATTCGTCTATTGCGACCGCAACTCGGACAATACCGGAATAACCAGGCGTGGGAATGTATCGATAATTAATTCAACAACGATATTATGTTTAATAACAACAGATATGTCGATAGACTAGGGGAAAGTGGGGGAGCAGGAGGCCCTATAAAACCAGACCCGAAACGGCCTGTAGATTAGACGTGTTACACCACAGTACAGACGAGCACCTTCACGAGAGACAACATAACAACTTTGTCAATTTGGACTTAGAGTATTTTATGCAGAAGAAATTTAATAAACAACTTAACTTTTCAACAAGTCTAATTATTTTGTCAAACCTACCTGAGAAATCCTTTACCAACTTTCTTGCTACCTGCAACTTATAAACTAAGCAGTTAACTCAATTGCTAGTTTATAACACTTCAGTTGATGTAGAGAGGTCATTTTCCGTATATAAAAACTTATTGGCAGACAACCGTCGATCAATTAAATTAAATCATTAACATTAAAGAAATTCTTTTTGTACAATGCAATGCAATGCAATGTAAAGATCATTTAGAGGCTGAACTAAATCGAGTTATGTATGTTAATAATAACTGTATAGATTTACAACTAACAAAATCTTCTAATACAAAAGTTGCTGCAAATAGAGAAGTCGTGAAAGTTCTCATGGACATTGTTGTATGCCTAGCCAAACACAACTCAGCTTTAAGAGGACATTTAGAATCCGCAAATGATAATATTCAAGGACAATTTCTTGACTGGGTTAACCTTTTTTCAAAATTCCATCCAGTTTTACGTGCACACTTACAATCACTTACAATCACCGTCCAAGAAAACAAGACTGTCTTTTATGTCTAAAGGGTCACAAAATGCTATGCTTGAATGTATAGCAGAAACCATTCATAAGAAAATACTTAATAAAGTCAAGTTATCAGGTAGGTATTCACTATTTCTAGATTCTACTACTGATGTATCAAAGCTTGACCAATTCGCTTTTGTATTACGTTATTGCACTACTGATGGTACTATCTATGAACGATTAATTTGTGTTGACGAAACTGTGGATTCTACCGGTAATGGTATGTTTCAACTATTTAGTAAAATGTGTGACAATCATGCACTAAATTGGAAAAAAGAATTAGTTGGCCAAGCATACGATGGTGCTTCCAATATGCTAGGTGCAATAAAAGGTTTACGTACAATAATTCAGAATCATATGCCTAATGCTCTGCATTGAAGGGTTTTTTGCTCATTGCTTAAATTTAGCAGTATGTAATGCATGTGAAGCAACTGCTGAAGTTCAAGATTTTTTTGGAACAATCAGAAGTTTAGTAAATTTTCTTAGTGCAAGAAAACGCACAGCCAAATATGTTGAGATACAAAAAGTTATATATCCTAAAGAGCGTATTCGAAGGTTAAAACATTTTTCAAATACAAGATGGACCTACCATGACCGTTGTATTGATGTTTTGTTAAAAACATATAAAGCAGTAGTTCAAACATTAAAATATAGAATGTCTAAAGAGGCTGGTAAAAAAATCAGTGACATGGCCAAGGGGTTTTATAAAAACTTAAACAAATTTTCTTTTATACTCACTGCTCATTTAATGAAAAAAATATTTTCTATTTTCTATTAATTAAATTGCGAAAAATATCTCACACTGTAAATATGCTACTGTAATAAAAAATCAGAGAAAATAGCAGTGACAGCTACCATAACTGACTATTTGTTATACTATCTTAGGTTTCTTTACAATTTTACCCCTTGTGTATTTTTCAACCATATCACTAATGTGGATATCATATATAAATCCCGTTTATCTTTTCATTTTAATAATAACACTTTCGAATTACTTCTCATTGATTCAAGCTCTTCTTTTTAAACTTTTTTGTAACTACTTGCTTTGCATTTGATTTTCTATTAGCTCTTATAGTACCTACTAGATGTGTGAGTCTTGTTTTTAATTTTTCAGCTAGTTCAACACCATTTATGAATACCATTTATCTCCTAGTTCCATCTCAATTTTTGTTCTAACACTATCTACGAAACTAGACCCTTTGCCAGCATTTACTTTAAACGCAATGGTATAACATGGAGGAATACACAATTGAAATTCTTTTGCACCAAATCTATCTCGCTTATTTTTAATATGCTTCTTAAATGAAAGTCTACCCATAAATTTAACAAGTGATTCGCCAATACATAAATGTTATGATGGCTGCATACAGTAATTAGAATTCAGCATTATATCATCCAAAACAGTACCAAGTTTGTATACGCTCTTTGTACTATCAGCAGTAGAGTTATCAGAAAAATGTAACATTTGCATTAATATTTCAAAGCGACTTCGACTCATTGCAAACCCTTTACTACTAAGTAAATACTACAGAATTACTCCAATATGGTTCATATGTAGGATGCGAAACTAAGCCAGTCCAAATTAAAAGTCCTAATAATTGGTTTATTTCTGTTTCATCTGTATCAAACCATTTATTAATTTGTGCAAATGGTGATAATGATTTAGAATCCTTTTTCTGTGCAGCGAATTCATTTGTTTCAACTACTATTTTATTTACATTTTCATCATTCATAATAACTTATTATTAATAAGTATATAAAAGTCGATCGGTGATCCATGCATAAGCGTATCAAATAAGTCAGGATTTATACCTGAATTTGTATTATCAGGATTAAATACAAAATCGTCAATGGCATTGTCATCTGCTCTCCATTGACGATCATCAACATAAACATTAGGATGAATCCTTGGCCGTTCCGGCCCACGATAAATTGTTGTAGAACCAACATCAGATAAGGCACTTATATGAGACACCATATCTTTTTTTCTTTTTTTATTTAAAAAATAATTACAAGCTATACATCATTTTGTATAGTAAATAATTTTGTTGAGTGGAATAGCGGTGAATATAACGGAATGGGAAGGAACTCAGTAGAAGCGAGCAAGTCTCTAGGTTAAGAGCGTATCAATCTTTTTTGAGGATTTTCAGGGATTGCACAAGAAGACAGTCTATTTATTAATGGGTTAGTTTTGAGTGAAATGAGACGAAGCGGGATTTAGTCAGATGTGAAAGTGTAGGTACTTTTAGGTCGTTGTGAAGATTGGCATTTTTTGTGTACCATGGGGCAGATACGGTTTGATGGAGGCATATGGACTGGAAGGCTTGTATAGCACACAGGTTTGAGGGTTTAGCTGAGCCCCATATCTGGATGCCGTATGCCCACACTGGTCATAATATAATAGCTTTATAACTTAACAGTTTATTGCTGGTGCTTAATTTGAAGCGGAGAAATGGGCGGATTAGGTGAAGTCTACAGTTTACGGATTTCATTTTGTTTTTAAGATGGGATGCCCAAGTGAGTCATCTGTCGAACGTTAGACCCAAGTTTGACTTCGGGGGTTGCTGAAATAATGTTATTGTTAAATGAGACTGGTGGGCAATCCCCCGGTCTTAGTGAGAAGATAATAAAGGATAATTTGCGGTCATTTATTTTTATTTTCCATTGTTTAGACCTTTAGACCCGATCTGAATCATATTTAGATGATTTTGTGGCCTATCGGACAATATTTGGGGGTTATCGTTTGCGGACAGGATAATTGTGTCGTTGGCATAGGTACCTAGTGTAGTGTGAAAAGATTTTGGAGAGTCATGGGCGAAGTCGGAATAGAGAAAAGGCGCAATGTCGCTTCCCCGAGGGACGCCGGCCAGAATAGGGAAGCTTTCCGAGAAACTATTGTTCACTCTAACTGAAAAGGTTCGATTAACAAGGTACAATAAATGGACCGGGGAGAAATTTTTTAAGTTTGTATAGGAGACCATCACATGCCACACTCTTTCAAAAGCTTGAGCCACGTCCAGTAGGACAGCTGCGCAGTAATGCTTGGATTCCATACTAGATGATATTAAGTCAACAGTACGAAGGAGTTGGTGGGTGGTAGTGTTTTTAGCCTTACCTCGAATTGGTGGTTGAGGATGATGTTAGATTTATCGGACAGTGATAGAAGTCTTTTCAGGAGTATTTTTGTGAATGTTGGGAGGAGACTGATTGGTCTATAGAAGGTGGGGAGTTCAGGTGGCATGTTGGGCTTAGATATAAGAATTATATTTGATTGTTTCCGAGTACCTGGGAAGTAAGATAGGCGAAGTAAGGAGTTAATTATGAGAGTGAAAAATAGGACAGCTTTGTTTGGAAGGTTCTTAACTATGAAGTTGCTGATCAGGTCGTGGCCTGGGGCTTTTTTTGTTGGAAGTTTTTTTATAATGTTCATGACTTCACTTGAACTGGTGTGTTTGGCAGGGAGAACCATAGGAAGGGGGAATTCAGTGATTGTTCAATGTATGCGAGTTGATTTCTGTTCGGACTAATGTCATGTGGTTTGAAGACACTAGCGAGGTGAGTTGCAAAAACATTGGCATTTTCGGTTTCAGTGGTGGCCCATACATTATTGAGATTGCAAAAAGGGGGAGATGACTGTTTGTGATTTAAACATTTTTTGTAGCCTTCCACCGTGTGGAGTCTTTTATTGAGAGGTTTTGGATGTAAGAGCGATAACTTTCGTTTTTGTGATTTTGGTAGCTCTGCTTAGCTAATTTTTAAGATAATTTAGTCTGGCTCTGTCTATGGGATATTTAAATCTTTGCCACTGGGCTCTAGCTTTACGCTTTTCAGCTATTAGGTGTTTGATGTAAGGAAGGATTTTCGAGTTATTTATAGGACGGGGGTTAGGTTTCAATTTCAATTATTAATTGAGGCAAAAAATATCGATATTGCGTTAATCTCTGAGACCCACTTTACTCCGCAATCTTTAGTAATAATATCAGGATACCAGGTATACCACACTTGTCATCCGGACGGTACAGCTCATTTTGGTTCCGCCATTTATATAAAAAACAACATCAGCACATTTTCGGTGCCGCCGCCGTCGACCCGATTTCGCACCATCGTCGAACCGGGCGGAATGGGTGATCAGAGACCCTCCCAAATGCTCCGGGATATGAGAGCTGTGCTTCCTAACTTATTGGACAACACCGCAGTTTAGTTTTTCACACTTTAGTCTCCGGTCCCGACGGAGCGTTGACCGACATTGCTGAACGCGCAGATCGCGTTTTGGAGGCCAGTGTCTCGCGCAATGTTTTTGTGGTGCAATCGAGCAGCTCGGACGAACGTCTCCGTGCCATGATATACTCTCGTTGACTACTTAAATCTCCAACCTGCTCTCCGCCAAGCAGTCCCGTAACAATGCCGGGTACAGACGCAATTGAAGTCGTTGAAAATCGCTAGTCATGTATTTTGGTCTCAAGAACGCGGCACAGACTTTCCAGCGTTATCCAATGTTTGGATTTTGCCTTTGCCTACATCGACGATGTATTAATCTCTTCCACCACCGCCGACGAACATGTGCCCAATGTGCGCGAAACGCTTCAACGCTTGTAGCGCACCGGTGTTGCAATAAATCCGGACAAGTACGTGTTCAGCGTTTCGGAGCTCACTTTTCACGGTAACCTGGTAAATCATCACAGATGCAAGCCGCTTCCAGAACGGGTGTCCGACGTTCAAAAGTGGCCACTACACCTCAAAGTTACATGTTGTGCTCGGTTTTCGGTATCACGATGGGTGTGTGAGGGCCTACGTTTACGCGTAAGAGAATGTCGGAAAAAAACAAATGTGTCGGTTCCCGATTTTGAGTTTCTTGCGTTCTGCGTTAGACCGTCCCACTTGTGAACTACGAGTACGTCGCGTATCGTAACGTCTTCGGACTGCCACTTTTCGAGAGTTGTCACAGTGAGGGGTGTGTCGTCACTGCCGTGGTATCGAACATAATCGAAGATACGGTCAGACTCGAGGTCAATATTAGCTGTCAGCGTTGTAGGTGACCTTACAAATTTTTTCTCAAGTCAATCTTCGTCTACGGGTGTGCCCGGTACTGGGTCGCGGGATAACAAATCCGGTGCTTTGTTTGTATTCGCGGGACGTGTACCGTACTAAAGACTAAATTAGCAAGTTGTAGTGACCGACGTGTAAGTTTTGAATTTTTGTCTTTGGCCCTGTATAACCAGTAACCACGTTAGTGCCGAGTTGTCTGTTAGGAGTTCGAAACGTCGGGTCTATAGATAGGTATGGCCGAAATTTGTCGTTGGCCTAAATTACTGCTAGGTACTCGCGGTCGACCGCGGCGTACCTTGTTTGTGTCTCGATAGACTTTTTACTTGCGTAGGATACTATGCGTCTGTCCTCCGGTCTGTTACATCGTTGGAATAGTACCGCACTAGCTCCAATTTCGCTTGCATCGGTTTGCAATAATCGGGTGGGGACAATTTCGGCGATGAGACTAGCGCATTTTTTTTTAGATTTGAATGCACGTTGTTCGACATCAGTCCATTTCCACCTATTCTCCTATTTCAGTAAATTGTTAGGGGCGCTATGGTGTCCGCGTAGTTGTCTACGAACTGGTTTTACCAGTTGCACACCCCCAACAATTTTTGTACGTCCCTAACATTACGTTAACCGGAAAATTGTCAATGCAGAATAATTTTTTCAGGTTGTTTTTGAATGCCTTCCGAGTCTACAATTAGTGATGTGCTAAAAAAGTTCTGCAAAGAATCGATTTTTCATATCGAAAAACCCTGGCGACTACGATTGCCGGCCACCGTGCATATTTGGACCGAGAAGTTGGCCACCCTGCATAACCACAGTTTAATTCTTGTTGAGTGGGGTATTAAAAAAAGCCAGATTTTCACCGTTGTCACGGATAATGGGGCAAATATATTATCTGCCGTAAACAAAACTTTTACCCCTGAAAAACATTTGCCATGTTTTGCCCATACTTTGAATTTGGTTTCAGAAAGGGCACTGATGTACTTCATGTTATTTACAAAATAAAATCGATCGTAACTTTTTTTAAGCAATCTGTAGCGGCTTCCGACGAACTTAGGAAATTGTGCGATTTCAAACTGAAACAATCTGTACCAACACGTTGGAACTCAATTTATTTTATGTTCGAACCACATAGCTTCCGTACTAATAAATATTCGCCGGGGCCCCGAAATGTTGACAGCTGATGAGATTGATACAGCTAAGGAAATGTTGTTAGTGTTAAGGCCGATGGACGTGGCGACAAGGGAATTATGCGGTCAAAAATATGTTACTGGCAGCACAGTTATACCTTTAATTAACTGCCTTATTAAAAAAAACCGAGAGTATTGATTTAACCCATCCAACAGCTTTAACCTTAAAGAGGGCTTTGTTAGAAAATTTGGATAAAAGGTTCGGTAGGATGGAGGAGAGAAGTCTACTTAGTATCTCCACTATATTAGATCCTAGGTTCAAAATTATTCATTTGAATAGCCCAATAGCAAGTTCAAGACCTATTAAATTTATTAAAAATCAAATTAAAGAAATTAAAAGTAACCGTGATGAACCTAGCTCCTCATACCAAGGCTCTAGTGATGATGATGGTGAACGTAGTGATAGTTTGTGGTCAGTTCACAATGAGCTGGTTACAAAAAAAGCTGCATCACAAAGTTCAGAACAGACTGAAGAGCGAGTTCCTACCGAACTTAAACATTATCTAAGCCAGCCCACAATACCGTTAGCTCATGACATACTAAAATATTGGGATATAAATGGCAATACGTTCCCTCTCTTACAAAAAATTGTACAACCATATTTGTCTGTAGTAGCAACTTCTGTCCCTCCGGAAAGATTATTTTCTAAAGCGGGAAATATAATGACTGAAAAAAGAAACCGATTAAAGGGGGAGAAGTTACAACAGCTTTTATTTCTGAGTTCCCTAAATTTTGAAGACTGGCACATTGAATAAATGTAATTTGTATATATGTATTTGCATTTGTATGTAAGCCTTTTGTATATAATATAATTTGTAAATATGTGTTATGTAATTTATCTGTACAGCCTTTTGTACATATAATTTGTAAATATGTATAATCATAGGCGCAAATCGCAGGGGTGCTAAGGGTGCTTAGCACCCTGAATTTTAATACCCCAAATCCCGTAATTATAACTTATAGTACTATTACCACTATTAAATAGAGATGTGCCACAAGCAATTGGTAACAATCAATTATACGAACATTTTAATTTATGTCAATGATAAATGTATAATTTTAAAATGTTTCTCATTATTAATACCCATTTGCTAGTTATTATATCTTCTATTCTTACTTTATTTTACTTAATTAGTAACTATATATCTTTTCTATTGAAAGGTCTCTTGAACATGATGAAAACCCCAACATTCGTATTTTATCTATTTATATTCCTTGAAGTATTGAAAATAATAAATATACTGAGTAAGCAGTTGCAGCAAAAAAATACTAATTTGGGCAATGCTACAAATACCATAAATGGAGTGATAAAAACATTTGAAGAAATGAGAAATATTGATCACTTTTCTGGAATTTGGGATAAAATTCCAAATTTAGCATCTAAAAATGATATTTCACTTGATATTCCAAAAAGTAATTATATACTAATTATAATAATTGATAAATATTTAGTAGTCAACACTGACAACACTTCAATTTTAGAATCAAAAAGACAGCGTACTGAACCTTATCATTTAAGAGACTTTGTCTTGACTTTACCAATTCATTATATTTTATTAACCATTACAAGGTTTGAAAAATATTTTTGAGTCCCTTTTAAATATTTTATTAAGTACATTTATATAATAAAATAATTCTATATTTAAGGATTTGTTTTCAATAAACATGGAGTGTTTAAAGTCGGAAATGACAGTTGCTATAAATTGTGCAATTCAACTTAGTAACAAATTTGGCTTAAAAGAGCTAAAACAGGTAATCAGTAAGACTGTTTATCCAAATCTGTTCAAGCTACTTCAAGTTGCCTTAGTTTTGCCGATATCATCTGCTTCATGTGAAAGAAGCTTTTCTGCAACGAGAAGAATAAAATCTTGGACACGTACCACGATGGGTCAGGAAAGACTATCTGACTTATCGATAATTCATATTGAGAGCGATCTAGTCATTGATAAAGACATCATGTTAAATAAGTTTGCTGAAAATAAGCGCACGTTGCCTTTACATTTTTAATAAATAAATAATAATAATAAAATGTTTAGTGGTGTTTGTTTGATTTTTATTTTATATTTTTATTTATATAATAATATATGGTATAGTACTATTGGGGTGTGTGAGGGGCGAAGCCCCTCACGAGTTTGGTCTGTTTCCTCAAAAATGTTTGGTGCTTAAGCCCCCCTAATGTTTTTGGGTGATTTGCGCCTATGTGTATAATGTAATTATCTGTACAGCCTTTTGTATATTATATAATTTGTAAATATGTATAATGTAATTATCTGTATATTATTTGTAATTATGTACAAAACATTTAATGAATCAATATTGAGCTAATGGTGCCTTAAACAAGATTAAGTGGCCCACGATTGGTCCTTTAAATTTAATAATTTTTGTAAAAAAATATGTGAAAGTACCAATGATATAATAAATAAAAAAAATACAGTGTTTACCATAATCATTGTTGTGTTATTTATCTACCTTCATTAAATACCTTAATCCTAATTCAGTCAATTGAAACTTATATTGTATTAGATTCTTACATTATGTACTTTAGTAGGTACTATTTTATGTTAATGCTAGTACACACTACATAACATCAAGAATGTTATTTCAATAAAGAGTAAAATGTGTTGATGTTTATAAGGTGAACGTTTAAAAAATATTAAGTTTCAAAATTCTAATTACTTTGTACAAGTACAAATTTAATGCGTTAAGTTAATAATTAATAATTATTTACCTAGTAAAATAATTAATCAATTTATGATTTTATTAACAAGTGTTTAATTACCAAGTATTTGAAAATTATTACACATGGCAAGTACCTATTTGTATTTCTGAATGGATGCTTTATGTGGGCAATATATACATTATATTATTGTAGACTACAATGTGCCATAATAATGAAATTTCGCGAAGTTCGATTTTAAATTTGATTGTGTTGCACGTTAATTCATACCTCTTGATATTTTATATTTACGATTACGTAAACAGATCAGCCGTTGACGATGCCGCTGTTGCGTTCCAACAATAGCGGAATCGGGTCAACGGGCTCAGCGGTGGCAGCGGCTGCTACCGGTTTTGGCCTGCGCACTCGCACTGTGCTGTTATCGGCGGTTGTGCTGCAGGACGAAAGGCAAGCGTTGAGCGGGGTGGACGTACATTATGTAACTGCTTCCCAAAGCCGTATTACGGTTATTCTCGGTTCGCGCGGAATTCCCTTTATGTACCAGAATTCTTATTACGTAATCATAATTTAGGGTTCCTAGCTAACGTGAAAACACACTCCTGGTTAAATATCTTAATACTAATGTAATATAAGCAAATAATCCGGGGTATGTGTCGGCGAGAAGACTCTTACCTTTTCGCTGTCTTTAGGAGATTCCTCTGCGGGGAGCCAATTTGACACGGTTACGGTGGTCAAATGATTTAATGATGTCCGTGGTATGCTGGTCGCTGTGTGTGGTTGTGATGGAGAGGTGATGCTCACAGAACAAATAAAAAACAACGCACACTCGAGAATTTTTATTTGTGGTGAATAATAATAATGTTATAACGGTTTTGTTAAAACGACATATATATCATGTGATGATGAACCGAACAAAACGTCGACGGTGGGTTGTCGTATCGCCTTTACGGCGCGGTGGGAGAGTCGACGGTGTCGCGCTGCGTAGCAAGTGGTGGCGGTTGACAAAAGTGCAGACCGCCAGACCGGTCGTTCAGCAAAAGTAGCAATTTGACGACACATTGACGTACACACACTGGCGAAAAACATTACCCGTGTGATGTCTGTGACAAGTCGTTCAGCCAAAGTAGCAATTTGATGATACATCGACGAACACACACTGGCGAAAAACCTTACGAGTGCGATGTATGCGATAAAACGTTCAGTACTAGTAACAATTTGACGACACATCGACGAACACATACTGGTGAAAAACCGTACGCGTGCGATCTATGCGACAAGTCGTTCTGTAAGAGTAGCAATTTGACGTACACAAGTGGACGCACACGGCACACTGATCGGGTCAATGATCTATGATCAAGTGATTCAAGGGCCATATAAAATATTATTATTTTAGGTGAATATATTATCCTCAGGTCTGGATTAAGGTTGAAATTTTGTAAATTGTATTAGACAAATAATGTAACGGTTCGGTTTATAATTTATTATAACGATTTATGAACTTACTATATAACACAAAGCTAGACGGAGCTCGGTGGCAGTAACAGGTATATTACACACAATTGTTGAACGTAAAATTTGAAATAAATAATAATACAATATAATAGTAAGGTCGGTTATGGTCGCCGGGGACGCGGAACAATACGGTGTCACCGGTCGCTTACAAAAACAGACTGCACGGATAAGACGCTGACGCGGTCGTCCGTGCCGGTACTATGGGCGCGAGGCACAGTGTCTCGGCCGAACCCGGACATTTCGCCGCCAGACCAAATTTCCGACCCACCTTCCCAATTTTTAAAACATATTCATAGTTTGTTTATTATAATTTATAGCAGTTGTATTGCATTTTTTAATCATATTAGATAATATATGTGTAATGTACCTAAATCAAGCTTTATAAACGAATGGTGATGAGTCGTAAATTAGTGAAAATAACCTATCTATAATAATTTATTTCGTTGATTATAGTAAGTCAAATAGTGTGTGGGAGGACCTATATATTCGGACGTCTAGGGGCTGCAATAAAATATTACGAAAAAGACGTGCTGCGGCGCAAGCTGAAATTGCCAAACAATCCGGCTTAATGCTTAAATTTTTTAAATCTGAACATGATGATACTGTTGAATCCGAAGTTAACGATGAAGATGTAAGATCTGAAGATACAGATTTTAATTCGAAAATGGACAATTCAGATGACAATTTAAATTTAGATGTTGAAATTATTAAGGACCCTGCAAAGTGGCCTGAGATTAATGATAAAATTAAATTATTATTAGTCAAAAATAATCCCCTTCAAATAAATTTAAAGTATTACCCATTTGATGATAATAAAAGAAAGTTTTCTAATGCTCACTACTTTAAGACATTATCTAACGGAGAAAAGCTAAATAGGACCTGTTTTATTTTTTTAGAGTCAAGTGACTCAGTTGACTTCAATTCTAAGTTTTTAATTTTGCACTAAAATAACATTTATATGAAGCTCATATTGGTTTTAAAAAATGATTGTATGATTTTGAGGCGGCATTTTCCTAATAGCCTAGGGTGGCTAAAGAGGTAAATCCGGCACTGAACACAATGCTATAAAATCCTTTATAGTTATAAAATTGAGCGCCTGATTTTGGGGGCTGAACAATTCATATATGCTTGCCGTCGATTGCACCACCGCAATTGACAAATTGCCATTGATTTTGAAAATCAGTGGCAATATTTGTCCAATCATCCAAATTTGAAGGGAACTGTTTGATAAAAATATAATTTTGCAAACTAATTTGCAACGTTGCCGATTGTATTTTAAAAATAATTTTAGACACACAAATGGTTAATATCAATATAAATTAGATATATTATAACATTATTTTAGTTTTATCCCAAATTCTAGATTGAGTTTATAAATTAAAATGAATATTTCAGAAATGCGTATTATTGTGTCAGAGAGAAATAAGAAAAATAATATAATTGTGTCAATCTAGTCAATTGTAATACTCTAGTCGAGTAATCTAGTAAAAAAAAAATGTAACTAATAATTATTATCATGTAAATTGTCATAATAAGACAATAATTAACCATTTTATCTATATACTATTGAATTATGTAATTATGTATAATGTAAACAAATTTTAAACTTTTTATCTATGTAAAATGTATTATCTGTGTGGAATTTTAAAATTTTTAAAGCTTTTTGTAGTCCTACAAATTGTAGCCCTACAAAAACCTTTGAAAGGGCGGTGAGGTGTAGCGAGTTGTGACTATTTACCCGATTAACTAATATATAACACTTATTTAGGCAGTGTCAAAGTGTATACGTAATCATATATACAGTACGGTCCACGAAAACGTGCGGGTGACCGCTGCGCGCCTCGTGGCGATTTCTCTGAAAGCCAGTGTACCTCAACATATGATCCGTGCCGACTGCCGGTGTTGCAGCTGGCGCGGCATGCCGGCTGCAATACCGGTGAGGCAACCAAATGTTTTATATGTAGGAACAGTTTTCAAATTTATGTACGGTAATTTTTTTTTAATTGAGTACAATTATATACATTTTATACATTTTATAAAAAAAATATACGCATTGTACAATATACATATATTTGTGTACACGATTAATTTCAAAATTTAGCGGGAAATAGTTTACCAACCACCGACGCAAAATTGCCACGAGGCGCGCAGCGGTCACCCGCACGTTTTCGTGGACCGTACTGTAGTACGCGCCGCGTAACATTAATAGTAATAATAATAGCGTATGCGCTGCGTGTGTAGTATAGGGATGCCATACGTCCCGTATTATACGGGAACGTCCCGTAATTCATGACAGTGTCCCCGTAACAGATCCAATATCGTAAAAATGTCCCGAATTATAAAATTCTCGTCCCGTATGTCCCGTAAAAATAGAACACATTATTGTTTAATATTTGTATATAATATTATATTCAAAATGTGTTTACAAATGTCAAGCCAAAAATATTTTTAACCATTGATTGACTGATAACATATTAACATAAATGTTTCCGGTCTATGCGTTCCTATCACTTACCGTTCCGTAAATAATTTGGAATCTGGTATTCTGGTTCCTAACATCAATACCCAAAGTCAAGATTGTACACGGACTAAGATATATCTTAGTCCGTGATTGTGAACTACTGCATACTCGTTTCTTATCACTTATCAGTTATTTAGTTTACAGTTATTCATACCAGGGGATGGTAACTGTATAGTAGTTATACAGACATTGGACGTTCATTCACCAGGCACCACGAGCGCTCTAGTCACCGACACCGCCACCCACCCAATGACCCATCATATCAGCTGCGTACCGCCGCTGATACCGATTACCGAATTACTGTTATCTGCATTTTGCATTTCTGCTCTGACTGTTCATCTCAGTACTCACTGTTTCAAATTTTTAGTATTCTTGTCTATGATTCAAGTAGTGTTCTTGTTTATGCTTGTTTTCTGCTGTGACTGTTCAAGTAGTATTCTAAATTCTTGTAAATAGTTCAAGTTAAACTTTTCAAACTGTTGTGCCGGCTTGACTACATCGCCGCCTCTTGTTTTTATTTGGTTTTTGGCAAATTAAAACGATGCCAAGATACGCTTACAAATGTTGTGTGGTTGGGTGTTTTTCAACAGGTTTGTATATTATATTGTAGTTATTTGATTAAAAAATATTAAATTATATAATTTTTAAACCAGGTCCCATATTTTAATTTCATATTTCGAAGTAGAATATTTTCAGATTGATTTAAGTATTTAGAGTTTAAAAAGCGGAGTAGTAGGTACTTAGGCAATGATTTCAATGATTTCACTTAACTACTCACATCTGAACATTAAATAAATAAATAAATAATCAGCTAGCGCTATTAGGCCAAAAATTGTCCGTCTTCATAGAGTAATAAAGCCATTTAGAGTAGAATCTTGGAAATTTAAAAATGTATTAAGGGGTTTTTATGAGTGGTTGCAATATATCTTTCATTCATCATTTTTATTGGGTGTATTTTTGTATATTAAACATTATATAATGAACTTGTGGTGTAATGTAGAGTAAAATAAGTTTTTTTACTACTGGAAATTCCTTACGTAGAGATTATAGAGTGACCTTTTTCATAACTTATCATAAAATATAATTATTGGTTTAATAATAATATAAGTAAAATAACTTAATTACTGGGAATTCCCTTTGCAGACCTTATCTTACTATTATTTGAGTCAACAAAATGTGTTATGTGTCAGTGTTGTTAAATATTATAGAAATTATATTCTTTAGATAGCATAGATACAATATAATATTTATTATATACAGGGTAAATCTTTTAACATTGAATACTCAGTAGATACATGCTATTCTATAATTGTATAACCAAAGGTGGGCATTAACTAGTTAAAAAGTTAATTATAATAACATAATTTTGTAAACAAATTATACCTTCTCTAAACTTCATATTAAATACTATAACATTATAATTTGAATTTAAGGCACATCATCACATCGTTTTCCAAATCCAAAAAAAAATAAAGAGTCTTTTGATAAATGGGTAGAAATTGTTGGTGGAGATTTGAGATCTCTCGATCCATCAATAGTCTATGAGAAAAAACGGATCTGTTCGAGTCATTTTCTAGACAATGATATAAGTCCAGGGACCAAAAAATTGAAATGTTTGGTTGTCCCTTCTTTACATTTATCTGGTAAGTTATTTACTATAGGTTAGTTTCAGTATTATAAACTTATTCATTTTTTGTTATTATTATTTATAGTTCCTATTGTTGATAGTTTTAAGACACTGTCCACTTCTTGTAGTGATCGACCACAGTACAAATCATCTGGTATGCTAATTTAACTGATATGTAACTAGTATAAAAAATCTAATAAATTACATTTATTATTTACAGTTCCTATTGTTGATAGTTTTAAGACACCGTCCACTTCTTGTAGTGATCGACCACAGTACAAATCATCTGGTATGCTAATTTAACTGATGTGTAACTAGTATAAAAAATCTAATAAATTACATTTATTATTTACAGTTCCTATTGTTGATAGTTTTAAGACACCGTCCACTTCTTGTAGTGATCGACCACAGTACAAATCATCTGGTATGCTAATTTAACTGATGTGTAACTAGTATAAAAAATCTAATAAATTACATTTATTATTTACAGTTTCTATTGTTGATACTTTTAAAACACCGTCTACTTCTTGTAGTATAGAAGACACTGATTTAGAAGAAATTTCAATATTTTATGAGGATTCAGTTATTCAACGTATGTATTTTAATTTTTAATTTTTAAAACAACAAATAATTATTAGTTATAGTTTAATGCATATTAATTTTTATACAAATATATGTTTATTAATTTAATGAAATTATAGAATTTTTTAAAAACAAACCCTGGCAGGCAAGTTTTTCAAATGTTACTGTTTTGTTGTTTATAGTTACTTGTACATCAGACAAAGTAATAAATGCATTTGACCTAGGCTCAACTTGTTTACCATCATCTACACCATCACATCTCAACAGAGCACTTGTTGAATGTGAATCCTCAGGTATGCCTATAAAAAAGTCTTTATATCTTCCGTTCAATAAATTTAATTTTGTTCAACAGAAGAATCTGAGTTGGAAGGAATTTCCAAGCTAGACGATGACTCGTTTCTTCAATGTATGTATAATAAACTAGTGTATTTATGCTTCATCTCTTTGCTTGATTTTATTGCTTTGTTTTCAAGCTAATGCAGTAGTTGTAAAATCTATCAAAAAACCAGTAAAACGCTTAAAAAAAACTGGTGATTATTAATGTTTTTCTTATTTTTATCCTTATTGATTGTAGCTTTTAAAAACCAAAATAAATTTTTTTAATGAATTAGATTTTTTAGTTACAATTAATAGTATTTAATTCAAACATTTTAAAATTGCTTTGAAAATTTTTTTAGGGGTATTGACTAACATTGGTGTAAGAAAAATGAGCCAGTTAACACCAAAATGCAAGTCACTATACAGAGGAAGTGTATTGCTGAGTAGACGTTTGCGATGGGAACAAAAGAAATCATTCACCTTCAAAAGTCGTTTGTCAGCAGCTGAGAAATTTTCTGAAGGGTTTTTAAATTCAAAAGCCGTAAGTCGTATGACTTTTGCAGCTGCCATTTTCACTAATTTACAACTGCGTGCAACAAATCAAAAAGCGCGAGGTAGAAGATTTACTTTAGATGAAAAACTACTCAGCTTATCTCTCTACAAACAGAGTGCAAAATCATATCGAACATTAGCAAAACTATTCACTCTACCTGGCAGAAAAACTTTGACGAATTTACTATCCAAAATCCCAGTAAATCCAGGAATTGATCAAACATTGATGAAAGTTTTGAAAACCAATGTCGTCAAGTTAAGTGCTAGGCAAAAACTCTGTACAATTTTATTCGATGAGGTCAGTCTGGACCCAAATTTAACTTATGATCATAATACCGGCATGATAACTGGTTTTGAAGACAATGGTATAGGAAGGACCCAACATTTTGCTGACCACAGCTTGGTATTCATGATTCGTGGCGTGGTTAAAAAATATAAGCAACCCATATCTTATACTTTTTGCAAGGGCACCACCAGTAGCCACGATTTGTCAAACCAAATAAAAAATGTGATTCAAGCAGTGCACGAAACAGGGTTGCATGTTGTTGCATCTGTTTGCGATCAAGGAGCCACAAACAAAGGTGCCATTAATATGCTGCATCGTGACACTAGAGCGGAGGCACTAAGAAATAATATTCAATTTAAAGAAGAGTTTTACAATGTTCAATGTGGGGCAGATATATTGAATGTTGTACATATCTATGATCCACCTCATCTACTGAAAGGAGTGCGTAACAACATTCTCAATAAAAATGTTTTATTCACCATGGACGGACAACAAATGGAGGCCAGCTGGAGTGACATTACCGAACTATATGAATTGGACTGCAAGATCGAGGATGTGAGAATGCTACCAAGGCTGACAGCCGAACATATAATTCCTAATAAAATTAAAAAAATGAAAGTCAAATGTGCTGTGCAGGTTTTATCCGAAAGAGTTGCATCCATAATGTCATTTTTAGCTTGTAAGTAAAAATATCAGCAATGGACCGTCATTGAGCATTAAGTACAAATGTATCTAATATAATCTAGTCTATAAAAAAATTTTTTTATTTAGTTATTTTAGTTATTTTAGTAGCATGTTTAAAAATGTCCAAGCTATTTAAGCATAGTTATCAATACTGTTGTACTTAACACTCAATAATATTTTCCGACATTAAAAAAATGCATAATTCTATAAGTACGATAATTGTTCATCATGTTTCAGCAAAAAAAATTTTAAAAGAAAAGGCGAAAGACACTGCAAAATTCTGCCAGTTTTTTGACAAATTATTTGATTCAGTAAACGGGAGCTATGACAAGGTAGTAGATGGAAAAATATATCGCACCGGCCTGAAAAGGTACTCTCCACACCATGAGTTATGGGAAGTGTCGCTCAAAGTGTTGCAGTCAATGTATTTCATAGATCCTGTCAGTAAAAAAAAGACAGTTCCTCAACCTCCAACAATTAAGAATTGGATAAAAACTATTAAAGGTAAATATTAATTGTCCATTTCATTACACGGAGTATGTAACTATATATATACTTAACATTTGTAGGATTTCAAGAGGTATTTAAGTTATTGAACAAGATGGGTATAAAATCAATTCTCTTAAGAAACTTTAACCAAGATTCACTAGAGAATTTTTTCGGAGCATTGCGTGCCCTGGGCTACAGAAACACCAATCCGACTTGTTACCAATTCATTTCCTCATACAGAACTCTGCTTCTCAACAACTTAATGTCTTCACATTCTCCTGGGAGCAATTGTGAAGAAGACTTCAGCGACGGTTGCTTAACATCGTATAAGACATTGTTTGAAACGTTTGAAGACAACTTGCCAGAACAATGTGATGAACCTGAACCTAGAGTTTCGGATGGTACTCCAAAACAAATAACAAATTTTAGTTCAGAAATCTTACAAGATTTACAGTTCCAGACTCACAACTATATAGCTGGGTTTGTAATTAAAAAATTAAATAGTATTTTATTTAAAAACTGCACAGTTTGCTTAAATCAAGTGTGTTCCTTAACAACAGCTAAGGGACATCAACTAACTGTTGCCAGAGATTACAATCCAAATGGTAAACTTTTATTAAAGTACCCTAACAAAATTTTTTGTTCTTTAGTAAAAAAATCAATTGACTTGATTGCTCAGTTTTTGCCCTCAATTTGTCATCATAAAACATTAAAAAATGAATTATCAAAAATATTGACACACCAAATTAATGTTAATGTGATAAATTGTGAAGAGCATGGTCAATTGTTTCCTAAACAGTTTTTCGATTTTGTAATTAAATTAATGGTCCACAATTGGTGCACTCAAATCAATAGAATTTTGTCTGGAAAACTGGGCATTGGTAAAAATGAAAGGGACCAAATAAAAGTGAATGCCTTTCATCGTTACCAAACTTTTTGTAAAAAGTCTAAATACAAATAATTTTATTTTGTTACTCATATTTTTAGTATTGTGAATATAACATATTATATTCTTACGTACCTTACTATTGTACTTTTAATTTTAAATTTTATCAATTATATTATTAATATTGACTATGTGTATAACCTCATGTGAATTTTTGGTGACGTTGAAAACATGCAAGACTACATTTTTATTATTTATTATAGTATTTAAGTTGAATTAATATTATAATGTTATAATTTTTTATTCGTTGCTACAGTGATATATTATGTCATAATTTGTCTTAATTGTTAAATAAATAATGAACATGTTAATTAAAATTATTTTGTCATAAAGCATGAAATTTAGTCATCAACGCACGTTTTGTTTTCTATACAAAATTTTTAACGCGTTAAATATGAACATTTTACATTAATATTTTTGATTTACTAAAAAATTGATTTACAAGTACCTCAATAATCAAAAATTATTATTTATTAATATCATTTAACCGAAAAAAAACTACCAAAACTAATATGCAAATGCATGAACTCCCGAGCCCTGTTAATAATTGATTATTTACTTACTTTATTGGACTAAATTTATACCTAAAACCTGCTCTATTTTAGTTTTTCGTTTTAGTAGCTCTTCTTTAATTAAAAAAAAAATTCATGACAATTGAATAAGTAGATTAGAAACTAACCCGTAACAAAGATTCCACACCACTATTATATGCATAATAGTGTAGTATATTATAGATATTATTATTATTATTATTATTATTATTATCATTATTATTATTATTACTATAATATTATACTATGGATTATTAAATATAATTAATAATAATTATCAATTGGATGATTTATACTATTTTTGTATGTTATATATATGATTTAATTTTGACTGTCACTAAATTTACAATATTTCATGAACAATTATGATTAATTTAATTTGTTATGGTTTGCCTAATAAATGTGTATATTATTGTTATGTATATTATGCTGTTGAATATTTTTAATAAATGTTTTATATTGAAAAAATATGTTTTTATTTTAATTTCTATTGTTTTCAAAACACCTAATAATTAATAAAAATAAATTGGTAAGGAAAAAAAGAATTTCAATTGGTTAATTCAAAAAAAAGCGGGAATGTATTCTGGCGGCGGCGGCCGCCGCCGCCGCCGTAGTTCTAACACCAAGCACCGGTAGCGGGGTTTGCAATACTCCAATAATTAACACGGCAGTTGCCTATCTATTAGTATTCTTGTCTATGATTCATACTTTTCATTTGAATTTCATAGATATTTATTTTAAAAAAATAAATATTTTGATCCTATCGTTTCTGTTCTTTGCATAATGCCCTAATATTTATTTATTATAAACTCTAACGTCTCTAACAATAGCAACTATGCCTAAAGTTAAAAGAAAGTGCGTATTTAATGAAAATTTACAAAAAGAATACGAGTTTTTAAAAATATGTGTGAAGCCAGGTGTTGCGGCTGGTACGCCCGACAAATTATTATTGCTCAGGAAGTTACCAACACTATAGGAATATCAATGAGATAATTAAAAAAAAGGAATGAAGATATAAAATATATAATAATATGTAAATAATATTCGATAATAATTATAATAATACAAATGACGCCTTAACCTATGTTAGTACCCTTAACTCAGGCGTTCACAGACGATCCACCGTAATAATTACAGCACATATAAAATATAGACAATTCAATAATATGTATAATAATAAGGTAAACAATAATAACGATACTATCACGGTACGACCTGACGCTGGTGATATGGCACCGCGGCGGAACAGCTGGTTTATGACGACGGTGTGATATCACGTGTATGTGCGTGTGTGCCAATGATAATATTATATAATACTTGAACGGCTGGCTCGCGCTGCGCTTTCGCGGACGGGCGACAATGATGAGCCGTAAAAAACGCTTAGGTAATGCATTCGCACTGCGACGAGGGACGGGCGATAATGCATAAACCGAGCGAATTTCAGTCGTGCGGCGAAAAGTCGGACTGACGACGGTTGCATGCGTATTACAATATTACATGCGTACGAATCACGGTTGTACGAGCAGCCGACCGCGACACACTCGTTGGGGCAACCACACCGGTACTGGAGAAGCGTACGCGGAGTCACCGCCGCCGTGACCGGTCGGCCGACAGATAAGCTTATCGGGCCTTTGGTGGTGGACACGGCGTGCAGGTGCAAACGTTGATTGTGGCGTCAACACCAGGAATAATCGACAAAATTGAATGCATCAAATGTGGAGGATTTAACTAGTTATTTTTTCTTACATTGTGAAATGTTTTGAGCCATATTTTTAAATGGTTTCTTAAAAAGCATTTTTCATAAAATAAACTGTATAAAACTTATCAGGCTGTAACATACTGGGATGGTAGGTACCCAACGTCCAACGTTTCAACCCCCCCCCCCCCCCCCACCATAACCATAATTTAATTGTTTATAGTTTTGTCCCGTATTTTTTATTTTGAAATCTGGCATCCCTAGTGTAGTAGTAGTGTAGTACAACGAATATCGAGCGCGTGACCATGAACGTCGTGCGTCAATATTTATATGACTACCAGACTACGTATATAAATAACTCGTATAATATGTCCGTATAGATCTTGTGTGGTTATGTGGAATAAAACACCACAAATGTACAACAACAACACATATATGTCAGAAATCCGGCCGTGTGCAAATCGTGTGACAATCCCACGGTAGGCCTAACAGCAAGATGACTATGTACGGTTATACAGAATAAAGAAGGGACAGGGACTGACCGATCAAGGAGAGCTGATGGATAAGCGTTCATCAGACGAACAACCGACTAGCTCAAGAACAGTCATTAGTTAACTATAGTCACATCTCGCTAGCTTCAGTTGTATAGTTGGACTTAGAGTATTTTTTATATCAATCACAGTAGAATAAATTAAATAAATCAAATATATTATACCATAAGACTCAAGATCTATATTATTACCATCGTCCTTCTATTCTTTGACTGCGGCACGTTACACTTCCAACATCATTAAATTAATTTTGCTTTACAACAACTGAGGATTTTAAAAACTGATAAATGTTTCATTTTTAAAAATAAATATATTATGTATAGTCCGGAAGATGCAAAGTGTATTTGCCTTACAACTATTCAAAATATTAATTCATTTTTACTAGGTATTTTTTGGTTAAATGAATTTTACTTTAACAATAGTTTGAAAATATAATGTATATATATTATTTATACCTACATAAAAATCAACTGTTATACTATTTACATTTATCATAAACAGTTCTATATAGATACTTTAATTTTTAATTATTTATTTTCCTTAATATTATTATATATATATTTTTACCACAACTGACACCATGGCAACAATTTTTATGCGGAACAATGTTACATTCGGGTTTGATAAAAAGGTATATTGTGCGGAATCTTGCGTTACCCGAATACAATTTAAATACACCTTGATTACCAAAAGTGATACAAATTTAAATAATCTATTACTTATAGAATGTAATATTTATATAGTACTCGTACTCAGTAAATGTTCAAAATTATAAGCTAAATAAAATGAATGAAAATATGCTATTAAAATAATGATTAATCCATAAATGCAAATATATGCTTGAAGTTGTGTAATATGAAATATCAGCAAAATAATTTATTGAGTTATGACTAATGTGAATAAAATATATAGTTATAAACGTCTAAGCTCTACTATGTACCCAATTTTATAGATGTTGTATAATATTATGGTAGTTTTTGTTTTCTCCGTTGCTTGTTTTATGACATTGATAAACATTTTTTTTTTACATTTTAAAAGATGATGTTGATATTTTGGGTTAACAATAATAATATGTTGTACTTATGCTTATCTAAATTTTAATAATATAAAATTAATAACCATACTAAAAATATAGCAAAATATAACAAAATATTAACAGTAGTTAATTTTGCTTTCACACGTTATAGCCGGAATCAGATGCTTCGTCGTCTTCGGTTGGCGGTTGTGACATCGGTGAGACAAGTGGGCTGGTCGAGTTTTCGGTGACCATAAGCTTCTCAGTGGACGCTTACGGCGTCGGTGGTTGGAACACGGTTGATACTTCTTGATGGTAAAATGGGAAGATATCTATACAAAAATTTTTCGAGACTTCCCAACTAGTTTTGTTGTTTAAACAAAAAGTATTATTAGAGTTATAGAGTCAACATAAGAAGCGACCGGTCTTTGTCGGTGATGCGTAGGTTACACACAACTATTTCCATTACTCAATACCCAAATTATATGAGGTGTCTAAAAAATATGGTTATGCTCATAATTTAGTCGCCCGAGTAGCTTCTTATGTTGTATAAACTATAAGAAAACTCTCCGATTTAGTCATGTTTTTAAGTAGTAGGTATTTTAGATTAGTAGGTAATTTAGTAAGCCCCAATAAATAATAATTGTCTTTACTTTTTTGAATACTTTAATAGTACCTATAATGTATTAGTGTTTTCAAATCTAAAGGTAATACAAATTATTTCAACTGAATGACCTTGAATTTATTCGGAAACAAAAATGCAAATAATGTACCTAATTCGTCTAACTTTAAACCTGAAAAGCTAATTTAGAAAGTATAAAACAAAAAAATTGAGCAATCAAAATCCTGTCTCAAAAATGGTATGGACCAAATTTAATAAAATTGTATTTTAGTGTATATGTGCATAAATAAAAAGGTTAAAGTGTTATGTTTTAGGTATCTAATTATGAGTATATTAACGCCCAATATCTAATAAAAAAAACTACACATAATACAAGATAATTCAGCAGAAATAATTCATGTTACCTTAAAAGTTGTACACAAGGTATATACATACTATTAACACAATAATTAAAGCAGTAAATATATGTTTTAATATTTTTAATATCAAATTAAACAGTCTTAAATTTGGCTGTTATATATAATATAAACATTTTTTTTTTCAAAATATTAACTTAGAAAATTTAAACAGCCATTTGTACGAATCAACTTATTTCTAAATTACTATGGTATTTTAACTTTTTTCAAATTATAAAATCTTGTATATTTTATTATATTATTAACCAACAGATGTTGACCATGGTTAGGTTAGGTTAGGTGATTATTTTTACAACACGATGGAAAATGTAGCTATAATTCTATCTTAATGGAATTATCTAAAATTACAGTCACAGTAGATAGAGCCGCGGACTAAGATTTAGACTAATATCTACTATAATATTATATTAGTCCGTGGATACTACCACTACCTATCTAGTGGGTAAATAAGATTATTGGGGCTTACTAGTGTAGGACTTTGTTTTATTCTTGTAGATAATAAATCTGTCAGTATTTCACAGTAGGCATCGGATGGCGTATTCAAATCTATTTAAACATTGTCAAAATTTGTCAATCAATCCTAGATTAAAACCAATTCTACATTCCGCTTTTTATAAATTTTGCTCAAACTTAAAACTCTTTTTAAATTATCCGGAGAATAATAATTTTTGATAACTGATTAATAACATGAATATAAATTTAACGTATTTTACTGATATATTTATATATTATATGGTATGTATTAAAAATTAAAATGTTACTTAATTAAATTTTTTTAAAATACATGCAAAATTTAATTTTTATTTATTTGTTTTAGATTCTGCGCGTAGCGATGAATTTTATTATTTTTACTGATATTTTTTTTTGTACACTAGCATCAAGTGATTCTAGTTGATGCATTCGAGAGGAATAATTTAAAAATTCCCAGTAGTTTTTGAAAGGTTCGGAATTTTTACGCAAAACTAATTTTAGACAAAATTGATTTAATTTTTTAGATGTTGATCAACTAATAACCACAGATACTTGAAATTTCCAACGTATATTTAAATTATCATTATCCATATATGCTAAAATTTTCAAAATATTTTTTGACTCTTTTTGAGTTTTTTCAAATTTTTGAATTTTGTTTTAGATTCTGAGTGGGACGATGAATGTATTGATTTTACAATGATGTGTGTTTTTTTATTTTTTTATTTTTGTCAGTCATCACTGTTTGGGGCTGTAAAACTGCTTCGATTTTCTTCAAGAGTATCTTGTTCAATGGAAAAGTGAATCTAGTTGGTGAATTTGGGAGGTCAAGTTTTAAAATTCTCAATAGTTTTCAAAAGCACCGGGAAAAACAACATAAAAAAAGGTGGGTGAGTGGATGTCGCTCTGCTGTATAGTAGGTGATAAGTGGGTCAATGTAATGGATGGTGTTAAATTTTAATTCAATGATATAATATAATTGTATAAGAAAAACGATTCTGAGCGATAACGGTCGGTCAGCCTATGATATTACCAAGTATATTTGACGATATTTTTGTGATTAAAGTAATTTATATATAGTCTATTTACGTGGAACCTTGATTTAAATTTTCAATCCTTAACTATAAAAGTTGAACATTTTATAAATTTTCAACAAATAAAATTGTATTGATATTTATATAAAAAAAAAAATTAAAAAAATGTAAAACTGACTATGTCCGTAAACAGCTCAAAAAATGTCAAATTATTTTATAAATTTTATCGTGTATAGAAAATGCTAATATAAACATTCAGTGAAATATTTAAGTATCTACAGTCATACGTTTTTTAATTACAACAAAATAAGAAAATCGTTACTTGAGAAATCGAGTGAGTATCAAATGTTATAAAAATATGAATTTCAAACAATCATAAAAATTTAATGACTTTCTGTGGACATTTTTTTTGTGATAAAAGTATACACAAACTTATAAGGAATCTTGTATTATATTTTGAAATCTTAAATTTAAAAAGAAAATGTTTTATGAATTTCTAATTCAAAATAATTTGCAAATTTTCGTAATTTTTACGAATTTTTTAATATTTGAACTTTAAATGCTTATAAAAAAAAATTGTGACGATGGATTTTTAATTTTTTTTATCTGCTTTTGAAACAATAACCTAGGAGCCTTTTAATAAATTTTCAAGCTGTTTTAACCATCAAATACAATTTAATGGATATTTATAGAAAAAAAAACTAAAAAAAATGGAAACTGAAAATGTCCGTAAACAGCTCAAAATAAGTCAAAATGTTATGGTGTATAGAAAATGTTATTATAAACATTCTATAATATTTCGAATTTATCTATTTTGTCGATAGAAAATGAAGTGGCTGAAGAAATTAATTTTGAAGATGTCATCGATGAATTGCGGCGATCAAAGCAAGAAAAGTCAAATTATGAGACTTATTTTTTTGTGTGTCAATAAAAATGAATTTTAAAATAAATACTAGTTGCTTATTACATGCTCTTCTAATAAACGAATATATATATAATAGTTTATTTTAAAAATTATGATTTTTTTTTGACGGAAGGGAGCGCATATTCTCAAACTTGCCTCAGGCGTCAAATGAGCTTGTTACGGCTCTGGTTAGGTTAGGATTATATATTAGTTGAATATATACCGTATTATATCAAAATAAACTTGGTATAACTTTGATACTTTAGAGTTAAATCATACACTTACGTACAAACAGCACTGGGTCCGCGGTCTACGAATCTTACTGCGAATCAAATTTTTATTCCAGGCAACAGAAAAGTTAAGATAAATTTTGGACACCATACACCGAATATTAAATAACGAATGAAACAAAGTTTGAGTCATATAGAGTTGGTACATTTAACGGACAACGAAGTGCACAGGATCAGCTAGTATTTTATAAAAGTAATCATTTCACAAGTTCAAAATTTGACAAATATCATCAAAATCCGAAAAATTTGCAAATTATTTTTCAGTTAGAAATTTATAAAAAGTTTTAATTTTTATAGCTTACATTACACATCAGAAGATACCCAACAGTTTTTTCTACCTTTATCAAAATTTAAAAAGTTCACTGGAAAGTAACAATTATTTGTTATGAGTGTTTGGATTTTTTATTTTTACTATATTTGGTATTCAACTGTTTTTAATTATTACATTTGATTATTAATTACACAAGTTTACTAGGTGCTAGGATGACACACCCTCCGCTCAGAATCGTTTTTCGTTTGCAATGATTTATCATTGCATTCAAATCGAATACATCCATTAAAACGACATACTTGACAACTCTTGTACAGCAGAATGGTACCCACTTGTCCATTTGTTATGCAATTATTTTTTTAATTATTATTTGTATCAATAATAACAGATAAAATTAAAAATGCTCTTTTTTAGTAAATTAACTAACATACATTTTAATTTTAATTTAGTTAGGTACCTATTAAGGTGTATTTTATTTTTATATTGGTAGGACAACACTTTAATTAGAACCTGTTACTCACTTTTTCCAATGCACATGGTATTGGTTTATTCTTTAAAGAATTTACTGGACATTCCACTGGTTCAGGTTCACCCTGGCCTACTTTTGATACTGCCATTACCTCATTGCATTCAGAATTATTTTTATCGGAAATGAATTTGTTGTCAATACATTCCATTATCACTTCTTTCTGAAGCAACAGTTCCTGTATACAATTTTCTTCGGAAGAGTCTTTTTGTACAATTAATTTACCAACATATTTCTGAAACTTTAAAAATTTTAATTTAAAATGGTTTTTTATTTTATTTTACTTAACTACCAAGAAACATATTATGATAATGATCATGTATACATATAACCATATTGACTGCCACGGATTAGAAGATAATCCAGATGTATCCAAAAATGTCATTAGCAGCGTTCGGGGAAACATATTACAGCTATTTGGAAAAAGACAACACATAATACTGTCTTCCGGATACATGCTTAGGTTCTTGCTGAAAAAAATAAAATAAAAAATAAAATGTTTTACTTTGTTTACACTATGATGTTAAGAAGTATAAGATAACTAATTTGAATAGCCAGTGACTTATTATAATAGGTAGTAAAAAATATTTATCCACTCTACATATTTAAGTAATAAAAATAATATATAAATCTATAGTCTATACTATTTAAGATTTACCACGGTTAATCAAAGAATCATTGGGATTGGTGATTTGACTAATGCGATTGTTAACCTCTACGAACTGGCAATTTTCAGTGATCACAATAATTATGGCAACAAATACACCACTCATTATGTTTAAAATTACTTAAATAAAAACATTAGTTATATTATTACTCAGTCAAAATAGTTAACATTTTAATTCCCGGCTTTTTGTGTTGTTTATCAAATCTTACCTTAAGGTGCGTTTACATTAGGCCGCGAACGCGAACGAATGGTTGCTAATGCTACTGAATGAATCCGTACGCCAATTCGGTAGAGATTCCTAACTGTTTAGACTATTCATTCAAGTCCGTTCTCCAGCGTTCGCCACCATTCGTTAGCCTTCGGTTTGGAATTGTATTTAGTATTCATTCGACTACTGAGTGAATAAGTAATTTATACATTTGTTCAAATATTAAGTTTTATATTATTATTCATAATAATGTCATCAAGTGAAGATGATTTACTAGTAGCGTGTGTTTTGTGATCATGAAGACATTACAGGATAAAAAAAAAAAGAAAAAAAAGGCGTTGGTGGATGACAACACTATACCGAAAAAAATTTTACATAGTGGTAGTATATTATTACAAGACATACAAAAAGAAGACACAGAAAGGTTTGTAAATTTCTGCAGAATGTCGTACAATACATTTAATAAACTCGCCTTGATTGAACCTAAAATTAAAAAAGAAGATTTAGGAAACCTATACCACCAAACGACTGGCCCTAACTTTGAGATACTTGGCTACAGGCGATTCGTTCGCTAGCTTGGCATTATTATTTAGAATATCAAAGGCATCAATTTCGTCTATTATACTAGAAGTCTGTACTGCTATAATTGAAGAACATCGAGATTATGTACAGGTAACTCTTTTTGATAGTATTAGTATTAATATTTTTGTGTGAATTATACATAACCTGTATGATGTGTAGTGGTTGGTGGAGCTTGTTGTGGTAGTTGATACTCCAGTTGATATTCCGAAGATTGTGTGTGTGGTAATGGTGATTGTCGTGAAAACTGAATCCCATCCTGAAACGATGGTGAATTTGTTGAAGATAAATATGCTGGTGATGGCTGAGATGGGAATTGAGGCATTTCATAAACACATGGCGAGGGTGACGATGTAGGCGTAGAGCTGTACAATTGGAGAACTTGTGGATAGATACTGTTCATTTCTAAATTTTTACCAAAAACATTGCATTTAAAAATGTCATTGTGTATATACAATATAATATTATACGTAAATGTTTTAACTTCCCAAGAATAATATATTAGGAAATTATTATGACAAAATAATTAAAATTGTTTTTGTTTGTTTAAATGACACTTATTTTTTGATTTCAGTCAACCCTTAGCAATAAAAATTTAACAATTTAAACTATTTTACTACAAGAAGATAATAATTTGCAAATTTTCATAAGCTTGAGGAAATTTGTCAAAATTTGAATTTTAAATGAATACAAAAATATGTCAATGTAAAACATATAACTATGTATCTTCATACTTAATACATAAAGCTACGCCCAGAATCTATTATGTAATAAAAATTAATTACCTACAATAAATACTTATGGTCTTTGCAAAAAGTCACCATCAAAATAGTAGCTTGTTGCTAATTGTATAGTTATAAATAGAGCTAGGATTTTAATGACCTAAAAATTATACAAAAATGCAAAATTGACCTAAAAACTCTAAAAAACTACTAAAAAATTTACTTACATGAGTGAAAAAAGTATATTTTCAAAATAAATATGATTATTTTACCCATACAACACATATTTTTAAGTTTAAAATAAACAAAAATTAGTTTAAATACACAATATGAACTTAAAATGTGTAATATTTCGTAAAAATAACCTTAAAAATGCAATAAAATACATTTAATACAAAATAAGCAAAATAAAATTACATATTCTAAATTGAATGTATCACGAAATTTGTTTTTGGTTAGAATTGTATAATTGCACTTAAAGAAAAAAAATGCATAAGTCACCAAAATCCTAGCTTTAGTTATAAATTATAGTACCTACATTATAATCATACATACATATAATACTCTAGTCCTACCTATATTTTATATAATCATAAAATGTCCTTATTATTTCACTGTATTCAGTTATAATTTATTTTGCATATTATTTTCACTTTAGATGCCAAAAACTCAAGAAGAATGGTATAGTGTTGCTAAAACTTATGAAGAAATTTGGAACTTTCCTCATTAAGGCAATGATCTGCAATTGATGGAATACATATCCAGCTTCAAGCACCAATTGACAGTGGCAGTGAATACTTTAACTACAAAAGTACATTTAGTGTGGTTTTGATGGCAGTCGTGGATGCCAATTACAACTTTATATATGCTATGTAGGGTGTCGGGGTAGAATATCGGATGGCGGAGTTTTTCGAAACACGTAATTTTTCAAATTAGTCGATGAAAATAAATTAGAACTTCCTCCAGCGATGATTTTGCAAAAATCAATCAAACCTTACCCTGGAACTCACGAAAAGGGATCCATCAAAAGAACATTTAATTATTGACTATCGAGAGCCCGCAGAGTTGTCGAAAATGCTTTTGGTGTTTTATCAGCTGTTTTTCGAGTTTTTCGGAAAACGATGCCGTATGAACCAGAAAAGGCAACTATTCTAGTAACGGCATGTATATATCTACATAATTTTTGAGGAGAGACAAAACATCTAATGATTTGTATTCACCATCTGATTCATTCGATCGTGAAATTGAGGGGCAGATTATTGATGGCTCATGGAGACAAGAAATAAATAGTACCATTTTACGTCCAATAGAAAAAATCGCGAGAAAATCCCCAAGAGTTGCAGAAGATATTAGAACAGAGTTTTCAAATTATTTTTTCGATAATGGTGCAGTTCCATGGCAATCAGAAGTAGCCTAGAGTTTTGTTATAAAATCATTACATGAAATATCGAGTGAATATCAAATGTTGTAAAAATATGAATTTCAAACGCTCATTAAAATTTAATTTGACTTTCTTGTAGACATTTTTTTTTTGATAAAGGTAGACAAAATTATGGATAATCATGGAATACATTTTCAAATCTTAGATTTAAAAAGTAAAATTTTATGAATTCTCAACTCAAAATAATTTGCTAATTTTCGTGATTTTTCCGTATTTTGTCAAGATTTGATCTTTAAATGCTTATAAAAAAAAAATTGTGCCTATGTATTTTTATATTTTTCAAGTGCTATTAGAGCGATATATCAGGAGCCTTATACTAAATTTTCACGCTTTTTTACCCAACAAATAAAATTTTATGATATTTATTGAACAAAAACTAAAAAAATTGAAAACTGACATGTCCGTAAACAGCTCAAAATAAGTCAACATATTTGGAAAATGTTATGGTGTATAGAAAATGCTAATATAAACATACAGTCAAAATTTCATGCACCTACGGTCATTTGTTTTAGAGTTGCACCAAAAAACAAAATAAATTTTGTAAAAATTCCCGTTTTCCCTTAATTTTTCTTTTGTTTTTCCCGTCGCTTTTGAACCACTTTAAATGCTTATAAATAAAAACTGTGACTAAGGATTTTTAATTTTTTTCATCTGCCTTTGAAACAATAACTTAGGAGCCTTCTATTAAATTGTCAAGCTTTTTTACTCACCAGATAAAATTTTATTGATAATTATAGAAAAAAATACTAAAAAAATTGAAAACTGACAATATCCGTAAACAGCTCAAAAAGTTATATTTTCAAAATTTTATCGTGTATAGAAAATGCTAATATAAACATTCAGTCAAAATTTCATGTCCCTACGGTCATTTGTTTTAGAGTTACACCAAAAACCAAAATCGATTTTCTCGAAAACAGATTTTGCGTAAAAATTCCCGTTTTTCCTTAATTTTTCTTTTGTTTTTCACGTCACTTTTGAAAACTACTGGGAAATTTTTACTTTTGACCCCCCAAAGTACCAACTAGATTCACTTTCCTATCAGAAAAATTACTGTGGAAGAAAATCCAAGCACTTTTACTGTCCTAAAAGGTGATGACAGACACAAAAATAAAAAAAAATTAAAAAAATTAAAAAAAACACACATCATTGTAAAATCAATACATTCGTCGTTCCACTCGGAATATAAAAGTTTGTCTTTCAGTATGCAAATATGTTCATTTTTTTATTAGGTTGAGTATAATTTATTTTGGTGGTAATTGCTACTATTAGTATATTATATTTAATTTTTTTAGTTATTATAAATTATATATATTGGGGTTCTTAGGCACACTAGAGAAATTATAAACATGAAATTTTTTATGTGCAATCGGTTTCAGAAACTAGTTTCCCGTTTATCTATATATTGAAGAAACTTATACAATGAAACTATAGAATAAACGAAATATGATTAGTTTTAAAAATGTCGTCTGACGAGGATGACGTGATTTTGCTTTGGTGGTGGGCACGTCAAAAAAAAATTTCGAAAAAATGTCGTTATTGGTTACATCCGATAAATGTATCTAATATATTTTTTAGTACTAGTGTTGTTGCAAATAAATTACATAGCGATCCAGTTAAATTTAAAACATTTTACCGCATGGGTAAAAGTAATTTTGATAATTTAGTACATATAGTTGGGCCAAACATTTTCAAAAAAGATACTAACTTCAGGATTGCAGTACCAGTAGAAGAAAGAATTTTAATTACATTACGGTAATTACATATATTACTACTAATTTATTATTTGAAAAGTAATTTTTATATTATAATTTAGTTTTAATTATTAAAATTATTAAAAAAAAAAAATATAACAAGTATATAATATTATATTTTGTCAGTTTTATAAATATGTGTATAATTAAAGATACTGTATACATCATTCAAGTATCAGGCATGTAATATCCTTGGTTCATCGTATTCGAAATGTCCACGTTTGCGTTTGAAATGTCCACGTTAGTCAAATTGTTCGTCAATGTTGTTTCTGATGATGAAGTTTGATTCCACGGTGCATAATCAAGCCCTGATGAGGATTCACTAACCCATGAACTAAGTGGTGTAGAGCACAAGCTTGTGTTGTTACCATGACTAGTATCTTGTGTAGTTTTTAAAATATCATCAATCAAAACATTCACCAGGGTACGAAAATTTCTAAATTGTGTATTATCCATTTCATTCAAATCTGAAAGTAAACTTAACACAAACAATTTTTTTGGATTTTCCTCTGTTGTACGTTGTTTAGCCTTAATATAATCTATTACACATTCATCTGCACTAGTGATATTATTTGATTTGTTTTCTTTTTCAATGGTGGTTCAATGTCAACGACTTTATTTTCTACAATATTACTTGTAATTGTTGAAGGAATTTCTTCAGTTATTGTTATGTTATTGCATAAATCTGTATTATTGTAGTTGTCATGATAAAATGATGCGTCTTGGTCGTTGTCATTGTCATGTGAAGGAGAAGGTAAATTTCCCGGTGCTGAATTTCCTTTTTTTAAGTTCAGATAAGGTCTAATAAACTGCATCTTGTCTGTGAGGTAATATTTTTTTTTTTGTAGCTGATCCACTTTTTTTAGTAATATTTCTTGTAAATACAATCCGTAAATTTCTCCACGTCTCTTTACAGTTTATAACTAAACACATTTATCCCTTTCAGTACTAGACCAGAATTCAATTTTAGTGTTATTTCGTACTAAACCACACATTTGTGTATACAAATCGTTATCGTTTTAAATCCTTATATTATTTTCTATTTTCGTATTTACTGAAAACTAACATGCACAAATGTGTGGTTTAGTTTTGTAAATCGATATAATTGAAACTAAATAAAATAGAGATTTCAGACCTATACAACACAATTGTGTAGGTAACAAACTATATTTGGAAAAAAAAGTAATAATATCGAAATAAACAGATAATATTCTATTTATAACGAATTTTAATGGGTTTTTTTGGACTACATATTTGTCGATAAGCCCAGACGTTTAATTATTTATCAATATTTTATTTTTAAACATGTTTCTGGTTTAGAATTAAGCAAAGAATATAGTAGATACTATGGTAATCGTGTATTTATATTCTATTGTAAATAATCACGAATATGTTTAACCCACACGTATGTGCACATTGGTTTTATAGTATTTATTTTAGTTCGTTCACAACGCTCATCGTGTGTAGTACTTTACGTATTTCTGTTATAGTATTTTTTCGTGTATTTAGTAACATTTTTATTTTAAATTATTAAGGTTTATTTTATTATTAACTATGAGACCGAAAACTATAACTGAGGGTGATATTTTATCATTTTTGTCTGATGAGTCAGAAATTGACCGATTTAGTGACGATTCCGATGCTGAAAAAACGTGGCAACCTCCAGTTATTAACAAAAATACTGCAGATAATGAAGACGACGAAGAAGAAGAAGATAATGGGTTTGAACAGGTTAGTGATCATGATTTTATTGAAGATACCTCGAAAACACTACCTACTTTACCACTACATAATCAACCACAAACTCCGATTATTGTAACAACTACTGATTGGGCTCCAGTACCTTTTAATGGTATTCAATTACCAGATCAGCAATACGGCCCACATGCTTTTAAAGTAATCGAATCGGCGTCTAGTTATATTAAAAAATATCTTTCAGACTCGCATTTTGATGAAGCAGCTTTATTTACGAATATGTATGCAATGTCGAAACTAGGAAAAGAACTTAAAACCTGTGCGAATGAAATAAAAGTTCTTTATGGAGCTCATGCCATGATCGGTAAAAAAGTATCCTCGTATTCACATGAACTGGCAAAGAGGTATCCAATTTGATTTAATTGCACAAGCCATAACTAGAGATAGGTTTTTTTTACTACGTTCTTGTTTACACTATGTGGATATCAACAATCGTCCACCACAAGCAGATCGCTTTTGGAAAATTAAACCAATTATCGACAGCGTACGTAATGCATGTTTAAGTATACCGCGTAATGTAAGTAGTTTTTCGATTGATGAACAAATGATTCCATTTTTAGGACGTATTCCATATAGACAATATGTCAGAAATAAACATAGACCAGTTGGTCTAAAAAACTTCGTGATCACAACTTCAAAGAGTTTACTACTTGATTTTGAAATTTACCAAGGAGAAAATACACCATTAGACAGATCTCTTGGATTAGGCCCAGCGGTGGTTTTAAGATTAGCAAAAACTATTCCAGAACACTCTGTATTATTTTTCGACAGATATTTCACCACTGTTCTAGATCGTTTAAATGCAATTAATATAAAGGCGACAGGTACAATTATGAATAATCGTTTAAAAAATATACATTTCAGTGAAGATAAAAAATTTAAGCAAGGGAAATGGGAAGAACTTACGCGGTCTGATGATCAAATAGTTGCAATAAAATGGAAAGATAGTAAGTGTGTCACTGTTTTGTCAACAGCCACAGGTGTGGAGCCACACACAATGGTAACACGTTGGAGTAAGTCTGAAAAAAAATATATAAAAGTTCCTTGTCTATCAGTAATCAAGACTTATAACCAAAATATGGGTGGCGTAGACGTTTGCGACCAACAACTCGAGGCTTACCTACGTGGATAAAAACAAAAAAATGGACGCTAAAAGTTGCCCTACACTTTATCGACTTATCTATTGTTAATGCGTGGATGGAGTATAGACAAGATGCTTTAAATATGGGAATTCAAAAAAAAAATATAAAAGACTCGATGGAATTTAAAATGGAAATAGCACGTGATTGGTTAGCAGCTTCTACCAAAAACAAACGTCCCCTTGCGTTCGACTCTTCATCATCTGGTGAAGATAACCTTTAACCAACTGAACCACAACATAAAATTCAAAATTATAGAACTCCTTTTCCACCTGAGCAAAAAGCGAAGGACAAATATGAACACTGGCCGATTGTTGATGATTTGAAGACAGCGAGAAATTGCAGAAATAAAAAATGTAAAAGTCGTACTCGGGTAAGATGTAGTAAATGTAATATTTATTTGTGTTTAACTACAAAGAACACTTGTTTTAAAGATGTTCACGTACCTATTAAATAATACTATATTATTCACTGTAATTATTATTTTTGTATTCATGTTATTTTTAATGTTTGATAAAAAAGTGTATTAAAATAAAATAAAAAAGTTCAATATTTTCTTTTATTAAAATTGTTATTTGTTGATGTGTTACATGAATTTATTATTATTATTTTTATTATACTAATACAGTATGTACCTACACAAATGTGTGGGTTGTTTTTTAGCCAAACCGATGATAATTTTTTTTAAAAATATTTTTCCTATGCATTTCAATACCTAATGAGTCCATTTGAAGTAAAAAAATAGTTCAGGATTTAAAGAGGGTAAAAATTTACCTACACAAAAGTGTAGATTAGTTGACAATGGATATAAAATTGAAATAATATTCAGTATGTAGTAACACAATTATTCACCTACACAAAAATGTAGGTCAGTGCTGAAAGGGTTATACATTATTAATTAATATCGACTATTAAACATTTTTTAAATTAATTATTTAAGTATAATATATATGATTCACATATATGATTTTTCGTTTATGTTTTAATTGTAGCGCTATTTGTCATATTTTCAAAATTAGTAATCTTTTTGACCTCATGCCAGATCTACATAAAAAAAAATTGTCATGATTGATTTATTATTCGGACATATCCTTCATTGCGAATTATGTGGGAAATATCTTCAAAAAAACAAAATACCTCTGACAATTAAAACTTGATTAATAAAAAAAATATTTAAAAATCGAATTAGTCTATTAATAAAATATTATTTCAGATTTATAGCCACTGGTTGTAATTTTAGAGCATTGGCTCAACATTTTATGAGAGGAGAAACTACTGTTGGTAAAATAATTGCAGAAACGACAGAAGCTATTTGGGAGTGTCTACAACCTAACTATTTACCAGTACCAAGTATAGAAATATGGAAAAATATTGCAGCACGTTATGATCTCCTATGGCAACTACCAAGGCTGGGCATTAACGAGTTAAAAGTTAAAATTAAGTTAAACCGTTAAGTTAATTTTAATTAAGTTAATTAACTCGTTACTTTTTTTACAAATTAACTTTTAACTTAATAAGTTACTTTTTTTTTAAGATTAACGTGTTAACTTTAAGTTAATTTTATTTAAAAGTATCTAAATTAAGTTAATTTTAGTGCAAAGAATAATGCAAATTATTAATGAGGTTTTTAGTATATTTATTATTTATTATTTTAATATGAATTTCCTGTAGACGAAAATAATATGAAAAATAACTTTAATAGTCATTATATGGGCTATAATATAATATCTACCTACACGTTTATCATTATAAATTGTATTAATAATATTTTCAAAGATAGGTTATACCTACAGATTATCGTTTAAATGGGTTCCCTGAAGTGGATGTTGAATATTGTCGTGAACGTTTTACCATTATTAAATAAATGCAATAAATAATAATCGGCTAGTCCGAATTTGGTTCTACAATAATTACCGGCATTATAATAAGTCACAACACAGATAAAATGCGGAATTTAATAAATAATTGTTTTGACATGTTATTGGTGAAGCCTATAATAAAAACAACTAATAATCAATAAAATGATAAAATATAAGTATACCATCATGTGTCATTTGTGTCAACCTTCGTAATATAAATTTATAATTTATTACCCATTCAATATTTCTGCTTGGTATTTAATTAAATTTATATAATATTATGATGTATATTTCGCTTAAACTTTTACAGATATGAGTGAATAGCTTTGTATATACAGATATACTATATAATATTAAAATAAAGAGTACCTAAAGATAATATAATATTATTGTTATTTGTATGTATTTAACGTAAATAAGATTACAAGAATTTTATATTATTATGATTTGTGAATCAAGGCTCTGTTCGTTTTATTTTTATAATATTGTTATTGTATGAACAGACGAACAGTAAACACTATAAACATCATAAACCCATGGAAATTCTAAGAATATTCTGTGAAAATAGTAAATACCACGAGAGCTAGTGTCGACGGGGATTAATCACAAAACAACTGTGGTTTAATTTCCAAATTTCCAATTTAATTTCATTATCCAACTAGCATGTGTTCTGTTCGCATCTTGTTAGAATTTATAATATATAGTTATTAGTTTATTACTTTATTAGCTTATTATATTTCTGTAAAAGTTTATTATTTTTTTTAACTACAATGTCTGAAGACCATATTTTAAAGTGGCCCTATTTAAAAACTTATTTCGAACAACAACTATCAACATCAGATACAACTGAAAAAAAATCAAATTTTACATTCAAATGCATGCTATGCATGCCAAAAATAAAATTGATATCAACTTCTATAAGTTCAAATTCAAATTTAAAAACTCACATCAAGGTAAGTTTATTTATATTTTATAGTAAAATATATATTATATATATCGTTCCTCATGCATATCGGACAGTTATAATTATAATTATTCGTGAATTTATAAAAAAATATCCAGTTAATATTAAGGTTCAACCGTCTATTATTATTATTAAATTGTTTTCAAACATATCAAAATAAATCACCATATTATAGTAAAAGTACCAATTGTACAGCTTTTGTAAACAACTCGAAAAATTAATAATTAAAATTATTTTTTGATCAATCGTGTTTAGAAGTACTAGCTACCTAACTACCTGTTTTAAAAAAATTTCAGTAATTATTATGATTTTTGTTATTTTACAATATTATCTTTAGTAAAACTAAAACTCGTAGATATAAATTACCGTAATTTCGTATCAAATATTGAAAAATAAGTGGATAAATTTAAAAATGTGCGATTTTTATGCGTTTTATATTATTATTGAAGTTAATACCTATTTTTTCAGCATGTTCATCCAAGTGAATTAATTACATTTAATGAGCTTGGAAAAAGGAAACCGTACAATAATAATAATTGTACTCAACCCAAAAAACAGTTGAAATTATCGGAAGTAGGAAAAACTGTAAAAAATCTTAGTCAAACAGAATTTGATAAGGCTAACCTAGAACTCATTATAAATACTGTGTCACCTTTTTCTTTGATTGAGCACCCTGCATTTATAAAATATTGTCACTTAACATCGAATAAAGTTCCTATGTCCAGAAGAAGTATGATGAGAAATGTAAGCTCATTGTTCAATGATATGATTCAACAACTGAAGACTGAATTAGAAAAAATTGAATATGTTTGCATTACTGCAGATTGTTGGAGTATTTTCCACAGGTAAAATATTATTTTTAAATTATAAAAAAAATAAATTTTTAATTGTTATTTAATAATAATATTAAACCTATGTTTACAAAATAAATTTATTGTAGATCGTATATGGGTTTTACAATTCATTGGCTGAACCCAATTACATTGGAACGCAATTCCCGAGCCCTCGCTTGTAGACGCATGTTAGGGAGGCATACATACGATAATATAGCAGAATTAATTGAAAAAGTTCTTACAGAATTTGATGTACAGTCTAAAACCACTCTAATAGTCACAGATAACGCAGCAAATTTTGTTAAAGCTTTCAAGTAAGATATATATTTTAGAATGGCCCATTTGTATTAGTTATAAATATTATGATTTATAATAATTTATTATAACAAATTCATTAAGCTATGATTTTACACCAACTTTTTGAATTTTATTTAAAATTGTAATTTATATACAGTGCTGATAATCAGATTTTATTTTATCTTTTTCAACAGTATAAAAAATACTAGAATTAATTAATTTCTAAACGCTGGTATACAATCATAGATTATTTTTACTTTTTATAATAATAATATACTAATTGTATGTATTTATATATTGTATTTTTTTTGTAATAGTTCATTCATTATATCATAGTATTCATTTTATTTTTATAATTACAATTATTATTACAAGTTTTTCAATTTTAAATGTATTTATTTTGATTTCAGAGTGTTTGGTGCTAATAATGAAATTGACAATTATAGTGGTAATAATATTGAAATTGAAAATGATGAAATATTGAGAACCATAAATATCACTGAAATACTTGATGGTCAAACTCAAAACACAAATGATGTATTAGATATAAAATTGCCGAAACATCAAAGATGTGCTGCGCACACGTTAAATTTAATTGCAACAGTTGATATTCTTGAAGCAGAAAAAGATGGCCCATATAAAGTACTTAGTAGGCGTGTGTTTGCTAAATGTCAATCTATTTTCAATAAGCAGAATCAATCGACACAATGTGCTGATAAAATTAAAGAAATTCTGGGAAGATATCTTATAACACCAAACGCAACCAGGCAAGCTAATATTATTTAAATTTCAATACTTTAAAATTAAATATCATGTATTATTATGACATATCAGTGTTTCATTATTAATAACAAAATAAATTACTATAATTTTCAGATGGAATTCATTCTACGATGCCATAAAATGTATTGTTGACCATATAGATAACATGGATACAATATTCACAGCATTTCAATTAACTCCTTTCTCAGGTCAAAGAGAGTCTTCATTTTTAATTGAATACTGCAAGGTTAGGTAAATTATTACTTATAATGATAGGTAATAATGAAAGAAATATAATAGTTTAACAGTAAGAAACTAAAGAAAAACAATTTTTTTTTCTTATTAATTTGTCATTACTTTGGGAAGAAGGAATTGAGAAGGAAATCAAATTTTTCTTCAATGGGATGTATGATACTTATTGTTTTATTATCTTAGGTGATGAAACCAATTGCAACAGGGCTAGATATTTTACAAGGTGAACAACATGTGTGTATTGGATATCTATTACCAACAATTACTGCTATAAACAAAGCCTTAAATGAATTTAATAATTTAAATTTCTGTAGACCATTGGTTCATGCTTTAAAAAATGGATTAACCAAAAGGTACTTTTATACATTTTTAAATTTTTATTATATTCATTAGAACTCAATGAAAAATGATATATGTACTCCAATGTTATTCATAAAAGTTAAAACTTATTTATAAAGTTAAAATGGTACAAAAACGTTTTACAGAACAATTTCATAAATAGTGTTTAATGTTTATATTATTACCCTATGTCGCCCAAATATTTATATATTTTAAATTTATAAGTAGTAATGCACTTGTAATATTTAACGATTCTTAAGTTAAAACTGAATTATATCATTATAATGTGTTACATGGTACATTAAATATACATTATATTTTCAGGTTTAAAAATTACATGCAGTCAAAAACATTACAAGTTTCTTCGGCATTGGTACCAAAGTTTAAATTAATTTGGGCTAATCCCGAAGACAGAAACATCATAAAACAACATGTTATTGATCGTGTGCAATTTCATTTTGATCAAAACAAAAATCTTTCTTCTCTAAGTTCTTCAAATATTGAAACAAACAGTGAAGATGAAGATGATTTTTTCACTTTTTCCAATGATGAAATCTCAGTGATTAACTCTGATTTCCAAACTTTAGTTACTAATTATTTATCAAATACTAACATTAAGGTACCACTTGATTTAACACATGAATTAAAAAAAGCTTATATAGAATTTAACACAGCTATACCGTCATCTGCTCCTGTAGAGAGATTGTTTAGTGCTGGTGGTCAATTATTTGACAAAAGGAGAGGATCCATTTCTGACAACAATTTTGAAATGTCTCTTTTGTTAAAATATAATAAATATTTTTAATAAAAATTTAAATTTTGTTTTGTCCTTGTAATTAATTAATATTGGGCAGTTAAAAAATATATTTATTTATGTTTATAAATAATATCTATATAATACACATAAATGATATATAGCAACATAAATGAGATTATCGATTATCTTATTTATATGTTACCTAAATGATATGTGGTGACTTTCAATAATGAATGCTGTAGTCATGACTCAACTATTTTATTATTTACCATGTTTAGTAACAGTGGAAGTACACAATTGGTAAAATTGAAATAATTGCGTAATAATTCATAAGTTTGTAAAGACAACTTCTATAATTATAATTAACTATTTTAAATGTATAGTTATTTTTATATTCTATAACGGGTATTTAAATTTGTACGAAAAGTTTAAAGCTTATACAAAATATGTAATTTTTTAAGATATTTATTAAAGGTTTAACATTTGTGGTTTTATTTTTATCTAAAAATATAGTACAAAGTAATTATATTTTTACTGATAATAATTGTTCATGTTGTGCTGAGCCTAGTTTTTAAAACTACACGGTGGCTGCATTTTGTCTACTCAGTATAGAAAATATATTTGGGTGGTAGGTACTAGGTACTGCCTGTTTGATTTTTATAATTTATGTGAATCAATTAAAAATATTGGTATCTTGGCAGTTGGGAGAAAACTGTGTTTTTTTTTTTTGGATGTACCACTTGGGTAAATTGATTTGAGTATGAGTTTAGGACTAAGATTTATTTTGGAAAAGTAGGTTTTTTGACAGCTAGTTAATACTTTTATGTATCATTTAAAAAAATTTTCCCAGTATTTTTCTTGAGTGTAAAAAAACTAATATTATGTGTGCAATTTTTTATTTTTGCAAAATAGAAAATTTTAACTTTAAACTAAGTTAAGTTACTTTTTTTTCAAAGTTAACTTTTAACTTAACGAGTTAACGAAAAAAATATGATTAACTTTTAATTTAACTTAACTTTATTATTTTAAAATAACTTAACTTAACGAGTTAAAAAAAATCGTTAACTTGCCCAGCCTTGGCAACTACCCCATTGTTTGGTCTCAATCGACGGCAAACACATACGTATAAAAAAATTCAATAACACAGGATCAAGAAATTTTAATTATAAAGGTTTTTTTTCAATACAACTACTTGCTTGTGCAGACGCAGACGGCTGTTTTATCACTGTGGATATTGGAGATTTGGGTAGAAATAGCGATGGAGGTGTGTTTAGATTATTTCGTTTGGGTAGATGGTTGGAAACTGGAATAATGAACATTCCACAATCAGAACCATTACCATACGACAACGACGGCCCCAATTTTCCATATTATTTTTGTAGGGATGAAGCTTTTCTTTTAAAATCTTATTTGCTACGACCATATCCACAGAAGACGATCAAAAGCGAATTTTCAATTACAGATTAAGTAGGGGTAGAAAATCGGTCGAATGCGCCTTTGGAATGATGGTTTCCAAATTCAGAGTTTTTGAAACACCATTCGCGTGTTCTGAGTCAACTCAGTGCCGTAGCCAGAATATTTTTTTGGGGGGGGCACTTATTTTTTTTTTTCAAATGTTTGCAATGCTAGAAATTAGAATACCTGATTACCACTTATTACTTTATGGCACCTTGGTTTATAAAGTGTTAACTACATGCTTATTTTTTTTAAGGACTACAATAATTATTATATGTTAACAACTATGGCACCCATACAGTTAACATAGCAAAGTATTAATATTATTGTAAACCATAGATTGATAGATTAATATATTAATTAATATATATTATAGGCTATATATTATAGCTATATTAATATTTAATATCGTTATATCAATATTATCATTTATCAAAACCTATGTGTTGTAAACACAACATTTCATTTTTTGTTCAAATATTATTACTATTACTAACAATAATACAAGATCATAACATAACTTTTAAGTTCTATCAAACATAAAAGAAAACAAGTCTTAGCTGACCTTACACAAATGACAAATGGAATAGTTAAAACCAAAGGAGATTACGATGGAGCACTGGAGCATTTAATCAAATTTAAATGATTATAAATGTAACAACATATTCTTTTATTTCATAATAAAGTTAAACGAATGGGTTAAAAAAATTTAAATATTACAAATAACAAATCACTTTTTTATAAAGTATTATGAAGTAGTAACAATAACCAACTGATAAAAATAAAAATAACAACTTAGTTTAAAAATGACTTATTGACAAACATAATTATTTTTTAATTATATTAAATACCTACTTATAATTTAAAGTTTAGACGTCTCTCTTTTCTGTTAGCAAAAACATCAATTAATGACTCTATGTTTAAATCTATATCCCTATGTACATTTAGCAGTGCTAGACCATTAAATCTGTTTTCAGTAGTTGAATTTCTCAAATAGGTTTTTATACGCTTAAGAGTTGAAAAACTTCTTTCTACTGAAGCTGTTGTAACTGGCAGGATTGAAAAAATGTTCAATAGTGTATAAATATTAGGAAAAATATCTTCTGAACAATTTAATAATGTATCAAGGGAGTTGGTTAGAAATACTGTTTCTGTTTCCCACTTCATTTGCCATAATTCAAACTCTCCTTTTAAGGTCGAACTATAAGAATCTATTTGTAAGTCATCTTTATAAAATAAATAATAAATTAATTAAAATATAAATAATAAGTATTACAAACCAATAACAATGAATATTTTAATTCTTTTTTTAATAAAAACGAAAATGTTGTGAAATTCAGAGTTTGAGAAGTAAAATGATAACACCACGAACAATCACCGGCTATTTATTATCTAAGCAAATTAACTAATAACTATAATTAACCATATAAAATAATATGATATTCTGAAGTTATTTATTTTACCACGTCATATAAATTTAGAAATTATATAAAATTAAAATCACGGGACCGGACCGAACGAGACCGAATTTGAATTGAAGACGGACCGAACCAGACAATTTTTTTTTTTTTAGACGAAGGGATTGAGCCGGACCGAACCACTTTAAATTACAATGCACAAAGACCGAAAAGACCGGACCGTGCCGAGCTCTAACGTTTATAGCGATTCATCGTGTCGTGTTGTGTTTAGTTTTTATGATTGTGAGATATCGTTTCGTGCGTTTTCTATGGATTAAACCAAAATACGTTAACAATGAAACCAAAATTATTATCAATTCTGGTGATAACATATATTTATATGTACATTGTACACACGACACGATGTAAGTGGGGACCATAGAGTCTATTACTCTATGGTGTGGACGGGATAGGGGTACTTGTCCCGAAATATCATGGGAGAAAAAAAAAAAGAAAAAATAAAAAAAAAATGATAAACCAACTTAGCCAACCTCAAATAAGTTCAAATTTTTCAATACAGAATTTAGTATTCATAAATTCACCACCTTGAAGTTCAATATCAATTATGTATTTAATAATTCCCGCCTTTTTATTATTCTATTGTTGTGTTTTGTAACGGTTTTTGAGAGACGTTTTTCCCAGTTTCCCACCGCCTAGCCACCTCCCACCATCACGATTATCGAAGGATGTGCTACCGCACTAAGTCGAAATGATTGAACAACGACTCGCCCTCGAACTCTACGTCTACGGAATTATTTCGCTTCTATACACGCACGACGCACCACCGTTAGCTGTTTAAGTTGTTCGTTTGTTCTTTGAAACGTTTAACGTTGACATACTTGATTCTGCCGACTTTGTTTGTGCTTTCGCACGTCACTCTTTAAAACGTTAACCATCGGTTAACTTCATTCTGCCGACTTTGTTCGTGCTTCCGCACGACGCTCTTTAAAACTTTGACCATCGGTCATACCCGATTCCGTCGACTTTGTGCTATCACTTGTCTATTCAGTAGTAATTTGAATAATTTTATTTTGTTTGTATTTTCTGTGTTTCGTTATTCGTTGTAAACTGCCTACCTGCTATTCATCTGATATTATTTGTTATAATTAATTAAAAACAATTACTTTTTTTTATCTTTATTTGTGTATTTACTTTAGCATATAGGTTTGTAATAATGATGAACAACGAAGAAATCGTCGCTCTTCCAGATCATTTGGTGGACCATGACTACTTTTTGCCAGTTGTGTATGAAGATGATCATATACTGCATGAAGAAGAAGAGGAACTAGAAGATGAAGAAGATGAAGAGATTGTCGTTGTAGGAGTGTCTGAAACTTATTCTATAATTCCTGGAGTTCAAAGCCAATCAAGGATTTATGTGGACAATTTAGGATTTAAGTACTACAAACATGAAGCTCGAGGAGGCCGCCTGTATGTATAATAGTATTATTTTTTAATTTGTATATAGTACCTATTCAATTTAATTATTAATTACCCAACTTTATTTGACCTTTATTGTTAACTTAATTAACATTATTTTATATTATGTATAATATAGGTATATTTGTTAAATTTATAGGTATTTAGTATGCGAACGGCAGAAGAAGCGGAACCAGTACTGTCATTCCACTGCAACTGTAAGTACAGATTTGAGGGATAATAGGATTCATCTACAGAACTACCACGATCACCAACCTGCAGAGATTGACCTGAATGTGCCGTTTTTGAGAGAAGCCATTGGTGAAAGAGGAATTGATCCAGCAGTTACAACTTCATTTATGAGAACATTGTATAATAATGAAATTATCAAGTGAGTCATATTCAAACTTATCTATATAATCATATTCATATTATTTATTATTTGTTAGTACTTATAAATAATGAACAATATAAATTAATTTTTAACTACTTTGTTGGTATTTTTTAATTATGTCTGTTAGCCACCCAGAAGCAGCTCCCAACTACACATTCCTTCAAGCTCAAGAACGAGTGAAAAAGATGAGACGTAGAAGATTCCCACTACAACCACTTGACATAGGACAACTTGCTGTTGCGCTGAATGAAGAACGTAATGCCATTTATGCTTCTACAGTTCAAAATCCCCCATCTAGGTAAATGAAATTGTTTGTAATAAGCTTATAACTAATAAACTATTTTATTATAATTAGTCACATACATTTAATATATTAACAATATAATATCAATATGTGAAATGTATATTTTATTCAATTTTAAATTAACAATTACTGATAAAAAAATGTCTAGTAATTTAAATTGAGATTAATAATTGGACCTCCAGGTAGATGCTTATATTTTTATCAAAACCTTTAATAATATTTTATGCCTTTATGGACACATTTGTGGTTATTTTTTTCCCATACCTATGAATAGTATTTTTGTGTATTTAATCTCTATTTATCATCAAGTAGTTAAAATATTGCTTTTAAAGGACATTGTCTGTTTATAATAATTATTAATATGATAAGCATTCTATACTTAATGCTGTTGACATAATTATCTCTTAAACAATTTCACTGTAAATTTACAAATTTTAAGTTATCAAATTTAATATTTGACTCATTAATTATTATTCACAGTTATTAAAAACAAAATTATATCAAGGTATTTGTAGTTGTGAATACATCATGTTTAACCTTACAATGACAAATTGAATAATAATTAATTATTTTATAAATAGATAAATTATTTTATAAAATAATAATTAAATTATTTTTAGTTAGAATGTTCAAAATTATTACTTTTTATTTTAAAAATTGGTATTAGGTTCTTTCAACAAGCATTAGTGGTCAATGGAAGGAGTGTTGGACTGATCTTTGCAAATATGGCTGCAATTGAAAAATACCGAGAAGACTTGGCCACGGTGACATTGGTTGGGATTGATGGAACTTTCAAGGCTGTGCCTCGTGTTCCAGCAGATTTAAAATGTTTCCTAACAGTCCAGGTGGTTTTCAGAAGTGTAGTAAGTGTTTTATAATTTTTATTATGTATACATAACCAACATTATTTTTCTTGATATATTTCTCATAAATTTTTTTTTTTTTTTTTAGTCGTTTCCAATGGTCTATGCTCTACTGGGGAGTATGACTGAAGAAGTTTATTCGGCTCTGATTGATATTGTACGAAATATTTTACCATTAAATTATGAACTTGTTTGTTTTATTACAGATTATGAAAAAGCTTTGATGTCAGCTGTTCAGCAATCATTTCCAGAAAGCCAATTAAGATGTTGTTGGTTCCATTTTACTCAAGTAACTATGTTATAAAGTGTGTGTAATAAGTGATCATTGTATTTTAAAAAAATTGTTTTTTTTTTTTAGTCAATTGTACGTTATTGTCACCGAAGGATGAATAGTGTTTTGGACTTGGTTCGTACAAACCCGGTAGCAGCTCGAGTTCTCAGAATGGTAAATAAGTTTGATATTTTTATTAAATTATGTATTTTGTATTTCTCTTTCATACTTCTCTATTGTATTATTAGGTTTTGGCATTACCTCATCTACCCGCTACTAGGAATGACCCACGCTGTCCACAATTGTCCATGACTGATGGTTTCAGGGCTATCATTCATTACACTAGACAATTTCCTGAGATTGAACGAGGCATGAGAAACTTTTTAATTGGCTATGTAGAATCTTTTTGGTTGTTACAGGTCGGTCCAGATTTAATCAGTGTTTTTGGAGAAGAATATAGAACCAACAACTACTTGGAGTCTTTCCACGCTACACTTCTTGTTCAAATGCAAAGACACCCTAATGTTTGGAATTTCCTTCGTGAGTTTTTGTAGCACATAGTGTGTTCATGTTGCATCCCCTTGTCTTTGTTTTTATATATGTATTATATAATGTTGTATTTTATGTTTCATGTTTAACCTAATAAGAAGTAGTACTTCCAAGATGTGTTACTTGTCTTATATGTTTGTGTTGATGTGTAACTATATGTGTTTCATGTGTAACCTAACAAAAAGAAGTTATTGGTTAGTAATTGGTAAGTAAATGCGTAGTTTAAAATTTGATTTTCAATTAAAATGTTTGATTTTTATCTTTGGGTTTGGTATTTTTATTACATGTGTCTTATTAAAATAGATATTAAATATTGCAATTATTTATTTCATACTGATCAATAACTTTACTTACAGAGAAACTGACTATCATTGAAAATCAATATTTCATTGAATTTGAACAAGCCAGAAGAAACCTCAGGGTGATTATTAATTTTTAATTATTTTTTTTAACTTAATTATATACCTAATAATTACATTTCAGATTAGAGATGGTGCATCAAGAAGGGAACGAGAGAACACCACAAATATCTTAGCTGGTCATGTGGAGCAACTGAACCAAGATGGGGACCTCATGGGATTTTTGAGAAGGGCTGGACATCGCAATGATGGATATGTACAAGGCATAATCGGGCCATATCCACAGGTAAAAATATTTTTTAATTTTAATTAACTTTGTAAATTACTTAATATGATTTTTTTGTTTTTACATAGGTTTGATAAGTTGTATCTTTTACAATCAGCCCGAGATTCTATGGTCAACTATAATTAATTTCATTGTTAATTATATTTATAATATATTTTAAGTTTTTATAAACGTTGATCGTTCTAAAATTGGTATTGTATTACTTTGGATAGGTGGTATTCGCGGTAAGGTAGACATGGGTTGATCGTAATAAGAATTAGGCTGGTAAGGAGATTTTTCATAATTATTCATTTTAGCATTGAAGACCAAATTATCAATATTATGCATTATTATTTCACGAGTTCTTTCGTCAAAATTTCTCAGTTTTGTTGCCAATAAATCGGTATACAGTTGTACATCATCTTTAGGGGGCTGTTTTGAAACGCTTTTTTGTATATCAAATGCGTCTCCCATACGTTTTTCTAAATCCACATCACTTAAGTTTGTTTTTTTTTGATTTTTTCCTAGCCAGTTCTTTAAAAGTTCTACCTGCTTCAGCCTGAGTTTCTTCCTCACCGATATCCACATTCAGAAGATCGTCATTATTTGGGTCCCTATCTTCCATAAATGACGTATCCACCAATTCCTAAAAAAAACGATTACCTTGTGTTTAAAACTTCAAAATATTTTATTGCAATATTATTTTGATAATTATATCTTAATTAAATATTTTATGTCACTGCCCACTATTATTTTTAAACTTATAAAAATATGTATGAACCTACGTGTACACTGTATACACTAACATATACGATATAGGTCAATTAATGGACGTGGCTGTTCAAACGTGGAGACAATTGGACAATTTGTTGTTATATTGTTTTTTTTCATTTTTGGCGTGTTATTGTCTTTTTTGATATTAATTTATATTAGGGGCCTAGCCACACTATGCGTTTTGGCGGGTCCGGGTAAATCGGATGCGTTTTGACCGGACGGTATTCATTATGCCACACTACGCGGTTTTGTTCCTGCCAAAACAGCTTTCTCCCACCAATTTTTTCATATTTTCATTGATCACAACAGTCCAAACAGTCGTATAGGACAGACTTGATTCATTTGATACTCAACAGTAAAAACATCTAGTTCAACAATAATTAATGAATACGTAGGTATTCATATTATTTAGACACTACATAATTTTAAATAAAAATAATTTGATATTGGTTTACAAGTAAGTAATATTTATTATATTATATTATATTTTAATTTCGTAGGACTTTAATTAACTATTATCAATATAAATAGTACCTAATGATAAAGCAATAAATGTAAAAATGAATAATTATTAATTGTAAAATTAATTATATGGAAGATTACGACTTTATTCGTTATTTTATTTTACTATTTCTTTTTCTAATTAATTTATGTTAGATTATTTACCATTTTATTATAACTTTTGTTATACCTACGAATATTTTATTTTTTATTTCTTTCAGATGCCTACCAGCCCACAAGAATGGAAAACCATTTCAACAGAGTGGGAGGAAAAATGGAATTATCCTCACTGTATATGTGCCATGGATGGCAAACATATAATTACACAGCGCCCCATTAACAGTGGATCCGAATATATTAATTATAAAGGAACATTTAGTGTTGTGCTGATGGCATTAGTAGATGCAAATTATAATTTTTTATACGCCGACATTGGGTGTCAAGGCAGAATTAGTGATGGTGGCGTTTTTAGAAACACAACATTGTTCAAAAAAATTGAAAATAACGTATTATTACTTCCGGCAGATCAACCCTTGCCTACTCTTCCTATGCCATATGTAATTGTAGCAGATGATGCCTTTGCCTTATCTACAAATATAATGAAACCTCATCCGGGGCCCTATGCTAAGGGTAGTGTTGAAAGGGTGTTTAACTACATGTCTTTCACGTGCTCGCTGGGTAGTCGAAAATGTGTTCGGAATAATGGCGTCTACTTTTCGTATGCTAAGGAAAACGGCCGTTTTAGACACTTGGGAATTTTTTCAATGCAAAGCCCAGATAGCTGAGGCCCCCCCGAATGCAACCATAACACTTGCAGAGCTCTAAGTCCAAAACTCGAGTTATTACGACCGTCTAAACGCGACTATATTCATTTTACCGCAATATTGCATGGCAACCCGGCGGTAAAGTCACTTTGAACCGTCCCCAAAACTACAATTCTTGTACCACCTTTATAAATAGTATATCTATCGATTGGTATACACGCACACGACTTTGTCACATGTGATTTACCGCAAGCTGTAGTGCAATATCGTGGTAAATCTGTTGGTTTTTTTCCGTTCAAAAAAGAGCGATTTAAATAATTGTTTTTTCTACCTTAGACCGACCACATTTTTCGGGTTTTATTTTTTTTTAATACCGTAAAGGCCCTTGCTATTGTTTTAGTTTTAATTAATATTACCGAAACCATATTTAATGCATAATTTACGTCTATTTTCAATTTGTTTATACGTTTAAATACAAACCTCGTGGTCTCATCCAAATGCGCGCAAACACCACTTAATTAATTTTTTTTTTTTTTCTAAATCAGAGTCATGAAGAAATCAATTGTGCTAGCTAGATTTGATGATTATTGCACTAAGGAATATATGGACCGTGTATTGGCCACAACCACCCACAAAATGTCACTGAATGTTGAAGATGAATTACAAGATAGACCGATCTACAGACAAATAAGGAAGGTACACGAGGCAATGTACGTGGCGGCAATGGCCATGGCCTCGAAAGTAAAGTTTGTAGAGTGTGATTACCTACCACATAACGAACTTTATAAGCAAGTGATGGTAATAAGCAATTGTTTTATTAAAAAAAATACTGTACTTTATGATGTTGGTGGCCATCACTTCCCTTTCTCAAAAGAGCTCATCATAGCTGGTACGTTACATTGTTTATAATATATTAACATTTTAAAAGTACTTAATTATTTTTACTTTTCATTATAGGTGTTAATGATTTTTCACTTTTGTATTCGGGCAAGTCGAATAAAAAAGAGGTACCACACCTGCTCCTTGGTCCAATATCGTTTGTCAACCACAGCTGTTATCCCAGCTCCATTTTCAATGCGCATGCAGATGGTAAACTTTATGTAAAGGCTATCAAGGACATTGGAACCGGCGATGAAATTACAGTGGAGTACAGCTATGATTACTTTGGCAATTCGAATTGTAAATGTCTATGCAAGTTGTGCTGCATAGTCAATGACGGTAAATATAGTGTTAATTAATATAATATACATATTATTGTGATTTATTTAATATCTATAACATTTTATTTTTTATAGTGGTTGAAGAATTGATAAAAGCATCCATTGCCTATAGTGATTGTGTTAATGTTAATGATGCTGGCGTTGGTCATGACGATGAGGGAGCTGCAGAACAAAATGTCAAAAAATGGTAGTATACTATATGCGTGTTAGTCTTAATAACTAAATAATAAATACTATTTTGTTGCTATATTTTAGAGCTGAGTATTAATAATGATGGTGTTGAACTAGATAATGAGTCTGATGATGACGAGCGTAAGTTTAAAAGTTCAATATCATTTATAACCAGGAGTTAATTTTATGTATTTTTTTTTAGCAATCTTACACAAAAGTGTGCAACCCAAACTTAAACAACTAAAATTGAGTGATGATGATGATGATGATGATGATGATGATGTTGAACTAGATAATGAGTCTGATAATGACGGGCGTAAGTTTAAAAGTTCAATATCATTTATAACCAGGAGTTAATTTTATGTATTTTTTTTTAGCAATCTTACACAAAAGTGTGCAACCCAAACTTAAACAACTACAATCGAGTGATGATGATGATGATGATGTTGAACTAGATAATGAGTCTGATTATGACGAGCGTAAGTTTAAAAGTTCAATATCATTTATAACCAGGAGTTAATTTTATGTATTTTTTTTTAGCAATCTTACGCAAATGTGTGCAACCCAAACTTAAACAACTACAATCGAGTGATGATGATGATGTTGAACTAGATAATGAGTCTGATGATGACAAGCGTAAGTTTAACAGTTCAATATCATCAGTAATATACTGTGGGTTTGTAAATGTTAGTACCTAAAAAGTTCTTTTTTTCTGTATTTAGCGAACAACCAAAACATTAAGAAACAAATCTAATGCACGTACTGCCCCAAGTCATTTAAGTTTAAATCCCATTGGTAGAGGCACAAAGCTACACATATTCAGGCCCAGGCATAGGCGTAGGGTGGTCAATTTTTTTGGGGGGGGCTTTAGCCCTTCCAGGGAAAGGATTTAGCAACCCCCCCCCAACCGGTACATCTGCAAATGCCAAATTTACATAAAAAATACAAATAACGGTGGTGACAATCAAAGGTTTTATTTAAAATATATCTATTTTTTTTTTTTTTTTACTGTTATAACATTAACCGTCTATTTTCTTTAGAATATATCTCTAAAATATCTTCAGGATTTATATTATTCGATACTGATTCTTCTCATAGTCGAAAAAGACCGTTCACAAGATGCTGAAGAAATTGGTATACTTAAAGCCAAGTTCAGAAGTTTGTATAGATTCGGAAATGTTTCAACTGTAATATAAGTAATTGAAATCGTCAAATTTAAAGCAATTGAAATAAAAAAAATAGCTAATGTAAATTTAATTTTTTACTCACTTTTATATTGTTGAATAAAAAATAAGCTCTTTTCATAGTCAAGATCAAAAAAGTAATCAATAGCCACTGCCAACTGTAAACTTTCTGATGAAAATCTGGTTTTCATATTACTCACAACATCATCTATTATTATATAATAAGCGTGAGTTTTCCAATAATCCTTAATATTAGTTTTACTTTGAGAATCATCATTTTCAGCACCAGTTGTCGTTGTTACAACAAAATTTCTTAAAGACGCAGGCTCAAATCTTTTCCGTTTATTAGACACTAATAATGAAAAAAATAATAAAATTAATCAATCTAACTGAAATGAGTGAAATGTCTACAGACTGTTTAGGTTTACAGAAAATACTAAATAATTTATTTTTTTTCCATTTTGGTAAACACTAAACTGATTGAATTACAATAATTGTATTATTCAAAAGTTCGTAATAGCAATAACCCTAGCATAGAACGATAAAATTAGTGATAGGTATTCGGTACATTTCGTTTCCATCACGTGCGTGTAGCGTTTATCTTATATTCTTATCAGTTATCGCTATTGCATTTTATTGTTCTGTGATTTTTGTAAATAATAATAATAATAACACAATAAAATAATGAATAGAATATGACGTATGGACGTATTTTAATAAAATAAGCACAATTTAACCTTAACGACATAATATCGACCGACAAAAAACAACACATTATTGAATTATATTATAACTTATAAGAAATGTAATGGATAAAGTGACATAAAAAAATAAAGAATTATTTTTATCAATATTTAAATATCGAAAAAATTATTTATTTGAATATTTTTTAAATATAGGTGGCCTTCAGTTTTAAGTTTTTTGGGGGGGGGCTATTATTCCAACTGGGGGGTCTAAGCCCCCCCTAACTACGCCTATGGGCCCAGGCCAAATGGAAATGTGATAATTGCCTGAAATGTTTTACAAGAGAAGATTCAATGATGCGGCATAGGGAAATTCATGGAAAGCGGCAAGTATATCCTTGTCCCCGCTGTAAAAATACATACTACTACTTTGATTCACTGAAACAACATAAGAAACAAAAGCATTCCAAAAATCCCAATGTAGAATTCAAGTGCAAAGTGTGCAATAAGTCATTTTTATCAGAAAAGACATTGACCTATCATTTGAATATTCATGCATCAATCACACCGTATGAGTGCCCAATTTGTAAGGAAAAATTCAGCCAACCTTATCAGAAGAGTCGCCATATTAAAAAAATGGTAATTTATAAAACTTAATAATTCAAACATAATAACTATTAACTATTTATATTTTTATTTTAGCATCCAGTATGAAGATTTCAAAAACGGTGGACTAGGGCTCTAGGCGAAACCACCTTGATAAAAAAAACGCGCTTATGTGTAAGACCCCTTGGGTAGTGTGGAACATTACACTTATATGTTGTACTCAATATATGAAGACTCAACCACTTCCATCTGCAACAATGATTCACACGTGTACGGAGGCGGTGACTGCTGTTCCATTTGAATTATTATGATTTATGAATGGTTGCCAGTTCAGAGGTTGTGGATTATGCTTCAATGGTCCTGGAAAAAGTAAGCTGTTAAAACAATGTGATATATATATATTTTTTGGTTAAATTATTGTTAATACATTTTTTTTTGCGGTGACGACTCTTTTTGTAAGGTGCGGTGAACGTCAATCCACATGTACCACACATGAATTCTTGTTTATTATGGTGTGCATTCAAGTGGTAATGTAAAGTTTTCTTCGACCATAGACATTTTTTACAGACCTCACATAGGTGTTTTCGTCTCTTCGTACAGTGATTATTTATTCTGTGTTCCTTCAGTGAACTTTTGTATTTGAATGTCTTTGAACATGTGTTGCATTTGTTCGCTGTTAGATTGCTTGAATGAATATATTTTGTGTGTCTTACCAAGTTGTCATTTCTTTTAAACACTTTTGAACAATAATTGCATAAATATTTTCCTGGCATATGTGTGTACACGTGCCGCTGATACCATGAGTCGAACGAGAAGTTATTTTTGCATATACTGCACCGGTAGCGTTGGTGTTTGTTTGAACATTCATCGCTGAGAGTAGACTCTGAATTGCTGTTAACAATGATTGGTCGGGTACGAAAGGACTCTGAAAAGTAACAGAAAAACATATTAGTATAACTCATAGGTAAGTACATTATGTTCAAATTACTTTTGTTGGCATCACCATCAATATTTTTTGTGGCGTTGACAAGAGGAAATGGTCCATGATGATTACTTGCCAAATGGCACAAGAATGTTGATCGGTTCTTAAATTTAATATTGCAAGCATCACAATAATTATTGTTCATTATTACATTAAAACATCAAAAAAAAAAAAATAAACAAACATCTTATCAATTGTTATCATAGTGACTGTGGCGCGCTAAGACGCCGAGCCATGTGGTGAGGCCGATGGCTCGCCACAAAACGTTACCGCGTTCATATAATCAGTTGCACCGGGGTTATCTAATTTTTGATAATGTGATTATGGGCATAAGCTTATCAATTATCAGCGTCCCCGTTACATCTTATAAATTTCAATCACCATTACATAATAATTTAATCATCACAGCTTTTTACTTGTTTCGAAACGTGGGCATTACCTTGACAATTGTTGAAAAATTAAGTTACAAAGTTAATTATTTCACCTACTTAGCGGTAAGTACATTGTAATGATAAATAATAAGGTATAACCATTAGACGATCACGACTTAGTCTAGTCGGCCATTGAGACACAATTATTGATTTTTCGTGGTTTCTAAAACCGTTTCTAAAAAACGGTTTCTAATTATGTATATAATTTTATTATTAAATATATATCAAAGCTATTATCTAGCTACGTGATTGCTACATCAAAATTATCAAACATTGCTAGGAAGTTAATATTTTAGTATTACCGTTATTGATAATGTCTTGAAACGGTCAGTTTAGTATGAATACTGTCTGCGGCAGAGTCGACCAGGGTTCGAATACACGGTACCTTTTCAAAAACTAAATTTACAGTTGTCTCTAATAATTCAATATTATCTATTGGCAATGTCTTGAAACGGTCAGTTTAGTGAAGAAAAATTCTCAGGGTACAACACACCACCAGGTACTATACCATGTTTGTGGCACTTTTCACACATTAAAATAATGAAACCTCTGCACATTGGTTCCTTACAACTAACGTTACATATTGAGGCATGTGGTGTCTAACAACAACTCCACCATAAATTCGTACTTCATTTCTTGACAATCTCTGAAAAATTTGACTAATTTTTTCTACATATATATATATAATTGATTATAAAAACAATCAAGTGTATGTAACTTTATTATTTAACTGTTATTAAAATCACTTATGAAGAACAACATTACATTTTTAAGTAGTATAACCAAACGAAAAAAAAATGTATTGGTTTAAACTAAAAAACGTTAAACTACGTAGGGTAAAACAGTGGATTAGGGCTCATGGCGATCACCACTTAAAAAAAAAAACGCACCATGTGCAATGGCCCCTTGGGCGGTGTGGAACGATTGCAAAAAACTTGTTATGGTTATAAGGTAAAAGTCAATAGTATATATAATAGTATATAATAGATTTTTTTTTATTTATATTAATATAATAATGCGTGTGTATAATATTACTTCCCTCCCCGTCTGCTGAACAAATGCAATACATGTTCAGAGGTATTACCGCCCCCCGCACCGCAGATCACTTCCCAGCCTTAAACCACCTTAAATAATGGTTTGCAATGAACAGACGAAACGGCAAAATGATCACAGCAACTAGCTCTATACGATGTGAAGTTTAAAATGTATGAAATATTTAGCTATAGCAAAACTAGCTCAAGTAAAGTTTCAAACCCTTCTTGGTCCATTCGAAGAAAATTTTTGTAATCTTCTGGTTCTGTATCTCGAAGAACGTTTAGCAAATTTTCATGAGTAAAACGACTTTGCAGCTTAAACCACTCTTTTGACCAGCGTCTAGTTCTTCAGTTTGAATATTGCCAAAGTCACAGCTAGAAACCCCATATCACTATTGGAAACCATTTCAAAATATTTAAATTAACACTCCGAACACGACACGAATACTTTGAAATCCAGAATCGAATGAGTATTGACGGATGTGTTTGACGAGCTGATTGAAGTACATTGACGCTGGTGTCAATCTAACTCGTCAATTTTATTGATCGTCTAGGGGCCGCTTTATACTATGCCGCCGCCGCGTAGCCGTTGAGGTTGACCCTTGCCTGAACATCATTCATTCTGCAATTTGGTTTTGGTCACGAGTCACGACGCTTTAGCAGCCCTCCAAACAGTCAATATATATACAACTGAACACACAAATCGTAAGTACAATGTTGAATATAATTAAAACTATTAAAACTATTTTATGAATACTTTAGTATAATAATATGATATATTTAATATTTTACGTACCTTTATACACCGATTAAATTTTAAATAAATATAATGATTTTTAAAAGAATACAATTTTACGAAATACATTTTCTAAAAATTAAAATATTATATATATATATATTTCTTAAGCATTCAATAATTTTATTTTGTAGCTTCGAGATTCCTTCAATTTATGGCAAGTGTTGTATTTTAAATTTAATTTTCCTTGGTTAATTTAAATTCAAATTTATTACATTAATTGTAAATAGGGTAACTAAGTATATATAAAAAAAAAAAACAACAGTATAATAAAGAGTAATATAAACAATTTTTAATTTTAATGGGAACATTTTTTTTTTATTTAAGTTTACTCAATTAATTATTGTTTTATAAGTATAAAAAGTATATAAATATTGAAATATTTTGTCTCATTTATTATTTAAACTTTATGCCTATAGTTTAACTTATGTTTAGATGACCACATACATCTATAACTATGGCGGTTATGGTGGTGGCGGCAGCGGTCGTCGTGGTGGTGGCGGCAGAGGCGGTCGTGGTGCTGCGGGCGGCGGTAAAACTCCCAACAGGAATAGTAAGTATATATTATCATATAATACCAACTAATAGTTTTAGATTCTGAAAGAAGCGATAAATGTATTGATTTTACAATGATGTGTGTTTTCTTTTTTTTTTATTTTTTATTTTTGTGTCAGTCATCACCTTTTAGGACAGTAAAAGAGCTTGGATTTTCTTCCACAGTAATTTTTCTGATAGGAAAGTGAATCTAGTTGGTACTTTAAGGGGTCAAAAGTAAATATTTCCCAGTAGTTTTCAAAAGTGACGTGAAAAACAAAAGAAAAATTAAGGAAAAACGGGAATTTTTACGCAAAATCTGTTTTCGAGAAAATCGATTTTGGTTTTTGGTGTAACTCTAAAACAAATGACCGTAGGGACATGAAATTTTGACTGAATGTTTATATTACCATTTTCTATACACGATAACATTTTGAAAATATAACTTTTTGAGCTGTTTACGGACATTGTCAGTTTTCAATTTTTTTAGTATTTTTTTCTATAATTATCAATAAAATTTTATCTGGTGAGTAAAAAAGCTTGACAATTTAATAGAAGGCTCCTAAGTTATTGTTTCAAAGGCAGATGAAAAAAAATAAAAATCCTTAGTCACAGTTTTTATTTATAAGCATTTAAAGTTCAAAGTAGACAAAATACTGAAAAATCACGAAAATTAGCAAATTATTTTGAGTTGAGAATTCATAAAAATTTTTCTTTTTAAATCTAAGATTTGAAAATGTAATATAAGATTACTCATAAGTTTGTCTACCTTTATCAAAAAAAAAAATGTCTACAAGAAAATTAAATTAAATTTTTATGAGCGTCTGAAATTTATATTTTTACAACATTTTCGATTTCTCATGTAACAATTTTCTTATTTTATTGTAATTAAAAAACGAATGACTGTAGATACTTGAAAATTTCACTGAAAGTTTATATTAGCATTTTTTATACACGATAAAATTTTGAAAATATTTTGACTCTTTTTGAGCCTTTTACACAAGGACATATTATCAGTGTTTTTTAAATTTCCTATACACTTTAGTACGGTTGACATGATTTGCAGCTACTTTAATGTGTTTACATTTGGCATTTAGAATTATACTATTGTAATTTAAGAAATCACTAGACGTATAGTTACAATTTTCAATACATTTTATTATTGTACTATTCATTTCTGACCCATCACATAAATCAACATTGTTCATACTTTCAATACGTTTATGAAGAGATGAAGTTTTTCTATTGATAGCATTTGCAATTGATTTTTTTAAACTATTATCATTTTCTTTATTAAAGATGATATTGCAAATATTAATTACACAACTGTTAGAAACTGAGACATTTCCAAAATTTAAATTTGGATATTGAGTCTTAATATAATGAGCTACCTCATCCAATTTTTTTTCTAAACTCATTTTAAAGCTTATAAATAATTTTTTTTTGTGTCTGAATTACAAATGTATTCCCACTTTTATCTGCCTGAGCAAGACCTCTACGACTTTTTGCTGTCTGAGTTTACCCTCTTCGACTATTTCGTGTCGGAATTAACAACAATTCGTCGGCACTTTTTGCTGTCTGAGTTTACCCTCTTCGACTATTTCGTGCCGGAATTAACAACAATTCGTCGGCACTTTTTGCTGTCTGAGTTTACCCTCTTCGACTATTTCGTGTCGGAATTAACAACAATTCGTCGGCACTTTTTGCTGTCTGAGTTTACCCTCTTCGACTATTTCGTGTCGGAATTAACAACAATTCGTTGGCACTTTAAGCTGTCTGAGTTTACCTTCTTCGACAACTAATATTATAACTAAAACTACAACTACAACTATACTTAAAACTACTTTTTTTTTTGTTAACTACAACTACCACTGAAAATACTTTTTTTTGGATTTTTTTTTTCTACTTTTTTTTGGGTTTTTTTTTTCAACTACAACTAAAACTAAAACTACAATTTATTTTTATTTTTAATTAAAACTACGACTACCACTACTTTTTTTGGGTTATTTTCTTTTTTTTAAACTACAGCTAAAACTAAAAGAACTATTTTCTTTTAAACTACTGCAACTATTTTTTTTTTTTTTTTAGGGGGGGTGGGAGAACTCCGTTTTTTTTTTTTTATTACAACTATAGCTAAAACTAAAACTACCACTAATACTAACTACAACTATTATGTGAGTTGATGTGATGCTGCTGTAAATAAGGTAAGGCTGCTGTGCGGAAATCGTTTGGAAAAAGCAGGATCACAACACCTGAAAAATATAAAATAGATAGGTTTTAATTTTTAAAATTACAAAAATATATTATATTCAAAAATTATACACTCCTATTTTAATTCGCCATTGAGCTTGTGAATACTGTGACAATAGCAGACATAGTTATTACAATTAAAATAATTTAAGCATACAAATATTAAATAAAGTTGATTATTAATTATTACAAACAGATACAATAATGTCAAATATATTAAGTGTAGATCAGTATGCTATGATAATTAGTTCATATTTTCAAACAAACATAATCTAAGTTAATTTCATAATTTATTCATTCTAAAAAAATAACCACGTCTGTACTGACAAGTAACACTTTTTCAAACATATAAATAAGTATATAAATGTATTTATTTATTTATCAAGTAAAATTGAACTATTATGAAACCCCTCCCTCCATACTAAATTCCAGTCTACAACACTCGTCTGGTTAGGTTACTTTAGACTAGTTTGGTTGCATTATTAATTATAATTATTTTTTTTGATAATACATATTTTGAATTCTTTAGCACATATTTTTGTTGTATAAATACCTACTTTGGTTATATAAATACATAAAATCTGAGCCCTAGTAATTACCATTCCAAGTAATATGCTTTAATAATAACATTTTATAAAATGTGTTGCCTTGAACAATACAAATTTGATTTATGATTTTATAATCGTATGTATTAAATCTAAAATGTGAAAAGGATACAACAGTATTGTGTTTAATAACAGATTCAACGATGATTTCTTGTCATAGATCATAATTCAACGATGATTTCTTGTCATAGATCATAATGCTTTGACAGTAAATGTATGGATAAATGAATTATTCTTGTCATCAAATTAATTTTGTAACAGCATATGCATTTTAATCCGCTATTCATGCTGAAACTCAATTAAAACATATACATTTCTATAAGCTATAAAGTTACTCATCATATTTTACAGTATCCAATAATCATTTAAAAAGTAACTGTTATTAGTAATTATTCAATGAAATATTAATGTACAATGGATAAATGATCTTCATGTAGTATGCAAAAACATCTTGGTAATATAATACTTACTGATACATACAAAATTGTATAAAACTATTAAGGATGTGTTGTTTTTTGAGGAAAAACAATTTAAGAGGTATGTCTCCCATATTTCCCGTGGTTTAGGCCTCTTAATTTGTTTTGCACAGGGGTGCAAAATGTCTAAATGCGTCACTGTACATAGTTGAATAGTTCATAAGCATTACATTCTTATATTAAATTACAAATAAATGTATTAATACCATGCATTAATGTATTTACAATAAATATGGTTCTATAAACTGTGATGTAAACATACGACGGAAAAATCATAATACAGTAATTAGTGCCTCAGGTAACTACTCATCACATAATGAATAAAAGACTTACATTTCCAAACAATGGTTAAACTATTCAGTACAATAGACAGTAGTTTATACATACCTGTTTCCGCAAAAAGTGATGTTTTAAATAATTCAAGATAAATGACATGTTTAAACCCTTATTAGCTAATGTAAAGATAAACAGAACAATGTGTGTTAGATTGTATAGTCTTTAGAGGAATTTTGAATTTATAACCTAACTTTCCATTATTTTAAAATAACTTTTAAAACAATTTACAATTACTGTGTGACATAGGGCGACATATATTTGACGGTTTCGGTGCAATACTATGGCACCCCTGAACTTATATGAAATGCAACAAAACGTACAAGGTGTCTTATCACTTAGTCGTCCGAGAATTAGTCCCCTAGCTTTGGTCCCCCAACTTCACACACGTAGATATATTTCTTATATTGGTAGTAGAACTCATTAATAATATTAAATTTATATATATATATATATATATATACATATACCTATACCTAATTTATTTTTAATGTAGGTAATTTGTAAAAATTCAATAGGCACCTTATTGGTACGCATATGCTCAAAATAATATTAATATTAATTTATATTCGGTATCTGCATGTATAGGTAGGTAAATAAATATGAATTAAAAAATATACCTATTTTTAAATAAAAATATGTAATGAACAATAAGGCAGTGCCAAGTTATTTTTCTAAAATAATAATATGAAGTATATATAAGTACTATCTATACGATCTGCTCAGATAATCGGCGTCGAGCTGACGATGACCCTTCTATATAATATTAATAATATTATTATACAAGCAACTCGGGCCGTGATTGGTAGCGGGGGTGAACGCTGTTATTATATATATATATATATTTAAGCTCTATAATATTATAGTTATTATATTAAGTTAAATAACATACCTATAGTGAATACACCTATTATTGTGACGTTACACGGATCACAATGTCGACCGCGGGTCCAATAATGCGTAGATTGATCTGAAATTTTGAACGCTGTGACGGTCACGTGATGGTGGCTCGGACAGAACGGTACACAACTATATACGGAGTAGCACAGACTTTACGAACTTACGGTCACGTGGTGTCTCGGACAGAACGGTACACGACAACCAGTGATGGGCAAAAGTGACTAATTACTACCGACTTGGTCGGTAGTACCATATGACTAATTTACTTACTCGAACATTTTTATTATTCGACTTATTATTATTATTCGACTCATTTTTATTATTCGACTAATTATTATTATTCGATTTTTATTATTTAACTTATTATCGTTATTCAATTCGACTTTTTTTTATTATTCAACTGATTTTTATTGGACTGATTGCAAACTAGCATGAATTACTTTAATTCAACAATATAACAAAATTAATAATAATATAACAAGAAACATAAACATTACTAGGAAAAATAAATACAAATTTACAACTGTTTTAAATTTTTGTTTAAAAATATTAACATATCTAAATTTTTTGGATGTGTTCTATTTCTTTTTACTGACATGATTTCACCTGCTTTTGAAAAAATTCTCTCTGAAGGTACTGAGGTAGCAGAGATGTAACCTAACCTAACCTATGTAAACCTTTGTAGTGTGTGCGACGTGCGTCGTGGGTGTCATTATCGGTATTTTTGTTTTGACTAGTTTTAAATAGAATTACGACTACAATTTAAATTTCTTAGAATTTATTATCGATTTATCAGTTATTTTAGTCGAATAATTAGTTGACTAATTTCATTTATTCATATTAGTTGGTTGAAAAAAGTAGTCGAATAATTAGTCGACTAATTTCATTTATTCATATTAGTTGGTTGGAAAAAAATAGTCGACTAATCATTCGACTAATTTCTATGATTTGTATATAGCTGGTCGTGAAAATTATTAGTCGAATAATAGTCGGTAGTACGTGAGGAAAACCGACTAATAGTCGGTAGTATCAAATAGTCGTTTCTGCCCATCACTTACGACCTAACGGTTACGCGTTGTGGCTCGGATAGAACAGCACACGAAAATAAGTACGGGCTCGCGCAAAGGTCATGCGTTAAGACGGAAACGTACTGTCACTATACTGTTTGTGCTATTATAAGCATTTATAATATAATATTAATATACACAGAAAGCTCAAACTAGCACATCACGTGGTTTCGGGTGGCAAACAAGGATAATAACGTGGATGAGGACGCACAACAAAAGACACTTGTCCGTATACTGTATATAGAATATAGGACCGTAGCACATAAGCATAGACAAACATATAATACTATGCGCTATATATGAACTTCAGGATTAAAGCGGATTAAAGCTAGAGCCTAGAACGGCTAGAACGACGAAAACGACACTATTATGACAAGAGAAAGTAATGAGTATTGACTATTGCGTAATAAGTAATAACAAATTATATAATATAATATAATGACCGCGCGTCAAACTGTCAAAGTCGAAGTCGAACCGGGAACAAGAAACCGGCGGGGATAAATCGCAGGCTGACGAGTGACGACCGGCGCGCTAGAGCGGATAAGCGGAAGTTGCGTCTAGTTTCTAGACGATTCTACTCAGACTTCAGACTGCGCGGCGCGCGCATAGCGGCCGTGATGCCAAACTCAAGAATTGGCGGTCCGCGTTCAAACAATACAACTTATAAGTTTAGTAATAATTATTAATTATGATTACGAAGTATACTAGCTAGTATACACGAGCTACGACTAAAGTGATATACAGTAATATTATACACTGCAATACACAAGTACACAATAACACACCGTGCCCATGTATCAATAATAAGTTGTGTGTTGTGCTCTTGTGTGTATGCTTGCGCAGGAAACGATGATATAACAACCGCATCTATACCGACTATACCGGCGCCATTACCTATATGGGTAAATCATTATGATATTGTGGATATTTAATAGATGACCAACATATCCATATTAAATTTAGTCCAGAAGTAATCTTGTATGGATATCTATATGATATCTATCCGAAGTAACTTGTGGACTAGACGTGATATGGATATGTCAGTCATCCATTAAATAACCACTGGACTACATGTGCTAGTTATATTCAGTAGCTTATTGTTACATTTATTTTATTATCAGCATACTTTTGTAAATAATATAAATAATAACAAAATATGATGTTACAAAACTTGTTTAGTTTTACATTTTAAAAAAATCGTTTTTTACATACTATAATATTTAGAATATATCAATAATAATATTTATAATATTTACGATACAAAATAGGTATTTATATTAACTAACCTGTGTCATTCACTTCTTTAGCAATACTTTCCAAAGCTAGTTGGGTTGACTCACGTTTGCTATATTCATTTAAATTTTAATGTACAAACATGGATGTTTTTCTACTGCTTCAACTAATAGTGTATTAAAGACAGGATCTTCTTTTTTCGGCATTTTTAATTAACTACAGAATATGTTGAACAAAAAATATATGAATAATATACAAATAAGTATAAGTTTAATTTAAAGTATATTTCTGTTGTATTGATTGGTTTAAAATAAAAGTTCCTACCTACTTACTTTCTTTCAGTACGTGGAAAAATTCGAAAAAAAATCTTGTTTTTTAAACTAGTACTATTATTTTAAGTTTGTAAATATTGAATAGTAAATAAGCTTATAAATCAAATTATATAATAGAGCATTTACTGAGTAAAACTAAACATGTATGACTGAGTAAAACGTGCATGACTGTGTGAAAATGGTCATGAAACTGAAACAATGAAACCAGAATAACAAATTTCGTGTTATAAATTTCGTAAACTATAAATAAAAATAGTTGGATGAAACTTGGTGTGTGCTTCCTATACAAATATATCGGCTAGTTTCATGCAATTATAGTTTCATGTTTCATGTTTATAATTTCTCTGGTGTGCGGCCCTTAGGGAATTATGGTTATAATGTCGATAGTTATACAGTATAAATTAAAATAAATAAGCAGACACCATAATATAAATAATAGCCCGGGTCTGTATGTATGTATTTGAGTCAGTATTGTGAGCATTTACGAGTTATCGCATGTAAATACAATAGGACAGATGTGTACTATAGGAAGGTAGCCGGTAGGACAGTCGGGTACCTATTCCAGACAGTCCAAACTCCAAACTTCAATGATTATGAATGTCGCTAATAAAGTAGCTATAAAAAAGTTAGCATGCCCTAGTATGTGTTTGATTATATCGTAGTACCAAAAAACCTGATTTATAAAATAATATGGCAAACGAAATTTTAGTTATCCCTTAATTTTTACCTATCCTACACTTATGTGCATAATAATTAAATACCGAGCCTAAGTTTTATTTTAGTTCTTATTGTTTACTAACCTACACAAATGTGTAAGTTAGATTCAAAATATTGTATTATTTTTATGAAATATGATACGGGTTTCGTTCCTACACAACACGGTTGTGTATGTTACCGATAACCAATCAGAATAATTCCACAATTTTCTATTTATAATTTAGTACATATTTTTTTTTTTTTAATTTCTCATTTATACAGTCCAAATATAGTCAATTTCCGATGGTTATAAATAACTCGTATTTAACATATCTTATCGTAATACATATAGACTTAAATTAAAATCTTACGAGGTTTTTAATTTATTTATTAGACATTAGTTGTTGTTCACCATTCACGCGAAATAACGTCGTATCGTTGACCTACACATTAGTGCGTGTTCGGCTTATGTGTTAAGTAGGTGTCATAATAATTTTAAATATTTTTTGATTTTATTGAATTTTAATTTAAATATTAACTATGCGTCGTGCGAAGTTAAGTACAAGTTTTATTGAACTGATGGCTACATTAAGTGATTCAGATTTTGAATGTGAGAGTGGAGATGATTCAGATGCTGATCGTACTTGGAAGCCCAAAACTTCACAAAATGTTGGAGAATCTGATTTTTCAGATTCAGATGGAGATTGTGATCAAAGTATACATAATGGTAATGTACCAATTATTATTCCTAATCAAATTGAAATACCAATTATGTCGGTCCCTGAACATGCAATAGGCGATTCTCTTGTACAAAATGTAGTAGAAGTAAACATTGGTTGGTCACAAAAACCATTTACTGGAACACTGTTGCCAGGATATAATACATATGGACCTCACTTACCAATTAATATTCCCTCACCTCTGGCTTATGTTCAAAAATATCTATCAAATCAACATTTTGAAAACGCTGTATTATACACCAATATGTACGCTTTAAATAAAATGGGTAAAGAACTTAAAACAACAGCTGACGAAATTAAAATATTATACGGCGTTCATGCAATGATTAGCATAATAAAGTACCCACGACTTCGTATGTACTGGAATAGAAGTTATGGTTTGATTTGTATTTCTCAAGCTATAACTAGGGACAGATTTTTAATTTTACGTACTTGTCTACACTATGTTGATATAAATAACCGTCCAACCGATAATAATAGTAAACTTTGGAAAATTCAACCAATTGTCGACCAAGTTCGTAACGCTTGTAGGAGTATATCACGTTCGATTGGCTGTTATTCAATCGACGAGCAGATGATACCTTTTACAGGTCGATGTCCCAACAGGCAGTACGTAAAAAATAAACCCCGACCTACAGGTTTAAAAAATTTTGTTATTACAACGTCCAAAGGCAAAGTTTTAGATTTTGAAATATATCAATGTGCCGAAACACCGTTTCAAGATAAAACGTTGGGACTAGGACCTGCGGTTGTCATTCATTTATCTCAAACTATCCCCGAAGGATCAGTTTTATTTTTTGATCGATATTTTACTACAGTGCCGTTAATGGATCGATTGATAAGCAAAAAAATAATGGCTACAGGTACAATAATGTCAAATCGGCTTAAAAATGTTAATTTTAGTCAGGACAAAAAATTTGAAAGAGGTGCCTGGGAAGAGTTCACTAGAGGTGATAACAAAATTACAGCAGTTAAATGGAAAGATAGCAAATGTGTTACTTTACTATCTACTATAGCAGGAGTAGAGCCACATGTTACGGTAAAGAGGTGGAGTAAGACAGAAAGCAAAGAAATTGAAGTTCCTTGTCCAGCTATTGTAAAATCATATAATCAATATATGAGTGGAGTTGACGTATGTGATCAACAGATTGAATGTTATCGAACATGGGTAAAAACTAAAAAGTGGACCCTAAAAGTGGCATTACATTTTATCGATTTAACTATAGTGAACGCGTGGATGGAGTACCGTGAAGATGCTGAAAAAATGCGACTACCTAAAAAAGAAATCTTGGACCTTATGAACTTTAAAATGTCTGTTGCTCAAGAATGGCTATCTACAACTGTAAAAAAACGTTCATTACCTGAAGAATCCAGTTCGTCAGATACTGAAGAAGTTCCTCAAAAACTATATAGGCCACAAAATTATAGAGCTCCAGTTCCACCAACAACAAAGGTAAAAGACGGATTTGAACATTGGCCCGAAGTAAGTAAATTATCAACGGCTAGGAACTGCAGGATGAAGAATTGCAAAAGTAGAACGAGGGTAATATGTACAAAATGTAATATTTATTTATGCCTTACAGCAAAAAACAACTGCTTTACTAGTTTTCATAAAAATAAATAAAATATAGTCATATTTAATAGATTTTTTAAACTAAAAATTAACTCAGTATAGGTACTTACTGTTTTTATAAGTTTTAAAATTAAAAGTTAAATAATTATGTTAAAGTCGAGATGACTTATTTTTTTTTTGGTTTTTATTTTATAAAAAAAATTCAAATTGTAATAATCATTTAAGAAATAAAAGTATGGTTATATTGGTGTATAAAAATATATTATTTTATTTATTGATACCTAACCTACACAAATGTGTTGGTATGTTTTCTGCTAACCTAATCAACAAATAATATTTTTAATAATGGTTTACAAGCCTACAATACTATAATGATGTGTATATAATATATTTAAGTGTTATAAGCACTTGGTATATCTCAGGTTTTTATGACAATATTGATTTACCTACACAAATGTGTAGGTCAGTACCAAAGTTATATTATTGTACAAATAATTTAAGGCTATTAAGTGTATTGCATTATCATACACAAATGTGTAAGTTAGAGCTGAGAGGGATATTATGAAAAAAAGTCCGGGAAAAAAATCATTAAAATATATATTATTTACTAAATAAAAATCAAAACTTTTAATTATAATTAGTTCGTAATTAATTATTAAACAAAAATGTTTTATACTTAAATAGTAATTTTTCAAATAATATATTTTAATCGCTCTATATACTCAAATTTACTTACTGTAATACATGTGATAATATTTTCTTATAATATTTTTTGTCAATTTTTTACGAACTAATTTTTATATAATAATTGAATACACAAGTCATTTTAAAATAATATCTATGAATTATGATAATGATTGATGCATAATTAATAATTATGTTTAGGTATACCTAAATAAAAATTATTTGAATAAACGTGCAGGCACATACGTTAATTATTGTATCTGTAGTAGTCAGAGGTTTGAATTTGTCATTTAACAATTGCATTTCTGCAAACGCAAACCATTTTGAATGGTATATTTCATTAGTTCCAGCTCCAGAATGACCATTAGTTCCTCCGCGTTGCCTCTCTCTCCGGTATGACGCAAACAAACTATCCATTTTTTTCCTGGTTTGATTGATATCTTTTCCCATCTCATTTGCAATTTCTTGCCAAAAATCAATTTTTTTTTTTGTCATTTTGTACATAGAATTGCACGGATCCCATAAAATAGGACGCGATTTATATAACTGATTAATGTTATGCATTCATCATCAGAAAAATCCATGATTGAAAATCGTATTTAAAATTTTCAATAAAAAAACTAGTACAAAATATTTATTTGCATGCGAACATCTAATTAATCTAAAACATTATATTTAATTATTGTTGTATGATAAACAAAAAAAAAAAAAAATAAATAAATTACCACAATTTTGTTTGTATATAAGAATATGATTCAACTATTTTGAAGTAATACTTATTTTTACATTCACTTTTTATAAAAATAAATATAATATATTACAAAGTATTTTTACCTGAAGGTTTATTTGGCATATTATAATGTACTTCTCCGTTATCAGTATCATCAGATGTCGAATCTAAAAACAAAATAATTTTAATGCTAGCCAGTGTATCACAATATACAATTACATGAGCAATGATATGAAAATAATGTTTTTAATAAAATCAAAACATGAAAATTTGTAATACATTATTATGCGTAACACTGCAGATACTCATGAGTGGAGTCCCACAGGCAAACATCTTTTTTATTTGAAAAAATGTTCTTAAATGTTCTTTGTTTTTTCACTTTCATCAACATTGTCAGATAAGTTTGATGTATTTTTTTTTTTTGCTCTATTTCTAGCATCAAGATAATTGTCAATAAATATTTAATATAAACAAAAACCTTGTTAATAATTAATTTTATTGTTTAATTGTAAAAACTTTAAAAACTTGTTTTTGTGTTTTAGGTTCAGCCACTTATTGGTAGTCTTATCACTAAACACTCGAGTTCAAATCAAACAGACTGTATGTTCGCTACCATGTTTAAAAACACAGCTTCCAAAGATTTGACTAAAAGATTTTCTATGGAAAGTGTGTCTGAGAAAAATACTAATGAAATACCGGTGAATGTATCTCAAATAGCAAGTCTACTTGATCCTAGGTACAAACATTTAAAATTTGAACACTCGGAAAAAATTAAATACTGTATTCAGTCAATTGTTCATTCAGAAATATTATCTGTAAATCACATTTCGACAACTGTATGTGGCAATGCTCAAATTGCAAAATAAACTATATTAGACGAGCTAATGGGCCAATTCTCTGATGATGACGAGGACGAATTTACTCGTTATTTGTCAGAGCCTCAAATAAATCACAACGAGGACCCATGTTTATGGTGGAAAGCCCGGGAAAATGTATATCCTAAAATATCAGTATTGGCAAAAAATATCTTATGCATTCCTGCTTCATCAGCATCGTCCGAACGTGTATTTTCTACAGCAGGTAATATAATTACACCCAAGCGAAACCGAATGACGCCGTATCATTTGTCAGCATTGGTATTTTTGAAAAACAACTATTAAGACATAATTAACAACTTATTATTTTCATTGTTACTATTATAAATTATTATTTTTGTAATTAAGTATATATTTGCATTATTACTTTTACTTTTTTGTTAGTTAAACAAAGTATATTTAGATATTATTTATTGTGTCTTTTTGAATAAATTATTCTGATACTTATAAATGTTTTTACTAATTTCATGTATAAATTGAGTTTAGGTCGTAATATCTACATGTTATTGCGATGTTGATAATTGTTGTTGTTGTTGTTATATTTTTGCTTTAAAAGTTTTCCTATAAATATATTAATTCATTACAAAAAAAATGTGTATTAATCAAGGCTTTAATATAAGGAATCCATTAAAAATATTAATTCAATGTTTCAAAATCCGAAATCCGGATTTTCGAACTTCGGTAAATCCGGATTTTTCCCAACACTAATAATCAGTGACCGCAGTTGCACTTGATTCATGGGGAAGGCGTTCGAGGAATTTTGTTGACTACGAAACATATAACACACGCTTATTTAGACGAGCCACCCATAGGCTAATGGACAAGTAAAGAGGGCCAACCGAACCATTGTACCATTACTCAGTATTTTGTCCACTGACCAACAAAGTTGGGACGATAAAGTTGGAGAATTGGAAACACACATCAATTCCGCCGTTAATAAAACTAGTACAAAGACACCATTAGAAGCTCTGCATGGCTATCGACCTCGGTACACAGGTGATGCACTGTCCAGCTTCAGCCGCACCCGAAGCAAGCGGACAAACCAGAGTGAAGCGCAGAAACAGGTGAATGATGCAGTTGCTGACGGGCAGGTGCGAATGGAAGAGCACTACGAAAAGCGTCACCATGAAGGCAGAAAAAAACCACTCGCTAACAATTACATTACAATTGCATTTTTATTTGCAAAAAGAGTGTTGAGGATATAACATTAGTAAAAAAACATATTAAGAAGCTTTCCAGCTATGAAATCCACTACTGTCGGAAGGAGACGGCTAAAAAATATTTACTTCCTTACTTCACACTACAATGTCCATATGACGATTATGTAAAATCTGTTTAAAAACCAGTAAGTAGTCTATGAGAATTTTAAAGATAAAAAACACTAAAAATATACGTGTGGTTAATGTGATAGAATTAAAATGCAACTTTCAAATCATTTGAATAAAGAAAACAAAATAAGCTTGTAACTGAAAAAAAGAACATCAATATAGCGCAGAAGAGGTTTATAATTCAAAAAGAATTGATGCATCAACTGCTTTAACAAATACACTTGTGTTAGCCTTTGATCTCCAGCAATGCTTCCTAACTCCATCTTTAGAGTCATCAGTTGTATTTTATAAGCGATAGCTCTGGACTTACAATTTGAAAATTGATATTATTATTTCTTCTAATGCATCCCGTTACATTTGGAGTAAGCCCATAGCTAAAAGAGGGGCTAATGATATAGGTTCCTGTTTATATGATTATCTATGTAAGCTTTCAGATGAAATAAATCATGTATAACTAGTCATTTCTGGAGGTCATAACAAAAACAGCATTATTATGATAATGTGTATTTGGTTTCTAGAGAAACATGATTCTATTATTCTTTTATTTTATTAGAAGTATTAATTATATAATTTAATGCCTATTACATTATTTCATAGAATTCCGTAGCTGCATTACTCTGTTACCAATATAAAAAAACAAAGTCAACCAACTTTTGCAGAAATAAATGATATTTTCAATAAGCATAATCGTTCTACCCAAGTTGCTGACAAAATAAAAATTCTTTAGGCATGTATCTCAAAACACCAAATGTTACTCGGTGGAATTCTGTATATGACAGTATAAAAATTTTTCTTAACTGTTATAGGTCAAGTACTTCTAAATTTAATACTATGTGTGATGAAATTAGTCTTCAAAAATAAAAAGAGCGATTCTGATTTTATCGAAGAGTACTGTATAATACTGTACAACTATTGGGCTACTAGCTAATTCCTTTAATATCCTTCAAGTATGATTCAAAATAAGAATAATTTTAAAAACTTGAATTTATCACCAATTATTATTATTTTCTCGGCATAATAATTGTAATAGTTTCCAATATTTAATATACATATAATTTAGTTTTTCAAGGTGTACATAATATTATGTTAATATTATTGCCCACTATAACGAAACTAATGTCGAAATTTGAAAACTCAAAAACAGTCACATGTGTTATTGTAAGCATTTAATAACTTCTCTCCATGAAGGAGTAATAAAAGATTTGGAGAACTTTTAAATGATGAATTCCTCATAATTGCAGCGAGATCACGTCCAATTTTTTTAAACGGCTTGGATAGCTAATGAATACAAGAACAATACTGCAGTCACTCTTTTGCGAGACGCTGTTATGTTGACTCATACAAATATGCCATTAGGTGGACGTTTAAACAGTCCCATAAGTGAACATGATTATGTTGATAGTGAAAGTGATGAAAATGCTAACTCATCATTTTATTTTCTTGGACACAAAAAAACCTGAAAACATTGCTGGCGAAATGGAATGGGCGACTTCTTAAAGAGACGGAAATCCAACAAAGAAATTGGACACTCTTAATTTTACTCCTACACTGATGAAAGTATAATACTCCACTGCCATTTAGTGCTCCAGTTGAGCGAGTATTTTGTGTTGGAGCAATTTTATCAAAAAAAAGAAGAAAAATGAGCCATAAACACTTTGAAAAACGGCGACCGGTGAAAATATCTTCGAAATAATATCTTTAGTCAAAATATTTTCTAATTTATATTCATGTAATTAATTAATCTCTATATACTCAAATATACGTCGGAAGACCTCCAGCGGTATGTTTTGTGCATCCGAACTTCCATATTATTGTTTTTGAAAAACTTTAGTTGTATTGTTTTCTCTAAGCTCACTAAATTTATAACTGTTAATCGCAACACACTTTTTTCCACATCGGTTTTAAAAATCGATTTTTTTACATTTAAAATGGATAATTTAATATTTTTCTAATATGAAATTTCCATGCTATATGTATTTGAAGAAATGTATAACATTACATACCAGTTTTTTCTCATTCTCTAATTCAGATGCATAGTGATATTGTTAATATTTTATTAAGGAATATCGATGTCAGGATCTCTGAAGTTAAAACACAATTATTATTTAAGAGTTACACTTTTATTGAACGTTACAATACAATAGTAAATAATAGTTAAACGGTCGAACGGCAGTCGTCGGAAACCGGACGTCGGTGGCAAAACGTCGCACACCGCGGTTCGCGCAAAACAGGACGAGGCAGTCGTGGCCGAGCACGGTCGAGCGGCCGGCGCGAGTCAGTGCTGCCACGGTGGCGCTAACATTCGACCGTCCTGACCGCTGGACCGTCCCCGGGCCAGACACCTCGTTAACATGAATATAAATATACATATAAAAAAGAAACGAATATAAACTGAAATGTTACTCTTTTTTTTTTTTTTTTTTTTTTTAACCTGTTGTGGAGTTTGTCGAGTCCTCGTACTGCGCTTGGGACCATTATCGTCCTGGCTTGACGAACTTATCATGGTCTGCTCGGCTCTTCCTTCCCCGTTGTTGTCTGCGAGGATTTCGTCGTTTTTAGGTAGGTTGGCAGTACCATCGATGTCTTCATCACTGTCGTAGCTGAGGTCGTCGTTCTTGCCCTCATCACTGTCGTCGTGCCCTTCGTTCAGAACCTTCCACGATTTGAGCTGCGAGACATGTGCCGTCGTGGCGTACACTTCGTGCCTGTCTGTTGCGAGTTCGGCAACGCGATATGTGTCGCCTGGCAGTACCTCCATAACCTGAAGGGGTTTTACGCGGTATTTGGATTGAAGTTTTGCGGATATATGCGGAACTGGTGGTTTTATCATAACCACTATTTCACCAACTTCGTACCTTACGCCCTCATACCTCTTGCGGTCGTGGGAAATCTTCATTGCCCGTTGGGCGTTGATAATGTTTCGTCGTGCCTCCGTCTGAATTTCCTGTGGGTCCCGCCAGTTATTTCGAATGAGGCTCAGCGTAGGTAGTATTCCCTTGTGAAAACGAGGTAGGTAACCGTGCAACGTCTCGTACGGTGTTTTGTCGTTGACTTATTCGGTGCCGTGTTCAACATATTCTCGACGTACCTACCGTAGTTGCGTGTCCCAATTATTGTGGTCGGTGGTCGTGACACTAAGTAACGATACAATTGTACGATAGGCCCTCTCTACTTGCCTGTTAGCCTGCGGGTAACGTGTGGAGTTCAGTGTATGACGTATTTCTCGATCGCTACAAAATTTTCCGAACGCGTTGGCCGTAAAACACGTACCTCGATCTGTAATTATTCGATCCGGTATCCCTCGTTCGGAACAGAACTTGTCTAAGACGCGTACTACTGCGGCGGCCAGTGGCGTATTTTGGGTGATTTATCGAGGGGTGTCCAACGTTTATTGAACCTCACAAACAACATTTTTAGAATTATTAACTGATGTAAAAAACACATTGAACAAATTACTTTTTAACATATTACTATGTTAGGAATTAACGGTCTTATAATTAAGACTCATGTAAATGGTAGACAAGTTGTAGGTTATAACTTAATACTGCAGATTACTAATATTTATTTAAAAAATTACCTTAAAATATTAACAGTTTTTAAACTAAATTAAATCTATAGACCTATAGTAAAAAATCTAAGCGCCTCTTCTTTAAACTTAGTTGGTCGATCACTTCATCGACATCAATTCCAACTTCTCTGTGGATAGCTAGCATAGCTAAACCATTCAACCGCCCCTATATTAAAAAAAAAAAAAAACTTAAAAACTCATAATTATAAAAGAATAAATTAACCAATGTTGATTTACTTGTGACATTGTGTTTTGCAAGTATGTTTTTATTCTTTTCAAGTTTGAAAACGACCTCTCGCTAGATGCAGTTGATACTGGTAAAGTTGCAAAAATCTGTAGCAGTTTAAATACACTTGGATAAACTTGTCTATTGCATAAAACTATTGCTTCCATGGCATTTCTTGGTATATTTGATGATCTAATATTTTCTAAACGTCTTTGCCATAATTTGAACTCAGCCAATAACACAGATTCTTCACATTCATTTAAGTCAACCATGTACTTTTGTGCCAGGCGTAAGAAGTGAGCTTCATTTTCGTCTGTTGAAATTAATGATTTGAAGTCCAATAATAACATTTTTTGATTCACAACCCTTGAATTTAGTTGATCTATAAATTTATCTAAGTAAGGAATAAAAAAAGCAACTCGAAAATATGATTCTGGCGAATTTGTCTCAATATTTACTCTTTTCGTTTGTCTTCCTGTAATACGTGGTATGGAATTATTTATATCTAGTTTATTTGCTAAGGTCAATGCATTTTCAAAAATTTTGTGAAATTCAGACTCAGCATTCGATCTTATAGATTTAAGTTCTTTTATTGTATCTTCCGCTAAATCCATAGCTTCACCTAGATCAATATTTATTCTTTGAAGTTGTTTTAAAAGAGGTAGTCCATAACTAAATACTTTATTCACAATAAGTAAGCAAATTATAAAATCTCCCTTCAGTATTGATGTTCGTAAATTGCTTGCTTGTGATGATGTTTCAGTGTCATTTCACTTCGAAATTATAAATAACGATTCAATTACGTACTCGAAAAGCTCAAGAAAATCATTCACAGCATAAAAACGTTCAACCCATCTAGTTGCACATAATCTTTTTAATGTTTTTTTTTGTAATACATTCTTGACTTTCTTCGATTTCATTTTTTAACACGTCTTTCCGCTTCGGGTAAATGAAAAAATCTCGAACTTTAGATATTTTTCCTAAACAATTTCGTATTTCTTGTATAGAACATCAATAAGAAACAGCAAGGTTTAAAACATGAGCAGCACAATGAACATACGTCGCAAGTGGGTAACTTTGGCGAATAATAGCTTGAAATCCGTTAAATTGACCAGACATAGATGCACATCCATCGTAACCCTGCCTTCTTAGGTATTTTGTTTCTATATCGAATGAATGTAAATTTTTTATAATATATCGACTAAACCTTTTCCAGTAGTATCTGTCGTAGGCACAAACTGAAGAAATTCTTCCTTAATAATCATATTTTCAACATCTAAATAGCGTGCACATAAAGATACTTGTTCGATTCCACTAATGTCGGCTGTATCATCAGCAAGTATTGTAAAACATCTTTGGGAATTTATGTTTGTTACAATTTTATTTAAAATAATTTTATTGCAGGATTCAATGATTTCATTTTGAAGTGTTGCACCTGTATATTTTATTGTTCCTTCAGCTTCCAAAAATGATTTCAAATGGTCATCTCCTTGCGCTCTATATCTTAATATTTCTCTAAAATTCCCCTGGTTTTGGATTAACTTGTCATTTTCTTGTTCAACAATAAGTTTCTTGGAATCTCGATGTCCTCTGAGCGGAATATTTTGTTTACCACATAAAATTACTGTTTGAATTATTGGAGACATGTTTTTTCGATTTTTTCTAATTTGTTAAGCTTTTCCAGTTTCTATTTTGCACGTTATAGACTTCCCAGGATGTTTTATAACATCAATAAAATGATCTGAACTTAACACACACGTTTTATGATAACCCTTGTTAGAATGTTCTTTGAAATCAACTATTGCATTTCTCCAATTATCATATTTTTTTTTTACTAATGCACCTAAGTTTTGTCCGTTATTTTCATTAGATTTAGAAAAAGCTACACAGATTCGACAAAATGCACCATTTTCTTTTATCGAGTATACCAACCAAGGGAATCTTAATAGCCATGAATACTGGAACTTTAAATATTTTGGTTTATTTTGAACTGTATATAGTTTTGGTGGGAATTTGTAAGATATATCTGGCATTCTAATTCTTGTCATGACAATCAAGATATCTTCATTCGATAACATACGGTTAGTATAAAACCCAATATCATAATTATTACTGTAGTTTATGTCTTCAATAACTTTAGAAACATTAATTGAATCATTTGTATCGAAGCTTAAAGTACGACAAATTTTGACAGAGTCAATCGAGTTTACTGGCGAGGATGCCCGTTTATTTGTAGAAGTATCGTTGTTATATTGTGTTGAATTCAATTCTGAGGTAGAAGGCGGCGAAGGTTTTAACTTAAAAAAGGAAGAAATTGATACTTGTTTTTTTTGTGCCATTTTTATTAATTTTACAACACTGAAAAATGAATAGTTTTTAAGTTCAAATATAAGTCATCAAAATCAAAATCGAAACATATTACATTTTCACATTTTTTGTAATATGTAACAACTTAGATATAACTGGTTTATTTTGCATTTTGAAGTATTATTTTAGAATAATAATAAAAATAATATATTATTTTAAAAATTTTAAATAATATTAATATTGTATAATAGTTGATGACACATTTTTTTTTTTTTTATTTATCAATAAAATTTTACAATTTACAATAACAAATTGATAATTACAATACTTGATTATCTATCTCTTTTAAGCATTGCTTGAGTTAGAGATAGAGAGTATAACAATGCTATTCTAAAAAAGATCAAAAAAGAAAAAAGAATAATAATATACAATTATATAAGTAAAAAAAACGTGAACAGTTTAGTTAGTTATTTAAATAAAACAATTTTAAAATATAAATATAGAAAAATCAAAAATTACAATAGAAAATAATAGACATTTTTTAACATATTAAAATTTAGAATTAAGATTCATAAAAAGGTAATATCAAAAATAACAGAATATTATTTGACATTATCAAGTTAATTTACTTGAATATAACTATCTATCAATATATTCATAAAACAAATAATAATTAAACTAACTCTAAGAATAAATACTTATAAACACGTTGTTTAACACTACTTTGATGCTGATGGATGTTTTTTTTATACTCATATGGCATTAAGTTGAAGTACGTAGGCCCCAAGTAGTCCACAAACGATTGACCGAAAGATTTTTTGGGATATTTAACGGGAATATTATAAACCAAATTTTCTCTTTTATTTACAGAAAATGTGTTATTTTTCCCCTTTATTAATTGTTTGAAAATAAACATGATTGCTATTTTTTTATAGAGGAATTTAACTGGTAGAACACCCAAATCCCTATAGTTTCGACTGGTCGATCCTTCAAGAGCATACTTATTCAAACATATTCTAACTATTTTATTTTGATTTACTTGTAGCTGTTTTAAAATACTTTCACCTAGTCCACCCCAAATTAATAACCCATACTGATAAATCGACTGATATAAAGCAAAATATACTATACGAATTGTTTGTGTAGGTATTAAATTCTTAAGCTTTATAAATTTGTAGATTATTGTACGTAACTTTCCTAATAAATTATGTATATGTAAATTCCATTTTAAATGTTTATCAAAAACAATACCTAAATATCTGATTCTAGAAACTTCATTTATTATTTTACATGTATGTATGTTGCAAAGTTCTGTATTAAGGCATCTATGTATGGTTATTGAGTTACAATCAGTATAAGTTGAGGTCCTATTAATAGAAAAAGACATAAACATAGTTTTATCTTCATTTAATGTTAGATTTCTATTACATAGACATTTATAAACTTTATTCAAACCAAATGTAGCTTTATCATGAACTCCATTCCACGATTTGTCCGAGAAAAGTAGACATGTATCATCCGCGTAAGTAACGACCAAACCATCAATATTAATATCACAGATGGAGTTAATATATAATATAAACAAAATAGGACCCAACACTGCCTTGCGGAACTCCGTAATTAATAGAACTTTCATGACCAACAACATTATTTATTTTTACCATTTGTTTTCTATTTATTAAGTAACTTTTAAACCAATTTAGACTAACATTTTTTATTCCAAAACTAGGCAGTAACTGTAATAGAATTTTATAATTAACTGTATCAAATGCCTTTGCCAAGTCCAAGAAAATCGCTATTACTTTGTTGCCACTATCTAATTCTTTATATAAAAACTGAGTAGTACTATAAAGAGCGTCCTCTGTACCAATACCAGGTATAAATCCATACTGGTTTTTAGATAAAAGTTTGTTATTTTCCAGAAAAGTAATTAACCTTACTTTAATTATTTTTTCTAGGATTTTGGAAAAATTTATTAGCAGGGATATTGGCCAATAATTGTTAATATTCTTACTATCTCCACCCTTTAAAAGAGGTTTAATAACTGCTACCTTTAGATTATCTGGAAAAACACCTTGCTTTAAACTGAGGTTATAAATATAAACAAGCGGATCAATTATTAATTCTATAATATGTTTTAATAACTTAATCGTTACTCTGTCACAACCAGCCGCAGTATCATCTTTAGAGCTGTTTACAATTTTTAGAACTTCAGCACTCTCAATTTTTTCTAAAAAAATTTATCAAAACAAAAAGTATTATTAACAATTAGATTTTCATTATTTACCTCATTACTAAAATTCTCAGCTAATTTTTTTCCTACGTTTACAAAGTATTTGTTAAAAATATTAGATACCGTTTCAGGATCCGTTTCTGCATCAAACATTTGGTCATTAATAACTACCGTTTCAATTTTATCCTTGTTATTTGATTTAGAGCGCGTCATTTCATTTATTAGTTGCCATGTTGCTTTTGAACTATGAGAGACACTCTTAAACTTTTTTTCATAAAAACTTATTTTTGCAAGTCTTAGAACACTTGTATATTTATTTTTATATTTTTTATAATAGGTAGCTAATTTAAAATTATTAGGATTTTTCTTACATTTTAAAGATAGAGCTTGTTTATGTCGTGTAGAACATAGTAAACCCGCGGACATCCACTCTTTTAAACGTTTATTTTTACAACTTACCACTTTATTTACAGTTGATAAATCAATAGCCTTACTAATTATATTTTGAAATGAATTAAAACACTCATTAGCGTTAGTTTTGTTATATACTTCAGACCATTTTTCTGTTAGTAATAACAATTTAATTTTATTATGATCAATTATAGAAAAAGTATTATCTTTAGTTTTTAAGGTATTGATTATTGGTAAAGAAACACAGATAGAAACGTGGTCACTTATATCCGTCTGCAACACACCAGAGTTCACTAAATTAATTAAGTGCTCATTACTGTTAATAAATATATGATCTAGACAAGCATGATTACGACCATTAGGTAATCTGGTATTAATGTTTATAAATGACGCAAAACCACTCACAGATAATAGATCTAGGTATTCATTATTAATTAAATTATCGCCAACAATATTAATATTTATATCTCCAATGAGAACAGTATAGCCACCTTTATATTTATATTCCTTTATAACTTTACTTAATGTTTCCAAAAAACTACGTATATCAGTCGAGGGTGATCTATAAATGCATAAAATATTTATTGGCAGACAAAGATTCATTAAAGAAATTTTCACTATGTTTGATTCTACATAATCGTATTCAAAAAAGTCTACATTAAAAGTGTTTTTAACAAAAATAACTATTCCATCATTTTGATTTCTCTTTATAGTTGAAAAAAATAATTTATAGCCATCAATAGTGTAGTTACAATGAATTGAAGCATTATGCCAAGTTTCAGTTAGAATAATTATATCTAATTTTTCATTATTTTTATCACTTTCTAAAAACAGTATTAATTCGTCGAAATTGGCGTTTACACTTCTAATATTGCAACAAAAAATATTTACATAATTATTACTAGAGACCGGAATTATATGCACTAAAAATGTGGCAAATATGATGCAAATATGCAAAGCAAAAGGGTCAAACTATGCATTAATATGCAGAAATAATTGAAAAATATGCTCAAATATGCATCATAAATTTATATTACTTTATACCTGTATATAATCAACAAAATATTTGAATATAAAAATGACATCATTTTAATATGCTTTTTAAAATAATTTGAAGAAATAAAACATAACAAAATTATATATTTATATAAAAGTGTTGGACCTTTCAACATCGACAACATCTAAATAGTTAACAAACAAAATATTAAAAAACATCATTATAATATGTTTTTAAAACAATTTAAAGAAATAAAACATAACAAAATTATATAGAAGTGTTGGATCTTTCAACATCTAAATAGTAACAAAATATTTAAATTAAAAAAACACCATTATTTTTTGTTTTCATAGCAATTAATTACAATATACTTTTCCATATTTTGAGGGGTCATATTTGTTCTTTTTTTCAGTTAATATCATTTTGTATGTACTAAAGGATCGTTCAACGTCCACAGAAGTTATAGGCGCAAATTTCATACAAGAACTCATCGTTGGTGTAAAATTTGGGGGTAAGACACTTCCTTCTCTTCCTGATAAAACACTGATACGTGAAATGTTACGAATTAATATCAGTTTAATATCACACTTTTCAAATATGCAGTGTAGCCAATAAATGAATCCTAAATTTTTTAAAACCTTAAGACATGTATGTTTAATGTAGATAATTTCATTTGTCAGATAATAGTTTATCGAACTATATACGAGATAATATTCTATATCAGGTTGAGTGTTGACAGTCATTTTTTTTCACCAATATTTAAAAATTCCAGTTTCCAAAATGAAAACATGAAATAGTTTGATTATTTTACTAAGACTGAATAAATATGCACATTATATGCATTTATGAACAAATATGCCCCAACCCTCCAAATATGCAATTATATGCAAAATTAAATTTGGTCTATGGAATCAGTTAGGTCTGATTTGCTGACATTTCAAACCCTCGTATAAGTGCATACACTCAGTATGAACATGCAAATGCATAAAATTCCGGTCTCTAATTATTACTATCTACATTTTTTACATGATAAAATTCAGAAAAAGATTCAAAATAATTAGTTTTATAACTTAGATATCCTTCAATATTTAAATATTTTTCCATTTAAAATATGATATAAAATATAAACAAAAATTACCTGCTTTTTAATGGTGTTCAATTAAATTAGTTTAGATAAAGCGTCCTCATTATCAATTAATATGGCTTTTGTACTTTCACTTTTTTTAATAAACAATTTTAAGTCTTTAAACCAAACAAATTTAAAACTCTTTTCACGTGCATACACTTTAGCTTTAAAAAACAGATTTCTATTAAATAGAGTTAGACAGTCATTAATATAAATCTTATCATTATTCCAATTAGCATTAACAGTTACACCTGTTAGTTTTATTTTCCTTACATTTTCTATCAAAGTTCTTTTCGTCTGGTTTGTCTGGAATTCAACAATCATTTTTCTGGGTTTGTTTTGGGATTTCGACTGGATACGATAAGCTTTCAAAATAGTTGTTTCAACTCCTACTGATGCCGCGATTGCCTCCACTGTTTTAATACAATTTTCATTATTTGTTTCTGGAACACCAACAATTTCAGCAAAGTTTTCTAATGATTTTTGTTCTAAGACATTAATACGCTGATCTAAATAAGTAACTTCATTTTTCAGTTTATTATTTTGTTCTTTTAAAATTTGATTTTCCTCCTTCATATATTTAATTGTCGTTAACATTTCCTGTAGTTGTTTGCCAAAGCTATCAAACTTATCGCTCATGTAGTTAACTGAGTCAATTAGACTTTTAAAAGTTTCGTTTGATAAGGTACATGAATCCAAACTATTAAGTACTGTAGCACTTACCGAAGTCGGTGTTTTATCCTTTGGAACAGAAAATTTGCATTTATTACAAATCCAGTTCAATTTAGCGTTTTTTGACATTTTTCTAAACGAGGTTTCTCTTAACGAAGCACATCCGAAATGTAAAAGTGTAATACACGTTGAACATTTAATTTCATCTCCATCAAAAATATCATCATTGCATTCATTACACAACATTTTCACAACTTATACTTATTTATAGAAAATAATCGAGAAACTATAAGCCAAAAAGAGAAAAAAAAAATAAAAATAAAGATAAGACGAGACTAGCGTCCGTACTCTTCAAGCACTTGATGTCGATAATCTAGAAATTATAAGCCAATTAACTATTTAAACACAAATAAAAATAAAGATAAGACGCGACTAACGTCCGTACTCTTCAAGCACTCGATGTACACTGAAAATGAACATTGATTCGTTATTTCTATGATTCTTATTAGTTATTTCTTATTCACAATGGAGACCAACTATTTTTATTTTGTTATTGCGTTTAAGACAAGCACCGTATTTAACGCGACTATTGTTATGACTAGGGCTCGGATTTTGTAGCAAATGCTTCTTTTGAGGGAAGTGTGATAGAAAGATAATTCTTTTATATAAATACGTTTTGAATCGTTCTGATTTTAATGAAGTAAACTTTTTTTTGCTTTTTTCCATAAAATCTGCTTTTTATTGATTTTCCCCTATTTGGTTATTTTTTCTTGATTTTTATATATTTTATATTATATTATATATTATATTTTTTATCTATTTCTATGTATATTATACGTCTTGGACTATATTAGTATTACCAGAAATTATAAAACCCGTGAAAAAACCAGTAATAAATATATGACTGATAAAATAACTGTCGTTATTGTGCTGAAATAGTGTTATCTACAATTATCTATAGTTGTATTTACGACTCAAGGAAAGGGAAAATTATCTGAATTATACCTACGTATTTTTATAGCACGTGCTAATACTTTAGTTGGCCGGTAAATATCAATCGAAAATCAGTGAGGTATAAACGTATAGTGTTCTAAATAATTTCTTTAATCGTCAAAATGCCAAAAGTTAAAAATTTAAATTTAAAATTAAAAAAAATCGTAAGAGAATTCGGTGAAAATGTGCTTATGACTGACGGAAATATTATATTTTGTAAATTGTGTGAAGTCAAAATAAATTCGGATAAAAAATATAACGTTCAACAACATATTGGCAGAGAAAAACACAAAGAAGTATTGTAAAAACTTGAAGCTGAAAAACATAATGCAGTTCAGCCATTCATTCAACAATTTTGTAAGTCTGATTTTAATGCTGACCTATGTTCCGCATTTGTAGCGGCGAATATCCCCCTAAACAAATTAAACAACGAACATTTTCGGTCATTTCTTTCAAAATATTGCAATAAAACTATTCCAAATGAATCAACTTTAAAAATTGATTTTAGAAAAGTGCAACGTGTTTTTTCAAAAAATAAAAAACTTATGACTTATGTTACACGGTAGACAGAACTATTTTTAATATGTTGTTGCGATAAGACGAGCGCTGTTCATAACGCGGTACCACTTGCTTGCACGTCTGAAGAACTTCTAGAACTGTGTGTACAAAAAAATCGATTTATAATATCAATATTTTATTTATATTGAATTCGGAGTTGATATATAAATTAAATTGAATCGATATTGAATATCGATATTTTTCCGATTATTTTATTTAATTGTCCTATAATGGCGTTCGTCCCCAATGTGTTAATAATTATTTAATTTATTTGAATAAATAAGTACTTACGTTATTCAGTAATCACCTGGTACAGTGGTCAGTGGTGGACGGTGGTACGTACGGCACGACGGTTTAGTGATGGGTGAAAATAACAGGAACAGTTATTTGTAACAGTTATCAGACGAGTAGCAATAACAAGCTGTTACTTGGAAGAAAAAATAACAGTTACTGAGTTACTGGTTTTCTTCTTTTAGAAAACATCGATTTTAATTTTAATTTGTGTTCTCGGTTATCGTTATTCGTTAATTGTTTTTAATAACAGTTACTAGTTAGTAGTTACCATCGGAATAACAGTCCGTTCCGTTGTTACTTAGTTAATAGTTATAAACAGTATATAATATATACCTACGTTTTAATTGCGCATGTATCAAATTAAAATAATTATCAACCAAGATATTTATTTTAACAGAGGATGTATATGCTACACTACACTACTACAGTATCTACCTATGAAGTATAAATAATGAAAAGGAAATTGGAAAAGTAATGGTAATAAAAATATCAAAATTTATTTTATTAAAATATTTAACACATAGGTAATATTATTTAATTAGTATAAATTATTTAAGTTTAGTGATACTGATACTACTGTCACTGCTTACAGTACTACAAAATAACATTAATATTACTATAGGTATATTATAATTTTCTTTTATTTAATGATGTCTAATTAGTAATTTGATACTTATTCAAATTCAATATAAAACAATTCAAGCTATTTAACCTTTATGAATATAAATTATAAACACTTGTTTACTACATTTATAATGTAATAAAATAAATTTTACCTTTTACATAAAGTATTTTTTATATAAAAATACAATATTGTTTAAATTATTTTAAATTATAATGAAGAAATAACAACATATGAACTTTCTCACTTTTTAGACGACAGCTTCGATCATTTAGCACTAAACCTGCACTTGAAAATATCCTTTCACAGGGAACTGATGTACCTAAATGACATAAACTATTTTTGGCCAATATACTTAGATTAGGGTAGTTATAGCTTTGGTCTTTCCACCATTTAAGCGGATCTTCGTTTCTGGATATAACTGCATCGTCCAAGTAGCGTTGAACTTCGACTATTGCTCTTGACTTTGCAGTCCCCAATGGTGAAAATCTTGCCACATTACTATCAATTTCACTCCAAATTGATAATTCTTCAGATTCGGGTATTGGATCCGGCTGTATATTTACATTTGATTGACTCTGTGGTTCTTTATCTCGAATAATTTGTGCTATATTTTCAATGATTTCATTTTTTATTGGATTCATATTCATGAAAGGCAGGTGTTTAAATCGGGGATCTAAGAATGTACACTTAGAAAGTGTCATACTTTTTTCACAGTTCTTAAAAACATCCTTTGCATCCATATTACTCAGTAACTTTTTAGCTACAAGCAATGCTCTTGGGGACAAATTCATTTTTATTAAACTATTGCACACTTTGTATAACCCCTGGACTATAACAATTACAAGTAAAGCTGTCATATATTTTTGTCCACTTATTGCTTTTGTAGCCTCTGCGAAAGGTTTTAATATTTTAATTAGATCTTGTAAAATGGTCCAATCTTCGGGTCTCAAAGTATCAGGAGCATTATCCAATAAACCTAATGTACCTCTAATTGATGTTTGCATCTCAACAAATCTATCTATCATGTAGTAGGTAGAGTTCCACCGAGTTTGTACATCTTGAATAAGCTTCTTTGGATCTTTTATACCGTTATTTATTTGGTAAGTTTTAAATACATTATTATTTATTAGCTACAGTGCTTTTTCTGAAATGTGATACTATGCTTTTAACACTGTCTATTAGGTCATTTTCAAGAACAAGGGCTGACTGTACTATTAAGATCAATGTATGAGCAATATTTTCCCATATTTTTAAAAGATAATGAATTGAGGGCATTTTTAATATTGGAAGCGTTATCGGAGACCGCGAATGTAATTTTGTCGTTTAAATTCCAAGAAACCAATACTTGTTTGATTGCTTGGCTCAAATTAACTCCAGTATGGTTCAAGTTAAAAGAACGACACTCTAAAAGTATAAACTTTAATATAAACTCGGAGTCAATGAAATGAATGGTGATTTCATTATTCCTGGATGTCCAGCAGTCAGTGGTCAAACAAGCACTTTCAATGGTAGATACCAACTCTTTCATTTCTCCTAAACATCTCTCATACATTTGATATCGTGTTACGGTTAGGCAGTTCATAACTAGGATTCAACGCTTTTACAAATTCAATAAAGCCCGAATCTTCAACAACTTTAAAAGGTTGAAAATCTTTTACAAAAAGTTTTAAAAGTACTTGATCGATTTTTTTTTTAGCATCTACTGATAATTTTGTTGGCAAATAATTTGAAACAGATGTTTGTTTACGTTTGCGGACTGAAGAATTTGAAGCTTGGATCAAGGAGAAAGCATTTGATGAAGATGGTATAGGGATTTGATCAGATACATCAGAAGTAGATGTTGATGGTAATATTTCCAAAAATAGTGAAATATCCCCAAATACTACTTGTGCGTCTATCCATAATTCATATTTTTAAATAATATTACAATTTTTTGACACTTTAAAAAATTAGTTCACTAGGACAATACTGGCAATAGAATTGAGTAGTAATGTGCAAGAAATCAGAAATCTGAATGAATTATGTATGACAGATACAGACTATAATACTAAAATATTTTACTGCAAGATGGGACACATTTATTCCAGGAATAAACCTGCATAATCTTGTTTGTAATATCTTGCCTGCCACTACAGCTAGGCTTATAGTACTAAACAGATATAATATTTTAACTAGGATCTCATGTTTACTTTACTTCACTGCTATAAATAATATAACAGCCAAAACTAAGCCTCAAATATTTGTTATATTCTAATGAAGTGGTAATTTTAATAATATGAATTAATAAAAATAAATAAATACACAATTTTAATACTCAAAAATATATTTATTTATTAATTAATAATAACATATAAGCATTATATAATATAATAATAATTAACATAAGCCATAAACTATAATATAATATAGTACTATATAATCATAAAATAAAATTTAAAATAGTAAAAAAAACTAAGTCAAATAGGGAAATGTTTTTTTATTTTTAAGGAATAATTATGAAACGAAGTTAAATTTACAATGGCAATTTAAAATTAATTAAACTAAATACCGCATAATTGACAAATTACTATATAAATAAAGGTATTAAATTATTTAACTAACTCCCTACTGAAATTAAGCAAATATATAATATAAATAAATTTAAATTAGCAATTAAAAATATGTACAAGCGTTCGTTTGACAAGTGTCTCATTATCATTATTATTGTACATTTATTTTGATTTGTTTAGTTATAGATATTATTAATAGGTTATTATTTTTTATTACGTTTAAAAATTAAATTAAAGCTATACTTGTAAACTGTGTAAAAAATATAAATAATTATGTAAAATACTCCCTACTCCCGCCACAAGCTTTGCTTATAGGGAGTATGTATCAACTTAATATAGGAATATATAAATATTATATAATATGTATGTAGTATATAGTAAGTTGAAATAAATAAATACTAAATATCCATATACAATTAAATTATGTACCTATTCACTATCAATTAGTAGAGACGAAAGGTCCCTAATCCCTATGCACACTTAACATAATGTGTACTAAGTTCGAATACGTTGATTTTTAAACTTAAAAATTACGATACATAAGATGGTTAGGTATTTTGACTTAAGAACCAAAGCCTCCAATCGGCTATCAATAACATTGCCCTTTAATTAGTTAAATTATTACTAGGGAATAGCTATTTAATGTATCAATATAACAGAAACACAAGATAAATCTGAACTGGAAACCCCTGGCATACAGTTACTAGTCAGTAACAATAGTAACATAATAACAATCGTGCTTTATTGATTTGGATATTGGATGGAAAAAAATAACAGTAACAGTTATTTTCACTGTTATTTTTTTTGTAACAATAACAGTTGATAACAGTTAACAATTTTAATAACAGTTTAGCATCACTACGACGGTTGATGAAAAAAATGAATGAATGACAAATTGACGGTTACCGGTATTTTTCCCGAATCAAAATTCCCGAATGAACTTTTTCCCGAATGGTATTTTATCCGAAAATCCGAAAACCCGAAACCTTTTTTCCCGAACGCCTTTTTCCCGAATCGAAATTCCCGAATGAACTTTTTCCCGAATGGTGTTTTATCCGAAAATCCGAAAACCCGAAACCTTTTTTACCGAACACCTTTTACCCGAAAAAAGTATAATAACATAATAAATGCTGTTGCGTTATCGTTAAATATTTTAAAATCGACAAATTATATGCATATAAAAATTATTTAAAAAAAACTAAAAAGTATAATAACATAATAAATGCTGTTATCGTTAAAAACAAAATTACAAAACAATATTATGTGCGATTGCCCTCAGAAATTGTAACGGCTGGTATGTATTAAATTCAGCAGTAATGGACATTATTCGCTTTTGAAAATCCCGCCATTTTCTTTTTGGTAGTGCTCTAACTTTTCGTCCTAAACTCAGCTCCGCGATCATTATCTCAGCATCAGCTTGTTCTTTTTGGATCTCACCGAGAGCGGAGTAAAGATCTGGATGATGTTTTCCAATAACAAGCTGGAAGCGATTGTGCCACCCCTCACTTACATTGTTGGTTTTGTGTGAACCAGTTAGAGCGGCTTGGTGCTGATTCCAAATTTCTGGCGGATAACGTGGAAGAATTCCTCGTCTTCGCCCTCAAGCTATTACTCCTACAACATAATTTTTTTCAAAATATTCCAAAATTGGTAATAAATCTTCAGGCGCGTCATTTTTCAAAAGCGAGAAAATGCGAGGTACTTCAGCCAAAGGTACGAATGCCAACGCTAGCATCATATGACTGTACATTTTTAATGAACGATCATCAGGGTCATTGTATGTGGCTTGAAGACCAACAGATTGAATTTGTCGATACATTGATTGACCGAAATGAAAAAAGCAACAACTGAGAGGACAATTTGGATAAACTTCTTGACAAGCGTTGATTATAGATTTTTCAAAGTCAGTCATGATCTTAGCCGGTTCACAAACAATCCTGTGTTCGTTAAATGAAGATTGTACTGCTCTTAGCACAGTGGCATACTGAACCGTTTCTTTTGACGACAACAGTGCATATACAAATGGAATAGCAACTGTGTCATGAGCATCGTGTTGTTTGCATGTTCCCAGAATCGTGAAAACTTGTGTGAAAATAGTGGGACACACCTAAGAATTATGAAACAAAATCATATTGTTATAAGTAGTATATATATGTATGTCCTGGGACAGTTTTCAATTTTCATATTATATCAATAAAAGATCACAAAGAAAACAATGAGCAAAAAGATCAGAAAATCTAAATGCAATAATAATTAAAATATTTTTCGCAAAACTTATGAAATGCAATAATAATTAAAATATTTTTTAATAGAATTGTTCTATTAAAAATAAAAATGTATTAAAAAGAAATTGATATTTAACGCGCACCCAAATAGGGTGCGCGTTATTATTATCTATTTTTCTAATCTTTTTGATTTTGATTTCTAATTAGTGTATTGAGATGGTTTACAAAATCATTTCTATCTATATTTATTTTATAATGTCCCCAAGCTAATGTATCAATACAATTTTCCAAAATAAATCTTTTATCATCATAAACACTTAAAGCTTTTTTGTTTTGTTCTACAGTAAAAATATCATGTTTCTTAGTTCTAAATAAATTTTGTTTAATATATTTTGATTTTTTTGTTAGTAAACAATTTTCAAAATCATTAAAACATATTTTATTTTCTACAACATTTTTTTTAACACCTTTAGCTTTTTTAATTTCTTTTTCAGTATCTAAGATTCGATGTGAATATAATTTAGATCTTAAACCTATAAATTCAGTCATAATTTTTCCATTCAATTCATCTTTGAACTTGCCTAAGACTTTTTTGTTAACTAAAGGTAAACCATAAATATTATCTTTTGGATAATCTGAAGTGTCAAAATGATCTAACATAATTTTCATATCTTGATAAAAATCATTAGTTTTTATTTCTAATATAAGTGAATCTGTATCTGTATAAAACAATCTAACTCTATTTCCATATTTTTTCTTTATAATATTATAATAAAATTCATACATTAACATTTTAGATAAATCTGAAATACACATTCCTACATATATTGGTTGTTCGAAAGTTATTTTACATCTTTTCATATGTACTGCAGCTAAATTTTCTGTAAAAATTGTTCTTCGATCAAAATTTGGTTTTGCAATTAATTTTTCTAGTTGGACTGCATTAGAACATAATCTTATATCAACATGATTTCGAACATTCATCATAGTACGTCCATAAACACTGTTGTTCATTAATTTGAAATATTCTTTTTCAAACTCATTCTTAGCTTCTGATCTGAGATTAGTATTAAAATTAATATACACTTTTAACCAAGGGGATTGACTAAATTCTAAAACTCTGTGAATTTTCTCTATTTTTAAACCTAAATTAATATATAATTTTAGTGTTTCATAATGTATTATATATTTTTTCTTGTCATACAAAGTTGTTAATAATTTTGGGAGTTTTTTGTCATCAAAACGTCTTTCCGGTGCTAAAGGGAAATCTGAATGTAGATCATGAAGATCTTTAGGGTAAGTTAAATCTACTTCTAAAATATAACCTTTACATGATTCATCAGAAATATTCATTACATTAAAATCATTCAGATTATCAACCCTTTGAAATCTCCAGTAGGTAAATATTTACTCATTGCCCACCCATAAAGATTATTTGCATCCAAGTATTCTAAAAATATTGATTCCTCTTTTTTTTTAAATATATCTCCCATGTATTTATTGTTTGCTTTTGAATACCTTTGACTACATTGAGATAAACCACCTCTTATTCCATTTTCAAACATCAACAATTGATCGACATCTGTTAATAAATCTAATTTTACTTTTGTCATTCTTAACATACTATTCCACGCAAATCCTGGTGTTGTAAAAGACCACATAGGATCTAATTTATAATTTTTAAAGAAATATCTCTAAAATTTTCTATTATATCTGTTAACAATAAAACATCAATCATATTATATAAACTTGTGAATTCACGCATATTTTGTATATTAAACACTTTCCAAATTTTTTGTGAGTTTTCATATTCCTTTTTAGTTATATTTTTATCGGTGAGAGAACTATAAAATTTTTCAATAGGAGGTAAACATGTTTCATTAAATTTTTCTTTACTATCCATATACTCATAGGGATAAGCTAACTTTCTAGTAACTAAATCTAAATGTTCTTCAGGAAAATATTTACTAAGTTCTTTAAATTTATTTTTTAAATTTAATTTCGAATCATTTCTTAAATTATTTGTTAATTTGTCTAAAGAACTAGGTAAAAATTTGAATGAATCTATAAATCTTAATTCTGTAGATAATTTTATGTCTTTACCATTCCTAGTTACTACACGTGATATCACTTTTGAAAAAGAAATATATTTTTCCTCATTATTTGCGAGCAATTTTATTTTTTCAGTATCGTTCCCAAATTCTTTTATAAATAGATGGGCATCATAACCTGAAAGATTATGAAAAACAATTGGAATAAAACGAGGATTTTGGTAATTAAGATTACATATAGAATGTGCTGCTCCTCTATATTCTCCAGTTAAGTGGTCATGATCCCGAACTTTTCTCATATTTTTATTTTTATTTTCTATTTCGCTTTTAAGTTTATCTTCATACAATTTAAATTTTTTAACATCATCAGTATTTTTATAAGATTCAATATCGTCTTTAATTATTTTAAGTTTATCTTCATACAATTTAAATTTTTTAACATCATCAGTATTTTTATAATAATCAATAGTGTCTTTAATTATTTTAAGTTTATCTTCATACAATTTAACCGTTTGAGGACAAAGAACTTGTTTTATAAGATTTTTTATTTTACTTTTTTGTTTCAAAATAAATTTGTTAAATTTACAATATTTTATAATATTTAATAATTTATAATATTCAATAGCGTCTTTAATTATTTTAAGTTTATCTTCATACAATTTAAATTTTTTAACATCATCAGTATTTTTATAAGATTCAATATCGTCTTTAATTATTTTAAGTTTATCTTCATACAATTTAAATTTTTTAACATCATCAGTATTTTTATAATAATCAATAGTGTCTTTAATTATTTTAAGTTTATCTTCATACAATTTAACCGTTTGAGGACAAAGAACTTGTTTTATAAGATTTTTTATTTTACTTTTTTGTTTCAAAATAAATTTGTTAAATTTACAATATTTTATAATATTTAATAATTTATAATATTCAATAGCGTCTTTAATTATTTTAAGTTTATCTTCATACAATTTAAATTTTTTAACATCATCAGTATTTTTATAATATTCAATAGTGTCTTTAATTATTTTAAGTTTATCTTCATACAATTTAAAATTTTTAACATCATCAGTATTTTTATAATATTCAATAGTGTCTTTAATTATTTTAAATTTTTTCTCTAACATTGGAGGTAAATCTGATAAATATCTTTCACAAATATGACATTTATTAGATTTATTATAATTATTTAATTGTTCTACATTCAATGATTTCATAGGAACTATTTTATCATATATTTCAGAAATAAGTATTTCTTCATTTTTCAAACATTCATAAAATTCTTTAGCTACGTTTGGACCAGAATATTTTACAGGTGGTTTATAATCACCATTACTATATTTAATATAATAACAAAAATTATTAGGTATATGTTTCTGATAACATTTTGTAAAAGACTCTGTATCATTTGGTTGACAAGTATATATTGGTTGAAGTGTACATTCAAAGTCAGCATAAATCACAAAAGGGACTCTTAATGAATGATTATAATTTTCAAATTCTAAAGTTTTATTATAGGGTTCTGGTAGAATTATTTTAGCTGCTTTATTATTAGTACAATAATGTTTATGTTCATTTAACATATTTTCTGTACCAAAACTATTCAAACACATTTTACAGTAAAATCTTTTTTTAGTATTTTTAGTGTTTTGTCTTCCTACTAGTTTCCCTAAATCTTTAATCCAACAATAATGTCCTTTATTATCCTTATCATCCACTGTCAAATATAATAAATCTATATGATTAGTTTTTTCGATTTCATTCGTTTCTAAAGGTACAATTACTTTGTTATCTAAACAAAACATATTAATAGAAATATCTTTTGTTCTTTTAACAAATTTCGGAACGTCTGTGATTTTTACTGGAAAATCAATATCTTTAAATTCTTTATCAAATTCATGTTCCCATTTTTTATATTTAGTTACTCTTTCTCCATGTTCTTCAACAGGATGTAAGGCAGAGAGTATTGCCCAAAGAAAACATTTATCATCTTTATTTTTAACATTTATAATAGCTTTTTTATTTCCAATGTTTTTAGGTAATGGAATATATGAAGAACCTTTAAAAGGAACATATTTATTTATATTTATTCCCAAACTTAAAATTTCATGAAGTCTCCATTGAGAATCTTTCATTACAAAATCTTCTATTTCGTTTACAATTTTAATTTTTGCATTTGTATAAAAATCATTTAAGTTAGAATTTTTTGTTAAAATTTTATTTGGTGTTTTAAAATTACATTCTTTATATTCCATGTTTTCTTCATTAGTACCTCTCTTATATATAGCATTCAACCAAATATTTACTTTTAAATTTGTTTTTTTTAATGATTGATTAAGTCTTTCTATTACTGGATTATTTAAACGATTTAAAAACACTTGTACATCATTAATACCCATATTTTTATTTGTAACAGTATAAGTTCTTAATCTACTTTTAAATGCTGTTTCTTCATTTTTAAAAATAGGTATTCTTATAACATTGTTTTTATGACGAATAGACTGCAAATGTTTAGACCATCTGTTGTATTTAACTGTTAAATTACAAATACTACAAGTTTTATCTGTTTTTGGTTCAAACATTTCTGCATTAAAATTAAAACCATTAATACTATTAATGTGATGATGACGAATAGACTGTAAATGTTTAGACCAACTGTTGTATTTAACTGTTAGCTTACAAATATCACAAGTTTTATCTGTTTTTGGTATTCTCTCTTGTTTTGTTCTTACATTTTTTGTTGTTGTACCTCTGTATGTTCCTCTAAATCGAGGTATAATTGTTTGATCTGGATCATTGTTTTGATGACGAATAGATTTCAAATGTCTAGACCAATTTTTGTAACTAACTGTTAAGTTACATTTTTCACAAGTTTTGTTATCCATTTTATTATTGTTAACATTTCCTTTAACACTTGTTTCAATTTTTTTATTATCCATTATTTATTATAGATAATATTATTATTTTTTTACATTCAATATCGTCGTCGTCATGCAAAAACTGACCAAGTGTATTTTTATAGTTTTAGGTTATATCAATTTTACTTTTAGATATGCTATGAAAAATTCAATTTTTATCCATTTTTTTCAAAATTGATATCATATAAACTGTAATAATGTGTATAATTAATATGTTCAATAATTTTTTTTCAATTTCTTTTGTTTTAAGCTTAAATTGAAAAAATTTGAAATTTAATATGGGTAAAAAATGACTAAGTGGCATTTTAAGCACTTGGTCATTTTTTCCATTTATATTTTAATTTAAATTATAATGTAATATAAAATGCACAATGTACATCAGCATGTTATTATTATTAACAATGGTATAAACATACAGTATTGGAACTTGGAAGGTAACATGTGTTATTACCTAATACTGTTTTTAGGTATTATTATTTAAATAACATTAATAACTATTTTAATCCTATTGAAACTGTATATTACTAAAACCAAATCTTAGTTTTAACAGTAAATATTATTCATTATAAATATAACAAAAAATAAAAATAAAAAGATAACTTTGTTTTACAATAAAATAACAAAAAAATAAAAAATAACTTTCGACCTTGTTTACAAATAAAAAAAAAATAGTTAATTCATAATAACTAAAATATGGTATGCTATTCAGAATTTGATTCAGAATCTGAAATTTGTATTGTATCTTTCTTCTTTGAGCTGAATGGAATATTTTGATACCAATTATGGAAGTCTTTTGGTATTGCTTCAGACTTACACAACTTCATGAGATCTTTTTTTTTGTTTTCTGATATTTTTAATTGTTTGTCGTACAACATTTTTAAATTTTCAGGAAGTTTAGAAGGCCTACCTTTTCCACCCACGTGTATACTTCTATATTCATTGTCTGAGTAATTGTATTTGAACTGTATTATCCCTTTTTTATTTTTTTCATAACTTTAATTTTTAACCAAGAAACTTGATCACCATAGTTATCAATAGTTCTATTTTTTATTAAAATACTTGCTAGACTTTTTAGATCATAAATATCTGTATATAATAATTCATGAACAGAGTACCCAGAACATTTTTTATTGTTTCTTTGAGAACGAGCTAGGCGACAGATATTCAACCAATCGTGCATGGTATAGACTGGTACGTTTTTTTTAGCTGACTCAATAGCACTGTGCATGCTATCTACCTCCATATATGAGTGACCACTCTCCATAAAATTGTGATGGAGTACTTCAATGTTTGTATGAATTACAACAAATAAAAATAATGCAGCAACATATTGATTTCTGTTTTGCCCACTACATGTATCAGAATACAGGGAAATCTCTTTAATACGTTCAGGGAGTTGATATATCCACTTTAATAATGCTGATCCAATCTCAGAGCTTCCTTTTTGACCATTAACTTCGGTCCATAAAAAGCAAAATGCATTATTTGGTGCAGCAGCCTCGTATAATGTTAAATTATATACACAAAGTTTCCTACTGTAGTACATGGCTGATACTTCAGAACTTGGAATTTGGAGGACACTTTGAAGGTCGAATGTAGCACTACAAAAAGATTGGTCACTTGTAGCTCGTTCTTTATCTAATTTTTTTGCAGCAAAAGATTCATCACGTCTCCGGATGTGATTTTCATAATTTATAACCATGTCTTTGGATTGAGGTTTTGCAGATTTGTTATACTTTTCACAAGTTAAACATTGATCTTTCTTTGGTTTGAAGAATGATAAATTATGATTTTCACAAAATATTTTTTTATACAATGATAAACTTACTTGTTTTTGACCTGTTTCATTACATTCTTTCACATACAGCTCATACATCTTTGATATAGATAAATTTGGATCTAAATATTGACGTTTAGATGTAGATCTACAGTAGTGGGATTCAACTGTAGGAAATTTTTCTATGTGTGAATTAATATTAGCTATAATTTCATCAGAAGATTTATTCACCGATGGTGCTTTGCCTCTTTTATCATGGTCCATGAATAATCCAGTGTCTGTGCCTAATCCTTCAAATGCTTTATCTACAGGCCCATGGCTAATACATAATGTTTTCAAGAAAAATTGTTTACAAACTTGAATATTATGTTCTGTATTATTATTAAAACTATATACTTTTGAGTTTTCCTTAGCTTTTCTAATATTTGTTATTGGGACATGGCGTTTGACAGATTTTATATTTACATTGGCTAAAATAAAATCTTTTTGGCGGTTATAATCTAAAGCCCAAAATTTATTACAAACTTCATTTCTATAACTTTCATCAAAATTAATAGAGCATTTAAATTTACAGTGGGAACAATCAATAGCCTTAGGTTTTTTAAGTTTTTTTTTTTCTTTAGAAATAACATTTTTTTTCCATTTACTTGCATCACCCCTTACTCTTCTAACCAATTTTTTACTTTGACTATTCACGGTTTCATCTAATGCTTCAAGTAATGTGTCTTTACTTTGATTGCAAATTTCATCAATAATATAATTTATCACTGATTTAATTATATTCTGTTCTCCTGTTTTCTTATTTTCTGTATTTTCTGTAACGTTTATCACACCAAAAATATTTTCATCATTGCAGGTCCCTATCACACCATCACTATCAGAGTCAATTGCATTATTTTTATTATTATAGGGTTGCCATTCATCACCACTATCATCACATTCATCACTACTATCTATAAAATGAATAATATTAATTATTTGAAAATAGTTTAACAAATATTATTAAAAATTACATACCTAATAATATCTTATTATTATGTACATTTTGATCAGTAGAATATTGTTTATTTAATTGAAATCTAGTATTATAATTTGAACCTGCTAACATGATAGTATAAAAACAAAAACAAATATTATTTAGCTGAAAATAAATTAATAAATAATGTTATAAAACATTTTCAACATTTTATATTTAAATATAAATAATATAATAGGTAGTTAGTATTTTTATCTTACGTGTATTACTGTTAATTAATGTATCAGTTTCTTTATTATTGTTTTCTGTGAGATTATTATTAGGTAGATCTATCTGAGATGGTCCAGTTACTGATTGTGTATTAATATCAGTTGATTCTAGTATGTTCAGGTCTTGATCATTGTATGAGGTAATATTGTTACTATAGTTTTGATAATCAATGTCAATTGATTTTGGTACTGTAATTACATCATTCAGAACTATAAAAGTGTAAAAAAGTTATAATATTATAAGTACAAAAATAGTGATTATATTAAAGCTTAATTAATTATAAAGTTATGAGTTTGTTACCTGCTTATTTTAACAACATATTACTTACATTTTTTCATAATAAAGTTCTGTGAACTTGAGACTTGGATATTATTTTCTAAATGCACTATCTTTGATTCATTGATTACATTCAGAGATTGAATTGTTTGAGGATTAGCATTATTTGATTCTATATTTTATTTAAAAGGACAATTAATTATAACATTATGATTTTATTATAATATTAATGCTATGAAAAAATGGCAATACTTCATAGGTAGCAGGAAATTAAAATATTACTTACTGTTATTACTTTTGCACAATGCAACAAGCTTTTTACTTCGATTATTCATTTTAAATAGCTGTACTTCAGTGAACTAAATTTTTATTTTGATGAATAAAATATAAAAACAACTAACAACTATGACAAGTAAATAATTAAATAAGTTTATAATATTATCAATAATATTTTGGGTGATAATAATATCCATGTCACGTGAATTATTACCATAGATTTGTTATTTATAAAATATAGATATTTATAATTTCCTATTTTTATACGTCAATCATTATCAATATTTTTTACTTTTATGATTATTATTTATTAATAATTTAATGACCAAGTACCAACTGTACAAATCAAACGTTTTTGGTACACATGTAATAAATGACTAAATAGCTTGGTCACTTTTTGCTTAAACAATATTTTTATATATATTTAATATTGACATGCGAAAAGTGACTAAATAACTTGATCACTTTTTGCTAGAAAAATACTTACGAAATCTGCAGTTAGTCAAAACTGCTTTTTTATATCTCGTAAAATATTAATCATATCACTTGGTCAATTTTTCCATACAATAATATGGTTGAAATAACCCATTTTATAATGTTATTTCACTTGGTCACTTTATGCATGTAGTCAGTTTTTGCATGACGACGACGATATTTTAATAAAAATAATTTTTATTAAAAATAATATTTAAATAATATTAAGATCCCATACTAAATTCACACATTTTAATATTTCCTAAATCTTGAATAAACTTAATATCATCTAGAAAATGGTGAGTATAATCACCTGTTGTAATAATTTGCTCATTAGCTATTTTACAAAGTTCTAACCAAGTTGGTGAATGTAATAGTTTAGAAACATAAGGCTTTCCATTTCCAAAACCATCATCTCCTTGACTAATAATGAAAATATTTCCATCAATTGGAATTTTATTTAGATTATATTTAATACTCTCAGAATATTCATAGTATTCAAAAGCACAAAATTTCACATAACATTTATTATTTTTTTTTTGTATACTTTTTTTTATTTCATTTTGCATTACTTTCAAAAAATTAAAATTTTTTAGTCTATATTGATTAATTGGTACACCATTATATTTTGTATTGACTCTACAAGGTAAAATTGTTTGATCTATATCATTTTTTTGATGACGAATAGATTTCAAATGAGCAGACCAACTTTTGGAACCAATTGTTAAATTACATTTATCACAAGTTTTAGCAGGATATATTTTTTTATTTAATACATCCATTTTATTATTGATATCAATTTCTTTAACTAAAGATTCAATTTTATTTAATCCTTCCATTCTTTATTATAGAAAATATTATTTTTTTTTTACATTCAATTTTTTAATAGAATAATTTCTATTAAAAAAGTATCATTTAAAATTTTGTTTTTTGTAACTCTTGGTTATAAAAACTCCCTATAATCTCTTCATTGTTTAAATCTATAATTTTATAAGTAATAGGATTTGTGTATAAAATTTCATTAACTATAAATATTTCTTTTGTCCAATTATTACTATATTTATTACCAAATGTTTTTTTAGAAGCTGTTATTCTTACTCTATCACCTACACTAAATTTAATTTTTGGTTTAGGTTTGTTTTTTGTAGAAAATAATTTATGAAAAACATCATCTTTGTTAGATTTATTTACTTCACAAGGTCTCATACCAATAGATCGATGTATGTCTTTGAAATTATATTCATATATTAAACTTTTTAAAATTTTAATCCATTTTTTAGAATTTGTAACTTCAAAATGTAATCTCATTTTACTGTTTAATGTTCTGTTAAATCTTTCAATAATTGACGATTTTTCTTCATTTTGGGTGTGATACATTTTAATTCCATATTCTTGCAAAACTTTTTTAAAATGTTTATTTTCAAATTCCAAACCTTTATCTGCGTGGAGTAATTTTGGTGCTTGATGATTTTGTGATATAGCTTGTTTTATTATTTTTTGAAATGTTTCTGAAACATTAATTCCATCTTTCTTTTTGAGTTCTAAAGCCCAAGAAAATTTTGAAAACGTATCTATAACAGTTATTATATAAGAATAACCCTCATTTTCATCAGAATAATTTCTCATTATAACTAAATCAGCAGCCCATAAATCATCAATACCTTTAGTAATTATTCTTCGTTTAGGAAATTTTTTTCTAACTGGTTTATGAAGTTCTTTAGCTAATATCATTTTATCTGGGTCATTTAATTTTTTATTGGAAATATTATGTCCAATTGTAGGATTTTTTATAAATTTACTTTTATTTGTGTTACATTTAAAACATATTGATGAAATTCTCCATCTACCATTAACTGTTTGAATTTTATTTGCATTAATATTTTTTGTTTGAATTTTACATTTAAGACAATATATAGTTTCGTTCATTTTTTATATTTATATTGAAAAAAATTTTTTAAATAGAAAATTTTTAAAAAAAATTATTGAAAATAAAAAAAAATTATATTTTCTAATATAAATAAGAAATGGAAATGGAAAACTTTAAAGATGCTTTAAATAAAATGAACAATGGATATACATTTATAAAATTTAATGATTTGGAACAAGGAAAACCATACAAAGTAAATAAGTTCATAATGATTGATACAAAGTTTGGAAAAAGAATAAGTGTTGTATTAAACGATGAATATATGTTAAATTTACCAGAAAGATATACAAATGAATTTACAGAAAACAAAATAACACGGTATAATACATGTTCGGAAACAAAATTGAATCTTATTTATAATTGTGAAAAAATTTTAAAGAATGGGAAAACAAGACATGATTTTGATTTTAAATAAAAAAATAAATTTACTTTTATAAATGGTATTTATAAAAGTTAAAAAGGGTTGTATTCATTTAAACAAACCTATTCACAATAATGATAGTGATCATTTTTTAGGTCTCTATTCATTAGTTTTGAAAGGCAACAATTTTATTAATATTGAATCAGAGTGTTGTATAACAATTAAACAGAATATAATACATATAAAAACAGGTAGATATAGTATTGAACAATTGAACAAAGAAATAGAACCACTTATTATATCATTTTCTGATGAAACTAATAGAATTACAATCAAATCTCCTTGTTATTATAAATTAGATGAAAAATTAAAAAAAATATTTAGGTTTTAATGGTAATATAGATTTTTCAATGACAAGTGAGAAAAAAATGTACTTTCCTATTGATGGTGAATATTACATAAATATTGAAAAAGAATGTGAATTTAGATTAGGTCGAAATGGTCAAATCCCACTAGGTACAATATTTATTGGTATTTATTCAATAGGTGAAATTGAAAATTTATTTAATTCATTCGGAACTAAATTTGTGGAAAATTTTCCTAAAATAAATCTTGAAATAAATAAAAATTTATTAAAAATAACTGCTTCAATTGGTCTGTGGTTTGATGAATATTTATCAAATTGTTTAGGCTTTAATTTTATAAAAAAATTAATCCCTATTAATAAAACATGGCCTAAAGGGAAAGAAATTGAATTAGGTGTTGTGTATACAGCACCAGATATTGCTTATACAGTAATAGGAATAAAAACTCCACAATTTTACACTCAAGGTTTCTTAAAAGAAATAAATGGTATTATTTCTAATGAAAATAGTAAAATAGAATTAAAAGGAAATTATTCAATTGAGCATTTAAATATCTTATTCAATTCGATTATGAAGTTGGAAAATAATGGTGATTACATTAAAATAACAACAAAAGATTATTTTTCATTTGATAAAGATTTAAATTTAAGTTTAGGAGGGATTGATACAATATATACACATTATGGAGAAAATTCATCATTAAATAATAACAACAAAATATTAGAAGTACATTGTAATATAATTGAAGAATCTATTACACATCATATTGATGAGCTATCTCATTATGATGAAGTTTTATTTTTATTTCAATATAATTCTAATAGTGCTTTGATTAAACCTCATAAAATGATATATAGACCAGTGAGTAAAAATCGATTTCAAAAGATAAAAATTTATATTTTAGATTTGAAAGGTAATATTGTTAATTTTGATGAAGAATTTATTGGTGTTCTTGATCTAATCAAAAAATAAATATGAAAAGTTTTTTTTCAAGATAAAATATCTTGAAAAAATAAAGTATGGAACGATCTTTTTTATAAAACTTCCTCAACTATTCCTCTTTCAATATCAAACGTATACACTGCACTAGAAATTAAACAAACATAACAAATTGTGTTCTCAGGTAAATTTTTACTGAAATCTACGTTTAAAATTAGTGTACAGTTGGTGACCGCAATTTGACTTTGGTGTCTACTCATGTTAACAACAAAAAATGGTCTCTTTTTAAACATTTGTTTATCTAAATACATTAATGGATTTTCTTCATGTGATTTATAATAGGTTTTTTTATAACTCATATGATCTTCATATGCTTGACAAAATTTCATATCATTAAAATCAAGATTTTGCAATTCATTAGGATATTTTTTTCCATTAACTTTAAAAGAATAATTTACAACATTACAATCATCAAAAAAAGCAGCATTACTATCTTGATTGTCTAGTTTATTTTTTTGAAAATAAACAACACCAAAAAATGGATGTTCATTATTTCGATAATTAGGTGATAAATCGCATCTTATATTTTTTCCAGTAAGATTTCTGATTTCAATACATTGCCATTTTTTAAAATCTAAAATAAACGGTTTCTTAATTAATTCATCAACTATTTGAATTTTTGTTATTTCATCATATTCTATTGTTCGCATTTGAACTTTTAATTCTAAAATATTAACTTTACCACGTTTTGCTTTAACATTTTTTGACTCTGCTGTAGCTTCAGTGTTTGTTTCTAGAATCAATGCATCATCATCAGTGTTTCTTGTAAAAATTATTTCAAATCTAGCATTGTAAATTTGTTTTATATCTTTCATTGACCCTAAACCTAAGTGTGATAAAGGAATGATGAGTTCGACACTTCCTCCTCCTTCAGATGTAGATTGAAATCCTGAATTTTGTGTAGGACCATTTCCATCAACAGCATAACTCATATAACCTTTTACTGTACTTAGTCTTCCAGTATTCTCACTTTCATCTATAATTTTATTATTTAATTTAATTGTAATTTTTTGAAACGAAAATGCTCCACTATTATCAGATAACATAACATTAGATTTTGCTGGATATTTAGTACCATCTTCTTGTACATATTCAAGTAATAAATAAAGTTTTGAATTTTTAACATTCAGAAATTTATCTTTACCATCTACTATAACTATTGTATTTCGGTTAGGTTTATTTAATTCTGTTGTGATTTGAGGTATATAACTTTCATATTGGCTATTTATTATATAATTATCATATTTATTTAAAATATTATCCATTTCTTATTTATATTACCAAATATATATTTTTTTTTAAATAAATGGATAAAGTAAAAGTAAAATTTTTTATTGAAGATGAAAATAAAAAAAAATCTTTATTTGAATTACCTTCACGTGTTTTAATTATAGGACCATCTGGTTGTGGTAAAACAACCTTGTTGTATAATCTGATTATAAATTATTGGATTCCTTATTTAAATCTATATATTTTTACAAAAAATATTGAGCAACCAGTCTATAAAAAAATAAAAAAAATATTTGATGATATACCTTCTATAAACACACATTTTTCTAATGATGAAATAATATCTGTAGATGATTGTGAACCAAATAGTTTAGTGATTTTTGATGATTTTCTAAAAGAAAAACAAGACATGATAATTGAATATTTTATAAGATCAAGATCAAAGAATATTAGTGTTATTTATTTAACACAAAGTTATACTTCAGTAGATATAAAAACAATAAGAAATAATTTGAATGTTTTAATTGTTTTTAATCAATCAAATTATTATATTGAAAAAATATGGTCCGATTTGATTAGTGAAGATGTAGCTTTAGAAATATTTAAAGAAATTAATAGAACTCATTGTAAAAAATATGATAAAAAAAGTAAAATAAAAACATATGGTTTCATAACAATAGACTTGATAAAAAATTTAATCTATGACAATAAAGGTAATGAGATTTTATATAACGATGAATGATTATGTTTTAATTTAATTTTGTATAATAAATGGATATCAAACAAATTCAAAAAGAATTAAAAAAAAAAATTAAAAAAAATGTTACATTTGAAGATCAAACACAAAACAATTCCAAGGTAGGAAATAATTTAAAAAACACATCAGATGTAAAGATTCAGACAATAATTAATAAGAAAAAAAAATTACAAAATAGGTTCAAAGATAAATTTTTTAAACCTAATGAAAAAGAGACTGTTATTATAAAAAAAGATGATGAAGATGAAGATAATATTAAAAAAGAAAAAAAACAACATAAATCTACAGATGTAAATAAAATAATTAATATTCAAAAAAATTTACAGGATAGATTTAGAAATACAGTTGTAAAACAAAAACATGTAATTGAAGAACAACAAAAAAAGTTTGGACCAATAATAAACGCATTAACAAATGTTAATACAACAATGAATGCAGTTAAAGATGTTGCTATTAAAACTGAAGGAGACATTCAAAAATTAAATAAACCCTATTATTATCAACCTAGAAATCCAGAATTAAAAAGATTAACAAGTTCAGAAGAGACTTTTGGAACTCCAAAATATTCTAGTCAAAAATCAACAAGTAATTCTCCATTACCTAAAAATGTTATAAACTTAGGTGCTATTTCGACAAGATATTTACCAACTGTAAAAGATACTAATTCTTTTGGAATATATTATAATAAAGAAGATGATATTCATATGATTGGAAAAGATAAAATAAATTTTGAAAATGATAATATAATTTTAAATGGAAAAACATATACAGGAACTCTAGGTTTGTGGAGATTATTAACTCATGTAGATACTACCAATCCGAAATTTTATACAGATGATGATTTTAATATTTATAAAAATATATTAATTGAAACTAATTCTATATATCAAAACAATGATCCTTCAACGAAAAGAGCTAAATCAAGTCGTGGTGAAAAATATAATGATATGATTAAAAACATTTGGAGAGAAATGAATGGAATTAAAACGAATGAAAATGATGAAGAAACTACGGATAATAAAAAGAAAGAAACTACTGATAATAATAAAAATAATAAAAAAATTAATAAAAAGAAAGAAAATAATGATGATAATGAAATTATGGAAAAGAAAGAAAATAATGAAATATTAGCTGAAGATAATCAAATAGGGGAGGGTTTAAAGAAATACACAGAAAATCGTATTGAATATCGTTATATTAGTAATGTAAACCAAGTGATAGATAATTTACAGTTTATTTCTGCAGAGGAAAGAGCTGGAAATAATAATTTTAAAAACGAAAAACTTGGTATTCTTCATTTGTTTAAAATAATTATGGAAAACCATATTGATACTCCTGAAGGTATTGAATATTTACTAAAATATGTAACTTGTTTACCAAATGATGTGAAAAATATATCAAAAGAAAAAATAATTAAACGTATACATTATATATCAATTGAAGAAAGTACAGGAAATAATATTTACCATGATGAAAAACTTGATATTCTTAATATTTGTATTAGAGAAATGGAAAAATTAATTGATATACCTATTATTGGTGCAGATTATTTATCATCATATGTTTCATGTTTACCAAAGAAAATTATTACAGGTTCAGGAATTGTTAATTTTCTTTTGAATTGTTCAAGTTTACCTCAAATACATTGGCCTGGTTATAATTATTTAGGACCGGGAACAAAGTTAGAAAAAAATAAAAAACCTATAAACAAATTAGATGAAGCTGCGAGAGAACATGATTATTTTTATAAAGATAATAAAGATACTAAAACAAGACATATTGATGATAAAATTTTAGAACAAAAAGCAATGGAAAGATTTTATGATCCTCATAGTTCTATAGGTGAAAAAACTGCAGCCAAATTTACAGCAAATGTAATGAATGTTAAAAGACAATTTGGAATGAATTTAATTTAATTTATTTTTTTTGTATTATAAAATGAATCTAAATTTAAATAAAAAACAATTTAATAAAATATTGGAAGCTCATAAAAATAATAAAGATGTATCAATTCTAATTGAAAATAATCAAATTGATAGTGGAAAACATAAATTTATTCTTGAGCCAGAACAAATAAGAAAATTAAAAAACGCTAAAAAAAATAATACCAGATCAAGATTAGAACTTAAACATGTTCAAATTAAAAAAGGTGGATTTTTACCAATAGCTATTCCTGTGATTGAAGGTTTAAGTGCTGCGGCTGCAGGTGCAAGTGCAGTTTATACAACAATAACTGATGCTAAACATAAAAAAAAATTGGAAGAAGAAACAATTCGACATAATAAAGAGATGAAAATAATTAGATCACAAGGTTCTGGCTTGAAAAAAAAAAAATATTGAAAAAAAAATTGAAAAAATGAATAAATTTGAAATAACAACATTTAGAAATAATATTGAAAAATTTGAAGGTATTTATACACGGTTTTGGATTAAACAAAATAATGTAAAAATTGATCCATTGAGTAATATAGATATAAATTATTTTGGAAATAAAATAAAAAATTATAGAGGGTGTTTTATGTTAAATGAATTACCTAAAACATCATGGGAAAATGAATGTGGAGTATTTAATTTAAATGATTCTACTCAAAATGGTTCTCATTGGGTTGCATGGAAAAAAATAAACAATACATTTAAAATATATTTTGATCCATTTGGTCATATAGTTGGCGAGCCACCAAAAGAACTTTTAAAATATTTAGGTAAAGATAATCTTTTTTGTACTGTTTCCCAATTTCAATACTATAATGATCCACCTATATGTGGTCATTTATGTTTAGAATTTATTGAAAATTATAAAAAATTTATTTAAATATCATAATTTTTTTTAATAGAAATATTTCTATTAAAAAATAACGAGTTAACGAGTCGTTTTTTTACGTTAACGAGTCGTTTTTTTACGTTAACGAGTCGTTGATGTACTCATATGTATGTTTTAATAATTCGATGTTAAAAAAAATATATTTATATTATAATGAAATTAAACTTTCACTAAACAAACTACGTAAATTAATACAAGAGGAATTACATGATTCGAATAATAATAATTAAAGTGTAATGACCTAGTTTTAATAATAATATGTAACTCGACTGATTATTTTTTAACATCCTGTTGTGGAATGTTATCAGCTGACTACTATACAATGTGAAGTATACAGTGTGATGTATACAGTGTGAAGTATACAGCGTGGTATAATTATACTAGTTTAATTTTATTTAAATAGTGTTACATAGTATACATTACATGCCTAAGCATTGTGGCGCGGTGGGTTAAGGCGTGTGTTTTGAGACTGAACATATTAGGTTCGAATCTGACTGCAGCAGATTTGTTCCTACTGTGTTTGTTCTCGTAGTAGGATTTGAAATTAGGTGGGGGGCATTATAAAGCCGGCAATTGTAGCGCTTCGGGCGATTGGTGATTTACATGCGAATGTAGGTTGTCACGTGGTGCGGCCTACGTTGTCACCTTGATTTGTATCTACCTCAGTCTTGTTCCAAGGCTGACGTATATAATGTCCACCTCTGACTTTAAATTCTACAAATAAATACCTGTCTAACCCACCACGTCACAGTGCTTAGGTAAAAAAAATATCTCTGTTGTACAGACAACCCCCAGATAGCAAAAAAAGATTTTATTGACATCAAAATATTATTTATTTGTTAATGATATGATTATATAATTATTAGGATTTCATCACATTCTGATTAAAATGATGATATTTTAATAATTATATATTGTTGTTTGGCCACTAGTCTGAGGATAGATGAATGATACAATTATATTGTTAATTTATGATTTTTTTTTAAATGTCATATGAACATTTTTTTGATACATTTTAAAAATGTTACCCTTCAACCATAAATTAACATCATTTATTTTAAATTAATTTGTTATTATAAAATAATCATTTTTATATTGTTATTTTTCTAACTATTATTTGATGATCCTTATCTTAAATTAATTTGATATTATTTTAGACATTTCTTAAGATTATTATTTTTTAATATAATTCTGATGGTAATTTTAAATTATAATTTATTTTAATATTAATAAATAGTTGATATTATTTTTGATCTTTATTATGGTTCAATATAGATATCAGTAAAAAATATATCAAATAATTGAATTGCTAGCCAGACCTACGAGTACTATAATATATTATATAACTAATAATATTTAATATTAATAATCATAATAGCTGAGGACTAGAGGAGCTGTAAGAAGTAATAAAAATATGAACATAATGACAAATATTATATATATTTATTGTATCCATGAAATTACAATATTAAATGTTAAAAAATATAATTAATAAAATTCAAATCATACAATTTGCTTTTAATAATAATAATTAATGAATTTAAAAAAAAAAAAATTGAAAAATCTTTAATGATTACTAATAGGTAGTTATGTCGACAAATATTATATATATTTATTGTATCCATGAAATTACAATATTAAATGTTAAAAAATATAATTAATAAAATTCAAATCATACAATTTGCTTTTAATAATAATAATTAATGAATTTAAAAAAAAAAAATTGAAAAATCTTACTGATTACTAATAGGTAGTTATGTCGACAAATATTATATATATTTATTGTATCCATGAAATTACAATATTAAATGTTAAAAAATATAATTAACAAAATTCAAATCATACAATTTGCTTTTAATAATAATAATTAACGAATTTTAAAAAAAAAAAATTGAAAAATCTTTAATGATTACTAATAGGTAGTTATGTCAACACTATACATATTATTGCTATTTATAATGATTAATGATACTGACTGATAATTCCTTTAGGTATGTTATCTTAACTTTCATTTTATACATTAAAAAATATTAAAATATATATAATATAAAAATATATATTTAATTTATGTATTAGCCGAAGCCGATGCATTATCTAATGGATCAGCTTCTTGATTTTGATTATTTTTGCGAGTAGAGTCTCTGAATTTGGCACCAGCTATAAATATTTTTAGAGGATTTTCAACATCTATAGCATCAAACTTGGTGAATTTTTTCATTTTTTTGATTGCCTCTGTTATCAAATAAAAATTTAATAAAATTATTTACAATAATATATTATAGCGAGTTCTTTATCTAATTAATAATCAACAGATAATATAATGTACGTAAAGAGATGTATATAGTAGTATTATATGAGTCTGTGATAAATTTATTATACCTATGATGATAAAAAACAAAATCATAATATAATATTATAACTAATCAAACTTACCAAATATAATAGAACATGTTGCTAGTGTGTAAAACACTTTTTTATTTCCTATTCCTTTATAGCTATATTCTTCTAGAAGTCTATCTTTGAAAATAATGCGCATAATTGCACGCACAGTGCTCGGTAATGTATTTCGGGAATACCGTTTAATTTCTTCAACCTCCAAAAAAATTTAAATTAAACATTTTAATATGTTTATGTAGTTAAAAATTAAAATAAATTACCATTTTAGCTCTAAACTCTTTATTTAAAAGCTTAATTTCAAACGTCTGCAAGTTTTCCTCGGTTTCAAGAGGCAAAAGATTATTGAATTCTGTTTGAAACGTATCGTCAAAATTTCTTTTACTTTGATCTTCTCTCTTGAAATCGTTGAACAGCATGCCCTCAATATTATTAACTTTATCAGCCACCAAATTCAGATCGTACTTAATATTGCAAACGGTTCGGTACATTTTTTGTAGATAATCTGAAATTTTATTAATATACTGATAATAATTTGACCTATTTGAATAGAAAATTCAAAATTAATATAAATAGTTACCTAGTACAGAATTATTAACTGAAGTATTTGTATCAGCTGATGACTCCTCTATAGATTGGTTCCATGTTACTTTGAATGGCGACGATGTTGTATGAACTATTTCTGAAGACTTATTGTGTCCAACCAATTTATTTGAAGATATGACTCTTGTATCTGGACCTAATGAAGAAAAATATACTTACAAGTTATGACTGTATGTATATATAATATATATGTGTGTGTGGATATAACTGTTGTGTGGGTGATCTAAAATTATTTTTATTTATCACAGATAATTATGTTTTTTTAAATGATATTATAGATATTTTCATGACAAATTACTCATCGTATTATAATGATCTTTGTAAACGCTATTATCTATTCAATACTTTAACTAGAACACAGTCTAAACTCTTCAGTCTTCTCTTTATTTAGAACTTATTTATTTTTAATTTTATTTCAGTAGATTTTCAATAATACCATAACTTACCAATATTTTTTAATTTCTTGACACCACTAAACACACTTGGACTCAGAGAACAATGGCGGTCAGGAATATCAAACGCCAAACGTTTTTTTACATTTAAAGATGTGACAGGACAAGAATTTGAAATATTAATCTCTTCTGCAGCAATGATTTCGGTTGAAGTTTCTACAAAATATTTCAACATTTAAAACCATTATATAATACAATGATATACGAATTATTATTAGTATAATATTAGTTCTACTTACCATGACTAATATTTTCTATGTGACGTGGACTATAATTCGGATCTGCATCACGATCATCAATTTCATCATCTAATAATAAATTATAAAACAAAAACAGATATTAAGTCATGCTTAAAGTGTTAGCAATAATTATAAGATTTACTTGAAAGATCACAAGATGCAGGACTCCATAACAAAGGATTTTCAGTTTTTTTACCTTTTAATATAATTTTTCTTTTTGTTTTATTGTTGGTACATGTATTTTCAAACTCATTTATTTGAGATGAAGACTCATTGGTGGACAAATCTGATGTGTATAAGGCCTTCATAGCTTTTTGTGAAGCAATACTATAACTTTCTATAAATAAATACTAATTTTAATAAAAATACATCTTGTAGTAATGCAGAATAGCATATTATTTCAATATAATACACATACCAATGTCTTTCCCTATTTTGCGTGCAGCATGAAAATTAAAATCTAACACATTAGGGTAAACTCTGTTTTGAATCATTTTTTTTACGTTCTTTTTTGGCCAAGCACATTTCTGGTTCTTAAACCAATAATTTGGTACAGCTTCCACTGTTTTTTCATCCACAAATTCTATTATTGACCACATATTTTAAAATATTTTACTGGAATAACAATAATAAAATAGTTAAAAATTGACAATAAGAAGAATATTAATTATATATATTATGTACCTATTTAATTTTATTTAACAACTGACAAAAAGTGACAATCACTATTGAAGCAAACTGATTTTTAAACAATTATCTTATTTTATTTTCAAAATTAATATAACACTGATGAAAAATAAATAATTGTTGGACTACATATATTATTATAATAAACATTGTTTATATCAAATTATAGTTTAAAAATAATACATATTATACTCCCTACAAGTTACAACTTAAAAAATATTATTTAATTATTTTAACTCTTTTATAATCCTAAGTATATAAAATTATTTTGTACATAAAATTTATAATTATATATTACTTACAAGAAGTATGTAGTAATGGTAAAGCTACAAATTGATCACCAGAAAGAAAAACTATCATTTTATTTTTAATCTCATTAATTGAGTAACAATAAAATTTGTTGCTTAATGTATTCACAGTATATATATCTAACTCAGAAGATACAATTGGTTTATCAAATAAAATATTGTTGTTTTGAAATTTTTTACAAATTAAATACACTGTGTCATTTTTTTCTTTAACAATATTGAAAACTTTAACCAAAATTTTATTGTGTGTTAGTAGGAAACAGTCGGCTTCTATATTTGTTTTAATTGTAAACTGTTTCATTTTTAATGTGGTGAACTGGGATCCTTGTATATTTTCTGTAAGTGGTCCATTTTTATGAGATCCAGAAAAATAGAAAGCTGCAGGTGTTTCATTTTGAAAATGGGGTTTTAACAAATTTATTTCATTACATCTCTTAACCACTTGGATAAGCGGCTTGTCTGGTTTTCTTATCAAATTTTTTAAAGTACTCATGTAGTTTTCAAAAGGAAACGTAGAGCAATTATCCAGTGGACCAAATTTAATATAATCATCGCAAATATGGCTTAATCCATGAACATTATGTGATATGAGATGACTTCCATACAGTATTTCAAATTGTTTAATAAAGTTATCCAATAATTTCCTTGCAATATTAATATAATGTCCATAGTCAGGGCTTAATAATATGATCATACCTAAACTTAAGTCAAAAAAGTTTTTCCAATGTTCCTTTGATATGATCGATTTGGTTGCAGAGGAACCCAAATACAATAAAAATGTCCTAAACTCAGTAGCTTTCCAATTTTTTATTAAAGCTAAGCTTCGAGGTTTTCTATTTATTTCACAAGGTATGTTTTTTCTTAAGCCTACTAGTGTTTTTGATATTTCTTCTATTTTCCAAGATGGATAACGAACAGTCAATGGACCTTTCATCCATAAATAAATAATTTTTCGAACAACTCCTAAGCAAACTAAATGTTGATAATCCATAGAAAAATCAGAAACAACATCAAAATATGGTACAGTAACTAAAATGGAAGTATTTCCAATATGATATTCTTCGTCAGATCGGGAAATATAATTTTGATGTGTTCTCTTAGAGGGTTGATTACCTGATGTGTGTGGAAAAGTTATCCGATTCAATAAATATTTACCTTCATGTTCACACCTTGAGCAAGAAGAGAAACCGGTGTGGCCTTTGGTTTGCAGTAAAAAAGACTTAGCCGGGGCATCACAACATAGAACATCTATTACAACTTTAAATTGTTTTCCATTTATCTTAATACCACTGTTATGTAATTCATTTATGTCGTCTACAAAATATTTTAAAAATGCATTGCTGTCATAAGGTTTTCTATTCCCACAATATATTCCTATTGGAAAGACATTATTACTATTTGGTCGAATATAGGCAAGTATTGGCCAAAATTCTTCTGCCGTTGATTTAAATAATGGTAGACCATCTACACCTGCTACTATTTTAATAACTGAAGTATCATTTTGAAAACTAGATGGAAAATGTTGTTGAATAGCATTAGCTAAACCAAAATGATAATAATTACCAGGTTCTACGATATGAAAATTTGAGGTGTCTAATGCTTGAGTTTGTAAGATTGTTCTAGAATCTTTAGGTAAGTATTCAAAACAGGTGTGTTGTCTCAAAACAACAAGTAAACTATTAAGAGCACTCTGTGTTATTTTACAATTGACAGCCCATTCAGCTAATAACGATACAAAAATGGATGTTTTACCATATTTATAATTATTTGATGTACAGTCATTATTGTGTTCATCTGATGAAGACTCGCTTTCACTATTACTATTAATACTAATTTCTGATAAATTATCTAAAGCTTCATTATTTAAATAATCTTGAAGAATTGATTCATTTGAACTTCTTTGTGGAGGTGTAAAATTAACATTTTCATCAGAAATATTAGAAGTAGATACAAATACATTCGAATTTGAGTTTACTCCTGGGACAAAATTGATTTTTGATGAATTGGATTGTGGCATAACATGATCAATCATGGGGTCTGAAATAAATGAAACTATATTTCTGAGTTCATCTTCAACTCTTCTTCTCTTAGTTCGGCTACTTAGATTCGACTGTTTTTTGTACGACATAATATACTATATAATAGGATTGGTATAAAATTTAATTTTATTAATTAGCTAGGTACCATTGTAATCAATATCATATAATTTAATAAAATAATTTAAATACTTAAGCTACTTATTATTATTACAATAAAAATCAAAAGTATGTTTTGATGTTTTTGTGTTTAAACTATACTATTATATATTTTCACTAATTTAAGGTAGACTAAATAGATGATAGTAAATATGAATAGTAAATCAACTTGATTAAGAATTCAAAATACACAATAATTTAAATTATATTCTTAAAAATGTTTGATGATACTTTAATTCCATCCCTTACATTTAATACATTTTATATTAGCGTTGATTTACTATGTAAATGTTGTAATTATATGATAAGCTGTTTAGTATATTTTCGATGCTACTTATGTGTGAGCATGTCACCAGACATAAATTGTACTATAACTAATAAATAAAGTGGGTAATTAACTTGATTAATTAGTTTATCAAAAAAACAAATCATTTTACAATTATTAGGTACATATACCTATATAGTTTTATATAGCGGGAGGATAATTTAAAATTTTATACCAATTATAGCAATCATAAATAAACAATTTTATTGTAATATAAAAACATACATACGATAGGTATAATATATAAGTCACTTAAATTATATATATTATAGTTCTGACTAAATAATATTAAATATATCATATATAGGTATGTAATATATATCCAAAGAACTAATATACTTAAAATTAACTCAGACCCAAGACATTTGGAATTTTAGTCAAAAGTGAAGAGTAGGATAAATAGTAGAAAGTATGTATATTTATTAGTAAAAATGAGTACACGGACCACACGACGTTTTGTTTTTACTTAATAATAATAATATGTATATTAATTATATTTTAATTTGTATGTTCTATCAGTACTTTAACTATATACTTATAATGATAATATTATAATATAATAATATCTGTGGAATGATGGTAGAAGCTGATATTATGTACATTTCGTTAATTTTTTAATTATCATTTAAATAGTTTAGAAATCGTATATTTCAAGTGGTGGAAAAATATGATATGTCTCTATTATGTGTGTAGCAACTGATATGACGTCATTATTTGAAAATATATTTTGGAAAGAAGTTTGTAAAATGTACATATCAGCTTCTGCCATCTTTCCACAGATATATTATACTTATAATTACTAGCTTAATTATGAATATTATGATAATTATATTTACTTACCGAATAGAGTGTAAAATGTGTCGTCAATACGTAAGCACGAGCGGAAAGGTAACAATAAGTAGTAACTTACTGTACGGAATACGGAGTGGCGAGTGCCGACAGCGGTTAAAATTACTTAAAAATCGATGTTCGCCACGGAATTATGAAGAGTAAGTCGTATATTGTATGGTGAACTGGTGGAGGGAGTACTGCCACTACTGCACTCCTCTCCCAAACGGCAAGTAATTTCGTGTATCAACATCGTTATCGTGTTGCGTCGATGTGCCAGTCGGAAAAACCCAGATAATTCAAAAATATCGTACGGAACGACGCGGCATAAATAATTATTAGATATAATAGATATAATAGATTACCGATGGGCGACGAGCGTGATTACTAATATATAGTATGATATATATAGTATAATATTATATAATAATATGACCATATTATTATGTCTGACCGCCGCCCGACGAAAACTGGTCGCCGCGCAGACGCGCAGTAATAATTTAATTTTGAACAGAGGTTGTCCAGTGGGAGAGGGTTCCTCAATATAATATGATTACTTGGCCGTAAATTCACAAATAGCAAAACAAAATAGAAAGAAGGCAAAATCAAAAACATATTTTGTTTGAAGTAGGTATTATAATATCTATAACAGTGGTTGTCAACCTTTTTGGGTCCACGGCTCCTTTTGATTTTGAAATAAAATATACGGCTCCCATACGAACATTTAAAATAAACAAATTTACATTACTTATAATAATTTTAATCTAACTTTATTTAATGATAAACATGTAATTAGGTATTAATAATAGGAAACATTTTTTTGAGATTTATTTTTTACATACAATTAAAAAATTAATACATTAATAATAATTTTAATTTTTAATGGGACGGCTGTGCTTGTTTTTGTTGCATTAAATCATCAAATCGTGGGGTAAATTTTGATAGTGCGATTCTCATTTCCTTTTCGGTATTTAGTTTTCCTCTGTATTTACTTTTGATAACTGCTAAGGCCGAAAAACCCGTTTCACATAAGTATGAAGAAGCAAATGGAATTAAAGTCCTGATAGCCTTATTGGCTACGATCGGATATTGCTTCTTCATAGCTATCCAAAATTCTGGTAAAGATAATGATACAAATTTGGATTTTGATACTGAATCTGAGTACAAGTCTATCAGTTGTTCTTGTTCAGTAATTGTTAATTCTGACGGTAGATCAGTAGTAAAAGGATCTTTAATCCAATTTCGTTGTTGATCGTCCTCGGGAAAATAATTTTGGAAGTGAACAATAAGTTGTGATAAGTGTTCCATGAATACTAATTTGATAGATTCTATCAAGTTTAAATTATTTTCATGAAGGAACATATACAATGTGGGAAAACAGTCATTTAAAGCACCTTCATCCATTTTATTCTTCCACAAGACTAATTTTCTTTTAAAAGAAGTAATTTTTTTAGTTAACTGCAAAATGTGGGTCTCATTACCTTGTAAAGATACATTTAATACATTGAGTTTTTCAAAAATATCACATAAGTATGATAATTTTATTAAAAAGACTTCATTTTCAAATTTTTCAAAATATTTTTTTTGTTCAAGAAGAAAACAATGTAGTTCTTTTCGAAGTTCAAATACTCTTTTCAACACGTTTTCTCGTGAAAGCCAACGGGAGTTGCAATAATACAAAAGTGAGGTATGCTCAGCTCCCATGTCTTCACACATTTTTTTAAAACACCGGGACTTTATAGGTCGAGTTTTGATGAAATTAACTATTTCAATAACAGACAGCAAGACTTCATTAAGACTTGGACTAATAATTTTTGAAGCGAGAGCTTCTCTGTGAATAATACAGTGCGTCCATACAGCGTTAGGGGCTTTTTTTTTAACGAGTGCTTGTAAACCATTATAACAACCTGCCATAGAGCGAGCTCCATCGGTGCAAACACCAAAACATCTGTCCCAAACAATGTTGTTTTCAATTATGAAAGAATCTAATATATTAAATAAATCTGCTGCTTTTGTTTCACCAACAATAGTTTTACAAAATAGTAAATCTTCATGAAACACGTCATTTACTACGAACCTTACATAACAAATAAGATGGGCATCATTATGGCTGTCAGTTGCTTCATCCAGTTGAATGGCGAAGTCATTTCCTATTAGTTTTCATTTTATTTGGAAGCATACTTTCTACAGCCATTACTTTCAAACAAACAACACACTGGGGATGTTCTACGTTTGCAACAACAGTGCTAGTAAATCCGAAATTCAAATAACTATCATCATATTTTCTGATTTTTTGTTTCTTTTCAATATTTGAAATTACTTCTGGATTATCACGTTTTCTACTAGAATTCAAAAACTTATCCATAGTTATAACTACTATTATTACAGAAAAAATACACAACAAATAACACAGAACAAAAAAAGATCGTAATAAATATCGGTCGATATACGTAGCCGTAGCGCATATAACACACTGAATACAAAACAGACAGGCGACAGCGGTGTGCGTTTTACAACTGATAGATTATATTAGAGGCAAATCATTAAGTACCTACCTAATTGTAAATAGTAATCGAAATATGCTATTACTCGATATCGCAAACACGGTTATCGACGGTTATCTCACACATGCAACATGTAATATGTATTGGTGCGCCGAAATTTTATTTTTAGTTTCTATTGCGAACGCGGCTCCCTTGATAATAACCGGCGACGCCCCTGGGAGCCGCGACGCACAGGTTGAAAACCCCTGATCTATAACATCGATGACAAAATAAATTGTCATGATTATGATATAACACCCGTAATATTACTATGCTATAATATATTATATTATGTGGCAATGTGGCATATAATATATGCTCTGTGTTTTACTAAAGGTATTATTGGTATTAAGCAATATAGAAATACGTATATTATATATATACAGTACTACAGTAGGTACTTACTGTACTGTTGTAGATATATTATAAACATCGTGGATCCTAGCCCTGTGTCGAACTGGTGACCGTGATAACGGTTAAATAACAATATTATATTGTAATATATTTAGGTATATTATTATCATTGGAGTAATAGCAGGTGCAGTGGTATACATATATATTATATACTGTGCTACCTTATAAATAAATAATATACATAATAACATAATATTAATATATAATAACACATAGTAGGTACATTGCAATTGCAATCGCATATAGGTATACATGTTAATATGTTATAATATATAATATTATTAATTATATTAATTATATAATAAGTACATATTATACTCCAATAACTAACATTAACCTACTCTCCACTAATATGTATATAATTTAGGTAATGGCTAAAGGGATAGGATCATAGATAATAAATAATATATCTATTATGTATGGTTTGGTTGTTAATGATCTTAAAAACTCAAAAAATGCAAATATACTACAAGGAACAAGGTACCTATGCTATTTAAAGTTTAGAGGACGCTTCACGTGCATTTGTTGTCTCCGCGTCTTACAAATGCATAACGCACTACACGCAATACTCGGCTATCGTTTGTCATGTGTCTGTCCAGAAAGGTTTCGAAACAGATGGACAGATTATGATGGAGTTTTCACAAGTATTGAAATATAATTGTATTATAATAAAATTATATTATATATAATAGAAAAACGAAAAACTATAAGATAATTATAATATTAGATATAGCTGGATCAATATTCTGGATATTATGCGTTGGTATAATAGTATTTATCCTGGGTAGAGAAAGGCTATTAGGAGTTAGGGCGTAATACCCATAAATACGCATCTAAATAAAATATCATCTTATTATTGCTATCTGCAGGGATATAATTCAGGTACAATTAAAAATCATATTTTATATTATAATTATTTTTGTTTTATAATATTAACATAAAAATTATTTGTTCAGAATAATATTTTATTATTTCAATTATTATATCATAATATTAATAAATTCAGAATATGATTTAGACATTTTATTTTTTATAGCAAAATAATCATTTTTTAAGAATTGTAGTTTATTATTTCAATTATGATATCATAATATTAATAATTTCAAAATATAATTTAGGTATTTCGGTTTTGATAATATATTAAACACATTTTCAGACTAAAATATTATTATTTCTGTTATAATATCATAATATTATAATATCCAAAATATATTTTAGATAATTCGTTTTTAATAACATAATGACAATTAATTCAGATTATCAATTTATCATTTCGTTTATGATGTCATATTATTCAATTTTTTATAATATTATGTTACAAAATAATTATTTGAAATTGTATTGATATTTATTTGATAATATTATTTTTATAATGAAGATATGATAATAATTAGATATTATCATTACGAAAATGCTATCTGGGCCAGTTAAAAAAATAAAAAATAAAAAAATAAAAAAAAGTGAGAGGTGGCCACCATTCTGGATGTCTGTACAACACAGATATTTTGCAAATTTTTTGCATTTTTTTATTAATAATGAGTTCGTATAATTATACAAAGTTAAATATTACAAGTCCTATATTTCATTTAATATTTTATAAAATCAAGGCGGATCAACACAGATATGTTTTATATGCATATCTACACTACATATTAAAAGTTTACCCCCCGCTTCATATTTTTAATTTAAGTATAACTCCGTTGCTATTTATGTTGGAATGTTTATTTTTACATCAAACATTTTTGTTTTTAATTCTTTATAAGTCCCCCTCATAGTATCATAGTGTTAAATCGTTTTCAAAGATTTTTGGATTTTAACGTTAAATATCAAATATTTTTTTAATAGAACAATTCTATTAAAAAATTTAATTAATTATATTATTATATTCTAAGCATTTTGTGATCGGAATCTGTACCTCCCATGCTAAGACAACATATTTTAATATTTCCGAAATTTTGAACAACACAAATATCATGGAGATATTTGAAAAAATAAGTACCGGTTGTATTTATTAAATCATTAGCTATTTTACAAATTTCAAGCCATGTTGGCGATTCTAGTATTTTAGAAGCATAAGGTTTTCCATTTCCAGAAATATTGTGTCCATGATCGACAATTAAAATATTTCCTTTAATTGGAATTTTATTTAGATTATATTTCATAATTTTAATTTTAATATTTTTATTATTAGTATTATAGTATTCATATTTACAAAACTTAACAAAGATTTCATTATTTAATATTGAGTTTTCTATTTCGTTTTGCATTTCATTTTTTCGTAATTTATTAAAATCATTGATAGTTGTTTCCATTATTTTATTATTTATTATATTTTTAATTTTTAAATTAATTTTTTCAATTTCTTTTTAATACATTTTTGCATTTAGATTTTTATTTTAAATAGAACAATTATATTAAAAAATATTTTAATTATTATTGTATTTAGATTTTCTGATCTTTTTGCACATTGTTTTCTTTGTGATCTTTTATTGATATAATATGAAGTGTCCCAGAACATACATATATATACTACTGTTATATAATTACATTCAATGCCTACTTCAATAGATAAATAAATAAGAGATAATTAAGAGATATTAAGAAATGAAGAATAGCCGCGTGACGTCATTGGGCCTTACTCGTCGGAATTGCCTATCTCATACGTGTAAAAGTTGCTCGCTTCACACAACGATTTACCCACCTAAAAATTTTATTTTTGAAATTTAATTTACGTAGCAATGTGTGATTTTATGTGTTAAAGACGACGCAAGTATCAGAATTTCAATAAAACGTTTAATTTTTCAAATATTAAAAATCTCAAGAGACATTTTTGTTAAACGCCGCGTCATGACACCCGGACACCGTTGTTCGCCGCGACGCTCGCGACGTATACGACGTATACCGGCGTACCCGTACCAATACACCACTGATTAACACATCATAGACATATACCTAGGTAATAAACTAATAAATATAATAAAATCCATCAAACCTTAAAAGTCCCGTCTAAAAACCAGCAATCACTCCGGGCCAATAATTCTAAATTTCTCCGAGTCGAGAACACAACGACTCTACCTTCATTGACGGAATCATCATCAAGTGAATCGTAAATTAAAAAATGTTCACCCGTAAGCGTCTTTTGATACCGATCGGGAAGAGTACCAAAGTCATTAAGTGTTTTTGGATTGGGCGGCAAATTTTTCCTTAGGTATGTGTAAAATACATAAAAATTTAATTGGATTCGTGGAAATTTGAAAAAAATAAATACATCCGGACTTTACGCATTGATTTTTTTAAATTATCACGGTTAGGTAGTTAGCTGAGAACCCCGTCAGATAAGCCAGCCATCTCTGTACGTAATATTTGAGCAGGTGGTAGTTGTGGTTGGTCCTCAGCTTTCCGCTTCAAAGAATATTTGATGATCTCTGCTTCACACTCTTCTTGGTTGGGAACATGGTCGTGATCGTCCAACGTTGATTCTCGTACAAAATAATTTTTATTTTCAAAAATATTGAACGCAGTAATAACTCTTGCTTTGCACTCTTTTTTACGTAACTTTTGACATTCCCAGTATGTTTTACCGTTGACTGGTAATTTAGAACGCACATAAATAAAACCTCCACAAATTAATTTTGTTTCACTCAAAATTTTAATTTCAGCCATGGTGATAGATTATAATAAAATTAAAATGATTTTGCTAAGTATATAATCTTATATTATTTACAATAAAATGCACTGGAAAGTATAACGACGGTCGATAGCACTCGAATAACGCGGCTTTACGATTACAACGATTACGTTTTACTTGTATACCATAGATAAAAGATACAAACGATAATAATAATAATAATATCGGTGTAAAATATAAATCAGCGACGGTAAAGTGCAATAATGGCAAACATGCGATTCTACATGTGCCCGTTTATCGCACGGAGAAAAAAAAGATTAGAAAAGATTAGAAAAGATTAGAATGTATAGCAACAGCTGTATTTTAGTTATAATGTATAGAAAATACATACCTAGTCATTACAGCTCACAGTTATAACAACATTTTTAAATTTTTAAAAATTTTTATTTCGGGAACAATAACCGTCGGGAAAAAGTCGTTCGGGAAAAAAGGTTTCGGGTTTTCGGATTTTCGGATAAAACGACATTCGGGAAAAAGTTCATTCGGGAATTTCGATTCGGGAAAAACGGCGGGTACCCAAATTGACACATAATACAATTATAGTATAAATGTATAATAGTATTAGTATAATAATTGATTATAAACACTATAGCAGGGGTCGGCAATAGGCGGCCCGCGGAAGGAAAAAATATGGACTGCCAAAAATTTTCTTAATTTTCCTATATATCCTATGCATCACTCCCCCCACCCCTCATAACAAAAATTAAACTAAAATTGAAATCGATTTCATGAGGCGCTGAGACAATAATAACGGTTAATCATTATCTGTGTTGTTGTTGAACATGCCGCAGTCACGGCTGCGGGCCGAGTCGCTTGCATTCGCGTGTGTGTGTGTGTGATTTCAGAGGCGATCTATTTTTATGATTTATTAGGAAATTACGATAGCGTTCATCGTATAAAGCTGTTTATAATAATAGTCACGATAACAGAACACCATACATTGAACCTACTTCTTGAAACACTTAATAATATTATTTAGTTAAATTTAATCGTTGCGTTGCGTTTGTCGTTCGTAGTCCGTCGCGTCCGTAGTGTTAAAACTTATTAATTTATAAATATTATTCGTGTGCAATCGAGTATGTTTTCCAAAAAACGTAAAGTTGACAATGAAAACAGAAAGTTCCTGGCTGAGTGGACCGAACAATATTTTTTTACACTTCCAGTAAGAGCTGGAGCCGTTCCAGTTTGTCTCATATGCAACAGTACAGTTGCTGTCGTTAAATGTGCTAATTTAAAGCGTCATTATGATACAATGCATAAAGATTTTGAAAAAAAATTTCCTCTTGACAGTGCAGCGCGTAAAGATAAGCTCCAAGCGTATCTCTTGTCTTATAAAAATAGTACGACTATGTTAGTAAAAAGTATGAGTGGGCAAGAAAAGTCAATAGAAGCAGCATTGCGTGTTTGCTGGACGTTAAATAAGCACCAAAAGCCATTTACAGACTCAGAAATTGTAAAAGAGTGTATGTTGGAAGTAGCCACTGCACTTTTTGAAGAGAAAAAGGACATAATTAATGCTATTCAAAATATTCCTCTATCAGCAAGAAGCAATACAAGAAGAACAGAACTATTGGCCGATGACAACAAAAATAATTTAATTCACATTTTACAGATGGCTCCTTGCTACGCTATTGCAATTGATGAGTCATGTGATATTGTTGATTCTGAGCAGATGTCAATTTTCGTGCGCTTTTTAGACGCTGAAAGTAAAGTGTTTAGAGATGAGTTGTTAGCATTATTGCCATTGAAATGCAAGACTCGTGGAGAAGATTTGTTTAAAACTTTTGACGACTTCATGACTAAATCAAATATTAGTTATGATAAAATTGTGTCTATTTCAACCGATGGCGCCCCAGCAATGATTGGTAAAGAAAAAGGATTTGTTAATAGAATCAAGGATAAGAATGCTGAAATACTTTCATATCAATGTATAATTCATCAAACATCCCTGTGTGGCAAACTTAGTACAACGCTGAAGGAAGTAATGGACACAATGATCAAGTTGATTAATTTTTTGATGTCCCGATCTGCTCTTCAGCACAGGCAGTTTAAAGATTTTTTATTTGAATGTGATTCAGTGTATTTGGATTTACTTCAACATAACAATATCCGTTGGTTAAGTAAAGGCAAAGTGATCGAACGTTTTTTGAGTATAAAAGAAGAAGTAATCACGTTTTTGGTAAACTTGGATTCACAAGAATCAAAGCAGTATCATAAATTCTTAGCAAACGAGAGCAATATGCTATCTGTGGCATTTTTAAAAGACATTCTTACATATTTAAATGTACTTAATATTGAGTTACAAGGGCATAACAAGTTAATTTGTGATCTGATATCAAGTGTATCTGCTTTCCGATGAAAACTTGAAATCTTTGAAGAAGATATAAAAAATCAAGATTTTATTCATTTTCCAACAATCCTTGAATATAAAAAGAATTCCGACATAGACTGCAGTATGTTTTTAAGTTTTTTGTTGGACCTTGGTGAAGAATTTGGTAAGAGATTCAAAGACTTTGCAGAAATTGGAAAACTGTCTCAATTTTTAAAAAATACGTTTGAAGTTTCTCCGACTGGAGAATGGATTGACGTTGCTACAAAATTATTCAGGCTTCCAAAATCTTCACTTCAAATGGAAATTATTGATTTGCAAGAAGATATCTCATTGCAAATGAATAAGACTTCGTCTACTGAAGATTTTTGGATAAAACATGTCTTGGATAAATACATGAACTGTAAAACCCTTGCCATAAAATTAGCTACTATGTTTGGCTCCACTTATGTATGTGAAACTTCGTTTTCAAAAATGACGTTTTTAAAAAACCGATACCGTTCAAGATTAACAGATCACCACCTTGAAAACACTTTACGCATCAGTTGTTCTCCAAGAGTACCAGATTTTAAAAAATTAGCCCAAGAAAAAAAATGTCATTTTTCTCATTTAATTTTGTTATTATTAGTATGAATGTATTATTACTTAATAAATAATTAAATATTAAATACTGTGTCTAAAAATGTGATTTTAATACAAAAATAAATACATTAATGAGAAAATTATGTTTAAGATTTTTTTGGCCCTCGAAATTTTTTTTTTTTAAATATCTGGCCCGCCATATAAATTAATTGCCGACCCCTGCACTATAGAGTATCGGCTATATTATATATATAGTACTAGCTAACTATATACTAGAAGGTATTTATAGTCAACGGTATTATTAATAATGAAATTCTCCAAACTTATAAACTGTAAACTAGATTAAAATAATATACTACATGCGGTCACAATATTTTCGTTGTATTTTCGCTGCGGCCTGCGAGTATTTTTAATTTTTATTAGCGTAATTCGTAATGACCCGGTGAAATTTTAGATAAGTCTCTGTGGCATCGAATCTAATCAAATTAATTTCAGTTGCCGTTTATATAAAAATTTTATTTATTTTATAAAAATAAAAAAAAGTATACTATAAAATAAATGATAACACCAATGTCCCATATATTAGGACTTTTTTTTAAAAAAAGTCGGGGGGTGTCCAGACATGGAGGACACCCCCCCCCCCCCCAAAAAATACGCCACTGGCGGCGGCGTTGGTCGTCTTGCACGGATATAACATCGTATATTTCGTTAGATTGTCCACCAACACGAGTAAATACTTGTTTTTTGCTGTCGTTGTTTCGAATGGCCCGAGGTGATCCAGGTGTATGGTCTGAAAAGGTCGTCTCCCAGGCGGTATTGGGTGCAGAAATCCAGGTTTTGGTCCTGCGGGCTTCTAGTTTGTGAGACAATCCACACACATGGCTATGTGTTGTTTTACATAGCGCTTCATTCCGGAGAACCAATAATCGTCGGTTATACGTGCAACGGTACGATCGACGGCAAAATGCCCACCGTAGTCGTGCGCTGCAATAACCACGCCCTTGCGCATGGATTTTGGCACAACGAGTAACGGCCGACCACGGTGGACCTTATATAACACTCCCTCGGTTACCTGGTAGCCAGTTGCCTCGTTGTTGTTCTGCGCAGGTTCTCCGTTCAGAAGATCGATTATCCGGCGCGTGCCTTCATCCGTGGCTTGAAGTAACCGTACAGCTTCATGTTTTGTCATGGTCAAGTACACTTCGACTCTGTTCGAAATTTCGACGTCAACCGAGTCATCTGGTTCCGCTCTATCGTATACCACACGGCTAAGGGCGTCGACGTGCGACATACGCGTCCCCGGTCGGTATTTAATTTCAAAGTCTAATTCCTGTACTATTTCGTACCATCGAGCAATCTGGGGTTTCGTTGTTTTGTGTATGTTTTAGTACACCAGAGCTTGGCAATCGGTAATGACCGTAAATCGTATCCCCAGCAAATAATGTCGTAGCCGGTTCAAGGACCAGATTATAGCGTAGAGCTCGAGTCGACTCGAGTGGTATTTCGATTCGGCCGACATAGCTCGCTTACTCACAGCGTAAATCATTCTCAGGTCGGTAGCACTCACACCTTGCAACAGTATCCCCGACAACGCTTTCGCGCTCGCGTCGGTATGCATTTCCGTAACTGCCGCGTTGGGATTATACATGGCGACGACTGGTTCTGTACACAGCTTGTCCTTCAGTGTGTCAAATGCCGTCTGTTGATCATCTTGCCAGCAGTAAGGCACGTCCTTTCCCGTAAGTTGGGTGAGTGGTTCTGCGATTTCGGCGTATTTTACGATAAATCGTCGGAAATATCCGGCGAGTCCTAGGAACCTCCTCACTTCGTGCGCGTCCCGGGGCCGTGGAAAATTGTCTAGCGCGTCGACCTTCCGTCCCGGTCGTATTTCTCCTTCAGTGATTCGGAATCTGAGGTAGTCTAAGATGCGCATACCGAATGAACACTTGGACGGCTTTAACGTGAGGTTAGCGTCCGCCAAGGCACTCAGAACCGATTCCAAGTCTTCCAGCATTTCGTTCCAAGTTCTCGATGGAATAATAATGTCGTCGAAATAGGTATGGACCTTACCAGCTTCCCTGAGGTCTTTAAACACGACAGACATCAATCTTTGGAAGGTCGCCGGGGCCCCTTTTAGCCCGAAAGGCATCCTCTCGAACCTGGCAGTTGTTTGTTCCGTTACGAACGCGGTTTTGTCCTTCGTTTTGTCCGAAAGCGGAATTTGTAGGAAACCATTGGACAAATCTAACGTCGTAAATATTCGTCCATTGGCCAGCTCACTTAGTTGTGAGTCGATGTCGGGCATTGGAAAAGGTTGTGTCACAGTTTGTTGATTTAATTTTCGATAGTCGACGCACAGTCTTCTTTCACCATTGGCCTTGTCGACCAACAAGACCGGACTGGCGTAAGGCGAGGCGGAATCAGAAACAATGCCTGCTTGTTTCCATTCTTCAAGTATTTCGGCTATCTTACGTCGGTCGGTCGGCGACGTTTTATAGGTTTTCATTCGGACGGGAACGCTATTGTCTGCTTCAACGATATCCATAGTAAGTAGATTCGTGCAGCCTAATTCTCTGATCGACTTCGCAAAGGCGTGGCGGTAACGGTTGAGAAGAGACAACAACATTTTTCGTCCGTCGGCGTCCACTCCAGGATCAATGTTCACTTCGTCGTTGAAGATCATCGCGGGACCACGGGGAATTGTTCGTTTTCGCACTCCACCGCCAACACTTGTGCGTCGCCACAACACGTTTCGTCGGTCAACACTGTACCCTCGAGATGACAGTTTGTTTCTATTACTAGTTCGTTCCCTTGTTTATAATACCCAACGTGGGGGAGCTCCAACCAGGTGCGTCCCACCAGGACATCCACGGGGATCGAGTTGTCGTCCACGATTTTCAAATCATGATTTTCGGCGGACACACCATCGATTGTCACGTTCACTTGTGCCTCGCCAACCGCACTGGTACTAGATTGGCTCACGCTGCCTACGGTGAGAAGCGGAATCATCCGAGGCAGTACTGTTAAGCCACACTTTGTCGCGGCGGATTGGCGTTCTAATACAGCTGAACAGCCGGTATCGATCAAACCTGAGAGCTGGACGTTGTTCAACGAGACGGAATTCTCAAATGGGTTCGATCGTATAACGACGTGTGCCGCATTGACCTGATACGCCTGTCCGGATTCACCATTATTGGACTTACCCACAGTTGGTGCGGGACAGCCACTTCGACGGTGTTGGTCCGAACCACACCCGGAACACTTCATCGGACGACGTGGACGCGGACAGTCACGCGATATGTGTCCCCTCCCACGACAATTGTAACAACTAATCGTCGACGTGGCTTCAGTGCCATCGGACGTCGTAGCGGAAGTTTTGTGACTCGTCGGGACATTCGTAGGCGCTACACTTGGTTTGTCGGCGTTACGCGGTACGGCGGCGATTACGTAAGTCGCGGCTTGTTTAGTCCGATTTGTCGTCGCGGACTGGAACAATTGTTGGCGCTTGACACGCAGCCTCTCCCAGTCACGTAGATCGGACAACAATTCGTCAGTGTCGGCTTGTCTCCTGATAGACACCCAATCTGCCTGATGTTGCGACCTAAGTCCTTCGAGGATATAGTCACGCGTTTCGGCGAAGCTCAGGCTTAATGAACGGCACAATCCGATTTTCACGTAATAATAGTCAATCGTGGGTTCGTCCAGTGCCTGAATCCGTGCTTCAAGATCCCTTCATAGATCTGCCTTACGCAGTGTACGCACGAACGTCCTCCGGAATCTCTGCACAAAATAGTCCCAATCTTCGAATACCTCTAGTAGGAACCAACTACGAGCGGCTTCGGTCACGTGCGAACGTACATACTGGAGTCGATACCTTAACGGCCACTGGTTCACCTGTGCCAACCCATCGACGGAGCTGATCCAGTCGTCAGCTTGAGCACTCGTCTCGTGACCGGTAAAAGTCCAAATTGACGTGCCGACATCTGGCAGAATGCGGTAGTCAACGGACGGTGTCATGTTCAATATCGGAACATTTGACGTCGTCGGGGCGGGCGTTGGCAGGTTCTACGTCGGCGGTTGATTGTTCGAAGTCGCCGATGCTTCCAGTAGGCGCAATTTCTCTCGCAATTCGGTCACTGTGTTGTACAAATCGAGATAGTCCGGAGCCTTAGGTTCCGACTGATCTTTGTTGACATCCATAATGTTTATGTTTTGATGATATGAAGATTTGATAACGATTATCCGATCATCGAACGACCACTGATACGGTGTGAAGGCGGTATTCCACTAACACCGTGTTCCGTGTTGAACGTGTAGACCGTGCGATATCCAATGATATGATTGGATAGTTAATTTCATAACCGTAATTTGGATACCATGATATTCCACGTTACCACTTGTTATCAAAAGTTGAATTATTTCAACTTCCCACCGTGTGGTTATTGTTGGTATAATAATAATATCTAATAAAAATTTTCGTTAATTTATTTATAATTTTATTACCTTATCTTGTTAATAATTGTTAATTAATGTTCATAATATTGTACAATTTATTATTGTAGTAAAGTTAAAATATTTGTTGTATTATGATATTATAATTTATATTAAATATTTATCATGGTTGTCGTTGTAAGTAGTTATTGAAAAGTATTTTTATAATTTTTTAAAAAAATCAAAATGTTTACATTTTTATAATATTTATTTGCTTTAAAAAGGAAAAAATATGTGTTGCTTGCAAAAACTTCATTCCGAATTCGGTTAAAAGCCATACATGTCAACGAAGTAAGTATTTACTTATATATTATCAATAATAATTATAAAATACAAGTATACAAATAAAGTGTCCATAATATGGTATACTGTATTGATACTTGGTAGTGTATAGTCAGTCCTGTAAAGAATACTTTTAAAAAGTACTTGAGTAAATACTCAAATACATTTTTTTTTAAGTTTTTAAGATACTACTTAAATACTTTAATTGTATAGTATTTCAAATACTAATCAAATACTTTGAAAAAGTATTTGGAATACTTTTCAAATAGGTACTTTTAAAGTGCGTTTCTAGTTATTGTAATATAGACACATAGGTAGTATGTGTATAATCATTTTATTTAATATTTATTAAATAAATGTTTATTACATTTTAATAACATAATGTATTCATAATTTTCATCGCTCATACATTTCAGAAACCTTCGGGCTTCGGTGAAAACAGAAATACAGAATAATAAATAAAACTATTATTCTATTATTGTAGTTGACAATAATATTTTTCCAACCAATTAATTCGAATAAAAATAAAATGTTCGAAATAATAAACCAAAGTATTCAATACCAAAAAGTATTTAAAATACCATTCAAAATACTTCATGCTGGAAGTATTTAAAAAGTTATTCAATACTTAAAAAAGTATTTGAATAGTTTTACTCAAATACTTTACAGGACTGTGTATAGTATACAACAGTACCAAACATTACATGCCCAGATTCATATACCTACCTAATAATATAATATAATAAATATTCTTAGCTGTAAACTTTAAGTGTATTTATTTTGTTATTATTATTTGAATCTGTTTATTTAATATGTTATGAAATATGGACTATGGCACTATGCATTAATTCAACTATAAATAATATTTTTTAAATGCATTTTTTAAGATGTCCAATCAAATTCCTTTGAATGTAATATACTTAGAATAATTTATACTGAAATAGAACAAGTTGGAATAAATGATACTGAAGAATGTGAAAATACTGTGTTAACTCAAAGTATAATATTTTCAAATAAGTTTAAAATTTAAAACAATTAATAATGTCTGTATAATTATTTTGTTTAAGAATCAATTGATGGTCTTATAAGTACTCAGCATGCACAAGATTTTACTTTTGAACAGGTGTTGATATCATGTTTACAAGATCGTCGCCCATTATGGGATTACAAGATGCCTGTAAATCAAAGATCTAAAGGAATAAAAAATAAACTATGGTCTGAAATTCATAAAGAATTGAACTGAAATTATTTTATATATTATAATCAAAAGTCATAAGTTATAGTTTCTGTTAATAATTTAGACAAATATGATATAAAAACATTAGAAAATAAATGGAAATATTTAAAAGAAGAATATACAAGGCGAAAAAATTCTAAAAAAGTGGTTCTGGTTCATCAAAAGAGTGGCATCATATGAGACAACTGCGATTTCTTGATGATATTGTTACCTATAAACCTTTAGTATTAAATCAAAAGTTTTTCTAGTCGATGTGTATAATATTTGTTATTAATACTATTTATTTATTACCACCATTGGCAGAAACAATTAAGTAAAGTAATATTCTTCAAAACTTTTTTAATAGTTTTTATTGTCTTAGTGATCATATTTGTATACTTATATTGTTAAATGTTATATATTTTCTAGGAAGCTCTCAAGATAATATTGCAATATTATTAAATGAATTAAAATCTACTAGACCAAAAACTCCACCACCACCCCCAGCCACAACAAGTGATGACAAATTTTGTGATTATTTATGCAGTATTATGGAACATCTTCCAAAAGCTAAGAAACTTAAATTACAGGCAAAATTTATAAATGATGTTTTAAATGAATCTGAAATATAATTCAATTTTATTACCTAATCATATTATTTATGCTAGTAGTTGCGATTTTGTTGAAAACTAATAGCACCAGGTCCATTAAAATGATTTTTTAGTTTCTCTCTAACTATTTTTGCTTCTGCACTATAGGAGTTTGAACCTATAGGAGTTAATGCTTTGGTTATGTCATTTTTCCATTGTCCTCTTATAAGTCTTCCATTTTCGTATCTATCAACTAATGAAACTGGTCAGTACTGAGATTCGCCTAAAAAACGAACAATTATTTACCGTCGAATAGGTTTCTTAAATTAGTTTAAAGTAAATATTCTTATTAAGATGAACAATTTTAAATAATGTTTATATTTTCTAATTACAAATTTTAATAAAACATTAGTACCTGTGTTTTTTTCAGATATTCTAACAAAATTGTGTAAGACAACTGCAGCTTTGGTTATTGCTATAACAGTTTTCTCACTTCCTAGTATAGGTGATCGAAATACCCTCCATTTGCTAGCCAAAGGCATTTTCGATTGTACGCCTAGCACGGCTAAGTCTAATAATTAAATTGATTTCTTTATTTATTTAAATTTAACATCTTTATTATGAATACTTTTTAGTTGTTACCTATAGTTAAAAATAGTTTGATCTTCAGGTAAATTTCCTTTTGATCTACCTGGATATGGTCTCATAACATTTGTTAGTAGAGAAAATGCTTTATCAGCAATAACACAATATGGTATGGGACCATTTTCATCATCAATTTCAATAGCATTGGGATAATCAATCGTTTTATTAATTATTTGTTTACCCCAACTACAATTTCTAAAAACACCGACATCACTACATCTCCCTGGAGCTCCTATATCGACTCGACTAATGTGAAGCAATATGATGCATCACAAACAGCTAAAAGTATAATACTATGAGTCCCTTTGTAGTTGTAGTTAGTAGATCCACTGTTTGCAAATGCCTATTAAATTAATTACTATTGTTAAATAAATAAACCAGTTAAGTGTACTTTTAAAATATATATTTTTAGAATGAACCTGATGAACAACATGTTTGCCATCAATATTTCCAACACAATTTGGAAAATTCCACTTCATATTAAATTCATTGGCTATAGATATCCAATTTTTAGTTTGTGGTTTCATTAGTACCTACAAATAATGAAGTCAATATGTTTAAAATTTAAACTAATTTACTTGATTATAGACACATGTAAATATTTTAAAAATAATTCCAAGTAACTACTTTATTGCATAACATATCCCATAAAGGTGTACAGCATTGTCTAATAAGTTTTGAAACTGTAGGTTGTGCTATTCTAAAGGCATAACCTATATCCATCATACTGTCACCAGAGGCCAAATATCTACAAGATAAAACAATGTGCCTGTTTCTATCAAATTAAACTTTAATAATTTTCTTAAAAAGTACCTCCATTTGAATAGGTACGTTTTCAATATGAGTAATTTACCTAAGAGTACATGTTAAAAGTTCACCAACTGATAATATGTCAGGCCGAGATGGTACACGCTGTATACTGGGACCAATCAGTTGAACCAAGTGTTCAAAACATATTGAACTCATTCTAAGAAAATTATAATACATAACAGAATATGATAGTTGAAACTCTGCTAATAAACAGTGGTAATGTCAATGAGTTTCTCTTTCCTTAAATATTGGACGTACTTGCCACCTTTTTGTTTTTCTACTATAGAACAAATAATAAAACAATTTAGGACACAATATTAATGTAACTACTCTAAAGAACCAAACCTATGATAATTAATAGACTAGTCTAGGATAAAAAGTATTTGGAATAAATACTCATGAGTCATGAAGAATTGAAAAAAATGTGGGTATTCGACACTGTTGGGAAAGTTCCTTTTAAAAAGGAACTCGTTCCCGTTCCTCGTTCCTACTGTAAGAAAGGAACTCGTTCCCGTTCCTCTTTCCTGTCCCGAAATAAGATCGCGTTCCCGTTCCTTTTTAAAAAGGAACGCGTTCCCGTTCCTTCATGTTCCTTTTTTTACAATTTGAGTGGTGGTCAATGGTGTATTTTGCGAACAATTTTTAAGTCAGAAATAATCGAACCGAGAGAGTTAACCGATTATTTCTGACTTAAAAATTTTTCGCAAAAAACACCATTGACCACCACTGAAATCGGTTAACTCACTCCTTTCTAGGAGCACCGATTTTTAACAAAAATGATTTGTCTTAGATTTTTTTTGTTATAATTCAAAAGTTGTATAGCGTAGACTTGAAACTTTATATATATACATTCATATTGCATAATTGCATAATATTATACATTTATATTACTATAGTAGTATAGTATACAGTGTATAGTGTGTACTATACACGATACACCACACATAGAGACATGCTATAGGTTATAGGCTTATAGCCCATAGGAGTATAGGACATAGTATGATACAACAATCTGTTTTTTTTTTTAATTCAATTTATTTGAAAAAATATTTTTATACTGACATTTTGTTTTGTTTGAGAAGAACTAATTTGGCGCGCGGAACCGGAAACGACCCGGAACACGACACGTAGTCGACCGACGGCGTCGCGGCTCAGTTTTGGCGCGGAAACACACTATATGCGCTTCATAAAATATACTGTGGCACTCAACGTGTTAAAATTTTTTCATTATTTGAGGAACGGAAATTTTCGTTCAAGTTCCTTCAAAATAGGAACTCGTTCCCGTTCCTCGTTCCTATATTTTAAATGGAACGCGTTCCGAGCTTCGTTCCTATAAAAGGAACGCGTTCCTTCCCAACACTGGTATTCGAATACTTTATTAAATTAGTATAATAGGATTTAAAAGTAAGAGACTCTCAAGCATCCATTAAATATATATGTTACAAGTACTATAGCTTTTTTGGAGAGACGTCTTAACTACTTCAGTACTTCAGCAGTAATTAGGTTGTAACGAACCCAATAATACACATGATAATATATTATTGTGATCGTTTCGCCTTCGGCTATATTTGGCAACATAAAAACTAGATGAACAATAACATATAGAAAGTTGGCCAAATAAATCAAAGTCATATATCCTTTAGAAAACCTATGGGAATATAATGAGAGGGCAATGTGATATCGAAACCGCATTTCAATTGATTCTACAACTTCAATTAAATCATAAATGTATGAATATAATATTTAGATATTGTTCTGAAATATACATATACAAAGTATCTGATTAGTGACGGATGGCGTATAACATATATTGCAAACACGATAACAGGACACAATCCTTGAATGACCATGCGTGGGAATGTATTGATGATTAATTAAACAACGTCCTGTGAAATCCGCAGATATGTCGATAGACTAGGGGGAAGTGGGAGAGCAGGGAGCCCTATAAAACCATACCCGGAACGGCCTGTAGATTAGACGTGTAACACCACAGCACAGGCAAACACCTTCACGAATGACAACGCAACAACTTGTCAAATTGTACTTAGAGTATTTTCAATAAACAACTAACTTCTCAACCAGTCTAAATTATTTATCAACTCTACCTGAAGAAATCCTCTAAAATCGGTCTTGCTACCTGCAACTTTATGAACTAAGCAGTTAACTCAATTGCTAGATCATAACACTGGCACAGTCGAGTACGGAACTTCCAAGGAATTGAGGCGAGTCGAGCAGTCATAGCAGCGGAAATCAGCGGAAGAAGCGCAGCAGTGACGCGGAACTCGATTCAAATCAACGACATGGAGGCAACTTTCAAAGTCACAGTCGAGGACCGTACACCCTTGACGACTCCGGGAAGTGCGAACAAAATTGAAGACAGGAAAGCAGACAAGAAGGAAAAAAAATGAACAGAGCAGTAGGTGCAGGGATAATGTGAGTTATTAATTAAGTTATAAAAATAATTTGTAATATAATTCTTCGATTCTATTCGCAAATTTCGCTACCTACGCTTTCCCCTTCTGCCATACGTGCTGTATTTAAACCTATTGATAAAGCCCTTTCCGAAATTTTATGCTCGAATGCCCATTGTAAAATTGATTTTATTGCTTCCCAAGAATCTAACGTGCGATACTTAGTTACTTCCAAAGCATTTCCCGCTAATTTAGAAGTTATAATTTTTAATAATAGTTGTTTGTCTATCTCCGCAATATCGTTGAGTGCTATCTCGCATGTATTTATAAATTCTGCTACGTCATTTTTACCCGTGCAAATTGGAATCATAGAAACTGCTTTATCTAAATCCATCTTATATTTTATGTTTGCTACTTTTTTCCTAGTTAATTTGTTCTAATTGAACGTGTTTTACACCTGGATCAGATCTAGAACCTGATCTACCCGATAATTTTTGTTTTACACTTTTCTGTGGGGTAAGTACCTCACCTAACTCTTCTGTTTGACTTAAAGTCCTAAAATAATTTTTGTAGCTTGGGTACACGTCTCACGTTGGTTTTTTTTAAGGAAGCCACCGGTAAAATTTTAGTTTTGATTTTGGTGAAGGTGCGTATAATAAGTTGTTGTATTATATATTAAAGGGAAAAAAGGTGGATAAGTGGATGTCGCTCTGCTGTACAGTAGGTTACAAGTGGGTCACTGTAATGGATGGTGTTAAATTTTAATTCAATGATATAATATCATTGTATAAGAAAAACGATTCTGAGCGAAAACGGTCAGTCACCCTATGATATTACCAAGTATATTTGATGATATTATTGTGAATAAAGTAATTTATATATAACCTATTAACGTGGAGCCTTGTTTTAAATTTTCAATCCTTAGCCATAAAAGTTAAACATTTTATAAATTTTTAACCACAAAATAATTAATAAATTATAAATTTGATAAATGTTGTCAAAATTTGAACTTTAAATGCTTATAAAAAAAAATTGTGCATATGTATTTTTAATATTTTTCAACTGCTATTAAAACGATATATCAGGAGTCTAATATTAAATTTTCACGCTTTTTTACCCAACAAATAAAAATTTATTGATATTTATAGAAAAAAAAACTAAAAAAATTGAAAACTGACAATGTCCGTAAACAGCTCAAAAAGAGTCAAAATATTTTCAACATTTTATGGTGTATATAAAATGCTAATATAAACATTCAGTGAAATTTTCAAGTATCTACAGTCATTCGTTTTTTAATTACAATAAAATAAGAAAATTGTTACATGAGAAATCGAGTAAATATCAAATGTTGTAAAAATAAAAATTTCAGACGCTCATAAAAATTTAATTTAAGTTTCTTCTAGACATTTTTTTTTTGATAAAGGTAGACAAACTTATGAGTAATCTTATATTACATTTTCAAATCTTAGATTTAAAAAGAAAAATTTTTATGAATTCTCATCAAAATAATTTGCTATTTTTCGTGATTTTTCCGTATTTTGTCAAAATTTGAACTTTAAATGCTTATAATTAAAAACTGTGACTAAGGATTTTTAATTTTTTTCATCTGCCTTTGAAACAATAAACTAGGAGCCTTCTATTAAATTTTCAAGCTTTTTTACTCAACAGATAAAATTTTATTGATATTTATAGAAAAAAAATTTAAAAAAACTGAAAACTGACAATGTCCGTAAACAGTTCAAAAAAAGTCAAATTATTTTCAAAATTGTATTGTGTATAGAAAATGCAAATATAAACAACCAGTGAAAATTTCATGCATCTACGGTCATTTGTTTTAGAGTTACACCAATAACCAAAATCGATTTTGTTAAAAATCGATTTTGCGTAAAAATTCCCGTTTTTCCTTAATTAGAAAAATTATTGTTTTTCACATCGCTTTTGAAAACTACTGGGAAATTAAAATTTTGACCTCCCCAATGCACCAACGATATTCACTTTCCCATCGAACAAGATACTGAAGTCGAAAATCGAAGCATTATTTCGACTACTTATCGTGTACACAGACACAAAAATAAAAAAAAAAATAAAAAAAAAAACACACATCATTGTAAAATCAATACATTCATCGTTTCACTCAGAATCTAAAATATAAGTTGTTGAAAAAGAAATATATATATAATTGTGGTAAAATAGACAGCAGTAGACTGATCTGTGTTGAAATAAATAGTTGAATTAAATAGAAATCAACAAATGAAATAGTAAGGGAATACTATAGTTAATTGAAAAAGTAATAGAAAAAATATAGAATTTTATAGAGAAAATATATATATGAATGCACGCGTAGCAGTTGAATAAATGTAATAAGTTGATGAATAATTTTTATTAGAAAAAAGAAAGGGATTATTGAAATACAATTTTGAAGTGAATTAATTGTTAGTCAATTGTTGAATAATTGATGATTTTTGGAAATATTGGTACCTATTGAATAATTAAATGATTAAATGTTTTGTGAATAATATAGAAGAATATTGAAGTTGAAATATTGAGATAAAGTATATAAATAGTTTTTGTTTTTGAAGTATAAAGAAGTTTTTTTTTTGAATAAACTGAAATAAAGTTAATTTTGTGTCTTAAAGGCAGTATATGACCTTATATATAGGTGTATTGAATTGAAGTATTTAATGTTGAAAAATTGTAGACAAAGAAAATTAGATTGAAAGAAATCAATTGGGAAAAATATTACAAGTGGAAGTAATAGGAAAGCTAGCATAGAATAAGTGTAGTAATAGAATATAGCAGTAATATTTCGATAAATAGGTAGTTAAATTGGTAACAAGTAATAGAATAATTAGATTTTAATTGTAAGAATTAATAAGAAATTAGATAGTGGTTATAAAATGTTTATTAAATTGGAGTAGCTACCCAATATTAATGATATTATAATATCCAAAACTTGTTATATATCGTAGGGAGAGCGATAGAAATTACAAAACGACAGAGTTACGTAAAAATACGAGCATTCTCTGTGTGTGAGTGTGTGTATACACTACACAATACGACGAAGCGTACGTAAATACATACGTACGCATATGATATATAGAATAAATGTCGAGTTAAATAAATTAAATATTCTCAAATGATATTGGTAATTATTGAATATATATGAATAAAGAATCGGGTAATTCAGATATTGAAAGTAGTTCTTCGGATGAATCGATACCAGTATGTACGATTTTCCCTTACCAGAACGTGGGTATGGGCCCATGAGATCGACACTGATAACTTCCCATGGTTCACGGGGGGTTCTTGGTTGCATTGGGTCGTTTGGACGTGAGTTTAGTGGTTTCGTGCACGCACATACGTGGCACGCACCGACATATAACCTGACGTCGTTTTTTCGACCTTTCCAATAGTACCGTTGTCGAACCGCCCGGTACGTCTCTTTCCAACCCGGGTGGTTGGATAAGACGTGATCGTGACACCTCCAAATTGCATGTTGTGCTTTGGTTTTTGGTATCACGACGGGTGTGTGGGAGCCTACGTTTACGCGTAAGAGACCTTCGGAAAAAACGTATGCGTTTGTTCCCGATTTTGTGCTCCTAGTGTTCCGCGCTGGCCCGTCGACTACTTCGCGGATTGTGGCGTCTTCGGACTGCCACTTTTCGAGAGTCGTCGCGGTGAGTGGTGTGTCGTCACTAACGTGGTTATCGAACATGGAAAATATTCGGTCAGATTCGAGGTCAACACTGGTTGTCGGCGCTGTGGGCGCCCCTATCAATTTTTCCTCAAGTCGATCTTCGTCTACAGGTGTGCCCGGTGCCGGGTCACGAGATAACAAATCTGGTGCTTCGTTTTGTATTCCCGGGACGTGTACCGTACTAAAATCTAAATTAGCTAGTTGTAGTGACCAACGTGTTAATTTTGAATTTTTGTCTTTAGCCCTGTGTAACCATGTTAGTGCCGAGTTGTCGGTTAGGAGTTCGAAACGTCGGGTTTCTAGGTATGGACGGAATTTTTCTGTCGCCCAGATTATCGCTAGGCACTCGCGTTCGACCGCGGCGTACCTTGTTTGTGTTTCGCTAAACTTTTTGCTTGCGTAGGACACTATGCGTCTTTCCTCCGGTCTGTCACCCCGTTGGAAAAGTACCGCACCGGCTCCTATTTCGCTTGCATCTGTTTGCAGACAAAACGGTTTGCTATAATCGGGTGGCGACAATTTTGGTGTTGTGACTATCGCGTTTTTTATTGTTTCGAACGCGCGGTGTTCTACCTCTGTCCATTTCCACCGTACTCCCTGTTTTAATAAATTAGTGAGAGGTGCTATGGTATCCGCGTAATTATCTACGAACTGGTTGTACCAGTTGCACACGCCAAAAAATGTACGTACGTCCCTAACCTTTTTGGGAACCGGAAAATTGTCAATGCATACGAACTTTTCCGGTTGTTTTTGTATGCCCTCCGAGTCTACGATGTGCCCTAAAAATGAAATTTCGCGAAGGCCGATTTTACATTTTTTTGTGTTGCACGTTAGTCCAAACCTCTTGAGCCGCTCGAGAACCTTGTCTAAGTGGGCCTGGTGTTCGTACTCGTCCCTTGAAAATATTACAATATCATCCAGGTAAACTTGTACGAAATCATCCTGGTACCCCCTCATGACCTCGTTCATGAGTCTCACGAAAGTCATTGGACTATTCTTTAGACCGAAAGGGAGGACTCTGAACTGAAATAGACCTCTACGTGTTCGGAATGCCGTGTATTTTCGTGCATTTTCGTGTAGCGGCACTTGCCAGTACCCCGACTTAAGGTCAAAAATGCTGAAAATTTTCGCGCCCCACATTTGCCTAATCATTTTTTTGAGATCTGGCATAGGATACGCGTCGGATTCCGTAACGTCGTTAAGCCTCCTGTAGTCGACACAGAGACGAAAAGTTCCGTCTTTTTTCTTTGCCATTACTACTGGTGCGGCCCATGGTGAGGTGCTTGGTTCTACGAGCCCCTGTAGTTCCATATCGCGTACCATATCGTCGATAGCAGTTTGCTTCTGCTGCGGATATGGGTATGGTTTGAGCGCGATTGGGGACGGGTCTTTTAGCAGAATTTCGTGTTCAATTAATTTGGTACGTCCTACTTTTTCGCTGAATACTACCGCGTATTTATTTAAAATCTTGATTAGTTTCGCGCCTGTTTCGGGGTCGTTTCCGAATTCTAATTGTGACAGGTCTGGACGAGTGACGGGTGGCTGAGATTTCCCTTTCCAACATGTCGACGTACGAATTTGCTTACCCATGTGAATTGTGCACGCGGCGTAATCCCAAGAGACTTCATTGTTAACAAGGAAGTCGTGTCCTAGTAACGCGTCGCAATACAAATTGTCTAGGATGGTCGCTTCGAATTTTATATCGAGTGCACCTATCCTAGCTTCGAATGTGGAGGTGCCACTGGTTGTTGCAGTGCGACCGTCCGCCATCCGGACTGTGTTTGTTGGTCCGTGGGTGGGTGTTTTGCCGTATTTACGGGCTACTGTCGGGTTTACGTACGATTTTTGTGCCTGCGAATCTAATAGGGCTGTTACGAAACCTGACGGAAATTCGAGTTCGACCGCGGGGGTAGGAATTTTGTCTTGGCATGTTCGCGTACCGTTATTAGTCGTATTGCAATTGGTCGAGCGGGACAACTGGTTCTGAACCGCGATGGAGACTGTCTGGTCGTTGGTGTTAACCGCCATGACCATACTGTCAACATCGGTTGCCTCGTTGCTCGCCTGTTGCCTTACGTGCGCAGACTGACCTAATGCGGGGATAAGCGCGGTGTGTGTGCTTGTGTCCCCGTCACCCGTGTCTCTGTTGCCTTTGTCCCTACACCTGTGGCTGCCCCATGAGCCGGTTGTTGCTGAGCACACGTGTCACCGGTGAGGTGAGTGTGTTCAATGGTGGGGTGGTGTAGGTTGGGGGTCTGTGAACGGGTGCCGAGTGGTGTTTGGACGGAAAAAATGTTCGTAGTTGGTTGTTCTGTGTGTTGAATTACCGAACTACGCACTTTTCGATTACGCTTATTTTTTCCGTGTGTACTACCGAGAGTGGGTGGTGATGAGTGGGGGGGGGTAGTGATGAGTCGATGAGGGGGACTAGTCCTCGTCGACTCCCCCGCCGTTTCCCGACGTGGTCGGTCTGTTTGGACATTTACTGTTCCAATGGAGTTCCCCACAATATCTGCACGGCCCCGGTGGTGTATTATCAGTTGCTTTCGCAAAAAATTTTTTTTTGACCGGGGGGGCTGTTTGTGGGGTTTCCACCCCTTTCTTAGTTTTAGGGGCCCATTGTTGTGGGGGCGGGTTGGTGTTGTCCGTTACCGGGTCCAAAACGCCTGCGATGCGTCGCAGCTCGCTGAACGTCAATGGCCGGTGTAGACGTATGTGTGTACGGAAAGTGTCACGCGTTAGTCCGGCGATAATACCTACCAACTCCGATTCGGATAGGCCGGTATTTACGCGGCGCGCCAGCTGGTTTTTAATCAGCACAAATTCCGTTAACGACTGTCTGGGCGTTTGACGTGTTGACACGATGTCGGCGCGCAATCGAGACTGAATTTCGGCGTTATTGAAATTTTCATAAAATTCCTCCCTAAATTCTGTCCAGGATAGGTCGAGTGCCCTGATAGAATTGTACCATGTACTCGCCGTTCCTTTTAATTGCGGCTCGACCGCCCTGCACCAACCCGATGGGTGTATACGAGCTTGCGTCAAAATCGACTCGGTATTGTCTATAAACCGTACGGGGTCCTCGGCCCTAGTTCCTGCGAACTCGGGTAACGAGACTCTTGCTGTACGCAAGTCCTCGTACGGTATTAGTACCGAACGTTCATGTACGCGTGCTTCGTATGACGCGTGTTGTGACGCGCGTGTGGTGTGACCCGTATAGTCGTGTTGACTTTCGCGCGTGAAGAACGGTCAGTTGTTCGTGGCGGCAGTGTGGCTGGCGCTCGGCTGAGCGCCGCCTTCGTTGCGCTCATACGACCTACCCAACTGGTAACTATCGTGTGTACGAGTTGTTATGTGTACGGGTGACGGTTGGTTGGTGTACCGCGGGACTGCAAAGTCGTGTGGCTGCTGCGTGGCGGTCGTGCGCGATTCCGTAAAGAACCGCGTCATGCTTGCCTCGAGCGCCATTAGGCGTGCCTCGAACGACGTTTTGTCGTTCGTTTGTGGCAACGCCAGTTTTAACTTTTGCAGTTGTTCCACTGTGATTTTAGAAATGTCGGTATTTAATGGGTGTGCGGGCTGGTCCTGTTGCATGGTCAGCTGGTTGTCGTAGTCCTCTGGCCGATCGTCCGTTGGTCCTTGACTTGCCGTATGGCTTGTCGAGATACCCCTAGTCGATGGTTCGAAGATCTGACTGACGTCCGTGCTTAACAGCGTTGATCGAGCGTGTGGTTGTTGTCCAGTACCGTCCCCTAATCCTGTGATTGGGGGCTGCACTGGTTCGAACCTCACGTTCTCGGGAACTAGTCCGCTTTCCCTAAGGTGCTCCTCTAGCCTGACATACACATCCGACTTCGACCCGGACACACTGAGTCCGCGGGCCGAGCACTCGCTACGCAGCTCCGCCGACGATAACTGTTGTAACGTTTTACCAGTCATTATGTACGATTAAATTACAAATGTGGTCGTTAAGCCACAGAACAAACAGAAGGGAATCCTAAGGCTTATCGAAATACCGTCCGACATTTCTAGATTTTAAACGTGCTGCCACGTACCGAGAAATTCTCTTTTTTAAGTTTTCTGTGGTTTGTGGCTACACTGTTAATCTGCAATTCCACAATTCCAACAACAACAAAACATGGCTAGCACGTCTGTCGATTTTCGTACTCCATCACGGTTACGTTTCGATTTTTTTGCGCTCCTAAGTCCAAACGTTTTTTGTATTTGCTGTTATTTGTTTTGGTATTGTATAGGTACATTATTTACCAAAATTATGTCTTTAATTGTTAAAAATGCCGTGGGTAGTAGATGCTCGTTGGCGTATTGTACCAGCCTTTGGTCAAACAACAATGATGAAATACGGATATCATTTTTTAAATTTCCAAAAGACCATTCAAGGTAAGAACAAATTATATTTTACAGTATTTACTAACACTATGTCCAATTTAGTTTTAAATATGTTATTTACTTACCCATAAAATTCAACATTCGTATTTACAAATGTGATTTAATAAGCACATGTCAATTAATATCTATTGCTTATAATAATGTAACACATTGGACATCTATATAATTTGTATTTTATTTTTGAACCAAGATACTAGATGTTAAATATAATTATTATTACTTTAGGTGTGCTTCTTGGGTTGAAAAATGCGAAGCTCAATACTTACCGACTGCAGACCTTGATGTTCTTTACAAAACGTACAAGTTGTGCTCCTTGCATTTTGAAACAAACATGATTCAAAATACTTTAAAAAAAAGACTCACTAAGACTGCTATCCCGACTTTATTTGCCAAAAAACCAGCAGAGTATCAAGATAATTCTTTTGTCGGCTGCAAAAATGTTGAAATTTCAAATCTGTCGAGCGAGGGTAGTTTAATGGCTGATGACATTTTCTCAATTGATGACCACCCATCATGTTCAACACCTGGTATGTGACTTATTGTTTTATCAAACATTTATATTATTGTATTGCCTTTTTTTTTTTTACACACATTAGGTGTATTATCTCATATATGTACAGTGTACTTGTTGGTTACTTATCCAATATTTTAATACAATTTGTGTTATTCTTTGTTTCGTTTCGTCTTCTTCACGGTCTATTATTGGCGGAAGTGTATCTGTGTCCACTTCTACAGAGATATGTAAAGCAACAACAGGCTCGCAAACTCCCGGACACTTGTCATTGAAAACCCCAAGGAAAGACTCTAAGAAAAAAACTTGCCGAAGCTCATACTGCTATCAAGAAATTGGAAAATGATGTTTGGAGCAGTCAGTCACCATTCAAAATGTACTCCAATTAGTTGAAAAGTATATTTCACCTTCATTATTTATTGTGGTAAAAAATAATGTCCTTAATAAAGACAAAAACCCAAAGGGAAGGCGTTTTTCAAATGAAATTAAACAATTTGCACTTACAATCTATTTTCTGGGTCCTAGTGTCTTTCATTTGCTTCAAAGAAATTTTTGTCTTCCTACTATTAGAACTCTTAGAAAAATTACTTCTAAATATGAATTTCAACCTGGCCTTAGTGATTTTATGTTTAATTTTCTATCTTTCAAAACTAAAACTGCATTCTCTGCGCGGACGAAATGTCACTCAAAACAAACTTATTTTATAACTTATCTAAAGATCAAATAATTGGGTTCAATCATTCAAAGTCAAGTAAAACATATGATCCTGCCAAACATGTCCTTGATCTTATGCTTAGAGGTATTAATCATAATTGGAAACAGCCACTTGCATATTATTTAATTTCTAATAATTGTACAGGTAGTGATTTAAATAATATAATTGTTTCTACTATTCGAAAACTTAAGAATATTAATATTAATGTTAAAGCTTTTGTTACTGATCAAGGTTCTAACTTCGTAAATTTTTCCAAAGTCAATAGTGTTACTCCTGAAGAGCCATATTTTGAAGTTGACGATGACAAAATTATATATATCTTTGACACACCTCATTTGTTGAAATCGACCAGAAATATGTTTTTCAAACACAATTTAATTGTTAATGATGATGTAATAGAAAAAATCCATGTTGATACTTTTTATAACTATGACTCAAAGTGTAATGTGCGAATGGCTCCTAAATTAACGTATTCACATATTCATCCAAGTCCTTTTGAAAGAATGAAGGTTAGATTAGCGGCTCATGTATTTAGTCATAGTTTATTTGCAGGAATGTCTGCTGCATTGAATCAGGGTATTCTACCAAAAACCTCTAAATGTACAATCAATTTTATTAATTTTATGGATAGATTATTTGATATTTTTAATTCATCTGATACACCAAATAGCAAAATATATAATAATCCTTTCACACATGATAGACATCAATTAGATCATTTAAAGAAAATGGTTGAAATGTTTAAAAACATGAAAGTAATTAATAAGTATGATGGAACTGATGTGACTAAAAGAGTAAATTTTATTAATGGTTGGTTGATTAGCATATCGGGTTTGATAATGTTGTGGAATACCCTAAGCCCTGAACAAAAAAAAGGATTTGCCCTTCAGACAGGTCGAAACAATCAAGACTGTTTAGAAAATTTGTTCGGTGTATTTCGTCAACAACATGGTAATAGCTATAATCCTACACCCATTCAGTTCATTTGGGCCTTTAGAAAAATATTTTGCCTTGAATATTTCAAGCATTCTCCAAATGCGAATTGCATTGAAGATCTCGATAGTGTTCTTTGTAAAGTAAATGAATTAAATAATGTTTCACCATCATTTCAAGAAATTGTTAATCCCAAACAATCAAAATATAATATTTTTAAATTCAATTCTTTCTCTATCGGTACTGTAGACTACAGAAAATTAAATATTCCTGAAACTAATGCTTTAACATATATATGCGGATATCTAATGAGAAAATGTTTAGAAAAACATGTTTGTCAGGATTGTATTAATTATGCTAATTATCAACAAAACCTTGAACAATCTTTTCTTTTATGTTTTTTCAAATCTACTTCAAATGACAATTCTCTTTATGGAAAATTATTAATGCCACACGATGACTTTTACAATTATATATTTAAATTAGAAAGTATTTTTATTGAACATTTTCCTTCCTTAGCAACTGAAGACAATGTAGGTGCTAGGTTAAAAGATTTATTAGTAAACACACGTTTAAAACACCCTTGTGAATATTTTAACAAAACATTTTTATTAAATGTATTTATAAGGCTTAGAATTTTTTCATCCATTAAATTTTTAAATAAATCTTTAGTATCAGAAAGAGTTAGGAAAAATAGAAAATTAACGATTTTAAAACATTTGTAATTTATGATTTTTGTTTGTATTAATTTTATTATTATTATTATTATTATGATTACTATTATTTTTAGTTTAACTTTATTATTTTGTAATTTTTTACTAAAGTACTAATGTGCTTTCATAATTAATATTCCTCATTTGGTAACTATCAAAGTCTGAATTTTCCTATTAAATAAATTATAATGTTAACTTGTTATGCATGTTGATTGTTATATTTGTTTTATTATTTGTAATTATTGTTTACGATGATGTAATTTGTTTTTGAAACTTTACAAAAAAATAAAAAATAAATTGAATTTATACTGTGTAATAATTTAAATTTTACAGCTCTTAGAGAGTAGTAAATGTGAATTTGAGGTATTCCTACTGACAATAGGTACAGGTTATGTCGGCGTCGTCGGTTATAAACTAGAAAAAGGTACAGGTTATGTAACAATGTCACATACTTCTCCCAGTATATTTATTTAGAATAAATCTTCAATTTTTCTCAGCAATTGGGTGTACTCATTACACAAGTTCCAAAAAAAAAAATAAAATTAGTACTGCTTAGATTATTTAAAATTAGTGTACATAATTTGTTTTGTAATCTTCTGTGTACCTATGCATTTTTGTTCATTCATCTAATAAATAATGATAAATAAAATATGTATAGTTTTTGTTTTTCTTAGATTCTGTACTTAGATAAATGGTAAAAATGCAATTTCTTAAAAAAAAATCGGTTTGATTGTTTGAATATAATAATATATTAGAAATTTGAACGAATAAACAGTGCTGTACGATATAAAGAAAAAAAGGGAAATTCCCGGTACGTGGCAGCACGTTTAAATTCTAGAAATGTCGGACGTGGTTTTATCATCTCCCATAAGAGCCTATGTTAAATGAAATATGATTCCCTTCTGTTTGTTCTGTGGTTAAGCTGTTGGTCGGTGAGGTAGCTTGTGCTTGGTGTGTGTACGTGGGTTAGGGGTTTTTTTTTTTTTTTTGACGTAAATTTCGTGCGCTACCTACGGATGTTTACGTGTTCTATTTGGCGATTTCGCTAATAGGTCAGCTGTTGACGGTACCGCCGTTGCGTTCCCAGAATAGCCGAACTGGGTCGACGTACTCGGCGGTGGCAGTTGACGGCTGCAGCGGCTGAAACCGGTTTTGGCCTGCACGCTGTGCTGTTATCGACGGTAATGTCGCGGGACGAAAGGTTGGCGTTGCGGAGGGGTGGTGGTTGTTATATAACTACTTCCCAATCCGTATCACGGTTATGCACGGCTGCGCGGGATTCCCTGTTACGTGCTAGAAATAATTCTTACGTAATGTTCACTGGGAATCCTAGCTAACAAGCAAACACACTCCTGGCTAAAAGTCTTAATATTAACTTAATATAAGCAATCTACCGAGGTATGTGTCAGCGTGAAAAACTTACCTTTTCGCTGGCTTGAGGCGATGATTTCTCTGCGGGGAGCCAATTTGACGCGGTTACGACGGTGGTGGTAGATGGTCCGCGGAGAGCCGGTCGTTGATGGGGTAGAATGGGTGGCACACTCGAACGTTTAAAAAGAAACGACAACACAATTTCGGGTGACAAGATTGGTGTTTATTTCACACGTATATAATTATAAATAATATAGGTATACTAAAAGATATTGAGAAAAAAAAAACACAGAACAACTGACGGCGGCTATATGAGAAGGTATATATGTTGTGGTTGTGGCGTGTGCTCATAACGTGTGTCTTTTTTCTAGTAACTAGTCTACGACGGCCGGTACTCGTTCTACGCGACTCGCCTTCCCGTCCCACCTTGTGCCTTTGTGGCGTGGTGGGGGAGTTGGCGTTGTCGCGCTGTAGCCCGTAGTGGCGGTTGACGAAAAATGTAGACTGGTCGCTGCGGTACCTGTACCTTGTACTGGTGGCAGCTGCGTACCGTGTCAAAGCTACAAAACTAAATATTTCAAAAATTGCAATACCCTGCACCTTAGTTTCACGAATAGACAAATTAAATTGGTCTATAATAAGACAATTAATATACTCCGAATTTCAAAATACTAACATTAAAATACATATATACTATAAAGATGAACAAAAAATAACACACAATTGGATATCAAAAGAACACATTAACATAATAAATAACATTCATACATTTTTAGATTTTGAGCGGAGCGATGAATGTATTGATTTTACAATGATGTGTGTTTTTTTTTTTATTTTTTTTTTATTTTTTTTCACCTTTTAGGACAGTAAAAGTGCTTGAATTTTCTTCAATATTAACTTTTCTGATAGGAAAGTGAATCTAGTTGGTACTTTGGGGGGTCAAAAATAAAAATTTCCTAGTAGTTTTCACAAGCGACGTGAAAAACAAAAGAAAAATTAAGGAAAAACGGGAATTTTTACGCAAAATCTGTTTTTGAGAAAATCGATTTTGGTTTTTGTGTAACTCTAAAACAAATGACCGTAGGGACATGAAATTTTGACTGAATGTTTATATTAGCATTTTCTATACACGATAAAATTTTGAAAATAATTTGACTCTTTTTGAGCTGTTTACGGCCATTGTCAGTTTTCAATTTTTTTAGTTTTTTTTTCTATAAATATCAATAAAATTTTATCTGTTGAGTAAAAAAGCTTGAAAATTTAATAGAAGGCTCCTAGGTTATTGTTTCAAAGGCAGATGAAAAAAATTAAAAATCCTTAGTCACAGTTTTTAATTATAAGCATTTAAAGTTCAAATTTTGACAAAATACGGAAAAATCAAGAAAAATAGCAAATTATTTTAATGAGAATTCATAAAAATTTTTCTTTTTAAATCTAAGATTTGAAAATGTAATATAAGATTACTCATAAGTTTGTCTACCTTTATCAAAAAAAAAAATGTCTAGAAGAAACTTAAATTAAATTTTTATGAGCGTCTGAAATTTATATTTTTACAACATTTGATATTTACTCGATTTCTCATGTAACAATTTTCTTATTTTATTGTAATTAAAAAACGAATGACTGTAGATACTTGAAAATTTCACTGAATGTTTATATTAGCATTTTCTATACACCATAAAATGTTGAAAATATTTTGACTCTTTTTGAGCTGTTTACGGACATTGTCAGTTTTCAATTTTTTTAGTTTTTTTTCTATAAATATCAATAAATTTTTATTTGTTGGGTAAAAAAGCGTGAAAATTTAATATAAAAATCTCCTGATATATCGTTCTAATAGCAGTTGAAAAATATTAAAAATACATAGGCACAATTTTTTTTTATAAGCATTTAAAGTTCAAATTTTGACAACATTTATCAAATTTATAATTTATTAATTATTTTGTAGTTAAAAATTTATAAATTTTTAACTTTTATGGCTAAGGATTGAAAATTTAAAACAAGGCTCCACGTAAATAGGTTATATATAAATTACTTTATTCACAATAATATCATCAAATATACTTGGTAAAATCATAGGCTGACTGACCGTTTTCGCTCAGAATCGTTTTTCTTATACAATGATATTATATCATTGAATTCAAATTTAACACCATCCATTACAGTGACCCACTTGTAACCTACCGTACAGCAGAGTGACATCCACTTATCCACCTTTTTAATGATAATAATAAAAATAAAACTCATGGTACAACCTAAAAATCAAGCCAATAATATATGTCCTATATTCAAACTAGGAGAAAACGTCCTCGACGATGGGAACCGTGGATTGTATACCGTTAAAACAAAAATGTCCAATAAAATTCCCAACAATATAATCAAATTCACATACGAGAAATACAGACACTCGATTCATTGATACACAATATAAAACTTAAAGATACGATAAACGATGGTAAAAACACAACGATTAAAATAAACAAAATACAAATAACTTCGATCGAAAATCATACAAAAAGAAATAAAAAATTAAGAAAATACCCTAACAAACCAATTGATATACAAACAAAAAAAATAAATAATAAAAGGTCAAACAAACCAACACTCTTAAAAATACAAAAAACATTAATCTTTAATTCACAGAACACTTGTAAAATAAACCAATTAACAATAAAAATACTACCCTGACAAGTATCCAAACCATATATTATGAAAACAAAAAAATATTAATACCATTCTTATGGGAGAATACTATCAACCTCCTACAGGACTAATAATAAAAACCCCAAATAAATGTTTTGTTTTACTAACATAACTTTAAAAAAAAAAAAAAAAAATCACGAATTATTAAGACTACCTATATAACTATTATATAACTATTGTACAAGAGTTACAGAATAATAATAACAAATACAAATAACATACCTTAAGTTACTTACCTAAGCACTAAAACCTAATTTAAGTCAGCATAAGCACAAAAATAAATGTTAAAGCAAGTAAATGTATAAAAAAAAAATGTAAAAAAAAAAATTAACCCAATTTAAGTTAGTATAAGATATATAAAAAAAAAATGTTAAAGCAAGTCAAGTACAAACAATATGTAAAATGTCTTCTAACTTATTTAAGTCAGCATAAGCTTGAAAGCAAATGTAAAAAACAAACAAAATTTAAAAAAAAAAAAATGTAAAATGATTAACCTAATTTAAGTTAGTATAAGGTATAAGATCAATTTAAAGCAGTGAATACAAAAAATCAAAAAATAAACCTAATTTTAAGCTAGTACTAATAAGAAAATAAATGTTAAGCATAAGAAATACCAAAAAAAAAAAAAAAATATATAAAAAAAAATTAAATTTGTTGAACTTTGAAGTTATCATAAAAACAAAAAAAAAAAAAATGTCTATGAATTAAATACATTGTAAGCAAAGTAAATATGAAAAATGTATAATTAGATTAGTTAAAAGTTAAAACTATGTAGAATATATAGGATAAAAACCAAAATATGTAAAAATTCATAACATGTTAACATGACAATATATTGTACACAAATATTAAATTTAAAAAAAAAAACTGTATAGCTATCATTACAACACCAGATAGGGAACTTAAAATATAAAATATATAAGAATAGAAACACATCAATGGAATGCGGGGAGTACAAACTTTCAGCTTCAGTTCTATCTTCCTAATTTTTTTTTTCCAATGTAATATGTAAACTTTAATATTATTTACATTACCCCTTTTAGATTGTATAGTAAAATTTGTTTTTTTTTTTATATATGTATATATATAAATGTCCAGTTTAAATTGTATAATTTTTTCAACTTTCAACTTTCAACTTTCAACTTCAACTTTTAATTTTCAACTTTCAACTTTTTCTAACTTTATCTCTCCTCTACTTAAATATTTGTATTGCTCTCACTCTCACCACGATAATTTAGTGACAAAGCCACCCACCACTCTCTGGTCAGCATCCTCGCGTCCGTCCCTTAAACCAGTGCTTCTCAACCTGGGGGCCGCGGCCCCCTAGGGGGCCGTGGCTATATGATTGGGGGGCCTTGAAATATTTTTTTTATTTAAAATATTTTCGGTTATTCAGTTATAATATTACCATTATAACCGACCATATGATTAATCATTGTCGATAAAGTCTAATGTTAGATTACTGTTATTAAATAATAATAAAATTGTTATTACATCGGGAAAGTTTATCTCACATTAGAGTTATTAGATTACCTACTTTAATCTTATAATAATAATAATCTATTAAAGATTAAACTATCGAAAATGATGATAACTTTAATGATGTAAAGCCTTTGCAGTACAGTCGCGTTTCTTTGCTCGATATCGTGTGTTTCGTGTGGACGTGTGGTGTTAATAATATTATTTTAAGTTTAAAATGGAAAAGTGGTTGAAAGGAAATAGAAAATCAGATACTTCTACTTCAACTAGTAACATAAGATTTCCAGAAACAGATAATTCTAGTTCAACAACCAGCAAAAGAAAAAATGAATTTTTACCTGCAAACAATAAAAAAAAACGCAAGTACAATTCAGAATATATAAAATTTGGTTTTATTGCATCATGCGTAAATAAGGAAGAACGACCGATGTGTGTCATATGTTCAAATACACTCTCAAACGATTGCATGAGACCTGGAAAATTAAGTAGACATTTAATTACTATGCACCCCGAACACCAAAATAAAACGTCTGATTTTTTTGAAAGAAAAGCATCAGAACAAAGTCGGCAAGTAGTTTTTTTTGATAAACATGCTAATTTAAATAAAACACTTCTTAAAGCTTCTTTTGAAATGGCTTTACTAATTGCTAAAGCTAAAAAAAGTTTTACTATTGGAGAAAACTTGGTTTTACCTGCAGCAATAAAAATATGTGAAATTGTACACGGTGATAAAATTACAGATGCATTACGGTCCATCCCTGTTTCTAATGATACTATTAAAAGAAGAATAGACTATATGGGGGATTATATGAAATCTCAATTATTAATTCAAATTAAAAATAGTGACACTTTTGCAATACAACTCGATGAATCGACAGATCTTACAAATAATGCCCAGTTAATGGTATTTGTGAGATATCAATATAATCTAGAAATAAATGAAGATTTACTTTTTTGTGAAACTCTTTCCGAGACAACAAAAGGCATAGATATATTTTAAAAAGTAAATGATTTTTTTATTATAAACGAATTAGACTGGACCAAATGTGTTGGTGTATGTACAGATGGAGCAGCAGCAATGACTGGTAGAATATCAGGGTTTAAAGCAGAAGTGATGAAAGTTAGTCCTGATATAAGATTTGTTCATTGCATTATACATAGAGAACATTTAACTTTTCGAAAAATTGGCTGTGAACTGAATTCAATTATGAATGACGTAGTATCAATGGTCAATTTTGTGAAAACCCGTGCCCTAAATTCTCGACTTTTTAAAATGTTATGTGAAGATATGGGATCCAACCATAATACATTACTATTCCATACAGACGTACGTTGGCTATCCCGTGGAAAAGTTTTGAAAAGAGTTATAGAACTAAGTGATGAGCTCCGCATATTTCTTCGTGATATTAAACCCGATTTATCTGCACTTTTAAGTAATGAAAAATGGATGTGTTTAACTTCATATTTAGCAGATTTTTTTGATAAAGTTAATGAATTAAATCTATCTCTTCAAGGTAAGAGTACCAACATTTTAATACTTACCTCAAAACTTCAAGCATTTAAACAAAAATTGTCTTCTTGGTTAAACGCATTTAAAAATGGAGATTCCTCAATGTTTACGAGCTTACACGATTTTCTTACCGTTAATGAGTTTTCAATGACAACTTCAGTTTCAAGTATAATAACTGATCATTTGTCTTCAGTACTAAAATTTTTATCTGAATATTTTCCAAATTTAAATAAAAATAATGAAGACGATTGGGTAAAAAAACCATTTTCTATTTCTTTGAAATACGATCATATTTCATGGGCCGCAAAAGAGCAATTAATTGAAATTAGAGAAGACTCAACTCTTGAAACCGAGTTTAATGAAAAAGAACTTACCGAATTTTGGTTAAGACGACAGCAAGAGTATCCTGTAATTTCAAAAGCGGCTTTACTTATATTAATACCTTTCGCATCAACATATCTTTGTGAAACTGTATTTTCACAACTTCAAATTATAAAAAACAAACATAGATCCTGCATTTCACAACAGTCTTTAGAATCAAACTTGCGTATTTCAGTTTCGAATATCACACCTGACATAAATATGTTATGCGAAAATATGCAAGCCCAACCGTCACATTAATAAAATTAATTCACATTTTTTATTATTATTATTTATTATTATTATTAACCTAGCCTTTGTTTGAAGTCAAATCAACATTATTACTGAATATTTTTGTATTTCTTTATAGTTATTATTACCAATTCTTTTTTTGTTTATAATATATGTTTTTAAGTTTTATACACCTATACATTTTAATAATTTATTTGTGTGAAATTGTGAAATAAGTGCATGTAAGTATAGTATATTAGTATATCATTGAAAAAAATAATACTGATGACCTTTTTTTATTTATTTTTTGCTTTTACATCCATGGAAGGGAACCTTGACAGTTTTACATTAAATTTAGGGGGCCCTATAACAAAAAAGGTTGAGAAGCACTGCCTTAAACCAGTGCATGAGCACCAACCACCAGAGTAACAACCTCTCAAGTACCAAAGAAACCGATTTCAACGAGCGACAACTGGACTTCTTATGCAAGCAATAATCAGTGCGTTCGTTAATTCAATTTGTGTATTTGAAGTAGTACTTTATTTTATCTAAAACCTAAAACTCTTACAATATTGTCTACGAACAACTGCGAATCAGGTAAGGCATATGATATAATATTTTATGTTGATTGCAGTTAATCAGTGGCGTGGCGTGGGTTGTGAGTGAGTGTAAGCAGTGATACATATTAATTACCCCCCCCCCCCCCCCATACACACACACACACAAACACTGATACATACAAGTTAATTTAGTTATACATTTTATAATTTTATTTAAAATAAAAACACATCATAAATAATAAAAACATTTTATTTATAAATTAAATCGATTCTTCTTGTTTTTTTAGTGAAATCATCAATTACATTATTATAAAATGAATTTTGGTTTTGAATTGTGGTCAACAATCGCTTCTCAATTGCCAAGAGAGACAGATCTGAAAGTCTATTTTGGGACTGGGAGTTTCTGAGATGTGTCTTTATTCTTTTTAAGCAGGAAAATGAGCGTTCAGCTCCTGCACTTGTTGCTGGAATGGTTACAATCAATGATGCTAATTGTGTAACCTGTGGTAGGCTATCTGATAAGCCAGTAGATTTGAGATACATCCAAAGTTCATGAATGTTTACTTTATGAAATTCAGTTGATGAGTATATAATAGAAAGTTCACTTCGTAGAATTGCAAAATCAAAATATTCACCATATTTATCTTTCAACGAGTCCATTGCATTTGTAGGAAATTTGTTGATATACTGTTCAAATTTAGAAAAATCTAATAAAGAAAAAAAAGTCAGTTGAGTTATCTCTGTAAATCTTTCATTAGTTTTTGAAATTAATACGTCGATGATTTCAAAATAGAGCCTTCGATAATTTGTTTTTCTATCTACAGATACATCAGTCACTCTTTGCCTTTTCGATCTTAACGGTAAATCTGTATGATACTGTTCCGATTTCAACCAAACGCAATCAAAATCATTTTTCATATTTTTTAAATGGTTTAAAAAATCAAATATTTTTTTATTACAATAAGTCACATCAAATATTTTTGTTTGTATTATATTAAAAAGTATTGTTACTTGAGGTAAAATATTTCCAAATATTATAAGGAAAAAATTGAAGTCAAAATCTTGAATCGTTTGACAAAATCCTTTAGCGCACAATAATGTTTCACTATCCCATTTTTCACCATTTTCTACGATTGAGTTCATGAGATTTAAAACTTCTTCTCTGTACTCAGTCATCATTTCAATAAGTCTACTATTATAATTCCATCGTGTTGGAGCCACAGACGGAAATCTCTTTTTGACTTCTTGATCAAGTGCATGAATTCTTTTTGTTGATTTTGAAAAAAATGATGAAAGGCCAGAGAGCGTGGTGAAAAATATTTTACATTCCTTTATATAATCAACTGATTGTTTTAATATTAAATTTAGTTTATGAGCATAACAATGTACAAATATCGCGTTTTTACATTTTGAGCGAACTAATGTCTGTAAACCGTTATGTTGTCCTGACATGACAGAAGCCCCGTCATAAGTCTGTGCAACTAATTTATCTATGCATTTATATTCATTTAATAAACGAAAAACATGCTCAGCTAAACACTTAGCAGAGCGATCATGACTGACATCTACAAATCCCAAAACTCTTTCTTCTACCCCTTCATTACTCATTAGTCACATATCGTAAAATTGTAGATAACTGAGATTTGGACATAATATCTGTTGTTTCATCCATAATTATAGAAACAAAATTTGTATGTTCAATTTCGTTTTGTATAGTTTTTAATAAAACATTAGAAATCGATTGAATGAGATCATTTTGTATGTCCCCAGAGAGTCCAGAAAAAACCGTAGATGTCGATAGATGTCCACTTAATTTTGGATCGAGTGTACCCATTAAGAGTATTAACTCAACATAATTTCCCCTGTTGATAGATGTAACTTGTTCGTCATGTCCGCGAAATGAGAGCTCTTGTTTTGCCAAAAAACATGTTGCATCAATTAATCGACTTAAGACGTACCTATTATTTTTAACAGACTCATTATGTTTTTCGATACTTTGTTTATATGCATCACTGAGACATGTTTCTATTCTAATATTACCAAATTTCTTTAAAGTAATTAATGATTCAATATGAGAACGATTTATTTCATGACGATGTTTTAGATTATGATAGTTGTTTAAATCACTGCAGCCATACTTAGACCAAGTATTTAATTCATGCGAAAATAAAATACACGGCCAGCAATATAATTTTTGAGTTTTTTGACAACCAGACAACCATTTGTTAGTATTATAATAAAAAGGATTAAAGTAACGATAATTGTTTTTACATTTTGATTTTAAATCCTGAAGTGTTGGTGTAGGTCTCTCGTTATTTATAATATTTTGCTTTTCAATAAAAGTATTTGATCTAAACGATTTTAATAGTAGTTTTTCAATAATACAATTACATTCGCTATTACCTGAAGAGCTTGCCGAAGAGTCCATTTTCATAAAACGTAGTTACATATACAATTATATACGTCGTATTCGAATATAGCAGTATAGCGAAATAAACGGTGTCGCGTCGCACGGTCGCGTATGCATTATGAAAAGTGCTTACGAACTATGTAATAATACGTGCCCCCTCCAATGACACTTTGTCTATGTCTCTTTAATAGGCCCGCGTAAGCAGTTACAATCCGCATTACACGGCGACGGCATATAGCAAACTATAAATAAAGTAATACGAAAATAAATCGCTAATAATTATTATGGACATCGATAATGTATATGATGGTGGGAGTGGTGGCGTGGTGGCCCGTACCACTACTTGTGTAAGCAACCATCAAACATGTTACGCGCATCGTAAATATAACTGATAACTTTTATTAAATTAATTATAAAATTATTTAACTTGATTTTATTTAAAAAACTTTTATTCTTTTTTTCAAGTGTAAGCAGTGCTTACAGTGCTTACATGTACGCTACGCCCCTGCAGTTAATACATTCTATGTGCTTTTTTCCATAAAATTATATTGTACGGTGTATTTGATCTAATTCTCGAATACACGATCTCGAGAGCCCTCCGAACACCTGGAGGAAGGTAATAGCGTAATTTTACTATTCTAACTTTTACTATTTTAATATAACTATCGACAGGAGTCATAATTTATATTTATTTTTATTTTATCTTATTTCTACGTTATTACATTAGGAATGATAGTAGTAATAAAGATGTTAATAATAATGAACATATTGAAATATTATAAATTAGTAAAGAAAGAGAGGTACAGGTATTTAGTACAAACATTGACTACTACAGCACGACGCGACGTTCAAAATAGGGAGGAAATAACTCTCACGAGTCTTTAAAAAAAAAAAAATAAAAAACAAAATAATAAACAAAATAATAAACAAATATTTAATATTTAAAATAATAAACAATAAATTAATAAAAATACGTAATAATATAAATAGCAATTATGAGTTAATTCTAGTATAGATAAGATAAATAACTGTAGAATAGAGTATACAGGGTGATAAAGTTTCTAGTAGATTAATAATATACTAATAAAGCATGGCGCAGCTAACATAGAATTACTATAAATTGATAAATAAATAAAAATACTATTATAGGTTTTTGATCGCAATAACGTTCAATGGACGAGAGGCAGATAGTGAAAATCTAATAGAAAAAATAATAGAATTAAAATTCAAAGGACAGTTGGATTTAATTAATATCACGGCAGAAGTAGATGATGAATTTTATATTCCAAATTTGGACTATGAGAAAAATTATATCGAAACTATTCAAATAAAATGCGAATTATCTGATAATTATATTAGATTGGATAAAGTGTTGAATGCACCTAGAACATATTATTTACAAAAATGTTGTACGATTAATTTAATAGGCGGCAAAGATAAGAAATACGAAACAACATATATACACGAAGTTAACAAATCAAATGAAGAAACGAATAAAAAATTAATAGTATCTACAAACGAAACGTTACAAAAAACAACGACACCGAAAATCGATGTTTATAAAATTTTAAAACAAATGGTTAATGAAGAGGGAATTCAACAACGTCAATTGAAGAATATTATCGGAAAAATTTTTTCAAAAATGTCTATACTAAAATGATGAAGGGACACAAACAGAATGTAACAGTAATCGCAAAAACCGAAAATAATATAGAATCTAGTACAGCAATCAATATTATTAAAACAGAACAGGAAAAAGGAAATGAAATAAATTATACAATGATAATTTTTATGGTGACAATAATATTGGTGGCAGTAGGATATAAATATAAAAGTAGAAATAATTATACATTAACTGAACGCCGAGTAAATGATAACACAAATGTAGAAACAACAGAGTTTTGAAAATAATAAATAACATGTAATTATTTGAAAATAGTTAAATTAAGAGTAGTTAATAAAAATAGAATATCAATAGTTAAGGAATATGAAATTAATAAAATTAATAAAATTGTAGGAATGAACAAATAAGAACAATCCTAACAAATGACACGGACGGAACAATACAAGGCATAGTGCTAAATGGTAGGAAATGTGGTCAGAACCGGTGTACGAACTAGCTTTAGTTGAACGAGCGGGGTGTCGATTGTTGGTGGTGGTGTTGAAAAGAAAAGGGCAATACATAAAAGAGAGAGAGTTGTTTAGATATATGGGGGTAGAACCGTTCATCTACAGAGAACGACATTCATTCGATGCATTAATAAATGGACAGTATGGTAGACTGGATGGTCTCGATACTACAAACCAAAGGCAGTCGAAAATGGCGAATTTTTGTAGATGGTTGATAGGACAGTTCTACATACCAAACAACCAGTTTGTCTCGGATTTGCCTTTTCAATACCACCGGGCGATAGATCGACCACTGCGGGTTCAAAATGACGCTAAACCGGTGGGCGTGGCCACTATAATATTCCAGCAATTAGTACCACCAATCATAACAAGAGAGGAGACAGACGAGCAATTAAGGACGTTAATAAACCTAGCGCAGCGTGTTCAAGAAGAATTTTACGAGAATAATGAAAATTTATATATAGAATTATGGGAAATATGTAAAACACGTGCAGAAATGGAATTAGATAGTAGAATAAATGGTTATGTAAATAGTAATATGTCAGAATTAGATAGTTTCACGGATAGTGATGGATAGATTAAGACATTTAGAATAAGATTAATTAGTATTATTAATTAAGGTGTTAATAAGAATTAAGGGAATGGAATGTATAATTATAAATAACAAAATATAAAATATAAAAAGAAAAAAAAGTGTGTGTTGTAATTATATATAGGAATATTAATTGTTGTAAATTGACAGCGAGAGACCGGTGGGTGTTGCAACTATATTCTACGAGAACGAGCAACCTCCGGATCTGATGAGTCAATAGAACAATTAGTAATTCTCAAACGTATGGCGAGTACGGCACTTAATTGCTTCAAAGAAAAAAAGGAAAGGTCGTACACATGGCCAAATGGAGATAAATGGATGAAATTCTTTATGCATTGTGACAGCAGAATATCATATTTGGAAAAACCAGAACCGAGAGGGGAAGACATGGGATATAACATATATATAAGGGCAAATTTACATAAGTTAGAAACTAATATGTATTATGTAATTTTAGGTTTATTTTAATAACAATGAGTCAAGGACAGCTTCCGTATACAGTGGACGAATTTAGAAATCAAACAATGATGTATTACGAGAACTATGGGATGGTGCGTTTAACAGGTGCTACATGGCAATTAATCACTTATTTGCCGTTACAAAATTACGATAGTAGGCACGATAAACTGTACGCAGAAATAAATATAATGTCTAACATTTTGACGCGGTCCCGCGTAATAGCTGTTTGAATTCAAATAGCCGTTTACGCGGAAAGCCGCGCAACGCTTCTCAAACAAACCGCCAATCGACGATGGAAATCCGGTTGATACAACACTTCACGGACCTGAACCTACAGGCCAACGAAGTCCGGTTTCCGCCTATGGAACCCGCCGGACATACCGGAAACAACCTGCCAACAGGTCAGATGCTTGACGCTGGACAAAGGGAAAACCAACCGGTAGAATCATCACCCGCCCAGCCACCGAACATCACCACCAATAACCCACCCACACCCACACACCAACAGGCTATGGACATGATTCAAGCGAGTCGGTCCATAATTAAGGAGGTACGGCAAGCGGCGGAAAACTCGGCGCATGGGCACAGTTTGGAATCGCGACTGACCATGCTTGAGGACTGCATGGCCCGCTTTGGCGACGACCAACGCCGCATTGCAGAGACAATGCGACGCCTGGAAATGGGTATGGCACGTCAAGCACCGGAACATCAACCGGAAGGGACAGCACCGACCCGCCCCCACCACACAGTATCATCGGACCACACGGAATACGGTACGAGGTACTCCGCGGCGCGCGAACCGCCGTCCGCGGGTAACCAACACGCCGACCGTTCGGTACGGTTCGATGACACGCCTAATTTATACCATGCCCCCTCCTCCACACACACCTATGCGTCACAACAATCGACGCTGATACCATACGACGACGTATGTGCAGCGAAACATTCGCTGCCGGAGTTCCTCGGAACAACGCCTGAGGACCCGGTACGATTCATACACAAGGCGGAATCGATATTGTACCAAACGCGTATAGATAGGTCGGCCTGGACTAATATTGTCACGCAGCAGCTGAAGGGTGCAGCCAGTACATGGTGGAACACCATCAGACTACTGGACCTCACCTGGGATGAGTTCCGCGCCGAATTTTTAGAAAAATTCGACAACGTGGAAATACAATCACGACTGCGGGCCGAGATAGTATCCGTCCGACAAACACAAACGCAATCGCTTACGGAGTTCGTGACACAAAAAAACCAACTCGCGCGCCGCGTTAATACCGGGCTATCTGAAACACAGCTAGTCGGTACGATAGCCGGTCTAACGCGCAACGAATACCGCACACATATCCGATTGCAGAGACCAGCGACTTTCGGAGACCTCCGCCGGATCGCTGGAATCCTGGAATACACACCAGACGAAACGCCCACACAACAACAGCAGAAACCGGCGTACAAAACATATTCCCAAACCCGCCCGCCCCAACCGAAGCCACAACCGCGTACACGGGACGGTACTGCAGGTAAACCGCAACCGCCCAACCCGTGCAGGTACTGTGGAGGTCCTCACTGGAACAGTGACTGCCCCGGGAACACGCCACGTTCGGGAAACGGGAAATGAGTCGACGGACAATTGTCCACGCCGCCGCCTCAAACACACACACACACACAACCACGCCACCACACACAACGTTCGGCAATACAGACGGGGATATAACTATCAAACGCGCATCGATAAACTCGGCGTCATCAGATATATCACCCATCAAAAAAATTAAAATTCTGTTAAGTAGCAGGTCATCATCACTACACACAACGACCCCTACTACGGAATTAACACGTACTCATACGGTACACACCCATAGCACAGAGGTAACCGAAACGGATGCTCTGGTAATGGCGGTGCAAACCGCTCCCCATAGTACCGATAACGCGGTTAAGAACCAGTTACCCAGCTATACATCACAACCACCGTCGAATAACGCTAAACGTATATGCCCCGACAAAATTCCGACCCCCACGGTCGAACTCGAATTTAGGTCAGGCCCCGTAACAGCTCTACTCGACTCACAAGCACAAAAATCGTATGTAAGCCCGAACATAGCACATAAATATGGCACACATCGTTCTAGCAAAAAAGAAAGACGGCTCACCCCGACTATGCATTGATTATAGGCGGCTCAATGATATCACTGAGTCTGACGCTTACCCAATGCCCGACCTCAATACGCTGATACGTCAGATGAGAGGCACAAAAGTATTCAGCGTCCTGGACCTTAAGTCGGGTTACTGGCAGGTCCCACTTAACCAAAACGCGCGAAAATACACGGCATTCCGGACGCGTCGGGGCCTATACCAATTCCGAGTCCTCCCCTTCGGCCTCAAAAACAGCCCCATGACCTTCGTGCGATTAATGGACGAAGTCCTGAGGGGTTACCTGGACGAGTTCGTCCGCGTATATCTAGACGATATAGTGGTGTTTTCGAACACTGTGGACGAACACCAGTGCCACTTGGACAAAGTTCTAGAACGTCTACAGAGACACGGGCTCACATGCAACCCCGAAAAGTGCAAATTCGGAGCCACCGAAATTTCATTTCTCGGACACCTAGTCACCTCCGAAGGAATAGACAAACAACCGGAGAAACTAGAGGGCATCATAAACTACCCCCCACCAACCAAACTGAGAACCTACGGAAGTTCCTGGGCGTTTGCAACTGGTACAGCCAGTTTGTCGACAACTACGCGGACACCATAGCACCCCTAACGAATAGACTCAAACAGGGGACCAAATGGTCGTGGACCGAAACCGAACAGGCCGCATTTACCAAAATAAAACGCGCCCTGTACGATTCGCCAAAACTGTCGACGCCAGATTACGGAAAACCGTTTTGCCTACAAACCGATGCTAGCGAAATAGGAGCAGGTTCCGTCCTTTTCCAACGGGGTGATAGCCCGGACGAAAGGCGGATAATCGCCTACGCAAGCAAAAAGTTTAGTGATACGCAAACAAGGTACGCCGCGGTAGAACGCGAGTGCCTCGCGATAATCTGGGCAACCGACAAGTTTAGACCATACCTAGAGGCCCGCCGCTTTGACCTATTCACCGACAACTCGGCACTCACATGGCTCCACCGAGCCAAAAACACAAATTCCAAGTTGGGCACTACAGCTGGCTAACCTGGACTAAAAAACCACACATGTGCCCGGCGTACAGAACGAGGCGCCGGACATGCTATCCCGCAACCCTGTCACCGGGCCACCGGTAGACGAGGAACACCTCGAGGAACGACTAGTAGGAGTACCCACCTCACCACCCACCACTGCTACTAGCTCACCGGCCGACAATCTGTTCGCCACGACGGACCCGGCTAACACCACTAGTGGTCCCACAATCACACACGCTATGCTCGTTACATGGCAGGCCAATGACCCCAATACACGAGACACAGCGCACCACATGACAACGGACGACCCAGCGCACAATACCGGAAGTACCACGGGAAAAAAAAATAAATACATTTTTACCGACGGTCTTCTGCGGATTAACTTGGGCGAACACACACCCGTAGTCATCCCAAAAGACAAGACGTAGAACGTGATCTGGATATACCACGATCACGTACTCGCAAACCACCCGGGCTGGAAAGAAACGTTTCAGAGCGGTAAAACAACGGTTTTTTTGGAAAGGACAAAAAAACGACATCCGACTGTACGTCAAGTCGTGTCACATATGCGCGTGTACCAAACCACTAAACACGCGCGCAGATGACCCCGCGACTACCAGAATACCCCGACACCCCTGGGAGGTGGTTAGCATAGACCTCATGGGCCCCTACCCGCGTACGAGTAGGGGAAAACAATGCATACTGGTCGCCACGGACCTGTTTAGTAGATGGACCGAGGCATACCCCCTCGGAACAGCCACTACAAAAACAATAACCGAAACACTCGAACGAGAATTCTTTTCACGTTTCGGATACCCCCGTGTGTGCTTAAGCGATAACGGCCCACAGTTCGTAGCAAACGATATGCGTAAAGCGATCGAACAGTGGGGGGCCGAGGGCTGGACAACTCCGGTATATCACCCGAGGGCCAACCCAGTCGAACGCCGTAATCAGGAATTAAAAAAAGGTCTACGCGCGCTACTCATCGACGGCAACCACAACACCTGGGACACCAAGCTAGCCCCCATTCTTTTTTCGATCAGGAACAGGCGTAACGACCGGACAGGATATCCACCATCGGTACTCGTCCTCGGGAGAGAGGGCAAAAGGCCGGGGGACTGGATACTGTCGCGGACAGCGGACAACCCGATCGAACAAATAAACATGGCTAGGGCGAGTCGCGAAAACAATGTACTGACCGCACCACCGGTAACAGGTGGGCCGACGGACACAAAGTACAAAACAGGTGACACAGTGTACTACAAGGCACACCACCTGTCAAACGCGCACAAAAAATTTCACGCCGGCTTCGCACCGAAATGGTGGGGACAGGTAAAGCTACACAAACGCGTAGGCAAAGGTGTGTTCACCACAGACCAACAGCCAACACGCAAGATCCACGTGTCCTGCCTAAAACGCACAAACACCGCAGCGCCCAAAACACCCCCCACCCAACCCCCACCCCAACCATAAATCCACAATAGCATTTGGTGTACATCATTTCAGTCGGAATAGCACCAATGGAGCGTCAACCACCAGCCACATCCAGCACCCTCCAACAAGCGGCGGAACTGCTGGAACGCAGCCAGCAGCTGCTGAGGTCAGCCAGCATGGAGGAGGGCACCAACACCACCACGGCGGCACGGGTCCGCCAGATGACCACGGCGCAGTTGCAGCGGGACCCGGTACTGTGGGCCACCTACACGCGTGGGTGGGAAGACCGGACCGTCGTCTTCCAAAGGGCGACGAGCGGCGAACCCGCAACCGCAATGCGGCTCAATAGGTCGCGCAGCCCCAGACGGGTGACTCGACCGACGGCCACGGCACGACCGGTAGCCGCAGCACGACCGGCGACCCGAACTCGACCGGCGCCGCCAACGACAACAAGTCGGGCACCGGCGAGACTGCCTCCCCACCCACTGATGGAGAGACCGGTACCAGCGCCAAGGACGTCGACCATCCCGCCTACAGGAACGCCCGTCAACCCGCTACCAATAAGGGACACCACCACCGACACAACACCACCGGCCTCACTCAACGCCCGCCAGCGCCGGAACAAACAGCGGATGCGGGACTACAAGTCAAAGCAGACGTCCCAGCAACACCGCCTGGAAAAACCGGCGCCAACACCAGCCCCCGTCCCGCCACAGCTAGAACCTGCGACACCGGACCTCACCGTGGCCACGGTACCGGAAGTGACAAACACTTCCGGAACAACCGGAACCGCGGAAGAACCAACAGCCGCGACCCCTCAAACCGCGGATATGGAAATATCCCCGGAAGAGGAGGCGGACCTGTTAGGTGAGACGGACGCAGGCATGGCTGGCACTGAAGACATGGAGGTCAGCCTCATGTACTTCAGTCCCCCCCACGTCCCCCCAACATGACTAGACACCACCAGGGCCACGTCCGCTGAACACAGCTGGAAAAACGTGCCCACGGACAGGTGTCTACCACAACCACCCTCCACACACACCCTTTGACAACACCGGCAACGGCCGGAACACCACCGCCGTTGGCAGTTTGGGGGGGGAGTATGACGCGGTCCCGCGTAATAGCTGTTTGAATTCAAATAGCCGTTTACGCGGAAAGCCGCGCAACGCTTCTCAAACAAACCGCCAATCGACGATGGACGACGCCGGCGCGCGACACCCGCGCCGTGAACCGTCGGCCGGCCGTTGAGGGAACCGGATTGTAATGTCACTAGTTTTCCGACGACCGATACGACACGGTCAACCTGCGGCCCGAGGAGTTGCATCAACCATCGACTGTGGAAATCTGATACACATAGTGTGCTTACTATTTGTTTTTTTTTTTATTGTTTTTTTTTTCGTGTTCACACATCTCATTAAACACACCAGTTCCTCGAACAAAATAATTCGTTTGTGTCGTTCTCTTTTTTTTTTTTTTGATTAACTCTGTTTGGTTACTTGGCCAGCAGACATCTCACCATCCCATCTTCGCGGCTCCCCACAGGACCGCATCATTTTGTAAAGCTAATATGTCGGCATACGAAATATGCTCACGACTTGATAATATTTTTAAGATTTTGTTTCAAGAAATTTCGGTCCAACGGGAGAAAATGTACGAATCAATAGGCAGATATACAGAACGTCATGTAGGAGAAACAACCACAGATATAAATAGGAAAAAACGGAGATTAATTAATTTCGTAGGGTCAGCAATGAAAACATTGTTCGGAGTATGCGATGATGATTGTGCGAGGGAATCAATAGAAGAAATAAATAAAATAGAAAAAACTAACGAACGCATGTTACATGTACTTAAAGATCAGACCACGGTAGTTAAATCTGCAGTGAAAGGTATAAGTTCGACATCAGGGGAAATGAATAAATTATATGAGGAATTGGTAAACAAACAAGAAACAATTTCAGCAAAAATTGGAGAACTAGTAAATAAAACGATTATAAACGAGTATTCACGATTCCTAATAAAATAAAAGATATAAACCTACCTAGGTTAGTAATTAAGGAAGATAATCACAAACTAGAACGAATTCACGAAATAGCACATTCACTTGACGAGGTACAGAACATGATAGATAGTGAAATAGAAAAACAGTCGGGACAGGACATAATAAGCAATAAGCGCAACTATTTGTTGTATTTAACGATAGGATTATTCTTATTAGTATTCTCATTAATGTTACTATTTGTAATATATATAACATATAAATGTAAACTAACTTCGTTAAGGCAACCTCGTTATGAAATGGTACGAATGGGAAAAAGTAAGTTTTATGCGGAAACCACAAGTAACACAGCTAAAGGTGTTATTCAAGTGGAACAGGAACAAAGTAAAGGAAACAGCGTATTGCCGCAAATAAAATAAGATATAATTAATACATAATAAAATAATATAATATGTAAATTAAATATTAAAATAATATAATATAAATTATAAACGATAATATCAGAACAATGATTAACAATGATTATAAGATAAGTATAAAAAAAAAAAAAAATATAGAAATGTTAAAATATAATATAGATGTTGAAATTTAATAATACATTTTACAATAGAAAGGAAGTCAAATTCGTAATCATGTATTTTGAGTTCACCATGATGAATAGAACGAGTATAGTGGTAATATCCGGAGCAATTTCGAACAGCCTGAACAAGTGCAAAATTCGAAAGCTAGAAGGGAAACCGCTACTTTTGCCACTTCATGAACAAGTAAGAGAAATGAAAGTTCATGAATTACTGTTGGCCAAAAAGGAAATCAAGCGGATACTAAGCTGTAAACAGGTACTTCAGGAGGCTTGTTTAACGCAACTCGAGAAAAGTATGAATTCTAGTTTAAATAATTTAAAACCAGACTATATTGAAAGGTATATTTCAAAGGGAGATAAATTAAACGTAATAGTTGTGTGGAATGGGCATTCTGATAGGAACATTTTACAAAGAATGGAAATAGATAAATTTTGAAATTTTGAATATAACTTGTTATGATGAACATCTTACAAAAGAATTTACAAATAAATCTGTGGTTCATACAATGCCAACTAAATATCAAAGGATATTTATCTTTAAGGCGTTTGGCTACTCCATTTTTTTTACCTAGGAGAACACTGGCCCCATCACTGACAAATGATACCCAGTTTTTTTGAAGAAATGTTTCATCAAAGCCACATTTATGAAGGCAGGCTAGTAGTTTATCAACAATATTGACAGCTAATTGATTATCAAGCTCAATAAGATCCAAAAACATAAAAATAGGATCATCATTAGATATTGCAGATTTAATATAAACAACCATGCTTGTCTTTGAACTCAAAGTTGTGGATTCGTCAATAAGTACTGACAATTTGGCGCTACAATCGATAATATTCTTAACTAACTGTTCTCTCATTTTAATAGCAATATGATCTATAGTTGTAGTAGCAGAGTATCTAGAATGTAAAATTGATCCTAAAGAAATTCCATTAGCTTTTTGAAGTTCAATTAATTTAAAATGATCGTCTAATGGCCTATTATATTTAGCTAGGTAATACGCAGTTCGGATAATATACTCAGTATTAACATGGTTTTTATGTAACTTCGCCTCAAAATTTTTTACAATTTTTTCAGATTCTTTTTCTTTTTTTATTTCATAAGCATGTTGATGAGCGAATGAGTCTGAATGTTTTTTTACTTTATTTCTTAAATTAGCTAACCTAGTTTGTTTTTTTAGATGATTGCCTTCATCAACTGTACACATACTCCAATACTCCATTCTTTACTAATTTCAACACCTCTCTTCTTAACTGTCTTTAAAGTACCAATGTCTTTGCAATATTCACAGCCAATTTTTTGTTTTGAACAAAATAACCATGGATACCTTGATTTTTTTTCAATCCACTGATCAAAAGTCCATACCATTGGCCATTGATCTTCTATCTATAAACAATTTTAAATAATAATAATAAATTTAATATACTGTTAAGTGTTAACTATTAACAATTTGTCACTTTTGTTATAAAACTTAGGTATTAATGTAGTGTTCTAAATACTTTTTATTTTTAAATTATAATACAACATAAAAATTAAATATTAATTTTAACAGTTTATAAAACCATTATTTAGTTTAAAAAATATCTAACAATAAGTGCTATAAAATACAATTTAAATCTAATTTATTTGTATAATGAAACAAATGTTTAGGTAACTGTAGCTTATGCTGCTAATTTATTGATTATCATATAAACTTTTTTATATACATTCTGTTATAAATATAGTAAATTAATTTCCCAAATATATAAGATAATACAAAATATAAAGTGATTTTTTTACCTGTGTTATACAATTATTGGTAGATTTAGCTTCAGTATTATTTGTATTAACATCATCAGTTTGAATTATTTCAGTCTGTTTACTTGTCAGATCGTTAATAATTTGTTCGTTGTCACTTCTAAGGAACTGTAAATAATCATATTCTATACCTGCATAACGATTAACGTCCAACTACAAGAATATAATAAAATAACTTACCTTGATACTATTTGGCTTTGCTTTTGCTACTTTTGAAAAGAAATCGTTTATGTTTCTTTTTTTACTGTTTGATGCCATATTTAATTTTAAATAATAAAATTGTTTTATTAAATTAAATATTTAAATATAATAAATGACAAGCCACAAGCATGTATTATCAATATCTGGTTCCTAGTCCCTGCCTAACTTATTATGTTTACCTACTTAGTATTCAATGTTTATAGTTTATTAATAACTTCTGATGACGAATAAATAAGTCACAAGTAATTTGTGAAGTTATGACGTTTGGACAATTTTAATTTTTCCTATTTCTTATCATTTTAATCATAATCACGGATTATGATGTCTACAACCACGGACTAAGATATCTTAGTCCGTGTCTACAACCGTGATCATAATTAACTATTCTGATACCCCAATACCTATTATTCTTTTGGAGTAATGATAAAAAAAAAAAAAAACAGAAATTTTTATATAAATTGTATACAATTTATTGTACATAATATATAAATTGTGCTAATATGGTTATCATCCAAAAGACTACGACCGTATACCCGCGTATTTGTTTTATTTTCTTTCCTATAGGTACGCATTTAAGAAGTTTAGCGTTTTGGGTATACGCTGTATACCCGCGTATACCCTCCACTAGACCACTGACGACAAATCATCAATAGATAAATCTCGAGAATAATTTTCTTTGTTTCTTAGTTTATTGTTATCTTGCTTTACAGAGTAGTTGCATTCGAGTTTACTACATTTACGCGACGCTGCAGAGACGATATCGAAGCGTTCCTACGGTTTTCGGCCAACTAAAGATAACGGAACAATACACTTATGGACTTTCCAGAATTCTTACATAAATATTATAGTATTTTCATATTATTTGATACAACAATATTAAAATGATTAGCTTCACAATACCTATAGGTACTCCAACAATATTAAACATTATTAGAACTTAACTATATGTTTGATTTAATCTTTTATCTAGCTAATAGTAAGTATAATTTCTAGCAGTACCAAACAAAACAATGGTTGGTACAACTAAAATTAATCAACAATATATTTTTAATCTGCATAACTAAACATTTTTGTTGGATTTAACGTCTAAATGGTTGGACCAACAGAAATATATCCAACCATCTACTATAACCAAATTATTTTTTTACGTGTGGACTAGAAAATTTTGGAAAATTAGAAATGGATGGGGCAGGAGAAAAGTACGTGAGAAATGAATCTATAAAAAAATCAACACAGTATATTATATAAATAAGTGTACATTTTGAATAAATTTTATAACTCAAGATCCACCTAACCGATTTCGATAAAAATGTCAGGACATATTAAGATTGATATGTAGATGGTTTCTGTGAAGTTTGTAGGTACGCTGTGGGATAAGTGGTTCTGGATTTATGGCCTCTTAAATGCACACCTGGTGACATGGCCAAAAACAACAACAACGTCTATACAATAATTTTTATCTATATATATAACCCATAACAACCATTAAAAAACAAAAATTTTGATTGTGATCACTTCCCTTTTTAAATTAGCCTATGACACTCGCAAAGAATGTGGCTTTGTATTTGTGAAAGAATTTTCGAAATCGGTTCAGTAGTTTCGGAGTTTATCCCGAACATACAAACAAACGCTATCATTTTATATTTTAGTATAGATAAAAATGAATGTTTGTGTGTAGATTAGACCTCTGGGAAGAAGATAGGCTAATTTAAAAAGTTGTTAAATTTGTTTTTTTTTTATTCGTCGGATTTTAGTACGGTTGCGTTTGGCTTTTGTATTAATTGATTATATTAATCCTCCGTAGGTGGAATTAAGTAAAAATGACAAACTTGGTATAACTTTGATACTTTAGAGTTAAATCATACACTTACGTACAAACAGCACGGGGTCCGCGGTCTACCGCAGGTAGATTGCCTACCTGATAATATACTGCTGTGAATCAGAATTATTATTCCGGGCAACAGAAAAGTTAAGATAAATTTTGAACACCATACACCATACACCGAATATTAACCCTTTGCCGACCAACGGGACTTTTAAGTCCTCTGTATATTTTATCCATTTAAACATAGGTAAAATAAATAAAGTACCATCTGACCACAGGGACTTCTATGTCACATAATTTTTATATGATTACATTCCCGAAAAATTTCTGTTAAATCAATAGATAGCGTTAAATATATCATTTAATAAAATAAATATTGTTTAGCACGTACAATAAATTTCGATATTTATATAAATAGCCTCAACGCTAACCAGTATAGATAAGCATTGGGTTTTGTTATTGTTATTTTCGTGATATTCCTGAGAAACTGAATGTATTGTTGAATAATACTATTATTGTATATTACTATGTGTTTATTGACAATAATCACTACGGACTTTGAAGTCCCTATGGTCTATTGTGACACTTTTGTAGTTGACGAATATTGTTGTATAGTGACGCACTCGCGCTCCAAGCTTATAGTTAATATTTTATTCTTTACGCTTTTGAGTGTTGAATTTGCTCACTCGTTATTGTTTACTCGTTTACTTATCATTTGTGAAATGAATACATTTTCAAAATTAAATGATCTTGAGATCGAAAGTATTTTAATTGAGATTCCTGGCGACGATGGTGGTCTAACTGATCTAGAAGACGATAGCGACGATGAGTATTTGGTTGAAAGAAACAATTATTTAGACTTATTAGATTCAACCACAACCATTCAAACTTCTGTACTAAATATAATGGGTATGTAGTCTATAAAAACTATTTTATTATTTTTTTAATTTATATTTATTTTATAAATATAATATAATATATTCTTGTATAGATCTTCCTATAGAATTTTCCGAAGAATCTGAATGCATTGCAGGGCCATCTAATGCTATGCCAATGCATACTCCTATTTTTGAAGATGATCATGTTGATGACACTTCTGAAGAGACTGACACTCATAAATATAGGAAGAAAAAAAAAATAACTAATAAAAAGAACAAAAGTTTTGAAAGTGACATGGGGTGGAAAAAAAAATTGGATCACTATGTCGACGTTCCAGATTATAATGATTTTGAAGGTATTTATTATATTACTTTTATCTCCATAATTTAATTTAATTGTAGATGGTACATTATAGGTACTTATGTTTATTATAAAGGTATCTAAATTTTTTTAGTATAGCAGAAAATTAAAAAAACAAAACACTAGCTATTTTAGGTAGGTATTTATAAAATATACATTATAAATATTAATGTTATATACCTAAATTACTTTGAAAAAAAAATCAAAATATACTTTCCCTACATAGTAGGTGTAACATCATGTTACATGTATATTATCTATTTTGTACAAGGTAATATAAATACATAACTAACAATAATTGTAATGTCTTTATATCTGAATACCTTATTTAATTTTCTACTAATTTAGTACTAAAAAATATAAATAAGAATAACTTATATTATACATATTTATTTATATATGGTATAATTTAAAAGTATAATTTTATTTGTTATATAGGACCTATACATGGATTGTTTATCAACTGCTTAAGTCCAACTGATGTATTTCTTCAAGTATGTGGCCCTATCTTAGAGAATATCTGTGCTCAATCCAATTTGTATGCCACTCAACGAGGGAAAACATTAAACCTTAGAATTGAAGAATTGAAAGATTTTATTGGTATTAATTTTGTTATGGGATATAATAGTTTGCCATCTTGGAAAGATTATTGGTCAACAAGTAATGATTTAGGTGTAAAAATAATTTCTGATGCTATGAGTCGAAAGCGATTTGATGATATTTTGTGTTTTCTACATATTAATGATAATGATGCTAAGACTACTGATAATAAAGATAAGCTTTATAAACTAAGACCACTCCTTGATTCTATCAATAGTAGATTCCCTGAATTATATAAAGTAACTAGAGAAGTGAGTGTGGATGAATCTATGGTTTTATTCAAAGGGCGTAGCTCAATAAAGCAATATAATCCAATGAAACCGATAAAAATGGGTTATAAGATATGGTGTTTGGGAGATCAAAATGGATATATTAGTAAGTTCTCGGTTTATCAAGGGAAAGAGGAAGTAATTGATGACTTTGTTGATTTTGGTTTGGGTGAGAGAGTAGTTTTAAACTTAACAAAACCTTATTGGAATAAAGGCATGAAGGTATTTTTTGATAATTATTTTACATCTATAAGTCTTTTAGAAAAATTAAAGTTAGAAAACACCTTTGCATGTGGTACAATACGATCTAATAGAAAGGGCATTCCTCCTCTTGCTCAGGATAAAACTTTAGATAGAGGCATGTATGATTTTAAGACATCCCGTTTAGGTATTACTGTTTATAAGTGGAAAGATAACAGAATTGTACACTTGGCATCTAATTTCCATGGTGTTGAAGAAAATAGTGTATTGCGAACTGAACATGATGGAACAAAAAAAAACATAAAATGTCCTACTATAGTTAATGATTATAATAAGTACATGGGTGGGGTAGACAAAGCAGATCAATTAAGAGCTCTTTATAATGTTAATAGGAAATCAAAAAAATGGTGGCATAGATTGTTCTGGGGTGTTATTGATATAATATTTGTAAATTCATTTGTAATTAATAATAAACTTAATGATACCAAATTAAGTGTTCTACAATTTCGAAGAGCAGTAGCCCAGGGACTAATTACACAGTGTAAATGTGGCCTAAAAAGAAAAACAGACACATCTCCAGGAACTTCAAAAGGTAGACCATGTTTACAACCAAGAAGGGGCAAACAGTTATTTTCTACGCCTTCAGATGTGAGGTTAGGGAACTTAGGAGCCCACTGGTTAGAATTTAGTAAGACAAGAGGTAGATGTGAAGTGTGCAGTAAAAAAAATGTAGAATCTAAACCATATACTAAATGTTCAACTTGTAATGTGCTTTTATGTATAAACGAAAAGAAACCTTGTTTTAATGAATGTCATTCAAAATAATGTGTTAATATTTTTACTATAATAATTGTTATTTTTTTGTATTATTACTATTATATTATATTAGGCTTTATTTATGTTTTTAACTATGTTTTACATTTGGCAATAAATAAATAATAAAAATCTTATTATATTATAAATTATGAATTATACATTTTCAATATTGAAAATTTTACCACTCCATGTTCTAACTACAGTGTATAATATAAAAAAATTGACCATTCAGTTTTTAATACTATAACTATTTCTTTTGAGTTTATATTGTTGTTAATTTAAATCATAAACTATATCCATATTTTACATGGTCATTGTAGTTTTAATTAATTAATTGATTTATCTTAAACTAATTATGACTTATTTATTATTGGATATAAGAAAATAGTAGAGTCGTAACGGACCATAGAGACTTTAAAGTATGTTCTCTAAATGACCAATGGGACTTATTAGTCCCAGTCCTTAAAAATATATTAAAAAACCTCTAATTTAAAACTTCATGATTTTAAAATTAATCAAATAAATAATAAATTAAAATGCTGAAAAAAAAAATCAAATTTCTATCAGCATTTATTGTTGGTCTACAAAGGGTTAAATAACGATTTGAACAAAGCTTGAGTCATATTGAATTGGTACATTTAACGGGCAACGAAGTGCCAGCGGGATCAGCTAGTATTATATAATTAAGTATATCAATTACGAGTACAGCTTTAAATAAATCATTTGAAGTTTGAAATATATGGTTGACAGCTGACCTACAATTAACCTACTTTATTCTTACGTGAAATATTAATTTAAATACTGAAAACAAATATACAAATTATAATTATAATACATATTATTTTATTTTTTATTTCACTATTGCTTTAGCTTTTAGCACAGTGCCGCAACTTAGTAATTTAGGGCCCCAGGGCAAAATTAAATTTCGGGCCCTACAACTATAGAGGGTACATAATAATATAAAATGCTGCTAGAAATTTTTTTTTTTGATAAAATTAAAAGGTATGATAAATGATTATTATTTTGTAAAACTATTGTATTCTATGTTTCTGTGGAAATGATATCTGTATTTATATATTTTATGTTATATATTTAAATAATTTTAATAAACTTAACAATATATTAATTCATACTTAATCAAATTTCATTTTTCTTGCTTTCATATTTGAAAAATTTGTTAATATTTTGTCCATATCAATTTCTTTTGTACGACGCTGTTCGATATTTAAAACTGAAATATTGGACAGTCGTTCTTGTCCAGTTGAATTCCTTAAATAGCTTTTTATTATTTTAAGTTTTGAAAAAGACCTTTCTGCTGTTGCAACCGTTACTGGCAATGTCAAATAAATTATACATGCTCCTAATACATCAGAGTAACTTGTAGCAAAGTCGTTTTCGAGAATAAATGAGGCCAGTGCTTGGATACTATTCAAATTTTTATTTTTTATAATTTCTTTGATTGATAGCAGTTGACTTGTTAAATCAGAACTTATATCTGATTGATACATTTGAATAAAGTCATATGATCCTTTAATAGTAATTTCATCTGGTCCTAAAAGTGTTTGAGGTTTCAAAAAATTGAAAATACTACAAACGTTATGTAAACCTTTAAATCGATCTTTAAGTTGACATATTATTGTGTCAACAACTGGTAAAAATACTTTTATTTTAAAATTATCTTGTGTGATATTCATTCGTCTGTCACCATCTACTTCATCAAAAAACAACCTTGCTTTTTTTTGGCGAACCACTTTGTCATCAGTTGGAATACCCCATTTAATTGCCAGGTTGCTTGCATTTTCAACTACACTACAATAGTCATTCCTTAGTTGCTGCATACAAGTATAGGCATCAGTCAATCTATCTAATGCTTTCTGGAGGTCAATGTCTTGCTTCTGCAAAAGTTTAGAGATACCATGCAAAGGACGCAATACTCGTTCCCACAAACATAACATAAGTAAAAATTCAAAAGATTCTATTTTTTTTTTAATTGAAATTGCCATATGTTTTTCATCTACTTTACTACTTGATAAACTCATATATGTTAATGATTTTATAACTTCTATATACCTTTGTTTTAATGCTGATACTGATGAATGCCTAGCCTCCCAGCGAGTAGGACAAACTTTTTTTAATACTTTAAGTCTAATTGTTTTGGCAGTGTCATCACCAAATGCAAGTGATGCCCATCTAGGACAACTAGAACTAAAAAAATTGAATATAGTTTGTAATGTTGTAAAAAAGTTAGTTGCAACTTGCGTCGATTTGGCTGCATCACAAATCACCAAGTTAAGGTTATGTGCGCAGCAATGTACATAATGTGCATTCGACACGGTAGAAGATATTCTTTGTTGCACTCCTGAATAAGCTCCACTCATTACTGCTGCACCATCATAACCCTGGCCACGACAATTTTGGATGTCTAAATTGTACTTTTTCAACACATCATAAATAAGATTTTCATAATCCTTTGAGCCATGGTTCTCTAATTCAAAAAACCCAAAAAAAGATTCTTTTACTTCAAATGATTTTGTTTCATAGTTTAAAACAACATAACGCAGTATAACACTCAATTGATCAATTTTTGTTATATCTTGTGTCGAATCTACTATTATTGAATAATATTTAGATCTTTTTACTTCGTTTGCTAATATATTTAATACTTCTGAGGATAATAAATGAATTAATTCATTTTGAATTTTCCAACTCAGGTATTTTATTTTATTATTTTCATTATTCAATAGATTATTTAAAACAGGATCAAAATCTGCCATTAGCCTTACAGTCCTGATAAAGTTTCCTTCTGTATTATTTATTTTAGTTTTACTGTTTTCGTTTCCTCGGAGAGCAGTATTCCCCGCAGTTAAAAATAAAATAATTTTGACTAATCTAATTAAAACATTTCTCCAAAAACTAGCTTCTTTAATAATTTTATCTTCCATATGTTTGTCTATAGTTTCGTTTTTTAACCAGCGTACTCGGACTTCAGTGGCTTGAATATGTTGTTGAGAAATTTCATGTGCTCCAATTTTTTCTCCAATATGGTGCCAATCATTAATTCCTAATATCCAATTTATTTTAAAATTTCTATTTTGCCTATCAGCGAAAAGCCAACATACTTCACAGTATGCACAATCTAAAATGACTGAATAGCATAACCATATTCTGGGTATACATAGTCCTGTATTTGTAGTTTTGTGATAAAACTGTGCTGAAAAACGTCTAAGGATGCCTTTTCCATCAGGGCTATAGGGAAATTCTATGTTGGTTGGTTTACATGGTCCATGCAATAAAATACTTCTCTTCAAATCAGATTTTACAGTATCAAACTCTTTAAAATGTCCACGGTCAGTTGGATAATCATTTGTTAAATCTAAACCTATAAATAAAACAAAATTTACTATACATATTATAAGATAGGTAATGAATATCAAAACTGTTTAACAGCTATATGAATATCTTTTTACATTTAATATCAATTGAAATAGATGTAATTATTATGATTATTAATTTATTCAGTTTAGTTTAAGTTTTAAGAAAACTATAGGTATTTTGAGAAATATATTTTACCTACCTGGTTTATCAAATATGCCTGACTCAGTAACATCACAAGTGTCAGACGATTCTACTTCATTATTTTCATTTTCACCTAGTTTACATTTTTACATTTTAATAATTTTGAAAAGTTTAATTTAGGTTCCTACCTGGTTTATCAAATATGTCTGGCTCAGTATCATCACAAGTCACAGACGATTCCAAATCAGTATTTTCATTTATTTTACTAATTAAGTTGGTGGAAAAGTTATCGACTAAAAGCAAAAAAATCACTTTATAAAATACAATAAACTAAAATGTTCATAACAATTTATAATGATAATATTATGAAGAAGTGAACAACTATAGTTTAGGCACCTACATAGGTATATCAATATAATAAATTAAACAACAAATGGAAATTGCAAATTATAAACAAAAAAAGTATGCTAAAACTATACTTAAATCACTAAGTAATAAATATCAACATAATTATAAATTATTCTACCTATTGAATATGATGTGTTTATCCTCATAGTTTTTTGTATAGTTTACATTTTTAAATTTTAATAATTTTGAAAAGTTTAATTTAGGTTCCTACCTTGATTATCAAATATGTCTGGCTCAGTATCATCACAAGTCCCAGACGATTCCACATCAGTATTTTTATTTGTTTTAATAATTACATTTTTGGCACACTTGTCAACTAAAATATTTAAAAAAATATCACATATTCACATCATATTATTTACAGTTGTATGCAGAATGTAATGTTATTACTAGGTAAATGTGTAAATAGTAAACTAAGTTTTTAGTAAACGACCTTCGTCTTAAGAAAATCTTAACTTCAGGAATTTTAACAACCACCCAGTATTTAATAATATATATTTACCACTTACCAGCATTATCCAAATTGTTTTTTACTACAAACATATTTAATGAACCTCTCAACTTCTTTATTTCTTCATCTTTTTTTATTCTCATTTTCCTTTTTGCTGAACCACTGAGATATTTTGACATTGTAAATATGATTAAAATAACTTATAAGTCAAGTATTAAAGTATTAACAGCAATGATTAATAAAAGTATTTTTTTATTAGCAATGCAAACTATTCAATGAAAAGTGAAAATTAAAAGTACCTAGTAGTAACTTGGTGATTATAAATTTGAAATAATTTAAAACACATAGAGGCATAAGCCATAAAGGTTAGTTCGGAAGATAATTGGTGAATTATTATTTTGTATGTAGGTACCTAAATGTAAACAAAAGAGATATTTTTATTCTATTTTTATTTTGCACTTTAGTGGTGCTTACTTTGGTCACAGAATAATGCTTTGGTTTATAAGACAAACTGAGTATTCAGTGTAGCCAACGCCAAGATGATCGGTGATTTTTTCATCATTAATCTTTTATCACAGAATAAATCTGTGAAATTGATTTGCCGCCAAAGACCTTATACTTATACCACAGACTTTTCATAGTTTGTGCCTAAAATCTAAATTATTATTTAAGCATAAGGTCTATGTTTACCGCATTATTACTTATCGATTATGAACTCCTTAATATTTAATATTTAAAATATTTCAATTCAAAATACATTTTTACAAAATCAAAAACCCGGAAAAATAATAATAGGATCCACCCATTATGGGCCCCCTTTGAAAAATTAATTTGGGCCCTCTGGCAGGGCTTTGCCCTGCTTGCCCTGGTGGTAGTTGCGGCACTGTTTTAGCATTAATCACAATTTAAGATAATACTTTCTTATTACTGAAACTAATATTATAATTTTTATTTTTATTTTGGTGTGTTTATGCTATTTCAATTGGTTTGCCGTAATACTGAATTTTGATTAATCAATAAAAAGCATTAGTTTTTACCCATTAAAACTATTGGTATAGTAAAAATACTTGCAAAATAATGGATTAATCCTTTTATTTTGCAACATGTTTGAATGATTATTACCTTCTTATAATGAGACATATTTTCTAAATCAGTTGGGGTTTTTGAGTGTAGTCAATTGTTTAGTAAATTTTCGATATTTTCTATTCGAGACATTCAATTTAAGGCTTCCAATTTCCCTATTAGAATATAAATAATTTGTCACAGGAAAATTGTTATGTTTGTGCATTACTTCATACAATTTGTTAAGTAAGTTTTTTTAATAAGATTATAATAATTAATATTTAACTTGAACGTTTGCATATATTTTATAATGGAAAACATTAAGGATTATATTGTTGTGCAAAGCCGAGACAAGTATAACTATAACATAAGTCTTATTTATAAAGATGGCTTATTAACGAGTCTAAATTTACTCTTGGAGAGATATGTCACTGGAACTGGCCTTCAGAATTGCCCATTAAAAAGTCTTTGTGCTATGCTGAGTTTGCAAAGATTGTGATATTAGATCGTGTATCGCATTACGTATGTCAGGAAATATATAAATAATTTAGCCAATGTTAACCTATCGATACGTGATTTAAATTATAACATTTTTATGTATGCTTAATATACCATTTTAAATTAAATTTACATATACATATTATATATATAGATTAAATAATAAGAGAGAAAGAAATAATATATTTCTTAGAAATATAATTTCTATAGAAACAAACAATATTATAATTATTGTATAATATGATCAACAGACTGTTTAATAATACTATTTTAATAGGTAATTTTGTACATTTTCAAATTAAAATTGTTCATAATTTTTATTAAAGATTGAGCTATGGATAATTGTATTGAAACAGAATGTTTAAATAATTCTACTTGCTTGATTGATAACTGCAATATATTTGGTAACAATTTGAATTTAAAAACAAAAAACCAAAATTTAAATATCCATGAACAAGAGGTAGGAAATGGAAACCAGTAAATATTAAGACTATAAAATCTAAATAATATATTATTTAATCATTATTAATCAACCATCATTGATAGTTTTGTTAATGAGATTCAAATACGAACTAACAAATGCGAAAAAAGTAATTTAGAAAAAATAGATTTGTTGAGATATATAATTAAAATGCCTCAACTGCAGCACTCGTATTCCAAGCAAATTGTTAAATATCAGGTAGTAGGTAGTTATTTAATATATTAAATGTTGTATATAGTTCAGATTAAACTATGAAACAATTTGTAAATGTTTAGGAAAGTTTAGGAATGACTAGAAAAACAGAATGCCAAAAGCTAAATGATGGAGTCATAAATGCACATGGTCAAAGTTGTTGTTCAAATTATGTAATTACTAACCATGCATGTGAAAAAGAATCACTGCCAGAATGCACAAATACAAATATTGGTTCTTGTAAAATACAACAATTGTTGCGTGTGATTGAGGAATGTTGTTGTTCACAAGAGCCAAGCGATCCAACCAATAAATTATTGGAGCAAACGAAATCTACTATTTGCTCTTTAGCTGAAGAAATTGAAATTCATAGTTTAGCACTAAAACATAATCAAGAGAACTTAAAATGTTGTACTGAAAAACTAAACGTAGAACAAGAGATGTATAAAAATAAAGATTCTGAGTTATGCAGAATGAAAATAGATGTATCTTTACTGGCAGACCAACTTACACAAATCATTAAACATTATCATTACTTGAGTTGTAATATAGATGAAGTTTCAAAAGATTTGTTGACTAGAATAATAGCATATAATACGCTATTAAAGAAATCAGAAGAGCTAAAAGAAGAATTGAACAATGTGAAATTCTGTTTAAACATTAGGATTGACGAAAATAAATGTATAAAAAGAGAATTAAGGGAAAAATATCAAGTCATTGAAGCTGGAATTATAATTAAACAAGAGCTAGAATTTAAATTAAGTAATTTGGAAAACAAGTTGGAAAAATTAGAAAATTTAAATAATTGTTGGAACAAAAAATGCAACGATCTAATCATTCAAAATATAAAAGTTGAAAACGATTTAAAAAATGAAAAAAATTATAATAGTAAGAAAGCTATTTATATCGATGACTTAAGTAAACAAATACATGATTTGAAAACCATAATAAAAGGTATTGAAGATCACAAAATGTTGTATACCGAGGAAATTTCCAAACTTAAGAATCAAAAATGTACAGCAGAACTAAAACTTAAGGAATTGAATAGTATTATTATAATACAAAAAAATGAATTAGTGATAACCAGATCTGAACTGGCGTATGCCGAAGAATGTCTAAAAAATAAAAATGATTGTCAGATTCAAAAAATTCAACAATTAGAACATGACAGTAAAAACTTTGAAAAAGAAGTACAATTTTATAAAGTTCAACATGATTTTTTAACAAATAAATGTTTATTAAGCGATAAGGATCTAACAGAAACACGAGAAATTATTAAATCGTTGGAATTTAAAATAAACAAAATGATGAGAGAACATAACACGATACTCGATGAGTTATCTAAAGAATGTGATAATCTGAAAATTGAAAACTGTAAATTTTTAGAAAACATCAATGAATTAAATGAATCAATTATATATGCCAATAAAAAGGAAAATCACGTACGAAATGATTTAGCTACACGCAACGAGAAACTATTAATTGCTAACGATGAAATAAAGAATTGTTATTTAGAGATGAAATGTATAAAAACGAAATTGGAAAATGCGACAGACAAATTAACATGTATTGAACGAGAACTAGAAGAGACCAAGTTGAAACTAAATAAAGAAACGTGTCTGAAAGAGAAGATCAATGAAAAATATTGTAGTATAAAGTATGAATGTACATGTCCCCTGGAAAAGTGTCAGACTGCCGATAATAACAGGTTATTGGTTTCGTAAATCGTAGTATCGTATTATAATATGAAAATGAAAATGATTATTTTTCAATAACGACATTTGTTTTTAAACATATTTTCAATTTTTAGTGTTTAATTTGAAGTTTTTAAAACAAATGCTCCATAGAAGACAGCGTTCAACAAATTTTTCCATTTTTAACATAAATATTTAATCAACTAAATGTAGTTATAAATATGTGTCTCGGTCGATCATTGATCCGGCTGCGGGGAAATTTGATACATATACTTCTTTTCAAAAGAGAATGTACCGCTTTCGCGCGTGTCGAATGATTCGATTGGTGCGTCGAGAACCACGTGATCACGCTAACAATGAGAAATTCGTGGAGAATGCGCGCCGCCGGACATAAATTGGTCGCCGACCGGTATATTCTCTTTTGAAAAGGAGTATAGATAGATTTGACCTTGGGGAAGAACATTGGCGCTATATTTTGTCATGGACAATGTAAATAAGATGTCCAATCCTGTTCTTAAACAGGGATTTTGATATTTACGATGGAAATTTTTGTTTATAAATGGTTGCTATTGGTTAATGTGATAAGCCTGTGTATTTTAGTACAGAATGATCGAACTTAAACCACAGTTTCGGTGGACCAATTTTTTGAATTTTTTGATTCTTTAGAGTTAAATTATACGCGTGGTCCGTGATTTACCGCAGGTAGTTACCGGATAATATACTGCTCGTATAATCACATGCGAATCTCACGGACAACGCCTGTCGAAATGACTATAAATTAAAATATTATATAATTTACAATTAAATATATACTCAAAAGGAGTTGAACAAATCACAAAAACCTTACAATAGCAAAGCATGTCCGTGTCTTATACAGTGTATTATGTTAATTTGTATTTTATCGATCAATTAACCTATTTCCTGTATTCACTTCTGTCGTGTTTACTGAACACACACATTCTATTTTTAAGTAGGATCGTGATGTAACTTTCTGTACCTATAGTATTATATTTTTTTTAATTTAGGCTAATAAGCATTTTCTATATAAATGTAAAATTGAAAAATAGCAATTATATTATATTAGAGGCAAAGCATATGGTTGAGGAAATACTATATTTCACAAGAAATATTGAAGATATTTCTACTGAAGCTAAACGGAAACGATAGGTAGGTCGATTATAATAGATAGCTATAGATTATATTAATAATAGATAATAGCCGGCTGATACAGATCTAAATTATGCATATGCAGTTTTTAATCAATTGGCACACATATTAGGTATTTGGGATCCCGGATTGGTCCTACGACTTATAATACTGTAGGAGTATAAAATAGAAGTCACGAGTAACTGAAATAATAATATATTAAAGAATAAAACATTTCGAATTTTACAGTTAAAGTATTATATTGAACCAGTCAGTTAAGGGTGGCTTATCCGCTATTAATAATATTAAAACCATAAACAGGTATTCGTTTATTTAAGAAAAATTCTCATCTCGGTTTCATTTATCTCTTGGTAACGCCTACTGTTAGTATTACCTATATAATGTACTAATATACTATACTATATTAATGATATAATAATATACTAAATGATTGCAGGCTCAGTGATGAAAATATTATGTCATATAATATTGCGAAAAATGTTAAAGATGGCGTACAGACAATACATCTGCAACTAGTTGACGTTGGTTCACAGACACATATGTGTCCAGCAATATGTCAGCCTATAGCAACATCAACAAATTGTAAATCAAAATTTCACTCCATCTCAAACAATTCCGATCCATGCAAATTGGAACAGTGTGATTCAAATACAAATAACTTAAGACCGTGTGACAACTGTAACAGTTGCATTAGCTCATGTGATTCCGATAAAATTAGCATTAACCCATGCCAGTTGGATCACAAGAAAACGTCAATTTGTATTAGCCCCTCTGATGACAATTCGTGTTCTGGTGAATCAAAAAACACACCAAAATGTTTTGGTTCTTTTTTTGACAAAGAAAATCTACAATGTCAACTAAATGAAATGAAACTACTGTTAAAAAAAAAAGAAAAGGCAGCAAAGGAAGAACTATGTGACACTGAACAGATATATTACAATAAGGAAATGATAATAAATAAACGTCTTGAAGACACAAAGGAACAATGCCAAAAGGAATTGGAGAAAGCTAACTCTCAATTAGAAATATATGAAACAGCAATACTATACAAAGAATATGAATTGAAAAACTCCCAAATACGAGGTAAACTAATATTTGTTTACATATTATTTTATTAATAAAACAAATATAAATGTTATAATAGAACACCAATATAAAATGGCAATTGAGCAACTTAATGAAACGATACAGATAAAGGATAAAGAAATTGAAAGTGAACAAAAAAAAGTAGCTTCTGCACTTAATAGTATGAAATATTACGAAGATCAGTTATTAAGTCTTCAGAAAAAGTTGGAGTTAGAACAATTAAATAAACATAAGTCTGATGAAAATCTTCAATTACTCGAGTAAGCACAGCGAAACGTTTTGTATATACAGTGTCGATACCTATACTTATTTATTTTCTAGTGATAAAATGGATTCTGAGATGGACAATAAATTAGAAACATCTCAAACATGCATAAAGAAAAAACGGTTTTCGACCAGACGAAACAGAAATCCGTGTGCATTGAAAATGTCAAAGACGGTAACCGAAACAAAAAGAAAAAAATATGGTCCCAAATTGAATTTACCTTGTTGTATTGGATCGAAAAATCCTTGTAACAGACAAAAAAACATAAACCTATCACAGAGGAATGTTAACTAAAAGTATGGAGTATAGAGAAACAATTAGGAAAATTCGGAAATTGTGTCAGGGGGAAATCGTGAGGACTTAATAAAATTTTAATTATTCATGTAAACTCAGTTAATTTTTATTAAATGGTAAATGAAAAAAAAAGTATTTTTCTGTCTTATACCTAATTTAAATGATTTATTTAATTTTATAAGGGGTTTTTAAAAATAATTTACATTTGAATGTTTCCTCCATTTTCAGGTATATACCTACATAAATCTTCGAAAATGACTTATCACTTAGGTATCGCATTCTCGTTAACTATAAGTTCGTTACCAAATATGTACAAAGCTGTACATTTGGGATAATTTTTCAAATTATGTTACATAGATATTCGGATTTTCTGAATACTCACAGCAACAGTATTCAAAATACGCATTCGAATAGTTTTAGTTAATAATATTCTTATAGTATTTGGAATACCTACTTTACAAAAAGTTCGATTTTTTCTTACTTGATCATATTTTTATTTTCTTCGGGCTTTTAATATATATTTTAAATTTTCGTAATATATTTAATATAAAAAATTAATTAAATTTTCGTAATATATTTAATATAAAAAATTAATTAAATTTTCGTAATATTACCTACTAGTGATGGGTATTACCAAATAGTTTGTACAATCGATTGTCATTCGATAGTTTACAAAACAACCGAGTGATTTTTCGATTGAATAGATATTATTAACCATCGACTTTTTAGAAAAATTATCGAGTAATACACTCGACAGTTTTCTTTCGGTAGTTGCACGCGTCTTGCACCGACTAGTTTTAACTATCTTTATTATTAATCATGGAAATAAAAAAAATGGATTTACAATATTCTTATCGTTTTTAAGTTTTTATTATTTCCTTCCTTTATTAGGTATATCATAACATATAATTGTTGGAATTCATTTAAATAAAATATAATAATTAATTAATTAAATAAATAATATACAGGGGCGCAATTTCAATGAAAATATTAGAGGTGCTTAAGTCATTTATTATTTCAGTTACCCATACCTAGTCTTATTATCATAGAATGCATAATGAGTAACTCTCCCACCCTGCCATTTGACATTAAATAATCACATATTTAATGTTTTTTATTATATTCACATAATATAAGACGTATTACTATAACCATTAAAATTGCCATTAAAACCATGGCAAAATGATATTTGATAATTGTTTAATATATATAATTATTTAATCAAAATATGATGAAACATCCCCGTTCCAATATTTTAGGATGCAATTCGTCTCGAAGATGTCTAGACATTTGTTAAGACAATTCTTAATGTATGTATTACCGGTGATTTTTGTTGTCTTATCAGGTGTAGAAATAGGACTTGGAGAATGACTTGTTTTATTAAAATTTAATTTTTTTTTACGGCAATAATAGTGCTTTGAGAACTGTTAGATATTTTTGAAGGTAATCCTGCTGAGATTAGCTGTATAGCTGGAGAACTTGGTGTACCTATATTGAAAACAATGTTTAAAATTATACATTTTTTAAAATACTATAATAAATTAGGTTTATCCACTTACAATTAAGTTCATATTTTCATATACTTATCAAATACAATTTTTTTTTCAAATAGAATAAAAGTAAAAATATATTAATTATTCTTTTAAAATATTTAATATACATCATACATTAGGTAATACCATTTAATATTTATTATTTTAGTATGCAGTTAGTTTTCATTTTTTATTTAAAATAGAAATAAGATAAAATTGAACTGTAATTTTTTATTATTTGTATTTATAATTCAATGTTCTAATTATTATAGTCAGTGATTAATTATATTTTAGTAACTTAATACACATACCGCTTACTTTATCAATTACAACTTACCAGATAATACTAGAATACTTTCTGCTATAGGACTTAAATTTGATTCTCGGTTGGTATTATGATTGTCGTCAACTAAAATATGTTTTTATAGTTTTATAATAAAAATTGGAGAAAAATTAAATTTCTTAAATTTAGCAATAATATAAATATAATATTAATCAAACAATACTTTCACTTGAAGACGGATTCCACAAAACACTATTTTCTTTTTGTTGACATTTAACTTTTTTTTTAGTTTTTAATGTAGGTTTCATATTATTGTATTTTTGCTTGGTTGGTGTTGTTGATAAGTCAGATGTATACTCTGCCTTATTTGCTTTTTCCCTAGCTAAAGTATAACTATCTAAATAAAAATAAATATGTTAGGTAAATAAATATAAAATAATCATCTGAACCACAAATAATGTAAATCATACAATGAATCATTTCAATAATGTTCAATTATAAATTAAGTTATATAATATACAGTACATACCTCTATCTTTTCCCATTTTACGAGCCTTTAAAAAGTCGAACTCAATTTCATTTGGTTTGGTCTTTTTCTGAATGAATTTTTTTGAATTTCTTTTCAGCCAAGCGCATGTGTTCTTGTTTAGCCAATAGGCCGGTACGCATATAAGCATTCTGGGGTCTGTTTCGGCACACTCATTGGTCGATTTTAAATTCCCGCCAAGTTTAATATCGCATATTTTACAAATTGTTGTATCGAATTTGAATTATGTTTAGGCGCGTAATTAGAATTAATCTACGCATGCGTATCAAATGGGTTTCTAATTTAGCTTCACAGTCGAAGTATAATAATAATATTCTATAAATACCATGATTTCTGTAATATTATAATGATTGATTAAGAATAATCATTACAATAGACGGTGCAATTAATAGTATATACTACTTATGGATTATAATTTTGAATTAATTGTATAGTGTTATATTATATAGTGTCTTACGCCATTAATAAAATGTATAAACTGATTGAATTTGAACGTAATGTTTATCGCTCAAATTTGTTTCTGAGCAAGACATTTTTAGTTGGATTCATGAGTATAGCAATGAAACCAATACAAGTTGGTGTATGCAAAATAAATCAGCATTTAATGAATGTTCAAAATGTGTGTGTAGGTAAGTTAACTTTGTATTTACTAAACAGTAAATTAATAATGTAACCAACGACCTACGCAAAAATTATGTACGTCTAAGCATTTATGTATCTAGTAACGTCACGGGATTTTTAGCCTTATTTATTATAATATTATTCCCCGAACACACCTATTGCTAACGTTGTTGACAAATCAACGCACCTTTATTATTATAACCATTAGTAATAAAACGTAGATATCGCGCGCTAATCATAGAGTAATAATATAAAGAGATGAACTAACATATACTTGCACAGTACAAAAAGTGAAGCAATTAAAAGGACAAAAACCAGTATGACCACATGAAGGAAAAACATTATTTATTAATATGTGGTTGGTAGGAACACTTATAAAATATTTGCAATTTATTTTGTTTTAAAATAATAATAATAATTAATAAATTAAAGACAAATTAAATATATTAAGCAATAACGTTTATTTAATTTTAAATAAAAGTAAGTAACAAAAAATAAAATACAGATTATAGTAAAAAAAAAAAAATAATTGAATTTAAAAAACTAATCTTAAATATATAATACGTTCACATATTAATAATTATACTTATTAATATTACAAAATTATGTTATAATTTATCTATAAATATCTATTGTTATAATACCACAGTGTTATGCAATAATTGTTCCCCATTCCCCCCCCCCTTCATCATGCAGTGACCGTCGAGGACGTGCCGCGGTTGTCCGCCACCCGTCGCCACCAGCGCTTTTGTCACGTCCGCCGGCACGGCCGCAGGCAATACTGTCTCAATACACCAATAATGTAACAAATCCCGCATCAACACGACACTGATCCACCCCACCACGACAACTCCACGGCAAGAAAGCTCCGACCAGACAAACGGCCTGACGGCGTACTCACCGTCTATTCACTTTTATTTTTTCGCACGGCCTGTGAAGCGGACGTCTACCCCGATCGGCCTCCGAAGTATTATTTTTTTTGGCAATACATCACCTCGTGGCCAGTTTTCGCTCCACAGCCCTGAATCAGTTCAACGACACCTTTACATTATAATCGACGCGCTGTTATACAACGACATGATGGGCTGAGACACGACTGCAGGCCCGATGTTCGGGCGAAGTACCCGTCACCCACGTCAATACAGTCAGCAGCAGTCACGTCCATTTATCGTAATTATATTTTCCCCTTGGTCCCCCCCTCTTTCAAAGCACGATTTATAGGCGTCGCAAGACGCGGGTTCCTTTTTCTTTTTCCTTCCTTACCCCTCATTTTTTTTTATTATTATTAGCTGTCGCAAGCCGCTTACTCGAGCACCAAACAAAAAAAAAACACGTGAACTTCGTGGGCAAATTCGTCGACTCATGCCGCCGAATTTTATTATAATATTGAAACAATTGTTTGCGACAGGCTCCTAAATTTTATTCAGATTCTGACTCCCTATTATATTAATCCCTGCATTGCCATGTGCCATCTTATACTTATTGTATTTGCCCTGTGCCACCATATACTGTATTTTGTGCATTTTCCATGTGCCACCTTATACTTATTGTAACGAAATTATGAAAATATTATTATTAAATTATTTATTATTTAAACTTATGTAAAATACACCCACGTGATTACCTTAAAATCATAACTTATTATGTCTTTATCAATTCACCCTTTCCCCAAAATAAATCTTGGAGTTTCAATACCCACGCGTGTATCAAAGCCTGTGAGTTCCACCGACTTGACCCTCGGGTCTCACGCGGTGCGGCTCGCAGGTCACGAGGAAAGTGTTCCACTTTCTTCGTGGGTAGTTTTTGTGGAACTAAAAAGCCCAAATCCTTACAATCTATATAAGACTATAACTGAATTCATGTACCTATCTTCATTTTGATGTTCAAAACAAAAATAAATATTTATAACAGCTGCTGTTGAATAGATTTGTAGAATATTTTTAAAACTTGGCTTAACGTCAAATGGTTTAATATTTAAATATCCATGTACCTACCTTAACCAATAGGTGATAAAAATGCCTACATATTGCGATATGTCTAATTCTTTAAATCAAATATGTTATTACTTATTATTAGGTAGGTACATAATGTGTATTATGTTTATAGAACTTTTTTTAAAGTACAATAATCAGGCGTGGATCCAGGAAATTTTAACAGGGGGTGCTCAAAAAAAAAAAAAAATAATAATAGTCATACCTTTTTATTGTTCTATTTTATATTACATTTATTAGTGCTACATTTTTTTTCAATCATCAGTATTCAATATTTATTAAATATAAACTTGAAAAAAACATTAATTTGTTTTTTCTTACATATATTGTAACTGTAATTTTCTCGTGTGTTTTTTTCTGAATTCTTCAAGAACTTCCTCTGGAGTAATTTTAATATCCCTATGGATATTAAGGAGCATAAGTCCATTTAATCTATCTTCTTCTATTGTTGATCTTAGATAAGTTTTTGTTCGTCGAAGTGAGGAAAATGTTCTTTCTGCAGTGCAAGTGGTAACTGGTGTAACGCAAAAAATTTTTAGCAATTCCTTTATATTTGGATAAAATGCTGAAGCCTGGTTTAATGATTCTATAGCACTTTTCGGTTTATCTGATTGGGATTTCCAAAATTGTTTCCACAAAGTAATCTCACCTTAACTTCTTCAATTGATCCAATTAGATCATCAACATAAAGTTTGGCCGATTCAATAATTTTTTCGATGTCTGTATTTTCGTGTAAAAAAAAAAATGGTATTAAATATTGTAAACGCATAATCGTTTCATGACCGTGACCTACAAATCTATTTTTAATTTCCGATATTAAATAATCCAAAAATGGTAAGTATAAGGTCAAACGAAAATATTTTTTTGGGTCGTTGGTCAATATATTTTCGCGATTAGTTTGTTTTGAACACGTTCGGGGTTTTTTTACTTCTATCTTATGCATATCAGCTGATATTAATGATTTGGTATAAATCGAATTAAAACTTTGAATATTGTTTTTTCTTTTATTTTCTAACTCTTCTAAAATAGTATTAACCATTTGCAAAGATTGAAAATATTCCAAATTTTGATTTTGTAGTTGCTTAGAAAGAGGCAAAGTAATTGAAAATAATTCTGCCAAAACTTGAAGCGTAATTAAAAATTCAAATTTCAACATACAATTTAGTAAATTATTAGCTTTACTAGTAGTGAGCGTAGTTTCCTCATAAGAGTTTCCAAGTTCGTCCAAACAATTTATAATAACATCGTATAATTGAAGAATTGCATCGTGTCGTTCAACCCAGCGTGTTTCACATACAGATTTAAGTCTACATGATTTAGAATTAGGTAACACGTTCGTTAATGTAGTCTTTAAGGGTAACATTCGTTTTGGTGACGCGCGGAAAAAAGTTATAATCTCTTGTATGTTACCAACAATATTCCGAATCAAAATTTTAGAACACGCTTTTGATATACTTAAATTTAAACAATGTGAAGCACAATGTGTATACAAAGCAAGATGCTGAATTTTTAGTATTTGAGCTTGTACGCCTTGATATTTTCCGGACATATTACCCCCTCCGTCGTAGCCTTGACCACGCAAATATTTTATATTAAGCCCCAAGTCATCTAATTGGCGTAGTATTACTTTAGAAAGATTATAACCAGTTGTATTTTCAACAATAATTAATTTTAAGAAATCTTCTTGCACTTTATTATGAAAAACATAGCGAATGCACAAAATTAATTGTTCACTAGTACTTATATCGGTTGTTTCATCAACAAGTATTGAGAAATATTTTGATTCTTTAATAGCATTTACAATTTTACCAAGAATTACACTAGCACAGCAATCGATCAAATCGTTCTGTGTTGTTTTACTAATAAAACTAGCATTTTTCGGACAATTTTGAAGATGGTTTTTCAAAACATCATCACCTGAATCTATACGAAATTTCAAAAGCTCTCTAAAATTTCTTTCATTAGTTACATTACTTTGAAACAAATCTCCACCGTCACGATGACCACGTAAGGGAAAGTTTTGACGACCACAAAGAAAAATTGTATTGATGATCGGGATAAGTTTTTTTCGATTTTCTTCAATTTGCTTTTGAATATTTAAATTTAATTTAACAGCTACAGACTTCTCAGTAGATTCGACAACATTTTTAAAATCATCCGCTTTGATAATTGAAAATTTATGATAATCGTTATTTGAATGTTTTTTAAACAGTTCGAGAGCTTTTTTGTACTTATTTAATGGCTTAGTGCATAATTGACCTGCATTTTCTTTACTTTTCCCTACTACATCACGAGAAAATAACACACAAGTTTTACAATAAACCCCTTCGTGTTTTTGACTATAAGATAACCACGGAAAATCGTTAAGCCATTTTAATTGAAATTTTCTTGAATCTTTATCTTTGGGAAAATTATATAAAATATCCGGTCTCCATATTTTTGTCAATGCAAGATATTTTTTATCATTACTTAATTTTGAACTTTGACTGCCAATAAAGTTACCAATATCTAATGCATCAGCAAAAATATTTTTTTGTACATGATTGTCAACGTCGGTTTGTAAATCTTTAGAACTACTGTCATGTACAGCTGCAGAAATAACATTACTAGTACTTACATTTTCTTCATTATTTACTTTAGATCGATCTTGCACTTCATCTGAACGAATTTTCTTTACAAAAAAAGACATTAATGATCTCTGAGTACTGACAGAACGATCACGTTTACTGAGAGATTCAGAGTCATTTCTAGAATCCGAAATCGTAAAATAATAATTATATATTTAAAGCCGGGTATAATAAGAAACCGTGTTTTACTAACAATCATATAATATTATATTCGACAGGCAGTCACGAGCCGACTGAGGCTCATAAACTAAATAATAATATGGCAATAATATTGACAGTGAATGCCGAATAATAATAATTATTATAGCAATCTAATAATAATAATTATCTGTGCTTTCCGATGTCGCACATCGTCATTACAATGTACGGGTATTATACGAGATACGACGATAGAAACTAACAATAGCTGCTGTTATCGTCGCATGAGACATTGAGACGACGGCGGCCGAAAACACCGATATTATAATTCTTATTTTTAAAAATAACACAAATGATATTATGTAATTTTAAATTTATAAATTTATTTTGTTGGTGGCTTAAACGAACGACAGGGGGTGTCCAAGCACCCATAGCCCTGAATCCGCGCCTGTATGAAATTATGAAATATTATAATTCATATAATCTGTGTTATTATTCTATGTTATATTTTAGCTGGTTCAATTGGAAAAGTGTAATACATTCTTATAATCTATTATAGGTAATTATTTTGATCATTTAAAATTCTGAGCAGAGCAATTAAGTAATATATTTTATCAATCATGTTTTATTATTTTTGGGTTTTTTGTTGTAGTTCAAAAAAAAATATTTATGTTGAATTATAACTTTTACTTATAATTTCTATACATTTCCCTATACGCAATGACATTTTAAAAATATTTGAATCATTGATATAACCTTTTCATACCATAAACCCATTTACACTTTTAAGGCAATACTACTCTACTATAGAACTTAAGTGGTATTTCCTTATATTTCCTTAATTGATAAATAATTGAATTCAAATTTAACACATTTAATATAGTGACCCACTCCACATCTACTGTACCCAAGGGTGCCCATCAATCAGAACCTAGAGAAGGGAGTTGAACATATGCTCTGGATTCCCGTGCTAGTCCGCCTCTGCAGCCTGACGGGCCCTCTCCTCCGCCTCTTTGAGAGTTAGGATCTCTTCCACCATTTTGTAAAAGATCCTAAACGTCTCTTCGGCTTCGTTGAGGGCGATCACCTTTTCCCGAGGGTCCGCTGGGAGATCATCGAAGACGGGACCGCATATGATGTCCTCGACATCATCTGCTGAGGGAGGGTGCCCCAGCCGTTCGCGGAGATCGTCTCGTAGGCCTTCCCAGTTCTGGCAGTGGAAGATGGTGTGGTCGGCTGTGTCCGAGCGACTGTGGCAGTGCATGCAACGGGGGCTGGGTGCCCTGCCGAAGCGGTGCAGGTAAGACTGAAAGCATCCGTGCCCAGTGAGTGCCTGGGTCATGTGGTATGTCCACGGGATCGTAGGGGTGGTCCTGTTGGTCCATCTTCGGATGTCAGGGATGAGCCGTCGAGTCCAGTGGGCTTTGTCCGAAGATGTCCATCTCCTCTGCCACTCCGAGATGGTAGTTTTTCTCTCCAGTTTTTAACCTTGGCTCTGGACAGGGGAGGATCGCCTGGGATCGGGTCCTCTGATTGTCTCACCTTGATCCTGGCTCTTTCAGCAGCGATGAGGTCCACGGGAGGCATTCCGGCCAGGAGGAAGGCGGCCTCGTCAGAAACCGTCCTGTAACCTCTGATGACCCTCAAGGCGGCTTTCCTCTGTGGCCTCCTCAGGTTGGCCCTGAACTTGGCCGTGCCGTTCACAGAATAGGTCCACACCGGGGCGGCGTATAATAGCTGGCTCTCAACTACCGACATTAGCAGCCTCCTTTTCCACTGGCATGGTCCACTGATGTTTGGCATGAGCCTAGCCAGGGCTGTCGCTGAGCAAGTCGCCTTCTTGGCCACCGTCTCTACATGTTTCCCAAATGAAAGGCGCGTGTCCAGGATGACTCCTAGGTAGCGCAGGTGCTTGCTGAGAGCAATTTGGAACCCGCCGATGGTGAGACGAGGGGTGTTGTAGATCCTCTTGTTTGTCAGCATGACTGATTCAGTTTTGTGGTGCGCGAGTTGCAGCCCGTGCACGGTCATCCACCCATCTATCCTCTCGAGGACTGGATTGAGCAGGTTCTCCAACATCTCGCCCGTTCTGGCCACTCCGACAACGGCTAGGTCGTCAGCGAAGCCGACAAGGCGGACGCCGGGAGGAACCTCCATGTTGAGTAGGTCGTCGTATACGACGTTCCATAGAGTAGGAACCAAGACAGAGCCCTGGGGCACGCCGCAAGTGACGGCCCTGGGAGCCCTCTGGTCCCCGACGAGGAGCACTCTGTCCGATAGCCAGGAGCGAATCATGAGGACGAGGTACTCGGGCGTGTCCTTTTTCCTGAGAGCTTCATCAATGACGGGCCACCGGAGTGAGTTGAATGCATTTTTCACATCAAGGGTGACAAAAACGCAGAGCTCCTTCTGCCTGTGGTTTCCGGTGGCTGTGTAGGCTGCAATTTTTGTGACCACCTCGACGGCTGTTTCGGTCGAAATGCCCCTGCGAAATCCAAATTGATTTGGTGAACGACCGGAGAGTTGGGAGTCCAGGTGAGCGTCGAGTCTTTGCAGCAGGAGTCTTTCCAGGAGTTTGCCTGGGGTGTCCAGCAGGCAGATTGGACGGAAGCTGGAAGGAGCCTCGACAGGTTTGCCCGGACCTTTGTGAAGTAAGACCAGGTTGGCCTTCTTCCAGGTGGACGGAAAAGTTTGTTCGGTGAGGCACTTGTTGTATATATCCAGAGTGGAGGCCGGGCGGATGCGTGCAATCCTCTTGAGCATTTCGTTTGGGATGCCCGAGGGACCACCTGCTTTGCCCGATGACATCTTCTTCGTGGCCTTGAACAACTCGTCAGCGGTGAACTTCGGCGCTGTCACGGCAAAGATTGGTTCATCAGCGTCATGGTCGAGAGCCTCGGAGATGTTCCTGACTGCAGGGTTGGGCATCAGGTCCCAGTCGGTGATCGGGGCGGCTGGTAATAGGTGGTTTGAGATCGCGTCTTCTCTGCCCTTGGACGCCAGCCTGACAGAGCCATCGCCGAACTTTTTCATGACCAGCTTGTAGCCTTTCCCCCAGGGGCACGTGTCAATCGTTGCGCAGAGATCCTTCCACCCCTGCTCTTTTGACTTCCTGATTTCTCTCCGAAGGTTCCTTCTGGCCTGGGCGTAGTTTGCTCTTGCATCTATGGAGTCGTCAGGTCCTCGTCTCCTCAGACAGGACTGGTATTCCCTGCGTAGAGACAGAGCTGTGGACCTAAGTTCAGCGATGTTGTCGTTCCACCAGTACATTGGCTTTCTGCCCCTAGGGCAGGGAGTCCTGCGGGGCATTGAGGCGTCACATGCGTCCGAGATGTACTGGTCGAGGGCCTCTGCGGCCAGGAGAGCCGCGTTGGCTCCTACGCAGTCTCTTGGAGTGCACAGGGGCCTGGAGGTGACATGGGCGTGGAAGGCTTCGAGGTTCAGTTTCTTTAGCGACCAGCCTGGGGGCGCGGTGTGCGCTGGGTCCGCTGCGGGCCAGCCGGGATGGTCGTCGATGGTGGGAGGGTCGATCGAGAAGGCGACGTAGGCGTGGTCGCTCAGATTGACCTCGTCAAGGACAGCCCAATCCGCGACAACCACTCCCCTGGAGAATGTGACATCAATAATGGATGTGGCCTCCCCTCTGACGAACGTAGGCGTGACACCGGTGTTGGCCAGGATCAGGCCGAGGCTGGCTGCTAGGTCGGTGAGGAGGTCGCCTCTCGGGTTGTTGGTGCGCGATCCCCAATCCACGCTCCACGCGTTGAAGTCACCACCTATAATAAGCCTGTTATCGCCCCTGGCTCTCACAGCGTTTTCGAGGTCCCCTAAAAAGGTCTCGTACTCGGCCAGTGTGGTGCCAGGTCTCCAATAGCAGCTGAATATTGAGAGGTCTCCTACCCTTATCCAAGCGAAGCCTTGACCGGAACCGCATTCGTCGTGGACGTAGCCCGTGCCGGAGGTGGTTCCTACAGCTGCCTTGCGGTCCAGGCTGAAGCACATCCTGGCGTTTTCCTCCGTCCTGGCGTAAGGTTCGCTCAGAATGAGGACGTCCGCGTTCCTTTGCGTGACTGTTTGGTCCAGGAGCTGTTGAGCGTCCCAGTTCCCGTTCAGGTTGACCTGGATGAAGCTAATCATTACGACGGTTGCCGGAGCGCCAGGATTCGGCATCGCACCTGGCTCTGCAGGCGGCGGAACCCGGTCTGTGGGGACCCGACTTCAGGCCGGCGCGGTCGCAGGCTACACATTTGGAGTCGCGGGTGCAGTCCTTCTCCTTGTGGGACTTCTCCCCACATTTGCGGCAGGAGTCACTAAGGTCGGGGCCCGTGCAGGTGCTTTGGGAATGACCAAAACCGTGGCATTTGTAGCACCTAGTGGCGTCAGGATGGCGTGGTCTGAAGCGGCAGCTAGTCCAGCCGACCCTGACGCGAGTGACCTCTGTAGGTTTAGCGACTCAGGGTACGCTGACCTTAGCGACCTGTTGTCCGTTGATCAGCCTCCACATGGAGGTAACAGAAATCTGCCTGGTTGCAGCCTCAATCGCGGCGTCTCCCTTGCTGGCGGCCAGGATGGCGCTTTTGACAGCCTCGAGAACTGCTTCCGCGGTGGAGGTAGATTCTATGTCGATTACCTCCACGTCGACGCACGTGCCCGCCTTAGCTACGGAGGCCTGCAGCCCGGTTACCTTTTCGGAGAGGGCCATTTGGAGAGGCGAGGCCGCTTCCCTTGACTTGAGACTCCTCCCCAGGTCCAGGACAACGTCACCCCCTCTGGTCTTCCGAATTCCATTTACTGTGGCCCCAAAGTCGTCGGGGTTGACGCCTGACCCTTGGATGACCTTGACTGTATCTTCGTATGTGGATCCAGACGGGACTTTTACTATTATTACGGCATTCCGGAGTGGAGGCAGTCTCCTGGGCGCCGGTGAGGTCGGAGGGAGGGCTGGGAAATTGGCTTCCCCGTCGACGGTTGGAGCAGCAGCCTTGGCCGACTTCCGGGCTTTTCTTCCTACCACTTCCGACCATGGTGCATCCGCGTTGGGGGTAGAAGCTGCGGTCTTGGAGAGCTTGTTAGGCTCTGATCCAGCGTGACCTGACTTCGCTGCACGTGGAGTCTTTTGCCGTTGCTTCTTCTTCATGGAGGTACACTGAGGGTCTACCTCCATGGATGAATCATCCTCGGCGTGACTGCACTTTGGGCAGGGGGATCTCTGGTCAACCGTCTTGATGTTCGGGATGCCGGTGACGGGGGTGATTGCTGTTGTCTCGGTGGTGGAGATGGTCCCGCCTAGGGTTGGGCTAGGGGTCCTGCTTGTTTGGGTCCCGGTTTCGACGCCTCCGTTAGGGGCCGGGAGGCCTACCGTCCATTCGTTTGGACCGGAGATTAGTGCAATACCTAGTGCATACTATTGTAACATTTTATTTTATTATAAAAATTAACTATTTTCAAAATAGCATTCTAATAATAGTTTTTCCGGATATACGTCAATTCATCGTAGCTAAATTCATCGCGCGTCAAATGATCGCGGTCAATACATCGCATGTCAATTTGTCGTGGTCGCAATTAATCGCACGTCAATTTATCGCCACATTGTATTATAAATGTAAAATATTTTATTATTTAACTAATCACAAAAACATTAATCACAATAAATATTGTTTGTCGTTTACATAATATACATTATTTACAAAATTTACAATTGCAATTGAAAATTATGAGCTATTCCTTGTAAATAGTCGTCGATAGATCTATTTTCAAAATCATAGCATATTTGCTTTAGACGTTGAGCTTTATCTTGATACTTTTTTTTTACTGGTGGACATTCTCCAGCTATATATTGTTCGATTTTTATTTTATAAGTGTTTTCCTCTTTTTTCAATGCTAATATAAATGTCCATATACTTGGATGACATTGATTTAAAATCAATGTAAAACAATTGTGCCATCCTTCAACAGCATTATTTGTTCTTGGCAAATCTTCAGAAACCAACGAATAGCAGTTCCAAATCGAAATTTTAAAATTAGGCGATAGCCTTTTTTGTCGCCTGTCAGTACGTCCTATCAAAGTATCGTCAAAATAATTAAGAATTGGTGATAGTAGTTCGTCATTTTCAATAAAGTATTTGGTGTCCAACAATTTTTCTTAAGACTCAATAACAAATAGGAATTTGATTAAGTGCTGAACCTATTACCGATTGTGTACTCATTCCAGTGGCGGCGTGAACTATTTTATTTTATGAGGCAAGTATAAATGCTCGACCACCACTTTTTCACACAGATCAAGTTAACAACCCTATTCTTATAAAAAAAACATAAACTTTAAAAATAATTGGTAATATAACAAGTGCAAAAAAGAAATTCAATTAATTGTAGCCCTGGCCAGGGACTAAAATTGTGTGTAGTACGACACACTTTGTGTAGTACGAAATGCCAAGTGTGTAATACGAAATTAAAAAGTGTGTAATGCTTTTTTTACAGTTTTCTTCATTAATTGAAAAATTATTGTTGGGAAATTGATAGATAAGAATTTAATGTATACCATCTATGTTATCAATATTTTGATTATATGTTTATTTCCTCATATTATCAGCTATGGCTATTGCTATATTTAGAATTATTATTATATTATAAAACCATTGATTGAGACATATAATTATACAGTACCTACAGTTTTATGTATAGTGTAATATACTTCTAATCTATGATAAGATTAAATATTAATATCAATCAATCAACTACGATCTATGATTCCAGGTTTTATTTTAGTTATTATTTAATCTACTTTATTCAATGTTGGTTTGAAAATTTAACTATTTAAGTATTAAATTTTTTAATATTAATAATGCATAAGTGGCTGATAAAAAAAGAGAAAACAATCGACCCTGCTATATCTACCGTTACAGCTCAAAATGAGCATACTAATAATGATATGGCTGAAGAGCCTGGTGTTAATGTTTGTTTTGAAAAAGTTACTCAGACTAAAGGTAAGAAATTAATATACTATGAAAGTCATTTATTGCAAATTGTATTTAAGGATTATAATAATAATAATATCAATTTAAATAGTTGATATTTTCATTACTTAATTTTTTAAAATAATGTATTATTAATTCAGTATTGGTAGGTAATGTATTTTGAATTTGATTAGATGCGTTATATTGTTTAGATGATGTTGATTTAAAAATTATAAGTAATAATGAAAACAATAGTGATGAAAATGGAGGTTTTTATGTGACAAATAAATTAAATTCTGTAAACGACACTAATGATAATATGCCTGAAGAGCCTGATGTTGAGAGTAATATGATAAATAATGCTTGTTTTGAAAAAGTTCCTCTGACCAAAGGTAGGAAGTTAATGAGATATTCTATTTGTGTTCATTATCCATGTACAGTATTGATACACACAAAGCAAAAAAATCATGTACCAGCTATTTGTTCATCTGGTGGTACTGTACCGAGAAAAAATATATATTCTAACCATTTATTATCAAAAGAACACTTTGAATGTTTAAAAGTGCATCGTTTGTCTACTTTACCTAAAGAAGATAAAACCAAAGAAGCTCCTTTAGATAAACTAATCTCTGCACAAAACCTAAAGGTATCTCAAAAAATCAGTGAGTTGATGTGCACGGTTTTTAATGATGCCAAACGAGGAACTATCAGTGCCTGGTCATGGCCTTCTAGTGAAGTTGCTTATTTAAAACGACAAAAACTAGATATTCAACAAAAATTTAGCCCATTAAAACCTTTGGAAGGAGAACTTCAATATATTAATCCACCTGGACATAGAGAAATGCTTCGGCATATAGTGCTTGCTGATATTCCTGAGCTGAAAAAAAAACTTAAGTCTTGTATTTCACTTTCTTTACGGGTAGATGGTTCTGTTGATCGCTTTCAAAAAGATAATATCCATGTGTTGTTGAAAATAATTACTAAAGAAGGAAATACTGATTTACTTTTTTTGGGATTTTAAGAACCAGAAACCAGAGGTGCTTTAGGTTACTATAATGCAATAAAAAAGTCGATTGAACATTATTTACCTCGGGATCAAATACTCCCACTTATATCTTCTGTTGTCACAGATGGTGCTTCAATTAATGTAGGAGAAAAAAATGGTTTATGGGCATTATTAACTGATGATAGGCTTCTCAATAATATGCCTTTAATGAAAGTTTGGTGCGCAGTACACCGCAGTGCGTTAGCTTGGGAAGAACTTACAGCAAATGTTGTGGAAGTAAAAAAAAATATTGAATCATGTGCATCAATAGCAACATACTTCCATCAATCTGGTCTTCGTACTAAAGAATTAAAAAAAATTACAGATGAGAACGAAATGTCTTTGTTGGACTGAATTTACCTATAAATTATTTTATGGAATTATAAAAAGCTGGTACATTTTAGTATGTTATTTTAATAAGAAAAAAGAAGAGGCATAGTCAAAGAAAAATCGGTAGCAGTTGGATTCTTAAAATTTTTGACAGATTTTAATAAATTAAAATTATTATGTTTTCTAACAGATCTGGGTTATATCTATGGACGATTTCAGAAACAAATTCAATCAGATGGGACCTTAATTTTTGATGTGGAAGAAAAAAGAGACAGTGTTATACATATTATTAGTAAAATGAAAGAATCACCACTTGTTGGAGGTTGGGAAGATACTATTATTAACACTACAGATGTGTCATATACTTCCAACGATGGTAAAGATACAACAACATATATGCTTAAAGGGTTCCAGCTCTTTGACTATGTTTCAAATTCTAGAAGAAAAATTAGCCATCAATTTGTAACAGATAATAGGTGTTTTTCTGCTATTCGTAATGATATTATTGAACATATTACAAATTATATGCTCAGAAGACTAGACACAAGCAACTGGTCTAAATTAAAACCATTGCAGTTTATAAAGATGTCAGTATCAGATGTGGAACTAAAAGAATGTCATTCATTAATATGTCCAGATTTTACTTTAGTTGATTTTGTGACTTCATATAAAGAAGCTTCTGGACATTCTCAGATTAAAGATAAGCTCATTTCAACTAGCCTTCTCAAGATATTGATAAATTGTGCTAGTTGGGAATCATTAACTGTTTCAATAGTATGTACCATAAGAAAATTACAAAATAATATATAAGATTAGTCAATATAAGACTGTATATTAAGATTAATATATTGTAGTAAGAATTTACTTAATTTTTATTTTTAGTTTAATAATTTGGGTTATTGTAATTTTTAGGCCCATGTTCTTTCAATGAAACCTCACAGTGCAGATGTTGAGCGCTTAATCAGTTATTATAATATTATTAAAACTGCAGCCCGGTCACAATTATCTCCAGACACAATAAAAGATAGTCTCTACATTAAATTAAATATGCCAACATTGAGTGATAATATATCAGTGATAATCATAATGCAGTACTAGAATGGCTAAAGGCAAAAAAAAGGCATAATAAGGTACCTATATAATAATATCACTGATGAAATAAAATATAAGTAAAAAAATCAAAAAATATCAATTTTATTTATTACAATTTTCAGGTTCATACTTATGCAACCAAACAAAAATGGTTTGGGGGAGTTTTTCCAGAGGCATCAGGAAAATCTACTATTTCAACGGTTGATGAAACTATAATCAACTCAAAACTCATACACTTTTAAATTTATAAATTATGTGATGTAATCTGTATTTTGTATTTCTGTACATAAATAAAAACAGAATTGACTACCCTATGTTGGATTTATCATCTATGTGTATGGATTAGATACACTTTTGGGGGGTGTGGGGGCGGAGCCCCCCACGGTAGCTTGAAGTTTAATATAAAGTGTGTAGTACGAAAAAATATATGTTTTAGCCTCTGGCCCTGGCCACCTATCGTCTTTTTGGGCATTGCACCAAAGATATTTATTAACAGTGACCAATGCCCGATCTCTCATTGTTATATTTCTTTTACAAATATTGTCTGAAAAATAGTTAATAATTTTTAATTTTGTTAATCCAGTTCTTGTATTACAAGAAAAGAATATGTACATTTTTATTTTATGTTTAAATTTTACTGAGTTTTTTATTTTATGTCTAAACTAAGAAACAGTTCTTGTATTAATAGTAAAAGAAAGCTAATTTATTTATTTTATGTTTATATTTTACTGAGTTAATTATTTTTAATTAGGTATGTTGTATTTTTAATCGTACATACAGTCATAGAAGGTAAGGATCAATCTTTGTGTTATTACAAAAAGAAGATTTACATTTTTTATATTATGTTTATATTTTACTGAGAAACTTTTCTTGTATTCAGATCTTTTGAAAGAGGGGTGGGGTCTGCATTTTTCACTGTTTACAGATCCTGTCAGGACCTAAATGTTTTTTTTTTTTTTGTGCTGGTGAAAATCAATAGAATAAAAATCCCAAACGGTGGTAAGGTACTTCATTCGCTTAGCCTCAATGGGACGTTTCACCCGCATTTGTTGTCTCCGTCTTACATATGTACGGCATAGCAAAAACTGTTTTGCGCGAGAAAGCTACAGTCATAACTAGGGCTAGGATTTATATGCAATAAAAAATTGTAAAATATGCATTTTACTTACCAAAAAATGCAAAAACGAGTTTTTAATTTACTATTTTACCATCTGTTTTAAAAACGTCACTGGAAAATTCTTCAACAAAATGTGACGTAACTTGGCATGTTCACTTTGAACTTTTGGCATTTTATAAAATTTAAATTATTAAGTATAAATGTCCGCACATTTACGCAACACACGACATACTAATGAAATAATGTTGTGCTGTCTCACTGTATAACAATGTGTATAAGTAATTCTATCAGTCATCCGATCAAAATAAGATTAGATAGGTACTATTTATACTATATACTTAGGACAATTCAACGGATACACCAAAACTATCGATTTCGTGAAATAAACACCATTTAAAATTCACAATAACTTAAATAATTTAAAAATTTGAGTAAAAAAAAATCAAATTCTCAAAAATCCATGAATATGCAATTATATGCACTATGTTCAAAATATGCAAAAATATGCAGAAAAAAATTTGTTCTATTTAAATAAACCAAATCGTGGACAAATCCGACAACCAATCAATTTGGACTTAAAGAAAAAAACATGCAAAAGCATATAAATCCTAGCCCTAGTCATAACTAAGAAACCATATTTTCATCACATAAAAAAGAGAACTTTGGCTGTGTAATATCGCTTTTATTTTTTTTTTGTATACAATTTAAACGAAAAATGTTCTTATTGTATCAAAATCCATTATTATTTGGTTTTTTAACTCTAATAACTTTTTTGAAGTTCCGATATCGAAAAAAATAAAAATGATATTGCACAGCCAAAGTTCTTCTTTAAATGTGGTGAAAATATTGTTTCTTAGTTATGACTGTAGCCTTCACTAGTGATGGTTTCACTAGTGATGGACACTAACGAATAAGGACTATCGAATTATTCGATAGTTTGGACTATTTGAACTATTCGATAGTTCTGAATCATTCACTATTTTTCAAATTATTCATTCAAATATTTGATAGTTTAGTATATTAATATATTTCGAATATTTTACGATTTTATCACAAATCTAATTTTAATAGATAACAATACCTATAACAATATTAACAATACACAAAATTTACAACTGCAAGTACTAGAGGAATTTAGTTCACCACACTCAGAAAAAAATATGCTACATTTAATGAAAAACACCTATTAAATTAAAGAAAAACGGGTATGATTTCGAGCCTATGAAGTTATGTAATACATTTGAAGGAAGTTTTTCCATTAAATCATTGTTATTTAATTTCATCAAAATCAGTATAAATGTATTAAATTTAAAGATAGTCTTACTTAAAATGATAATGTATTATCTTCAAAGTAAGAAAAATTTATAATCTATTCAAATCCATAATGTCTTAAATCAATGACATAATTTCCAATGATTTATGAAAACAATGCTGTACATTTAATGGAATAAATTAATAATTTAAAGACACCTTTTATTAATTTTAATATATTGTGTTAGTTAAATCAATATTACCCTTTCTTTAAAGTAAAAACTCTAGTATTGAATGAACAACATTTTGTGTCAAATCAGGTCAATTAACGGTATTGAATGAATAACTATTGCATTAATATAATATATTAATATTGCATATTATGCAATAAATATAAAGGAATTATATTTTTAAATCAAAGAAATAAAGGAATACAAAATCAAATAAAAATGATTGTATTATAATAAATAATAAAATACATATATTATTTCTGTTGAGGTATAACAAAACATCATTACATTTCAATTAGTAAAATCAGTTAATATAAGTATGTATACAATATTTAATTACAATTAGAAATAAAAAAAAAATTCAAATACTTATAACACATTTACTATATTACAAATTATGAATATATTCTTTGCAGGTTTTTAAATAATAACATACATCATTTACATTCTAAAAATCATAAGCTATTTGAAAAATTAACAAATATTAAAGAAATTTACAATATAACATTAATGAGACTTATGCCGGGTTGCATGAACGTATATTAAATATTTAATGAACCAATAGTACGCTATTGAATGAATAAAAAGTTATTCATCCACTAAATGTTAAATAAACGTTCAATAACGTTATTGAGTCATTAAACTATTGGTTACCGGTCAATTAAACTAATGATCCGATTTCGGTTGAATAAAAATTTATTCGTTCATTAAACAGTAGTATACAGTAGGTACCTACGTCAGTAACTACCTATGCGTCTTGTCAATGCGTTACACCACTTACACACTCTTACATGTTACATTCTTGAATTTTTACTTGCTTACCACGTATATAATTAATTATTAATATTTAATACCTACATCACAAAGTAATTAAATACACTTTGAAAAATGACTGATTCCGACTCATCTAATTCTGATGATGAAATGGTGTTGGATGTATTATTTTATTTACCCAGACCAAGATTCTTTCGGGATAGGTCAAGCCCATTGGAGGATTTCGACGATTTTGACTTTAAAAGTAGGTTTAGGTAAGTAACTAATAGCTATAATAACCAATAAGTTAAATAAAATGTAAATCGTACCTAATTTGATACACAATAAATGCATTTTTTTACAATAGACTATCAAAGGAAACTTTTGTATTTTTATTACATTTAATTGGAAACGATTTGCGACGTTCTACAAATAGAAGCTTCGCCATTTCTCCAGAAATACAAATTTTGGTGACTTTAAGATACTATGCTACAGGTACCTTTCAAGTATGTATAGTGTAACCTACATCAAAATGTATAGTACCTACCTATATTTTTATTTGTTTTTCTAAATGTAACGTTTTATATTATGGTAAAGTTACTGTTGAACTGAACACATGTGTTGATGCATTAAGATTTAAGACCTCCGCTCTGGTCTATAATAGTGGCAATTTGCAATTTTTTCGCTGCCATCCAAGGCATGTATTAGTCATAAATGATTATATAAGTCTGTGCCTGGTTTTGAAACCAATTTAAAAAAAAATTTCCGAAATCAGTTCACTACGTGGCAGTGGCGTGCTAGGCGAGTTTTTGATCGAAAAAATGGGTTACGGGCAGCCCTTAAGGGGACGTCGCACACTCGCACCCTCAAATTATGTTGTCTTGTTGTCTCCGTCTTACACAGTGAGGAATTTTGTATAGGGGAGGTGGCTAAGTATGCAAATACAATATGTCTTTTATTTACACTTTTTATAGCCCCTTAGCCACCCCCTGGTCTTACATACGTACGCATTGCACATTTTACGCTCAGCAAATCACGTTTAGCTCCGTTATTTTAAAAATAAAAGTGAATATAAAATTATAAAATGTATCTAATAAAATTAAAATTAATATAAAAATAATCTTATAAAATTCAAAGGTAAGATTATTATCTATAGTGAATCACGTAGGCTTTTTTATTATATTTTAATTTTAAATCGAGTTATAAGTATTTTAAAATTGTAAATTGTTTGTAGGTACATCTTAAAATTAAAAATACTTATAACTCGCTTTAAAATTAAAATATAATAAATAGCCTATGAGATTTCCTAGATAATAATCTTACATTTTAATTTTATAAGAAGTCAATTCACTCTTATTTTTTAACTAACGAACATATCTTTCTCCCATTCGGTAAAGTTTTTTCCCCGTTGCCGTTTTAATTTAAAATCACTTACATTCACTTCTGACATAATAAAAATATACTTTACTTATTACAGACGTAGGACGTAGGTAAACATAAAAACACATTAAATAGACAATAGTTAGGTACTAGGTAGTATAATATTATACAATATAAATGCAATTATTTTGTACCGAACTACCGATTAAATTTTCAAACTAAAACAACAGCTGATTAGTTGTTATCAATTTTCAGTGATAAGCTTCAGACTTCAACATAAACCTTGGTATCATGTTTGAAACCAATTCATTTTTATTCAACTGTTTGTGCAACCCAAATCGCTTAATAAAATTATTTAATGATTCAATAAAACTATTCATTAAATAAATTTAAGGAACGGTTTCATGCAACCCGGTATTAGTATAATATTTAATAGGACTGTTTTAAAAATGTTTTAATCTGATAAAATAAGTATCTGCAAAATTTGGTATACTATATAAATGGAGGTCCTTTAAAATCATTTATGTTTTTTAATTCATATTCATTTTTAATTATTTTATTTATTTTATAAGAAGCCAAATCATTTACATAACAAATAATATCCATTTTTTGACAAAATATAAAAACCATGTTTTCATCTAAACATATAATTTTTTTTAACAAATATACAGTCAATTCACTTTTATATGTTATAAGAACATTATTGTATTAGTATTTAGTATTAAAATACATAATTTTATTGCAGCATAATGCATTTTGTAACAAATGCTTGTACCTACTCATTAAGACATAATACATTTATTTGATTAAAATGTTCATAAGTGATAATGGGAGATCCATCATCTATCAGCTTATAATTGGTGAAATTATTTATATTAAAATTAATAAGAAATTCAGAAAAATGTATAGAAAATGTTATGCCTAGTGAAATTTTAATTGTTTATGTTTGGATTCAAAATTGTATGACCAAATAAATTTTAATGGACCAGAATTTTTAATTATGCTACAGTAATGAGTAAGAAAGTGGTGTTTCGGTTTTAGATTGTCATTGAATAGTTCTACATATTTTAAGTTATGATACTCTATACACTTTTGTAATTTAAATAAAACTTGAATGTCAAATGTAGATAACAACAGTAAATCTATAATTTGTATTAAATTTAGTAAAAACTTCCAAATTTGATCATTCTCTGGGACTAAGTCACCAACTAGTAATGGGAAAAAGTGTACAAATGTTTGCATTTCCCTAGCTGACATTTTGATATGCATATTATCTGAATTTAATATTTTTAAAGGTGGAGATATGTTACCTATTTCACTCTCCCCATACTGAAAATGTTATTTACGGTTATTTAAAGTTTCTAAATTGAAGTAACATGATTTTATTAAATTTAAAATAATATGGCACATATCATAAACACAAACGCCTTCAAATATATCATGCATTAGTAGATTTCTACTGAAAAATTTTGAACAACATGAAATTAATTAACTAAATTAAAAACAGACTTTTCATGAACACCTGTTTGCTTGTAATCATTTTTTAAGACATCTTCTTCATAATTACGCTTATTGCGTAGAGAATCAACAACTTCAGTAGCAAGAATATTTGTATTAATTTTATTAGAATGACAAAATCGACCAAAGAAAGTAGCAGAAACCCAAAACACTATTAACGCCCAAATTGTCCCCTACAATTAATCCTAATGAAAAATATATTTTTTCATTTCTTCCAGGCAATTTTAATTGAAGGTCATTACTTTCTAAATCATTTAGTTATTCAATTAATTTGAAAAATGTCTTATCATTTCCTACAGCTTGAACATCTTTTGTATTGAAAAGTTCAGCTATAAAAATATTTTGTAAGTTAGAACGTAAATAAAAAGGAGCTGAAGGAAAACAGTAATAAACCCCTAATATTGATGATGAATGAGATCCAAGAGGGTTGTTGATCTCGAAGTCATCAAAATATAAAAAATAAGGAATATTTATTTTATCAGAATGCTGAGAAATTTTATGCTTCCATAACTCTCCATTAAAAAAATTTGTATAGTTAGTAACAGATTTTAAAGAACTGTGATTGGCTAAAAATGAGTTTAAAACACCTGACAACTCAAAATATTTTTGAAATTGAAATTTTATTGGTAATAGAACTCCTTTAATTTTTTTTTCATCAATAGTATTATTGTGATTTAAAATAATATTTTCAATGGTATTATTTAAAGTAACAATATTCGGTTTTTCATATAATTTTTTGTCTTGTAATTGTTTCAGAAATTTATATTCTGTATACCTCTAAAAGGACTTTTACAAAACTCGGAAATAGTTTCTAATGATTTTAGAATTTTAGAATCTATACAACTAACTAATACTTTTGTTTCAATTTGCATAGCAATAGTATTAGTTATAAGATCTGTAATGTCAACCTGAAATTCAATAGCTTGTTTTCTAGAAAGATTAAGTTTTCCGTAGCATTTAAGAGACAATTTTAATGCTGAATCTTGCAGTAAATTAATATTTACTTCTGGGGCATCATTTTTAATTTCGTTTGAATAATATTAACAGAAGATAGATCACTATAAGGTAAATTTAATCCTTCAGATGCATAAATATTTTTATCACAAGACACTAGTTGAGAACTAAAACTAATTGATACATTATTCATTTCTGTTTTCATATGTTTTGCAAACGAGCGAAAAGATCTAAAACTCTGAGTGCAATTAAAAATACAACATTTATATACATCATTAGAACGAAGTGAATGAGCTAATTTTAAATAAACAAATAATTTTTGTAGGTCATTTATTTTTAATTTACATTTGAAACAAAACAAATCCATTATATTTAGAATTAAAATTTAATGTTAGTTAGATAAATCTGACATCAAGGAAATATTGTAAGAACTTTTTACATCAAATTCAGTATGAATATCATAAATATAGTTTTGTAGAAATGTCCACACCAACTCAGATTCGATTGGGTATTTCAAATTAAAAACATGAAATATTTTGAAACATAAATCTACAGCTTTAACAATATTGGGAATTTTGTAATATGTATTAAAATAATAAACAAAAAATTTTTTGGAATCAATATACTCATCTCCTATGGCCTCTTTCACACAGTCCGTTTCTTTAACGGCAACGGAAACGGATCGGATGAAAATAGAAAACGGACAATATTTTCACACAGTCCCTCGTACAGTTCCAATCGGTACGTTGTGTGCAAATATTGTGAAGTTTTTGTAATCATGGTGTTAAAAAAAGCAATCAAAAAAGTTATTTATTTTATACTTACTTTACCGAAGACACAAACTAGTAATAAGACCTCACAGAAGAAAGTACTGGGTTCATCCAATATTACAAAATCGTGAAAATTTGGGTGTTTACAAAACTTTATACAATGAATTAAGGTCTGACCCAAAAAAATTCTTTAATTTTTTTCGGATGTCAATTTCTACATTTGATGAATTACATGTTACTCTAAAAGGTGTATTGATGTTGGAGCTTACGGGAGGGAATCAGATTCTACTGTGTTTAGACAATGCACATTTGGTAAAAAAACTGTATGCTCAAGAACTAAATATACCAAAACCAACATGCTTACCTAATACAGAAAGTCCTCCATTACCGTATGTGTTTTTGGCTGATGAGGCTTTTGGTTTGCATACAAATTTGTTGAGACCATATCCTGGACGAGATTTAAATGATAAACGGCGTGTATTTAACTACAGGCTTTCAAGAGCACGAAGAACATAGCAGGTAAAATAATAATTAGTAATTAATACTAGCTATAGTAATATTATTTAAATTTTTTTTTGTGATACTTATATTATTATAATTTTTTAATAATTTTAATACATACAATTCTCGTTGTTTTTCTTAAATTATTTGTAGTTGACTTTTATATAATGAGTAATATTTTACCTAGACTTATGCAGTAGATAAGGGATAAAAAATGTGAGTTAAATGAACTTTAAAATAATAACTGTACCTACATTATTAGACTACAATTATTAAGTTGTAGAGGGTAAAAACAAAATAGTTGTGTATTATGTATACTCAAGAGTAATTGAGTAAGCAGTCTGGCAGGTATAGAAATAAAATAAAAATAATAAGTTATATTATTTTAATTACGAAAGTAAAGATTAGGTATAATTATATTAACTTACCTCTTTCGTCTTATCCTCCATTACCGTATGTGTTTTTGGCTGATGAGGCTTTTGGTTTGCATACAAATTTGTTGAGACCATATCCTGGACGAGATTTAAATGATAAACGGCGTGTATTTAACTACAGGCTTTCAAGAGCACGAAGAACATAGCAGGTAAAATAATAATTAGTAATTAATACTAGCTATAGTAATATTATTTAAATTTTTTTTTGTGATACTTATATTATTATAATTTTTTAATAATTGTAATACATACAATTCTCGTTGTTTTTCTTAAATTATTTGTAGTTGACTTTTATATAATGAGTAATATTTTACCTAGACTTATGCAGTAGATAAGGGATAAAAAATGTGAGTTAAATGAACTTTAAAATAATAACTGTACCTACATTATTAGACTACAATTATTAAGTTGTAGAGGGTAAAAACAAAATAGTTGTGTATTATGTATACTCAAGAGTAATTGAGTAAGCAGTCTGGCAGGTATAGAAATAAAATAAAAATAATAAGTTATATTATTTTAATTACGAAAGTAAAGATTAGGTATAATTATATTAACTTACCTCTTTCGTCTTTTTGTGATGGCGAAAGCTCATTCCAATCGGCATACATGGCTTCAGCGACTGAATTCCAAGACAAGGCCTTTAGATTTTTGTCACTATATTCCTTTGACCCGACATCCCATAAGCATGGCCTCGACTCAATTTCAATTATCATTTTTTCATAATCAAACATTTTTTAAACATTTTTACTACTATTATCAATACAATTTAATAAAATAAATATATATCAGCACCGCATGCGGAATACTGGACCGTGTGGACGGCTTAATTTGAAATAATGTTATTTTCATTTGTGTCTGGTTACGGCAATACGAAATTTCCGCAGCATTTCCGGGCATGCCGCGTCGTGTGGACGGTTGCATTTATAGCAATGTGTTTTCGTTTTGAACCCTGCCGCATGCTGAATCGCCGCATACGATGTCTGCGGAAAAAAACGCATCGTGTGGCCCGAGCCTTAGAACTTTTAGACGACGTCGAGTTGGTATGTGTCGCGCTCGCTGCTGACACAGTTGAACGAAACCGTATTTATTGGGTCCACCCACTCAATGCTCAGAGAATAACTTTGGGTGAGTTCCACTGCTTATACTCTGACTTGAGACAATATCCGGATCGTTTTTTTAATTATTATCGTATGTCAATTAAATCATTTGACGAATTGGTGATTTTATTGAGACCATATATATCTGAAACGAGCTCCTCCTCCAGAGAAACTATTGGCGTTGAAGAACGGCTGACAGTTACATTAAGGTAATATCATATTTTTTATTTAAAAAGGTGAGCAATTGAATACCATTTAATTCCTATTTATAGACAAAAAAAAATTGATAACATCCGTAAACAGCTCAAAACGAGTCAACATATTTTGAACATTTTATCAAGTACCTATCTATAGGAATTGATAAAATAAACACATGGTGTAAATTTCATGAATCTATAGGTAGTATTCGTTTTTGAATTACAACAAAATAAGAAAACCGCTACGTGGGACATTGAGTTGTAAAAATTTGAAGTTCAAACGCTCATAAAAATTTAATTTTACTTTCCGGGTGACATTTTTTTTTGATAAAAATTAAAAACAAAATATACGAGCTTATTAGGAATCTTGTATTATGTAGCACAGACGAGTACCGGCCGCTGGCACTCGCCTAGCTCTCGCATCGTAACCGTCGTTACGACCGCTTACGTGTTTCTTTTTTTGTACCGTGTCACCGACGACCATCACACCCGACGCCACGTCACGTACAATTCAACATACCTCTATTCACCCATATTCACGTACCGGTGTAACGGGCGATTTTTAGCCACCTACAGATTTTACCGTCCAGCCTAAAGCTGGAAACGCAACGGCTGCAACATTTTGTTGCGCAACGCAACATTCTGTTGCAAAATATATGTTTCAAAACAAAAAGGAAACGCACCGACTGCAACAAAATTTTGAAATTGTTTTACTACAACAAGATTATTTCAGTACATGATTATCAGTTGTAGTAGCTAGTGTTAAGTTTAAGTATTAAGTTATTAAGTATTTAGTTTAATACAAGTGTTTAGTTTGTTTCCCTACTCCAAATATGAATAAAGAAGTAGAGATGAATATTTTGTTGTGGCAAGTTTTTTTTGGAGTTTTTGGAATTGGAAAATGACAAACAAAATAGATTTTGGGTTCATCCAATCAACCAAAAGAGAAATATTTCTGGTTTTATTCATGAACTAAGAAACGGTCCAGAAAAATTTTTTAACTACTGCCGATTTAACACCACCCCAAATGAGATTTCTTCAATTATAAAAACACTCAAGATCAACAAATCACCAGGCCACGATCAGATAAGTAATAAAATTGTCAAAAATCTCCCGGCCAAAACAATCATTCAACTTACCCATATTTACAATGCCACACTTCGTCTATCATACTTTCCTTCAACCTGGAAGTCAGCAGTTATTATTCCAATACTAAAACCCAGCAAGCCTCCTGATAAAGCTGACTCATACAGGCCAATTAGTCTGCTACCAGTGCTCGGAAAAATCTTGGAAAAACTACTCCTTAAGAGACTATTAAAAATTTCTGACGAACAAAATTCGTTACCAGATTTCCAATTTGGTTTTCGCCCAAAACATGCCACTTTTCACCAACTACATCGTGTTGTCGATTTAATTGCCTCCTCCCTCGAAACGAAGAAATACTGTTCCGCAGTATTCCTTGACGTCGCCCAAGCATTCGACTCGGTCTGGCACGCTGGCCTGATACAAATTAAAAAAAATCTATCCTGCGCCATACTCTTACTCAAGTCATATACCGAAAACAGATCATTCAATGTTAAAATGGAATCCACCTTTTCCGACTCTTACGATATACTTGCTGGCGTACCTCAAGGAAGCGACATTGCCCCGTTTTTGTACATCATATTTACAGCTGACATTCCTACCACAGAAAACACTACTATGGGTACATATGCAGACGACACTGCCATTCTTGCCGCTGTCTCCGATCCAGACATTTTCTTATTCAATGGCCAGGAGCAGTGGAAGGATAGGAATGGGACATTGAAGGAATAGGAAGGGAGGTAGGAGAGGAATTAAAAGGGAGGGTGGTGGAAGAGGAAGGAACAGGGGAGGGGGGGGGGGCAATGGCCAATTGATTGTCTTGTTGGTTGAGTAACTAGAAAAAATAAAAATATTAAATTATAGCTTAATTTGAAATTTTCAATACAATATTTAACTAAAATAATAAAATTCTTACTTCAATATTTATTGGTGGCCTCCTCTGTCTTCTTGACTATAAAACATTATTAAAAAAACATTTGATTAGATTATGTAGGTAGTTTCTATGTTTTAAGCGAGGCAAACCAAAATACTTACTTTTTCAGGCTTTGGAAAATTGTAATTGGGGTATACAGGATTGTGGTACTGCTCCAACACATCCTCGATACCCCTTATTGTGGGCAAACTGGGGGTGAACTGGAGTCTATCATAGGGGGTAACCCATACTGATTTTTGTATATCATACAATGGATAGACCCCCAGTTCACCACCCAAGTTTTTATTATTTGCCTCATCTGGACTGAATAAAATCTAGAAACAAACCGGATTATTTAATACAATATTAACCACTATGAGGACATCAATTTTTAAAAATTATCTACGTACCCGTTCAATGGTGACCGGGTGACGGAGCCAGTCGACTACCGTCAATTGAGCCTTGTGACTTGGCACAGTAGCACCACATAGCGCAAAATAGATACACTTGACAAATTCTGAGAATCCGTCAAGTGCATCTAAATATATAGCTATGTGGCGCCAAGTCACATCGGTGACCGGTAGTCCACGTTGGTTAGCCACAAACTCCTTTATTACGATAGCCACACACTTTCTAAAATGCATAACTGGATAAATATCCGAGTTAGAATGTTGGCAGTAATATGAAAGTAAAACTCAACAAGTGTCATAGTTGAACAAAAAAAAAAAGGTAAAAAATAATTATTAAAATATATACCTAATTTATTTATTATTTATTTATTTATGTATATTAAAGGGGTTTAAACCCTTAAGCAAAAATACAAATAATTTTGAGTATAGTTTCAGCTTAATTTGATGATTAGGTACTAGGTAGTTAATAATTGAAATTATTTAAGTGACATTTTATTTAGTTTCTAATAAATTTAGTTTATATGGATGATCCGGTTTAGGTACTCAATAAGCATATTTGTCCTGGTCCGGGGTTTTATTAAAAACTTATGATCCCGGGTTGGGCGGTTTGGTTTAAAAAAAAAAAATAAAAATCCGAGCTGGGCTGGTCCGGGCTTATAAAAAGTTTGTAAGCATGGTTCAAAATTGGTCTGGGTTGAAAAATATATTTTTGGAATTGGTCTGATCCGGTTTAACAAATTGTCTTAAATATTTGGTCTGGGCCGATCCGATTTTTATAGGACCGGGCTGTACTCTAGCGTAATTTTTTTCGGATGTCAATTTCTACATTTGATGAATTACATGTTACTCTAAAAGGTGTATTGATGTTGGAGCTTACGGGAGGGAATCAGATTCTACTGTGTTTAGACAATGCACATTTGGTAAAAAAACTGTATGCTCAAGAACTAAATATACCAAAACCAACATGCTTACCTAATACAGAAAGTCCTCCATTACCGTATGTGTTTTTGGCTGATGAGGCTTTTGGTTTGCATACAAATTTGTTGAGACCATATCCTGGACGAGATTTAAATGATAAACGGCGTGTATTTAACTACAGGCTTTCAAGAGCACGAAGAACATAGCAGGTAAAATAATAATTAGTAATTAATACTAGCTATAGTAATATTATTTAAATTTTTTTTTGTGATACTTATATTATTATAATTTTTTAATAATTTTAATACATACAATTCTCGTTGTTTTTCTTAAATTATTTGTAGTTGACTTTTATATAATGAGTAATATTTTACCTAGACTTATGCAGTAGATAAGGGATAAAAAATGTGAGTTAAATGAACTTTAAAATAATAACTGTACCTACATTATTAGACTACAATTATTAAGTTGTAGAGGGTAAAAACAAAATAGTTGTGTATTATGTATACTCAAGAGTAATTGAGTAAGCAGTCTGGCAGGTATAGAAATAAAATAAAAATAATAAGTTATATTATTTTAATTACGAAAGTAAAGATTAGGTATAATTATATTAACTTACCTCTTTCGTCTTATCCTCCATTACCGTATGTGTTTTTGGCTGATGAGGCTTTTGGTTTGCATACAAATTTGTTGAGACCATATCCTGGACGAGATTTAAATGATAAACGGCGTGTATTTAACTACAGGCTTTCAAGAGCACGAAGAACATAGCAGGTAAAATAATAATTAGTAATTAATACTAGCTATAGTAATATTATTTAAATTTTTTTTTGTGATACTTATATTATTATAATTTTTTAATAATTTTAATACATACAATTCTCGTTGTTTTTCTTAAATTATTTGTAGTTGACTTTTATATAATGAGTAATATTTTACCTAGACTTATGCAGTAGATAAGGGATAAAAAATGTGAGTTAAATGAACTTTAAAATAATAACTGTACCTACATTATTAGACTACAATTATTAAGTTGTAGAGGGTAAAAACAAAATAGTTGTGTATTATGTATACTCAAGAGTAATTGAGTAAGCAGTCTGGCAGGTATAGAAATAAAATAAAAATAATAAGTTATATTATTTTAATTACGAAAGTAAAGATTAGGTATAATTATATTAACTTACCTCTTTCGTCTTTTTGTGATGGCGAAAGCTCATTCCAATCGGCATACATGGCTTCAGCGACTGAATTCCAAGACAAGGCCTTTAGATTTTTGTCACTATATTCCTTTGACCCGACATCCCATAAGCATGGCCTCGACTCAATTTCAATTATCATTTTTTCATAATCAAACATTTTTTAAACATTTTTACTACTATTATCAATACAATTTAATAAAATAAATATATATCAGCACCGCATGCGGAATACTGGACCGTGTGGACGGCTTAATTTGAAATAATGTTATTTTCATTTGTGTCTGGTTACGGCAATACGAAATTTCCGCAGCATTTCCGGGCATGCCGCGTCGTGTGGACGGTTGCATTTATAGCAATGTGTTTTCGTTTTGAACCCTGCCGCATGCTGAATCGCCGCATACGATGTCTGCGGAAAAAACGCATCGTGTGGCCCGAGCCTTAGAACTTTTAGACGACGTCGAGTTGGTATGTGTCGCGCTCGCTGCTGACACAGTTGAACGAAACCGTATTTATTGGGTCCACCCACTCAATGCTCAGAGAATAACTTTGGGTGAGTTCCACTGCTTATACTCTGACTTGAGACAATATCCGGATCGTTTTTTTAATTATTATCGTATGTCAATTAAATCATTTGACGAATTGGTGATTTTATTGAGACCATATATATCTGAAACGAGCTCCTCCTCCAGAGAAACTATTGGCGTTGAAGAACGGCTGACAGTTACATTAAGGTAATATCATATTTTTTATTTAAAAAGGTGAGCAATTGAATACCATTTAATTCCTATTTATAGACAAAAAAAAATTGATAACATCCGTAAACAGCTCAAAACGAGTCAACATATTTTGAACATTTTATCAAGTACCTATCTATAGGAATTGATAAAATAAACACATGGTGTAAATTTCATGAATCTATAGGTAGTATTCGTTTTTGAATTACAACAAAATAAGAAAACCGCTACGTGGGACATTGAGTTGTAAAAATTTGAAGTTCAAACGCTCATAAAAATTTAATTTTACTTTCCGGGTGACATTTTTTTTTGATAAAAATTAAAAACAAAATATACGAGCTTATTAGGAATCTTGTATTATGTAGCACAGACGAGTACCGGCCGCTGGCACTCGCCTAGCTCTCGCATCGTAACCGTCGTTACGACCGCTTACGTGTTTCTTTTTTTGTACCGTGTCACCGACGACCATCACACCCGACGCCACGTCACGTACAATTCAACATACCTCTATTCACCCATATTCACGTACCGGTGTAACGGGCGATTTTTAGCCACCTACAGATTTTACCGTCCAGCCTAAAGCTGGAAACGCAACGGCTGCAACATTTTGTTGCGCAACGCAACATTCTGTTGCAAAATATATGTTTCAAAACAAAAAGGAAACGCACCGACTGCAACAAAATTTTGAAATTGTTTTACTACAACAAGATTATTTCAGTACATGATTATCAGTTGTAGTAGCTAGTGTTAAGTTTAAGTATTAAGTTATTAAGTATTTAGTTTAATACAAGTGTTTAGTTTGTTTCCCTACTCCAAATATGAATAAAGAAGTAGAGATGAATATTTTGTTGTGGCAAGTTTTTTTTGGAGTTTTTGGAATTGGAAAATGACAAACAAAATAGATTTTGGGTTCATCCAATCAACCAAAAGAGAAATATTTCTGGTTTTATTCATGAACTAAGAAACGGTCCAGAAAAATTTTTTAACTACTGCCGATTTAACACCACCCCAAATGAGATTTCTTCAATTATAAAAACACTCAAGATCAACAAATCACCAGGCCACGATCAGATAAGTAATAAAATTGTCAAAAATCTCCCGGCCAAAACAATCATTCAACTTACCCATATTTACAATGCCACACTTCGTCTATCATACTTTCCTTCAACCTGGAAGTCAGCAGTTATTATTCCAATACTAAAACCCAGCAAGCCTCCTGATAAAGCTGACTCATACAGGCCAATTAGTCTGCTACCAGTGCTCGGAAAAATCTTGGAAAAACTACTCCTTAAGAGACTATTAAAAATTTCTGACGAACAAAATTCGTTACCAGATTTCCAATTTGGTTTTCGCCCAAAACATGCCACTTTTCACCAACTACATCGTGTTGTCGATTTAATTGCCTCCTCCCTCGAAACGAAGAAATACTGTTCCGCAGTATTCCTTGACGTCGCCCAAGCATTCGACTCGGTCTGGCACGCTGGCCTGATACAAATTAAAAAAAATCTATCCTGCGCCATACTCTTACTCAAGTCATATACCGAAAACAGATCATTCAATGTTAAAATGGAATCCACCTTTTCCGACTCTTACGATATACTTGCTGGCGTACCTCAAGGAAGCGACATTGCCCCGTTTTTGTACATCATATTTACAGCTGACATTCCTACCACAGAAAACACTACTATGGGTACATATGCAGACGACACTGCCATTCTTGCCGCTGTCTCCGATCCAGACATTTTCTTATTCAATGGCCAGGAGCAGTGGAAGGATAGGAATGGGACATTGAAGGAATAGGAAGGGAGGTAGGAGAGGAATTAAAAGGGAGGGTGGTGGAAGAGGAAGGAACAGGGGAGGGGGGGGGGGCAATGGCCAATTGATTGTCTTGTTGGTTGAGTAACTAGAAAAAATAAAAATATTAAATTATAGCTTAATTTGAAATTTTCAATACAATATTTAACTAAAATAATAAAATTCTTACTTCAATATTTATTGGTGGCCTCCTCTGTCTTCTTGACTATAAAACATTATTAAAAAAACATTTGATTAGATTATGTAGGTAGTTTCTATGTTTTAAGCGAGGCAAACCAAAATACTTACTTTTTCAGGCTTTGGAAAATTGTAATTGGGGTATACAGGATTGTGGTACTGCTCCAACACATCCTCGATACCCCTTATTGTGGGCAAACTGGGGGTGAACTGGAGTCTATCATAGGGGGTAACCCATACTGATTTTTGTATATCATACAATGGATAGACCCCCAGTTCACCACCCAAGTTTTTATTATTTGCCTCATCTGGACTGAATAAAATCTAGAAACAAACCGGATTATTTAATACAATATTAACCACTATGAGGACATCAATTTTTAAAAATTATCTACGTACCCGTTCAATGGTGACCGGGTGACGGAGCCAGTCGACTACCGTCAATTGAGCCTTGTGACTTGGCACAGTAGCACCACATAGCGCAAAATAGATACACTTGACAAATTCTGAGAATCCGTCAAGTGCATCTAAATATATAGCTATGTGGCGCCAAGTCACATCGGTGACCGGTAGTCCACGTTGGTTAGCCACAAACTCCTTTATTACGATAGCCACACACATTTCTAAAATGCATAACTGGATAAATATCCGAGTTAGAATGTTGGCAGTAATATGAAAGTAAAACTCAACAAGTGTCATAGTTGAACAAAAAAAAAAAAGGTAAAAAATAATTATTAAAATATATACCTAATTTATTTATTATTTATTTATTTATGTATATTAAAGGGGTTTAAACCCTTAAGCAAAAATACAAATAATTTTGAGTATAGTTTCAGCTTAATTTGATGATTAGGTACTAGGTAGTTAATAATTGAAATTATTTAAGTGACATTTTATTTAGTTTCTAATAAATTTAGTTTATATGGATGATCCGGTTTAGGTACTCAATAAGCATATTTGTCCTGGTCCGGGGTTTTATTAAAAACTTATGATCCCGGGTTGGGCGGTTTGGTTTAAAAAAAAAAAATAAAAATCCGAGCTGGGCTGGTCCGGGCTTATAAAAAGTTTGTAAGCATGGTTCAAAATTGGTCTGGGTTGAAAAATATATTTTTGGAATTGGTCTGATCCGGTTTAACAAATTGTCTTAAATATTTGGTCTGGGCCGATCCGATTTTTATAGGACCGGGCTGTACTCTAGCGTAATTTTTTTCGGATGTCAATTTCTACATTTGATGAATTACATGTTACTCTAAAAGGTGTATTGATGTTGGAGCTTACGGGAGGGAATCAGATTCTACTGTGTTTAGACAATGCACATTTGGTAAAAAAACTGTATGCTCAAGAACTAAATATACCAAAACCAACATGCTTACCTAATACAGAAAGTCCTCCATTACCGTATGTGTTTTTGGCTGATGAGGCTTTTGGTTTGCATACAAATTTGTTGAGACCATATCCTGGACGAGATTTAAATGATAAACGGCGTGTATTTAACTACAGGCTTTCAAGAGCACGAAGAACATAGCAGGTAAAATAATAATTAGTAATTAATACTAGCTATAGTAATATTATTTAAATTTTTTTTTGTGATACTTATATTATTATAATTTTTTAATAATTTTAATACATACAATTCTCGTTGTTTTTCTTAAATTATTTGTAGTTGACTTTTATATAATGAGTAATATTTTACCTAGACTTATGCAGTAGATAAGGGATAAAAAATGTGAGTTAAATGAACTTTAAAATAATAACTGTACCTACATTATTAGACTACAATTATTAAGTTGTAGAGGGTAAAAACAAAATAGTTGTGTATTATGTATACTCAAGAGTAATTGAGTAAGCAGTCTGGCAGGTATAGAAATAAAATAAAAATAATAAGTTATATTATTTTAATTACGAAAGTAAAGATTAGGTATAATTATATTAACTTACCTCTTTCGTCTTATCCTCCATTACCGTATGTGTTTTTGGCTGATGAGGCTTTTGGTTTGCATACAAATTTGTTGAGACCATATCCTGGACGAGATTTAAATGATAAACGGCGTGTATTTAACTACAGGCTTTCAAGAGCACGAAGAACATAGCAGGTAAAATAATAATTAGTAATTAATACTAGCTATAGTAATATTATTTAAATTTTTTTTTTGTGATACTTATATTATTATAATTTTTTAATAATTTTAATACATACAATTCTCGTTGTTTTTCTTAAATTATTTGTAGTTGACTTTTATATAATGAGTAATATTTTACCTAGACTTATGCAGTAGATAAGGGATAAAAAATGTGAGTTAAATGAACTTTAAAATAATAACTGTACCTACATTATTAGACTACAATTATTAAGTTGTAGAGGGTAAAAACAAAATAGTTGTGTATTATGTATACTCAAGAGTAATTGAGTAAGCAGTCTGGCAGGTATAGAAATAAAATAAAAATAATAAGTTATATTATTTTAATTACGAAAGTAAAGATTAGGTATAATTATATTAACTTACCTCTTTCGTCTTTTTGTGATGGCGAAAGCTCATTCCAATCGGCATACATGGCTTCAGCGACTGAATTCCAAGACAAGGCCTTTAGATTTTTGTCACTATATTCCTTTGACCCGACATCCCATAAGCATGGCCTCGACTCAATTTCAATTATCATTTTTTCATAATCAAACATTTTTTAAACATTTTTACTACTATTATCAATACAATTTAATAAAATAAATATATATCAGCACCGCATGCGGAATACTGGACCGTGTGGACGGCTTAATTTGAAATAATGTTATTTTCATTTGTGTCTGGTTACGGCAATACGAAATTTCCGCAGCATTTCCGGGCATGCCGCGTCGTGTGGACGGTTGCATTTATAGCAATGTGTTTTCGTTTTGAACCCTGCCGCATGCTGAATCGCCGCATACGATGTCCTGCGGAAAAAAACGCATCGTGTGGCCCGAGCCTTAGAACTTTTAGACGACGTCGAGTTGGTATGTGTCGCGCTCGCTGCTGACACAGTTGAACGAAACCGTATTTATTGGGTCCACCCACTCAATGCTCAGAGAATAACTTTGGGTGAGTTCCACTGCTTATACTCTGACTTGAGACAATATCCGGATCGTTTTTTTAATTATTATATTATTATCGTATGTCAATTAAATCATTTGACGAATTGGTGATTTTATTGAGACCATATATATCTGAAACGAGCTCCTCCTCCAGAGAAACTATTGGCGTTGAAGAACGGCTGACAGTTACATTAAGGTAATATCATATTTTTTATTTAAAAAGGTGAGCAATTGAATACCATTTAATTCCTATTTATAGACAAAAAAAAATTGATAACATCCGTAAACAGCTCAAAACGAGTCAACATATTTTGAACATTTTATCAAGTACCTATCTATAGGAATTGATAAAATAAACACATGGTGTAAATTTCATGAATCTATAGGTAGTATTCGTTTTTGAATTACAACAAAATAAGAAAACCGCTACGTGGGACATTGAGTTGTAAAAATTTGAAGTTCAAACGCTCATAAAAATTTAATTTTACTTTCCGGGTGACATTTTTTTTTGATAAAAATTAAAAACAAAATATACGAGCTTATTAGGAATCTTGTATTATGTAGCACAGACGAGTACCGGCCGCTGGCACTCGCCTAGCTCTCGCATCGTAACCGTCGTTACGACCGCTTACGTGTTTCTTTTTTTGTACCGTGTCACCGACGACCATCACACCCGACGCCACGTCACGTACAATTCAACATACCTCTATTCACCCATATTCACGTACCGGTGTAACGGGCGATTTTTAGCCACCTACAGATTTTACCGTCCAGCCTAAAGCTGGAAACGCAACGGCTGCAACATTTTGTTGCGCAACGCAACATTCTGTTGCAAAATATATGTTTCAAAACAAAAAGGAAACGCACCGACTGCAACAAAATTTTGAAATTGTTTTACTACAACAAGATTATTTCAGTACATGATTATCAGTTGTAGTAGCTAGTGTTAAGTTTAAGTATTAAGTTATTAAGTATTTAGTTTAATACAAGTGTTTAGTTTGTTTCCCTACTCCAAATATGAATAAAGAAGTAGAGATGAATATTTTGTTGTGGCAAGTTTTTTTTGGAGTTTTTGGAATTGGAAAATGACAAACAAAATAGATTTTGGGTTCATCCAATCAACCAAAAGAGAAATATTTCTGGTTTTATTCATGAACTAAGAAACGGTCCAGAAAAATTTTTTAACTACTGCCGATTTAACACCACCCCAAATGAGATTTCTTCAATTATAAAAACACTCAAGATCAACAAATCACCAGGCCACGATCAGATAAGTAATAAAATTGTCAAAAATCTCCCGGCCAAAACAATCATTCAACTTACCCATATTTACAATGCCACACTTCGTCTATCATACTTTCCTTCAACCTGGAAGTCAGCAGTTATTATTCCAATACTAAAACCCAGCAAGCCTCCTGATAAAGCTGACTCATACAGGCCAATTAGTCTGCTACCAGTGCTCGGAAAAATCTTGGAAAAACTACTCCTTAAGAGACTATTAAAAATTTCTGACGAACAAAATTCGTTACCAGATTTCCAATTTGGTTTTCGCCCAAAACATGCCACTTTTCACCAACTACATCGTGTTGTCGATTTAATTGCCTCCTCCCTCGAAACGAAGAAATACTGTTCCGCAGTATTCCTTGACGTCGCCCAAGCATTCGACTCGGTCTGGCACGCTGGCCTGATACAAATTAAAAAAAATCTATCCTGCGCCATACTCTTACTCAAGTCATATACCGAAAACAGATCATTCAATGTTAAAATGGAATCCACCTTTTCCGACTCTTACGATATACTTGCTGGCGTACCTCAAGGAAGCGACATTGCCCCGTTTTTGTACATCATATTTACAGCTGACATTCCTACCACAGAAAACACTACTATGGGTACATATGCAGACGACACTGCCATTCTTGCCGCTGTCTCCGATCCAGACATTTTCTTATTCAATGGCCAGGAGCAGTGGAAGGATAGGAATGGGACATTGAAGGAATAGGAAGGGAGGTAGGAGAGGAATTAAAAGGGAGGGTGGTGGAAGAGGAAGGAACAGGGGAGGGGGGGGGGGCAATGGCCAATTGATTGTCTTGTTGGTTGAGTAACTAGAAAAAATAAAAATATTAAATTATAGCTTAATTTGAAATTTTCAATACAATATTTAACTAAAATAATAAAATTCTTACTTCAATATTTATTGGTGGCCTCCTCTGTCTTCTTGACTATAAAACATTATTAAAAAAACATTTGATTAGATTATGTAGGTAGTTTCTATGTTTTAAGCGAGGCAAACCAAAATACTTACTTTTTCAGGCTTTGGAAAATTGTAATTGGGGTATACAGGATTGTGGTACTGCTCCAACACATCCTCGATACCCCTTATTGTGGGCAAACTGGGGGTGAACTGGAGTCTATCATAGGGGGTAACCCATACTGATTTTTGTATATCATACAATGGATAGACCCCCAGTTCACCACCCAAGTTTTTATTATTTGCCTCATCTGGACTGAATAAAATCTAGAAACAAACCGGATTATTTAATACAATATTAACCACTATGAGGACATCAATTTTTAAAAATTATCTACGTACCCGTTCAATGGTGACCGGGTGACGGAGCCAGTCGACTACCGTCAATTGAGCCTTGTGACTTGGCACAGTAGCACCACATAGCGCAAAATAGATACACTTGACAAATTCTGAGAATCCGTCAAGTGCATCTAAATATATAGCTATGTGGCGCCAAGTCACATCGGTGACCGGTAGTCCACGTTGGTTAGCCACAAACTCCTTTATTACGATAGCCACACACTTTCTAAAATGCATAACTGGATAAATATCCGAGTTAGAATGTTGGCAGTAATATGAAAGTAAAACTCAACAAGTGTCATAGTTGAACAAAAAAAAAAAGGTAAAAAATAATTATTAAAATATATACCTAATTTATTTATTATTTATTTATTTATGTATATTAAAGGGGTTTAAACCCTTAAGCAAAAATACAAATAATTTTGAGTATAGTTTCAGCTTAATTTGATGATTAGGTACTAGGTAGTTAATAATTGAAATTATTTAAGTGACATTTTATTTAGTTTCTAATAAATTTAGTTTATATGGATGATCCGGTTTAGGTACTCAATAAGCATATTTGTCCTGGTCCGGGGTTTTATTAAAAACTTATGATCCCGGGTTGGGCGGTTTGGTTTAAAAAAAAAAAAATAAAAATCCGAGCTGGGCTGGTCCGGGCTTATAAAAAGTTTGTAAGCATGGTTCAAAATTGGTCTGGGTTGAAAAATATATTTTTGGAATTGGTCTGATCCGGTTTAACAAATTGTCTTAAATATTTGGTCTGGGCCGATCCGATTTTTATAGGACCGGGCTGTACTCTAGCGTAATTTTTTTCGGATGTCAATTTCTACATTTGATGAATTACATGTTACTCTAAAAGGTGTATTGATGTTGGAGCTTACGGGAGGGAATCAGATTCTACTGTGTTTAGACAATGCACATTTGGTAAAAAAACTGTATGCTCAAGAACTAAATATACCAAAACCAACATGCTTACCTAATACAGAAAGTCCTCCATTACCGTATGTGTTTTTGGCTGATGAGGCTTTTGGTTTGCATACAAATTTGTTGAGACCATATCCTGGACGAGATTTAAATGATAAACGGCGTGTATTTAACTACAGGCTTTCAAGAGCACGAAGAACATAGCAGGTAAAATAATAATTAGTAATTAATACTAGCTATAGTAATATTATTTAAATTTTTTTTTGTGATACTTATATTATTATAATTTTTTAATAATTTTAATACATACAATTCTCGTTGTTTTTCTTAAATTATTTGTAGTTGACTTTTATATAATGAGTAATATTTTACCTAGACTTATGCAGTAGATAAGGGATAAAAAATGTGAGTTAAATGAACTTTAAAATAATAACTGTACCTACATTATTAGACTACAATTATTAAGTTGTAGAGGGTAAAAACAAAATAGTTGTGTATTATGTATACTCAAGAGTAATTGAGTAAGCAGTCTGGCAGGTATAGAAATAAAATAAAAATAATAAGTTATATTATTTTAATTACGAAAGTAAAGATTAGGTATAATTATATTAACTTACCTCTTTCGTCTTATCCTCCATTACCGTATGTGTTTTTGGCTGATGAGGCTTTTGGTTTGCATACAAATTTGTTGAGACCATATCCTGGACGAGATTTAAATGATAAACGGCGTGTATTTAACTACAGGCTTTCAAGAGCACGAAGAACATAGCAGGTAAAATAATAATTAGTAATTAATACTAGCTATAGTAATATTATTTAAATTTTTTTTTGTGATACTTATATTATTATAATTTTTTAATAATTTTAATACATACAATTCTCGTTGTTTTTCTTAAATTATTTGTAGTTGACTTTTATATAATGAGTAATATTTTACCTAGACTTATGCAGTAGATAAGGGATAAAAAATGTGAGTTAAATGAACTTTAAAATAATAACTGTACCTACATTATTAGACTACAATTATTAAGTTGTAGAGGGTAAAAACAAAATAGTTGTGTATTATGTATACTCAAGAGTAATTGAGTAAGCAGTCTGGCAGGTATAGAAATAAAATAAAAATAATAAGTTATATTATTTTAATTACGAAAGTAAAGATTAGGTATAATTATATTAACTTACCTCTTTCGTCTTTTTGTGATGGCGAAAGCTCATTCCAATCGGCATACATGGCTTCAGCGACTGAATTCCAAGACAAGGCCTTTAGATTTTTGTCACTATATTCCTTTGACCCGACATCCCATAAGCATGGCCTCGACTCAATTTCAATTATCATTTTTTCATAATCAAACATTTTTTAAACATTTTTACTACTATTATCAATACAATTTAATAAAATAAATATATATCAGCACCGCATGCGGAATACTGGACCGTGTGGACGGCTTAATTTGAAATAATGTTATTTTCATTTGTGTCTGGTTACGGCAATACGAAATTTCCGCAGCATTTCCGGGCATGCCGCGTCGTGTGGACGGTTGCATTTATAGCAATGTGTTTTCGTTTTGAACCCTGCCGCATGCTGAATCGCCGCATACGATGTCTGCGGAAAAAACGCATCGTGTGGCCCGAGCCTTAGAACTTTTAGACGACGTCGAGTTGGTATGTGTCGCGCTCGCTGCTGACACAGTTGAACGAAACCGTATTTATTGGGTCCACCCACTCAATGCTCAGAGAATAACTTTGGGTGAGTTCCACTGCTTATACTCTGACTTGAGACAATATCCGGATCGTTTTTTTAATTATTATCGTATGTCAATTAAATCATTTGACGAATTGGTGATTTTATTGAGACCATATATATCTGAAACGAGCTCCTCCTCCAGAGAAACTATTGGCGTTGAAGAACGGCTGACAGTTACATTAAGGTAATATCATATTTTTTATTTAAAAAGGTGAGCAATTGAATACCATTTAATTCCTATTTATAGACAAAAAAAAATTGATAACATCCGTAAACAGCTCAAAACGAGTCAACATATTTTGAACATTTTATCAAGTACCTATCTATAGGAATTGATAAAATAAACACATGGTGTAAATTTCATGAATCTATAGGTAGTATTCGTTTTTGAATTACAACAAAATAAGAAAACCGCTACGTGGGACATTGAGTTGTAAAAATTTGAAGTTCAAACGCTCATAAAAATTTAATTTTACTTTCCGGGTGACATTTTTTTTTGATAAAAATTAAAAACAAAATATACGAGCTTATTAGGAATCTTGTATTATGTAGCACAGACGAGTACCGGCCGCTGGCACTCGCCTAGCTCTCGCATCGTAACCGTCGTTACGACCGCTTACGTGTTTCTTTTTTTGTACCGTGTCACCGACGACCATCACACCCGACGCCACGTCACGTACAATTCAACATACCTCTATTCACCCATATTCACGTACCGGTGTAACGGGCGATTTTTAGCCACCTACAGATTTTACCGTCCAGCCTAAAGCTGGAAACGCAACGGCTGCAACATTTTGTTGCGCAACGCAACATTCTGTTGCAAAATATATGTTTCAAAACAAAAAGGAAACGCACCGACTGCAACAAAATTTTGAAATTGTTTTACTACAACAAGATTATTTCAGTACATGATTATCAGTTGTAGTAGCTAGTGTTAAGTTTAAGTATTAAGTTATTAAGTATTTAGTTTAATACAAGTGTTTAGTTTGTTTCCCTACTCCAAATATGAATAAAGAAGTAGAGATGAATATTTTGTTGTGGCAAGTTTTTTTTGGAGTTTTTGGAATTGGAAAATGACAAACAAAATAGATTTTGGGTTCATCCAATCAACCAAAAGAGAAATATTTCTGGTTTTATTCATGAACTAAGAAACGGTCCAGAAAAATTTTTTAACTACTGCCGATTTAACACCACCCCAAATGAGATTTCTTCAATTATAAAAACACTCAAGATCAACAAATCACCAGGCCACGATCAGATAAGTAATAAAATTGTCAAAAATCTCCCGGCCAAAACAATCATTCAACTTACCCATATTTACAATGCCACACTTCGTCTATCATACTTTCCTTCAACCTGGAAGTCAGCAGTTATTATTCCAATACTAAAACCCAGCAAGCCTCCTGATAAAGCTGACTCATACAGGCCAATTAGTCTGCTACCAGTGCTCGGAAAAATCTTGGAAAAACTACTCCTTAAGAGACTATTAAAAATTTCTGACGAACAAAATTCGTTACCAGATTTCCAATTTGGTTTTCGCCCAAAACATGCCACTTTTCACCAACTACATCGTGTTGTCGATTTAATTGCCTCCTCCCTCGAAACGAAGAAATACTGTTCCGCAGTATTCCTTGACGTCGCCCAAGCATTCGACTCGGTCTGGCACGCTGGCCTGATACAAATTAAAAAAAATCTATCCTGCGCCATACTCTTACTCAAGTCATATACCGAAAACAGATCATTCAATGTTAAAATGGAATCCACCTTTTCCGACTCTTACGATATACTTGCTGGCGTACCTCAAGGAAGCGACATTGCCCCGTTTTTGTACATCATATTTACAGCTGACATTCCTACCACAGAAAACACTACTATGGGTACATATGCAGACGACACTGCCATTCTTGCCGCTGTCTCCGATCCAGACATTTTCTTATTCAATGGCCAGGAGCAGTGGAAGGATAGGAATGGGACATTGAAGGAATAGGAAGGGAGGTAGGAGAGGAATTAAAAGGGAGGGTGGTGGAAGAGGAAGGAACAGGGGAGGGGGGGGGGGCAATGGCCAATTGATTGTCTTGTTGGTTGAGTAACTAGAAAAAATAAAAATATTAAATTATAGCTTAATTTGAAATTTTCAATACAATATTTAACTAAAATAATAAAATTCTTACTTCAATATTTATTGGTGGCCTCCTCTGTCTTCTTGACTATAAAACATTATTAAAAAAACATTTGATTAGATTATGTAGGTAGTTTCTATGTTTTAAGCGAGGCAAACCAAAATACTTACTTTTTCAGGCTTTGGAAAATTGTAATTGGGGTATACAGGATTGTGGTACTGCTCCAACACATCCTCGATACCCCTTATTGTGGGCAAACTGGGGGTGAACTGGAGTCTATCATAGGGGGTAACCCATACTGATTTTTGTATATCATACAATGGATAGACCCCCAGTTCACCACCCAAGTTTTTATTATTTGCCTCATCTGGACTGAATAAAATCTAGAAACAAACCGGATTATTTAATACAATATTAACCACTATGAGGACATCAATTTTTAAAAATTATCTACGTACCCGTTCAATGGTGACCGGGTGACGGAGCCAGTCGACTACCGTCAATTGAGCCTTGTGACTTGGCACAGTAGCACCACATAGCGCAAAATAGATACACTTGACAAATTCTGAGAATCCGTCAAGTGCATCTAAATATATAGCTATGTGGCGCCAAGTCACATCGGTGACCGGTAGTCCACGTTGGTTAGCCACAAACTCCTTTATTACGATAGCCACACACTTTCTAAAATGCATAACTGGATAAATATCCGAGTTAGAATGTTGGCAGTAATATGAAAGTAAAACTCAACAAGTGTCATAGTTGAACAAAAAAAAAAAGGTAAAAAATAATTATTAAAATATATACCTAATTTATTTATTATTTATTTATTTATGTATATTAAAGGGGTTTAAACCCTTAAGCAAAAATACAAATAATTTTGAGTATAGTTTCAGCTTAATTTGATGATTAGGTACTAGGTAGTTAATAATTGAAATTATTTAAGTGACATTTTATTTAGTTTCTAATAAATTTAGTTTATATGGATGATCCGGTTTAGGTACTCAATAAGCATATTTGTCCTGGTCCGGGGTTTTATTAAAAACTTATGATCCCGGGTTGGGCGGTTTGGTTTAAAAAAAAAAAATAAAAATCCGAGCTGGGCTGGTCCGGGCTTATAAAAAGTTTGTAAGCATGGTTCAAAATTGGTCTGGGTTGAAAAATATATTTTTGGAATTGGTCTGATCCGGTTTAACAAATTGTCTTAAATATTTGGTCTGGGCCGATCCGATTTTTATAGGACCGGGCTGTACTCTAGCGTAATTTTTTTCGGATGTCAATTTCTACATTTGATGAATTACATGTTACTCTAAAAGGTGTATTGATGTTGGAGCTTACGGGAGGGAATCAGATTCTACTGTGTTTAGACAATGCACATTTGGTAAAAAAACTGTATGCTCAAGAACTAAATATACCAAAACCAACATGCTTACCTAATACAGAAAGTCCTCCATTACCGTATGTGTTTTTGGCTGATGAGGCTTTTGGTTTGCATACAAATTTGTTGAGACCATATCCTGGACGAGATTTAAATGATAAACGGCGTGTATTTAACTACAGGCTTTCAAGAGCACGAAGAACATAGCAGGTAAAATAATAATTAGTAATTAATACTAGCTATAGTAATATTATTTAAATTTTTTTTTGTGATACTTATATTATTATAATTTTTTAATAATTTTAATACATACAATTCTCGTTGTTTTTCTTAAATTATTTGTAGTTGACTTTTATATAATGAGTAATATTTTACCTAGACTTATGCAGTAGATAAGGGATAAAAAATGTGAGTTAAATGAACTTTAAAATAATAACTGTACCTACATTATTAGACTACAATTATTAAGTTGTAGAGGGTAAAAACAAAATAGTTGTGTATTATGTATACTCAAGAGTAATTGAGTAAGCAGTCTGGCAGGTATAGAAATAAAATAAAAATAATAAGTTATATTATTTTAATTACGAAAGTAAAGATTAGGTATAATTATATTAACTTACCTCTTTCGTCTTATCCTCCATTACCGTATGTGTTTTTGGCTGATGAGGCTTTTGGTTTGCATACAAATTTGTTGAGACCATATCCTGGACGAGATTTAAATGATAAACGGCGTGTATTTAACTACAGGCTTTCAAGAGCACGAAGAACATAGCAGGTAAAATAATAATTAGTAATTAATACTAGCTATAGTAATATTATTTAAATTTTTTTTTGTGATACTTATATTATTATAATTTTTTAATAATTTTAATACATACAATTCTCGTTGTTTTTCTTAAATTATTTGTAGTTGACTTTTATATAATGAGTAATATTTTACCTAGACTTATGCAGTAGATAAGGGATAAAAAATGTGAGTTAAATGAACTTTAAAATAATAACTGTACCTACATTATTAGACTACAATTATTAAGTTGTAGAGGGTAAAAACAAAATAGTTGTGTATTATGTATACTCAAGAGTAATTGAGTAAGCAGTCTGGCAGGTATAGAAATAAAATAAAAATAATAAGTTATATTATTTTAATTACGAAAGTAAAGATTAGGTATAATTATATTAACTTACCTCTTTCGTCTTTTTGTGATGGCGAAAGCTCATTCCAATCGGCATACATGGCTTCAGCGACTGAATTCCAAGACAAGGCCTTTAGATTTTTGTCACTATATTCCTTTGACCCGACATCCCATAAGCATGGCCTCGACTCAATTTCAATTATCATTTTTTCATAATCAAACATTTTTTAAACATTTTTACTACTATTATCAATACAATTTAATAAAATAAATATATATCAGCACCGCATGCGGAATACTGGACCGTGTGGACGGCTTAATTTGAAATAATGTTATTTTCATTTGTGTCTGGTTACGGCAATACGAAATTTCCGCAGCATTTCCGGGCATGCCGCGTCGTGTGGACGGTTGCATTTATAGCAATGTGTTTTCGTTTTGAACCCTGCCGCATGCTGAATCGCCGCATACGATGTCTGCGGAAAAAACGCATCGTGTGGCCCGAGCCTTAGAACTTTTAGACGACGTCGAGTTGGTATGTGTCGCGCTCGCTGCTGACACAGTTGAACGAAACCGTATTTATTGGGTCCACCCACTCAATGCTCAGAGAATAACTTTGGGTGAGTTCCACTGCTTATACTCTGACTTGAGACAATATCCGGATCGTTTTTTTAATTATTATCGTATGTCAATTAAATCATTTGACGAATTGGTGATTTTATTGAGACCATATATATCTGAAACGAGCTCCTCCTCCAGAGAAACTATTGGCGTTGAAGAACGGCTGACAGTTACATTAAGGTAATATCATATTTTTTATTTAAAAAGGTGAGCAATTGAATACCATTTAATTCCTATTTATAGACAAAAAAAAATTGATAACATCCGTAAACAGCTCAAAACGAGTCAACATATTTTGAACATTTTATCAAGTACCTATCTATAGGAATTGATAAAATAAACACATGGTGTAAATTTCATGAATCTATAGGTAGTATTCGTTTTTGAATTACAACAAAATAAGAAAACCGCTACGTGGGACATTGAGTTGTAAAAATTTGAAGTTCAAACGCTCATAAAAATTTAATTTTACTTTCCGGGTGACATTTTTTTTTGATAAAAATTAAAAACAAAATATACGAGCTTATTAGGAATCTTGTATTATGTAGCACAGACGAGTACCGGCCGCTGGCACTCGCCTAGCTCTCGCATCGTAACCGTCGTTACGACCGCTTACGTGTTTCTTTTTTTGTACCGTGTCACCGACGACCATCACACCCGACGCCACGTCACGTACAATTCAACATACCTCTATTCACCCATATTCACGTACCGGTGTAACGGGCGATTTTTAGCCACCTACAGATTTTACCGTCCAGCCTAAAGCTGGAAACGCAACGGCTGCAACATTTTGTTGCGCAACGCAACATTCTGTTGCAAAATATATGTTTCAAAACAAAAAGGAAACGCACCGACTGCAACAAAATTTTGAAATTGTTTTACTACAACAAGATTATTTCAGTACATGATTATCAGTTGTAGTAGCTAGTGTTAAGTTTAAGTATTAAGTTATTAAGTATTTAGTTTAATACAAGTGTTTAGTTTGTTTCCCTACTCCAAATATGAATAAAGAAGTAGAGATGAATATTTTGTTGTGGCAAGTTTTTTTTGGAGTTTTTGGAATTGGAAAATGACAAACAAAATAGATTTTGGGTTCATCCAATCAACCAAAAGAGAAATATTTCTGGTTTTATTCATGAACTAAGAAACGGTCCAGAAAAATTTTTTAACTACTGCCGATTTAACACCACCCCAAATGAGATTTCTTCAATTATAAAAACACTCAAGATCAACAAATCACCAGGCCACGATCAGATAAGTAATAAAATTGTCAAAAATCTCCCGGCCAAAACAATCATTCAACTTACCCATATTTACAATGCCACACTTCGTCTATCATACTTTCCTTCAACCTGGAAGTCAGCAGTTATTATTCCAATACTAAAACCCAGCAAGCCTCCTGATAAAGCTGACTCATACAGGCCAATTAGTCTGCTACCAGTGCTCGGAAAAATCTTGGAAAAACTACTCCTTAAGAGACTATTAAAAATTTCTGACGAACAAAATTCGTTACCAGATTTCCAATTTGGTTTTCGCCCAAAACATGCCACTTTTCACCAACTACATCGTGTTGTCGATTTAATTGCCTCCTCCCTCGAAACGAAGAAATACTGTTCCGCAGTATTCCTTGACGTCGCCCAAGCATTCGACTCGGTCTGGCACGCTGGCCTGATACAAATTAAAAAAAATCTATCCTGCGCCATACTCTTACTCAAGTCATATACCGAAAACAGATCATTCAATGTTAAAATGGAATCCACCTTTTCCGACTCTTACGATATACTTGCTGGCGTACCTCAAGGAAGCGACATTGCCCCGTTTTTGTACATCATATTTACAGCTGACATTCCTACCACAGAAAACACTACTATGGGTACATATGCAGACGACACTGCCATTCTTGCCGCTGTCTCCGATCCAGACATTTTCTTATTCAATGGCCAGGAGCAGTGGAAGGATAGGAATGGGACATTGAAGGAATAGGAAGGGAGGTAGGAGAGGAATTAAAAGGGAGGGTGGTGGAAGAGGAAGGAACAGGGGAGGGGGGGGGGGGCAATGGCCAATTGATTGTCTTGTTGGTTGAGTAACTAGAAAAAATAAAAATATTAAATTATAGCTTAATTTGAAATTTTCAATACAATATTTAACTAAAATAATAAAATTCTTACTTCAATATTTATTGGTGGCCTCCTCTGTCTTCTTGACTATAAAACATTATTAAAAAAACATTTGATTAGATTATGTAGGTAGTTTCTATGTTTTAAGCGAGGCAAACCAAAATACTTACTTTTTCAGGCTTTGGAAAATTGTAATTGGGGTATACAGGATTGTGGTACTGCTCCAACACATCCTCGATACCCCTTATTGTGGGCAAACTGGGGGTGAACTGGAGTCTATCATAGGGGGTAACCCATACTGATTTTTGTATATCATACAATGGATAGACCCCCAGTTCACCACCCAAGTTTTTATTATTTGCCTCATCTGGACTGAATAAAATCTAGAAACAAACCGGATTATTTAATACAATATTAACCACTATGAGGACATCAATTTTTAAAAATTATCTACGTACCCGTTCAATGGTGACCGGGTGACGGAGCCAGTCGACTACCGTCAATTGAGCCTTGTGACTTGGCACAGTAGCACCACATAGCGCAAAATAGATACACTTGACAAATTCTGAGAATCCGTCAAGTGCATCTAAATATATAGCTATGTGGCGCCAAGTCACATCGGTGACCGGTAGTCCACGTTGGTTAGCCACAAACTCCTTTATTACGATAGCCACACACTTTCTAAAATGCATAACTGGATAAATATCCGAGTTAGAATGTTGGCAGTAATATGAAAGTAAAACTCAACAAGTGTCATAGTTGAACAAAAAAAAAAAGGTAAAAAATAATTATTAAAATATATACCTAATTTATTTATTATTTATTTATTTATGTATATTAAAGGGGTTTAAACCCTTAAGCAAAAATACAAATAATTTTGAGTATAGTTTCAGCTTAATTTGATGATTAGGTACTAGGTAGTTAATAATTGAAATTATTTAAGTGACATTTTATTTGGTTTCTAATAAATTTAGTTTATATGGATGATCCGGTTTAGGTACTCAATAAGCATATTTGTCCTGGTCCGGGGTTTTATTAAAAACTTATGATCCCGGGTTGGGCGGTTTGGTTTAAAAAAAAAAAATAAAAATCCGAGCTGGGCTGGTCCGGGCTTATAAAAAGTTTGTAAGCATGGTTCAAAATTGGTCTGGGTTGAAAAATATATTTTTGGAATTGGTCTGATCCGGTTTAACAAATTGTCTTAAATATTTGGTCTGGGCCGATCCGATTTTTATAGGACCGGGCTGTACTCTAGCGTAATTTTTTTCGGATGTCAATTTCTACATTTGATGAATTACATGTTACTCTAAAAGGTGTATTGATGTTGGAGCTTACGGGAGGGAATCAGATTCTACTGTGTTTAGACAATGCACATTTGGTAAAAAAACTGTATGCTCAAGAACTAAATATACCAAAACCAACATGCTTACCTAATACAGAAAGTCCTCCATTACCGTATGTGTTTTTGGCTGATGAGGCTTTTGGTTTGCATACAAATTTGTTGAGACCATATCCTGGACGAGATTTAAATGATAAACGGCGTGTATTTAACTACAGGCTTTCAAGAGCACGAAGAACATAGCAGGTAAAATAATAATTAGTAATTAATACTAGCTATAGTAATATTATTTAAATTTTTTTTTGTGATACTTATATTATTATAATTTTTTAATAATTTTAATACATACAATTCTCGTTGTTTTTCTTAAATTATTTGTAGTTGACTTTTATATAATGAGTAATATTTTACCTAGACTTATGCAGTAGATAAGGGATAAAAAATGTGAGTTAAATGAACTTTAAAATAATAACTGTACCTACATTATTAGACTACAATTATTAAGTTGTAGAGGGTAAAAACAAAATAGTTGTGTATTATGTATACTCAAGAGTAATTGAGTAAGCAGTCTGGCAGGTATAGAAATAAAATAAAAATAATAAGTTATATTATTTTAATTACGAAAGTAAAGATTAGGTATAATTATATTAACTTACCTCTTTCGTCTTATCCTCCATTACCGTATGTGTTTTTGGCTGATGAGGCTTTTGGTTTGCATACAAATTTGTTGAGACCATATCCTGGACGAGATTTAAATGATAAACGGCGTGTATTTAACTACAGGCTTTCAAGAGCACGAAGAACATAGCAGGTAAAATAATAATTAGTAATTAATACTAGCTATAGTAATATTATTTAAATTTTTTTTTGTGATACTTATATTATTATAATTTTTTAATAATTTTAATACATACAATTCTCGTTGTTTTTCTTAAATTATTTGTAGTTGACTTTTATATAATGAGTAATATTTTACCTAGACTTATGCAGTAGATAAGGGATAAAAAATGTGAGTTAAATGAACTTTAAAATAATAACTGTACCTACATTATTAGACTACAATTATTAAGTTGTAGAGGGTAAAAACAAAATAGTTGTGTATTATGTATACTCAAGAGTAATTGAGTAAGCAGTCTGGCAGGTATAGAAATAAAATAAAAATAATAAGTTATATTATTTTAATTACGAAAGTAAAGATTAGGTATAATTATATTAACTTACCTCTTTCGTCTTTTTGTGATGGCGAAAGCTCATTCCAATCGGCATACATGGCTTCAGCGACTGAATTCCAAGACAAGGCCTTTAGATTTTTGTCACTATATTCCTTTGACCCGACATCCCATAAGCATGGCCTCGACTCAATTTCAATTATCATTTTTTCATAATCAAACATTTTTTAAACATTTTTACTACTATTATCAATACAATTTAATAAAATAAATATATATCAGCACCGCATGCGGAATACTGGACCGTGTGGACGGCTTAATTTGAAATAATGTTATTTTCATTTGTGTCTGGTTACGGCAATACGAAATTTCCGCAGCATTTCCGGGCATGCCGCGTCGTGTGGACGGTTGCATTTATAGCAATGTGTTTTCGTTTTGAACCCTGCCGCATGCTGAATCGCCGCATACGATGTCTGCGGAAAAAACGCATCGTGTGGCCCGAGCCTTAGAACTTTTAGACGACGTCGAGTTGGTATGTGTCGCGCTCGCTGCTGACACAGTTGAACGAAACCGTATTTATTGGGTCCACCCACTCAATGCTCAGAGAATAACTTTGGGTGAGTTCCACTGCTTATACTCTGACTTGAGACAATATCCGGATCGTTTTTTTAATTATTATCGTATGTCAATTAAATCATTTGACGAATTGGTGATTTTATTGAGACCATATATATCTGAAACGAGCTCCTCCTCCAGAGAAACTATTGGCGTTGAAGAACGGCTGACAGTTACATTAAGGTAATATCATATTTTTTATTTAAAAAGGTGAGCAATTGAATACCATTTAATTCCTATTTATAGACAAAAAAAAATTGATAACATCCGTAAACAGCTCAAAACGAGTCAACATATTTTGAACATTTTATCAAGTACCTATCTATAGGAATTGATAAAATAAACACATGGTGTAAATTTCATGAATCTATAGGTAGTATTCGTTTTTGAATTACAACAAAATAAGAAAACCGCTACGTGGGACATTGAGTTGTAAAAATTTGAAGTTCAAACGCTCATAAAAATTTAATTTTACTTTCCGGGTGACATTTTTTTTTGATAAAAATTAAAAACAAAATATACGAGCTTATTAGGAATCTTGTATTATGTAGCACAGACGAGTACCGGCCGCTGGCACTCGCCTAGCTCTCGCATCGTAACCGTCGTTACGACCGCTTACGTGTTTCTTTTTTTGTACCGTGTCACCGACGACCATCACACCCGACGCCACGTCACGTACAATTCAACATACCTCTATTCACCCATATTCACGTACCGGTGTAACGGGCGATTTTTAGCCACCTACAGATTTTACCGTCCAGCCTAAAGCTGGAAACGCAACGGCTGCAACATTTTGTTGCGCAACGCAACATTCTGTTGCAAAATATATGTTTCAAAACAAAAAGGAAACGCACCGACTGCAACAAAATTTTGAAATTGTTTTACTACAACAAGATTATTTCAGTACATGATTATCAGTTGTAGTAGCTAGTGTTAAGTTTAAGTATTAAGTTATTAAGTATTTAGTTTAATACAAGTGTTTAGTTTGTTTCCCTACTCCAAATATGAATAAAGAAGTAGAGATGAATATTTTGTTGTGGCAAGTTTTTTTTGGAGTTTTTGGAATTGGAAAATGACAAACAAAATAGATTTTGGGTTCATCCAATCAACCAAAAGAGAAATATTTCTGGTTTTATTCATGAACTAAGAAACGGTCCAGAAAAATTTTTTAACTACTGCCGATTTAACACCACCCCAAATGAGATTTCTTCAATTATAAAAACACTCAAGATCAACAAATCACCAGGCCACGATCAGATAAGTAATAAAATTGTCAAAAATCTCCCGGCCAAAACAATCATTCAACTTACCCATATTTACAATGCCACACTTCGTCTATCATACTTTCCTTCAACCTGGAAGTCAGCAGTTATTATTCCAATACTAAAACCCAGCAAGCCTCCTGATAAAGCTGACTCATACAGGCCAATTAGTCTGCTACCAGTGCTCGGAAAAATCTTGGAAAAACTACTCCTTAAGAGACTATTAAAAATTTCTGACGAACAAAATTCGTTACCAGATTTCCAATTTGGTTTTCGCCCAAAACATGCCACTTTTCACCAACTACATCGTGTTGTCGATTTAATTGCCTCCTCCCTCGAAACGAAGAAATACTGTTCCGCAGTATTCCTTGACGTCGCCCAAGCATTCGACTCGGTCTGGCACGCTGGCCTGATACAAATTAAAAAAAATCTATCCTGCGCCATACTCTTACTCAAGTCATATACCGAAAACAGATCATTCAATGTTAAAATGGAATCCACCTTTTCCGACTCTTACGATATACTTGCTGGCGTACCTCAAGGAAGCGACATTGCCCCGTTTTTGTACATCATATTTACAGCTGACATTCCTACCACAGAAAACACTACTATGGGTACATATGCAGACGACACTGCCATTCTTGCCGCTGTCTCCGATCCAGACATTTTCTTATTCAATGGCCAGGAGCAGTGGAAGGATAGGAATGGGACATTGAAGGAATAGGAAGGGAGGTAGGAGAGGAATTAAAAGGGAGGGTGGTGGAAGAGGAAGGAACAGGGGAGGGGGGGGGCAATGGCCAATTGATTGTCTTGTTGGTTGAGTAACTAGAAAAAATAAAAATATTAAATTATAGCTTAATTTGAAATTTTCAATACAATATTTAACTAAAATAATAAAATTCTTACTTCAATATTTATTGGTGGCCTCCTCTGTCTTCTTGACTATAAAACATTATTAAAAAAACATTTGATTAGATTATGTAGGTAGTTTCTATGTTTTAAGCGAGGCAAACCAAAATACTTACTTTTTCAGGCTTTGGAAAATTGTAATTGGGGTATACAGGATTGTGGTACTGCTCCAACACATCCTCGATACCCCTTATTGTGGGCAAACTGGGGGTGAACTGGAGTCTATCATAGGGGGTAACCCATACTGATTTTTGTATATCATACAATGGATAGACCCCCAGTTCACCACCCAAGTTTTTATTATTTGCCTCATCTGGACTGAATAAAATCTAGAAACAAACCGGATTATTTAATACAATATTAACCACTATGAGGACATCAATTTTTAAAAATTATCTACGTACCCGTTCAATGGTGACCGGGTGACGGAGCCAGTCGACTACCGTCAATTGAGCCTTGTGACTTGGCACAGTAGCACCACATAGCGCAAAATAGATACACTTGACAAATTCTGAGAATCCGTCAAGTGCATCTAAATATATAGCTATGTGGCGCCAAGTCACATCGGTGACCGGTAGTCCACGTTGGTTAGCCACAAACTCCTTTATTACGATAGCCACACACTTTCTAAAATGCATAACTGGATAAATATCCGAGTTAGAATGTTGGCAGTAATATGAAAGTAAAACTCAACAAGTGTCATAGTTGAACAAAAAAAAAAAGGTAAAAAATAATTATTAAAATATATACCTAATTTATTTATTATTTATTTATTTATGTATATTAAAGGGGTTTAAACCCTTAAGCAAAAATACAAATAATTTTGAGTATAGTTTCAGCTTAATTTGATGATTAGGTACTAGGTAGTTAATAATTGAAATTATTTAAGTGACATTTTATTTAGTTTCTAATAAATTTAGTTTATATGGATGATCCGGTTTAGGTACTCAATAAGCATATTTGTCCTGGTCCGGGGTTTTATTAAAAACTTATGATCCCGGGTTGGGCGGTTTGGTTTAAAAAAAAAAAATAAAAATCCGAGCTGGGCTGGTCCGGGCTTATAAAAAGTTTGTAAGCATGGTTCAAAATTGGTCTGGGTTGAAAAATATATTTTTGGAATTGGTCTGATCCGGTTTAACAAATTGTCTTAAATATTTGGTCTGGGCCGATCCGATTTTTATAGGACCGGGCTGTACTCTAGCGTAATTTTTTTCGGATGTCAATTTCTACATTTGATGAATTACATGTTACTCTAAAAGGTGTATTGATGTTGGAGCTTACGGGAGGGAATCAGATTCTACTGTGTTTAGACAATGCACATTTGGTAAAAAAACTGTATGCTCAAGAACTAAATATACCAAAACCAACATGCTTACCTAATACAGAAAGTCCTCCATTACCGTATGTGTTTTTGGCTGATGAGGCTTTTGGTTTGCATACAAATTTGTTGAGACCATATCCTGGACGAGATTTAAATGATAAACGGCGTGTATTTAACTACAGGCTTTCAAGAGCACGAAGAACATAGCAGGTAAAATAATAATTAGTAATTAATACTAGCTATAGTAATATTATTTAAATTTTTTTTTGTGATACTTATATTATTATAATTTTTTAATAATTTTAATACATACAATTCTCGTTGTTTTTCTTAAATTATTTGTAGTTGACTTTTATATAATGAGTAATATTTTACCTAGACTTATGCAGTAGATAAGGGATAAAAAATGTGAGTTAAATGAACTTTAAAATAATAACTGTACCTACATTATTAGACTACAATTATTAAGTTGTAGAGGGTAAAAACAAAATAGTTGTGTATTATGTATACTCAAGAGTAATTGAGTAAGCAGTCTGGCAGGTATAGAAATAAAATAAAAATAATAAGTTATATTATTTTAATTACGAAAGTAAAGATTAGGTATAATTATATTAACTTACCTCTTTCGTCTTATCCTCCATTACCGTATGTGTTTTTGGCTGATGAGGCTTTTGGTTTGCATACAAATTTGTTGAGACCATATCCTGGACGAGATTTAAATGATAAACGGCGTGTATTTAACTACAGGCTTTCAAGAGCACGAAGAACATAGCAGGTAAAATAATAATTAGTAATTAATACTAGCTATAGTAATATTATTTAAATTTTTTTTTGTGATACTTATATTATTATAATTTTTTAATAATTTTAATACATACAATTCTCGTTGTTTTTCTTAAATTATTTGTAGTTGACTTTTATATAATGAGTAATATTTTACCTAGACTTATGCAGTAGATAAGGGATAAAAAATGTGAGTTAAATGAACTTTAAAATAATAACTGTACCTACATTATTAGACTACAATTATTAAGTTGTAGAGGGTAAAAACAAAATAGTTGTGTATTATGTATACTCAAGAGTAATTGAGTAAGCAGTCTGGCAGGTATAGAAATAAAATAAAAATAATAAGTTATATTATTTTAATTACGAAAGTAAAGATTAGGTATAATTATATTAACTTACCTCTTTCGTCTTTTTGTGATGGCGAAAGCTCATTCCAATCGGCATACATGGCTTCAGCGACTGAATTCCAAGACAAGGCCTTTAGATTTTTGTCACTATATTCCTTTGACCCGACATCCCATAAGCATGGCCTCGACTCAATTTCAATTATCATTTTTTCATAATCAAACATTTTTTAAACATTTTTACTACTATTATCAATACAATTTAATAAAATAAATATATATCAGCACCGCATGCGGAATACTGGACCGTGTGGACGGCTTAATTTGAAATAATGTTATTTTCATTTGTGTCTGGTTACGGCAATACGAAATTTCCGCAGCATTTCCGGGCATGCCGCGTCGTGTGGACGGTTGCATTTATAGCAATGTGTTTTCGTTTTGAACCCTGCCGCATGCTGAATCGCCGCATACGATGTCTGCGGAAAAAACGCATCGTGTGGCCCGAGCCTTAGAACTTTTAGACGACGTCGAGTTGGTATGTGTCGCGCTCGCTGCTGACACAGTTGAACGAAACCGTATTTATTGGGTCCACCCACTCAATGCTCAGAGAATAACTTTGGGTGAGTTCCACTGCTTATACTCTGACTTGAGACAATATCCGGATCGTTTTTTTAATTATTATCGTATGTCAATTAAATCATTTGACGAATTGGTGATTTTATTGAGACCATATATATCTGAAACGAGCTCCTCCTCCAGAGAAACTATTGGCGTTGAAGAACGGCTGACAGTTACATTAAGGTAATATCATATTTTTTATTTAAAAAGGTGAGCAATTGAATACCATTTAATTCCTATTTATAGACAAAAAAAAATTGATAACATCCGTAAACAGCTCAAAACGAGTCAACATATTTTGAACATTTTATCAAGTACCTATCTATAGGAATTGATAAAATAAACACATGGTGTAAATTTCATGAATCTATAGGTAGTATTCGTTTTTGAATTACAACAAAATAAGAAAACCGCTACGTGGGACATTGAGTTGTAAAAATTTGAAGTTCAAACGCTCATAAAAATTTAATTTTACTTTCCGGGTGACATTTTTTTTTGATAAAAATTAAAAACAAAATATACGAGCTTATTAGGAATCTTGTATTATGTAGCACAGACGAGTACCGGCCGCTGGCACTCGCCTAGCTCTCGCATCGTAACCGTCGTTACGACCGCTTACGTGTTTCTTTTTTTGTACCGTGTCACCGACGACCATCACACCCGACGCCACGTCACGTACAATTCAACATACCTCTATTCACCCATATTCACGTACCGGTGTAACGGGCGATTTTTAGCCACCTACAGATTTTACCGTCCAGCCTAAAGCTGGAAACGCAACGGCTGCAACATTTTGTTGCGCAACGCAACATTCTGTTGCAAAATATATGTTTCAAAACAAAAAGGAAACGCACCGACTGCAACAAAATTTTGAAATTGTTTTACTACAACAAGATTATTTCAGTACATGATTATCAGTTGTAGTAGCTAGTGTTAAGTTTAAGTATTAAGTTATTAAGTATTTAGTTTAATACAAGTGTTTAGTTTGTTTCCCTACTCCAAATATGAATAAAGAAGTAGAGATGAATATTTTGTTGTGGCAAGTTTTTTTTGGAGTTTTTGGAATTGGAAAATGACAAACAAAATAGATTTTGGGTTCATCCAATCAACCAAAAGAGAAATATTTCTGGTTTTATTCATGAACTAAGAAACGGTCCAGAAAAATTTTTTAACTACTGCCGATTTAACACCACCCCAAATGAGATTTCTTCAATTATAAAAACACTCAAGATCAACAAATCACCAGGCCACGATCAGATAAGTAATAAAATTGTCAAAAATCTCCCGGCCAAAACAATCATTCAACTTACCCATATTTACAATGCCACACTTCGTCTATCATACTTTCCTTCAACCTGGAAGTCAGCAGTTATTATTCCAATACTAAAACCCAGCAAGCCTCCTGATAAAGCTGACTCATACAGGCCAATTAGTCTGCTACCAGTGCTCGGAAAAATCTTGGAAAAACTACTCCTTAAGAGACTATTAAAAATTTCTGACGAACAAAATTCGTTACCAGATTTCCAATTTGGTTTTCGCCCAAAACATGCCACTTTTCACCAACTACATCGTGTTGTCGATTTAATTGCCTCCTCCCTCGAAACGAAGAAATACTGTTCCGCAGTATTCCTTGACGTCGCCCAAGCATTCGACTCGGTCTGGCACGCTGGCCTGATACAAATTAAAAAAAATCTATCCTGCGCCATACTCTTACTCAAGTCATATACCGAAAACAGATCATTCAATGTTAAAATGGAATCCACCTTTTCCGACTCTTACGATATACTTGCTGGCGTACCTCAAGGAAGCGACATTGCCCCGTTTTTGTACATCATATTTACAGCTGACATTCCTACCACAGAAAACACTACTATGGGTACATATGCAGACGACACTGCCATTCTTGCCGCTGTCTCCGATCCAGACATTTTCTTATTCAATGGCCAGGAGCAGTGGAAGGATAGGAATGGGACATTGAAGGAATAGGAAGGGAGGTAGGAGAGGAATTAAAAGGGAGGGTGGTGGAAGAGGAAGGAACAGGGGAGGGGGGGGGGCAATGGCCAATTGATTGTCTTGTTGGTTGAGTAACTAGAAAAAATAAAAATATTAAATTATAGCTTAATTTGAAATTTTCAATACAATATTTAACTAAAATAATAAAATTCTTACTTCAATATTTATTGGTGGCCTCCTCTGTCTTCTTGACTATAAAACATTATTAAAAAAACATTTGATTAGATTATGTAGGTAGTTTCTATGTTTTAAGCGAGGCAAACCAAAATACTTACTTTTTCAGGCTTTGGAAAATTGTAATTGGGGTATACAGGATTGTGGTACTGCTCCAACACATCCTCGATACCCCTTATTGTGGGCAAACTGGGGGTGAACTGGAGTCTATCATAGGGGGTAACCCATACTGATTTTTGTATATCATACAATGGATAGACCCCCAGTTCACCACCCAAGTTTTTATTATTTGCCTCATCTGGACTGAATAAAATCTAGAAACAAACCGGATTATTTAATACAATATTAACCACTATGAGGACATCAATTTTTAAAAATTATCTACGTACCCGTTCAATGGTGACCGGGTGACGGAGCCAGTCGACTACCGTCAATTGAGCCTTGTGACTTGGCACAGTAGCACCACATAGCGCAAAATAGATACACTTGACAAATTCTGAGAATCCGTCAAGTGCATCTAAATATATAGCTATGTGGCGCCAAGTCACATCGGTGACCGGTAGTCCACGTTGGTTAGCCACAAACTCCTTTATTACGATAGCCACACACTTTCTAAAATGCATAACTGGATAAATATCCGAGTTAGAATGTTGGCAGTAATATGAAAGTAAAACTCAACAAGTGTCATAGTTGAACAAAAAAAAAAAGGTAAAAAATAATTATTAAAATATATACCTAATTTATTTATTATTTATTTATTTATGTATATTAAAGGGGTTTAAACCCTTAAGCAAAAATACAAATAATTTTGAGTATAGTTTCAGCTTAATTTGATGATTAGGTACTAGGTAGTTAATAATTGAAATTATTTAAGTGACATTTTATTTAGTTTCTAATAAATTTAGTTTATATGGATGATCCGGTTTAGGTACTCAATAAGCATATTTGTCCTGGTCCGGGGTTTTATTAAAAACTTATGATCCCGGGTTGGGCGGTTTGGTTTAAAAAAAAAAAATAAAAATCCGAGCTGGGCTGGTCCGGGCTTATAAAAAGTTTGTAAGCATGGTTCAAAATTGGTCTGGGTTGAAAAATATATTTTTGGAATTGGTCTGATCCGGTTTAACAAATTGTCTTAAATATTTGGTCTGGGCCGATCCGATTTTTATAGGACCGGGCTGTACTCTAGCGTAATTTTTTTCGGATGTCAATTTCTACATTTGATGAATTACATGTTACTCTAAAAGGTGTATTGATGTTGGAGCTTACGGGAGGGAATCAGATTCTACTGTGTTTAGACAATGCACATTTGGTAAAAAAACTGTATGCTCAAGAACTAAATATACCAAAACCAACATGCTTACCTAATACAGAAAGTCCTCCATTACCGTATGTGTTTTTGGCTGATGAGGCTTTTGGTTTGCATACAAATTTGTTGAGACCATATCCTGGACGAGATTTAAATGATAAACGGCGTGTATTTAACTACAGGCTTTCAAGAGCACGAAGAACATAGCAGGTAAAATAATAATTAGTAATTAATACTAGCTATAGTAATATTATTTAAATTTTTTTTTGTGATACTTATATTATTATAATTTTTTAATAATTTTAATACATACAATTCTCGTTGTTTTTCTTAAATTATTTGTAGTTGACTTTTATATAATGAGTAATATTTTACCTAGACTTATGCAGTAGATAAGGGATAAAAAATGTGAGTTAAATGAACTTTAAAATAATAACTGTACCTACATTATTAGACTACAATTATTAAGTTGTAGAGGGTAAAAACAAAATAGTTGTGTATTATGTATACTCAAGAGTAATTGAGTAAGCAGTCTGGCAGGTATAGAAATAAAATAAAAATAATAAGTTATATTATTTTAATTACGAAAGTAAAGATTAGGTATAATTATATTAACTTACCTCTTTCGTCTTATCCTCCATTACCGTATGTGTTTTTGGCTGATGAGGCTTTTGGTTTGCATACAAATTTGTTGAGACCATATCCTGGACGAGATTTAAATGATAAACGGCGTGTATTTAACTACAGGCTTTCAAGAGCACGAAGAACATAGCAGGTAAAATAATAATTAGTAATTAATACTAGCTATAGTAATATTATTTAAATTTTTTTTTGTGATACTTATATTATTATAATTTTTTAATAATTTTAATACATACAATTCTCGTTGTTTTTCTTAAATTATTTGTAGTTGACTTTTATATAATGAGTAATATTTTACCTAGACTTATGCAGTAGATAAGGGATAATAAAAAAATGTGAGTTAAATGAACTTTAAAATAATAACTGTACCTACATTATTAGACTACAATTATTAAGTTGTAGAGGGTAAAAACAAAATAGTTGTGTATTATGTATACTCAAGAGTAATTGAGTAAGCAGTCTGGCAGGTATAGAAATAAAATAAAAATAATAAGTTATATTATTTTAATTACGAAAGTAAAGATTAGGTATAATTATATTAACTTACCTCTTTCGTCTTTTTGTGATGGCGAAAGCTCATTCCAATCGGCATACATGGCTTCAGCGACTGAATTCCAAGACAAGGCCTTTAGATTTTTGTCACTATATTCCTTTGACCCGACATCCCATAAGCATGGCCTCGACTCAATTTCAATTATCATTTTTTCATAATCAAACATTTTTTAAACATTTTTACTACTATTATCAATACAATTTAATAAAATAAATATATATCAGCACCGCATGCGGAATACTGGACCGTGTGGACGGCTTAATTTGAAATAATGTTATTTTCATTTGTGTCTGGTTACGGCAATACGAAATTTCCGCAGCATTTCCGGGCATGCCGCGTCGTGTGGACGGTTGCATTTATAGCAATGTGTTTTCGTTTTGAACCCTGCCGCATGCTGAATCGCCGCATACGATGTCTGCGGAAAAAACGCATCGTGTGGCCCGAGCCTTAGAACTTTTAGACGACGTCGAGTTGGTATGTGTCGCGCTCGCTGCTGACACAGTTGAACGAAACCGTATTTATTGGGTCCACCCACTCAATGCTCAGCAGAATAACTTTGGGTGAGTTCCACTGCTTATACTCTGACTTGAGACAATATCCGGATCGTTTTTTTAATTATTATCGTATGTCAATTAAATCATTTGACGAATTGGTGATTTTATTGAGACCATATATATCTGAAACGAGCTCCTCCTCCAGAGAAACTATTGGCGTTGAAGAACGGCTGACAGTTACATTAAGGTAATATCATATTTTTTATTTAAAAAGGTGAGCAATTGAATACCATTTAATTCCTATTTATAGACAAAAAAAAATTGATAACATCCGTAAACAGCTCAAAACGAGTCAACATATTTTGAACATTTTATCAAGTACCTATCTATAGGAATTGATAAAATAAACACATGGTGTAAATTTCATGAATCTATAGGTAGTATTCGTTTTTGAATTACAACAAAATAAGAAAACCGCTACGTGGGACATTGAGTTGTAAAAATTTGAAGTTCAAACGCTCATAAAAAATTTAATTTTACTTTCCGGGTGACATTTTTTTTGATAAAAATTAAAAACAAAATATACGAGCTTATTAGGAATCTTGTATTATGTAGCACAGACGAGTACCGGCGCTGGCACTCGCCTAGCTCTCGCATCGTAACCGTCGTTACGACCGCTTACGTGTTTCTTTTTTTGTACCGTGTCACCGACGACCATCACACCCGACGCCACGTCACGTACAATTCAACATACCTCTATTCACCCATATTCACGTACCGGTGTAACGGGCGATTTTTAGCCACCTACAGATTTTACCGTCCAGCCTAAAGCTGGAAACGCAACGGCTGCAACATTTTGTTGCGCAACGCAACATTCTGTTGCAAAATATATGTTTCAAAACAAAAAGGAAACGCACCGACTGCAACAAAATTTTGAAATTGTTTTACTACAACAAGATTATTTCAGTACATGATTATCAGTTGTAGTAGCTAGTGTTAAGTTTAAGTATTAAGTTATTAAGTATTTAGTTTAATACAAGTGTTTAGTTTGTTTCCCTACTCCAAATATGAATAAAGAAGTAGAGATGAATATTTTGTTGTGGCAAGTTTTTTTTGGAGTTTTTGGAATTGGAAAATGACAAACAAAATAGATTTTGGGTTCATCCAATCAACCAAAGAGAAATATTTCTGGTTTTATTCATGAACTAAGAAACGGTCCAGAAAAATTTTTTAACTACTGCCGATTTAACACCACCCCAAATGAGATTTCTTCAATTATAAAAACACTCAAGATCAACAAATCACCAGGCCACGATCAGATAAGTAATAAAATTGTCAAAAAATCTCCCGGCCAAAACAATCATTCAACTTACCCATATTTACAATGCCACACTTCGTCTATCATACTTTCCTTCAACCTGGAAGTCAGCAGTTATTATTCCAATACTAAAACCCAGCAAGCCTCCTGATAAAGCTGACTCATACAGGCCAATTAGTCTGCTACCAGTGCTCGGAAAAATCTTGGAAAAACTACTCCTTAAGAGACTATTAAAAATTTCTGACGAACAAAATTCGTTACCAGATTCCAATTTGGTTTTCGCCCAAAACATGCCACTTTTCACCAACTACATCGTGTTGTCGATTTAATTGCCTCCTCCCTCGAAACGAAGGAAATACTGTTCCGCAGTATTCCTTGACGTCGCCCAAGCATTCGACTCGGTCTGGCACGCTGGCCTGATACAAATTAAAAAAAATCTATCCTGCGCATACTCTTACTCAAGTCATATACCGAAAACAGATCATTCAATGA